>NC_065451.1:175917572-177206322 GCF_917563875.1 Diabrotica virgifera virgifera
AACGGACAGGCTGCGCACTTGTCGATGTTATATCGCCTGGTGAGAACAATAGTGACGAAACTTCAAAATGAACATTTAGAGATAATCGTATTTGAAGTTTTGATGAAACTGCTAAACAGTATAACTGACTTACAGATAATCATTTTGCAAAATTTTTCTAATAATGTGCTTTCTAGATATGTAAACCAATTAGTAGAAGTAGTTTTATTTGAAGAAAAGATGGATATTGTATTTATTTTTGATTTTTTTTCTGGGTTACGCCATTATTGCATTATCGAAGATGTTTAATTTGATGTTTCGCCACTATACTTTAATACTACTATACTACAACAGTTTAGTTTCTGTTTTAAATAATTAAAAAATTTACTTTTAAAAATAAATTAAACGCATCAAATAAAATATTTTATTGTACACACCAGTTTTGCGCAAAATGAAACTAAAGTACAATAGAAAAATAACAAAATAAGATCTTAAGTAATAAATATGAAAACGATAAACATGATAAAAGATAAAAAGTAAGCAAAAGAACTATGAATAGTAAAATTAAATTCATCATTTCACTCACGTATGTTTCGTATTTCAAACTACTAAAGAAATTATTGTGGGTAGAAGGAATTGATTTATTTTGTAAGACTTCTTTTTAGAAATGAATATTGGTTCTCGATAGTGTGGAATTAAACAATACTGATCCAAAGTGGATAGACGCTTTCTTGATTTGCTATTTCTAAGTACCTAAGAACGATTGAAACTGAGTTTCTCTGTAAGAAGTTTTAATAAAAAAAAAAACACAAAAGCAAAAACGACCACACAGACAAAAGTACTTATTCGCCACTATTGCACATTGTACTACTATCTTTAATA
Source organism: Diabrotica virgifera virgifera (assembly GCF_917563875.1). Taxonomy (NCBI): domain Eukaryota; kingdom Metazoa; phylum Arthropoda; class Insecta; order Coleoptera; family Chrysomelidae; genus Diabrotica; species Diabrotica virgifera. The sequence goes on from NC_065451.1 coordinate 175,918,434, forward strand.
AAATATCTAATATTTCAAATACATGTAGGCACGGCGTAATTACAGATTCGCCAGTATTGATATAAAGTTTGGTGTGCTTTCGTCGTTAATGCATCACAATATTTGACAAATTCACAATACCATAAAGACTTGTAGGCGCCCTCTAGTAATAAGGAAATTAAATAATTGTTAGCCAATATTGCACATAAAAGAGGGCATATTTAGATGTCCATTGATGGACTTAACTCAAAAACGTTAATTTTCGAGTTTCGCCACTATTGTTCTCACTAGGCGATATCTACCGGTTTCGTTAATCTAAGCAAGAGAGATAGATTATTAATAATCTGAATAATATGTGATTGATGTTCATGGGTATTCTTTCATTTTTCCGACTGTAGGTACTTTAACAACTAGCAACGTTCTTCATCAATACAGAGTGTTTCTAAATACGTGCGACAAACTTTAAGGAGTAATTCTCCATGAAAAAATAATGACCGTTTGCTTTATACACATTTGTCCGCAAATGCTTCGTTTCCGAGATACGGGATGTTGAATTTTTCTTACAAACTGACGATTTATTTATTGCTCTTAAACCTGTTGAGATATGCAAAAAAATTTAGTAGGTTTTAAGAGGTAGTTATTGCGCATTTTTTGACATACAATTAAGAATGTTACATTCACCATTGGCGTGCATACGGGTCATATTACCCGGTCTTATTACCCGTATGCACGCCAATGGTGAATATAAAATTCTTAATTGTATGCCAAAAAATACGCAATAACTACCTCTTAAAACTTACCAAATTTCATTTGCATATCTCAACCGGTTTTAGAACAATAAATAAATCGTCAATTTGTAAGAAAAAATTCAACATCCCGTATTTCGGAAACGAAGCATTTGCGGATATATGTTTATAAAGCAAACGGTCATTATTTTTTCATGCAGAATTACTCCTTAAAGTTTGTCGCACTTATTTAGAAACAGCCTGTATTGATGAAGAACGTTGCTAGTTGTTAAAGTACCTAACTTTTTTATTATCCAACATAAGCGAATGAATCAAAAAGCATAATGTTAAGAAAGCCTAAGGCTACAGTTCAGTTTTAATTTCAATATTTTATATACACCAGAATATTCCACAGAGTGTTCCAAACTTTGAGGAAAAAACATACTATCATTGTTACACCCGGTATACAATGACACTTATCTGTTTAGCAACAATATTACTACATCGATATTCTTGAAGAATAAAGCTATAACAGGTTTAAAAAATCACTAAAATCGGACAACAGGCTTAGGAAATACAAGACATCAAAAATGTCCCATTTTTAAGGTGGTGCGTTAATTTTGATTAACGCACTGACTAGTGTATTTGCACCTACGCACGCTCTTAACAGATAATGTTTGACTTACTTATGTTTTGTATTGCAATAAATCGTAAATATTGCGTGAGATCTTGAACTTTGTGAATTTTGGTTGGTCCCCCGAGTATGTCTATTCTTGTTGCCCATTTTTAAAAAATGTATTGCTTCATTAAGGCTATAAACTTTCTCTTTGTTAAATCCTTCTACTTTTACCCCTAAAAACAAACAAAAAAATTGTAACTTTTAAAGCAGCCTCCAAACCTTGTTGATTAAGGGGGGGGGGGTATGGTTTTGAAATCAACATTTTAAGCACATTTTTGTGAATTTTTTTTTGTAACTATGGTAAAATTATTTTATTTTTAAATTAAGTAAACATATTCAGTACAATTCAAAGAATATTAAAAAAAAATCAAGGCAAAATATTGAAAAATAAGACAACCGTGGCAAATTTTTACAGACACATAAAAAATGGATTTCGCATTGGACTTGTCATTGGATCATGTGAAACAAAAAATTAAAAAAGGTTTTATTGAGTTTCTCGAGGTAACACTGTCGAGTTTTTTTAGTTTTAACCATACAGGGTGATTGATTAGTGGGGTAAAGCTCAATAGGTCCGCTATAGTAATAGATAGCAATAAAAGTTAAAACACAAATTGTAGACAACTTTGAAATTCATATTACAAAATTAGTTAGAATGTTACAGGGTGTTCGATAACCTAGTGGCAGACCAAATCTATGATTTTTTTAAATGGGACATCCTGTATTTGATTTTATATTCGAAATCTATTTAACTGTCCCATCATAAAAATATAAAGGTTTGTTATGTTATACAGGGTATTCACAAAGTTATAACCAAGTTTATATGAAAATCGTAACAAGTTCAACAACCTGTATAAATAAAAATAAACACAACAGAAATGATTTATTGGTGCCATATTTTTTTATTGACTGTCAACATTTTCAGAAGTTATTAATATTGCTAATTTTCTTTATACCCAATACAGGGTGAGTCAAAACGCAAGTACATTATTTTCTCAGTAATTTTTTCTGGAACACCCTGTATTTTATGTCACTATTGGAAAGTGCCTTTACCGTACTTTAATTTTTATATAACATTCCCTATGCCTAAATTTATTAGTTTTCGAGATATTTTCATTTTTCAGAGCAAATTATTGATAGGTGTCTACGTTTTTCCAAATTTTAAGTAAGCCATGACTGAATTGTCCAAAACTGACAGTTCATCACGATAAAACTGTTATTGTGTTATTAAATAGTTGAGATGAATTTTACTGTTGAGAAAATGGTTGATCTGGCTGGATATTGGGAAAGTGCAATTAAAATGCGTTATTATCAGTAACAATTTATCATGAGCATGAAAGGTTCCCTGAAAGACGACAACCTACAACAGCAAGCTTTGAACGATTAAAGGATCAATTTAACCGCCCTGGTTCAGTTACGTATAAAAAACACGAACGTACAAAAAGTACTGTAACACAGGAAAACGAAATGAATGTGTTTCTCTCAGTTACGGAAAATCCACATACAAGTATACAAAATATTTCCAAAGAAAAAGAACAAACTTACTACTCTGTGCAAAAATTCTTAGTGCATTCACAGAATGCATCCTTACCGCATTCAAATGCACCAATAATTAATTCAGAAAGATTTTGAAAAGAAAATATTATTTTGTGAATGGGCCTTAGATAACATCAATCAACAGATAGATTTCTTGGATAATGTACTATTTGGAAATGAAGCTACGTTTCAGAAAAAATGGTTCAGTCATGGCTTACTTAAAATTTGGAAAAATTTAGACATCTAATTAATAATTACTAATAAATTTAGACATAGGGAATGTTATACAAAAATTAAAGTACGGTAATGGTACTTTTCAATAGTGATATAAAATGTAGGCTGTTCCATTTAAAATTACTGAGAAAATAATGTACTTGCGTTTTGACTTACCCTGTATTTGATATAGAGAAAATTAGCAATATCAATCATGTTTGAAAATTTTGACAATAAATTAAAAAATATGGCATCAATAAACCATTGCTGTTTTGCTTATTTTTATTTATACAGGGAGTTGAACTTGTTACGATTTTCTTATAAAATTGGTTATAACTTTGCAAATACCCTGTATAACATAACATACCTTTACATTTTTGTGATGCGACAGTTAAGGAGATTTCAAATATAAAATAAAATAGAGGGTGTTCCATTTAAAAAAACGTAAGTTTGGTCTGCCACTAGGTTATCGAACACCCTGTAACATTCCAACTAATTTTTTAATATTAATCTCAAAGTTGTCTACAATTTTTGTTATTTACTTTTATTGCTATCTATTACTATAGCGGATCTATTGAGCTAAACTAATCAATCACCCTGTATATTTTTGAGTTTTTGGTATCACTCAAGTCAAAATAATGAAATTTTTCATGAAAAGCGTGAAAATCGATATATTTATTATTTTTAAACAAAAAATAAAAAATATCCCGACAGCGTTACCTAAAGAAATGTCTAAAGAAAATCTATGCCTAATTTCAGGTGGATCGGACAGGTAGTTTTTGAGTTACAATGTCCACCGCCTTTGAAAAAGCACTTTTGAGAAAAACGCGGTTGAAGTTTTGACAATTTCCTCTTCGTCTTCTTTTTTTGTCTGTCAAATCGTAAAGTGGTGGACACCGGATAATGTTTTTGAATCGCGGAGTAATCTACAAAAGGTAAGGGGAACAGTTGTTGAACGTTGGAACCGCGGCAAAGTGAGTCGAAGGTAGGAATATTCACATGCTGTATGTCTGGTAATTTTACTCTGATCAATCTGAAATTTTCAGGAGAGTATTCTTGAACTCCTCACGAAGTGTCTAAAGAAAATCTGTGCCTAATTTCAGGTGGATCGGACAAGTAGTTTTTGAGTTACAATGTCCACGCGGTGAAAAAGCCAGTTTTTAGAAAAGCGCGTTTAAAGTTTTCACAACTTTTGTTTTCATTCTCTTTTTTGTCTGTCAAATCGTAAAGTGATGCACACCGGAATATGGTCTTGAATCGCGGAGTAATTTACAAAACAGTTGGTGAACAGTTCTCACTATGCTCAAGTGGGCTGGCGCTAAGCTGCTGTAAAGTGAGTCGAAGGGATATTCAACATGCTGTATTTCCGGTAATTTTGCTCCGACCAATCTGAAATTTTCACAGAATATTCTTGAACTTATGTACTTTCATTTAAAATAATAATAAAAAGGAATCACAAGTTCCCCCTCCCTTTAATGTAAATAAATAATACTTACCTTTGACTTTAAGAGGATTAGTGTCATTTTGTAACAGATCAAAAGCTTTTTCCTTGTATATTTCGATAAAAGATAAAAGGATTTCAACTTCAGAATCGTCGTCATCGTTATATTCAAAAAACTGGTTTAATGTTCTTAAAATAAGACCGACATTTTTTTGGTCTGTTACCTTAAAAGAATAAGAAAATATGTACAATTTAATAAACATGACCCCTAAATGTTTCAACTAGTTTGCGAGTCCATTGACTCGCAAACTAGTTGAATGGAGACCAAGAGCCAATAAACGTAACAGAAAAAGTCTACCAACACGATAGCAAGACGACTTACAAAAGACAACAAAAAACTAGATACAGAAAGCACAAGATAGAAAACTTTGGAGACAAACAGGGGAGGCCTATGTCTAGCAGTGGATCGAGAGAGGCTGATGATGACCGCTAATCATACAGCTAAGTACAGTTACGGTCATTGAATAGTTTACAGGCTTACGTATCTAGGAGCCCATTTTTTTAATTTTTACATCGTTTAAACGCACTTTTTACGTCAAAGTGACGTTGCGAGTGGTGTACCTAGAATAGGTTGATTAGAATTAAAAAACCTAAATATTATACTCGTAAATATATTTTACAAAACTTAACAAAATGGAAAGTATAGAAAGAAGTTTTTTTGACTAAAATAGATTATGGTCTTAATAACGAAAATAAGGAAGTCTGGTTTTAAAATAACCATTTTATTTTACATCTATTTTACATTAAATAATGACAAACGATGATAAATAATAAACAATAATTAATTTTTAGTGGAAGCCCCATTATTGCAATACAACTTTGCAGTCTTCTGTTCATAGATAGATAACACCAATTCCCTCATATTATAGTCACCAAACTCTTCACATGCCTGCTCAATTGCTTCCCATCTTATAAATTCTTACTCGGCCATTGCTATATGACTGAAATACTTTTTCATCGGTAACCCTAGACCAAACCTTCTTCGTGTTAGGCAATTGCTGTTGCTTTTTGCGCATCATTTAAATGCATTCTAGCTATTTTGGAGGAATTTGATAAGTATCGTTTTATTTTATTTTTCAACACTCGCAAAACTTCTGACAAGCACTGACTGTTTAAAATTTTTTGACTTTGACATTTATCAAATCCGTACGACACTGCAATTTTACAGTATTACAATATAAAAATTAAGGTGTAAATTATTCAGTGACCGTAACTGTACATCAATATTTCCCAGGATTCCAATTTTGTAAAAATGTTTGGGATACTTCAAAATTTTCAGTATTTTTGATTGATACTCCTGTAGTCAGCCTGAACTAGTGTTCAGCCAGAAATAATTTAAATTTCAAGTATGACTAAACAAAATCTATAATAGTATTTTTTACTAGCTATCAATTTTTCAGATATAAATTACCTGTATGCATGCCAACGGTGAATATAAAATTGTTACTTGTATGTCAAAAAATGTGCAATAACTACCTCTTAAAACCTTCCAAATTTCATTCGCATATCTCAACCGGTTTTAGAGAAATAAATAAATTGTCAGTTTGTAAGAAAAAGTTCAACATCCTGTATCTCGGAAACGAAGCATTTGCAGACATATGTTTATTAAGCAAATAGCCATTATTTTTTGATGTGGCATTCCCCCTTAAAGTGTGCCACACTTATTTATTTAGAAACACCCTGTATAGGGCTTTTCATTCAGTCATTTGTTTCGAGCTTATGTCATATGTCATATAATCCGTGTATATTTATATTATACACAGATGATACAACTTATGACAGAAGCTCGAAACAAATGACAATTGATGAAAAGCCCTATTGATGAAGAACATCCGAATGAATCAAAAAACAGAATGTTAAGAAAACCTGAGGCTATAGTTGGATTTTAATTTCAGAATTTTATAAATGCTAGAATATTCCACAGGGTGTGGTGAACTTTGAGAAAAAAACACAGTTTGATTGGTATACCTGGTATACAATGACAATGTATCTGTCTAGCAACAATATTATTACAGCGATTGTAAAAAATCACTTAAATCTGACAAAGGTTTAGAAAATTTGAGACATCAAAAATAACCCATTTTATGGGTGGTCCGTTTTCTCTGAAGCGCAGTGTATATTGTACCTAGCAAATTAGCGTTTCTTTGCAAAGACAATGACGCCGACTTTGCAAAGTAACAAGACACTTACTCAACACACACGCTACACATTACTCCCCTGAGTTAGTGATAAGTTATAGTACCTATAAAAAATCATTATGAAATTGACTGGCCAGTTGGTTGTGAAAACCAGTGCCAATAAAACACAAAACACACACATATTGTACCTGTGAATTATTTTAAAAAAACCTGTGAAAATCATTGCTTTAAAAGAAATTTATAAAGTTACAATCATCTAGAAATCACAAGAAGCATATTTAACCACATTATATAATGGATAAATAAATGGGTGCTACTATAGTATGCAGTCTACCCCAAGAATGCAGTCTACCTGTGCATATGGCTCTATTATACAGTGAGCACGTAAAGGTTGGAATAAATTAATTTTTTCATGAATGGGCGATTTTGGAAAAAATCCCGAAACAGGTCAATTTTTATTTTTAAATTACTTACGACTTTTTGGCATATATATCATACTAGTGACGTCACCCATCTGGGCGTGATGACGTCATCTATGATTTTTTTAAATGAGAATAGGGGTCGTGTGATACCTCATTTGAAAGGTAATTCAATTCTCTATTCAGTAATATAAAAATTGACATAATTATTTATACAGGGTGTCCAGAAAAAAATTTTTAATTAATTTTATTGACAAAAAAAAGAATGTATGTACAGTCACAATCACTGAATAGTTTACACCTTTATTTTTATATTGTAATACTGTAAAATCGCAGTGTCGTACTAGTCCATGTGGTGAGACCACTCCCGTCTAAAAAAAATTTCTGATTCGGTTTCTTTGTGGATTCCTATTCAAAAATGTCCCCTTTAAACAAATCAGAAGGGTGCCGGGCGGAATTTTTGGGCAGAAATTGTTTAAACAATTTTTTTAAACAAATACAAAAGATCATGTTTTTTGCTCTGGAACATATATTTTTAGATTTTTTGGGTCAATATAAACAAGAAAGGTATCTTGTAATTTTTCTCAGAAATTGATAGTTTTGGAGTTTAAAATCTGAAAAATGTGAAAATACGCATTTTCGAGGCTTAAAAACTCATATTTAAATTAGTATTTTTGAGGTTGCCAGATACTTAGATTGAAGACTGAACATTCAGCTTCAAGATTCTGAAGAGTGATCGCGTCTAACTTTAATTTATACCGTTGTTTTTTAATTGTTAAATATGCGTGTTTATCCGATATTTTTTGCCGGTGCGGCGCGCTTCATTTCAAAAATCTCCTATTTTCCCCCAAAAAATATTTTTCCTAGATTCTTTGGGACATTCTAAATAAAATAAGTTTCTTGACATTTTTTTCAAAAGTTAATAGTTTTTAAGTTATAAGCGATTTAAAATCCGAAAAACGCATTTTCGGATTTTAAATCGCTTCTAACTTTAAAACTATTAACTTTTGAGAAAAATGTCAAGAAACTTATTTTATTTAGAATGTCCCAAAGAATCTAGAAAAAATATTTTTCGGAGGAAAATAGGAGATTTTTGAAACGGAGCGCGCCGCACCGGCTAAAAAATCGGATAAACACGCATATTTAACAATTAAAAAACAACGGTATAAATTAAAGTTAGACGCGATCACTCTTCAGAATCTGGAAGCTGAATATTTAGTCTTCAATTTAAGTATCTGGCAACCTCAAAAATACTAATTTGAATATGAGTTTTTAAGCCTCGAAAATGCGTATTTTCGCATTTTTCAGATTTTAAATCGCCTATAACTCGAAAACTATCAATTTTTGAGAAAATTTACAAGATACCTTTCTTGTTCAGAATGACCGACAAAACTTAAAAATATATGTTCCGGAGCAAAAAAACGTGACCTTTTGTATTTGTTTAAAAAAATTGTTTAAACAATTTCTGCGCAAAAATTCCGCCCGGCACCCTTCAGATTTTTTTAAAGGGGACATTTTTGAATAGGAATCCACAAAGAAACCGAATCAGAAATTTTTCCAGACGGGAGCGGTCTCACCACATGGACTATACGGATTTACTAAATGTCAAATTGCTTGTCAAAAATTTTAGTGCATTGAAAAATAAAATAAGAAGTTATTAAAAGCATCTGAAATGCCGTTTATATCACGCGCAAAACTAAAAGTAATTGTAACTCTATTTATATAAAAAAATATTTGTATAAAAATTGTAACTCAATTTTATTTAAAAAATGCCTTTCTATACTTTCCATTTTGTTAAATTTTGTAAAATAGATTTATTTTATTTTGATTTTTTAATTTTAATCAACCTATTCTGGGTCTGCCACTGGTAACGTCACTTTGACGTAAAAGGTGCGTTTAAACGAGGTAAAAATTCAAAAAATTGGCCACTGAATATTAAAGGGTGTAAACTATTCAGTGATTGTGACTGTACCTAATTTATTTAATTCAAGAGACATTTTACTTTACTGCTCTCAGAAAACAGAAAAAGTGTTTATTTAAAAAATATTCATTGATTTTCGCTTCAACGAAATGTTCAAACTGTCAAGAGGCACGTGGGTGGCTGCTTTAATATTGAATTTAAGCAAACAACAATATTTATTTGTCAAATAAACATTTTTTCCTGTTTTCTAATAGCAATAAAATGTATTTTGAATTAAACAAATTACACACATTCTTCTTTTTATGTCAATAAATTTAATTAAAAAAATATTTTTTACACCCTGTATAAATAATTATGTTAATGTTTATATTACTGAATAGAGAATTGAATAACCTTTCAAATGATCTATCACACGACCTCTATTCTCATTAAAAAAAAATCATCGATGACGTCATCACGTCCAGATGGGTGACGTCACTAGTATGATATATATGCCAAAAAGTCGTAATTTAAAAATAAAAATTGACCTGTTTCGGGATTTATTTCCGAAATTGCCCATTCATGAAAAAATGAATTTATTCCAACCTTTACGTGCTACTGTAGTGTGTGGTATACTCATTGCAATCTGAAAATTAATGAAGGATTTGTGCAAAACAATGAAATGCAAGAAAACTCTTCTAGAAAAAAAATATTTATTCACTAGTACCTGTACAATGCCTGTACCTAATAAACATTTGGAGGAAAATAAATGTAAAATGAAAAGGGAATAATAATTTAAAAAAAAATACACCACAACTATTTACAAAAAAACTTATATGTAACCTAATTATTTACAAAACAATACAGCATACTTATTCTTAAAGAAAAATTCAAGCACCTTAATTTAAGAGAGAAAGGCAGTCATTGATTTTAACTTAAAAAAGTCATGGAGACACCCTAAACAAGACAAGACTATGGTGTTATTTATACATTGCGCTGGAATAAGTGTTACTCCCCCCTTATTAACTTATTTATTTTTTTACATAAGCAAAATATAGCATCAATGTTTCGAAATTTACGCGATTCCTCTTCAGGTGACAGGCATAACTTTGATTTTTTTAAATGGGAAAGTACATCATGTGACACCTCATTTAAAAGATTTTGAAATATTGATTACAAAAATGTAGAATGCTTTAATCCTACTTAAGAGCGTAGGCGCAAAATTTCGATCGACGTATATTTAAATGCATTCATTTTTTTCAAATCCTGAGAAAACTAATAAGAATTTTTGAAAAATTTAAAAGCAGATACAAGATTACATTAATACGGAGGGCTGAAAGTCCCTTAGAATAAACACAAAATTTCATTTGAATGATATATTTGAAATTAAAAAGCAGACTAAATTTTCTCTTTTTTTCACCCCTGTCACTTATTAAAATAAACTTTATAGAAGTTCTCAGCGGCTTTCGACCCTCGATAATACTATAGTATTTCATTCTGCGTTTAAATTTTTCAAAAATACTTATAGTCTCGGCTGATTATCGGAGAATAGGCCATTTTTGGGAAAAGTTATTTACCAGCAATTTTATTGCTGGAATCGAAGCTTATAATTATATATATTAATAATATAGGTATGCAAAGTCCGCAGATAGTGTGCTACTTTTTTATAAACAAAATGGGGCCCGAAAATCGTGTTTTTTTCAATTATTGCTCTATAACTCCGAAGATTTTAACTTTACAACAAAAACACTCAAATAAAAATTCACCGCAATTAAATTCTGCATAGAGATATGTTTTTGCCGATCTGCTCCGACGAAAATTTTCTTCGGAAAATGCGGGTTTTCCCAACAAAATCTTTAATTTTCAAATAAAGTTTTAGATAAGTAATTATCTACCAATAATTAAATAATTTGGTAACTTAAAAGCCTTCTTGGTTTAGATTATAGTTCCAGAAGCTGGTGAAAATTGAACGAATATTTTAGCAACAATTCAATTGTTAATTAATAATTTACGGTCGCAATAATAACCAAAATAATTATGATACCTATATATAGATGCCTATTTAATATTTTGTCGATAAAATATAAATTTATTTTTTTGCATAATCTTAAAATGTTAAAAAAAAATAATTATAAACAAATTAAGGTTTCTCAGAAAATTTTTATTATATTCTAATTTTAAAAAATAGTTAAAATGCGTATTTCAAATATCTTGAAAATGAAAGCTTTAAAACTTTTTTGCAACCATTTGCAAAAAAGTTATGAAACAGGAAAGTAAACATACGATTACTACGTTGTTTATATATTTTTTTAATTCTTTCAAAGTGAGTTTAAAGTACAAGCTAATTATTTCCAAAAAATATCGATTGTTAGTTTAATGGTTATATTTTAATTAAAGATTATAAATATTTTTTTTTGTAATTTACACGCGCGAAAGTAGACTAATACAGTACTGTAGCTAAAATTTTCACTCGAAGGGACGACCGCCCGCGCGACGTACACTTAATAAATAAAATTATAGTATAGGTATGCTACTTGTCAGTCGCTTCGAGTGAACATTTTAGCTCCGGCTCTGTATCAAGCCTACTTTCGAGCTAAAAATTACAAAAAAAAGTATTTTTAATCTTTGATTAAAATTTAACCGTTGAACTAATATTTGATATTCTTTGTGAGTAATTAGATTGCACCACAGACTCACTTTTAAGCTTTGATACAATTAAAACAAATTATAAACAACGGAGCAATCGTATATTTACTTTGCTGTTTCATAACTTTTTTGCAAATGGTTGGAAAATTTTTTTAAAGCATTCATTTTCAAGACCTTTGAAATACGCACTTTAAGTATTTTTTAAAATTAGAATATAATAAACAATTTCTGAGAAATGTTAATTTGTTTATAACTGTTTTTTTTTAAACATTATGCAAAAAGATTATGCAAAAAAATGAAAAATTTATATTTTGTCGACAAAATATTAAATAGGCATCACATCTGTATAATCTTTCTAAGTTTGATCAATGTCTCATGATTATTTTGGTTGTTATTGCGACTGTAAATTGTTAATTAACAATTGAATTGTTGCTAAAATATTCGTTTAATTTTCACCGGCCTCTGCAGTTATAATGTATACCAAGAGAGCTTTTATTTCACCAAGTTATTTAATTATTGATAAATAACACTAGGGAACAATTTGGAACTCAATTTCTGTCGAGTTAGATTTTTTAGCTGTTTTCTATAGAATTGGGCATGCTGATTTCGAAACTGTTTTTAGTTTTCTTCTATCACGTCACGTTCGTTTTCTATGTGGGTGCTGATGATGACTGAGTGCTGGATATGGTGCGCTGATAACTGCAACTGGTCTAGACTCTTCTGTTCATTTACGTCTGTTATACTGTGGTGAAACGTTGGATGTCGGTTAGCAGTATTTAGTATATCGTTACTGAAGTGTATAGAATGACTTATTGTGTTTGAACTGACACGTTTCCTTATGGCTACTTCTGCTACTACACCTCATAAGTGCGAAAACAGCCCCGATTCGTTTTGCTATATATGTGGCAGTTTTACCATTCTCAGTCAAAAGACAAACATCAGTAGATTTGTCAGACAACCATATTTTACCTATCTTAAAGTGAAACTTGGTGATCAAGATAAGGCATGGGCACCACATAAAGTGGGATATGGGCACTCAATGGGAACCTTAGTTTAAAAAGTTGACGTGATAGATAAAATCTGAGGATATTCTAAGATTCAGACGCCAGAAATTAGTGAAGGACAAGTGTCAGATCTAACTCAACAAAAAATGTGTTCCCCAGTGTAATTACTTGCCCAAAAAATTTATTTGAAAATTCAAGATTTTGTTGGGAAACCCCAGATTTTCCGAGGAAAATTTTCGTCAGAGCAAATCGGGAAAAACATGCTTCTATGTAGAATTAAATTGGAATGAATTTTTATTTGAGTGTTTTTGGGGTAAAGTTAAAATCTTCGGAGTTATAGACCAATAATTGAAAAACACACGAATTGGGGGCACCATTTTGTTAATAAAAAAAGTAGCGCACTATCTGCGGACTTTGCATACCTATATTATTAATATATAGGATCATAATATTCGATTCCAGCAATAAAATTGCTGGTAAATAACCTTTCTTTGTACTTTACTAATTAGACCAGCGTATTATAACTATTTTTTTTTCACAATTTAAAGATTATGCAAAAAAACGAAAAATTTATATTTTGTCGATAAAATATTAAATAAGCATCTCATCTTTATGGTAGGGGAGCCCAAGCGGGGATTTTTGCAGTTACTCGAGCGCGTCAGATTATCATATGGGGAGAAACCTGGTACCCTGTAGATGCACCTCTACCATATATTGGCTCTTAACACAGGGGAGTTCGTTAAGGGGGGCCCGAAAAAAAAATCTATCCTTAAAAAAACTCGAAATTGTCAGATTAAGATAAGGTAAGTTAAGTACATGCAAAAGAGTGTATATTTCAAAAATCTGACGATTTGAGCCGGGCGTAAGGAAATGGGCGAGTCCCAAAATTTCACAAGAAAAAAGCGAATATTTCGCGAAATGATTGACAGATCGAAAAACTAAAAAATATGTGCTCAATATTTTTTAAAAATCTATCGAATGATACCAAACACGTCTTCCCACGGAGAGGGGTGGGGGGTAAATGTAATATTTTAAATACGAATCCCACGATATTTCGCGAAATGAACATCAGATCGAAAAACTGTAAAATACACTTATTCAATATTTTTGAAAAATCTATCGAATGGCACCAAACACGACCCCCCACGGAGGTGGGGTGGGGGGTTACTTTAAAATCTTAAATGGGAACCCTCATTTTTATCGCAGATTTGGATTCCTTACGTAAAAATAAATAACTTTTATTCGAAACATTTTTTCGAATTATGGATGGATGGCGTTATAATCGGAAAAAACGATTGTTGGAAGTGGAAAATTAAATTAAAAAATGGCAAGCGCCCACTAAAATGGAAAACTTTACTTAACTTTTTTTGGTTTTAGGACCTACTCTTCACAACCCAATAGGTCCCCAAAGCGCTCGAGTGACTGCACATTTAGCATACTTTGCTCCCCTACCATTATAATCTTTATAAGTTTGATCAATGTATCATGATTATTTTGGTTATTATTGCGATCGTAAATTGTTAATTAACAATTGAATTGTTGCTAAAATATTCGTTTAATTTTCACCGGCTTCTGGAATTACAATATATACCAAGAAAGCTTTGATGTCACTAAGTTATTTAATTATTGATTAATAATTTCTTACCTAAAACTTTATTTGAAAATTAGAGTTTTTGTTGGGAAAACCCGCATTTTCCCAGCAAAATTTTCGTCGGAGCAAATCGGGAAAAACATATCTCTATGCAGAATTTAATTGCGGTGAATTTTTATTTGGGTGTTTTTGTTGTAAAGTTAAAATCTTCGGAGTTATAGAGCAATAATTGAAAAAAATACGATTTGTCAGCGCCATTTTGTTTATAAAAAAAGTAGCACACTATCTGCGGACTTTGCATACCTATATTATTAATATATAGGATCTTATAATTCGATTCCAGCAATAAAATTGCTGGTAAATAACTTTTCCATGAATTTTGCTAATTAGGCCAGAGTATTATTAGTTTTCTCATGATTTGAAAAAATGAATGCATTTAAAAAGAACTCGATCGAAATTTTGCACCTACGCTCTGAAAAAGGATTAAAGTATTACACATTGTTGTAATCAGTATTTCAAAAGCTTTTAAATGAGGTATCACATGATGTACTTTCCCATTTAAAAAAAAATCAAATTTATGAACGTCACCTAAAGAGGGATCGCGTAAAGTTCGAAACATTGATGCTATAAGATACTATGATTATTTTAAAAATTGACCTGTCCACGTGTTTTGATTGTATGCTAAAAATAAATAAGTTAATAAGGGGGGAGGGGTAACACTTATTCCAGTGCACTGTATAAGCGTAAAGAAATAAATTTTTTCTACAACCACTATTCAAAGTGCACTTTTCTGCACGGTTTTATGTTAGCAAACTTGATATTTTCTCACAGTATAAGATATTTGACATTAGTGTGCAGAAAAGTGACGTTTCTGTGCCGCAAAGTGACGTTTCTGTGCCGCAAAGTTCTTTTCTGCACAGTTGACTACCTCATTCTGAGTAACGTTATATTCTGTTTACATCCGTGGACTACCGCATTCTGAGTAACGTTATATTCTGTTTACATCCGTGGTTAAACTTTAGACAAATATATAACCTATAAGACAATTATTATATTTAACTATAGCATAGAAACTAAATTATGGATATTACAACTGTTTTATTTTACAATTTTATTCTTATTAAACATTTTATAATTATCAAATAACCAATAAGGATTTAGCAACCTGTGCAAGAGACGTCGAATGAAGTAGGTTTTGTGTAAATCCGTGACTGCATAAATATAATGTCAATAATGTGTAATAATTGTTTAAATTTAAACAAATTAAGGCAGTGCATTAATTTTTTAACTGATTTCTGTGCAATTTATTTAGGTATAAGGAATTTAAATTGATTAGTAGGTATTAATTAAATACAGTTTAAAATTTATCACATAGGTACCTATTATAATTAATCGTCGTTTGGAAATTGTGATTTTTATTTTTAGGAAAAACTGTGCTTGTAGAAAAAGTATAGTGTGAAACACATGCAGAAAGGTAATTTCTGCACTTGTTGCACAATATACTATATTGTACATTCCTGGAAATGTTTATTACTACTTAGCAATAAAAATTTTGTCTACAAACTGTTTGCTGCCTTTCACCATTGTGTGCAAACGCTTCTGAGAAAATATTATGGTGTTGTTTAGTTGCACAGGTAGCCCACAAGCTATAGCAGAAACGGGACGGTAGACCACATAATATATGGTGGCACCAATATGATTAACCTAGTACAATTCAATTTATTAATGCATATTTTATATTTACATTAGGTTCTGTTCCCATGGTATAAGTTTTCCCGGTTCCAGTTTGCCCATAGGCAAAAACAGTGCTATTATAGCCTTTCTTAACATAATGAACTAAGGGTTTCACTGTTTTGTTGTAAACTGTCTCTTGGGAGACATCCTCAGAAAATATATTATCAAATGTAAATGTTTGGGAGCGATCTACCAATAACAAAACCTGAAATTAAAAAATAGATTTTAAACAATATCCAGGTAAGTAAGTAGGTAGGTACATGAATTTAAAAAAAATCTTTATTTTTATAAACAAAAAACCAAAACCCTTTATTACTATTTTTGTTAGAGATCACTCCATGCATATCCTAATGACAAAACAGCTCAATTTTTCTGATTTTACAACTGAAAAAAAAATTGTAGGGACTGAAAAATACTGTTAGTATAGTGTATGAAGGTGAAAATCAAAACTATTACCTCAGATTTTGGCTAAACTCCATTGATTTTCATGAAAATTGGTCAGTAGTTGAGGTTGCTCAAGAAATAACAGGGACATAGCCCCAACTTGCGCTTTTACCCTAGGGGTGGATGCCACCCTTCCCGGGGGTGGAAATTATTTTATTTAAAATAACCGGACATTGACAGAGGGACAATTCTAAGCAAAATTTGTTATATAGTTATTAAAATAAATTAATATTTTTTAAGTTAAATAAGATCAAAAATTTCGTGAGAAAAATGCGTTTTAAAAAGGTTTTTCACAAAATACTCAAAAACTATGTCTATATCATTGCTAAAATTTAAGCTTAAAAAAATACAAAAAATTCCTTACTTGAAAAACCTTTATATCAATCCAAAGTGAGTTATAGGTAATTGAATGTACCTATATTTTTTTTCACCAAGTCTTTAAGGCCATGGGTACATAATTCGCAAATATTTTACGGCTATTCCTATCTTTTCTGTCTTTACATGGCAAATTACATGTATTAAGAGGAAACAGTAGCGATCAACAGGTAGCGAAAACGCGTTCCAAGATTGCGGCTGTAATTTTGAATATTTTTTCGAGATATTTGGCACACGTATTCGTAATATAATAAAGAATGGCGGTACAGAGCCCAATTTGAAAAATATATTATTATGTGGAAATTACTTTGTAATTAAATACAATATTAAAAAAACGAGCCTGTACCGTCATTAAGAAGAACAAAAAAATACACTTTCTTCAAATAAACTTTTTTATCCGATGCCTAGATTTTGTGTCATTTTGGAACTACTAAAATTTTTTATTTCATTAGTAGTTCCAAAATGACAAAATCTAGGCATCCGATAAAAAAATTTATTTAAACATTTTTTTGTTCTTCTTAATGGCGGTACAGGCTCGTTTTTTTAATATTGTATTTAATTACAGAGTAATTTCCACATATTAATATATTTTTCAAATTGGGCTCTGTACCGCCATTCTCTATTACATTACAAATACCTGTGCCAAATATCTTGAAAAAATATTCAAAATTACAGCCACAATCTTGGAACGCGTTTTGGCTACCTGTTGATCGCTACTGTATCACCTTAAAATTCACACTGGTATGGATATGTAAATATTACTAGAATGCCATTCTACTTGACAATGTCATAACTAACTTAAAGGATGGCTTTTGAATGTTTTTGGATAACTGTTATTTTTTGTATAATTGCAAATTATTAATTCAGTTAATAAATTTGATAATTTTTTCACTAACTATGTATTCAGTGATTGTAATAATTTATATGTATCTACAACAAAAACTAATACACAATCGAGAAAAGAAGAAAAGTGTTAAAGTGATTTTTTTTAATATATTGATACTATGGAACGCTTACAATTTTGAACATCTTTAACAACAAAATACTTGGATCACAGAATATATCTTGATGTATTCTCTGCTTCTATCTTCCATAAATAATACACAATAAATAACTTTTTATAAAGTTCACGTCTTAAATCAATTATTTGTCAAATACACTACACATATTTATATCAAATACACTATACACTATCAATATTATTTAATCAACAACTCAAAATATTCCCGATTCATGTCAAATATTTAAAATTGTCACTGATTGTCAGTATCTGATTGACATTATCCTGATAATAATCTATTCGACTGAGTGCGTTGTATGACAAAGATAGATTTGGAAAATATTACCACGGACATTGTGTTCATTTTTTTCGAATCCTGAAAAAACCAATAAATATTTTTGAAAAATCTAAACGCAGAATGAAAGACTAAATTATTACCGAGGGCCGAAAGTCCCTTAGAATAAATAAAAAGTTTATTTTGAATGAGATATTTGAAATTAAAAATAACACTAAATTTTCTCTTAGTTTTTCACCCCTGTAACTTATTAAAATAAACATTACAGAAGTTCTCAGGGACTTTGGGCCCTCGCTAATAACGTAATCTTTCATTCTGCATTTAAATTTTTCAAAAATACTTATTAGTTTTCTCAGGATTCGAAAAAAATGAATCCCCATTTGAATAGCATTGCAGCCGAAAATACGTATTCATCCTCTTAAATCTATTCCCGGCTCCCTTGTTCGACACAGCTACTGTATTAACATTTCAACAATTTTCCATTGACTGTGGCATATGAGATAGCAGGGGAACAATATTTAATAGGTCAGTCCAAATTATGGCATATGCAGACGACATGGACATTATAACAAGAAACAGGATGAGAACTGCGGAAATCCTAACCAATCTAGTAGCAGCAGCAGAACGAATGGGGTTACATATAAATCAAAATAAAACCAAATTCATGGCGACAACCACAAATACAAGAGCTGAAAATGTTGACGCAGATCTAATCATCAATGACCAAAACTTCGAAGCGGTCAAAGAATTCATATATCTAGAGACATCGGTTAAACACAATAATAACACATCTGAGGAAATAAAAAGGCGAATAATAATTGCAAACAGGTGTTATCATGGTTTATCAAAGTACTTATCTAACAAAGGTCTGTCTCAAAAAACTCGTATAAGGCTGTATAGAACATTGATAGTCCCATTCTCACATATGGGTCAGAGGCATGGACGCTAACTAAAACAGATGATTCCGCTCTATTGATTTTTAAAAGAAAGGTGCTATGCACAATATTCGGAGCAGTCTGTGAAAACGGAATATGGAGGCGTAGATATAACTTTGAACTGCAGAATATCTACAAGCATAAGTTTGGTGGAAAAGATATCACTATAATTAAGCGAAACTGCCTGCAGTGGGCAGGACATGTAGCCCGGGCCCCTGAATCGAACACGATAAAAAAGATTCTAACAGCTCAACCTGTGGGAATGAGAAGATGGGGAAGACCAAAGTTGAGGTGGATGGACGGTGTAACACAGGATGCCGAGAAGATCGGAGTCAGCAACTGGAAAGTGCAAGGAAGGGACAGAACAGAATGGCGTAGAATACTTGAGAAGGTCAAGGCCCTCTAAGGGCTGTAGCACCAAGATGATGATGATGAACCAAATCAACAGATAGCAATCACATGGCAGCCTCAACTGTTTCAAAATAACACACGCTACAACTAGGTAACTAGAGTTAGCTAGTTGTAGCATTCAATGTATGATTATTTCGATTACACTGATTTGAACAATAATTTGATAACTCATCTTGTCAAGTTTTTGCACTGAACGTTAGGGGCATAAATGTTTTTATTTTTTTTATTTTATTTATTTACGGGATTACCCCCATTACAACACATACAGTATAAAATCAATCTCTGTAATATCTACTAAACTAGAGTAAAATAAATCTTAATTACATACTTATTAAACAAAAACGAAATATTAACAGTTATCCATTACACATATTACATCTATTACACAAATCAGTTCAAATAAACAAAAAGTACCTGTCAAGCTCTTTTAATCCGATTCTTAAAACCAGCCAAGGAGACACCAAACATTTCCAAGTTATTCTCGTTTATAATTTTTAGTGTTCGCTCAATGGGCGAATGCATACCATAGTTTGTCCGATGAAAAGGTATATAAAACAAATCAACATGTCTGAGACTTCTGGAGGGAACATATAAATTAATAGATTGGAGAAGTTCAGAACAACAAATTAAACCATTTATTAATTTAAACACAAATACCAAATCAGAGTTATCTCGTCGAGTTTTTAATAAATTCATGTTGAGTGTTTTTAACATATAGGTATAATCATGATTAGTAATGCATATGTTTAATTTGTATGCACAATATCTCAAAAATTTATTCTGCAATCTCTCCAACGTAGTAGAATGAGCTTGGTATTGTGGAGACCATACAATAGATGCATATTCCACTTTAGATACAACCAAAGCATAATATACCGTTCTTAAAGCCCCTACAGATAGTCTCAGACAGTTGCGAATGATAAAGCCCAAAGATTTTGATGCATTTACTGTTACACTATTTATATGTTGCACAAAACGCAACTGCTCATCAAATGTGACTCCTAAGTCTTTTATTGTTTTAACATAAGACAATTCATTTTCATTAATTGTGTAAGAAGTATCATATTTTTTATTACCTCTATAAAAGCTTATATAACAGCATTTAGCAACATTTAAATGCAAAATATTATTCTCACACCAAATACTCAACTGGTCTAAATCTTCTTGAATTAATGTTACATCAACATTTGAATCTACGGATTTAAATAATTTCAAATCATCTGCAAACATCAGGAAATCGCAATTTCTAAAACACTCTGATATATCGTTCACAAATATATTAAATAACAAAGGTGAACAGTGAGCTCCTTGGGGTACTCCTGATGTCACATGAATTATATTTGAATTAAAACAACCTACTCTCACCTGCTGTGTGCGATCTCTTAAAAAGCTATTGAACCATTGTAAGGATTGATGACTGAAGCCAAAAGCATTTAATTTTCCCAATAACATGTTATGATCTACTCTGTCAAATGCCTTGGAGAAG
The DNA here is from genome assembly GCF_917563875.1 of Diabrotica virgifera virgifera. NCBI lineage: Eukaryota > Metazoa > Arthropoda > Insecta > Coleoptera > Chrysomelidae > Diabrotica > Diabrotica virgifera. The sequence goes on from NC_065451.1 coordinate 175,939,442, forward strand.
TCAGTATAAATAGTATCCATCTGACTTTTATTCTCCAACGCGTTTAATATTTTTTGTTCAAAGAGTATTAAATTTGTTACCGTTGATTTATTCTGAGAAAATCCATGTTGATTGTGTATTAGACGCTCTTTACAATAAAATTTTAATTGATCGTGCAATAGTCTATCAAAAAGTTTTGGTATAGAGGATTGTTTACAAACGCTTCGATAATTTGTTATGTCTTGTTTATTACCTGATTTAAAAATTGGACAGATATAAGAGTGCTTCCATAAAGTTGGGAAAACTGATGTCTTTAATGATGACTCAAAAAGAAGATATAAAGGATTAGTTAGTGAATATATACAGTTCTTTAGAAAGTAATCGGGAATACCATCTGGACCACTGCTTAACTTATTGGGTAGGGATAAAATGTTGTTGAAAATATCTTTCACTGATATTGAAAAATTAGGTATAAAAAGATTGTTGTTTCCCTTTACTTCCAAGTTATTAATATTTGATTGTGGCGAATAAACTGTTGAAAAAAATTGACGGAAACAGTTTGCAATCTGTTGTCCGTTTGTTGCTATAGCATTACCATAGTACATACTGTTTGGTAAATCATTTGATGCTCTCTTACTGTTTACAAACTGCCAAAAGTACTTAGGATTACTGCATAAATTATGATTTACTTGATTCAGATAAGTGTTATAACATTGATTTGATAGATCCTTACACAATCTCCTAAGTTCTGAAAAAATCACATAATCCTCTTGATTACAGGAAGCTAAATAATTTTTATGAGCAATTTTTTTCTGTACAACTAAATAACGCAAGTTGGCATCAAACCATTTTGGATAACTAGAAGTTTTAAATCTTTTCACCAGTACAAACAATGATAGTGACATATTAAGTATGTTGTAAAATTCTGTTAAAGCATCATCAACATTTGACAAATTCAAATGGTCTTCCCAAGGTATCATTGAAAGATAGTTATTGAGACCTTCATAGTCTGCATTTACAAAATCATGATAAAATTCAGTATATTCTAATGACTTACCTCGATGTTCACACAAACTAATATTGTAAGTGTAACTTATGTGATGATAACTATTTTTAAAAATCGGATCTGAGGCTTTTGCTACTTGTAAATCACAAACATTTGTAAATATTAAGTCTAAAAACACATTTCTTTCATTTGGAATATTAATCATCTGGAAAAAATTCAAGTACCCATAAAACTCAGCTAAGTACAATGCATGTGAACCTTGAGGACAATTCACCAAGACACCTGATTCATTGTTATCCCATGAAGCTTCCGGAAGGTTGAAGTCTCCGAATATATATGTCTTATGATGATTATACCTTTGGGATATATCTTCGACTGATAAACAGTGTTGTTCATATATTTGTTCTACGGATTTTGGTGGAATATATACCCCTCCAATTATAAAATTTTCTTTACCAAATGAGCATAAAAGAAAAAGTTGTTCAATAGATTTGTACAAGGGTTTCAGCACAGTTACCTTAATGTAGTCTTTAACAACAATCAAAATACCTCCTCCTCTTGACTTATAACTATTATCACGATCACATCTAAAAGTTCTATATGAAGGTATTTTAATTTCACTATCTAAAATATCCTCGTGTAACCAACTTTCAACAAATATAAAAATGTCATAATCAGAACATAAAATAGAACTAATCAGATCTTGAATTTTTGTACGAAGTCCTCCGACGTTCTGACAATAAACTTGTAATGGGGATGAGATTAGTTTTTTCCTTCTTTCTTGAATGATTCAATTTTTGGTACACCATTTCTGTATTTTATGGCAATGTCTTTTTCGCCTTTATTTTGTCTGTCTTTTAATTCTTTCCAAGCTTTACTGAACATATCCCTTTGCATATTTGTTTGATCACTATTTATTTTGATTGTTGAGTTCTGTAGTCTTTTCTTACTCCTTAAAATGTCCTTAACAACACCATTATTGGAAAAAATAGCTCTAAGTGGACGAGACTTACCACCCGTGTTCTTTCCTACTCGAACAACCTTCACTAAATCCTCCAACGCTTCATCTTTTCCCATTTGTTTCATAATTTCCTCGACTTTGGCTTTGTCTTGTTTTATCCTATCTTCAATATTCTCAGAATTCAATTCGGGAACATTGAATAACATAATATTGTTAGATTTTACAATTCTATCATTTATTTCTATGAACATTTCCTCAAATGGCAAACCTGGCGCATTGGAGTTGCATTTCAGTTCATCAATAGTCTTCCTTAGATCACAAATCTGATTATCCTTTTCGTGTAAGGATTTTTCATTGGCACATAAATGTTATCAAGTTTCGTCAATCATAAATAAATCCTTAACCTATTTGGAGCGAATTATCAAGTCTTTGCACAATATGGAGGCACATAAAATACTTATGGTAGGTACTTAGGCGATGATATGCAGACACTTATAAAGGGACATTACTGTGTGAACATTACTGCTTCAGCGAGTGTTGCACACAGTCCTAGCGACGGTCAAAATAGAAGTGCAGCGAAAGTGTTAAGGCATGCATTTTTTCACGAATATTAAAATCTTTGATTTTTAATAACTCAAAAGAGTATTGATTTATTTTAATAAATTGATTTAACAAATTTGGCTTAGAATTAGACATTCTATCGATTTATGGGGTTAAATTTAATAAAATAATTTCCACCCATAAGCGAGGTCCTCACTTTTATGTCTTGAGGTATCCTCTAACTACTCACCAATGACCCTTCATGAAAATGGATGGAGGTTCAACTAAATCGGAGGTGAAAACCTTCAGTGACTGCACTATGTATTTTCCACCATTTTTTCTAAACACAACTTTTTATTACAATATTTGGTGACTGTTAATTTCCAAATATTATTGAAAACGTTTTTTATTTTTTATTGCAACAAAAAGCATTCCTTGTGAATGAAAAAAGTATATTTATAAATATCATTCCACATAATATTGATCATCCTGAGTCAGACAAACGTTTTTATATGAAACTTACTGGTGGCTCTTGGCTTATAATACATAAACATTGACTTTCGCTATTCGATTTGTTAGGTTTAATCCTAATAGCAACGTTTACAAACTCTGCATTAGATTCCATAATCCTAAACCAATTTCATTATTTATTACTTAATTAATTTCTTATTTCAATTACTTAATACTTTTATTCATAAACACTTTTTCCGTTACATTTAAAATTAAAAGTTTTGACTTTGACATTGACAAATCGGTTTCTTCTTCTTTGCATAATCGAAAATGTTTGGTAGTTCCAATGTTCCAATAACGTGTAAAAAGGAATAGGTAGTTCAAATATACTATTATTAGGCCGGATGTAGAATCTGTCAAATCTGTGGTTAGATAGGTTAGAATGTTGATGTTTTTATTTTAAGATTCAGAATTTTGCGGAATATTTTCATTCAGTTTCTTTATTAGCGATGGAATGTAAAGTTGAAATTAAGAATGAAGTTGAAGAGTATGACCATAACGATATAGAGCTATCCACTTTAGTAGATCTGGATGATTTGAAAAATGAACCAGGAGAAGATAACCCAGGTAAGAAAAGTAATAAAAAGGTTTATTTTTATCTCCTATTGATAGTATGGTATGCGGCAAAATAAACAGTACTGAAATTCGTATGCCTCAAATTTGTGTGTGTCAGGCGACGAAGCGTACTGAGTGGTTTCCGAACGTCGTCATAATATGTGACTGTTGTGATAACGTTAGGTTCTTCAGAATGGTTCTCTGTTTTGCAGAAAAAATTTTTATGGTGGAGTACTATTTTCATTCATAAGGAGAAGGTCGTGAAAATGGTCAAAGCTTAAAATCAACAATGGTTTCAACAGGACGGGACAACCTGTCACACTGCCAGGGAGTCTCTTCGAATACTGCACAATCATTTTGGGAGTTGCCACTTACCAGAACTAACGCCACCAGATACGTACATATGGTGATCCTGAAGGAGTGAGATAGATCCACTGTCTGCAGTTTCAGAATTGCAGACTAGAATTAATTATTTTTTCATGCCAGAGGCGGTGGCGGATCTAGAAATTTGCCTTAGGGGGAACTTCCAAAGAAAAACCAGCCAAAAGACATAAAAAATAAACTCAGATTACATAAAAAACAAATAAAAACTCATATGCATTAAGTTTCGTTAATTTTCCTCCTAACTGGGAGAGGACAGAAAAGATGGCGGGTGAAGCATTTGACACTTCACCTGCTCCCAATGAAAATGTAAATTATACATGTAAACATTGCTCCAAAAAGTTAAAAGTAAAGTGACGTGCATAAAGTGCAGTGAAATATTCCACCCAGCATGTTTAAAACAAGCTAGTGAACTAAAAAAAACAGACTGTAAACATGAACCATCTCAACAAGTTGCCGAGATTGACATAAATGAAGACTCCTACCTTAGAGAAGAAATCAAACTCTTGAAACAAATAATAACAGACAAAGACACTATATCCGATAAATGCCAGGTAATCCTTTTACTCAACGAGAAAATAACGTCATTAGAAAACGAAATTTCATCATTTAATAAAAATCTACCAAGACCATATCAAAATAGCAACCAACCAAAAAACTTGCTTCCAATAGATAAGGTAAGTGATACAAAAACCTTATCTGTAACAAAAAACCAAATCAACAAAAATAAACATCAAGGCAATTTGTCATCACCAACACATATGGGAACTCCTAATTTACAGGGTGATCCAATAATAAAGGTTAACCAGGTAGCAGCTGAAATTCTGAGAGTACAAAGTGAACAAAAATTAAATGAAGTAATCAACTTAACCAATAATAATCTGGCAGGAATGAAACCTTCAACATCAAAAATAAATGAAGCTAATCATCACCCGTCAGAAGCAGAAGGTTTTACGTCAGTAAAAAGGAAAACTAGGAAAACCCGTAACCATAATATAGGCAGTGGAGATGGGGATGAAAATTTCCAGGGTATAGGTAAAACTGAGAAGAAAATCTGGCTTTTCTTGTCACTAGTCCCTGATACTGTAACAGAAGACAATATAAAGGCCTATATTACGAAACAATCAGGCGAACAAAATACTTATGTAAAGAAACTTCCAACATACTTTGTCCGATCCAATAACCAAGCCTTCATGATAGGAGTCAATCCCTCTCTACAAGAAAAAGTTTACGAAAAAAATTTCTGGGCGAAAAACGTATATTTTAGTTGATTCAACTTCAGGCAAGGTCAACGGTTCCTGGAACATCCTCAACCTCAACCAAGGGGAAACTTTTCAGATCAGTTGAATGGAAATTTTAGCAACTGATTCCGATATTTTTATACTTTTAACAATATTTTATCAGTCTCGTAATCTTGTTCTCTGCTAAATGTTTGTTACCATTAATGTTTTTAATAAGATAACTTTAGTTTACTTTAGTGTAGTATTTTTTAATAACCTACTTATTGTACTATAAGTATAACATGTTTGTGACTTATCTTATGTCATGTAAATGATACAAAAAGGTCAATAAATTTATCTATCTATCTATCTAACTAGCGTGTTTATTGGGTTGATTTTGTCTTTCTGTGGATTCGCTTGTATGTCAGCTAATATATTTTCATGTTTGAACAATTTTTTTTCTTTAATTTTGGACCTTATATCAGGCGAAATTTCCTCATTTTCCCTTCCCGTATATCCGCCACTGGCCAGAGGGCATCTTTAACATCTGTTTTATAGGGAACGTGCATTATCGTGAATAAGGTTTGCAAGGCTATAATATCATGTATACTAGATATATTATACAGTGATGAGCGCGCTAATAACCGGCAAAATAGCGCAAAAGATAGAAAACACATTAAATTGTGAGATAAAAAAAATAAAACTAGTAGAGTTGTTAAATTTAGCGATAGTAACATATAAATTGACATTATATTGATTGTTTCCCACCTTTAGACGTATCAGAGGAGTATGTCAACTAAAACTGTCACGGTGACAGTGTCATTTCTCAAACTCGTCCGATATGTCTAAAGGTGGGAAACAATCAATATAATGTCAATATATAAGTTACTATCGCTAAATTTAACACCTCCACTAGGTTCATCTCTTTTTATCTCATAACTTAATATGTTTTCCATCTTCTGCGTTATTTTGCCGGTTATTAGTGCGCTCATCACTGTATAAATAATCATAAAAATTTCAATATTCATTTCAATACTGCATACTTTTTGTATACATATTTTTATCATTTCAGTACTGCATACATATTTTGCTGCATACTGTATGTAGGTATCGAACACAGCTTGCTAGGCTTGCCCATTCCTTTTTACTAATATTATGTATATAGGGCCTTTAGGTGAACTCAATCTAGAGTTTATATGAACTGGCCAGTAAAGCTTGTAATGCAGGAGAGCTGTACTATAATATATATCTCATAATATCTTACATCTCATTTCGCTCACTATAATAATGAGTGTATGTACATCAGCCCTATGATGTATCAAAAAACTTTATATAACATATTACACGCTGCTAATATCCACTACTGACTGCAACCTGTCCACAATAGAAGACTAATAAGCTGCCCATCCAACCTAAGAGGTAATTGAGGAAACTCCCTCGACACCTTCTGGTATAAGAGGAACATCGATTAAGTATGTATGTATGTATGAGGAAACTCAGTCAGAAGAAGCTGGATGTTTACTTCTCTATGCCACCACATGTACAATATCTAATTTACTATATTATTGTACAATCAACAAATTGACTTATAGATGTATCATATCTGATTTTGTTCTGAAGCTATTTCCTTGTGGCATTTTTATGACCAACTATTTTCAATGGGTGAAAAGAGGCTCAGAGATTGGCAGTGGCCACCATCTAGTAATAATGAGAATTAGAACAACAGAAGAAAAAGAAGAAAAGAGAAGAAAGGTAGTAAACGAAAAAATAAAAAGTTACAAATTAAAAGAGGAAAGATATAAGAAGAAATTCCAAGAAAAATTAGATAATACTCTGAAAGGTAGGGCAAAAAATACAAATATAGAAGAAAAATGGGAATATCTAAAAACCAGCATAATCAAAGCAGCTGAGGAAACTTGTGGGAAAACAAAAATAGCAAATACCAACATGAGGAGAACGGAATGGTGGACGGAAGAAATACGAGAGAAAATAAAGAACAAAAAAGAAAAATGGAAGAGATACCTAAGTACAAAACACCCGGAAGATTACGAGACATATAAAGAAAAAAAGGAAAGAGGTTAAAATAGCGGTGAAAGCAGGAAAGGAAAGGTCATGGGAGAGATTTGGACAAAAAATGACAAAAAATTATAGGGAAAACCAAAAACTCTTCTACGGCGCATTAAAACAACTCAGACAAAAGAAAGAGCACACGATGCCGAATATAAAAGACAAGAATGGAAACGTACTAACAGAAGAAAAACAAATAATGGAAAGATGGAGAGAACATTTCAAAGAGCTAACTCATGCAGATACGGACAACATAGGGGAGATACAAGAAAGGAATGAAGAACAACAAGTGGAATCCATAACAAGAGAGGAATTAGAGAAAGCAATAGAAAGAGTAAAATTGGGCAAAGCACCAGGCAAGGATCATATTACCCCGGAAATGATAAAATTCATGGGGACAGAGGGAATGGATAGCATGAAAGAACTAATGAATGATATCATAAATAGAGCAGAATTACCAAAGGACTGGAAGAAAGACATTATACTACCAATACACAAAAAAGGAGACAAGAGAAACTGTAATAATTACCGAGGTATCACCATATCAAGTATCCCTGGGAAGGTATTCGCAAGAATAATAGAGACAAGAATAAAACCCAAATAGAAACAACTATGGAAGACACACAGTGTGGATTCAGGAAGGACAGAAGCACGCAAGACCTAATATTCACATTAAGACAAGTAAGTAAGAAGGTAATCAAGAAGAATAGAGAGATACATATGTGCTTCATTGACCTGGAAAAGGCGTTTGACAGAATCCGAAGAAAGGACGTATGGAAGACACTAAAAGACAGACACATAATAGAAGTAATAAAGGATATGTACAAAAATAATACAAATACAATAAGAACCAATAACGAGGAATCCAGAGAATTTACTACAAGTCAAGGCGTCAAACAGGGATGCGTGCTGAGTCCACTGCTATTCTCAGTGGTACTGGATGAAGCGATAAAGAAAGCCAAGAGAAGAATGAGAAAACTAACATTAGGATACTGGCAAATGAAACGGACTCAACTATCGGAGCTACTATTCGCAGACGACATGGTATTGATAGCAGAAAACAGAGAAGACCTACAGAACAATCTTGAAATCCTAGAAGAAGAACTATCAAACATAAATATGAAAATTAATACAAAGAAAACAAAAACAATGATAATTGCAAATACGAAGAAGACACACGCAATAGAATTAGACGAGAAACAACTAGAGCAAGTGGAATATTTTAAATACCTAGGAGTAATAATCGAAGCAAATGGTAAACAAGACATGGAAATAAACGAGAGAATGGGACGATCAGGAAGCTTATTTAACGCTATGAAAACAACATTTTTGGGGAAAAAAGAGATACCGGAGAAAGTAAAAACGGCAGTCGTTAAATCAGTAGTTAGACCAACAATCATGTATAGCAGCGAGACATGGACATTGACGGGGAGACAAAAATCCAGAGTCAATGCTATGGAAATGAGGTTCCTGAGGAAAATAGCAAACAGAAAGAGGACAGACAAAATACGAAACGAAACAATTAGACAAAACCTAAAACTGGAACCAATCCATGAAAAAATAGTGGAGGGACAACTAAGATGGTTCGGGCACGTGTGTAGAATGTCGAACGAGAGGCTTACAAAACGAGTGTTCGAAACGAGAGTGCAGGGAAAAAACAAAAGAGGAAGACCAAGAGTTATGTGGGTAGATGAAATCAGGAAAGAAGTCGAGAAGAAGGGATTGACATTGGAAAGTGCAAGAAACCTAACGTAAGATCGGAAAGCATGGAGACTACAATGCCAAACTCAACTCCACCAGCCTTACACCTAAAGGTAGAAAGGCTTAGGACTAAGTAAGTATTTTCAATGGGAAATAAGCCACAATTGTACCAAAAAAATTATTTTTTCAACGTTTCGACGCCCAAATCGGGTGTCGTTGTCAAAATACAAAATATTACTAAATTAAACAAAAATTTTGTTGCTTAATTTAGTAATATTTTGTATTTTGACAACGACACCTGATTGGGGCGTCAAAACGTTAATAAAATAATTTTTTTGGTAACATTGTGGCTTATTTCCCATTGAAAATAGTTGATCATGTCTGATTGTCAATAAAGGGAAAAAAAAAGACGAACATAGAAAAAAGCGCACTTAGGTGGTTTCTGAAATAAACGATTGAAGTGACTATAATAGCAAACAGAACTCTCCGTGGCCTTCAAAAACATCTTAGAAACAAAAACTTAAAACTTACAACAATTTTGTTGGTAATTTTTCTTTGAAAAAAAATTTTATGGCTGGCTTGTATTTCAGGTGGCCTCCAGGAGAACAACACAATGAAAATTATCAAAATAACTGAGCCTGCATCTCCTAAAGAAACATGTGGCAGTAGAAACACTGAAGAAACAACATTAAATATAAATATGAATCTTCAGACTCACCAAAAATCCTACATGTGTGATATTTGTTTAAAGCAGTTTAGTCAAGCGAGTAATTTGAAAAGACATTTGAGGGTGCACACTGGAGAAAAACCTTACAAGTGCGAAATTTGTTTTAAGCAATTTAGTGAAGCAGGAAAATTGAAAAGGCACTTAAGAATACACACTGGAGAAAAACTATACAAGTGCGAAATTTGTTTTAAGCAATTTATTGAATCAGGAAAATTGAAAAGGCACTTAAGTATACACACTGGAGAACAACGTTACAAGTGCGAAATTTGTTTTAAACAATTTAGTGAAGTAGATAGTTTAAAAAGACATTTAAGATTACACACTGGTGAAAAACCATACAAGTGCGAAATTTGTTTTAAGCAATTTATTGAATCAGGAAAATTGAAAAGGCACTTAAGTATACACACTGGAGAAAAACGTTACAAGTGCGAAATTTGTTTTAAGCAATGTTCTCAATTAGGTAATTTAAAAATTCATATGAAAGTGCACACTGGTGAAAAACCTTACAAGTGCCGTATTTGTTTTAAGCAGTTTACTGCAACAAGTTCTTTGAAAACACATTTTAAATTGCACACTGGACAAAAACCTCACAAGTGCGAAATTTGTTTTAAGCAGTTTTCTCAAAAACGCTATTTAACTGAACACATGAATATTCACACTGAAGAACAATCTTACAAGTAGTACTAAATCTGTTTTAAAAAGTCTAATAAAACTATTTACTCCAAAAGAAATTATTTATTTATTAATTTATTAACGCGATAAACCCAATACATACAAAATACAATAAAGCCGAGCTTTCGTCATAATATTGAAAATATAAAAATTAGATACACGTAAAACTACAACTATAAAACACAAACAAAAAAAAATCAAAAGAATATAAATTATTTTTAAGTGATGAAAACAAAAGAATAATTTACAACAGTTAAATCTATTTAAATTTTTTTTAATTCAAAATTCAAGACGCCCGAGTTCTTGTTTGATAGAGGAAATTGAAGAACCACACAGATCTATTAGATGACTAAACTTGTTTCCATACAGGGTCAATCTACTAATTGGTGCATATTGACCATAATTTGTAGCATGCCGTTGTTCCTTGAATATTTGTGGATTTCGTGTCAATCCAGCAGGTATATTAAAGTATACAAGACTTATCAATTCTTCGGAGTTAATAACACCAGAGATAATTTTGCGAAGATAACAAATATCCAATATGACTCTTCTGCGTTCAAGAGTTTGTAAATTTAATCGCATTAATATATTGTCATAAGTATAATTTGTAACTGTTAAACCCATCTTAAAGGCTGCAAAACGTAAAAATTTGTTTTGAACCTTTTCAATATTTAGGATTTGATATGCATAACTAGGTGACCAGACAATAGAACCATATTCAATAATTGATCTCACGATACTGCAATATAAGATTTTTATTGTGTGAATTGACAAATATTTTGATGAACGTAATAGTCGAGGAAATGAAGCATTTTGGCTCGCAATTTTTTCGTCCAGCATGGATTTACTTGAAATTTTCACAGAAGGTAGGGAATAGTCCAAGGATCATTTTCTATACCATGCCGCTGTACGCTAAAACCTTGGGGGTGGTTGCCACCCCATCTCGGGGGCGGGAATTTTTTATTACATTTTAACCATGTAAATCGATGTAAAAAGTAATTCTAAGAAAAAAACGTTTTTTACATTTTCTTTACGGCATGTTAAAAGTTAGCTTCTTTCGTCAAATGCATAATTTGAAATATTCAAAGTAAAATAGCGGAAAAACTTTGCATTTTTCGGGGAAAACTTAAAAAATCTTTTTTCAAGTATACAGTTGGGCCTTTCAAAAAATAATAATAAAAAGTTTCTAGCCTGAAAATTAAGCAACTTATGATCAAAAAAGGTCGTTACCTGCTTTTCTCTATGAAAAAATGAGTGAAAACAACCCCCTAACTACCCTCCTAATTGAAAATTGGTCTTCACCTTTGTGTAATTCCTTTTATATTTGTATTATCAATACACCCAAGAAGCTTGACCTATTTAAAAGGCCTAAGTTTAGAAAAATTAGAGTTTAAATAAAAATTAATTTTTTGGAATTTCCCATTTTTCACCTTTTACTTGAAAATATCTCCGAAAATACTGGAGATACGAAAAAAAATGATAAACCACTAAATTGTAGCTTTTTTACTAGCTAAAATTCCCTTGTGCATAGATTTTCATTACAGTGAAAAGTTAGCGAGATATAGCTCTTTAAAACCTCTATTTACGAGCAAACACCCCCTTATTCGAGCCCTTTAAACCCACCCTAATTAAAAACTAAGGGATCTTTCGGAATTTAGTTTACACAGTCTTCAATGAAGGTGCTATGTTTATAAAACCAATTTTTTTTCGAAAAATTCGGATAGTCCGCTTATGGATAACTTTTAATGTATGTATAATACCACAGAACCGGTTCGTATACTGGAAGATGACTGGAAGTAAATAAATGTTTTTGTAATTCTTTAATTCTACTTTTTTTCTGTATAGATCTATTAAAATATCTACTTATAAAAACTGTAATGTTATTAATGGTTGAAATATGATGATATTATATCCCATATTATAAAACAATTATTATTTAACCAATCAAAACAAAATTTTACCCATATTAAAGTTTACAATGTTTTTATATAATTTTTGACAATAAGGGGTAGTTTACACCCCTAAAAATAATCAACGCCCTTAAGCATGATATAGAATATGAAGTACAGGGTGAGATAATCCTAATCCCAAATTTTTATGTAAATCGATGCAAGCCGAAATTATTCTTTTAGGATAAGTAAATTTTTTATATATAGCTCCAACAAGGTTGGTTTTAAGGGTTGAAATATTATGATAGTATATCTTAACGCATAAAACAATCATTATGTAACTAATAAGAACCAAATGTTGACAATATTAAAGTTTAAAATTATAATTTTTTACAATTAGGGGTAGTTTTCACCCTTAAAAAACCAAAAGCGTACAACGGCTCAATATAGAAAATGAACTAGAGGGTGAAGTGAGTATAATCCCAAATTTTTGTACAAACCGATGCTGGACGAAAAAGTTGCGAGGTTTTGCCATTTTTTCAGCTTCATTTCCTCGACTATAATACAAAACCCAACATCTTAAACGCCTGCGAAACAGTATGGTCAATATGAGAGTAAAATGTTAATTTACAATCAAATATACCAAAATCCCGAATTTTGTTCACACTTGTGACAGGAGTATTATTAATAAAATATTGATGGTGAATAGGCGAATGGGATCTAGTAAAAGTTATTAAAAATTATTTATTAATATTAAGTTCCATATCATTTCTACCACACCACTCATAAAAAGCATTTACCTGAAAAATTTTATCCTCATTATTGACAGTCTTATACATTTTAACATCATCAGCAAACATTAAAAAGTTAACTTCCTTAAAAATAGAGTGAACATCATTCAAGAACAAATTAAATAGAAGGGGGCCACAGTGGGAACTTTGCGGTACTCCAGATGTAGCTGTAAAAGCATTAGAAAGAAAAAATCCTATTTTTACACTTAAACTTCGATTAGTCAGGTAACTTTGCATCCAATCAAAGAGACTTCCAGAAATACCATATGCTGTAAGTTTCGCAAGTAAGATTACCTTATCGAATGCTTTAGAAAAGTCAGTATAGATGGAATCTACTTGTAACTTGTTTTCCAAAGCAAAAACAATGTCATTCTGATAAAGAAGTAAGTTAGTTACTGTAGATCTACCCTGTACAAAACCGTGTTGTTCATTCACCAGAATACTACTGAATTCACAAGTAAGCTGCTTAGTAACTAAATAATCTAATAATTTTGGAATTACTGATAAAGTACAAACTGCTCTGTAGTTTTCAACATTTGCCTTTGAACCAGATTTAAATATAAGTTTTACGTAACTAAGTTTCCAGCAATCAGGGAAAACTCCTTCTTGCAAAGATTTATTGAAGAGTATATATAATGGTTTAGATATAGTACAAACACATTGTTTTAATAGATAGTTAGGAATGCCATCAGGGCCAAAATTTAGTTTAGGAGACAAATTGTGAATACTCTCACAAATAGTATTAATGTTAAAAGAGCATGAACTCATGTTATCAGCATTTTCAAATTGATATTGTGGGGGGGGGGTCGGGTAGTATTGTGGTCAGTGAACACCGTAGAAAAAAATTTGGCGAATAAATTCACAGCTTCCTCCCCAGAAGTACTTTGATCATTTCCTAAATATAAATGGCAAGGTACATCATAATTTTTCCTGCGACTGTTTATATATTTCCAAAAAGTGCGTGAGTCACTATTAATTCTAAAATAACAATCTTTACTTAGTCTACTACATTCAGATCTTAAGTTATGAAAAATGAATGAAAAATCATCATAATTGTTGAACATCTTATACCTTTTATGATATTTTTTCTTTTCTATTATTAATCGTTTTAACTCCGGGCTAAACCAAACTGGATGTGTACTTGTCTTACATACTTTTTGAGGAACATAAGAATTTATTTCATGATTGATAATATCGTAAAATTTAGACACAGCGTCCTCAATATTCAAAGCCTTTTTCTTCTTGTAGTTCCTTCTCCTATCGGAGGTTGGCTATCATCACAGCTATCCGTACCTTATTGGCGGCTGCTCTGAAAAGATCTACTGAGCTGCAACTATACTACTCTCTCAAGTTTCTCAGCCAGGAAATTCTTCTTCTACCTATAGATCTTTTACCCTTTATTTTACCTTGCATTATGAGCCTTAATATCTCATATTTCGCACCTCTGGTAATGTAGCCTAAATATTCTAGCTTCCTTGTTTTGATGTTCTTTATCACCTCGCAATCCTTTTGCAGCCTTCTTAACACTTCTGCATTTGTAACTCGTTAAAGCCTTTAGTGACTCCCAATTTATTTCCGACAAGAAAAAGTTCATACCAATGTAATCACCGTTTTTAAAATCATAATATGACTCTGAATTAATATGAAATTAAAGACGTAATTGCCACCCTGTCAGAGGCGGCTTTACCTATTGTGCAGGGTGTGCGGTGCACACGGGCGCCGGGATGTTGGGGGCGCCGATCGCCAAAGAGCGGGTCCTTTACTTGTTTCAACATAAAATATGCTTTAAAAGGATTAATGAAAAATAACATTGACACTTAAGCGCGATTTATAGATTGCCGCCCGCCCGGCGATCTTTTGATTCGTTTGAAGACATACCGACAATGGTTCCGAAATCTGTTGTGGAACCTATAAAGCTCAAATTGCTTGGGACTTGTCGGGCGTTTGTACAGGCATCGCGGGATAATTTTGTGGAATAAGCTTTGACGGAATGAATTAAGTATTTTATTTAAGTTAACATGTAAATATAAATTAAAGCGGCTTTTCATTTGATTAAAATTATTTAAAAGGAAGATTTTCTTTTATTACTACCACAATTTACCGAAAATGCGAAGAACAAATTGCACCCAATCAGTTTGGATTTGTTAACGCTGTTGGTACGAGGGAGGCTTTATACAGGGTGTCCCCGAAAATAGTGCGTTCCTTAAAGGTATAGGCAGAAAACACCATGTAGAGCAAAAAAGTCTTATAACATTGTTTTCTAAATTCCGCCGTTTGATCAAATTGATCATTTTGATATGCAAATTGAAGTCTGACAACAACGTGCAAATAAATATAGAGTAGGTTTGTAGGTCAGTTGTATCCGGTAGGTAAAATAATGAAAATGTCAACCAAACCGATATCCACATCTGGCGTCTAGTCACATTAATAAAGCAAGAAATAACTATTTTGCAGATAGGTGCCATGTCAACAACCCCAAAAATCACACCTAATAGTAAATAAACGGGTTTGATTAGGTTAAATTTTCAAAGTGACAACAAGTTTTTCTACGCCACGATGCCATGTCATTCGAATTTATGAAAATAAAAATTCACTTATATGGCGAACAATGTAATTTTTTTCTTGGAAACGGTTAACTTCAGGAAAAATGTTATAGGACTTTTTTGTTCTAAATTGTGTATTTTATCCATACCTTAAAGGAACGCACTATTTTCGGGGACACCCTGTATAGCGTGCAAGTGTTGTTTTAGAAATGTAGAAATGTCAGCCGTGATGTTTTTGCATGCCTGATTGACTACAAGAAGGTTTTCGATAGAGTCAGGCATGATGGAAGTGCTGAAGAGGACAGGGATTGACGGAAGAGATTGAAAATAATATCTAACCTGTATTGGAATCAATAAGCAGTGCTCCGAATAGATGGAAAATATACAGATCAGGTCAAAATCTTAAGGGGAGTGAGACAGAGATGCTTAATTTCACCGCTGATGTTCAATCTGTACTCAAAGGACACTTTTGAAGAGGCTCTAAACTCTAAAAGATATTGATGGAGGCATCTCAATAAAAATGGAATCAAGTTCAGTAACCTGCGGTATGCAGATGATACAATAGTGTTTTCCAATACCATATAAGGGCTGCAAAACTTAATGAACAAAATAAAGGAAACAGGTAGAACATATGGACTAGATATAAACATCAGCAAATCCAAGCTAATGATCATCAGCAAGCAAAACATAACTGGAGCAAATCTGTATGTGAACCAAATGAGAATTGAACGTGTCTGACAATACAACTACTTGGGAGCTGGGAACTATAATCAATGAGTCATGGGACAATACTGAAGAGATTAGATGTCGCATCGGAAAGGCAAAAAGTGCATTCTTGACTATGAGCTCTGTGTTCAAGAGCCATGACCTCACCCTAAAAACAAAAATAGGGCTCCTTAAATGTTACGAGTACTCAGTGCGTCTATACGGAGTAGAAACGTGGACATTGAAGGCAGAAACTCAATCGAAACTTCAGGCTTGCGAGCTATGGTTGTACAGAAGGATCCTGAAGATACCATGGACAGAGAAAGTCACCAATGAAGAAGTACTACGGAGGATGAACACAACCGCAGATTTAGTCAACATCGGGAAGGCCCGTAAGCTGCAGTACTTAAGACATATAATGAGAAATCGAGGCAGATACGAGCTACTCCAATGCATTTTACAAGGTAAAATTAAAGGAAAAAGGTCCCCAGGACGAAGAAGAATATCCTGGCTTGCTAACCTGAGAACATGGTAGAGAAAGACCTCAACACAACTATTCCGTATAGCAACCAACAAAGTCATCATAGCCAGAATGATCGCCAACGTTCGGAACGGACAGGCACCCTAAGAAGAAGACTACCACAATTATTGCGACTTTCAGCGGAGTCGGAGCTCTTCAAAAATTATCCATATTAACATTTGTTGTTGTTTTTTAAGTAATACTGAAAATACGTAGTATATTATCATTTTGTCAACCTCAACCAATTTTCAACCTTACCTCATAGGTAAAAAGTTCATTTTTAATTAAATATTTTTAACAGATTTGGGTCGGTTGTTCTGACGCCGTGAATATCTATTGGCTCCCGACATCATTTAATATTGCACTATTTGCATCTGGATTTTTGTTTACATTATAAGAGTACCTAATATCCTATGTACAAATACTAGGTAGGTACCTATTCGACTATTTCATTTTGACTGCGCGTCTACCAAAGGGCGCCAGTGCATCGACTGCACACGGGCTAGAGCCGCCTCTGCACCCTGTCTCCAAAGAAGGCACAGGCGTAAATCTGATAACTGCAAAAATGTTAGAAGAAATACCCAAAAAGGGCATAGTAAAACTACTGCACATATTCAATGCAGTATTCAGATGTGAGTACTGGCCCATAGCACTCAAAATTAGATAGATAATTATACCAAAGCCTGGCAAAAACCCTCTACTCTAGATGTCTCATTATATAGGCCTATCAGCTTATTACAAACAATCTCCAAGTTGCTTGAAAGACATCCTAAACAGAATAAATGCAGAAATAAATCCACAAAATTGGATCCCAGATCACCGGTTCGGATTTTGAAAAAACCATTCAACAATACAACAATACCATCGCATAGTAAACGCCATCAACCAGTCACTTGAAAACCGACAGAACTGCATAGCAGCCTTTATAGACATCAGTCATGCTGTTGACAAAGTCTGGCATCCAGGCTTGTTATGCAAAATAAATCAAGTTACTACAACCTATTGAAAGCCTACCTACATGAACGACAGTTTAAAGTAAAAGTTAAAGAAGAAGTATCGGAACGCAAGCCTATTCACTTTTGGAGTACCACAGGGGAGCATACTAGACATACATTCGTAGACGACACTGCTATTTTTGCCAATCATGATGATCCTATTGCAGCAAGCCAAAATCTCCAAGAGCATTTAAAACCGCTTGAAATATGGCTGCAGAAATATAAGTTTAAGGTAAGCAAAACAAAATGATCTCATATAGCACTCTCCGGACAGAAACCTGCCCACCAGTAACTATCAATCAAATAAAAATACCACAAAGTAATCAAGTATCTAGAGCTTCACTGTGATAGTAAACTCAACTGAAACACCATATAACAGAAAAAACAACTTGACCTAAAAACAAAAAACTTTACTGGCTCATCGGAAGAAAATCCCACCTTTCAACAGAAAACAAATCGCTAATATATAAAGCAGTGATAAAGTCAATCGGAACTTATGGCATTCAACAGTGGGGCTGTGCTAGTAAGTCCAATACCGTGATTATACAGAGAGCACAATCCAAGGTACTTCGAGCAACAGTTAATGTACCATGGTACGTACACACTGACCTAAAAATTCCATATGTAAATGAAGGGAGTCCGGACAAAAAATCCCCACAAATTATCACTGGACAAAAAATACCCGGACAAAAAATCCCCACAAAAAATCCCGGACAAATAATCCCCACAAATTTTTTTCGACAAAATATCCCCAAGAACTATTTGCTGGTGAATAGTTATCTAAGAGTTTTCCTGAAATTTTACCATATTTCGAATTCCAATTCCATGCCGAAAACTTCAAATTTTACATGACAAAATGTGAGTTTTTCTAATAGTCCATTCTTGGATTGTGATTGTGATTGTGAAAGTGACCCCCATATGGGGGTGACTTTCACCCCCTTTTCTGGGTGAAAAAATATATGTCCAAAATAAGTCCGGAAATGGATAAACTGACTAATTTTAAGTAACTTTTGTTTTATAGAGCTTTTTCGCCAAGTCAACACTTTTCGAGTTATTTTTGCGAGTGAATATGTTCATTTTTTAACATAATAACTACATTTTTAGACGGTTTTTCGCAAATAACTCAAAAAGTAAGTATGTTATCGAAAAAAACGTTCTTAGCAAAAAAGCATGTAAAAAAGTAAAAAACATGGTGTACGCGTTGGGTCTCTGGACCTCGTAGAACCAGAGTTATAGCCAATGAAAAATATATTCATATTCACCAAATTTCAAATAGAATATTTCGAAGTGAAATATTCAAAAAATTAAGCAATTTTTGGGGAAAACCCAAACCTTTTAAAGTGTTTAAAAAAGCTTTATTTTTGTTTTTATAAAAAGTTTCTAGCAATCAATTTAAGCAAGTTCGCTCAAAATAAAGTTGGTCCCTTTTGTTTTGGCAAAAAAAATCGGGAAGACCACCTCATAATTAGCAACTTAAATGAAATTAATCGTTACCGCTCCACAAATTATTTTACTTATGTTGTGTTTATATGATCTGTAAGTTTAATCGATTCAAAGTGCTTATTTTTAAAAAAATTTGGTTTTAAAGTAAAATTTTCAAAAATTTTAATTTTGAAAAAAATGTTTTTTTTTCAAAATAACTTAAAAATTGTTAGAGATACCAAAAATCTGGAAAAACAAAAAAATCAACATTGCTTTTCTGAATATCATGTATTTTTTTTTGTTTTTCTGTTAGACAAAAATTGATTAAGATTTGGTGTTTCTAAATTTGCATACATTCGTGATCAGTGACTCGTTCAACACCTTTTAACTTTTAAAAATAAGGACTTTGAACCGATGAAACTTACAGATCCTATAAACAATACATACACGAGTCAAGAAACTTGTGAAGTCGTAACGATTAAGTTCATTTGAGATACCAATTAGGGGGTGATTTTCCCGATTTTTTACCAAAAAAAGGGACTAACTTTATTTTGAGCGTAACTTGTTTACTTTTGATGTTAGATTTTTTTTTTATAAAACAAAAATGAAGCTTTTTTTAAACACTTTAATTAAGTTGTAATGAGTTTTCCCCGAAATGTGTTTCATTTTTGGTTACTTCACGTTAAAGTATTCCATTTGGAATTTGACGAATATGAATCAATTTTTAATTAGCTATAACTCTGCTTCTACTAGGTACAGAGACGTGATATTTACACCATTTTTTAAAAAATTTTACAGGCTATATTTTTGCTACAAATGTTTTTTCGACAAAATACTTATTATTTGAGTTATTTGCGAAAAACCGTCTAAAAGCGTGGTTATTTTATTAAAAAAATGAACATATTCACTGGCAAATAACTCGAAAAGTATTGACTTAGTGAAAAAAATCTATAGAACAGAAGTTACTTAAAATTAGTCAGTTTATCCATTTCCGGACTTACTTTGGACGAATATTTTTTCGTCCCCAAGAGGGGGTGAAAACCACCCCCGGGGCAAAAGCACATATCGGCACAACATCACTTTTTTTCTTTGACTTGTTAGCTATGTGTATGCCAAATTTCATGTCAATCCAAGCGGTTCTTTAAAATTTAGAGGTTTTGCAATATTTTACCGTTAAAGAACGTACTATAAAATCGTGGAAGATATGGGGAGTGAGCTAAAGCTGTGAGAATCATGTCGTAATTATTCGCTTAAATCTTTTACTCGCTCTGCCAGTGTGATTTTAGGCCTGGAAGATTAATTGTTGATCAAATATTTACTATTAGATAAATGCTTGAAAGGATTGAGAGTATAATCAAGACGTGCATCAGATCTTTGTAGATTCCAAACAGGCTTATGATTCAATTAATCGTCCAACACTATATGGAATACAAATTTTACGTACGCCCAGCTCGACCAAAATGGCCGAGCTGGGCGTACCCAAGAAACTAACTGCGGTAACGAAAATGCATGTAAATAACTCCTTTGCTCGAGTTAGAATAGGGGGGAAATATCAAACGCTTTCTGCGTAAATTCTGGACTGAGCCAGGAAGATCCGTTGTCCCCATTGTTGTTTGACCTGGCCTTAGAATATGTCATGCGAAAAATTTATCCAAAAATCAAACCAGACATAGCTACTCGGGGAGAGGCCAGATGGGAGAAGGTCTGTAGGATGGCCTAGAAAAAGGTGGAAAGATGCAGTCAGAGAAGATCTGGAGAAAATGGGAAATAGTGGCACAGGACCGACAGGGCGACAAACATGGAAGACAATAGTAAACGCGGCAAAGACTCTCGAAGAGTTATAACGACATTGATGATGGTGACTAAATATTTTTGACTTTAAATTTACAAAAAGGAATATGTTTTTTGCATTACAATCAAGATTATCGTTTTCAGGACCAGCAGTTATCATAACGAATACGCAATGCTTTGAACATAGTTATTCAAAGCAGAGTGAGCAATAGATTTAAGCGAATAATTACAACATAAAATCCACAGCCTTAGCTCATTCCTCCAGAATTTTTGAAAAAAACTCACACTTTTTGTCATGTAAAATTTGAAGTTTTCGACATGGAATTGGAATTCGAAATTACAATTCATGCTTAATCTTATGCTATTGCTGTCTATAACTCTCATGCACTGATGCTGAAAAACATTTGCGTCGATTGCATTCTCGGGAAAACTTTTAGAGAACTAATCAGCAGCAAATATTTCTTGGGGATATTTTGTCCGGGATTTTTTGTCCGGGAATTTTTTGTGCAGGATTTTTTGTCGGGAATTATTTGTCCTAGCTTCACTGCAACCTGTCAACAATAGAAGACTCACAAGAAGCTAACCATCCGACCTAAGACTAAGAGGTAACTGAGGAAACATCGCTGGATGTTTACCTCTCCACGCAACCACATGTATAATAATTAATTTACTGTATTATTGTGTAATGTAGATACAATTTAAAAAATAGATCATTCCAATACCACGTGTTTTCTGAAATAAACGATTCAAGTGACTGTAATAGCAAACAGAACTTTCCATGGCCTTCAAAAACATCTTAGAAACAAAAACCTAAGGGCCACCGGCCGGTTATTCGAACTCTAATCAAGAAGTTGATTATAATAAAGTCCCCTTAACAACCAACAAAGTCCGTTGTTCGTACGCCAATCAGTTGATTGTAATCAATTATGTTAATTATTATTATGATAATTAACATAATTATTTGAATAATTAATTATTAAAATTAACATGAAGTAAAACTCCCTAGTGTAGTTGGTATATTTAATAAAAATTATAAAAATTTTTAAAAATCCAAACGGATTACGTTCAAAACGTTTTCGGACTTATCAGTCCATCATCAGTGAACCTAAAAGTAAGTAATCTCACTTAGTAAAATTGAAAAGGGTGAAATTTTGAATGTTAAAAATTGAAAAGTGTGGTTACGATTACTTACTCTCTGTCCTTGCTAAATAGCCACAATGCCAAACACTGGTCAAGATGTATGTTCTAACTACATGGTGAAATCTGATCTACAATTTGGCTTACATTGGATGCCAACGGATTAGTACTAGGAACATGATGCTCTACTCCATTAATTAAGAGATTTTTTTATTATTAGGTCTACATTGAACCACCATTGAACTACGTTTAGTCTGTCAATGATTTAGAAGGAAGTTGAAATACTTCAAATGTCAGTAACATTGACATCCAGGAAAGGGAATTTTTAAGGTATTAACCAAGGTCAAGATCCAATGTGGTTACGGAAATTTAAGTTTAAGACTGTGTTGGAATTTTAATTTTTAATATTAGAATTTAAAATTTACTATTTTTATAAAAATATTACAACCATTACCATAAACTTGACTATAAAATTAAATTTGATCGAACTTATTGTCATAATATGGTAATGAAAACAAAATGTAAGATAGAATTATTGGTTAATGAAAGTTAATAATTTTTTTGGCCTAAAATAGCCTTGTGGGTGAAAGTTAAAACGTTGAAGTGATACAACAGTTGTTTAGTGTGTATAGAAATATAAATTTGTTAACTGTAATGTTGGTTGTATAAGTCTAGTAAGATATTGATTCTGTATGAAATTAACTAATTTAAAAAATTTGGAGAGAATTGAGGTAACTGATATAAGATTGTTAAGTGAAAAATATAAATAATTGACGGAATGTGAAAATGTGTTAGTTATAGTCAAAAATATAGGAAGTATTATAACATTATGCATATAAAAGAAAATGGAATTATTTGATTGTTAAATTAAAACTAAGTTGATAAAATGTGTAAATGAACAAAAGATTCAAAAGAAGTGCGTCAACCGGATGCACAAGACACAAACTGTATTTGGAAAATAATTAAAAGTTAAAAATAGTAAAATAAGAATAAAGTTGTAAAGTTAGAGATTAGAGTGGCTAGAAAGTTAGATGCAACATATTAAAATTTTTTTTTTTTTTTTTGAATTTTTAAGGAAAAATGTTTTTAAAAAATGAAAAATAAAAAGAAAAAGAAAGAGAAAAATAAAATAAAAAGGAAAAAGGACCTGTATGAAAAAGAAGAATTAAATGAATAGCGTAGTAAAACATTTTGGAAAAGATCAACGAACGAAGTAAAGACCCAAGCGGCGAATAGACAAATAGATAAGGTCAATGATTTATGAAGGGAAAAGTAGGGTGAGAAAATGGCAAAGGGTGAATTAGTTGTGTTGGTGTTACTGGGGGTTGTAGAGTAAATGATTAGTATGAAAGGAGATTTTGGAAATAGAAGGAAGTGAAGTATGAAAAAGAATGAAAAAGAAGGTTAAGTTAAAGGTTTTATGGGTGAGGTCAGGAAAGTTGCTAAGAGTGAAGGATAAATTGAAAAAACAAGGAATTTAGGAAAAAAGTTGACGGTGAATGGGAGTAAAATTGCGATTAAGGGAGGTTTGTCTATTCACACAATTGGGACTGGACCTCAAGTCTCGGATAATCTCCAAATCCTCATACAAGTCCAATCGGAGTGTGTTTTTCTGCTGTATATTGTGCACCAACTGGACACCCTCAGGAATCTTAAGTTCATGTCTATTGACTTTAAGGTGATGTGAGAAAGAGGAAGTAGTATCTCTCTTACTATGTTCTAGGGATCTGGTGGCAAGAGATCTACAAGTTCTACCGATGTAGGTAGCATCACAATCTGAGCAAGAGAGTTTATATACACCACTACGGTTCATGTAGTTGATTGGATCCTTAGTATTGGTCAAACTCTTGTTAAGGGTGTTATTAACTTTAAAAGAAATTTTTATATTATCACAGGAGTTGGTAATAATGTATTTAACTCTTTCAGATAGATTAGGGTTATGGAAAGGCAATGAAGGATTTGGAGATTATCCGAGACTTGAGGTCCAGTCCCAATTGTGTGAATAGACAAACCTCCCTTAATCGCAATTTTACTCCCATTCACCGTCAACTTTTTTCCTAAATTCCTTGTTTTTTCAATTTATCCTTCACTCTTAGCAACTTTCCTGACCTCACCCATAAAACCTTTAACTTAACCTTCTTTTTCATTCTTTTTCATACTTCACTTCCTTCTATTTCCAAAATCTCCTTTCATACTAATCATTTACTCTACAACCCCCAGTAACACCAACACAACTAATTCACCCTTTGCCATTTTCTCACCCTACTTTTCCCTTCATAAATCATTGACCTTATCTATTTGTCTATTCGCCGCTTGGGTCTTTACTTCGTTCGTTGATCTTTTCCAAAATGTTTTACTACGCTATTCATTTAATTCTTCTTTTTCATACAGGTCCTTTTTCCTTTTTATTTTATTTTTCTTTTTCTTTTTATTTTTCATTTTTAAAAACATTTTTTCTTAAAAATTAAAAAAAAAAAAAAATTTAATATGTTGCATCTAACTTTCTAGCCACTCTAATCTCTAACTTTACAACTTTATTCTTATTTTACTATTTTTAACTTTTAATTATTTTCCAAATACAGTTTGTGTCTTGTGCATCCGGTTGACGCACTTCTTTTGAATCTTTTGTTCATTTACACATTTTATCAACTTAGTTTTAATTTAACAATCAAATAATTCCATTTTCTTTTATATGCATAATGTTATAATACTTCCTATATTTTTGACTATAACTAACACATTTTCACATTCCGTCAATTATTTATATTTTTCACTTAACAATCTTATATCAGTTACCTCAATTCTCACCAAATTTTTTTAATTAGTTAATTTCATACAGAATCAATATCTTACTAGACTTATACAACCAACATTACAGTTAACAAATTTATATTTCTATACACACTAAACAACTGTTGTATCACTTCAACGTTTTAACTTTCACCCACAAGGCTATTTTAGGCCAAAAAAATTATTAACTTTCATTAACCAATAATTCTATCTTACATTTTGTTTTCATTACCATATTATGACAATAAGTTCGATCAAATTTAATTTTATAGTCAAGTTTATGGTAATGGTTGTAATATTTTTATAAAAATAGTAAATTTTAAATTCTAATATTAAAAATTAAAATTCCAACACAGTCTTAAACTTAAATTTCCGTAACCACATTGGATCTTGACCTTGGTTAATACCTTAAAAATTCCCTTTCCTGGATGTCAATGTTACTGACATTTGAAGTATTTCAACTTCCTTCTAAATCATTGACAGACTAAACGTAGTTCAATGTAGACCTAATAATAAAAAAATCTCTTAATTAATGGAGTAGAGCATCATGTTCCTAGTACTAATCCGTTGGCATCCAATGTAAGCCAAATTGTAGATCAGATTTCACCATGTAGTTAGAACATACATCTTGACCAGTGTTTGGCATTGTGGCTATTTAGCAAGGACAGAGAGTAAGTAATCGTAACCACACTTTTCAATTTTTAACATTCAAAATTTCACCCTTTTCAATTTTACTAAGTGAGATTACTTACTTTTAGGTTCACTGATGATGGACTGATAAGTCCGAAAACGTTTTGAACGTAATCCGTTTGGATTTTTAAGAATTTTTATAATTTTTATTAAATATACCAACTACACTAGGGAGTTTTACTTCATGTTAATTTTATTTAACTAGATGGTATACAGCCAACCTTCGGGTATTATCCCGTTTTAAATTAATTATTAATTAACATAACAGTTATTAACATAATTGATTAATTAATCAATTAATCTCATAATTGTAATCAATTATGTTTTCAGCAACCCAGTCAAAGTTGACATTGACAGTTGTTGACAGTAATTACATATTTGATAATGATCAGTTGATTCCATTTTTGATTAGCGTTCGAACAACCGGCCCTTAAACTTGCAACTATTTTGTTGGTAATTTTTCCTTGTAAAAAAATGTTTATGGTTGGCTTGTATTTCAGGTTGCCTCCAGGAGAACAACACAATGAAAATTATCAAAACAACTGAACCTGCATCTCCTAAAGAAACATGTAGCAGTAGAAACACTGAAGAAACAACATTAAATATGAATCTTCAGACTGACCAAGGATCCTACATGTGTGATATTTGTTTAAAGCAGTTTAGTCAAGCGAGTAATTTGAAAAGACATTTGAGGATACACACTGGAGAAAAACCGTACAAGTGTAAAATTTGTTTGAAGGCATTTACTGCACCACATCAATTGAAAGCACATTTAAGAACGCACACTGGTGAAAAACCATACAAGTGCGAAATTTGTTTTAAGCAATTTAGTGAAGCAGGAAAATTGAAAAGGCACTTAAGAATACACACTGGAGAAAAACGTTACAAGTGCGAAATTTGTTTTAAGCAATTTACTGCAGCACACCATTTGAAAACTCATTTAAGAACGCACACTGGAGAAAAACCATACAAGTGCGAAATTTGTTTTAAGCAATTTAGTCAAGTAGGTACATTGAAAAAGCACTTAAGTATACACACTGGAGAAAAACGTTACAAGTGCGAAGTTTGTTTTAAGCAATTTACTCACTTAGGTAATTTGAAAATTCATATGAGGGTGCACACTGGAGAAAAACCTTACAAGTGCCATATTTGTTTCAAGCAGTTTACTGCAACAAGTTATTTGAAAACACATTTTAAATTGCACACTGGACAAAAACCTCACAAGTGCAAAATTTGTTTTAAGCAGTTTCCCAAAAACGCCATTTAACTGAACACATTGGAGAAAAATCTTACAAGTAGTGTAAAATTTTGCTGTTGTGGTCTTCATTTTGCTGTTGTGGCGAGCAGTCGTTTGTTAGAAGATCCATTGTACAATGGTTTTGGTTTTATGGTTTTTGTTGGATTCTCTGCTTCTTTTCCGTACATGGAAACTTTCCGTTTCTTCACAAGTACACAGGTTTACTTTCTGTTTGGAGGCTGCGAATTTCTACAGCTTTCTCACCATAAATGGTCGATGGTTAGACTTTTCCGGAAATGAATGGTTTCCTCGTATCGTACGTGGATATATGGGTCACATTCCATTGAACTGCGTATCTACCACGGTGTGGCGATCGCTGATGTCATTATCAGCCAACTAAAATCTTCAGTGGAGACTTTATCCAGGATTGTCTATCGCTGCTGGTCAAAGAGCGGTAAAATACACACACCCAAACTATTAGGATTTTATTTTAATATGTAGAATAAAATCATAAATGGTGCTTTTTAAATTTTAATGAAAAACTTCTATATGACAAATTAATATATATAACTAACTACTGTCAGACACACAGTGTACATGAACTTAAAACTATGCTTAAACTTACAGTTTACATATTAATAATAACTATTTTTTCCAACACTCTCCCTTAAACTGTAAAGTGAGAACATTAAGAAATTAAACATATTGAATTGAATATAAACAATTGAACTACATACACATTAAATCCATATTATCCAATATATAAAAAATATGACTACAAAAAAAAATCTTTAGTTTCTGATGAATTCCATGATTATGAAGAAAACATGTTCCTCATCACAACTAACTAACTGCTAAGTAACATAATCTGTTAAACAATCGGGTGGACGTCTCTTCCTGAGTTGCCTTTTCCTATCTTCCGATTCATGAGTAAAATCTACATCCGAATCAGAGAAGTTTGTAACATCAATTGACTCCTGATTTTCATTATCAATTGAATAATCATGATTGATAGTAAATGATTCATCAATTACAGACTCATCACCAACATTTTGATTAAATTCATCAATACAAGGTGTTGATTCTATTTTAACCTCAGGTTGAGTTGAAATTGAATTCTTTTCATACATTAGGTGTTCAAAAAATACAACATCTCTGAGTTTTTCTACTTTTCCTCTACAATTGGGGTCAGCTAATCTATAGCCTTCAGTATGTTCGTATTACCCTACCATAATCATGGGTTTAGATTTAACATCAAATTTAACTCTAAAATGCTTAGGTATATGAGCATATGCTTTACATCCAAATATTCTTAAGTGACTCAAATCAACCTTGGAACCAGTCCATAATTCTTCAGGAAGAGTACCATTAATAGCTGTAGTATGGCTACGATTTTTTAAATATATTGCAGTAGCCACTGCTTCTCCCCAATAAGCTTTAGGTAAACCAGAATCAGTGAGCAAAGCCCTAACTTTTTCTACGACCGTGCGATTGGCACGCTCCTGTACACCATTTTGTTCAGGAGTGTATGGTACTGTAGTTTCATGTATTATTCCTGAATGCTTAAATAGAGCTCTAAACTGAGCATTACAAAATTCTAAACCGTTATCGCTCCTATAGCGTTTTATTTTAAGCCCCGTTTGATTTTCAACGAGTCTTTTAAATTCTCGAAACTTGGAAAAAGTTTCACTCTTAGACTTTAGTAAATATCCAAAAGTTTTACGAGTATAATCATCAGTCAATATAAAAACAAATCTTGCCCCTCCCCAGCTTTTTTCTGACATGGGACCTACCAAGTCTCTATGCACTAACTCTAGCTTGGAGGTAGCACGTCTAGCTTGACCTTTTGGAAAACTCTTTCTGGTCTGCTTTGCTTCTATACATGTAGTACAGGGAAGCATTTCAGTATTTTGGTAATCAATACCACTAGCCATACTAGTCATAGGCGCCCATACACACGGGCAGGGGGGGCCGTGCCCCCCCCGTAGCTTTTCGGGAAAGAACAAAAATTAAATTTATATTACATAAACGTATTTTCGTCAAAAAATTATTGGATAATTTTGAGAGATAAATTGGAAACAACATATTTATTAATAAAAAATTCACATATTGGGTAATTAATAGTTTAATAGAAAATCTGTGTGTCTGCGACAGAGGTCTATATTTGTGGAATGTGCATAATACACATTTCGCACAGTCACGGTATGCTATTAACGAAAACATTGAAAGAGATTAGAAACGTGGGAACATAATATATACTGTAATCGACACCCAAAATTACAAATTAAACGAATCATTTATAATACTGCAAAGCAAATCATATCAGCAAGAAATCCGATATCTGACCGATAATCACTAATGAGCCATTTGTCTTTGAGAACTGGCACTATAAAGATAAGTGTAAAAGCTGTGAAGTGATTAAATTTGTTTTCTATATTAAGTTTTGTTT
Organism: Diabrotica virgifera virgifera; assembly: GCF_917563875.1. Classification (NCBI taxonomy): domain Eukaryota; kingdom Metazoa; phylum Arthropoda; class Insecta; order Coleoptera; family Chrysomelidae; genus Diabrotica; species Diabrotica virgifera. The sequence goes on from NC_065451.1 coordinate 175,968,720, forward strand.
ACACGGAATAGAACCATCTTCATAAGCAGAAATAAATTTATATTGAAAAATCATTTTTAAAATTGATTGAACATGGTTAGTCAAATTTTAGTTTGCGAAGGTATTTTTTTAGTAAGTAGATTATTTTAAAGTGTACATTATGATGAACAGAACAATTTTATTTAAATGAATAACAGGTGCTCTTTCATGACTAATGAGTGTTATACCTATACAGGGTGTCCCAAAAGTAGCGGAAAGGTCGAATAATTCGCGAAATGAACATCGGATCGAAAAACTGAAAAATATGTGTTAAATATTTCTCAAAAATCTATGCGATGACACTAAACAAGTCCACCACTTTAACCCGTGGGTGTGGAGCAGGGGGTAACTTTAAAATCTTAAATGGAACCCCTAATTTTTGTTGCAGATTTGGATTTTCCTTGTAAAAATAAGCAAATTTTATTCGAGCCATTTTGCGAATTGTGAATTGAGAGCGCTATAATCGGAAAAAAACGATATATCGTGATGCCATAGCAAAATTATAGAAACGGTCTAATATCTCGAGAAATATACTTCCAAATGAAAAACTAAAAAACACTTGTTTAATATTTTTCAAAAATCTATATAATTACACCAAACAGGATTTTTCATTTCACACTCTGGAGGTGGGGGTGAGAATTAACTTTAAAATCTTAAATAGGAACCCCCGTTTTTTATTGCAGATTGAGTTTCCTCCTCAAAATATAAGTAACATTTATTCGAAACATTTTTTAGAATTGTTGACGGATGGCGCTAGAATCTGAAAATGCGATTTATTTGCGCCATCTATCAACGATCCTAAAAATGTTTGGAATATATGTGACTTATTTTTCATAAGGATTCTAAAGCTGCAAAAATAAAGGGGGCTCCTTTTTAAGATTTTAAAGTAAAAACTTAGTTCGACACATACTCATGGTTAGTCTACTAGCCAAAGTTTAAGGCAGGACTTTGCAAGCATTGTATTCTTTTCAAACGGGTTTTAAAGAGAGGAGCAACTTTTGTGGTACCCATGACATTTCCATTTAAAAACTTGGTCTAGTATTTAAATGTATGAATAATTTCTCACAACAGGGTTCAAACTAGTTTTTTAGGTGGTTTAAACTACAGTAGACTCCATCTATAACGAGAACTGAAATTGTGGACTAATTATCTCGTTATAAGTGAATCTCGTTATATCAAACAACAATAATATTGAACTACTTTAAATGGGAAATAATAATTTAAAATAATTTAAAAACAATAATATTAATTTCTTAATATTAATTCTTAATATTAATATCTTATGTAGTTTATTAGGTGTCGATGGTCAACCTGAACAGTAAACAATGAGACTTCGCCGTCATAAATTGTAAATTTCCTATAATATTTAATACAGTAGGAAAAATGAAAGAATACACATGAACGAACATATAAAACACGCTGTATTTTCCTGTCACCGTGTCACACAAAAAATTGGCCAGCGCAAATACATGTAATAATTATTGTTACATGTACTTGCACTGGACAATTTTCTTTGTGACACGGTGACAGGAAAATACAGCGTGTTTTATATGTTCGTTCATGGGTATTCTTTCATTTTTCCGACTGTATCGGTCGATAAACAGGCAGAAGTTTATTACAGGTGGCCGAGTTTATTACAGCACTGGCCTCGATAATAAGACAAATTATGTTGGACATTTCTATGTACAGGCAGTTGGGGCATTTATTTATTTATGACCATTACAACGCTAAAAACAGGTAAAGACACGTATTCTTCGATTTCAATTTTCCTCGTTGTAACCAAATATGCCTCGTTATAAGCGAAACCTCGTTATATCCGTGTTCGTTATAGAGAGAGTCTACTGTATATATTGTCATCCGAAATATACAAAATGTACTGTGCAACATCTTCACGTTTGCCCCCCCCCTAAAAATTTTTATATGGGCGCCCTTGATACTAGTTAACAAATTCAGACTCTTTGTGCACAAGTGCCCTAAACGCTTATGCCACAAAGAAACATTATTATTCTTATTACTAACAGACATTACATTGTCTTCAACAATATTGTTATAAGTATTAACTGTTTCTTTAGATGTACTAGGGAAATTCTCATTTTCAGACTTTTCTGTATCAGAAATAGTGTCCAACTTATAAAGTCCCCCAAATTCAGAACCTGTAAATTTTACACTTCCCTTAATACTAACTTTGTCCTGGTCATACACACCAAAACCTTTTTGATTAAACACAATTATATGACCTTTAGATGCTAATTGATTTACTGATAATAAATTTGCAGCTGCATTGGGTGCATACATAACATTAGTTATTGTACCAGAACTAATACAATTATTATGTTAATTAACTAAATCAATTGGAATATTTCCAACTCCGGTGGCCAATAACGGGCCCTTATCAGCTGTACAAAATTTAGAATTTTTATTTGGATCAAAATCTACCATCCAATCTCTATTATTAGACACATGTCTACTAGCACAACTATCAAGATAAAAATCTTTACAATTTGGAGAACTTACAAACATAATAGGAGTAAATAAAACATTAGTTTCATCATGATTCTCCTTGGATTGGTCCTTACCAGTTGGTGGTTTGGAATTAGGTCTCCAATTTTTGGAATTCATCTTGGGACATTTAGGCCGGATATAGCCTTTGACTCCGCAGCCGTGACAAGTGGGGATGAATTCGGTAGTGGATTGAAGAAAAGGCTTCTTCTTGATAAAATTATTTTTAGTAAACAAAGCTTTATCCTCACCATTTTCTCTCAACTTCTCACGATCAGTAATACCATTCAACAATGTAATGACTTCTTCACTTTTAATAACTGTATGTGTTGCACAGTATCCATTAACAACCTGTTCTTTAGTGTCAGGAAGTCCACATAACATCAATGTCCCAACTTCATTATCATCAATAACTATATTTAATTCTGCAAGTTCTTGAACAATATCAAGTATTCCGGATATATAATCACTAATGCAAGAAAAATCTTTGCACGATATAACTTTCTTTTTAGAAACATTTGCCTAGTTAAACCGGCACTTTGATACGCCTTTTTTAAGTTATCCCAACCTTCTTTCGAGGTAGTTGCTTTTCTTAGATGAGCTAAGCAAGTTGATTTCACCGATAAACTTAGTTTGGCTAACGCTCCTTGGTCTTTATTTGGATCTTTATCATTTCCATTAATACAATTCCAGTAATACATTATATAGAATCACCATGTATTTTAAAGTAATATTTATTTATTTTGAAAAAACTTGTTATTGTTGCGAAGAATAAAGGTTTTTATTGAAAATAAACAAATATATAAGACAATGGATAGTACAGCTCGGTACGGTATAGGTTATTTGCTTGAGATGCAAATTGAACGAAAATAAATAAACTAATTTTTTCCGTCTAAAATCGAAAATATGCCTGATGTGGGGTTATAGAACTTACAACGAGGAAAGAATACTGGTCTTGTGGAGAAAGTAATGTCCTCAGATGGACATAGCTGTAGAGCTAAGCGTAATACAGGGCGTTCTGTCCAAAACCTATGCTAGGTAATAGAAACTAGGAAAGCTCAAAAATAAAGCAAGGGAAAGTCGCCAAAAGTAATATCGGCTCTCCAAGATCGTTTAATTGTCCAATAAGCTGGAAGACACCCAACCATTTCTCACCTGCAGCTCCAAAGACAGCTTTTGGAAGCTACAGGTGTAACTGTTTCAGTTGAAACGATAAGAAGAAGAGTTTGTACCAAATGTATACAGCAGGACACAGTTATGGGTTCCCGAGTTATCCAGGCAGCACAAGATTGATCGTCTAAATTGGTGTCTTCACCACCAAAAATTGAACATTGGGAATTGACAAAATGTGCTATTTTCAAAAAAAGTCAGGATTTGTGTAAAATCAGATGACCCATGAAATCGTGTAGGTAGTTAGAGGTCGAGGAAGACAAGGAAGAACGAAAACTGTCTGTCAGATCTGTTCACAAATATACAAGGGGAAGTGTAATGTTCTGGAGAGGAATTGTGATCCGTAAAAAAACTCCTTTAATTTTCATCAAATTAACTTTAACTGCTCACAGATATGTTGATAACCTGTAGTCAGGCTCTGGAGAGGTGCAATAGGAGAAAATTTTATTTTATTGCATGATTATGGACCTCTACATACCATTAGAGTGACTAGAGACATCATTGAAGCAGAAGTTGTCCCCTTGTTTGGAGTAGCCTGCTTGCTCACCCGAGCTTGATCCTTGTGAGTATTTGTGGGATATGCTTAAAAGAAAAATTAGAGCTCGCCGGGATAATCCACAAAACACCGCACGGCTAGTACAAGCTGCTCTTAAAGGATGGAGCAACCTACCACAACAAAATGTTAATAATTTGATTAGGAGCGTGCTCACGCAAACTGAAGCTTGCATAAGAACTAGAAGTGATAACACGATAACACTGACTACCACAAAATACAAAAAAAAATAAAAACAATTTAAACATTATTAGTTTTACATTGAAATTTTGTATGCTATTGACTTTAAAACAACTACTTTCAATTTGTTTGTTAAATACTTTATTGTTTTATTTAATTATTGTTATGTATTTGTTATTAAATTGCTTTAAAATAAATTTTGTTTGACTTGGTGTGTTTGATTTTTTAAATTCGCACGAGTAGTAAGAAATATCAGATGATTCCATATAAGTTTGGGTGTGTGTATATATTTCAAATATTCCTGTATGTTATTTTTGGGTTTATTTAACTTTTAATGAATAGTACAAACACAACGATTGATAGGTTATTCTATTTTTAAACCATCAAATCTTACTCTTTTTTTTTGGATTTTTATTTTCAATTATTTACTAAATATATGTGTCACATTGTAACATTGTATATTTTCTTTTGTAAATTGTATTATATTTTTGAAAATTGTAATAAATAATTTAGTAAAATTCGATTTGCTTATTACATATCTCTTTCCAGTTTCACTTCACAGGGTAGTTAGTTTAAGAGGAGACAACATAGATTTTATATTAGGAAATTCAGTAGTTAATCCACAAATTTGTTAATTTGCTGAAGAGTAAGACTGGCGCCCTCATTTTAGGTTGTTCAGGATCTCTGTCTGGTTTTATTTCAGCTCTCATTCTCTCACGCCCAAATTATTTCAGAAAGAAATCTGTTTTAATTTTGTTCCTTTTTCTGGCCCTCGAATCCTGCCTTCTTTTTGTTTTCTATAAAAATATAAATATTAAAAATATAAAAAAATAAATCACTTAGTTTGAGGGGGGGGGGGCGATCGCCCCCTGGATCCGCCACTGAACTCCCTTCTCTTTGGTCAACTAAGTAAAAAAGAATAAGGTAGGTTATAATTATATCTTTATATAAATTTATATTTATCTTGAGATAATTATTTATTTTTAATTAATTTTTATTTGATTTGTTTGTCTAAAGAGTTTTTCTTTGTCTTCCCTTTCAAAAATAAAAGATCAAAAACACTTCCTGACATAAAAAGAATTGTAAGTAATCACATTACAAATATAACCCGGTCTATATAGACATTTGAAATAACAAAAATTGCCGGAGAGCCAAATTTTGGTGGAGAGCTAGGGTATACCATAACAAATAAAATTTTAAAAGTCCCCATCGATCCCATGTGCGCAACAAAAGTTATTCGGGGTCAAAGGTCAAAATTTGAGATTTTTTTCGAAAACGGTAAGTTTTATCAAAAAAAAAAAACTTAAACTAAAGTTGTAGATCTTAAAATTCTCTACAAAAATAGTCCTTACGATTTTTTCCTAAGAGTTGCCATTCCTGAGATATCGCGATTCTAAGAGTCACATTAAGTGCGTTCGCGGGTGCCTGTCGGCGACAAATTAGCAGCAAAATGCATGCGCACTTTAAAATGATATAATTAATATCGTTAATTGATACATTTACAAGGTATATTTACCTAGTATAATTTAATAATTAGTTATTAATATTAATTAAATGTAAATATACCTTGTATATTTATCTATTAACGGTATTATGTATATTAAGTGAGGTTAGAAATTGTCGGCGACAATTTGTCAACTGTACCCGCGAACGCACCTATTATACATGATATGCACACGTTTCCACACCACCTGTGAGGTAGTATACTCGGCGCGTTTTTTTTACCGTGGTTTCCCCTGTAGGCCTACTCCACTAACTGTTTTGATAATTTTAGGATAATTTAAGGAAATAATACCGGTTAAGTTCTAGATGTTACCTTATTATTGATATTGCTATTGATTATTAGGTTAACTATTGTTTTGATTTCTTTAGATATTTTAATCAGATTCATATTCTTGAAAGTCTACTTCAACAGTCAATCTTCTTCGATTTCATCTTTTTGCTCTTCCTCTTGCTGGATGTTCAAAAATTGTTCAAATGTGACTGAGTCATTGGTCTCTTCATTAAAATCACAGGAGTCTTTTCCTCTATTGTACTAAACTGGACATTTGAGCAAGACTGACCTTGGCAGTTGGTACACGCTAGAGAACACAGCAACCCGACTTGTTTACATCCACATTTGGCACTACAGCCTTTTTTGCAATTACATAAAATAGTGTGAAAGAGTTTTTCTGTAGCAGGTGCGAGTAAGGTTTTAATCGGTTCCAGAGTATTAACTATTAATTTCCAACCCCCGTCTTCTGGATTCAGTTCATAACCTAGTCATGTTTGAACTTGATAATATACTCGATACAAATGTTGAAAAGCAGATCCTGATGTTGGAAGAAGACATGATAGTTGTACTTGTTTCTTGTTTCGCGTATTTTTTACAAAAGTTAAGTATCGGTATTTATCAAGACAACTACTTTTTTGGAGCTCCATAAACCGCAAGAAGAAAGCGAATTCCTTCCGTAATTAATGTTTGTGGTGTGACATCAAGTTCTGTAAAAACTTTACAGCAGTAAGTGAAATCTTTTTTTTTTCGAATAATTTAAGTACTGACGTTTTGCCCCTTCTGTACATTGCTGACGTAGTGTCGCAGCCGGTTATCGCATGTAAAAATAAAATGTACTTTTGGCATTTGGGATAAGCCGATAAACTTTTCGAAGAATATATCTCTGTCCGCTGTTGAGCCCTTCCAGGTTTCAGAAAATAAAGAGCTTTATCTACTGGAGTCCTTGCAGTAAGCAGTACTAACAAATCAACATCTTCACCAACTACAATTATTGTTGTGTTTGTTGCCTTAAATTTTTCAATTGCTGTTTCAATTATAAGAACATCTGCGTCATTTTTAGCTTGTTTCATTTCAATATTCGCAGCTGTTAATTTGTCAGTTAACATGGAAATGAAACGAGATTTATTATTAATGTTAGCGAAAAATTGTTGACCTGATGAACAAGACCCACGGACAATAATACTGCAGCCATTGCTTACAATAGACAATCTGTTCTTTTTTAAACAATAGTATAGCCAAATGATTTTCAAGGTCACGTGGATAGAGGAAATTCAGTTTGGGACTGATTATCTTGTGAAGAAATATTTTCAGAATAGTATAATATATTATATAAAAGAGACACAAATAGGCATTTATACTGGTCTAAGTGCCACATAATATGTATATACATACGTGGCTTATATGTGCATATAATGTATAAAGTAGCTTTTAAAATCGCGATATCTCAGGAATGGTAACCCTTAGGAAAAAAATTGTAAGGACTATTTTTGTAGACAATGTGAAGATCTACAACTTTAGTTTGAGGTTTTTTTTATAAAACTTACCGTTTTCGAGAAAAATCCAAAAAATCTCAAACTTTGACCTTTGACCCCGAATAACTTTTGTTGCACACATGGGATCGATGGGGACTTTTAAAACTTTATTTGTTATGGTAAATTCTAGCTCTCCACCAAAATTTGGCTTTCCTGCAATTTTTGTTATTTGCCAACTATTTTGATGTCCAAGTTGACCGGATTAACAGTGATAAACTTAATAAGCAGGTAAACAAAAATTCTTCATCACATTATTCTCTGAGATCTGCGCCGTGATGTGAGGAGGAAATGCAACAAAGAAGTAGATCATAAGATACCAGGAGGATAATAATAGATTACCAAAATAATAAAATTGGTACGGAGGTTCATACTGTCCATTGTGTAGGTGGTCGACAGACGCTTCTCTTATTCCCCACTCCAATAACCTTCGTCCATCTGCCATTCTAGCTATATGTCCTGGCCATCTCCATTTCAGTCGTCTATCCTTTCGCCGGGACGAAGATAGAGAACAGCTGATAGAAAATTCAAAAAAACTAATAAACAAAGAACAGCGGCTGAAATATGATATTGACATGGCAAAAAAGACTCAGCAATGCAAACGGTTAACGAAAACAAAATAACGCACACAAAAGAAAGAAAGGATCTCAATAGGAAGAAAAGAACGAAACCCATTAGAATGGGATCTTGGAATATTAGAACCATGCTAGCAGTAGGTAAGATGCAAGAAATAGCTCTTGAAATGAAAAAATACCAACTAGAAATCCTAGCCCTACAGGAAATACGATGGAAGAAAGACAGAAAAATTGAGAAGAACAACTTTAGCATGTATTATTCGGGAGAAAACAAACGGGGAACGAATGGTACGGCATTTATGGTGAACAAAAAAATGAGGGAAAAAGTGATACAATTCAAAGCATTAATGGAAGGATATCTTACATAAGAATAGAAAATAAACAAGCCAACATCTCGATAGTCAATTGCTATGCACCCACCGAAGAAGCAAGCCAAGAAGATAAAGCAGAATTCTACGACATCCTGGAAGAAACCTGTGAAAATATTCCGAGGAATGACATATTAATAATATTGGGTGATTTCAATACAAAGATCGGAAAAGAGGACTATAATCGTAATGTAGCGGGCAAAGAAACCATTCATGAAACTACAAATGATAATGGAGGAAAAATCTGCAACCTAGCAGCAGCAACAAACACATATGACACACATTATTACTAGACATAAACATAAAAAAGAACACAAAATAACATGGATGATACCAGGAAGAATGGATGGAAACCAAATAGATCATATTCTAATTTCGAAAAAGTGGACACAAATAGTACAAGACGTAAGGTCATAATAGAGGGGCAAATGCGGACACTGACCACATATTGTTGATAACAAAACTTAAGATGAAAATAATCAAAGCAAATAATCATAAGGAAGGAAAAGGAATATAACCAAACTGAAAACGCAAGAAACAAAGCAACAATATACAGAACAACTGGAACAGAAATTGGGTCGGTACGAGAACATAGAAATAGAAGGAGAATGGGAAAACATAAAGAACAGCATAATAGAGACAGCAGAACAAATAATATGATTCCAAAAAAACAAAGAATCGAAAGAATGGTTTGATGAGAAATGTCACAAAAAAGTCAACTGAAGCACCTCGCAAGAAACAAATGGCTACAAAGTGCCGAACAGGAACAACTGGACCAATATAGAAAAGAAAAACAAGAAGTATTGAAACTCTATAGAAAAAAGAAGAACACATGGATCTCTGAACAAATGCAAGAATTAGAATCGAATAATAAAGACAACAAGAAATTGTTCGAATACATAAAACAACAATACAGTACCAAAAAATCTGTCACAAAAATAAACAAAAAAGATTGGGAAAAACATTTCACGGACCTATAGGTACAAAAACAACAACAAGGCATATTCAGAGGATGAGGATATAAGAGATAACAGAGATGAAGAGGAAGGCGCACCTACTTATCAGGAATTCATGGAGGTATTAAAACAACTAAAAGTAAACAAAACGCCAGGGCCAGATGAAATCAAAAACGAACTGATCATCAACGGAGGAGCGAGAAGCTCACGAAGCGAATGCACAAGTTAATGGTTACAATTTGGAAGGACGAAAGCATGCCCATAGAATGGAAAAACGGACACATCGTACTAATCTTTAAGAAAGGAGATCCAACCAAGTGCTGCAACTACAGAGCAATTATGCTACTAAATACAACGTATAAGATATTGACCACAATTATAAGAAACCGACTAAATCAATACACAGAAAAAATTATAGGACCATGCCAAAGAATACATATCTCTCACAAGAACCGACACGGACGGCGATTCTTTTGTTGTTAGCATGTACTTAATTTTAGTATCGAGTTGGCAAGTGTACACGCGAGTACACTGAGAAAAGTCTCGCACATTTCTGGCGTGTATCAATAAAATTTTAGTTGCACTGAGAGAAAGGTTGCATGCAGGGCCGGCTTTTGTTGACATTCTTAATATGGTGGAATTATTTTTGATTTACAAAAGGTTGCAAATACAACACAAAGTAATGGTGAGAATTATGTTGATTAAAACCATGGATAAAATACCTTTTTTATCCTGATTTTAGCATTGAAAGACCAATAATAAAATATATTATAGTGGCGTGACATTCACTAATTATTCTTTTTGGCTTATATTGATACAACGATACAAAATATAATTTGTTGTTTTCACCAATTTTGAAAAAGTGTGAACAAGTTGGTGAGAATTTGAACGACTTGGTGTGACCTAATAGGCTGTCTGTCCGTCCGACCGCGAACATAACTCCTTCAGTCACTATACCAGGTAGAATAACAAATGAGGTGTCAAATGAAAGCTTATAATCCATGGATGGTACTCAAGGTGAGACATTTGACCTAGACTGTCTGTCCGTCCGACCGGAGATGTAACTCCTCCGTCACTATACCAGGTAGAATCACAAATGAGGTGTCGAATGAAAGCTCATAATACATGGATGGTACTAAAGGTGGGAAATTTGACCTAGGACTTCCTGTTTTAGAAATGCGACCGGAAGTACTCTTTTAAAGTCACCGCAATAGCACAAGTGATATATTATTCGACGCGCATTCGCAAGACGAGAACAAATATATACTTCTGGTTTCATGACTGTCTGTCCGTCCGACCGCGAATACAACTCCTCAGTTACTAATACATATAGAATGACAAATGAGGTGGCGAATGAAAGCTTATAACCCATGGATGGTATTAAAGATGAGAAATTTGACACCGGACTTCGGTTTTAGAGTTACAACCGTAGGTATTGCTTTAAAGTCACTCAAAATATGATATGAATGTAAAACAAGATGACAAAATTAGTAAAATCGTAGATCAATCGAAGCAAAGTTACACGAAGAGTTCCAATATCGACTTCCAGTTCTACTTTCGATTACTTTGGGTGAAAACCTAGGACCAATTACTTGTTTGTCGAGGTATTTCCTAATTCATTATATTCGTTATTTCGTAAAATAATCGAAAAATAACTGTCGTTGTAACCGTCACGGAATCCAATTCTTTTTGGATGACAAATGTTCGTGATCAACAACAAGAAACTGTATGTTAAAATCGAATGTCAATATTTTCAATTTTTATTGTCTTGGAAACCAGCCAAAACATTCCGTACATTCCAGCCAAAACCAGCCAGTACATTCTTTAAAGTCGAATATCGGGGTAAATAAATAAAAAACCAATAAGTATTGTACTATTTTATTTCTATAAATATAAAGATGTAATAACTGAAAAAATATATATAGTATACAATAAAAACTAATAAGCAATGAAGAAAAGAGAAAAAGTGATTTTTCAAATTAATATATTAATTAATATATATATATATATATATATATATATATATATATATATATATATATATATATATATATATATATATATATATATATATATGGAAACGTTTTGATCATTATGGTCAGAAGCTTTTATATTCCATATGAAAGCAGCCTTTAGCTTTTTTTGTTGGAACTCAAGTATAATCAAGAGAATGTAAACCTATTATGAAGAGTGTATTGTCAATGATCAAGCATTAACTTGAATGTTGAAACAATTTCAAGTGATATTGGATCAAACTTTTTGAATTAGTTAAATTATATAATGTTACTCCTGAAAATCCTGAATTTCAAGTAGTCAGTCATAAATTGTTTTATATATTTGACCTAAGTTATTGTTTTATACAAACTACAGAAACAATTTAATGAAACATAGTTTATTAAATTTAATTTAGGTTTGCTGATAAAAGTACTTTATGGAAGTTTTTGTGAGTATTGGATCCTCAACTTTTTAAACACAGCACGTGGCTTGTGGAATGAACACATATAAAATATGACTTTGTGCTCTTCCTGCAGATGCATTTGGTACAGTAGAGGTCAAAGAAAGGTTAGAGAATTTGTATGATATTTTAGATTCAAATTCTTTGTGAAATCCCAATAAATACAAAATTAATTTTTTATACGATAGTTTATAGTTCATGAAAAAGCTTAAAATAATTAATTCACATAATCAAGATATCTCAAAAAGAATTAAATTGTATAAATGTTGGAAAATAACAATTAATAGTTGTAGGCTATACAGTGCTAGTCAAAAGTCCGTACCCCCCCTCGTATCTTTTGAACGGTTATACATATAATAGTGAAATTTGGAGGGAGGAAATAAACGGACGTACGCTTCTTAACTAGTCATGACAGGTGACGTAATAGTGACAGATGACTTTACAGCGCCACTGTGACAGATCATTTTAAATGGGACTTTATGGCAAGTGACACCTCATTTGAAAGGTATTGATAATACCTATTCAGTCATACTACTTTTTTTGGGTTTAATTTGATTTTGATTTTGGTGAATAAATGAAATAAATATAACTTTGTAGTTTCGCATTTAATTATTAAAAATTCAAATGTCCGCCCATGGTTATTTTGTCAAAAAAGTTGACATTTTTCAGCTCTCTAGTAGTTTTTACGTCAACGTCAACCTTTTTGACAAGTAACCATAGGCGGAGGTTTGAATTTTTATTAATTAAATGCGAAACTACAATTTTATATTATTTCATTTATTCATACAAATGAGTTTAAACTCAAACAAAATTAGTATAGCTGAATGGGTATTTTCAATACCTATCAAACGAGGTATCGCTTACCATAGGGTACCATTTAAAATTATCTGTCACAGTGGCGCTTTAAAGTCATCTGTCACTTTTACGTCACCTGTCATGACTAGTTAAGAAGCATACGTCAGTTCATTTCCTTCCTCCAAATTTCACTATTATAAGTATAACCGTTCAAAAGTTACGAGGGGGGGTACGGACTTTTGACTAGCACTGTATAAGAAAATATATATAGAAAATAAGTCTATACAAAATACTATGAGCTACAAACTGATACAAAAACAATATATAGTATTTTTACTACAAAAACGTTATTACGTAGGTTAAAATTTTTGACGTAAGATAACTGTCAAAACATTAGAATGTGACTTTTCATTATTGCCGTGTTTATAATAAACATGGCAATAATGAAAAGTCACATTCTAATGTTTTGACAGTTCTCTTACGTCAAAAATTTTGACCTACGTAATAACGTTTTTGTAGTAAAAATACTATACTAACGCCAAGCCAAGCCAAACAAACAACTGTGACAACAAACGCCGATCCTGTACAAGACAAATGTCACCAAAATTATTTGCTATTCATACAAATTGAGAAATGGCCGATCTGGCACATGCGCATAAAAATTTAGTTCATAGATAATCCGTTTGTGTCGGTTCTTGGGAGATATGTATTCTTTGACCATGCCAACAGGGCTTTAGAAAAGGAAGATCCGTACACGTACTGACACAAACAATTGAAAAAGCTATGAACATGACATAATTACACATACTATTCATCGACTTCCAACAGGCCTTCGACAGCATATACAGACAACAATTATTAAAAGAAATAAAAAAATGGAGATACCGGCAAAATTAATAAGACTAACTAGAATGACAATGAAAGAGTCAACAGCAAAAGTTAAAACAAATGAAGGCGATACAAACGACATCAAAATAGAACTTGGGGTAAGACAAGGAGACAGTCTGTCGACGACACTATTTAATATCGCAAAGAAATAAATAAATCGTCAGTTTGTAAGAAAAAATTCAACATCCCGTATCTCGGAAACGAAAAATTTGCGGACATAGTTTTATAAGGCCAACTGTCATTATTTTTTCATGCAGAATTATATACCCCTTAAAGTTTGTCGCACTTAATTAGAAACACCGTGTATTGATGAAGAACATGTATAGTTGTTAAAGTACCTAACTTTTTTATTATCCAACATAAACGAATAAATAAAAAAATAACATATTAAGAAAACTTGAGGCTATAGTTGGGTTTTAATTTCAGTATTTTATAAGTGCTAGAATATTCCACAGGGTGATGCAAACTTTGAGAAAAAAACACAGTTTGATCGGTACACCCGGTATACAATGAAAATTTACCTGTTTAGCAACAATATTATTACAGTAGTATTGATAAAGAATCAGGCTATAACCTGTTCAAAAGATCACTTAAATCGGCCAACAGGTTTAGGAAATATGAAACATCAAAAATGACTAAATTTTTAAGTTGGCCGATTTCTATGCACGTAATTTTATGTCAAAGGCTTTGTGAAAATCGATAAATATTAGCACTAGAGGCTTATTGTATTCCATTACTTTCTCTATTAGAGTTTAATGCTTTTTATATGGTCATTAGTTGATAACTTTTTCGGAAGCCTCATTTCGGAAGTTCTCATTGTTGATAAGTCTCTAATTTTCTTTCCATTCTTTGAACTATTATTCGCGTAAATAACTTATATAGGTGAGGAGGCTGTGATTACAGACACATTAAGTACAATTACAGTCAGTAATACATATTAAACTGCATATAGAAATAAAACAAAATGAAACTTAAAAAACTTATATTTATCACAAATAATAGAGTTACACTTAAAACATACCGTCATTAATACCGATGGGCACCAAAACAGCAAGAAATAAAATTAAATTTCTCAATGCCAGCTTCCAATCGTTTGGAACAGCATACGGTAGGAGTGCTTTGGTAATATTGTGTACTTCGTGAGAAGCACACACAAAAATATAAGTAGTTATTATCAAGTTAAGTACCGGATATCCAGGAACGAGTACCAAGACTCCGTGAGTGTCAGCTGCTAACCAAATATGGTACTGACTAACAAATAGCTCGAGGTAAATCTCTCCAAACCAAGCAAACAAGCTTGAATATCGCGTTCTGAGCACACCCGATATGTTTCGGAGAAAAATAAAACTTACTATAGGAATAAACACAATATATGAATGGATCTCGCTGCATTCGAGTTCATTTCTACAAAGGTAAGTGAACATCATGTAAGAACCTATGCCTACCAGTGCCAGAAGGGTTGAGCTCAATGCTATACCCCTAGAAAATAAATTAGAGTGGTTGTTGTCGTCAAAAATATTGTATCGTTGAGACAACACCATAATAACCCCAAAAATCATTCCGTACATTACAGAGTAGCGATCCAGCTTCCATCTAGACCACCATTCATGGATATCATCATCTATGGTAACGAACAAAGCCTTCCACGGCCTGGTAACAAAAATCTTTTCGAAAAACACTTCCGACATAAAAAGAATCGTAATCACACTACAAAAAGTAATAAACTTAATAAGTAAATAAAAATACTTCATCATATTATTCTCTGAGATCTGCGCTGTGATGTGCGGAGGAAAGGCGACAAAGAAGTAGATCATAAGATACCAGAAGGATAATAGAGGACCGAAATAATAAAATTGGTACGGACGGTTCATACTGAGACACAATGTAACTGTCATGAAATTGAGCTGAAACAACATCCGGCAAAAACTTACGATTCCTACGTCGTTTCTATACCACACATAACAAAACTGTTCATAACCTAACAAAAATAAATAAGCCGATATCAGCACTTTAATATGCATATTTATCAAAAGAACCTTAGAAGCTCCAGTGACGTGGTACACTAAAATCACAATCTGCATCCACCCTTTCCATTCATTCAATTGATCCCTGTGTAATACCTTGTTGAATTTACTTTCTTCCATAAAAAATAAACCTAAAACGGTAATGTATCCAATAGGCAGCCAAAAACTAAATTCGGAATAGTATTTATTTTCCTTCATAAAAAAATTTGTGCGATCGCAGATAAAAAAGTAAGCGATGAGCAGAGTCATCTTCGAGATGGTTTTGAACAGGAATAAATAATTGTTGCTTGTGAGTGGTATCTGGGGCTGCGAATCGTTTTCGGGTAGTCTGTGGTAGTCGTAGACCGGTTTGCCGCAATATCGGAGTAACAGTCTTCTGAGTATCATCACTATTGCAATTGTCACACTAAAAATAAAAAAGAAACAATTAAAAACATATAAATCGAAATTGCAGTTAAAATACATAATTATTAGCAAAGGTAAACCCCCTATTTTTGACAAATATTGAGCACGTATTTTTTAGTTTTCAGATATATCCTTCATTTCGCGAAATATTCGCTTTTTTCTTGTGAAACTTTGTGACTCACCCATTTCCTTACGCCCGGTTCAAATCGTCAGATTTTTGAAATATACACTGTTTTACATGTACTTAACTTACCTTATCTTAATCTGATGATTTCGAGTTTTTCTAAGGATAGATTTTTTTTTCGGCCCCCCTTTAACGAACGCCCCTGTGTTTAGAACCAATATATGGTAGAGGTACATCTACAGGGTACCAGGTTTCTCCCCATATGATAATCTGACGCGCTCGAGTTACTGCAAAAATCCCCTCTTGGGCTCCCCTACCAATAGGTAATTTAATAATACCAAAGTTTTTTCATTTTTCTTTATAAATTTTCATAAAACCTAAAGTAGTACCAAAATTCTATCTTCAATACTCGCCAAATTCCAAATCGAATATTTCAACGTGAAATAACCAAAAAATGACGCACCAAGTATTTAAAAAAAAGCTTTATTTTTGTTTAAAAAAAAATTCTCGCAAAAAGTAAGCTAGTTACGCTCAAAATAAAGTTGGTCCCTTTTTATTTTGGTAAAGAAAATCGTGAAAATCATCTCCTAATTAGCATCCCAAATTAAATTAATTGTTACTGCACAAATTGCTTTACTCGTGTATGTATTGTTTATTTTATATGATCTGTAAGTTTCATGGGTCCAAAGTGCTTATTTTTGAAAGGTCTTGAACAAGTCGCTAATCATGAGTGTATGAAAATTTTGAACAGCCATATCTTAACCAATGTCTTACAAAAAAAAAACAAAAAATCTAAAATATTCACAAAACAAAAACCTACATGTTTTTACTGATTGATATTTTTGGTATCACCAATAGTTTTTAAGTTACTTTGAAAAAAGCATTTTTTTTTCAAAATGAAAAAAAAATATTTTAAATCCAAACTTTTTCAAAAATAAGCACTATGAACCAATGAAACTTACAGATCGTATAAATAATACATAAGTAAAGTAACTTATAATCAACTATTTATAATGGGAAAGAAGCCACAATTTTACCAAAAAAAGATTTTATTAAAGTTTAGAAAATACGTATTTTGACAACGAAACCCGATTTGGGCTTCGAAACGTTAATAAAATATTTTTTTGGTAAAATTGTGGCTTATTTCCCATTATAAATAGTTGATTACAAAAATGCCACAAGGAAATAGCTTCAGAACAACATAAAGTAACTTATGAAGTGATTATGATTAATTTCATTTGAGATGCTAATTAGGAGGTGATATTCCCGATTTTCTTTTAACAAAAAAAAGAGACCAACTTTATTTTGAGCGTAACTTGCTAACTTTTGATGCTAAAAACTTTTTTAAAAAACAAAAATGAAGCTTTTTTTAAACACTTTAAAAAAGTTGTAATAAGTTTTCCCCAAAAAGTGCACCATGTTTTGGTTATTTCACTTTGAACCTATTTTTCATTAGCTACAACTCTGCTTCTACTGGGTCTAGAGCATAGATATAATAATACTTAAGTAATAATAATACTTTTCTAGTATAAATAATAACATAAACTTAAAAATTGCTGATCAATCTTTATTAAAATGTGATAGCTATCATCCAGCCTTGTCCTTTGACATTATTGGAAATATTATTTTAGACTCTCTTAGCTATGATTATTTCTATTTTGACTTTAAAAATGCTAATTATATCCTTATTAATGAATATTTAGGTTCAGTCGACTGAAATAGGGTTATTGATGAGACAGATGTAAATAATAGCGTTGATAAATTTTATGAAGTGTTAGATTCCTGTATTTGTACCAAAAACTAGATAAAAAAACTCTAAATTTCCGAAATGGTACACTCCTCATTTAAAACATATATTATTTCAAAAGAAGATTGCTCTTGCAAAATACAAAATGACAGGATCTAAGAAAGATTATGATCTTTTTTCTAATTTGCGTCAAGAATTTAAGGATTGTTACAAAACATGTCATCAGATTCACCTAAATAATTTACAAACTGCTATGTATGATAAAAAAGATTTTTGGAATTATGTAAATAATAAAAGAAAATGTTTTGATTTGCCAAATACAATGAAATATGAGAATATAACTTCTGATAATTCCCACAATATATGTTTAGTAAATTTTTTAATTCAACCTATGTTACTAGTAATACAGATTATCTAGCTGTAAACTCTGATAATAGTCTTTGTGTTGAAATTTGTGATATTACTGTATTAGATGTATTTGAATTTATATCTAAGATTGATCTAAAAGTAAGTTGTGGACCTGATAATATATCCCCTCTGTTTATATTTAATTGTAGATTTATTCTGAGTTATATTTTACAAAAAATATTTAGTTTATCATTGGGCTTAGGTGTCTTTCCAGAGATATGGAAGAGAAGTTATATTACCCCAGTCCATAAAGGATATTAGGGATCCTAGCCATAGGGATCCTACCCTTGCCATCTGCTACTGTTTGAATACTATTTGGCAAAGGTACATTTTGGTTTTTCTTCTTGATTGTTGATATGTGTTTTACTGTTACAGTTTTTGGAAAGAAATCAAACTTTTCTCCCTTCGGGAGCTTCAAGCCATCCACACCGGTGATGAAACTAAGGCTGACACAATGGGGACCATGAACGACCAAGACCGTAGCTGCACTGACCTAGGGCCACAACATCTGCCCAGGTCAATAGAAGTCCACATCAGTACCATTAAACATCAAGAAGTTACCATCAGCTACCAAAAGCCATAAGTATAATCCAGAATTGTTAGTTTTTGGCAAGAATTTGAATATATTTGTTAATGCAATTTACTAAGTCATATTTTTATTATATCTTTATGAACAATAAACATGATTGGTTAAAAATACTGTTTTGTTTGCTCCCATTCTAAATTTTCAGAGTTCATATCTAAGGTTTGGACAAGACGAACACACACCTGAGTGACTGAGCTAAGCTAAGGGTGTAACGATGGCTATCTTGGTTAGTTGAGGTAATATTTTCGAATATTATTTCAATTAGCTGGGGTAGTCCATCGCTTAACTCGTTTCACTGGCGCCCAACGTGGGGCCCAACGAGTTAAGCGATGGACTACCTCAGCTAATTGAAATAATTTTCGAAAATATTACCTCAACTAACCAAGATAGCCATCGTTACACCCTTAGCTTAGCTCAGTCACTCAGGTGTGTGTTCGTCTTGTCCAAATCTTAGATATGAACTCTGAAAATTTAGAATGGGAGCAAACAAAACAGTATTTTTAACCAATCATGTTTATTGTTCATAAAGATATAATAAAAATATGACTTAGTAAATTGCATTAACAAATATATTCAAATTCTTGCCAAAAACTAACAATTCTGGATTATAGATACCTATGGCTTTTGGTAGCTGATGGTAACTTCTTGATGTTGAATGGTACTGCTGTGGACTTCTCCTTGACCTGGGCAGATGTTGTGGCCCTAGGTCAGTGCAGCTACGGTCTTGGTCGTTGCAGCCTAGATTTCATGGCCCCCATTGTGTCAGCCTTAGTTCCATCACCGGTGTGGATGGCTTGAAGCTCCCGAAGGAAGAAAAGTTTGATTTCTTTCCAAAAACTGTAACAGTAAAACACATATCAACAATCAAGAAGAAAAACCAAAATGTACCTTTGTAAAAAATTGTATTCAAACAGTAGCAGATGGCAAGGGTAAATTAAATGGAATTTAGATGAGGAGAATAGTTAAAATTTTGATTACCTAACGTGCATACATGTAAATTAAAAAGATAATAATAATATATTTAAAACTAAAATATCAGAACACATGGTTTGACATTGGGGTTAGGTTAGATATAAAAAAAAACATTAGAAAGACTGTTAGATGTTGAACTGTGATTACAAAAAAATTAATAATGATTTCTTACCCCAAGAGAGTGAAAGTCTGGAAATAGATAGGGCCTTATGGGCCCATCTCTTTAAATATATTTAGTTTTCCCTTCCATTTGAATTTTGTGTCAGCGAGTAGGGATAAAGTGACACTTTCATGACAGTGCGACATAGGTGGCGGGCATGTTCCGTATTGAGACAGATACTTACAGAGTAAGAATGTAACGGAGTACGTTCAGTATGTTCAATCGATGATTTAGATTTTAGATGAAAAGAGATATAGTAAATAGAAGATAATAAAAGAAGATAATAAAATGATAATAAAAGAGGATAATAAAAGAGGGTAATCAAAGAGAATAATCAAAGAGGGCGCCAACGAGTTTTTAACGAAGATAACTTGTAAAACAAATAGAAGAAAATTATTGTTAATGAAATATTAAAGAAAATAAAGTAAAATAATTATTTAAAAATAAAATATCAAAGATGTGACATTTGTAACGTTACACACTCCTCTCACCCATCAGAAAAATTTTGAACACAAGTGAGAAATTTTTCTCAAAGGAAACAAGAATGTTACAAGTTATTTAAGAAAAACCGTCTAAAACGTGTTTGTTGAAAAATGAACATATTCACTCGCAGATAACTCGAAGTAGTGATTTAGTGAAAACCCCACCCAGAAAGCACCTCCACCACCGCACCCCCAGGACAAAAGCACACGTCGGCACATTATCACTTTTTTCTTTGATATGTTAGCTATGTGTATGCTAAATTTCATGCCAATCCAAGCGGTTCTTTAAAATTCGGAGCAAAAACTGTTATACTCTGGGCTAATTAGACAAAAATTCATGGAAAAGTTATTTACCAGCAATTTTATTGCTGGAATCGAATTATAAGATCCTCCATATTAATAATATAGGTATGCAAAGTCCGCAGATAGTGTGCTACTTTTTTTATAAACAAAATGGCGCCAACAAATCGTATTTTTTTCAATTATTGCTCTATAACTCCGAAGATTTTAACTTTACAACAAAAACACCCAAATAAAAATTCACCGCAATTAAAATCTGCATATACATATGTTTTTCACGATTTGCTCCGACGAAAATTTTCCTCGGAAAATGCGAATTTTCCTAACAAAAACTCTAATTTTCAAATAAAGTTTTAGGTAAGTAATTATTAATCAATAATTAAATAACTTAGTGACATCAAAGCTTTCTTGGTATAGATTGTAATTCCAGAAGCCGGTGAAAATTAAACGAATATTTTAGCAACAATTCAATTGTTAATTAACAATTTATGATCGCAATAAAAACCAAAATAATCATGATACATTGATCAAACTTATAAAGATTATAAAGATGAGATGCTTATTTAATATTTTATCGACAAAATATAAATTTTTCTTTTTTTTTGCATAATCTTTAAATTTTGAAAAAAAAAATAGTTATAATACGCTGGTCTAATTATTAAAGTACAAAGAAAGGTTATTTACCAGCAATTTTATTGCTGGAATCGAATTATAAGATCCTATATATTATTAAAATAGGTATGCAAAGTCCGCAGATAGTGTGCTACTTTTTTTATAAACAAAATGGCGCCGACAAATCGTATTTTTTTCAATTATTGCTCTATAACTCCGAAGATTTTAACTTTTCACCAAAAACACTCAAATAAAAATTCACCCCAATTTAATTCTACATAGAGGCATGTTTTTCCCGATTTGCTCCGACGAAAATTTTCCTCGAAAAATGTGGATTTTCCCAACAAAATCTCGAATTTTCAAATAATTTTTTTGGGCCAGTAATTATTTATTAGTAATTATATAGCTTAATGAAATAAAAGCTTTCTTGGTATAGATTATAAATTCAGAATCCGGTGAAAATGAAACGAATATTTTAGCAACAATTCAATTGTTAATTAACAATTTACAGTCGCAATAACAACCAAAATAATCATGAGACATTGATCAAACTTAAGATTATGAAGGTGTGATGCTTATTTAATATTTTCTCGACAAAATATAAATTTTTAATTTTTTTGCATAATCTTTAAATGTTTAAAAAAATTGTTATAAACAAATTAACATTTCTCAGAAATTGTTTATTATATTCTAATTTTAAAAAATACTTAAAATGCGTATTTCATAGATCTTGAAAATGAATGCTTTAAAAAATTTTTCCAACCATTTGCAAAAAAGTTATGAAACAGCAAAGTAAATATACGATAACTCCGTTGTTTATAACTTGTTTTAATTGTTGCAAAGCTTAAAAGTGAGTCTATGGTACAATCTAATTACTCACAAAGAATGACAAAAATTAGTGCAATGGTTATATTTTAATCAAAGATTAAAAATACTTTTTTTTTTGTAATTTTTAGCGCAAAAGTAGGCCTGATACAGAGTCGGAGCTAAAATGTTCACTCGAAGCAACTGACACGCAGCATACATTATTTATTAAAAGTGTACGTCGCGCGGCCGCCGGTCGTCGCTCCGAGTGAAAATTTTAGCTACAGTACTGTATTATTCTACTTTCGCGCGTGTACATTACAAAAAAATATATTTATAATCTTTAATTAAAATATAACCATTAAACTTATTATCGATATTTTTTTGTAAATAATTAGCTTGTCCTTTAAACAAGCTTTAATTAAAAAAATATATAAACACCGTAGTAATCGTATGTTTACTTTGCTGTTTCGTAACTTTTTTACAAATGGTTGCAAAAAAGTTTTAAAGCATTCATTTTCAAGATATTTGAAATGCGCATTTTAGCTATTTTTTAAAATTATAATATAATAAAAACTTTCTGAGAAACGTTAATTTGTTTATAACTATTTTTTTAAAACACTTAAAAATTATGCAAAAAAATTAAAAATTAATATTTTATCGAGAAAATGTTAAATAGGCATCTCATCTTTATAAGATTTCAAAGTTTGATCAGTGTATCATAATTATTTTGGTTATTATTGCGACCGTAAATTATTAATTAACAATTGAGTTGTTGCTAAAATATTCGTTCAATTTTCACCAGCTTCTGGAACTATAATCTAAACCAAGAAGGCTTTTAAGTCACCAAATTATTTAATTATTGGTAGATAATTACTTATCTAAAACTTTATTTGAAAATTAAAAATTTTGTTGGGAAAACCCGCATTTTCCAAAGAAAATTTTCGTCGGAGCAGATCGGGAAAAACACGTCTCTATGCAGAATTTAATCACGGTGAATTTTTATTTGGGTGCTTTTGTTGTAAAGTTAAAATCTTCGGAGTTATAGAGCAATAATTGAAAAAAACACGATTTTCGTGCGCCATTTTGTTTATAAAAAAAGTAGCACACTATCTGAGGACTTTGCATACCTATATTATTAATATATACAATCATAAGATTCGATTCCAGCAATAAAATTGCTGGTAAATAACTTTTCCCAAAAATGGCCTATTCTCCGATAATAATCAGCCCAGACTATTAGTAAATGGACTAAAAGTAATTACCAAATAGCCATAACGGCGAAAGTGACAATCTGCAAAGTCGTTCTTGGCTCCACTGAACTGCAGCAAGTACCATCATTGAAAGCCATATAATCATTGCAATACATGTTAAGAAGAATCTGCGTATCATGTATTTGTGGTTTTTCTGCAAGGTGAATTCCATCCGGGCTTTCCTGCAGCATCCCTTGGCCTACCAAACGGGCACTCCACCAAAGATCAGCGGCAGAATGGGATAAAACCTGAAACAGATAAATTTATAGAGATCCAAACATAAATATAGCTCGACACAAATAGCTGAAACCTCCAGGTCATTACATCCCTAAATCGCGGAGGAAGTATTCAGTTCTATGAAATTGACGGAAGCGTAAACATCTATTTAAGTACCTATCTCATTAAGCACCACGGAATGTTACCCTGTAGTTTCGCTGTTATCTGGTCCAAAACTAATGAGAATAAATAAGGACTAGGCACCGAGCCTTCGGCGTAACGGCGACACTTCGTAACTATACAAATTCGTAACGGACAATTCGTAACGTCCAAATTGAATTATTCTCTTTATTATTGTTAACGTGGAAACTAACTATTATTACAGTTATAATTAAAATTATGTTTATCAATTTAACGAATCAGTACCGGGACAAACATGTTTCAACACATTGTATGTTTCGTGTTTCAGAATATATTAAAAGTATTTAAACACAAACAAATATTTAAATACATACAAACTTTTAACAGTATTTTTATAAGTTTATCCCTCTTATTGTTCCTTTAATTTGCATATACCTAGACAAAGGAATAATGAAGTAATTCGTGAAATATGTAAGCCAACAACCGTCTTTAGACATTCCCAATTTTCTAGTAAACATTTTATAAAGGAAAGATTATAATTACCTGTTATTATAATAAACCTTGTGATTGGTTATTGCGTTGGGGTATTCAATCAACAACGGTTATAGTTGATACGAGGGATGGCTTTTAATACTTGGTTTAAATACTTTTATTATATTCTGAAACACGAAATATGAAATGCCTTAAAAATGGTTATCCTGATACTGATTCGTTAAATTGATAAACATAATTTCATTTGTAATAATTATTGTAATAACATTTAGTTTCCACGTTAACAAAAATAAACAGAATAATTCACTTTGGACGTTACGAATTGTCCGTTACGAATTTGTATAGTTACGAACTGTCGCCGTTACGAAGTGTAGCCGTTACGAACTGTCGCTGTTATGAATTGTCCGTTACCAGTTGTCCGGTTACGAACTGTCGCGTTACGGGATGTCATGGAACCGAAAGTTATCAGTCTCTCCCACACCTGTGCTAACACTAGTCGTTACTCCCTCATACATATCCCTCACAATCTTTACATATCCACCAGGGACTCCTTTCTTATCGAGTGCCCATCAAAAAATCTTTCGAGTAACTCATTCATTTGCTTTCTCAAGATCAATGGATACCATACGAGCATTTGTTTCTTTATTCCTGTATTTTTTCATCAATTGCCTTATAATGAAAATTGCATCTGTTGTTGATCTGCCCTGCATAAAGCCAAATTGATTATCTGATATTTCGTTTTCTTCACGTATACTTCTATCAATTTACACTCTCCCATATTTTCATGGTGTGACTAAGTAATTTTAGTGTACTAGACACAACTGTCTAGTAATTTTAGTTATTATTTTTTGCGAAGTAAATTTCATTTTGACAGACTAAAGGTGGCTGGAAATTATTATACAACCAAGCCCATTAGTTCTGTCGCCAGGGGGGTACCACGGCCTCCTTTATTCAGATGGACTTAACCAAGTTTTTTTATGTATTTTGATCCGTAGAACACGAATATTTTTTGGCTAACAGTTGATCCGGATGTCGATAAGATTGTTATAAACAAAGAACTTGAGGAATTACATAACAGCGATTTCTCGCAAAACAAAACATTTTTTTATATTTATTGGGTCATTCTAAGCGAAAAATGGTTTTACAAGTTTTTTCGTAGGATGCATAGTTTTCGAGATACCCGCGGTTGAACTTTAAAAAAATCGAAAAGTTGCAATTTTTGAACCCGAATAACTTTTTATTAAAAAAGAAAATCGGTTTTGATTATTTGCATTGCTAAAAATTTATTTTTTTATTGTTAAATTGAGCTATGCTTCTTTTCATGAGCATTTTTCAGTGCGTCACAAATGAGAAAAAAAGGTAAGTCCGTGATAATATACATTTTAGTGACATGACATTTTAGTTAAATCTGACAGTTGTCACATTTTATTTGCAATTTGGCATAAAAACAAATCAATTGTGTCCATTGCATTTATAAAATGGTATTTTCTTTGATTTGTTTAGTCCTATAAATTGTTCAGATTATATTCGTAGATATATTATAAATTATAATTCGCAGTTATTTTATTTTCGATTATAGCGCCATCTATTGACAACTAGAATAAATGTTATAAATGTCACCGACTGGTTTTAAAGCAATAAATAAATCGTCAGTTTGTAAAAAAAAATTGAACATCCCGTATCTCGGAAAAGAAGCGTTTGAGGACATATGATTATAAAGCAAACTGTCATTATTTTCATGTGTAAAATTACCCCTTAAAGTTTGCCGCACTTATTTCGAAATACCCTGTACTGATGACGAACATGGCCAGCTGTTAAAGTACCTAACTTTTTTATTATCCAACATAAGCGAATGAATCTAAAAACAGAGTGTTAAGAAAGCCGGAGGCTATAGTTGGTTTTAAATTTCAGTATTTTATAAACGCTAGAATACTCCACAGGGTGATGCGAACTTTGAAAAAAATACAGTTTGATTCATACACCCGGTATACAATGACAATTTACCTGTCTAGCAACAATATAATTACAGCGATATTGTTAATGAATAAGGCTATACCATATTAAAAAATCACTTAAATCGGACAACAGGCTTAGGAAATTCGAGACATCAAAAATGACCAAATTTTCAGTGGATCGATTTTTTTGCACCCGAGTGTAGTTACTAACTACAATCACCAACTGGTTACCAACTATGATTCGAACATTACGCTACTGAAAAATGAATCTGCTTTACAGCGATAATATTGATAAACTACAAAACGTTTTACAGCGTTTTCAATATACACGTTCTTTTTGACTTTCACTGCCAGCCAAAACAACGTCGCACAAGGCTCACTTGTCCCTGAGCTATGAATAACAATACGTCCGATCTGATCATTATACCCGAGTATTACGACTCTACGAGGGTATGAGAAAACAATTATAAACATGAAAATCCCTAGATAGGGCCTCTTTCACCTCAAAACCACGTTCTCAGCATTTGGAACCACTGTGTGTTGTTTATATTCTTCGTGGTGTCAGATAAATGTGTTGTACTGTACACTGCGTGTCTTTTGAAATGTATAATTATAGTACATACATTCTTTCACGGTTTTTGCTCTAAATTTTAAAGAACCGCTTGAATTGACATGAAATTTGGCATACGCATAGCTTATATGTCAAAGAAAAAAAGTGATATTGTGCCGACGTGTGCTTTTGCCCTGGGGGTGACTTTCACCCCCTCTTGGGGGTGAAAAAATATATGTCCAAAATAAGTCTGGAAATGGATAAACTGACTAATTTTAAGTAAATTTTGTTCTATAGAGCTTTTTCGCCAAGTCAACATTTTTCGAGTGAATATGTTCATTTTTCAACAAAATAACCAAATTTTTAGACGGTTTTTCGCAAATAACTCAAAAAGCAAGTATTTTGCCGAAAAAAACGTTCTTAGTAAAAATATAGCCTGTAAAAAAGTAAAAAAATATTGTACACGTGAGGTCTCTGGACCACGTAGAACTAGAGTTATAGCCAATGAAAAATAGGTTCATATTCGCCAAATTTCAAATAGAATATTTCGACGTGAAATATCCAAAAAATTAAGCACTTTTTGGGGAAAACCCATATAACTTTTTTACAGTGTTTAAAAAAAGCTTTATTTCTGTTTTTATAAAAAGTTTCTAACATCAAATTTAAGCAAGTTACGCTCAAAATAAAGTTGGTCCCTTTTGTTTTCGCAAAAAAAATCGGGAAGACCACCCCCTAATTAGCAACTTAAATGAAAATAGTCGTTACCGCTCCACAAATTATTTTACTTATGTTTATATGATCTGTAAGTTGTGCTTATTTTTGAAAAAATTTGTTTTCAAAGTAAAATTTTCGAAAATTTTAATTTTGAAAAATATGCTTTTTTTCTAAATAACTGAAAAATTGTTAGAGATACCAAAAATCTCAAAAAACAAAAAAGTCAGCATTGCTTTTCTGAACATCCTGTATTCTTTTGTTTTTCTAAGACAAAAATTGATTAAGATTTGGTGTTTCTAAATTTACATACATTCGTGATCAGTGACTCGTTCAATCCCTTTTAACTATAGCCCTTTCAAAAATAAGGACTTTGAACCGATGAAACTTACAGATCATCTAAACCAGGGGTCACCAATTATATTTCCTGAGGGTCCGTTTCGAAAACCTATGACACTTCCGGGGTCCGGAGTTAACACTACCTGTCTGGTTGTTCCAATTCGGTAAACAAATCAGAAGGGTGCAGTGCGAAATTTTTAGGCAGAAATTATTTTTAACAGTTTTTAATATGTAAATCCAAAACATCACCTTTTTTGCTCCCGAAAATATGTTTTTAGCATTTTTGGGTCATCTTAAACAAAAAAGATTTTGTCATTTTTCTCAAAACTTGATATATTTCAAGTTTTAAGCGATTTATAATCTAAAAAATGCGAAAATAAGCATTTTCGAAGCTTGAAAATTCATGTGTACATTATTATTTTTGCGGTGGTCAAGTGCCTAAATTGAAATTTAAACATTCAATTTCAAGATTCTGATTAGTTATCGGGGTTTATTTCAATTTCAACCGTTTGTTTTTATTTGCGTATTTAATTAGCACATTGGCAATAATTAATTGAATAAATAAATAAATCATTAAGAACAAAATATATGTTAATAATAAAGTATAAAATTTTAATAAATGTGAAGTATTTGTTGGGCATTTTTCGCATAAGTGCGTATGATATGTATAATAAGTGCGACGGAGAGGCACCGTAAATTGCGATGTGCGGCGGCTTAAAAGTCAAGTGGACTCACATAAATAGCAATTAAAAAGCAAAGGTCTATATTGAAGTAAGCCCCGATTACTCATTAGAATCTTGAAATTGAATGTATAAACTACAATTTAGGCACTTAGCAACCTGAAAACTAATAATTTACATATGAGTTTTCAAACCACGAAAATGGATAAGTATTTTCACATTTTTCAGATTTTAAATCGCTTATAACTCGACATCTATCAACTTTTGAAAAAAATGACAAGAGACTTTTTAATTAAATACAATTTTCGGGGCTAAAAGGTAATTTTGAATTTGTATAAAAATATTGTTTTGCCCGTCATCCCGGGACCCTTCTGATTTGTTTAAGGGGACATTTTTGAAAAGGAATCCACAAAAAAAAACGAATAAGAAAATTTGTCATTCGGAAGCGGTCTCACAACATGCGAGTAATATGGAAAGGAAACCTAATAATATCCGATTATTTTTTGGCCACTGTAGAGTTGAATACTTTTCTGGTAGATACAATAAATAAAATATAAAATCATTGTAAATTCATTGTGTATTGTTTTGATGTTATTATCAGTAACACAGAAGTATTGTAAATTGTTATTGAGAATATTTTAAAAGTTAGGGATTTATAGTTTAGATGTTAATAACGTCTTTCTCAAGCTTTTAGACATCTTCAGTTTTGTACATAGTTATTAACTTTTTTGAAATCCAGTTATTAAAACAGAAATTTAAAATAAATATTCATACTTAGTACGAAATGGTAAATAATTTGTTATCTTTTCTACATTAGTTTCAATGCAAGCTGTTTGTTGCAAACTTATTAAATCTGAAAACTATTTTAATTATACATGCACACCTGAAAAGTACTCCCACTTAACACATAGTAGAGAGGAAATTAATATAAAAAACGCACATGACAATTTTATATTACCTACAGTTTACTTAAATTAAAAATTAATGATTACAATAAATATAACAATAAAGGGAAAACTCCTTACAAAATTAAATTATCAGTGAGAAAAATGACATTTTTTATTATGTACAACCTGTCTGAAGTTTGGAGTGAGTTTGGTGCAACTGATTCTCGTTGGGGAGTTGAGATATTCATCTGTTAGCTGAGATCTGTAGTACCGATTTTAATAGTCCATTCTTGATAAAGCGGCTTCGCACACATAAGTTGAGTCAAACATAATATACAATTTCATGGCCAAACATTTTCAAAATTGCTAAACGGTATATTCTGAATTTAGTGACGGTCCGCACAAAACTAGTCTACGGTCCGGTCTGATCTAAACAATACATACACGAGTCAAGAAACTTGTGAAGTCGTAACGATTAAGTTCATTTGAGATACTAATTAGGAGGCGATTGTCACGATTTTTTACCCAAAAAAAGGGACTAACTTTATTTTGAGCGTAACTTGTTTACTTTTGATGCTAAAAACTTTTTTTATAACACAAAAATGAAGCTTTTTTTGAACACTTTGAATAAGTTGTAATGAGTTTTCCCCGAAATGTGCTTCATTTTTGGTTATTTTAAGTTAAAGTATTCCATTTGGAATTTGACGAATATGAACCTATTTTTCATTAGCTATAACTCTGCTTCTACTAGGTATAGAGACGTGATATACACTAAGCACGTAAAGGTTGGAATAAATTTATTTTCTCGAGAATGGACGATTTTGGAAAAAAATCCCAAAACAGGTCAATTTTTATTTTTAATTTGTGACTTTTTGGCATATGTATCATACTAGTGACGTCACCTATCTGGGCGTGATGACTTCATCTTAAAAATTTTTTAATGAGAATAGGGGTCGTGTGATAGCTCATTTGAAAGGTAATTTAATTCTTAATTCTCTAAATAAACATTTTTTTCTGTTTTCTGAGAGCAGTAAAATGTATTTTGGATTAAATAAATTACATGCATTCTTCTTTTTATGTCAATAAATTAAATTAAAAAAATGTTTTCTTGGACACTCTGTACAAATAATAATGTCAATGTTTATATTACTAAATAGAGAATTAAATTACCTTTCAAATGAGCTATCACACGACCCCTATTCCTATTTAAAAAAATCATCGATGAGGTCATCACGCCCAGATGGATGACGTCACTAGTATGTTATGTATGCCAAAAAGTCCCAATTTAAAAAAAAAATTGACCTTTTCGGGATTTTTTTCCAAAATTGTCCATTCTCGAGAAAATGAATTTATTCCAACCTTTACGTGCTCACTGTATATGTTACAGTTCAAGTTGATTATCCAGTTGGAGTTGACTCCAACTAGTTGGAGTCAACTCTAACGGCTGGTTTCAGTAAAAGTTGATTGTAAATATAAAATAAAGATGTATATTCAACATTTACTAGTAAAAGTAGACTCCAACTAGGAAAAGTATACTCTTCCCAATGCCATTTAGTAAAAGTTGATTCTGATTCACACAAACAGCCGATTCTAGAAATTAAATGTTACTGAATATGTTCAAATTAGTCTAGGCTGTATCGTCGCCCCCGTTAGGTAAATTACTCCGTTTCGAATTTTTTGCACAAACTTACTCAAAAAGAGGTCCTTATAACAAATCTACAGGGTGCCAGGCAGTACCTTGATCGATAAATTGTTTAAAAAAATTTTTTTAGACAAATTCACAAAAATAATTTGTTCACTTCGAACAATTTTTTTTAGATCATTTGGGTTATTCTGAGCAAAAAAAGGTATTTTGTGATTTTTCTCTAAAATTGATTGTTGTCGAGTTATACGCAATTTAAAATTTGAAAAATACGAAAATAGCCATTTTCAAGGCATAACTCGGTTAAAATTCATTATTATGAAAGTCAGAAAGTGACCAAATCAAAGTTTATAACCCCCTCTACAAGATCCAGCAGAAATTTTTGTCACTATTTTATTACTAAGCTTTATCTTTAATTATTAACAATGAGCGCTAAGTGCGTATTACGCGGCCGTCAATGGTGAGTGCTAAAGAGTTGCACCATTCCAGCCGTCCAATGGTGTATCTCACTCGCACTCACATTGACGGCCGTCTCAATACACGGTTAGCGCTCATTGTTGATAATTAAAAATAATATCTTATTAATGAAATAATGACAAAAATTTCTTCAGGATCTTATAGAGGTAGCTTTAATCTTTGATTTTTTTTAGTTTCTGACTTTCATAATATATAATATCGTATGGCATTTTTGCCTTTCGGACAGTTCCGGCGCCAATTACATCTTTAACCCTGTTTCAAGTAACTAGTGTCGATGTACACTAGCCCAGGGGGACCGACGGCTTAACGTGCTCTCCGAGGCACGATGAGACGGCTCGTGTCATTATTGGAAATAAAAATGGTTTGTCTTTAGCAGGGCTCGAACCCACGTGCACTGGCGTATGAGGCCAGCGATTATGCCGTTACTCCACGGCCGCTCGATCGACTTTCACAATAATTATCTTTAACCGAGTTATTAAACCTTGAAAATGGTTATTTTGGCGTTTTTCAAATTTTAAGTCGCTAATAACTCGACAACAGTCAATTTTAGAGAAAAAAAGACACAACGGATCTAAAAAAAAAATTGTACGAAGTGAAAAAATTACACACACCGGCAAATTAAAAAATGAAAAGTCCCCTACTTTATGGAAAATTTAACTTAACCTTTTTCTGATTTTAGCACATACTCTTCACAATCCAATAGGTTCCCATAAAGCTCGAGTAACTGCAAATTTAGTATACTTTTCTCCCCTACTATGAGGATTTATTGATGAAAAACATGGATAGTTGTTAACGCAAATAACTTTTTTATTATCACACATAAGTAAATGAATCAAAAAGAAAAATGTTAAGAAAGCCTAAATCTACAATCGAGTGTCAATTTTAATATTTTACATGTGCTAGAATATTCCACAGGGTGTTCCAAACTTTAAGAAAAAAACACAGCATGATTTGTACACCCGGTATAAAATGATATTTACCTGTCTAGCAACAATATTATTACAACGATATTCTTAAATAATAAGGCTATAACATACTAAAAGAATCACCCAAATCGGATCAGTGGTTTAGGAAACTCGAGACATCAAACATGTCCAATTTTTAAGATGTTAGGCTAATTTTGCCGGTGTGTGTATTTTTGCGAATTTGTTTAAAATCATTGTTTATCGCCAAACGTCACTAAAATCATTCATTATTGTACTCATTTGCCCTCATTTTCGGCAGTAAAGTAACACTTTGGTGTATTGAAAGAAGAATGTTACTTTACCTGCCGCGATAATTAATCAAATTAACCGAGATTGAATGGAAGTGGTCAATGGCAGCAATCGATTATTTATTTGAGTGAAATTAAAATTTATTTACTTTAATTATTAAAAATATTGTACAAAACTTATCTTATTATTAATAATATTTATGTCAAAAAGTAAAATTCTGTAGTGTTTCGCAATTATATTCATACAAAATAAATCAAAACTTTACAGATTTAGTAATTAGGTAGGTATACAATATTGATAACTATCGATTAAACAGCAAAACCGGCCATCATGCAAAAGTCATCTGTGATTACTGTCATACGAATTTTTTATTTCGTCTAAAATTTAAAAAATTTCCTCAAAGTCGTAAGTAAGTGTTAATGTTTTTTATGATTGGCGATACAATTTTGTACGCACCACCTCAATACTCTTTATCGAACGCGTCTGTTCCTCTGCTCGTAAGATCAGACTCGTTCGATAAAGTGTCACTTTACTGACTGACTTTACTGAAATTGGTTAAACAATTTTTCGACCGCGGTACCGCGTGACACCCTGTGTATTTGTTATAAGGATTGTTATACGGATGTATTTCTTTGAGTAAGTTTGTGCAAAAAATCGAATCAGAATAATTTACCCAACGGGGGCGACGTTACAGACTATACTAATAAATAAGTAGTTGAAACGGTCAAAACAAAGAAACGCACACTCATTAAAAATGCACTTGAGATTCTCGTATAATCAACATTTACTGAATCGATCCAGGAAGAGTCAACTTCAACTAGTAAAAGTTGATTTAAATTTTTAAAATCAACTTTTACTGCTCGTTTCAGTTGGAGTTGACTCCAACTAGTTGGAGTCAACTCTAACTGAGAATCAACTTGAACTGTAACATATACACAATTTTTTTAAAAATTTTTACAGGCTATATTTTTGCTGAGAATGGTTTTTTCGACAAAATACTTACTTTTTGAGTTATTTGCGAAAAACTGTCTAAAAACGTGGTTATTTTGTTGAAAAAATGAACATATTCACTGGCAAATAACTCGAAAAATATTGACTAAATGAAAAAACTCTATAGAACATAAGTTACTTACAATTAGTCAGTTTATCCATTTCCGGACTTACTTTGGTCGTATATTTTTTCAGCCCCAAATGGGGGTGAAAACCACCCCCAGGGCAAAAGTACACATCGACATCGGCACAATATCACTTTTTTTCTTTGACTTGTTAGCTATGTGTATGCCAAATTTCATGTCAATCGAAGCGGTTCATGTCAATACGAAAGAACGTACTATTCTTGTTCTCATGATCATTTTTCAGTGCGTCACAGTTTTTCGATTTCTCTCTAATGCATTAAGTTAGATGAGACGGAAAAGCGGTAGCTCCGTGATTAAACACAAAAATAATGCAGTATTACAATGGTTATATACATAAGATGTCTATTCCTAACCTACGTTTGATTCGTTGATATTTAGAATGCGCGTTTTTTCTAGCCAATCAAATACTCGTATTACGAACATTTGACGAAAACTTCGTCCATTTTGGCCATTTTTTAGAAGTGTCAAAGAGTCAAGTGACGGTTATTATTCAGGTCAGTATTTTGTGTACCTGTCATTTTGAAATTCGAATTCGACTTCCCTTGTGTTTCACAACGTTTTTGTGCATTATTTTGTGTTTTGGTTTAGAATTTAGTTCGTTAAAAGTTAGTCATTGGCGGGAGGAGACTAGAGACATTCGAGATGTACCGAAGAGTGCTAAAAATCTCATGAGTAGATAGAATAGCCAACGTGGAGGTAATGAGACTTACGCATAGGGAACGAGAAGAACTAACAAATAAGAAGAAAACTGAGATATATGGGACATGTGATGAGAGATGTATATCTAATATTCCAGGTCATTATGCAAAAAAAAGATCCATAGTAAGGAGACGTAACTCATGGCTGAAGAAACTTAGGAACTGGTTTGGATGTAATAACAATGAATTATTTAGAGCCGCGGTTTCAGAAATAAAGATCTCTCTGATGATTGCCAACTTTTGAAGCGGAGACAGCACCTAGAGAAGAAGATAATAACACAGTTTATGGATAGTTTTGTGTCATTTTTTAATGTTTCCATATTTATAAATTTAATTAACAATATTGTTTACTTTTTAATTTTATTCCCCTTTATAAAAAATACCTACATGTTAACATATTGTGTAAAAATCAAATCTACTAAATTACTAATTAGTTTAATTCCACAAGCTTTTCACCTATGGCGAAGTACGATTCTGGCATCTGTCAGATTCGTCAATAATTACATGAAATAAGTCTCGACACACCCAATACAGTATGTGACGTCATAATTAATGACGCACTGAAAAATGATCATGAGAACAAGAATATTAGAATTACATATTCAAAATAAAACTTTTACCTCAATTGCAGCATTGTTGTATTGATCAATTAGTGCATTTGTAACCATATGCTCGTCGGGTTTTAATTTGTCCTCGTTTACAGGTGCCTGTAGAGCCCATAATGTCCAGGTTTTCCGTCGAGACAATCTGTCGATGGGTTGAACTAATCTGGTAAGATTCACGTAATATTCTTTCGCGGCCACCTTTGAAGCATTTGACGATATTATTGGCCATAACGCGCTGCCAGCCACTATGACTGATGGAGGACGATCAGAGTTTTCCCAATGCCTGAAAAGTTTATAAATAAAATGTGATTAAATTACAGTGGCCCCAAAACAGACCTGGCTTTAACCCGTGTTGAGCTGCCCCCCCCCCCCACTTGCAAAAATTAAAAAACAAATAGCCCTGATTTATGAGCTATTTATGAGCTTTCATATTCCGCAAACTAAAAATTTTGAGCTCGTTCCAGTGAGCAGGAATTTAATACTTTAGTGGGGGGGGGGGGGGCTGAGTCAGCCCCCCCCACTACTTAAAAATAGGAATATTGAATCGGTTTTTGCGGCAGAATTACGAACTATTTATGAGCTCTTGAAATTATATAGTTTCGATTTTTGAGCTCATCCTCTTCACCCCCAAACAACCCTTTAATTGATTTAACTTAAGAGAAAAATGCTGAGAAAACTTAAAATATATCGTATTGCGGATAGAATTCCTATAGCTTATATACTCTAAGAATAAACTATTAAATCACGTGCATTTCGATTATTGAGCTACAACCCCTTCGCAAGAAAACCACCCTATCTTCCCGGCTTAAGAGAAAGTTGTACTTAAAATGCATTAAATTAATTATTTGGCGACTACATATCATTTAATAATTTATAAGCTTCCAAATTATGCGCATTTAGATCAGTAAATTGCAATTTATTTTGTATAGTGCAGTCACTGAAGGTAAAAATCAACGATTGCCTTCAATTTCGGTGAACCTTCATCGATTTTCACGAAAATTGGTCAGTGGTTAGAGGATACGTCAAGAAACAAAGGTGACATGGTACCACCTTGCACCTTTACCCTGAGGGTGGATACCGCCCCTTCCCGGGGGTGAAAATTATTTTATAAAAAATAACTGCACAAATCAATAAAAGAACAAATTAAGAGCAAAATTTGTTATATAAAGTTATTAAAATAAGTCAATACTTTTTAAGTTATTAAAGATCAAAAATTTTAATTATTCCTGAAAAAAATGCATGTTTTGAAGCGGTTTTTCGTAAATCACTGAAAAACTGTAAGTTTTTACAAAAAAGTTAATATTAGTTTAATTGGTATAGCTTATATTCTAAGAATAAACTCTTAAATCACGCGCCTTTCGATTATAGAG
Source organism: Diabrotica virgifera virgifera (assembly GCF_917563875.1). Taxonomy (NCBI): domain Eukaryota; kingdom Metazoa; phylum Arthropoda; class Insecta; order Coleoptera; family Chrysomelidae; genus Diabrotica; species Diabrotica virgifera. The sequence goes on from NC_065451.1 coordinate 176,005,470, forward strand.
CTACAACCCCTTCGCAAGAAAATCATCCCATATTCCCGGCTTAAGAGAGAGTTGTACTTAAAATAATTTAAATTAATTATTTGGCGACTAGATATCGTTTAATAATTTATGAGCTCAATCCAAAAGAAAAACTACAAATTTAAATAGATGAACCATTTGTAATTTCGCTATATAACAAATGGGCAGAGTCGACTTGATGGACAACAACATTTCGAACTACAGAATAAAAATGCGTGGAAAAAATGGTACTTTCCAATATGGAAATGGGTGCTGGATGTTTGTGTAACTAATGCTTGGACACCAGCACGACAGTTTGGATATAAAAATGACAACTTAGAATTTAGAAGACATATAGTTACATTTGTCTAATTATTAGTGCAGTCACTGAAGGTTTTCACCTCCGATTTCGTTGAACCTCCATGGATTCTCATGAAAATTGGTGAGTAGTTAGAGGAGACCTAAAGGAACAAAGGTAACATGATGCCAACTTGCGCTTTTACCCTGGGGGTGGATGCCACCCCTTCTCGGGGGTAAAAATTATTTCATTAAAAATAATATCATATATCGATAGAGGGACAAATTCTAAGCAAAATTTGTTATATAAAGTTATTACCATAAATCAATACTTTTTGGGTTATTAAAGATCAAAGATTTTATTTTTTCGTAAAAAATGCATGTTTTTTGTATAAGCTTTTAGAAAAAAGTTATTATTACCAAAATTAAAGATAATAAAAAACTGAATAAACCCCTCATTTAAAAGTACACTAATGTTAATTCAAAGTGATTTATTGGTAATTGAAGGTATATTTTTTTCGACGAGTATGCAAATCTAAGTATTCAAGCTTAAATAACGGGAGAACGATGCATTTTATAAAATATACCTACTGAACACTTGTCGAAGTACTTCGGAATACCTATCAAATGAGCTTCAGAAGAAGTTAATAGCATCAAAATTAAGCCAGTAATGATGAAAATAATTTCTTTCGAATTTTTTTGGAAAAGTGAAAAATAAAACATTTCCACAATTATTAAAATTTATGGAAATCGTTACAAGAATTTCTTTATATTAGCATAAGCAATGATTTCAACAATTTTGACCGGTTTAGAATGCATATTTTTGAAAAAAAGATAACATTTTAAAAAATCAGAATTTTTCAAATTATCGTAATTTTTATTTTCTTTTAATAATAACTAAAAAAATACTCAATATAAGAAAAAAATGATAAATAACCAAATTTTAGTTTTTTCTCTGTCAAATATTTTACCTTTTTTACTATTGTAGGGTAAAAAATTATCGAGATAGAAACGTTTAAACCTTAAATTTTGCTGCGAGAACCATGTAACCAGGGCCATTTAATGTTGTATTATCAAAAAAGTAAAGGGTTTAAAAGATTAAATTCTACGTAGTTTAAAAGCCCTTAGTTTTAGCTTTCAAATAGTTTTTAGGCGAATATGATATCTCAAAATTAACTGAGTTATTAAAAAAAACAATACCATTTTTTGGAAAAATTTTTAAAAGATAACTTTTGAAAAATTTTTGGAGCATAAATTTTAATGGTATCAACTTGTTCGGGGCCTCATTTGATAGATATTTTTAAATACTTTGACAAATGTTTAATAAGTTTATGTTATAAAATGCATCATTTTCCCGTAATTTAAGCTTGAATACTTTGATTTGGGTAGTCGCCAAAAGAAACATGCATTCAATTACCTACAAATCACTTTTGGTTAAAATTAAAAGGTTCTTCTGGTAAGGAATTTATTTCATGTTTTATTAGCTTCAATTTTGGTAATAATAACTTTTTTGTAAAAACTTAGTTTTTGAGTTATTTATAAAAAATCGGTTAAAAGCATGCATTTTTCTCACGAAAAATTAAAATCTTTAATCATTAATAGGTACCTAACTCAAAAAGTTTTGATTTATTTCAATAACTTCATATGACAAATTTTGCTTAGAGTTAGTCCCTCTATCGAATTATGGGGTTATTTTTATTAAAATGATTTTCACCCCCCGAGAAGGGGTGGCATCCACCCCAGGGTAAAAGCGCAAGTTGGCACCATGTCACCTTTGTTCCTTGAGATATCCTCTAACCACTCACCAATTTTCATGCAAATCGATAGTAGTATGATACAATTGATTCAAAAAATGACATAACCCAGGTTCCAAAGTGAAAGTTATCCTCCAACACCAAATTATTATACAGTGCGTCCATAAAGTAACGCATAAATTCATTATTTCGTATACCGGCAATTTTAAGGAAAAACGCCGAAACAGGTCGATTTTTATTTTTAATTTACGATTTTTTTGGCATATAAATCATACTAGTGACGTCATCCATCTGGGCTTGATGACGTAATCGATGATTTTTTAAATAGAAATAGGGGTCATGTGATAGCTCATTTGAAAGGGTATTTAATTCTCTATTCACTAATATAAACATTAACATAATTATTTATACAGGGTGTTCAAAAAAATGTTTTTTAAATAAATTAATTGAGACAAAAAGAAGAATGTATGTAATTTATTTAATACAAAATACGTTTTACTGTTGTCAGAAAACAGAAATAAAAATGTTTATTTGACAAATAAACATTGATTAAACGAAATGTTTAAACGAAAAGGTAGGTGGGTTAGAGCTTTAACATTGGATTTAAGCGAAAAGTAATATTTATTTCTCAAGGAAACATTTTTTTCCTGTTTTCTGACAACGGTAAAACGTATTTTGAATTAAATAAATTACATACATTCTTCTTTTTGTCTCAATTAATTTAATTAAAAAATTTTTTTTTGAACACACTGTATAAATAATTATGTTATTATTTATATTAGTGAATAGAGAATTGAATACCCTTTTAAATGAGCTGTCGCATGACCCCTATTCTCATTTAAAAAAATCATCGATTACGTCATCAAGCCCAGATCGATGACGTCACTAGTATGATGTATAAGCCAAAAAATCTTAAATTAAAAATAAAAATCGACCTGTTTCGGGATTTTTCCTTAAAGCCTCCTGTTTACGAAATAATGAATTTATGCGTTACTTTATGGACGCACTGTATATGGTCCATTTAATGTTCAGAAAAAAGTCACACCTTTTTGAGCGTCGGGTTTGGGGGGGAGAGGGGGAAAAGTATGTAAATTCGTAGTTTTTTAAGTTTTTCGTCAATATTTCTAAAACTATGAGGTTTAGCATGAACAACCTTCTATACAAAAATGTTCTTCATTAAATTTGAAATAAAAAAGGCCCTATACATAATCCTTCTCAAATGAACGGTTCCAAAGTTACGGAGGTAGTATAGTATAATTATTGGTCCAAAAAAGGCCTAACCCAGACATCCAAAGTAAAAGTTTTCCTCCAACACCGAATTGTTCTATATGGTCCACATATTGTTGAGTAAAAAGTTACACCATTTTGAGCGTCCGGTTTGGGGGGGGGGGGGAGATGGGGGAGAAGTCGGTAAATTAGTAGTTTCTTTACGTTTTTCGTCAATATTTCTAAAACTATGTTTAAGTGTAAACAATGTTCTATACAAAAACGTTCTACATAAGATTTAAAACAAAAATGGTCCTATCCATAATTGTTATAAAATCAACGGTTCCAGAGTTACGGAGGGTGAAATGTGGAGGTTTTCGATACTTTTTATATTCTTTGGGAAATTGATGATGATTTTGGGTGGTGAGGTTGACGTTTCTTCAAGGGCATCACTAACATACCATCGGCCACTGAAATAGCAAATCCTGTTAAGGATTTCTTTAATCAGTAAAAATATTATAAATTGCTCAAAAAATATCAAAAGTATCGAAAACCTCCACTGTTCACCCTCCGTAACTCTGGAATCGTTGATTTTATAACAATTATGTATAGGACCTTTTTTGTTTTAAATTTGATGTAGAACATTTTTGTATAGAACATTGTTTACGCTAAAGCATATTTTTAGAAATATTGACGGAAAACATAAAAAAACTACTAATTTACCGATTTCTCCCCCCATCCCCCCCCCCCCCCGCCAAACCGGACGCTCAAAATGGTGCAACTTTTTTCTGAACAATATCTGGACCATATAGAACAATTTGGTGTTGGAGGAAAACTTTTACTTTTAATGTCTGGGTTAGGCCTTTTTTGGACCAATTACACTATACTACTCCGTAACTTTGGAACCGTTCATTTTAGAAGGATTATTCATCGGGTCTTTTTTATTTAAAATTTAATGTAGTACATTTTTGTATAGAGGGTTGTTCATGCTAAACCGCATAGTTTTAGAAATATTGACGAAAAACTTAAAAAAACTACGAATTTACCGATTTCTCCTCCCTCTCTCCCCCAAACCCGACGCTCAAAATGGTGTGATTTTTTCTGAACATTATGTGGACCATATAGAATAATTTGGTGTTGGAGGATAACTTTCACTTTGGATGTCTGGGTTTGGATCTAGTTATACCATACTATAGAGGTTCGACGAAATCGGAGGTAATAGCTCATATCCACCTTCAGTGACTGCACTATATAGAAAGTCGTTCTATCCGTTTTACTTGACCTCAAAATATTGCAATAATTCCTGCTCCATCCCCATCAACACAGCATCTAGTTATTATTGGTGCTGAAAGAAGAATATGTCGTGTATGTTCAAATAAAACTACAAAAGCATGTGATAAATGTGAAATTCCACTCCACAATAAATTCTTCAAAGATTATCATATACACTATTAAGCCTTAATTAATATGATTAATCTACGCCTGCTTCATTGTTTTAAAAATAAAATAAAATGTAACTGCATAAAAGTTATTATTATTATTTTGTACCCCTATGTGCCCAACGGGTCGTTAACGATCCAGCATGTTTTTCAAAAATCAGTTTTTTAAAAATTTTGTTAGTAATTTTTCAATGCATTTAAGGGTTTTTTATTACATTCTTGAGAAAATCATTGATATATTTGACAAAAATAGTTGTGAGCATAAATGTGTTAAAACAGTTTTACCGGTTGTAGTTCTAAAACCTGAAGTCCCAGTTAAAATTTCTCACCTTTAATACCATCCTTGGATTATAAGCTTTCATTTGAAACCTCATTTGTCATCCTACCTGGTATAATGACAGGGGAGTTGTGTTTACGGCGGACGTGGATAATTCAACATTTTCACATTTTTTCAAAATTGGGTGAAAACAAAAAACTCGGTATTCGAGACTTTCGGGCACGTTTTTAATATTTTGTTCCATTGTCGAACGTGAGAAAAGGATGAAAGAATATGGAAGAGTTTAAAGTAGATCTACTAAACTCTAGCAACTTACCTGAAAAGATTGACCATTTGTCGTGAAACATATGGTGACCATATGAAGTCTACCTTTATTTTTAATCTGTCATCGATGTGTGTTAAATTAGTGTACACAAGAGTTGGTTTCTGGCTAACATTTTCCTCTTGTTTCAAATGGTGTACAAAAGCCTTATATAATTCCTCGATTCTGGTATCGCCCACAAAAACAAAGTGGGTTTCTAATCCAATATATCCTAAGTAACGGAGGCATCGTTTAGTATCACTAAAAAAATTAATAAGTTGAGAAAATAATGTAGTCGCAAATAAAAAGGTGGAACAATTGATGTTTCAACAATTTTAGACATTCCAAGTGCTTAGCAAATTCCAGTTTTTGGAAACATGGCTTTCTTACAGCGGGCTGTACATGTATTAATCAGTGAAGTGGATTGCTCAGAGGTTTAAAAAAATAAAATCAGCAGAAACAATTACACATTAACAATTTGTCAAATAAAGCATACCATAATCTAGGTTTTATCACAAGAAACTCTCGAGATCTTTCCGTACCCACATATAGAATTTTATATATTACTTTCGTCTGTAGCATCCTGTCTTATGCTTCTATAGTATGGTCACCATACTATTTTAACCATATTTACACCCTTGAAAAAATTCAGAATAAGTTTCTCCGGATTTGTGCACATGTCTTCGGTGGAATTAAGGTCAAGGCTAAATATCAATTCCTTAGAAGACTACAGAAATAAATGTGATTAAATTTTTCTCTATAAACTACTTGGTCATACCACCGACTGTTCTGATTTATTAAGTCTTATCAACTTTAGTGTAGCACTAGAATTCTTAGAGACATGCCCGTATCTTCTATAAAACACTATCACACCAACTATGGCAAATTCTCTCCAATTAACAGGATTCAGACACTGGGAAATGACTTTAGTCACTCTTATGATCTGGTGAATACAAGATCTGTAAGATTTAAGCATTGCCTGACTGAGTATGTAAGGAATCGAAGATGAGTGACCTTTATCTTGGAGTCTTCATTTCATTTGATTTTAATTGTCAGAGATTTTCATTTTAATATTTTCAGGAAATTTAATTTACTTAAATTATAATCATTTGTTTAACAATATTTAATAATTATTTAATATACAGAGAGAGTCTGTAATTTGGAATAAATTCAATATCTCAAATACTAATTGTTTTTTTGAAAAATGCTCAGACCCGTCCATTATTATTTCAAATTGTCCTTTTTGACATACAATAATAATGTATACAGATTGTTGATTTTCTTAAATGGCAACACTGTCATTTTGATAGCTATTTTGATAGGGTGTGTAAAGTTATACACAACTGCAAAATATCAAATTTTTATTCTCTACCATTTACAAGATAATAGAAAATAACAAAGTTATGTCTGTAATTTGGAATAAATTCAATAATTATAATACTAATTGTTTTTTTGAAAAATGCTTAGACCCGTCGATTAGTATTTCAAATTTTCATTTTTGGCATACAATAATAATATATACACGGTGTCCCAATTTAGAGATATGACGTCATCGTTGATTTTCATAAATGGCAACTCTGTCATTTTGATAGTTATTTTGATAGGGTGTGTAAAGTTATACACAACTGCAAAATTTCAAATTTTTATTCCCTACCATTTACAAGATAATAAAAAATTACAAAGTTATGAAAAACAAGTAATCAAATAATAATTGAATTTAATTATTACGAATAAGCAAATGCTCATGTCGTTTCCCATTGACAATTTGACAATAATTGAGGGCAACATTATGAGTATTTGCTTAATTGAAATAATTAAATTCAATTATTATTTGATTACTTTTTTTTTCATAACTTTGTTATTTTTTATTATCTTGTAAATGGTAGGTAATAAAAATTTGAAATTTTGCAGATCTGTATAACTTTACACACCCTATCAAAATAGCTATCAAAATGACAGTGTTGCCATTTAAGAAAATCAATGATGACGTCATATCGCTAAATTGGGACACCCTGTATATATTATTATTGTATGTAAAAAATGACAATTTGAAGTACTAATCGACGGGTCTGAGCATTTTTCAAAAAAACAATTAGTATTTTAATTATTGAATTTATTCCAAATTACAGACATAACTTTGTTATTTTCTATTATCTTGTAAATGGTAGAGAATAAAAAGTTGATATTTTGCAGTTGTTTATAACTTTACACACCCTATCAAAATAGCTATCAAAATGACAGTGTTGTCATTTAAGAAAATCAACGATGACGTCATATCTCGAATTTGGGACACCCGTATACATTATTATTGTATGTCAAAAAAAAACAATTAGTATTTGAGATATTGAATTTATTCCAAATTACAGACTCTCTCTGTATGTAGATAAGGACACACCATTAAACTTGATAAAAATAATAAACTTAAAGATAAAACCCATAACTAAATTAAAATTCATGGTGACGTTTCAATTATTACTTTAATCATCGTCAGAATAATAAGTTTCTTGAGCGGATGCTTTAAAATAATTTTAAAGGAACAAACAATAATTAATGAAAACGTAAAAATGACATTGACAATCATTGGGTTAAGTCCATAATTTCAAACACGCCATGTCTTGTTGCGTGTTTAAGATTTGTTTTTTTTTTTTTTTTCAAGGAGGCATTATCCATATTTCTTTTGAAGCCACCCTTATTAGAAAGGATATGATCTCGTTTCCATGTGAAAGACATGATTCTTAGTGATCTCGCATCTAACATTATATACCAATTCAAATGTAGTAGCTGTGCAGCTACGTACGTCGGGAAGACTCGACGTCACTTTAATGTCAGATGTTGCGAACACTTAGGTGTCACTCCTCACTTAGGAAGACGATCAAGAACAGTTCCAAATTCAGCGGTATTCCAACATATGACTGATTCTGACCACCCTATTAGTCGTAAGGACTTCTCAATCATTGGTCATGCAAGTTCTCCAACGGAACTCAGCATCAAGGAGGCATTATCCATATTTCTTTTGAAGCCACCCTTAAAAACGCAACAAGACATGGCGTGTTTGAAATTATTGACTTAACCCAATGATTGTCAATGTCATTTTTACGTTTTCATTAATTATTGTTTGTTCCTTTAAAATTATTTTAAAGCATCCGCTCAAGAAACTTATTATTCTGACGATGATTAAAGTAATAATTGAAACGTCACCATGAATTTTAATTTAGTTATGGGTTTTATCTTTAAGTTTATTATTTTTATCAAATTATTTAATACTTAGTTTAGTATTTGTGTTATGATTAGGATACTTTATTTTTGTTATTTGTAAAAATGGGGACATCCCGTAATAAATAAATAAATAAAAGAAACAAAATGATATGACAGATGGCGTGACCATACACTAAATGGATTAGTAAATGCAGTCAAATGTGTGTTTTTTAATAAAATAAAATAGGATGAATTAAGTAAAATAACTTAATTTAATTTGGACTAAAAGAGCTCATCATAACTTGTTCGGATAATAAGTCCAGGATTTATATCACTATGCGAGTGACTTAAGAAAAGTAAAGACATAATCAAGTCTCCTTGTTAATGAATGAATATGGTAATGATTTGTTATCAGTTTCACCTTGGTATTTTGTAATAAGCATAATTTAAAAAAATAGTGACAAAATTATCTCTATGTAAGTTAAATTTTACTTTTGCATGTTTTACATTAATTATTCTTTTTATCTATAAAATAATGTGATTACTTTTAATACTTAGTTTTCTTGTGACGACCTTGCATGAAAGTAGCCAGTCATTTTTCAAAAAATACGAAATTTTTCAAGAACAAGTTTTTTTTTAATTTGTGAAGTCTCTAAATATAAAAAAATAATTTTCCTGTCAGCAATTCTAAATGTTTATAACCAAAAAACAACTTGTTTTTGCAAAAATTTTGCAATGCCTAAAATTTATTTTCTTCATTTAAGTAATATTGATAGAATAAACCTTCTTCTTTCATAAGCTACCCATAGAATGTACTGTAACTTCATTATTTTCTGAATTATATTGTTGCAAAAACAGTTTATTTGAGATATACACGGATGTCCACGGATGGGGTGCCCAAGACGAAAAACTTTTTTATTTTCAATTTTAGCGAAAAATGTCATTCTTGATAAAAAGTTTTGCTTGTTCTTAAACCCCATAAAACGAAATAAAATTCAAGTTTTTCAAATCCTGCTTAATTTTGTAGCCAATTTTATGCAAAATCCTGTAAATTTTTGCATTAAGTTCGAAAATGTAACAATAATCTAGTGTTGTCAAGCCACAATGTAGCTTAGTAACTGTCAACTCCGATAAATATTTTGCGAATTGTCATTTTTTTCGACAATGCTAAGCGTTCAATGAAGAATTTATCTTGTGATGTGTGTGATTTGTGTTTTATTGGCACTGGTTTTCACAACCAACTGGCCAGTCAATTTCATAATGATTTTTTAGACTATAACTTATCACTAACTCAGGGGAGTAATGTGTAGTGTGTGTGTTGAGTAAGTGTCTTGTTACTTTGCAAAGTCGACGTCATTGTCTTTGCAAAGAGACGCTAATTGTATCCGAACGTCTGCGCTTCAGCAGAAACTATTTTCATTTATTAATTTATAATAAACGAAAAATTTCTGACTCTGGTGAGATTCGAACTCACGACCATTCGGACCTTTCGATCCAAAGGTAGGCGCTCTTACCACTGAACCACAGAGGGGGGTAATTTATCTTGTGATAAATTTCATTATTAAAATTATTGGATTAATAATTATATAATTATAAAATAATTGGATATTTCAAGGAGAACGACAATGTCTGACTTCATAATCCAAAGAAGCGAAAGGGGTTTTGTCCCAAGTTATTATTGTTACAATTTCGAACTTAGTGCAAAAATCTATAGGGATTTACATAAAATTGGCTACAAAATTAAGCAGGATTTGAAAAACTTGAATTTAATTTCGTTTTATGGGGTATTAGAACAAGCAAAACTTTTTATCAAGAATGAAATTTTTCGCTAAAATTGAAAATAAAAAAGTTTTTCCTCTTGGGCACCCCATCCGTGGACACACTGTATAAACAACTTTTATCCGATTTGACTAAGCGCTTTGAAATCTTTAACATATCTAAAGCACCACAAAACTCAAACATTTCAGGAAATATGAAGGTTCTAAGTTCATTTTTAAAAAAGTTTATTAAGAGGAAACAGTAGCGATCAACAGGTAGCTAAAACGCGTTCCAAGATTGCGGCTGTAATTTTGAATATTTTTTCGAGATATTTTGCACACGTATTCGTAATATAATAAAGAATGGCGGTACAGAGCCCAATTTGAAAAATATATTAATAAGTGGAAATTACTCTGTAATTAAATACTAATATTAAAAAAACGAGCCTGTACCGCCATTAAGAAGAACAAAAAAATACACTTTCTTCAAATAAACTTTTCTATCCGATGCCTAGATTTTGTGTCATTTTGGAACTACTAAAATTTTTTATTTCATTAGTATGTAGTTCCAAAATGACACAAAATCTAGGCATCGGATAAAAAAGTTTATTTGAAGAAAGTGTATTTTTTTGTTCTTTTTAATGGCGGTACAGGCTCGTTTTTTTAATATTGTATTTAATTACAGAGTAATTTCCACATATTAATATATTTTTCAAATTTGGCTCTGTACCGCCATTCTTTATTATATTACGAATACATGTGCCAAATATCTCGAAAAAATATTCAAAATTACAGCCGCAATCCTGGAAGGCGTTTTGGCTACCTGTTGATCGCTACTGTATCACCTTAAGTAATGAGATACATACAGTATGTCCCTGTAAGTTGTATCCATATGGAAAACTTTTTTATTATTAACTTTACAAAAAAAAGTTATTCTTTATAAAAAGTTCTGCATGGTCAAAAACCCAAGATTCAACCGTCAGATATCAAATTTTATGATTGTTATACGAGGTATGTCAAAAAGTTTGAATTTCACTCAAGAGTAAAGTAGCCTTATTTTTCACAATATTGAAAATTGCGATTATGAAAAGTTGTTTGGAATTAAAATAGCTATTTTCCTAACTAGTGCGGAAAGTGATACTTTCACGCACGAGACTTCCGTTGACCCGAACGGCGCGATAGCGGAGTTCGGGCAAGCAGTCGAGTGCGAGAAAGACACTTTCCGCATGAGTTAGGAACAATATTTTTTATAGGGCCGTAGTTTGGAAAAAAGCCACAAAAAAATAGAGTTATATCATTTTTTAATTAGGAGTGAAAATACACAAATTAATTCTTTGACAAGGTTGTCAAAACCAAACTTTCAATATAATGGGTAACCACGACGACGATATTGATTTCCATGACGATGCGATGATTCAAAACCATTGAAATTGTCTATTGATCTGACTTTTAAGTATTATGTCAAAATAATTTTATTTCATCGAATCATCAGTAGTATTGCACAAGAGCTCTAAAATTATTGAATTTTTCCCGAGCGACACTTTGACAGTTTTAATTTATGTAATTATGTAAATTATGTAAAAGTGTCACGAGGGCAAAAATTCTATATTAATTTTAGAGATCGAGTGCAATTTGTTGCGATTATTTCATGAATAAAACTGTTCAAAACCAAAATTTTATTGTAATTTATTTATGTAAGTACAAATTAGTACAATTAAACACACAGTTGTTATAAATATTTTACGGTTGAAAGTCATCACTTTTATAATTTTTAAAACATTAATTGTCATTAATGTCACTGAATGTATTTTTTCGTAGCAACGAAGGGCATCTGACGTAATATACTTAACGACGGGAGATTATCAAAAATTATCAGTTTAATTTAGATTTCTGTAGCTTTCTATTGGTCAGAATCTCCTATGAATGAAATAATCGTGCTAATTTCATTAAAACATGAACAAAGTAAAATAAATTTGAAATAAATTAGTAAATAATATCTAAATATTAGTTTATTTCTTGTATTATAATATACTATATTGCCATATTACAAGGTATTTTACTTTCCCGCACGCCGTGCGGGAAAGTAAAATACCTTGCAACTTTCGTGCAACTTTCGGAAACGAAATGCGTGCGGGAAAGTGGCTCTTTTAGCACGGCCGTAGAAAAACTATATTCTAATATGCAATTACATCCTTCTAATTGGAGAAATATTTATTTTGAAAAATTATGGATAACTAACTTTATTTTCAGTTATTTCAATTCTGATAACTCTTTTATTATTAATTTTACGAACAAAAGTGATTCTTAATAAAAAGTTCTGGATCGTTTAAAAACATAAAATACAACCATCTTATATCAAATTTTATCAATTTTATACGAAGTATGTCAAAAAAGATAAATTTAGATCAAAAGTAAAGTACCTTTATAGTTCAGAATATTTCAATTAGAAGGATGTAATTACATACTGAAACATAGTTTTTAATTCTAAATAACTTTTCATAATAACAATTTTCGATATTGTGAAAAATAAACTTATTTTACTCTTGAGCGAAATTCATATTTTTTGACATACCTTGTATAAAATTGATCAAATTTGACATAAGATGGTTGTATTTTAGGTTATAGACCATACAGAACTTTTTATTAAGAATCACTTTTTTTCTTAAAATTAATAAGAACATCTGAATTGAAATATCTGAAAATAATGTTAGTTATCCATCTTTTCAAAAAAAAATCAATTAGAAGGATGTAATTGCATATTAGAATATAGTTTTTAATTCCAAACAACTTTTCATAATAGCAATTTTCAATATTGTGAAAAATAAAGCTACATTACTCTTAAGTGAAATTTAAACTTTTTGTCATACCTTGTATAATATTCAAAAAATTTGATTTTTGATAGTTAAATCTTAGGTTTTGGACCATGCAGAGCTTTTTATGAAGAATAACTTTTTTTCGTAAAATTAATAATAAAAAAGTTTTCCATATCAATACAACTTACAGGGACCATAGACCGGTCTAGTTAGACTAAAAAATAGGAGTGAGGTTACAATAATTACCATCAAGCTGAAAATTGGCAGGATTGTTCAAAATACCATCATAAATGAAATCTGAAAAGTCCTCATAAATCCGACCCGAGCTAAAAAAATTACGCGGGGTCAAAAGTCACCAAATATAGTTTTTAGCGATTTTCAGCGAAACGGTAAGTTTTATCATAAAATTTATTCTAACAAAAAATGTAGATTAGATAATGATTAGATTAGAAATTTTATAATTCCCTCGCGCATGCGCAGACAGACAGTATGTAGTTCGTTGCTAATCTTTCAAATTATGTACGAGTATTTATCAGCGCAAATAAGTCATTAAAAGAATATATTAGTGTTCTTAGTAAATGTATTATTTATTATAATTTTTGTGTCTTTGGATTTGTCTTCCTCGGGCGTAAGATAATAAAATATCTATTTTTATACTTCATTTTGATCTATTTGTCACCATGATGTGTAATTATATCCGACACGTCAATAGCACGGGGCTTGGTAGCTCGGTTGGTATAGCATTGGACCAGAGATCGAGACATCGCGGGTTCAAATCCCGGACGATTCATATTCATTTTTTTTAATTTTTGGTATTGGTAAGTTTTGGTTAGTTTTTGGTAATTATTGTTAATTTTTAGTATTGTAACTGTTAAGTATATTTATTTCGTTGAAATTATATAATAGAAGTATAACTTCTTACATGCTTACAAAGTACACACACTTCTTTTTTTTTTTTCGCAAGAGCCACCGTTTTTGAGATACAACGATTCAAAGAGTTGAAAGAGTTCTAATCGTCATAAGATGTATTAGTAAGTACACCACGTATATACATCACTGAAGCTGTAATACAAGTAAACATAATATTCTATCTAATTCTAATACTGTTTCTACTATACAGCTTGCGGTCTACCGAGGGATGCAATGCATAAGATGTATTATATTACAGTGCCGACAAAAAAATCTTTACAAAGTGAATGTAACGCGAAAATAATAAGAATTATTATTTCAATTTTACGGCTTATTCCCAACAAAAATAGTAAATTGATATGACAAAGTATTAACTTATAATCATTCTTCTTACTAATGCGTCTTATTCAATTTGTAAAGATGGGTTTTGTCAGAATAAACACGTCCTATTGGTACGTCGGCTAATCTAATCACCCTACCTATTCTTTTCTCAGAAGGGTTTGAACATAATAATGAAAGCCAACTTTCTAGACAAAATGTTTATTGCTAAGTACTAATAAACATTTCAATATACAATAAAATTTATGAAAATTTAGTTTGTTTACTATTATGCAAATTACACCGTTATCTTCCTGGGTGGCGAAATCCTTTAGGTCGGTAGATGACACCCTGGAGGTAATAATTACTCTTGAATACTACTCCAGAGTGCAAATACGTGTTAAACATAATTTTACTTAAATGTGCTGAAGTTTTTAAAAAAAACTAATTCAACTCAACAGGAAGTTATTTCCAACGGAGTTAGCTTTCTTCTCTCTATGTATGGAGCGCCTCAAAAACTACGTTCTTAGTTAAGTTTCGATATACATGTTTCTTTAAGAATACTCAAAATAAAAAACAAGTGCAATTATCTTGTCTTCCTCCAACCTCAGCAGCTGCTCATCAACATCTTTTTCGGGTATATTACCAAGTTCAAGTGTGGCTTGGTTATCAGCTAGATCTATAAGACTGGGGATGGAAATTAGTCAACAGTTCATTAGAACCAATTCAAACTTTACTCCCACCTGCGCCGGAAAAACTCCTGAACACAATTTTTTGCAACTGTAAAAAGGGATGTAGCGCTAAATGTGGTTGCAAAAAAGTTGGTCTGTTTTGTTCGGTAGCATGGACTAATTGTCAAAACCGGTCGTGCTCCACTGTTAAATCACCAACAATTGAGGATTCATTTGATTCTATCGAGGAGCCATGCGATGTGTCATTATTGGGGCAATTTACTTGCACCCAGGATGAACAAGAAGAAGAAGAACAAGAAGAAGAACTAGAAGGTGAAGCAGAAGAAGAAGAACAAGGAGAAGAGGAAGCAGAAGTATTAGAAAATTATGAACCAATTGGATAAATTTCCCTTTTTTTTTTAATTTATACCGCTTTTTATAACTTTTACCATTTTTAACCCTTGCCAATATCAATTATTCAATAGCTTCAAATTAAACAGAATCATAACAGATCTGTGGAATAGGCCTACTGGGGAAACCACGTTAAAAAACGCGCTAAGTACACTACCTAAGGTGGTGTGGAAATGTGTGCGCATATTATGACAATTACAACTTTTTGAATCGTTGTATCTCAAAAACGGTGGTTATTAGGAAAAAAGTAATAAGACATTTTTTATACATAATTATCAAATCTACATTTTTTGTTGGAACTAATTTTATGATAAAACTTATCGTTATGCTGAAAATCGCAAAAAACTATATTTAACCCTGCATAACACCCCGCATATAACCTTTGACCCTGCGTAAATTTTTTAGCTCGGGTCGGATTTATGAGGACTTTTTAGATTTCATTTATGATGGTATTTTGAACAATCCTGCCAATTTTCAGCTTGATGGTAATTTTTGTAACCTTGGATGTGTAAGTTGACCCGGAGTACCAGGGACATACTGTATATGTAGGTTCTCATTATAGAGATCCATACTATACAAAACAACTGTTGTTTGCCTGACCAGGTCAGTGTCACTAGAAAAATCTTGTTTCCCTCGACTTCAGTCAAAAACAGTTAAACCACTATTAGTAGTTTAATTCTAATTAGGTCAGGTTAGGTCCTTTTCTTGTAGAAATGCAGTTAGCGGATCAAACAAATCTACAAATTGATTTAATGTGGTTAGCTAGATATCCATTTACAGCATATTTAATAATAATAATAATAATAATATCGTCTTTATTATTTCTTCAATATAGAAATGTACATTTTTATATAAAACATAATATATTATTTTCAGAAATAAAGGGCGAAGTTCATTTTCTGAAATGTCGCCATTTACAGAAAATGTTCTTCCACTTAACCCGAAAAAGAAAAAAAAAACTTATCTATATAGTGCCATTATAAAAACAACAATAATTTCGTTTCATTTACCAATTTATTCGAGCTCGAGCATTATGTTCGTCCAGAACCAAAATTATGATTGAGAAATAAACAAATAGTCTCTAGATTTGGATTTAAACTGCCCAATGTTTAATACTTTTATTGTTGATGGTAATGAATTATACAAATGACATACCTGATACCTAAAAGACCTTCTAAATATCTCTGTTTTAAATTTCGGTATTGCCAGCAAACCTTTATATCTAATATTTAAGTTGTGTATGTCCGTTCGATACGTGATTTTACGATGAAGATAAGACGGTTTTTTTGTTAGAATTATTTTATGATAAAGACAGACTGTATGATGTACCCTTCTATTTTCCATATTCAGCCACTCAATTTCCTTAATTTTATGTGAAACTCTTTGTCTTCTGCGAATGCCAAATATGAGTCTTAGACAGGAATTTTGAACTTTTTGAATTTTATTCTTGTAGTGAGTGGCTAAATTAGGACCGTAAAGAGCGTCAGCATAATTAAAATTTGAAAGTACAAGAGATTCACACAAAATTTTCTTAACATTAAATGGTAGAAAATGTCGATTACCGTATATAATCTTAATTGAAGCGTAGGCACGCTGTATCAATTTATTTATATGTTTTTCGAATCTTAACTCTGAATCCATTAATACACCCAAATTCTTTGCCACATCAACAACATCAAGAATTGAATCCTGAATTTGGATTTGGATTGATGGTAAAACTAATTCCCTTTGATTTTTTGGCCCAAATATTAATATGTTTGATTTACTGGAATTGATGCATAGGCAATGGTTTAAAGCAGCTTCTACAAATCTTTTTAAATCGGCATTAATCAGATCATTAGCGTTTTTTAAATTTTCGATTGGGAAACTGTAGTAGAGCTGAGTGTCATCAGCATATAAATGAGCTTGGCATGACTGAAGCTTAGAGAGAAGATTAGAAGTATATAGAGAAAATAATAAAGGACCCAATATTGAGCCTTGTGGAACTCCTGAATTAATATTCAAAGAGTTTGAATTTTGACCTTCTATATTAACATGCTGTTGTCGCCCTTCCAAATAGCTTATTATAAGTAACAACGCATCATAGGAAAATCCTAAATACTTTAAAATGCTTATCATTAATTCATGGTTAATAGTGTCAAAAGCTCTGCTAAAATCTAATAAAATCAATATAGTACATTTTCTGTCATCTATAGCCGTAAGTATGTCATCGACAATATGCAAAAGTGCAGTTGTGCAACTAAAGCCTTTGCGAAATCCAGATTGAACATCAGGTAAAAGAGAAAATTTTTGTATATATTCCTTTATTTGAATTTCCATAGCTCTTTCCAATACTTTCGATAAAGTAGGTAAAATACTGATACCTCGCAAGTCTTTCATTTCTTTTGGATTTTGTTTCTTCGGCAATACCCTCACAACTGCCCTCTTCCACATCGCCGGACAGACATTCTCTGTTAAACAATAATTTATAATATGTGTAATGTAAGGTACGATATGAGGACAACAAAGTTTAATTAATTTAATATTTATACCATCACACCCTCTCGCATTCGTTTTTATATCTGATATGGTCTTAAAAACAAACAAGTCATTAATTTCCTTAAATTTAAAGTTTTCATTGAGTAATCTATTATTATTATAAAAATTTAAAAGATGTTGGGGTGGTTTTTTATTAGGAACAGATTTTATAAAAAAATTATTTAGATCGTTAGGCTTTTTTAAATCCTCTGGAATATTTTTATTTTTATCGGGAAGAAATTTATTCAACTTTAGTGTCTTCCACATTTCTTTTGATGAATTATTATTGAATTGATGTATAAAGTATGCCTTTTTTTCTCTCTCAATAGCCCGATTAGTAAAGTTACGCATTTGTCTATAAAAATCTAAATGTCTCTGTAATCTAGTCCTTTTAAATTTGCTTAAAGCTTTGTCCCTCTCGTTCATCATAATTTTGATGACATATGTCATCCATGGTGCTCTGGCTTTAGTGACTCTAGAGGTAACTATGGGAATATGTCTATCAAATAAATTATTTAAGCAATTAACTAAGTACGATATTTTTGCATCAATATTTTCCTGGTCATATATTCTGAAAAATGAAGTATTAAACAAATCAGCCTGAAAGGATTCTTGATTAAAATTTTTAAAGCTTCTATATGTACACATTTTAGATTGTTGCGATGTACCACCTACATTTACCTTACAATAAACAATAGAGTGATCTGAGATGTTATGATGTATGACACCCCCCTCCACTGCAGCTCCTTTTTGTACTATTACATAATCTAGAAGTGTTGCAGATGTAGCAGTGACTCTAGTAGGAACGTCTATCAATTGACAATAATTCAGTGATTCTAAAATTGAATAAAAATTCTTAACACTACTATTGTCATAGTCAAACAAGTCTAAATTAAAATCACCCATACAAATTATTTCATCTACAGTTGGTCCAATATCAATTAGACTATTTTCAAACTCATCCAGAAAAGAATTTAAATTTTTTTCATGAGGTCTATATATTACACCTATTCCAAATGTTTTTTTATGAACCGTAATTTTAATCCATAACTGTTCCCAGATATAATCCTGCCTACTTATAAGTGGTTCACAACGCAATCCATCTCCAACATATATACATATTCCTTTACCTCTGCAATTTCTATCCGCCCGGTATAATTTATAATTATTAAAATTTAATTGGTCATCAACAATACTATATTTCAACCATGTTTCACATATTAAAAGAATATCTAAAGAATTATCCGAAACTATTTGTTTAATATTTTGCAATGAAGGTACTAATGATCTTGCATTACAGCAACCTACTTTAAACATTTTGTTTTATTTTAAACAATTTGAATGCTCGAGTTCGAAATTAAAACAATACCAAAACAAACGATATCTAACTTAAACAAAAAATTGTAGTTCTTGTAGTTTTTGTTCCACCTAGATAAAAATCTAGTAACGGGAACAACTCAATTGGTCAAATGCTGCAAATATAATCCTTAACATTGTTATGCTCGTAAAAGATAAAAATAACAAACATCATGATTCTATCTGTTAATTTCAAAAGCCATTAAATAGAGAATAATAATAATACATTATATACTAAGTAAGTAGTTTAGCGACATCCTCCAGTGAGCTGATTCTTCTACCATTTTGTTGACCATTCAGTTTGACGTAAACTTGACCATAATTTGTCCAAACCACACCTGAACCATTAATTTTTTTCACTGCCTCCGTTACAATATTTAGCTGCTCTCTCGTTAAATCCTCTCGAATTATTATATTTGTAGACTTCAGTGACCTTTTATTTTTGTAAACAACATTTTTATAATAATTTGAGGAAAATTTCACCAAAACTGGTCTACTTTTGTGGGTTTCTTTCTTGTTCAGTCGATAGCAGAACTCTATACTTCTTTCATCTAATTCCAGATGCATTGTAGTTGTAAATATAGCAAGCATAGTTTTAGACAAATTTTCAGGACCCGATGGTTCAGGAACTCCATAAATTCTAAGGTTGGTGCTTCTCCCCATTTGTTCCTGTTTCTTTTGGTGATTAACAAGAGATTTGATTGTCTCTTCCTGCTGCTGAAGTTTTCTAACAATACTTTGATTTTCTTCTTCGAGTTTGGCAATTTTTCGTTATATTTCTCTTCGATAATCCCAGTTATAGTTTCGGTAAGCTTGAGGATAAACTCATCTGCTGTGCACAATTTAACAACAAGGTCTTTAACTACTGAGTGCAATTCATCCTCTCCCTTACCACTTTGACTTCTATTACCATCTCTACCCATTTTAACAAAACAAACTTTATAAAAACTTACTGCAAATCAGCTAAAAATCAGCTAAAAATATTTCTATGTATCTATGTATTTACGTCCGTGGTCATAACTTCCACTTACAGACAAATTTTCAAAATTATACGTGCACGTTTACCACATATTCCAATACTTAATCGCAGCACCGCAAAACCACGTCTACTCTGTAAGGCACATTCTTTTCGAATGTCATCATTTCAGACATGCGATGTAGTGTACTAAGGATAGGGCCATGCAAACTAAATGAGAATTTTCTGACAATATTGCCGCTCTTTACAACAGCGGCTGTGAAAGGTAGTATTAGGCAGGTACTTGTAGAGGATTATTGCGGTTAACTGCTGTGGAATAATAAAGGAGTATTTCTTCTTCCTCCTCGAAACTCCTTATGCCCCCCAGGGGCATCTAAAGGAGTATTTATTTATGATAATTCACATAATGGCAAACCCACTTGCAATATAATGTTTGAAGTGGAGCATAGATAGATATAAAATAGTTTAACAGTTTACCTAACTATGCATGAAAGCTCAAATATATTGTGGAATTTTATCTCTATTTGAAGATTATTTTATACCTATGACCTATGATGCAAAACTGTTTGTATTTTTTGCCCCTTACAAATTTGTTTGTACATACTTGTCTTTCTAGAACGATTTTGATTTTATTCACATTATTACCCAGTTTTTGAAAATATTCACCATTATTGACCAGTACATACTGAATGTTGTTTATTGGTAAATAAACATGTCGACAGTTGAAAGGTAAAAGGTTGTAACCCATAAATCAACTTTTTTCAGGAAGCAGAAAAAAACCCTTCATTTAAGTAATTTATGAGGAATTAAATTAATTTTTTTCATTAACTTATAGATGAATTATTGATCTGCAAATTAATGAAAAATATGTTAATGGGTTAATTCCTCCTGAAATTACTTAACTGGAACGTTTTCTCTACTTCATTAAAAAAGTTGATTTGTGGGTTACAACCTTTTACCTTTCAACTGCCGATCATAGTTTAACAATGGGAATTACTCATTTATGAAATAATCCTTTAACACTAGAAAGCCGGAGGGGCCAATTTGGCCCCTGTTGCGATTTGAAGTTATTGTAGTTTTTTTAATTGAGGCAATAGTATTTTCATATTTTATGACTTTTAATATTTTGATACAAAGCCTTATTTAAAACAAAAAAATATTGTTTACTAAATTTATTTAATGGTTTTTTTAACAAATCTACCATAGAAGTCTAAAAGGGCCGAATTGGCCCCGTGTAAGTTATTATCGTTTTCTGGTAAATTCGACGATCCTTTCTTTCAAATTCCTGTCGAATGGGTAAAATTATATTTATGTATGTTTATTGTAAATTTATTGTAAATGGTTACCCTTATACTGGTACTGATCATCTATGTAATAAAGTTACAATTGTTGGTGTAGAGGACCAAATGACGCGTCTTTATACTACAAAAGCAACTTCAAGATGATGGCCTATGTACGTGTTTTATCATACTCTTGACTTGGAAGCAATAAATGCATGGATTATTAATAAAGAAATAACTGGAAGTAGACTCAGTTTCCGTAAGTTTATTCTTCGGCTGTATAAAGAATTATGGGCCCCATACCTTGTCTCCCGAAATCTGGAACTACGTCTAGCAACACCAGGTCTACCAACAACTATCACTGTTACTATCCAAAAACGAAAAAAATATCAGTTGAAAAGATTTTGTAAAGGAAATCATACTTCAAATCATTGCCACGGTTGTAACAAGGCAATGTGAGGCAAATATCAAAAACTGCAAATTGTATGGTGTTCCGAATGTTTTTGATGGGCAGCGAATGTGTTAAACAATGAAAGTAAAAAATAAAATTTGATTCTAACGTCTAGAGTTAATTTAATTTCTTTAAACTGAGTTTTAATTTATTAAAGAACGTGGGGCCAAAATGATCCCTTCCGGCTTTCTAGGTAGGTATGCTAAGCCAGACATTCCAACAAAAACAAATATTTACCTGTTAGTGTAGAGATGTAGCATACACCCATAAGGCTGCCATTCTTTATCTGCTTTATACCTTCCATCAGATAATAGCCATTTACAAGAGTTAGTACCTAAAAATCATACTATTTTTATTCAAATGATTATAGGACAGAATTATTAACATACCAAATCTCAAGTGTAATATGCCATGATAACAAGCAAATCCAATCACCAGAAAAAGAGCTACCTTCTTTGCATTTGTCGAATTTATTTCTTCAATAATTCTCTCGATTTTTGATTTTTCTCCAGCCATAATAGATTATACAAATAAATTTGTTTCATTCTGAAAAAGTTAATACTATTTATCTACTGTGCATATTTTATGAAATCAAGTGACGTTTAGAATGGTCGAGGTGGATTCTACAAATAATTTTAAAAGATAGAAATTTGAACCATTTGAACTACTCAGCAGTTAGGCAATTTTTCATACTGGAATTGATGTGACGTCATTATTCATCTTCTTTACTACACTCATGACCGTCTCTATTTGAACAGTCTGTGCTGTGGTATTAGATGTGGCAACATTGTCAAGTTGTCAAATAGAGGGCCGATTTATAGATAAAAGGTGGCCCTTCGAGGGAATAATACAACAGAAATCTAGAGACCGCGTCTCACCATCAAATAATTTGATCAAACAGTTTGAGCAAACTCCGGAAGTACGTCAAAGTGACGTCACAATTGCAGTTTTTTTGAAATTCTAAAAATCTGTGCAGTCCAGTTTGATCAAATTTTTTGTATAGGGCTTTTCATCGACTGTCATTTGTTTCGAGCTTCTGTCATGTGTCACATAATATTAATATATCTACGCCATACGTCTTTGGTTTGTATCATTGGTATATATCAATAACGTATGACGTAGATATATTAATATTATGTGACACATGACAGAAGCTCGAAACAAATGACTGTGAATGAAAAGCCCTATTGAGTTGTCTAACTTGTTTGTACCTCTTTATTTAAAATTAAAATTTTTCATTATTATCCACAATGAACACTCAGGATGTGACGTCACTAACTGTCACTTTCAGTTTGCACAAACCAGTTTGATCAAATTATTTGATGGTGGGAACGCGGCCTTTAGTAGCCGAAATATGAGATTATTTGGCAGCCTCCGTACTATAAAGGAGGCCGTAAATAAGAGAATTTGTGGTCTGTTTTGAAACCAGGAGTAATTCAAATTTACTGCGCCGTAATGCTTATTTGTAATTGGTCCAACACTCAAATGTTATGAAATTTTGACACTATTGGCATTTCATAAATAAGTTATATAACCGGTTTTTTGTGTTATCTACGGTATTACTTTAATTTTTAGATTTTTAGTCTGCTTTTATTTAAAAAAAATGTTTTTTTAGAACTATATAGCGACATATTAGTAGGTATAATAATGGGTATAGTATACTGACGGACAAAAATATGGCATATTTTATCTTCAATCGTTATTATTTGTTTATTTTTTATCTTTGAAATGTATTAAGTATTTTGTTTATTTATTTATTTTATTTATTTGATGTACATATTTTAATTTATTAGAGATCAATATATGATTAAACATAATCTTTATAATATGCAATAATGTAACAAATTAACAAACATTGCATAGTGAAAGTGTGCTTGACAATTCTTATTTTGTTGACATGTCAGTTAAGGCTGTATGACACTATGCATTTTCCTGTATCATTTCTAATATCGTTTCTGATATCGTTTCTTGTATACATTTTCTTGTATCATTTCTTGTACGTACATTTGTGCCCTGTATGCAAGTTCTTGTAGGTATCGAAAATTGTATGAAATTCGGCACGGGATTGGTCGAAATTTTGTTTGTCACCCTGTGTCACATTATGGTAGTATGCATCTACAGCTACAGCTGATTTTAAAGATTTTATAAACTTTTAATTAACATTTTAATGTTAACCAGAATTTTACGTTGATTGTTTGAGGTTGATTATTATTTGTGTTTTTATTTTGTTTTGATATTTGTGCTAAAATATTTGCATTAGAATTATCTTCAGTTTGATCCAAATTAGGAACTATTATATTTTCGTCTATTAAAAAATTATGCACCATGAAACCTAAATTTATAGTTTGAACTTTACTAGGAGCTAAATATATGTTTATTAGTAGAACAGTAGTTCATACCATGATACTATAAATAACACCATGATACTATAAATAATACTTTATTTATAGTATCATGGTCCATACCAAACGGTATATTAAGGATCAATAAAAGATTTATAAATAATACCTACAAAAACACAAATAAATTCATCAATACATGATCCCATTTTCATTTCAGCCGCCATTATGAGTAAGTAATTATGACATTTTAGATGTTTTACCAGCAGGTTTTACGTTTTTGCTCTTTGCGCAGAAATTGGCGCAGTTCTTGTACAAGAATCTGTGTCTGACTCAAATTCTTGTATCGTTTCTTGTATCTGTGTATCATAGAAAAAAGTGTTGTGTGCTGTGTATGACACTATGCATTTTTTTGACATATCAGAAACGATATTAGAAATGATACAAGAAAATGTATAGTGTCATACAGCCTTTTTACAGTCGGAGAAATGAAAGTCGTTAATAGGGGAGTGCATTTAGATTTTCACTTCGGAAAAAATCAAACAAGATAAAACTTTCTGTAATTTCATTAAGAAATGTTTAATAAACAACATATCAAAAAGTTCTACTCGAGAAGTGGGTGCTTCATTTTTTATTAAACAAATGAACAGCGAAGTTAGATGTTTTTTTAAATAACTCCGAATATATAATTTTTAGAAAAAAACTGACTTGACCATTGAAAAAATTCAGAATATTTTACAAAAAAAACCTTATATAAAGATTTTTCTAAAATTAAATCTCTAGCTTCTGTAATTTTTTATTTATAACGCTAAAGTCACCCTTCTCACACACATTGGCGCACTGTAAACTAGCGTTGGAAGAAGTGCACGGTTGAGTTTTTTTAATGTCATTCTTTAACTAATGGATCAAAAGAAAGTTTACAAATTGGACATGAAAGAAGATAAAATAAGCTATCTTATGGTTGTAATACAAAGAAATAAAATGTATGGACATAAGTACGATGTGGGCGGAAAATGAGTCTTACATGAATTTTGTTTAAAAATGATGTAAAAATGTGTAACTAATACAATTTTACTTATAAAGCTCTCAAATTTGCACAACTTACCTCTTAATCATCTTACTAAACGATGTCTCATTCAAAAAAAATCTCAAAAATTTAATTCAAATAATACGCTGTCTCAAAAAATGTAATTTTTGAAAACTTCGTAGTTCTACAGAATTCCCACCACTTTAAGACGGTATTGCTCAAGTTTGAATAAATCTAATACAATTTTTTTGATATTTTTTTAAAGCCTAGGATGCAGTCTTTAAAAAACACTGAACTATTTTAGTTTAAAAATGATATAAACAATTTCTTTTTGAGAAAACTAAGAAAGATAACAAAAATGTAATACAAAAACCGAAAATTACCAGCTGAAAAAATGTATATACAGAGTGATCAAAACTTTTTTCTGTAAAACTTACCTAAAATTAATTTAATAATAAGCTTCAACAATAATAAATGTTCAACAAAAAAATTTTTTTAGCTCTTATACAGTATGTTTGCGTAACTTGGAACCTATTGATAACTTTTTTAATATCAGTTTTACGAAAAAAAGTTATTCTTTATAAAATACTCTGCATCGTATATAACATAAGATGCAACCATCAAATATCAAATTTTGTTAATTTTGTACGAAGTATGTCAAAAAATATGAATTTCACTCAAGAGTAAAGTACCTTTATATTTCACAGTATCGAAAATTTTTATAAAGAAAAGTTGTTTGGAATTAAAAACTATCTTTCAATATGTAATTATATCCTTCTAATCGAAAATTTGTTTTTTTAAATATTGTTTCAAATTAATTATACCAAACATCATTAAATTTTCACTTATTATTTATGATAACTGATTTATTATTAATTTTATGAAGAAAGTTATTCGTCATAAATAGCTATGCATGGTCTAACACTTAATATGCAAATATAAAATATTATATTTTATCAATATTATACGAGGAATTATGTAAAAAAATTGTATAAAAGTGTAATTGCATATTGACACATCGTTTTTAATTCTGAACAACTTTCCATAATAACAATTTTCAGTATTATGAAAAATATAGGTATCTTACTCCTCACTAAAATTTTTATTTATTGACATATTTTGTACAAAATTGATAAAAATTGATATTTTATGATTGCATTTAAAGTTTTAGAATATGCAGAGCTTTTTACTAAGAATAACTTTTTGATCCCATTGCAACAATATTTTGAATATTGAAGAGATAGATTTTGAATAATTTGTTCTTTCTTTCTAATAAATTTTAATTTTTAATATTATTGTGAAAATTATTTGTTTATCTTCTTTTTAAGAATGAAATTCCATAATTGTTTGATTGGATTCTACTTGTTTTTTATTTAAATATCCGCCATTTTGGATCCGCCATTTTGAAATTTAAATTTTTAATCTTTAATTCAGATTCAACTACCTGTTAAAAATAAAGACAATAAATGTTTTAGAAAAATGTTCTTTTTTATGTTCTTTTTAGAAAATCCGCATTTTGGATCCGCCATTTTATAGTTTATAATGTTCAACATTTAAGTTAGGTTTATCAAAGCTCTCAAAAATAAATATATGTAGAAATAAATACATTTTGTAAAGAAATTATGATTTTACAACTATTTTTTAAGTTATCCGTCATTTTGGATCTGCCATTTTATAATTTAAATTATCAAAATTTGATTCAGGTTCAGCAACCTCTCAAAAATATCCACATATATGTAAATAAACACGTTTTATTAAAAAAATCGGATTTTACAACTGCTTTTTAAGGAATTTTAGGAAAAAATCCGCCATTTTGAATCCGCCATTTTGAATTTGCAAATTGTAATGTCAGATTCGGGTTCAGCATAATCAAAACTAAAATAAAAACATTTTTTATCAAAATAAAATGTTGAATTCACCCATATTCTTAACATTATTGTTATTCAAAACAATTTGTTATTGTTATTCAAAACAATTGTTATTGTTTAAACAATTAATAAACAATTAGCGGCGAAATTTGTGAGTAGAACTTTTTACTTTAACATATTTATAAACCGACAAAAAAAGTTTTAGAAAAATATAACCTTGTTTGATTTTTTCCGAAACATTGTATCTTCTCGTTCTAATTGCACTCCCCTATAAGGAGTTTTTATTATTGCTACGTAACGTAATGCATCTCCGTATACGTAAAGCAACTAACGTGTCGTAGAGGATGAATAATTGAACGTAAGGTTTCGGTAATGGTAGGTACACACGTAACGGAAAGTGGGCATATACCTACTATATGATTTGTATTTAATAATATTTTATGGAAACGGAATGCCACGGATATGGAAAGTAAACGGAAGGTATAGTGAGAATCGACCTTAAAGGAGGCGGTAAACACCAGAATGTATGGTCTGTTTTTAAAACAGGAGAAGTAATTCAAATTTACTGCGTTATAATGCTTATTTGTAAGTGGTCCAACCTCAGGTAAGTTTACTCAAATACTATTGACTGTAATCTGTAATACGTCCAACTCCCACAGAAATCTGGAAGCACGCGAAGCACGTTGCCACTGTCGGCTTGCGGTGAAACTACGTTGTGACAACGTAAAATTTGACGTAAACATTCAAATTTAATTTTATAAATTTTTGAATAACAAGTTAATTTTGCAAAATTAAATTAAAATAAAAATAGTTCAAACACTTGTACAAAAACAATAATAAAGCAATTTTATAAATGTAAGGTTAGATTGCTCTGGTTATCACCGCTGACCGCTAGATGGCGCTATTTTTTTGCTTCCTCAAATGTAATGGGAAATGTCAAGAGTTGTATGGCTTTTCATCGATTGTCATTTGTTTCGAGCTTCTGTCATATGTTGTATAGTCTGTGTGTAATATTAATATACACGGATTATACGACATTTGACAGAAGCTCGAAACAAATGACTGTGAATGAAAAGTCCTATTACAGTTTAATAGTATTTGGTTTACTTTAGGTTTGTTCCAACACGACCGAGAACCGTCACGAAACGGTAACGCTTCTGCGCAGTAAACATAATCCGTTCCAACAAAAATATGATCGTCATCGGATCGTCCTTCCCACTGTTCCAACAAGAATTGTGATCTTTCGGTGACGGTTTCGTGATGATCATTTCAGTAATCGGGCAAATGCATAATGTGCTGGTTGGACTGACTTGCGCACTAGGATTTAATTCTTTAAAGTTTTTGAGCCTTTGATCGACTAAAAGCACACAAGCTGTCACCAACAAAAATGACAAATATATGATTACCGTCATGGGACGATAACTGGGCGATACAATTACGAACATGCGCACAACAAACGGTACAAGTAGTTTCGTGACGGTTTCTGGACCGTCCAAAAGTTCATGTTGGAACAAACCTTTTATGTTCTGAAATTTGGACACTAATGACATTTATGAAATTTTGACGCTATTCGCGGTGTGCAAGTACTTGGAAGGGATACGAGAAACGATCGTGCGCGAATAGCGGAGAAATATTGCAACTTTCTTAAATAATTCATATTGTCAATTGAAATTGTCAAATTGACGTACATTTCATACCTATTGTCATTGAAGAAGAAAAATTATATATTGCTCTACAATATTGATATGACATGCAATTATTATATAAAAGTAAATTTAATTAATTGTATTTTGCTTGCAGTACTTTTTTCTTCTTATTTTTTTGGACTATGGCCTTGACAATTATCCAGTAACCAGGACTAATATAATTGGCCAATATAATTAAAAGTGCGAATAAAGTTGCACAGCGTAGAAACCAGGTGTCGCTTTGCCGAACTTGCACGGTCCCAATTGGCATTTCATAAGGTTAATTTATTTATATCAGCGATTTTTTGCGTTTTCTGCGTTATTCCTTTAATTTTTAGATCTTTAGTCTGCTTTTATTTAAAAAAAAAAAATATTGTTTTCATTACTCATTAGCGAATAATATTTATAATAGTTATGGATTACCGACGAAGGCCGATATCGTCAACCAGAAAAGAAAATCCCAAACAGCACAAAGACATATCTTAAAGACGTCAATGGGACGTCTGATTTCGGCATTACATACGTCTTATGGATGTCCATTTACTCCTAAAACATATCCATAAGACGTCTTATGGACGTCTTATGTTGTAAAAGGTAACTCGTTGTCCTAGGTGAGCGACGGAAAACGACGCGACGCGATGCGATGCGTTGCGATGCGATGCGACCAGTAATTCACGCGACGTGTGGCTTATGTAGCGTCGCATCGCGTCGCTTATGTAGCGTCGCATCGCGTCGCTTTCCATCACTCAAACCAGGACAAACGTGACGATGTCAATTATCCATTCCTATTGTTATAGTGTGGGGAAGTATACGACAGTGTTACTAGAAAATTCATATTTTAAATACTTAGCTAAAAAATTCCATAAACGAAAAAGAAAGACAACAAATGTCATATATTTAGAACGAGTAAATTTGGAGAGTTTAATCATTTATATCCGAAATTAATGAAATAATCCACGTTGATTTAGAGGGTATTGTGGCTTTATTCACTTTCGATTATATCATTGCAGCTGTTAAACTCAGTATTAATAACTGAGCTATCAATAACTATCAATAAGTAATTTTCAAAAACCAAATTCTATTGAGGAGAGGCTGTTACTGACTTTAAGGTATGCTAATAAAAAAACTGGTACTATATAGTTATTATTAGTTTTTATTTATTTAATAAACTATTGCGTAGCATAATTTGAATTGAAAAAAGCAATGGGGCGTCACATTGTGTCGTGTCTCGTCGCGAACAAATCAAGTTCGCACTTCGTCGCATCTTGTCGTAGACTGATTAACCCGAAAACGTAGGCCATACACAAATACAACCATTACTTGATATTTTCGCGTCGCGTCGTGTCGCGTTGTCGCGTTTGTCGTTCACCTAACCCGTTGTCCTAGGTGAACGACAAACGCGACAACGCGACACGACGCGACGCGACGCGAAAATATCAAGTAATGGTTGTATTTGTGTATGGCCTACGTTTTCGGGTTAATCAGTCTACGACAAGACGCGACGAAGTGCGAACTTGATTTGTTCGCGACGAGACACGACACAGTGTGACGCCCCATTGTTTTTTCAATTTAAATTATGCTACGCAATAGTTTATTAAATAAATAAAAAATAATAATAACTATATAGTACCAGTGTTTTTTCATTAACATACCTTAAAGTCAGTAACAGCCTCTCCTAAATAGAATTTGGTTTTTGAAAATTACTTATTGATATTTATTGATAGCTGCTATTAATACTGAGTTTAACAGCTGCAATGATATAATCGAAAGTGAATAAGCCACAATACTCTTTAAACCAACGTGGATTATTTCATTAATTTCGGATATAAATGATTAAACTCTCCAAATTTACTCGTTCTAAATATATGACATTTGTTGTCTTTCTTTTTCGTTTATGGAATTTTTTAGCTAAGTATTTAAAATATGAATTTCTAGTAACACTGCCGTATACTTCCCCACACTTAAGAATAGGAATTAATAATTGACATCGTCACGTTTGTCCTGGTTTGAGTGATGGAAAGCGACGCGATGCGACGCTACATAAGCCACACGTCGCGTGAATTACTGGTCGCATCGCATCGCAACGCATCGCATCGCGTCGCGTCGTTTTCCGTCGCTCACCTAGGACAACGGGTAAGACCACGGGTAACGTCCTATGGACATCTGTTTACAGCGTCATATGGACGTCTTTTTACAGCATCCTATGGACGTCTTTTTATGACATCCTTTGGGCATCTTTTTACAGTGTCCTATGGACGTCTTTTTACAACCTTATATGAACGTTTTTATACAATCCTACCCTGGAAAATTTATCCCCAAAACATCCAATTGCACTTATTTTTTTAAGGCACTTATTAATTTCCTTCAAATATGTGCTTTTGCATATTTAATAATGAGCAATTGAGTCATTTAAGGAATTTAAGGAATTATTAGTCAAATAAAAACTAAGTTGGTATTTTTTCCACTGTTGCGTCGATCTGACCCACTCTGTAGCCATGTTTGAATAGAAACCTCAGTTTCCTTTTGACTTTTTGTTAAACCTGCAACTTCAGCAGATCCTACAAGTAAAAAAAAAAAGAATGTGTGTGTACTTTGTACGCGCGTAAGAAGTTATTCTTCTATTATATAATTTTAACGAAGTAAATATACTTAACAGGTTATTTGTATTCTATTTAAATATTAAACTAACTTTCTTATTTACCGCTTTCAAAATTTTTTTATTAAAACAACCAAAAATAAAAAAAATGAATCGTCCAGGATTGGAACCCGGGACCTTTCGATCTCTGATCGACCGCTCAACAACTAGACCACCGAGTCTCCTGTTACTGACACGTAAGTTTCGGATATAATTACACAACACGGTGACAATAAATAGATTGAGTGGTATCGTGATAAAAATGTTATACCTACATATTTTATTATCTTACTACAGAAAAAGAGAAATTCAAAGACACAAAAATTATAATAAATAATACATTTACTAAAACCACTAATATATTCTTTTAATGACTTATTAGCGCTGATACAGATACTATCTTGAAAGATTAGAAACGAACTACATACTGTCTGTGTGCGCATGCGCGCAGATTTATGAAAAATTTTACTCTCAATCGCGCCTAAAGAAGAATAACTTCAAAAATTCATATCAAAATACAATGAATAGTGCTTAATAAGTATATCTACAGATATTTCAAATATTTTTTTTTAAATTACTTACTTATTATCATTTTGGCAATATTTGTGGTGTGAAAAGGCTTTTTACCCTTCCTACCTAGCCAGCTATATTCGTTGGCAAATTCATTTGTTAATATCAATACCATTGCCCTCCTTACAAAATTGTGCACCGTGGCTCCTCCCAATTTAGATACTTCGGTGATCTACAACAAATTTGATTAAATATTCACATGAATATTGAAACACCTAAAACCACTACATAGTATGTAAAATAATAGATTACCCATGAACGAACATATAAAACACATATTTTCTGTTCCAAAAAATAATGAACTAGTACCAGTATTATAAGAACAGTTTATATAATTATTACAATTATAAGGTGTTATTACAATTATTACAGGGTGTAACAAAAATACAGGTCATAAATTTAATCACATATTCTGGGAGCAAAAATAGTTCGATTGAACCTAACTTACCTTTGTACAAATGTGCACATAAAAAAAGTTACAGCTCTTTGAAATTACAAAATGAAAATCGATTTTTTCCAATATATCGAAAACTATTAGAGATCTTTTATTGAAAATAGACATGTGGCATTCTTATGGTAGTAGTATCTTAATAAAAAATTATAGTGAAATTTGGACACCCTATAACAATTTTATGGGGGTTTTGTTCCTTTAAACCCCCCAAACTTTTGTGTACGTTCCAATTGAATTATTATTGTAGTACCATTAGTTAAACACATTATTTTAAAAACATTTTTGCCTCTTAATACTTTTTCGAAAAGTCAGTTTTTATCGAGATATTTTGAATATTTATCAAATCCACCACATATTTGTATATGGCTAAGTACGATTATGAAGACTTGGTAATAATATGAAAATTTATTTGTGATTTACATTTTTAGGTATATTTTGAACCATATTAAAAAATAAGTAGTATCTCGATAAAAAGTGCCTTCTCGAAAAAATACAAAGAGGCAAAAAAGTTTTAAAAACACTGTGTTTAACTAATGGTACCGCAATAAAAGTCTAATTGGAACATACACAAACATTTGGGGGGTTTAAAGGAACAAAATCCCCATAAAATTTTTATGGAAACACATTAAAAAAGAAGCCGCAACTCGATAAAAACTGCCTTATCGAAAAAATAATAAGAGGCAAAAAAGTTTTAGAAATATTGAATTTAACGAATGGTACCACAATAATAATTTAATTGGAACGTACACAAAAGTTTGGGGGGGTTTAAGGGAACAAAACCCCCGTAAAATTTTTATGGGGTACACAAATTTCACTGTAATTCTTTTATAAGATTTTTCTGCCATAAGAATGCCACATGTCCATTTTCAATAAAAAATATCTAATAGTTTTCGATATATTCGAAAAAATGGATTTTCATTTTGTAACTTCAAAGGGCTGTAACTTTTTTTATGTGCATATTTGTACTAAGGTAAATTAGGTTCATTCGAACTATTTTTGGTCTCAGAATATGTGATTTAATTTATGAGCTGTATTTTCGTTACACCCTGTATAAGGTGGCAACGTTGGTATAGAAGAGTACGGAACGCACTGCTAATTTTTGCTTACAAAACCATTACAAAACCTAAATTCTCTATTTATTTTTTTTTTCTTTTCTTAACCACTGCCGGAACGGCGTTCCGGCACCATGACACCACTGGAACTATCTGTATTTAATTAGTGATGTGGGAGAGAGGAATCTATCCCATATCACTGGTAGGAATAGGAATAATAATTATTGATATTGCATATTCCTAAAAGTTTGCCACTGTAATTTGTGTTGCCTATCCACCTCTCCTAAGTAATAATTAATTAGCCCATGAGAGGTGAGTTATTTGTGAAATAATCAGGATAATAATCTGGTGCAGATGTGAAGAGTTTTATGAAAAACCAGTGAAAGTCTTTTTTTAATAGTCTGAACATTTTTTTTATACACATATACAGAGAATATAAAACCATGTAGTAAATTGAAATGATTGAAAACTAACAGCATATTATGAAATATCTTAAGTGAAATTCGTTAGAAATTACCTATAATACATTATTATAGTTAATAAATCTAAATTTAACAAATAAGAAATCTTGAAAAATGTAAACAATGCAAGTAGTGTATTATTATCCTCCATATTGATTATTTAAAAGGCAAAACCCGTTCCGATTTCTTTAAATATATTTATGAACGTTCCTTATTGGTCCATTCAAAAATGAAATTCAAAATGAAAGTTTTATATTGGCTGTACTTAAATTTTCTCCGAAGATAATCGAATGCGAACGAACTACGACATTTTCGTTGTCAATCTCTCGAGACAACGAACTGTTTGTGGTGTGAGAAAACCATTTTCAACAGTTTTTGTAAGAATTATGTGTTTTAAATAAACGATACTACAATTACACAGTCGAATTTGAACTAGCTGATCGAAATGGCGGATATAAAGGTAAGATTTTGTAGTATTTTTACCAAAAATGATAGACGCTATATAGGTAAGGTTAAAATGCCCATTCTCCGACGCGACCGGGGAAGAATAGAAAAAAAAATGAAAATATGGTACTTAGGAGTTCGGTAGTCTTTTGTTTTAGTAGAAAATTATCAAAACCGTCTGTACATTTAGGGTTAAAATATTGGCAAATTTTTCATCTTCAGAAGGTATATTATTATTTGTTATTAACAAAGAATATTGTGTTATTTGTTCACGACTAGTTGAAACACGTTGTAAAATTTGATTTGCAATAATTATTAGATATATGTAAACTTGTAAAATCCTGGTTCTAGTCATTCATAGTGTATATCATGTTCTATATGTAATGAAACCTTTATAAACTAGGTTTTAATATACAAGAAATCAGCATGAGTGATTAATGAAATTACAAAAACATGACATAAGCAGATGACTGTAACTAAAGTGAGAAATAACAAACTACTACACATTCACAGACTACTACATTCACCCAGCTTTATTTTCTAAGCGTTTCTTTCCCTTGTACCTCTTCTAATAAAAATGTCTTTATTTTCTTCCCTCAAATCAGTTTCAATGCCACCCTCTTCGAGAACGTTAACCAGAGCATAGGCGTAACCTGAAATGTCATGTCTTTGCATTGCCTCTTTGCTGAAGAAGAGCTCGTTGAAGGAACAGGTTCTTCATCCAATACAGGTTCTTCATCTATTACAGTTTCTTTGGGATGGACTTTGAGCTCTATGCGCTTAACACCATATCCCTCAGAGACCTTTCAGTAGTTGTAACCCCCCCCCCTTAGGATCATCCTGGTTACGCCTATGAACCAGAGAAATATTTGGTTGTTCCTCACATGTATCACTCAATCTAGGGCTTGGTGGATCCTTTATAACCCTTTCAGGCCTGAGTTTTTTTTGAGTGAAAATGAAGTTTCCCTTTGAATAAATACGATATATACGGTATCTAAAAAAGGTGTAAAAAATGCAGAAAAAAAAATTCATTGTTTGAATCTGTCACAAATGACATGTCACATTTGTGCGCTCTGGGCTTATGTTCTATGAATGCAGGATCGTAAGTGTATGAAAAAATTCATTTTTATTAAACGTAAAACACCACTAGGGCCAAATAAAAATTATTTTTATAATTGTTTAATATGCTATTACATACTAACTAAAATAGAACAAAAATTTTTTGCAGAAATGTCATGTCTTTGCATTGCCTCTTTGCTGAAGAAGAGCTTGTTGAAGGAACAGGTTCTTCATCCAATACAGGTTCTTCATCTATTAGTTTCTTCAATATCCTTGTCATCGGTGGTATTTTTAAACATTTGAACGTAAAAAGCAACATCATTTTCGCCATCTAAATCTTCTATTTCGGACTAGTTACCATCATTTAACACCTCTAGAGCCAAATCGTGGGTGAGAGGCACACCTGTAATAATTAGAAAAACTACTTTTATCATTAAAATATAGAAAAATTAATAAAAAGTCAAACCAATAAATATTTAGTATTTTAATTTCCTGCTATTGAAAATTGAATGTGTGACGGCAACTCACTATCGTGATATTCAAACATTACGGGACAAGATCTCTACAAACAAACCAATAATTTCTTAAATCTTGTTTATTATCTTGAAGTTGAAATTTTATCTATACCACAACCCCGTTACAATAACATAAACACTTATAAAAAACAAGATATCTTTTACTTACCTTTACCGGTTTTGTCGTCACCATAGACACAACATATTGATATCATCTTTCCTAGTAAAAATATGTTTATTTTGATATTGATACCCACAAGGTAGCAAGATCTTCATATCGAGCGATTTAACTAAACTACAAAGGGAACACGAACTCAAAATTAAGAACGAGCTGAAGACCAGAATCGATAATGGCGAAACTGATCTAAGGATCAAATACTTGAATGGAGTGCCGTCTATAGCTTCAAAAAACTGAAAAATCTAAAACTCAATACTGTTCCTCCCAATGACCACAAAATCAGTGTTTATTACCAAAATGTACGTGGCCTTCGGACAAAGCTTGGCAAGTTATTGGAAAATACTCAAGGATGCTTTTATAATGTTTTGGTGTTTACGGAGACCTGGCTAACTGAGGGAATTAGCGACGCCGAGCTGAACCTAGCGGACTTTAATGTCTACAGAAGTGATAGGTCATCTTCAACCAGTGCCTATTCTAGAGGAGGAGGCGTTCTTATTGCCGTATCCAAGCAATTGAATAGTAAGCATTTGCCATCTTCACTTGATATCGAGCAACTGTTTGTAGCCATTATCAATGGTAACGAAACCATTATTCTCGGCACTGCATATTTTCCCCCAAAAAGTGACTCTGAGAAATTTTCCATCTTCAATGACAATGTTGACAACACAGTCAACAATTTCAATCCATCCCAACTATGCCTTTTGGGTGACTTTAATCTGCCTAATGCATCGTGGTCCCATGACAATTTCAGTTCATCAGCCACATTTAATCACCTTGCTACTCCTAACGAAAGAACATCCATTGAGATTATCTCAAATCTATCCTGTCTGCATAATCTATACCAGATTAACGTTTGCCCAAATACCTCTAATTCGTTATTAGATTTGATACTGGTCCAAAATAAAGATATCGCCGTTGTTGAACCTACAGACATTTTAATCTCTCCTGACCAATATCATCCCCCACTGGTGTTTGAACTACCCATAACTACCAGATATAATGAGGGACTTTTACCGGAGGGTTACTATCATGACTTTAAATCAGCAAACTTTTCTCTAATTAAAGGCTATCTCGATTGTGTCAACTGGGATACTTTAATGATTGGATGTTCAGTCGATGAAATGGTTAACATTTTATATGATATTCTGTACTCAGCTATTGACATCTATGTTCCTGTTAAAAAATTCTCTTCTAGAAAATTTCCTATCTGGTACTCTTCGGAACTAAAATCGTGTATTATTAGAAAGAAGACAGCACACAGGAGACTTCAAGAGTCCAAGCTGCCAAAAACCAGTTACCTTTACAAACAGTTCTCAGAGCTCCGATCTCAGTCCCAGATACTTGCCAAGCGTGACTATTTAAACTTTACATTGTCTACTGAAAACTCTCTTCCCGGCGGTCTGAATAAGTTTTGGTCTTTTATCAATAACAAAAGAAAATCAAATGGAATTCCTTCTGAGTTATCTCACAACGGTAAAACTAGTTCATCTGGTAAAGATATTGCGAATTTATTTGCTGATTTCTTTTCATCAGTTTACTCCTCTGTTGTTGATTTCCCCGAAGACATCACTTCTTCACCCTTAAACCTATCATCATGTAAACTATCCATCTCTGACATTTACTCTAAATTGTGTAACCTCAATCCTTCTAAAGGCCCGGGACCTGATGGCATCCCATCAAGCTTGCTCAAGTACTGTGCATTTAATTTGGCTCGGCCATTATTTCTCATCTTTAACAAGTCTTTAGCTAGTGGAAGCTTTCCAAATGTTTGGAAGACCAGTTTCCTATTGCCCTTACACAAAACAGGTGACAAAAGTCTTGTGTCCAACTATAGACCTATTAGTATCCTAAACTCTATTCCTAAACTATTCGAATCACTTGTCTGCGATTTCCTTACACCCTCCTTGAACGGTGTTCTTTTGGAACAGCAGTTTGGTTTCAGGCGCCATAAGTCAACTGAACTCAATTTGCTGACATATACTAACTTCTTACTGAACGCCTTGGACGAAGGACTACAGGTGGACGCCCTGTACACCGACTTCTCTAAGGCTTTCGACAGAGTTAATCACAATATTCTATTAGAAAAATTGCAGCGATTAGGGATACATGGTTCACTTCTGCTGTGGCTTAGGGAATATCTTCTGGACAGAAAACAAATCGTCAAGCTCTACAGCTATTTTTCCTACGAAATAGTTGTCCCTTCGGGCGTACCGCAGGGATCTCATCTTGGACCTTTGTTGTTTAATGTTTTTATTAACGATATAAAAGACTGTTTCCAATATGCGAAATTTCTTTTATTTGCTGACGATGTTAAGTTTTACTGCCACATTAGGAATCCACTCGACTGTTTAAGGCTTCAGTCCGATTTGAATCGGTTGAATGAATGGTGCAGCAACAATGACATGGTTCTCAACTCCTGCAAATGTTTTCACATTTCATTCACGCGTTCGAAAAGTCCTATCTCTTTCACATACAAAATAGGTGATATAAATATCACAACAGTCACATCCATAAAAGATCTTGGAGTTACACTTGACTCTGGACTATCTTTCAATATTCATATAAGCAATATCATCTCAAAATCGCTTCAACTGTTAGGTTTTATTAAAAGATGCTCCCAAGACTTTAAGCAGTTGAGATCGTTTAAACTGTTGTACTGTGCAATGGTGAGGCCAATCGTGGAATATGCATCTTGCGTCTGGTCACCCGCCTATGAGACATACAACTGTAAGATTGAAAGGATCCAGCACCTATTCCTTAGGTTCGTCGCATTCAAAACAAACCGTAGAGACTGGAATTATATGGATCTTGAACTAGAACTTAACATTGACACCTTATCAAGCAGACGGAAAAAGAAGGACATGTACATGTTGTATAATATTATAAATTCAATTCACGACTGCCCTGAGCTCCTGGAGGAAGTAGGTTTACATATTCCCTCCAGAATCACACGTTCAAGATCTACGTTTCATACTCCCATCAGCAGAACTAACTTCACTGCAAATTCTTTCATCTCGAGGGTTTCTAGACAGGCAAATGCTTGCTCCAATTGTGTGGATTTCTTTTCGGATAGTTCGCGATTTTTAAAAACGCTAAAGGATTGCACCCTCTAGTTTTATGTTCTTGAATATTTTAAACTTGTGATTATATATCTTTACCTGTTATTTTTACTTTTTGACTTGCTTTATTGTCGTAGTGTTTATTGTATCTTATTGTATTTTACGTATATTTGTAATATTTTGTTAGTTCTTCATATCTTCTGTAATGTTTTATTGTAATGAGCTTTGCTCGTAAATATATATAAATAAATAAATAAATAAATAAACATGAGCTCACGATCGTGTCAGCCAGTCACGAAAGGGATAAACTGTTCATTACAAAGCTCAGACTCCGATCCAGTAACATCGTCACAGTCAACTAGAGATACATCTCGTGGTGCAAGTTGCAGCGCCGGATTAACCATTAGGCGGACTAGGTGGCCGCCTAGGGCCTGCGCATTTGATGGGGCCCACGTCCCGCTCAAAGGCATTAATAATTAATATTGAATTATTTTAGTAGTACCCCGAAAATAGTGCGTTCCTTAAAGGTATAGGTAGAAGGCACAATGTAGAGTAAAAAAGAATGTGTGTGTACTTTGTACGCACGTAAGAAGTTATACTTCTACAACATATTATGTAATTTTTAAGACAATACCAAAAATTTTAAAAAATAAAAGAATAAAACGCACACAAACACATTGAAAAATGCCACAAACAAAAAATGATTTCTGAACAATAATAATTGTTGGCAAAAATTTTAAATACGCATTTTCTGAAAAAAAAATTATATAACAAATATACTTACAATCATAAAATGCATAAAAAAATTAAAAAATAAAAACTTGCATCGGGAATCAAACCCGTGAATTTCAGGGTGCTTTGATTCGTAATCGAAGCCTAGACTCACTCGTCCAATTTCACATTATTTGTCATGTGGAAAAATAGGGTAACTGAACGTTTTACTGTTTGACAGTTGTTTTGAATATAATTAAATTATGTAGTTTAAATTTTGTGGAAGAAAATATTAAAATATAACAAAACAGTAAGAAAACAATATATTAGATGAAGATTGGTAGAACTTTTGTTGGTAATCAAATTAAGTATGTAAGTCAAAGCATTACATACCTACTAGATAAATAAATCTACGCCAAAAAATCATAATTTAAAAATAAAAATCGGACCTAATTTGGGATTTCTCTCTAAAATCCCCATTCTTGAGAAAATAAATGTATAGTAGAGCGTCGATTATCCGAACGTCGATCAACCGAACGACCACTTATTCGAACTATCGACTCCCACGTCCCGCACTCGAATACCCGCAAGCGTCAGTAATTGACGCTTAAAATATCTTCAATTTTCTTCATTATTGTATCCAAAAATAATTATGTTGTTGCAAAGACTGCACTTCTTTGTTTAGTTGCTAGTTGTCATTATCAAGATATAAATAAATATG
The DNA here is from genome assembly GCF_917563875.1 of Diabrotica virgifera virgifera. Lineage (NCBI taxonomy): Eukaryota > Metazoa > Arthropoda > Insecta > Coleoptera > Chrysomelidae > Diabrotica > Diabrotica virgifera. Next base: position 176,046,170 of record NC_065451.1, read on the forward strand.
TAGGTATATAAATATGGCTTTTATTCACTTGTGGATAAATATGTATGACTATAAATATGTATCAATATATTGTAGTTCGATTATCCGAACAAATCGGTTTGCCGAACACCTATGTCCCCCAATTAGTTCGGATAATCGACGCTCTACTCTATTTCAACCTAATCCAAATGTATAATTACAATATGATTATAATAAAAACTAGTTACCAAATTAGAATGAGTTTTCCTTGTCCAAAATAGTCCAAAAATATAGGTATATGAAAACTATTTAAAAAGGCAGTACAGTAGACTCCCGTAAGTTCGGCCACCTCGGGACCGGACCCTAGGCCGAACTTAAAAGTGGCCGAACTAACCGATGCTTATCTAAAAAATGCCCATTTATTGTTTGTATGGATCTAGCAAAAACAAAACACTTGTACATTAAGTAGAAGACAACACAGAGTAATACTCTGACATATTTTTAACATACACATAAAAAGATAGACCGTTACAAAAATACTATAAAACAATACTTACAAAACTCTGGGCCTAATACAATTTAAAAATATTATTGCACATTGGTGGTTTGGCTTCTTAAACACTTAAAAAAGTCAGTATTTTTTTTCTGAATTTTCTTTTCTAATGATTTTTGATGTGCAAAGTGTGTGACTAATGCTCAGAGAGCCGGCCGGACTAAGCGGAGACCGAACTAACCGAGGCCGAACTTACGGGAGGCTACTGTATAACTATTAACTAACTTTTGTTTGTTGTTTCTTTTCACACAAATTTTAAAACGCAACAACCATAAATAATCTAACTACAGCTGTGCCGCAGCCGCCATATTGAATAATTTTTGACATGTCATTTGAACATCCAATCAGAACAAAGTTATAATGCGCATGCGCCGGGATCATAGGTTTTAACACATAAAAATTCACCCTCATATCGCCGTTAAAGAAGTATAACTTCAAAAAGTCTGATAACATTTTTTTTCTAAATTCCGCCGTTTGATCAAAAAACGAAAATACATTTTGATATGCAAATTGAAGTCTGACAACAACGTACAATTAAAAATAGTAGGTTTGTAGGTCAGTTGTATCCCCTAGGTACAATAATGAAAATGTCAACCAAACCCATGATATTCATATCTGGCGTCTAGTCACATTATTAAAGCAAGAAATAACTATTTTGCAGATAGGTGCCATGTCAACAACCCCAAAAATCACACCTAATAGTAAATAAACAGGGGTTTGATTAGGTTAAATTTCCAAAGTCAAAACAAGTTCTTCTAAGCCACGTTGCCACGTCATTCAAATTTATGAAAATAAAAATTCACTTATATGGCGAACAATGTAATTTTTTTCTTGGAAACGGTTAACTTCAGAAAAAAATGTTGTATGACTTTTTTGTTCTAAATTGTGTATTTTATCCATACCTTAAAGGAACGCACTATTTTCGGGGTATATAAAAAATATAAAATGTTAAATAAATCAAAAAGTTAGGCCTAACAGAGACAAAGAAAAAAGAGGATGGTTAATTTATGATTTCCAATAAAACTCAGTTTTCTGTTTGTCTTCTGTCAAATATGTCAGTAAAATACAACCGACTTCAAGCCAAAATTAAGCAGTTATCTCCCAATGGCATTTTATATTCCATGTTCAAATCATTCCCTCAATTTGGTGATCAATTTTGCAAGCAAGTTTTGCTTAGAAGCTGTTAGTTATTTCGGTGTGGTTCAAGAAATATTCGTTTTTTTTTAAGTTCTACCCACCGATGGGCTATAGTCCATTCACTCACGGTAAAATGTTGCAAATCCTCCGGGTTTTAAAGAACCGCTTGGATTGACATGAAATTTGGTATACACATAGCTAACATACCAAAGAAAAAAAGTGATTTTGTGCCAATGTGTGCTTTTGTCCTGGGGATGAGGGGTAAAAAAACATATGTTCAAAATAAGTACAGAAATGTTCTGTGAAAGTAACTTTAGTCTTTTCACTTAGTAACTTTTCGAGTTATTTGCTAGTGAACATGCTCAGTTTTCAACAAAAAAAAAACAGGCTTTTTTAGCAAATCACTCAAAAATTAAGCATTTTATCGAAAAAATATTCACCATAAAAAATATAACAATATGACCCGTGTTGAGCTGGCCCCTCCACTTGCAAAAATTAAAAAACAAATAGCCCTGATTTATGAGCTATTTATGAGCTTTCATATTCCGCAAACTAAAAATTTTGAGCTTGTTCCACTGAGCAGGAATTTAATACTTTAGTGGGGGACTGAGTCAGTCCCCCCACTACTTAAAAATAGGAATATTGAATCGGTTTTTGCGGTAGAATTACGAGCTGTTTATGAGCTCTTGAAATTATATAGTTTCGATTTTTGAGCTCAACCCCTTCACCCCCAAACAACCCTTTAATTGATTTAACTTAAGAGAAAAATGCTGAGAAAACTTAAAATATATCGTATTGCGGATATAATTCCTATAGCTTATATACTCTAAGAATAAACTATTAAATCACGTGCATTTCGATTATTGAGCTACATCCCCTTCGCAGGAAAACTACCCTATCTTCCCGGCTTAAGAGAAAATTGTACTTAAAATGCATTAAATTAATTATTTGGCGACTACATATCATTTAATAATTTTATAAGCTTCCAAATTACGCGCATTTAGATCAGTAACTTGCAATTTATTTTGTATACTGCAGTCACTGAAGGTAAAAATCAACGATTACCTTCAATTTCGGTGAACCTTCATCGATTTTCACGAAAATTGGTCAGTGGTTAGAGGATACCTCAAGAAACAAAGGTGACATGGTACCACCTTGCGCCTTTACCCTGAGGGTGGATACCGCCCCTTCTCGGGGGTAAAAATTATTGTATAAAAAATAACTGCACAAATCTATAAAAGAACAAATTACAGTAGACTCGCGATTATCCTAGGTAACTGGGACCGTGACTACCTCGGATACGGAAAAACTCGGTTAACACTGAGATTGGTTATATTGATAGAAAAACACGTAAATAATCATAACTGTGGATATTTTAATGACAAAATTAATACAGTACTGTCTATAAAAGATAAAAACATTTACCTTATCAATATTACTGTTTAAAAAAGTCTTTGATTTTGCATAAGCTTTATTCCTCTTTTTGATTTTGAATCGGCGATGTTGCGTCAAGGTTGAAAATTGTAATTCACCTGTTATTACTTTTGCCTCGGTTAACCGAGGGGCTCGGATGACCGAGACTCGGATAATCGCGAGTCTACTGTATAAGCAAAATTTATTATATAAAGTTATTAAAATAAGTCAATACTTTTTAAGTTATTAAACATCAAAAATTTTAATTATTCGTGAAAAAAATGCATGTTTTGAAGCGGTTTTTCGTAAATCACTGAAAAACTAAGTTTTTACAAAAAAGTTAATAGTAGTTTAATTCGTATAGCTTATATTCTAAGAATAAACTCTTAAATCACGCGCCTTTCGATTATTGAGCTACAACCCCTTCGCAAGAAAACCATCCCATATTCCCCGCTTAAGAGAGAGAGTTGTACTTAAAATAATTTAAATTAATTATTTGGCGACTAGATATCGTTTAATAATTTATGAGCTCGCAAAATATACGCATCTCAATTATTGAATTGCCATTTTCTTTCTATAGTGCAGTCACTGAAGGTAAAAATCAACTATGACCTTCGATTTCGGTAAAATCTCCATTCATTTTCACGAAAATTGGTGAGCGGCTAGAGGATACGTCAAGAAAGAAAATTAACAATAACAACTTAGCCGGGGGTATATGTCACCCCTTCTCGGGGGTGAAAATTACTTTATTAAAAATAACCCCACAAACTGAGAGAGGGACAAATTTTAAGCAAAATTATATTAATAGGCAATAATAAGGCAATATTATAATGTTATTAAAATAAATCAATACTTTTTGAGTTATTAAAGATCAAATATTTGAATTTTTGTGAAAGAAAATGCATGCTTTAAAGCGATTTTTCATAAATAACTTAAAAACTATAAGTTTTTACAAAAAAGTTTTCATCGCTAAAATTGAAGCTAATAAAAAATATAATAAATTGCTTACTTGAAAAACCGTTTAATGTAAATTTAAAGTTATAGGTAATTAAATGTATAGTTTTTTCTGCGACTATTCAAATCTAAGGATTCAAGCTTAAATAACGGGAAAGAGATGCATTTTATAACACTTACTAAATACTTGTCAAAGTACTTAGAAATACCTATCAAATGAGCTCCAGAAAAAGTTGATAGCATCAAAATATATACTCCAAAAATTTTTTCAAAAAAATTAATTTTTTTTAATCATTCTGTTAATTTTTATGATATCAGGCACATCCAACTATTTGAAAGGTAATTTCAAGGGCTATACGCTGTGAGCTCGTACGTAGAGGGGATATTTACAAATTCGCGAGCGCCAGTAGTGGCAAGTTTGTAAACGTTTACCGGAAATTTGACATAAATATCAAAGTGATTAATTTAAAATTAAAATGAAAAACATTAATTATAAAAAATATTAGTTGGTCAAAGCTGTGGTATATATTTTTACCTTAAATATACTTACGTTTTAAATACTGAATTTAAGTTTTTTTTAATGTTCCGTAATATGTAATTATAATTTAATCTAAAAATCTTAGCGCCATCTACACGATAATTGTGAAAGTATCCGAAGTAAGAAATTCATATTTTATCAATAGAACGTCAAAATGATTAGCAAAATATTAAAAAAATCGATTACAATTTAATTACTTTTTTGCGTTGTAAATGTTAAGCGATAACAATTAAATAATAAATTTAAAAATTACCGGTGAAAGTTGAATTCGTAATCCGCTAGGAGCGCCACCAGCGAATCTCAGAGCGTATAAAACTGTATTACATTTAGGCCCGATAAATGCAATTATAAGTTGTAATAAGTCTCTTGCGTTGTAATAAAGGTTTTTCAAGTAATCAATTTATTATATTTTTTATTAGGTTCAATTTTAGTGATGAAAACTTTTTTGTAAAAACTTACAGTTTTTGAGTTATTTATGAAAAATCGCTTTAAAGTGCATTTTCTTTCACAAAAATTAAAATATTTGATCTTTAATAACTCAAAAATTATTGATATATTTTAATAACATTATATAACAAATTTTGCTTAGAATTTGTCCCTCTCTCGATTTGTGGGGTTATTTTTAATAAAGTAATTTTCACCCCCGAGAAGGAGTGACATGTACCCCAGGCTAAAACCGCAAGTTGTTATTGTCAATTCGTGAAAATGGCAATAGTGCTACTGCACTATAGAAAGAAAATGGCAATTCAATAATTGAGATGCGTATATTTTGCGAGCTCATTAATTATTAAACGATATATAGTCGTCAAATAATTAATTTAAATTATTTTAAGTACAACTCTCTCTTAAGCCGGGAATATGGGATGGTTTTCTTGCGAAGGGGTTGTAGCTCTATAATCGAAAGGTGCGTGATTTAAGAGTTTATTCTTAGAATATAACCTATACGAATTAAACTACTATTAACTTTTTTGTAAAAACTTGCAGTTTTTCAGTGATTTACGAAAAACCGCTTCAAAACATGCATTTTTTCACGAATAATTAAAATCTTTGATCTTTAATAACTTAAAAAGTATTGACTTATTTTAATAACTTTATAATAAATTTTGCTTTTAATTTGTTCTTTTATTGATTTGCGCAGTTATTTTTTATAAAATAATTTTCACCCCCGAGAAGGGGCGGTATCCACCCTCAGGGTAAAGGCGCAGGGTGGTACCATGTCACCTTTGTTTCTTGACGTATCCTCTAACCACTGACCAATTTTCGTGAAAATCGATGAAGGTTCACCGAAATAGAAGGTAATCGTTGATTTTTACCTTCAGTGACTGCACTATACAAAATAAATTGCAATTTACCCATCTAAGGGCCGGTTGTTCGAACGCTAATCAAGAATGATCATTATCAAATAATTAATTACTGTCAATGTCAACTTTGTTTGGGTTGTTAAAAAGTCTGTGGAGTCTATAATCAATTAATATAACAATCATTATTAACATAATTAATAATAAATCTCATAATTGTAATTAATTATGTTTTCAGCAACCCAAACAAAGTTGACATTGACAGTTTTGGTGACAGTAATTAAATATTTGATAATGATCATTGTTGATTAGCGTTCGAACAACCGGCCCTAAATGCGCGTAATTTGGAAGCTTATCAATTATTAAATGATATGTAGTCGCCAAATAATTAATTTAATGCATTTTAAGTACAACTTTCTCTTAAGCCGGGAAGATAGGGTGGTTTTCTTGCGAAGGGGTTGTAGCTCAATAATCGAAATGCACGTGATTTAATAGTTTATTCTTAGAGTATATAAGCTATAGGAATTATATCCGCAATACGATATATTTTAAGTTTTCTCAGCATTTTTCTCTTAAGTTAAATCAATTAAAGGGTTGTTTGGGGGTGAAGGGGATGAGCTCAAAAATCGAAACTATATTATTTCAAGAGCTCTTAAATAGCTCGTAATTCTGCCGCAAAAACCGATTCAATATTCCTATTTTTAAGTAGTGGGGGGGGGGCTGACTCAGCCCCCCCACCAAAGTATTAAATTCCTGCTCAGTGGAACGAGCTCAAAATTTTTAGTTTGCGGAATATGAAAGCTTATAAATAGCTCATAAATCAGGGCTATTTGTTTTTTGATTTTTGCAAGTGGGGGGGGGGGCAGCTCAACACGGGTCATAATATGTTATATAAAGTAAAAAAATGTTGCATGTGTGAAGTCTGTATACCCAGTAGAAGCAGAGTTATAGCTAATGAAAAGTAGGTTCTTATTCGTCAAATTGAAAACCAAATATTTCAACGTGAAATAACCAAAAAGTGAAGCACTTTTCGGGGAAAACTCATCATAACTGTTTTAAAGTGTAAAAAAATCTTTATTTTTATTTTCTAAAAAAAATTCTAGCAACAAAAGCAAGCAAGTTAATCCCTTTTTTGATGAAAAATGAAAATAAATCACTACGGCTTAACAAGTTACTTCATTTATGTATCGTTTATTATGATCTGTAAGTTTTTTCAGTATAAAGTGCTTATTCGTGAAATGGCTGTATTAGAAAGGGCTTGAACGAGTCACTAATCACGAGTGTATGCAAATTTTGAACAGAAATATCAACAATTTTTGTCTTACCACAAAACAAGAATTTAAAATATTGAAGAACAAAACATACATTTTTTCCTGTTTAATATTTTTGGTGTCACTAATAATTTTTAAGTTATTTTGAAAAAAAGACATATTTTTCGAAATTTCACAAAATTGTTTTATTTTAAATCCCAATTTATTCAAATATAAGCCAGGGTTGTTTTGTTTTAAACATTTTGTTTTAATCAACTGTTTTAAACGTTTGCCTATGTTTAAAACAGTTTTTGTTTAAAACACTTAAATTAAACAAGTGCTTTTTTTTCATTTTCTTTATTAATATAACATCAAAAAATTCTCAAATACATTATATAAACTTTTTAACATATATATTATGTATTTATTAATAATCTGAACACAAAAAAAATTGGAAAACTGAAAATATTTTGCAAAGAAGAGTTAATCAATTTGTCAAAACTGTTTCAGACTCATAGTAATCTTGTAATTTAAATCAGTCACGTCATCACGGATGGAATTAAGCTCTTTAAAAATTGAAACCAACTTAGCAGGTTTAACATTGCCTAGCCGATTATGTAGTTTGGAATGGTAAACCTTATGATGAGAAGAGTCTTTCTATATTGGATGACGATGCAACAGCTGTGTGAAGCTGTTGAGCAAGTTTCAATGCTGTAGTATACCTATTTATATTTTTCTTAGAACGCCACCATGCCAATGGTTTTACATTCTCAATATAGGTGTTTAGAAAACATATGGAGTAAAGGGTACACACTTTGCCTGGTAATAATAATAATCTAAAATGATTCTGGATGATAATTTATAATGGATGGATGATAAGTTTATTTTCAATAAAGCGGTGATCTAGCACAGCGGTTCTCAACCACCGTGTCGCGACACACTGGTGTGTCGGAAGAACCTAGCAGGTGTGTCGCGAGATTTACGAATACGATATTTTTATTTATATTTTTTTACTTGTTATAATATACCAATCATGCATTCAACCATTTTTTTTAACTATTAGGTATATACCACGTTATACCAATCAATAAAGTGCCAATCCGTAATTGTTTCCTCTCTAACTGTTTTTAAAATTTAACCGACATAACTTGCGTTATGAATAGTTGCGCAAAGCGGGAGATCTTGTTTCTTATCTTTAAGACGGAGCAACACGTGACGTACGCCGACGCGATCCGATTAACCAGTTTTTGCTTTGAACTATGCTCTCATTTCTCAGTCCCAGTCAGTAATGAGTTTGAGTAGTCCGTCACAGGTGTCACAGGTCATAGTGAAAATCAATTCGAGCAACGTAGTGGTCACGGTTCTTAGACATTACTAATAAAGTCTAATAACCGTGCGTAGTGGTAGTGTTTTGCTGATTACAAAATATTTTATGGTTTTTCATGCGCCTGGCGACAACAACCCTTTTTACAGTTTATAAAGCTAAGGTAAATTTAGTGTATATAAATATATATCTTTTCCCGTGCATGAAATTATTCACGAATTACTTTTTATACTAGGTCTCTTTTTTACTCACAGAAACTAGTATCGCAAAATGAACCCACTTTTCCATAGAAGCCACAATAAGTTAAACAAGGATAAACAGTAAATCATGTCTTTGATAACTTGTTTATTATGAATTTTGACGTTTATAATAATTATTTTCCATGACAGTGTCATTATCGTATTAAATTTGCTGTGCTTATTATTTTATTTGCATTTATTGTTTATTTGGTTTTATAAATCAATAAGTTATATTTATTTATCAATAAAATGTATTTGGTTTTATATTTATAAAAAATAAACATATTTCAGTTTAAAGGAAGAGTTGCAATTATGACGTTTAGGTCTCAGACAAAGACGAGTGAGTATTCATATTAATAATATCGTAGTGTTGATAACTCAATTGGCTAAAAATTTGCACTTGTGTCACTGTTTCCCCAAATGTGCGATATATTAAAAATATTAACTGTTTTTATATAATTTTCTCAAGAGTTTTGTATTTCTCAACCACAGGTAATATTCTTAACAATATTAACTTTGTTGTTGTGACTTTTTTTAAATTTATTTATTACCGTTCTATATTTATGTTTATACTAGTAATAGTCGGTATGATATTTAATCTGTATAATGTTGAGTTCATCAATCTCCTCAATAGTGAAAAAGATTAAATTAACTTCAATAAAATAACTTTATACCGGGATAATAGCCATTTCCTAATTATTACATTGACAGTAGTATGTATCAATGATACATCGGCGTACGTTTCATTAAATTTTCGGATTTAACTTGTTTGAAAATGAATCATGACGCATGGGAAAAGATAAAACGGACCTACCATAATAATCTAATGTTATTGCGTGAATTACAATTACTACTATATACCCCGTACGCAGTTTCTTGCTATTCACCAAATTAAACGTGGATGTGAAAAATGTAATGTAAAATAATTTTATTTTAATTACAGAGACGATGGACAAATTTTTAATACGGAAAAAGCCAGCATCAGAAAGCCAAAGCTCTTCTGAAGTAGAAGAAAATAAGGACGAATACACTAGCGCCGAAAAAAAAATAAAAACAGATAAAGAAAGTTTAAACATTGCCTCTGCTTCGCAATCTAGCAAGAAAATTATAAAACCAGGATCAACAAAAGTACACAAGCGCCAGTACAAAGAAAAGTATTTAAGTTATGGATTTACCTGGACAGGTGACGAAGATAAACCTAATCCGCGGTGTTTGATATGTGGTAAGAATCTTTCAAACGAATCGATGGTTCCCAACAAGATGAAAAGACATTTGGAACAAAATCATCAAAGCGTTTCCCAAAAACCGCGCGAGTATTTTCAACGTCTACGTTTTTCCATTCAATCATCCTCAGTTATAATGGAAAAACGAATAAAACTCCCAGATAAGGCACTTTTAGCATCATATAAAGTTTCTGAATTGATTGCCAAAAAACAGAAAGCCCATACTATTGGTGAAGAGCTTATTTTACCGGCATGTAAAGAATTAGTTGCTACAATGTTAGGCCCGGAAGCTGTTGAACAAATATCAAAGGTACCTTTATCAAATGACACAGTCCATCGGCGTATATTAGATATGTCAATCGATATTCAAAGCAATGTTAGGGAGGTATTGGCAAATACACAATTTGGTCTACAACTGGACGAAAGCACGGACATTTCGGGAAAGGCCCAATTGATATCTTTTGTAAGATTTGCGTACGGACCGGAAATTATTGAACAGTTCCTATTCTGTCGTGAATTGGAAACAACAACCACTGGAGCTGATATATTTTCTACTGTTGACACCTTCTTTCAGGATCACGGACTTAAGTGGACGGATTGTATTGCGATATGTACAGATGGTGCTGCTGCAATGACGGGAAATGTCAAAGGATTTTTAAGTTTCGCACTAAAGAAAAACCAGTTGATAATAATTACTCATTGCTTTTTACATCGAGAAGCTCTGGTAGTAAAAACTACAGATGGAAGCCAACTGGGTGAAGTTATTCATAAAGTTGTTTCTATGATCAACTATATCAAAACTCGTCCGGTGAAATCAAGGGTGTTTGAGAAACTTTGTAAAGACATGAACGCAGATCATAAAGTCTTGTTATTTCATAGTAAAATTCGTTGGCTTTCGAAAGGAAAAATACTAAACAGAGTTTTAGAACTTAAAGATGAACTACTCGAATTTTTTAAAACAGAAGATGGCCAAAGTGATTTTTGTAAAAATCTTAAAAACCCTCTTTGGTGTGCTAAGTTGGCTTACCTTTCTGACATTTTTAATAAGCTAAATTCTTTGAATGCAACTATGCAAGGACGGAAGGAAACCATAATATCATCAACTGATAAAATAAGTGCGTTCTCCAAAAAACTTACATTCTGGAGCTCGATTATAGAAAAAAACGATTTGACTGCTTTTCCCGAAACCTCTATAACTTTAATTAATTTGAAATCTGAAGAACAGACTCTACTAAAGGAGAGCATGAAAGAGCACTTATGTAAGTTGCAAGAAGGGATAACTACAGTAGGAAAAATGAAAGAATACCCATGAACGAACATATAAAACACGCTGTATTTTCCTATCACTGTGTCACACAAAAAATTGGCCAGCGCAAGTACATGTAATAATTATTGTTACATGCACTTGCTCTGGACAATTTTCTTTGTGACACAGTGACAGGAAAATATAGCGTGTTTTATATGTTCGTTCATGGGTATTCTTTCATTTTTCCAACTGTAAATACTTTCCCTCTGTCTTGAGTGCTAACTGTGAATGGTTGATTGCACTTGACGAGAACAACGTAAGCAAGGCAGAATTAACCTGTTCTGAAAAGGAACAGCTTATTGAAGTGTATTCTGACACAGTTTTAAAATCAAAATTTAGAGAAGTAGCTCCGGATGTTTTTTGGATTTCAGTTAAGAATGAATACCCAGAATTAGCAAAGAAAGCAGTATCCCTTTTACTGCCGTTTTCGACCTCGTACTTGTGTGAATCTGCATTTTCTGCGATGAAAAATATAAAATCTAGCTACCGGTCTCGACTACTTGATGTGGACAGCGAGCTGAGAGTGTGTTTGTCTACAATTCGTCCTCGGATAGATATACTTTGCAGAAGTCATCAGGGTCAAATTTCACACTAATTTTAAGTATTCTTTCTGTTTTGTTTTTTGCTTGTTATGTTCTTACGAAATAAAAAATAATATGCTTAATATATTCATCTGTACTTACCTACCACTAGCAAAAATTTGTACATATAAGGGTGTCGCGAATCTGTAAGGAGTACGTTAGTGCGTCGCTGAGTAAAAAAGGTTGAGAACCGCTGATCTAGCAAATTTGCCAAAAAATGAGCTGGGGTCACCAAATCATTTGCATGTTTAAAAAAACACTAAGCACCACCAGAAACAGCACAAAATAATTGACAATGGACGTTATTGCAATAGCCAACTTGTAATGCGGATTTATAAATAGTAAATAGTCTGGGGTTCCCCAGGCAATAGCTCCTAATTTTGCAATTGGTTTTCTTATCTATTATTTTCTATAAACACTTTCAATTAATATTATGTTTAGGAAAATATGATTTAAACAATGTTTTCTTCTAAGTTTTATTTGTTTAAAATATAAAATTTAAAAACAAAAACATTTTTAAAGCAAAAAAAACGTTTAAAACAAAAAACATGTGTTTTAAACAAGTTTTATTTGTTTAAAACATACCATTTATAAACAAAAACAAAACATGTTTAAAACAAAAAAAAAACGTTTAAAACAAAAAAAAACGTTTGTTTTGTTTAAAATTAAAAAAACATGTTTTTTTTGCAACCCTGATATAAGCACTGTGGACCGGTGAAACTTACCGATCATAAAAATAATAGGTACATAAGTAAAGTAAATTATAAAGCGGCAATGATTAATTTCATATGAGATGCAAACTAGGGGGTGATTTTCACGATTTCTTTTACCAAAAAATATGGACCAACTTTATTTGGGGCTTAACTTGCTTATTTTTGATACTATAATTTTTTTTTAAAAACACAAATAAAGCTTTTTTAAAAAAGTTGTGAAATTTTTTTTAAACACTTTAAAAAAAGTTGTGACGAGTTTTCCCCAAAAAGTGCTTTATTTTTTGGTTATTTTACGTTGAATAAATTCGATTTGGAATTTGTCGAATATGAACCTACTTTCATTATATCCAACTCTGCTGAGACTGGGTCTACATACTTCATACATACTTACAGATTTTTTACTTTTGTGTTATATTTTTGCTAAGAACATATTTTTTTTAGATAAAATACTTAATTTTTGAGTTTGCGAAAAACCATTTAAAAACGTGTTTTTGTTTTGTTGAAAACTGAACATGTTCACTCGCAAATAACTCGAAAAGTATTAATTTAGTGAAAAAACTCTATAAAACAAAAGTTATTTAGAATTAATCAGTTTATCCATTTCCGCACTTATTTTGAACGATGTTTTTTAACCCCAGAGAAGGGGTGGTACTCATCCCCAGGACAAAAGCACACAGGTACAATCCCATTTTGTCTTTGGCATGTTAGCTATGTGTATGGCAAATTTCATGTCAATCCTAGCGGTTCATTGATTGGGAGCAAAAACCTTGAGTAAATGGTAATGAGAACTTGCTGAGAAATGTTGGTAAAAGATATTATACTAGAATTAGATGGCCAGCTAGATTTGACGCTGTTAAAGCAATACAAATATTACATAGGAAAATGAATAAGTATCAAATAGCTCTTTTAACAATAAATATGTGGTCCAAATTTTAGAAAGTTTTAATGCTGCTACCAAACATTAGAAGATCTAATTATAAATTTATCAGATGCAGTTATTGCAAATATCTTTAGCAAAAGTGACAGAAGCAAAAAAAAAGAAAATGATCTTTTTTACATTGTCGCAATTTATTTTTGTTGTTCTAAAGCTATTTTCTTGTGGCATTTTTACAAGTTTAACTATTTATAATGGGAAATAAGCCACAATATTATTAAAAAATGATTTTTATTAACGTTTCGACGCCCAAATCGGGTGCCGTTGTCAAAATAGTATTTTGTATTTTGACAACGGCACCCGATTTGTGCGTCGAAACGTTAATAAAAATCATTTTTTAATAATATTGTGGCTTATTTCCCATTATAAATAGTTAAAATTTATTTTTGTAGTAACTATTTCCCAAAACAACATAAATATCTGCAAATTTGTTATAACTCTTTCAGGGGCGAAGGTATCCAAAATGTACCACAGAAAAATTCACTGAAATGGACAATATTTCGTACCTCATTTACATTGATTTTCTCTAATCCGTCCAAATAAGGTAAAATTTGGTGTAGCATTTCCGCCCCTGAGAGTTAATGGTCGTTATAAAGCAGGGTTGCAAAAAAACATGTTTTTTTAATTTTAAACCAAACGTTTAAAATTTCCAGATTGACACATTCGTCTTGTAGGTCTATTTAGACAATAGTTTGTTTGTTGGAATTCTAAGTGAAAAACGTCTTTAGATCTTGTGCACCTTTGAGGAACCCTAAGACCTATTCTCTGCAAAATTTGAGGCGAATCTATCATTCCGTTTACAATCTTGAAAAGAAAAACCAAATCTAGCATTAAATGACGATTTTCTAATGTTGGTATATTAAGTAATTTTAAAATGTCACAATACACTATCGCCCGGTTTCCGAAAGGATGATCATCTCAAAAATTATGTAATCGACGATTAACAATAGATTAAATGCGTCAGAAACGTCAACCAAACTAGTTTTAACAACAGTCGATCACCTGACAAAAGATTAATCGTTAGTTAACAGCCGATCATGAGTGTTTTGAGTATCCGAAAGGTCGATTAACCAGTTTCGCTTGTCAAACGGCGGTAAAAATGGACTGTTACCTAATCTGCGACTATCCGTCGATTAACGGGCTGTTAAGAGTTTTTTTTAGTTTTTTAATTACTGTAATTAACAAATACCGGGAAAAAATTGTCAAATAACACATATATAAATGATATAAATCATATTATTCAATAAAAGTAAGATTTTTTTATGGAAGAAATAATTTAAAATATTTATTTAACTTGCAGGACATGGATATTTCGGACATTTTTTATATTTGATTATATAATTTATATTTTTTTTCTTTTAAAAATGTAAGATAACAAGGATGCTAGACTCATAGAGCTATTTTTTGAGAGGCCAGAGCTCTAAAAAGCAGAACATAATGATTATAGCGATGTAAATAAGAGGGAAAACGTGTGAGAAATTATAGCAGCTAACTTTGAAGACAATAAAACAGCCGGTAAATAAATTAAAAATAAATATAAAAAGTAAATATATAGACCAAAAATAAAAATACGATTATAAAATATTATAGATCATAAATAAACTGTTTTATATCTCCAACTCTCGTCACATTACCTAGCCTCATTTTTAAAATGCTCTCGTTCAATTCTTGCTCCAAACAAAAGTGACAGTACGTAAGAGAGAATGCACCTTTAGAATCTAAAGATACAAGTTTGGATTTAGAGGTTAATATAATTGAAATTTTGAAGGATAACAGCCAATTGTGACAGTATCGCTACCAAATCGTATGTCAGATCATCGATTACATGATCTATGATCATGCAATTTTACAATAATTGGCGTTTGAGAAACCCATCACAGGTTAACAGTTGATCAAATCTAACAGCCGATTAGATGATCGGAGATTTGAATAACGTTTCGGAAACCGGCTGTTAATCTTCTGAAGAAATCCCTAATTTATAACCTACAAAGCGTAGAAATTTTTTCTTAACTTTCTCAATGCTTTCAATATGACATTTATATAAAGGAGACCAAATAGTGCTGGAATATTCCAGAACTGATCTAACCATAGAACAATACAAAGTTTTGAAACAATCCACATTATTGAATTCTGACAAGGTTCTTTTCAAAAATCCAAGTAATTTAAAAGCTTTATTACAAATAAAATTATAGTGATTTTTGAAACAGAGTGGGATCAAAAAATGCACCTAAATCTTTGAAAGTATTTGTTGGTTCCAAAAATATATTATTTATAGAGTAATTAAAACAGATAGATTGTGAGTTTCTAAAAAAGCACATTATTTTACATTTATCGATATTAAGGGGGTCGTCTAGTGTCTCGGGTGAAAAAAATCGATTTATTTTTTTTTGCATAAATATTATCTAAAATATGTGTAGAAGACGTGGGTAAAAGGATTTTTCGATATTGAAAGTGGTTTAAAAGTTACAACCGTATATCGGAGCAGGTATACGGATAGCACGGGAGCCCGCTCGGCGGGGCGTGTCAGCGCTGTCACGTGACAGTTCTCGCATCGACCGTTCAGAGAGACACTTGAGCGATTTCGCAAAAGAAGCCCGGGTTTTAAAGAGAGAACATAAAACGGCTTTGCAGAACTTTTTTGAAGAAGACGGTGAACTGTATCGTCCAGGTATAGCAGATTTATGGTGAGATCATTTTTTTATTATAAACTTTCAAACGCGTTTTTCTCGAAACATGTTTTTTTCAATTTGCTGCCATAAAATCTCAAAAACTATTGAACCGATTTTGCTCAAATTTTCACAGTATCTTTATAACATATATAGCTATACAGTGAACTAAAATAATTGAGATTGTTTTGTTAGATTTTTTTTAATATCCAAAGAGACTCCCAAAAAAGTGGAAAAAATTGAATTTTTTTTTGTAAAGTGTGCAAAAAAATTATTTTTTTGAAACACCGACTTTATTTTAGTTCCATGTAGAGCCTGAAGTCTCACAATTCAAATGGTGTTTGATTTTTTGATTTCAGATAAGCAGAACAGCCGAAATCATGGCAGCAGTTGAGAAACTTTTTTTTTATATGTCTCCCTGTTGGCTGATGTAATTAAAAAAAAACACTAAGTATATCGACTTTAAAAAATTCATAAAGTTTGTTAAAATGTTAATAAATATGATATAAAAATTATAGATTATTTTATTTAAATCCTTTTCTAAAAAAAAAATTCCCAACAAAGCGTTAAAAATACCGCCTAGACACTAGACGACCCCCTTAAGTGAAAGGTCATTCTTTGTACACCATTGTGAGAAATTGTTTACATCTTTTTGCATTTTTACACAGTCTCTAACATCCTTAATAAAATTCTAAAAATTTTCAAATCATCAGCATACAACAAAATAACACAATTTTCAAAGATTTCTAAAATGTCATTTATGAAACAAATAAAAAGAATAGTTGATAAATGGCCACCCTGTGGGACGCCAGACCTAACCAAAATCTCTTCAGAAAGACAGTTCTTGACTTTGACAACCTGAAGCCTGTCTGTCAGGTAGCTCTCCAACCACTCAAGTAGGGATCCATGAATTCTTAGTGCTTCTAGTTTTTTTATAAGAATCTTAATGTTAACCCGATCGAATCCCTTTGAGAAGTCTGTATAGATCACATCGACCTGAGCCCCCTTCCCAAAGGCATCCAAAACAAGCGCGGCTCCTCCTTAGGGTCAATTGGTCAATGACCCCCCTAAAATAATCTCATAAAAATACCAATTTTATTAAAAATATCTTTTATCTAAAACTTCACTCTGAAATATAAAATTCTCTCTCAGCAGTCTGCATTGGCAAAACAAATATAATAGATATAATAACGTCGCGCCTCGCGCTATACACAAGCCCGTGGCTGGGCCGTATTTTAAATTGTCTATATACAGTTCTTATGGCTTATGGACAAATGCATGTAAAATAGAAAAGAGACGGCAGATAGCAATTTCGTGGGCGAGAGTGGGAGTGACCTTTCCGTCGTATACCTCTAGTAGAGTCGACGGCCTCACGTTTAGTTAGTTACCGTCTGCTGACCGCACTTCACGGCAGGTCTATATCGATCGCGGCGTATTTGCGTAATTTATTTTGTTTTGTTGGATTTTTTTGTGATTGTAACAAAAACAAGATGAGTGTTGTTGACGAAATAATTGCCTTAAAATCTGCTGGAACACTAAATTATGAACGGCGGCTTGAGAAAAAAGAAAGTGGTCGACCAAAACCAAACATGAATTTAAAACAAACAACAAAGGATAGGGGTAAGGACATTCAAAGATATTTTAAAGAATCAATGTACAATTTGTGTGATTGGATTTGTGGCTGCAGTGTGAGAAATGCATTTTTTTGCTATCCGTGTTTACTGTTTTCGAATGACGCTGTATGGGCGAAAAATGGAGTAACTGACATTAAGCATTTAAAAGTGAAAATTACAAAACATGCCTCTTCAACTACTCATATAAATTCATCAATGAGTTACGCAAGTTTAGGACGTGTTAACATAAGACAGCAACTTGATAGTGTATATCGTAAATCTGTGCATGACTTTAATGAATTGGTATCTAAAAATAGGTATATTTTAAACAAACTAATCGACTGTGTAAAATTTTGTGGAGTTTTCGAAATTGCATTGCGCGGTCATGACGAAAGTGACAGCTCCAATAATCGTGGAATTTTTCTGGGCCTTATCGATTTTGTTTCTGAACTGGATTTAATGTTTAAAGAACACATTGAAAAAAGTACAGTATTTAAAGGAACATCGAAAACAATTCAGAACGATATTTTAGAATCAATGTTAGCCATTGTGCATACTCATATCATGAAGGAGATTGGCCAGACAAATTTTGTGGCCATTCAAGTAGATGAGACCACAGACAGCTCCAATAAAACGCAGATGATTATCATATTGCGATATGTATTAACTGGTATTGTACATGAAAGATTTTGGAAATTTGTTAACCCCCTAGGTACTACAGCACAACATTTAACTAATGTAATATTGGAAGAACTTCAATTATTAAAAATTAATGAAGCACCTGAAAAATTGATTGCCCAAAGTTACGATGGTGCATCAGTCATGAGCGGTAAACTGGGAGGAGTACAAACAAAAATTAAAGAAATATACCCAAATGCACACTTCATTCACTGCTATGCCCATCAATTTAATCTTATCCTCCAAAAAGCGGCGAGTCAACACAAACCGATAAAAATATTTTTTGCAAATTTACACGGATTTTCGTCCTTTTTCGGCCGATCTCCAAAACGTACGATGGTTCTGGATAGAGTGGTTAAAGTAAGGCTACCTAAAGCTGCGCCTACTCGATGGGCTTTCAATACAAAATGTGTTGAAATTGTATACACTTATAAAGATGATTTAAAATCTTGCTTAGAGGAAATTATTGATGAGGAGCAAGATGGTAACAATATAAATCAAGCAACTGGTTTAAAAAGACATTTGGAAGATGAGCATTTTTTATTTTGGTTAAATTTTTTCCATAAAATAATGCCCCATGTTGATATATTGTTTAAACAATTGCAAATGCGAGACATTGATGTTATATCTGTCAAAAATTGTATCCTGTCTTTTAACAACAATATCCAAATAATTAGAAATACTATTTTGGAATCAGAAGTACCAAGCACATCAACAGCAAAAAAAAGAAAAACTACTGCAGAGGATCCAAAGCGACGAACTGCACTTGAAATTTGTGATATTATTATATCTGAAATAAATCACAGGTTTAGTTTCAATGATCATCTCATGATTTCACAGTTATTCTACATAGAGAAATTTGAAGCATACACTACCAACTTTCCGCAAAATATTTTAAAAATGGTGACGGCTAATTATCCCACAGTGAATATTTCCAAACTAAAATCGGAACTTGAAGTCTTATATTGTCGTGAGGATTTTCGCAATAGTGCTGGTGCAGTAGCCATACTTCAGCTTTTTATTAACATGAATTTGTCTGAAACATTTTCTGAAGCAGTGAAGTTATTAAATATTTTGTGCACACTCCCTATGACAACCGTGGAAAGTGAGAGATGTTTTTCTACTTTAAAAAGAGTAAAAACATTCCTGCGTAATACGATGGGACAACCTAGACTTAGTGCCTTGTCTATGCTGAGCATCGAGAAAACGCTTGTCAAGAGCATTCCAAATTTCAATGAGAAGGTCATAGACTATTTTGCAGAACTAAAGGATAGAAGAATTGACTTAAAATATAAAAATATTTAAAGTAAGTTTCGTTTTAATAAATTTACAATTTATTATACTATAAATATTCCTATCTATATATCAGTCAATAACCTGTTCATACCATTTTTCCTATATTTTTTAAAAGATTTACTCTAAAAAAAGACAAATTTAATTTTCGGAAAACTAGGGTAAATAGTATTGAGTTTTATCTAAGTCTGTATTTTTTATCTAAAATATAAATGCTAAAAGATCTTTTAAATACTTTAAAAAATCAACAGTTTGAAGTTTTCAAACCAAAATGACCCCCCTGAAGATTGACCCACGAGCCGCCGCTGATCCAAAATGAATTCTTCTAGGATTACTAGATTTGTGGTTGTAGACCTACCCGGCATAAAGCCATGTTGTTCAGGAATAATTAAACTTTTAATTGAAAAAAATATTTTTGAAACAATAATTGATTCGAAAATCTTTGCAAAAATAGAAATTTTTGAAATGGGTCTGTAATTTTCTATACATGTTTTACTACCATTCTTAAAAATAGGAGAAATATAACTTTTTTTCCATTCTTCTGGGAAAGTGCCAGTACTTAATGATAAACGAAAAATTTTTAGTAATACAGGAGACAGAACAAAACGACATTTATGTATAAAATAAGGTGAAATTTCGTCAGGGCCACTACTAAGTTTTAGATTTAATTTTTCTAACTTGTTAAAAATATGTATTAGACTAATATCACAGCTGCTTAAACTAATTGTTTTATTATAATCAAAGCTTGGAATATCACAGTTATTGTTATCTACAAAGGACTTAGAGAAATGCTGTTTAAAAAAATTTGAAATTTCTGATGAATTGCTTGACTCATTGTTGTCATAGGTCATGTTGTTTGGTAAGCAATAATGTTTATTTTTACTGTGTACATAACTCCAGAATTCTTTGGAATTAGTCATGTTTTGTTCCAAAGTTTTTATGGTTTGACTTTTACACTGCTCAGCTAAGACTTTGCATTCTCTACGAATGTCTGAGAATAATTTATAGTCAGAAAAATTATTAGTTTGTTTGAATTTTTTATGAGCTACTTTTTTTCTCAGAATAGCATTTTTCAGTTCAGTTGAATATGATTTTGGAAATTTTGGGTTTTTACATTTTTGTTTTGGTACAAATAAATATATGCAACAGTACAAAATATCATAAAAACAGGATATTGCTTTGTTAACATCTGAAATATTGTCAAGTAGATAAGTTGTCCCAGTTTACATTACCTAAAAATTGGTTTATTAAAATATAATTAGCCCTATTAAAATCATAATAATAATAATAATAATCGTATTTAAGGAACTCAGTTTTATCACAATCAATATAGAAAGAAAGTGCTGGATGGTACTTATCACAGTTTAACAAAGGAAAATCAACACATTTGACATTTACAACATTATTTGACAATATTAAATCTAAATAACCTAATATTGTATTATTTTGAAATAAGTTAAAGTAAGCAATAAAATTTGACATACACTCAACAGATTCCGTAATATTACCAACTGGTCTTGATCCTAGATCTTCGTTCTCCCAAACTATGTTTGGCAGATTAAAATCACTTACTATATATAGACCGGGCAGTATCGTCGCCCCCGCTAGCGAAATTATTCCGATTCGATTTGTTTGCACAAACTTACTCAAAAAGAGGTCCTTATAACATATCCACAGGGTGCGGGGCGGTGCCGTGGTCGAAAAATTGTTTAAACAATTTTTTTTAAACAAATTCACAAAAATAATTTTTTCATTTCGAACAAAATTTTTTTAGATAAATTGGCTTGTTCTGAGCAAAAAAGGTCTCCTGTCATTTTTTTCTAAAATTGATTAGTGTCGAGTTATATACGATTAAAAATTTGAAAAATGCGAAAATAGCCATTTTCAAGGCTTAATAACTCGATTAAACATTATTATTATGAAATTCAAAAAGTCACGAAATCAAGGTTCAAATCCCTTCTTCAAGGTCCTGAAGAGATTTTTGTCATTATTTTATTAGAAAGTTGTTATTTTTAATTATTAACAATTAGCGCTATAGTCCAGGATGTATCCGTCGCCCCCGTTAGTGAAATTATTCCGATTCCATTTTTTTGCAGAAACTTACTCAAAACAAGGTCCTTATAACATATCCACAGGGTGCCGGGCGGTGACGTGGTCGAAAAATTGTTTAAACAATTTTTTTTAAACAAATTCACAAAAATAATTTTTTCACTTCGAACAAATTTTTTTTAGATAATTTGGGACATTCTGATCAAAAAATGTCTCTTGTGATTTTTTTATAAAATTGATTGTTGTCGAATTATACGCGATTTATAATTTGAAAAATGCCAAAATGGCCATATAACTAGACAACAATCAATTTTAGAGAAAAATCACAATAGACCTTTTTTGCTCAGAATAACCCAAATTATCTAAAAAAAAATTGTTTAAACAATTTTTCGACCACAGCACCGCCCGGCACCCTGTGGATATGTTATAAGGACCTTGTTTTGAGTAAGTTTCTGCAAAAAAATGAAATCGGAATAATTTCACTAACGGGGGCGACGGATACATCCTGGACTATAGCGCTAATTGTTAATAATTAAAAATAACAGCTTTGTAATAAAATAATCACAAAGATCTCTTCAGGACCTTGAAGAAGGGGTTTGAAACTTGATTTGGTCACTTTTTGAATTTCATAATAATAATATTTACTCGAGTTATTAAGCCTTGAAAATGGCCATTTTCGCATTTTTCAAATTTTTAATCGCATGAAACTCGACAAAAATCAATTTTAGAAAAAAATGACAAGAGACCTTTTTTGCTCAGAATAAGCCAATTTATCTAAAAAAAAATTTGTTCGAAATGAAAAAATTATTTATGTGAATTTGTTTAAAAAAAATTGTTTAAACAATTTTTCGACCACGGCACCCTGTGGATATATTATAAGGGCCTCTTTTTGAGTAAGTTTGTGCAAAAAATCGAATCGGAATAATTTCGCTAGCAGGGGCGACGATACTGTCCGGTCTAATAGGACATTGAAAAGTCACTATTTTGAATAATATCTTCAGTTACCATAATAAAGTCCTCATAAACGCTTAATGGAGATGATGGTGGTATATATATACAGACAAAAAGGATTTTTTGATTTAATGTTTGCAATTTTACATAAACACTTTCAATGTTGGCTGATTTTGAAGTGATTACTGAAGAAACAAATTCCTTTTTTACAGCAATTAGAGCACCACCCAAACGTTTAGCTGTACTGGTATTTTCATTTCTATCTCCTCTGTGTATAGTGTACTCAGGAATTCCCAATTCTCCATCCTCTATACCATCATACAGAGAGGTCTCGGTTAATAGTAGCACATCATAATCGTTGGCAATAACAGATGATGAAAAATCATTTAATTTGGTGCGGAGACCTCTCACATTTTGATAATAAACAGAAATTTCCGAGTTATTCCTGCTTGATTGTCGTCTATCTTTTAGTTTTCCGAGAAAGAAACTCCTGAGTTAAAAACTCTTCTCTTGAAGTTAAAACGTCTAAAATGACGTCTCCTTTTGGCCAGAAATCACTAGTATTGACTTCATCATAAAATTCTATAGGTAGGCCTACTTTAAAAGAGCTAGTATTGCCTACGGTTTTTAGTTGCTCCACCATCACATCTTCAACCTTGAGGTTAGCCAATTTTCTTTGTGTATAATTCCTGATAATGTCATTCGTGCCTGTTTCTGCAGCTTTTCCTATGTAAAACCACATTTTGCTAGGATTCGCGGCTACAAAGTTAGCGTCTTCGCTTCCTGCACCTTTAGTTGATGTATATTTTTGTCCATTGTTTACATTTTGCGAGAAATTGCCGACGTTTTGTGTTTTCTTTAATGCCGGTTTCTGAGCATGTGTCGTTGCCATGGAGATATTAACAGCGTTGGTCACAGCATGAGCAACTTGTGGTTGGTTGTTGGTTGTTACTTTTTGTGCTGTGCGCGCATACGAGACAGGCGGCGGCGATGTTGTCACGTCTTTGATTTTGTCTTCAATAGATCCCATTCTTAAATTTAGGTCCTTATTAGATTTATCAACATCGGTCATACTATTCTGGATAGTTCCTAGAGATTCAATGAACTTATCCACATTCGAAGCGTAGCTTGCAGACACAGTTTGTATAAAGGCGGGTATACATATGCGCTCTGCTCGGTGTGCGAGCCGCTCGCGCGCAGCATATTTGTTAGATTAGTACGTGTTTTCAAGTGGCACACAAACGGCTCGCACACGGCGCACCACGATCTAACTTCTGTCGGCTTTTCAACAAATGCTTTGATGGTTTGCAATACGTATTTGGACGGGTTTGCGAGTGGTTTGTTGGTTTTGGGGCGCCTGAGTTGAATATTTGTTAGTAATGGAGTGGTCGGAAGGAAATATCAAACTTATTGATGTTTACCGTGGAAAATTAAAATGAGATGATGACATTGAATATATTTAAACATGTTAGCTTGCAACCCCCAACTTGCAACCAACTTACAACCAACTTGCAACCATCTTGCAACCAACTTGCAACTCAACTTGCAACCAATCGGAATGAAACCAAACACTTGAGAACAAACACTCCAAATGAGAATAGGAGAAGCTACTCCCGACGTCGGCCGATATCGGATCTGATCTGATCGGAGAAAAACGGATCCAATGTAGGCACCCACATTTAATACTAATTATCTACAATTACTAAATGTTCGGAAGTTTCCTCTGGATCGCGGAAGGTTCGTCAAAATGAAAAATTTTAACGAACATTAACCGCGCCACGAACGCGCGTGCTCACACGGCGCGGAGTTCGCGGCGCGGATATGTATCTCCGCCTTGAGGTTGTCAAACGTGTTTGCAGTTTTTTCATTGTTTGATTCAATACATTCTGTCACTGCGGTTGAAATCTGTTTGAGCAGAGGTTCTGCTGATTTTACGACAGCACTAGAAATTTTTTGGACGTCATTTTGACTGACTTGCTTACTTGCAGCTTCATCTGCGGCTTTTTGTTCTTTTAGAGATTTTAAATTTATGTACTTTGTATTTCTCTATTTCTTTGTTTTTGGCATCCAAGTCAGTTTTCAGTAGTTTCAATTTCTCTTTCAGTTCATCTTTCACAGCATCAGGTTGTTGATATTCTTTTTGGTATTGGTCTGAGCAGAATATTTTTTGCCCCTCCACAATTTTCCAATCCGATCTCCTTTCCAAACAACTCGGGTGGAAAATATAAGCACATTTTATGCAGCAATAGTTCGAGAAAGTTTTGTTTTGACAACACTTAAACATTTTAAGAATTATCAACTGTAAAACTTCGCAACACCGAAATTAACCTTTAAGAATCACGTTTCTAGAAAAATATTTTTATGCCGTATATTTACTGATTGCGATAAAAATTTTATCTAGGATCACTGTATAACTTCTAAAAAACAACTTTAGCACAAAATTTACTTATTTTCTGTACTTTAGACTACTAAAAAAGCACATGATGAGATATTTTCTTGCTGGTAAGCTGAAAACTGTCACTATGATGAATAATGTTATAATTTGTCCAAAAAGTGTAAAAATTATGGAAACCTCCACTTTACACTCTATGTAACTCCAGAACCGTCGATTTTAGAACAATTATGCATATGGTCCAAGAGCTGTGAGACATTTTTGAGTAGGTATTTTAGGCAACCTGAAAATTTTTCAGGTGACTCTTCCATGATAGCCTAATACAAAAATGCCGGTCTGGCTGGAGGGTAGCGGTTATTTTCCCCAAAAATCCCCCCCAAAGTTAAAAAAAAAGGGTAAAAATTGTTATTACAAAAAATATCATTGACGTGACTTTAAAGTAAATTTAAATATTCAAATATAAAGAAAATAAACAGGCCAGGCGATTTGAGGGCGATTTTAACTCTGCAAGATACTTGCATGGGCGCCCCAGGATTATTTTCAGGGGATGCATCTGAACTTCAGAAGATTTCATCTGAATCTGTACATACTATTAACGAGTATAAAATATACAACTATACATGCAAAGCTATGCACATTCCTTCCGGACAGGGAAGTACAATTATTATTTTGACAGGGTATTTTTTTAATATCAAAAATAAATATTCTAAAAAGACAGAATTTTTTTGGTGAAATTTTCCAACTGCCATGTGATCAAACAAATTACGCGTACATATAAATGAAAAGCGCTATAGGTAAGCAGCAGTGTGAGAAAGGGCGTATACCGATAGCTGTTTGCGTTCTCTGTTGTACCTGAGCGAGTCCGTTCGCTCTAGAAAAATCACGTGACCTGGCGATCCCATGTTGTTGTGTCTCGAAACGTTAGAGTAATTATTATATATTATAGTTTTTTAAGTAACTTTTTCTTAATTAAAGGAAAATAATACGTACTATACAATAGATTTTGCAAATATGATAGAAAAAACAGATTTATTATTATAAATATATAGGTAGAAAAGTATAAAAGTATAAACTAAATTAATTCTGTGTCCGAATCTTGTACTTCTTCTTCAAATTCCTCATCTGTGCTTAAATATTCACTGTCTTCTTCTTCGTCAGACTCCCCTCGAGACTCAGATTCCTCTTCTACATGATCTGCAAATAGTTGTAATATGTATTTAGAATTAATTAAAAATTAATTAGCGATAATTTAATTGAATTACTACGTATTCTCTGTCCTTTTATACGGAGTCGAAGCCTGGACAATCACGGGCGCATCTGAAGAAAGACTTGCCATTGTTGAGATGTGCTGTTATTGAATAATGTAAAAAATATCATGAACACAACACGTAACAAACACGGAAACATTAAGAAAGATGAAAAAGGCAAAAGAAATACTCAACACTATAAAGGAAAGAAAGATGAGCCAAAATAAATATTCATTCTCTTCATCTTCGTCAGACTCCCCTCGAGACTCAGATTCCTCTTCTACCTGATCTGTAAATAGTTGTAAATATGTATTTAGAATTAATTAAAAATTAATGTATAACTAATACTTAATACTTTTCCTTATATTATAAATTACATCATGTTTTTTATTTCTTAGTATATGACCAAAGTAGCTCATTTTTCCTTCCTTCATAGTGTTGAGTATTTTTTTGACTTTTTATGCTTATTAATGTTTCCGTGTTTGTTACGTTTTGCGTCCATGATATTTTTTACATTATTCGATAACACCACATCTCAACAATGGCAAGTCTTTTTTCAGATGCGCCCGTGATTCTCCAGGCTTCGACTCCGTATAAAAGGACAGAGAATACGTAGCAACTCAATTAATCAATCACTAATTAATTTTTAATTAATTCTAAATACATATTACAACTATTTGCAGATCATGTAGAAGAGGAATCTGAGTCTCAAGGGGAGTCTGACGAAGAAGAAGACAGTGAATATTTAAGCTCAGATGAGGAGTTTGAAGAAGAAGTACAAGATTCGGACACAGAATCAATTTAGTTTATACTTTTATACTTTTCTACCTATATCTTTATAATAATAAATCTGTCTTTTTCTATTATATTTGCAAAATCTATTGTATAGTACGTATTATTTTCCTTTAATTAAGAAAAAGTTAAAGTAAACACCATCTATCTATCGCCCGTCGGCAAATTCAAACAAAAATATAACTCCAGACCATCTTTGACCACCTTTAGTCCAGACAAATTAATATATGTATTTAATATATTTTTACCACCAAAAATGAGATGTTTTAATCAAATATTGCTTCAAATATAATCTGCAGAATAATTTTGAATCACGTTCCGCTAATGAACTTGCTTTTTTGTCCTTAAAAGTAGAAAAAAGTTTCAATTCTATTGCTTAATATTTCATCTAAATATAATCGTCTAACAATTTTAACTGTACTAATGCCCAAGTATACATTTTCAAGTGTTAAACTTGATTGATTTACAATGAGTAACCCGGTTGTAAAAATACCGGCGTGTGCTTAATCAAAGGGACATTGATTTACTCGAATTTCATAACAATACAAATGTTATCTGTTTGAATTTGCCGACGGGCGAAATATCTATGGACCCGACTTTACTTAAAAAACTATAATATATAATAATTACTCTGACGTTTCGAAGCACAACAACATGGGATCGCCAGGTCACGTGATTTTTCTCGAGCGAACGGACTCGCTCAGGTACAACAGAGGACGCAAACAGCTATCGGTATACGCTCTTTCTCACACTCCTGTTTACCTATAGCGCTTTTCATTTATATGCACGCGTAATTTGTTCGATCACATGGCAGTTGGAAAATTTCACCAAAAAAAACCTGTCTTTGTAGAATATTTATTTTTAATATTAAAAAATACCCTGTCAAAATAATAATTGTACTTCCCTGTCCTGAAGGAATGTACATAGCTTTGCATGTATAGTTGTATATTTTATACTCGTTAATAGTATGTACAGATTCAGATGAAATCTTCTGAAGTTCAGATGCATCCCCTGAAAATAATCCTGGGGCGCCCATGCAAGTATCTTGCAGAGTTAAAATCGCCCTCAAATCGCCTGGCCTGTTTATTTTCTTTATATTTGAATATTTAAATTTACTTTAAAGTCACGTTAATGATATTTTTTGTAATAACAATTTTTACCCTTTTTTTAACTTTGGGGGGGATTTTTGGGGAAAATAACCGCTACCCTCCAGCCAGACCGGCATTTTTGTATTAGGCTATCATGGAAGAGTCACCTGAAAAATTTTCAGGTTGCCTAAAATACCTACTCAAAAATGTCTCACAGCTCTTATACTAATAGGATCTTTTTCGTTTCAAATTTAGTGTAAAACATTTTTCTATACAGAGTGGGCCAAACAAAAGAGACCACCTCGATATTTGGCAGTATTTATTAGATTTTAAGAAAATAAAAAACAGGTCAATTTTTGATCTAAGAGGGACACATTTTTACGGTACATACATCTGTCATTTGTCAACCCCTTCCCTTCCACTTCCCCCGCTCCTTATTTTTAAATAGGGAAAGGGGGTCGTGTGCTAGCTTATTTGAAAGTTTATTCAATTCTCTATTCAGTAATATCAACATTAACATAATAGGGAACTTGCACATTTTTTTATTACATAATAATGTTCATTTTTGTATAAAAATGAGATTTTCAAAATTTCACGCTTCAACAACTCATAATAACTTAGAAGTATAAATTTAAAGTCTTCTGTATTTTAAAATAATTCAAACGACCCGTGACGTCACATAGTTTAACTGTATGGTTCCGTTTATGGTTATATTTAGGTATATTCTTTTGCTTATTCTTTAGTTTATTGGCCTCCACCTACGTGGGTGTTTGGCCAGCTCGTCGTCGCGGAATAAAGGAAAATATTTATATTCTAATGACATTTATCGTATGTCATTGTAATAATATATACCAGTTTGTTGAGATTGGAGTTTAATGTAGTTATTACAGGAAAGGAAAGAAGGTTTACTATGGAAAATAAAACCATTTTATAAAAGTACAAATTTTCTATGAATAGTTCAAACCACCAAAAACACTTGTAACGTCACATAACTGCATTTTCTACTAACGTTTATAATGTCTAATTTAAAATCATATACAATTTTGTTTACTTTGTTGGTTCAGAATGTAAACCTGTAGTCCTGTCGCCAGGGGGGTACAACGGCCTCCTTAATTCAGATGGACTTACCCAAGTTTTTTTATGTATTTTGACCTGTAGAACACGAATTTTTTGGGTAACAGTTGATCTGGATGTCGATAAGATTGTTATAAACACAGAACTTGAGGAATCACATAACAGCGATTTTTCGCAAAACAAAACATTTTTTTGTATTTTTTGGGTCATTCTAACCAAAAAATAATTTTACAAGTTTTTTCGTATGATGCATAATTTTTGACACACACGCGGTTAAACTTTCAAAAAATAGAAAAATTGCAATTTTTGAACCCGAATAACTTTTGATTAAAAAATAAAATAGCAATTCTGCTTACCGCATTTGAAAGTTCAAGTCAAATTCTATCGGTTTTCATTATTTTTATTGCTAAAAATAAATTTTTTTTATTGTTAATCAAAGCTATAAACACATAGGACTTGAATGATGTTTTCAATGCATTTCTGATTTAAAATCGAAAGAGTAGGCGCGCATACAGACAATTTCTACGTAGATTACGTACATTAAAACGCATGCATTGGGCACAGGAAACACTATGTGTTTATAGCTTTGTTTAACAATAAAAAATTAATTTTTAGCAATGCAAATAATCAAAACCGATAGTATTTGACTTGAACTTTCAAATGCAGTAAGCAGAATTGCTATTTTATTTTTTAATCAAAAGTTATTTGTGTTCAAAAATGGCAATTTTTCGATTTTTTGAAAGTTCAACCGCGTTTATCTCTATAACTATGCATCCTACGAAAAAACTTGAAGGAACATGTTTTGCTTAGAATCACACAAAAAATACAAGAACATGTTTTGTTTTGCGAAAAATCGCTGTTATGTAATTCCTTAAGTTCTTTGTTTATAACAATTTTATCGACATCCGGATCAACTGTTACCCAACAAATTCGTGTTCTACGGGTCAAAATACATAAAAAAAACTTGGATAAGTCCATCTGAATTAAGGAGGCCGTTGTACCCCCTGGCGACAGGACTCTATAGCCCGATGACGTCACGACGCGTTTTGAGCTGGCTGGTATAATTTGAATTTTTAATCGTCTTTAGGGGCCAAACGAAAGACAAACAAAACATTTTTATCTTTGATACATGTTTTAAATTATGTTATGTTGTGATTTATACCATTTTTTTTTCGAATTTAAAATTTTATGTAAGTTCCCTATTATTATAGGTATAGGGTGTCCAAGAAAAAATATTTTAATTAAATTAATTGACACAAAAAGAAGAATGTATGTAAATTATTTAATTCAAAATACATTCTACTGCTGTCACAAAACAGAAAAAAATGTTTTTTGATCAATAGACATTACTTTTCGCTTAATTTCAATGTTCAAGCTGCCACCCATCTGCCTCTTGGTAGGTTGAATATTGAATTTAAGCAACAAACAATGTTTATTTATCAAATAAACATTTTTTTCTGTTTTCTGTCAGCAGTAGAATGTATTCTGAGTTAAATAAATTACATACATTCTTCTTTTTTTGTCAATTAATTTAATTCAAAATAATTTTTCTTTTACACCCTGTGTAAATGATTATGTCAATGTTAATATTACTGAATAGGGAATTGAATAACCTTTCAAATGAGCTAGCACACGACCTCTATTCACTATTTAAAAATAAGGGGAGGGGGAAGTGGAAGGGTGGGGGTTGACAAATGACAGATATGTACCATAAAAATGTGTCGCCCTTAGATCAAAAATTGACCTCTTTTTTATTTCCTTAAAATCTGATAAATACTGCCAAATATCGAGGTGGACTCTTTTCTTTGGCCCACTCTGTATAATATTTTTCACGATAAACGTCTTAGGTTTAGAAATATTGACGAAATATCTAAAAAACTACTAATTTACTGACTTTTCCCTTCCCTTCCACCCCAAAGCCAACGCTCAAAATAGTGGTAACTTTTTATTGTGCAATATGTGGACCATACAGAACAATTTGGTGTTGAAGGAAATCTTTAATTTGGGATGACGGGGTTAGACCTTTTTTGGACCAATTATAATATACTACCTCCGATACTTTGGAACCGTTCAGTTCATTTTAGAAGGATTATGCATAGGACCTTTTTTGTTTAAAATTGATTATAAGTTAATTGCATTAATAAACCAACAGTTTCGGTTTACCTTGAAGAAAAAAATAGTCAAATAATTGCATAGGAGGCCTTTTAAATGAGGTATTCCATGATCTCAGTTTGTATTTAAAAAAAATTTAAAAATTAAAATTTGTGTTTCAAGATTTTTTTAAAAGTCATCTCTTTCTGAAATGATAAATTTATTCCATACTTTTGCATCATACCGTATAACTAATATTATTTAATTTCACAGAGCATGTTTTCTAAAATGTCCTCGATATCCAACGGTAGTGGTAGCAGTGGCGACAATGACAAAGATAAAGAAGAAGCCGAAGCTCCGGCAGCTCCTGCACCGAAACAAGCAAAAAAGAAGGAGGTCATTGAAAAGACCTACCAGAAGAAAACACAATTAGAACATATCCTCCTACGTCCCGACACATACATCGGATCCGTTGAAAAGGTTTCGGAGCTGATGTGGATTTATGATGCTGAAACTAAAATGATTGTTCAGAAGCAGATTGAATATGTACCAGGTACGAATATTTCTTTTTATTGATTTTTACTCAAATGATGATTACTAAAAGCTGTTATGACATACTACATAAATTGTTTAAATATTTTTAGTTGATTTTTGCCAGTGCTTTATTAACCTGTATTTGTAGCAGTATTTTTAAGAGTGGTCTGAAGGATAATGTTGAAAATTAATGTGGTATCTGCATCCAATCTGCTATTCCTAAGCTGTTTGACTGCCTTATAGCTAAGTAGCTTTCTTGGTCTTGTCGATATTTACTATCTGAGTCACAACATGGTTTTTGCAAAAATAAGTCCACTGCGACAAATTTGGTATGCTATCAGTCTGACCTTCTTACTCAGATCGAGGATCGTAAGCAAATCAATGCAATATACACAGATTTCTTTGTATCGTGTGTTTAGTGGATAAAAAATTACTTACTGGGTCGCAGTCAAAGGGTGAAGATTGGTAGTCATCTCTCCAATGAAATAAAAGTAAGCCCTGGAGTTCCTCAGGGTGGTCATACTTCACCTCTCCTTTTTAACATCTTTGTTAATGATATAATTGACTGCTTTCGTAATAGTAAGTGTTTAACGTTTGCTGATGATTTAAAATTCTGGAGAGTTATAGAAACGATTAGAGACCAAGATTTGCTACAGGAGGATTTAGACTGTCTACATGCCTGGTGTGTTCAAAATAGACTTAATTTAAATACCAATAAGTGCTCTTTCATAAGTTTTACACATAAGGTTGGGAGGGTTGAAACGAGTTATACTATATTATGTAGCCAATCACTCAATCGCCATTTTGTTTATAAAAATAGTAGCACACTATCTGCGGACTTTGCATACCTGAATTATTAATATATAGAATCGTAAGATTCGATTCCAGCAATAAAATTGCTGGTAAATAACTTTTCCCCAAAATGGTCTATTCTCCAATAATCTGCCCAGACTATGAGCATATCCTGAATTTATTCAGAGGGAGAACACCTGCACATTAGCTGTAGGACTTATTTACTATTACCATGTATGTGCCCAAAATTGTGCAATAAGTATGCGCAATAAGTGTAGGATCTAAGCATATCTTTGTCTAAGCATGTCTTTGTCTTTTTCCAATCTTCTTCTAGTTCCGACTCCACTAATGAAGGTCGGCTATAACTATTGCAAATTCCTCTTTATCTTCTACTTTCTTAAAAGCGTCTGAATGTTTAACCCGGTTCAGTCACAAATGTTGTTCAGCCAGGATATTTGTTGTATATGAGAACCCCCTTTTCCTTCAATTCTACCTTTCATAATCAGCTGTAGCAACTCATACATATCATTTCTAAGTATGTGCTCCAAAAATACTGTTTCCTTCTTTTAATGGTGGTCAAAAGTTTTCTGTCTCTTCCCATTTTGGCAACACCATTTTGTTCATAATATGACCTGTCCATGTCCATGGTATTTTCAAAATTCTCCTGAAATGCCACATCTTAAATGCTTCCAGCTTTCTCATTAAATGAACATTAACAGTCCAAGCTTCGGCACCATGAAGAAGAATTTTACCATTTTTATATCGGATTTGCAGATTGAGTCTTTGGTTACTCAGAAATTTCTACATCTTCCGGGTCGAAGGACCATGAATAAAATCGGCTCAGCTCAAACTTTTATCTCCGATAGTGAAACACCAAATTAAAGATGAAAATTTATTTATTTACGACACTCAAAACCCGGGACCTTTACAATTTTCTAATCTATTTATTATTAGTGTCTTACATGTATGAATGATAAACTGATACTCGTTATGAGACTACATCTTTGTGAAGTTAATCGAAGGAATGAATTGAAGTGACATGTTGACTGTTTGAATTGATTCGAATGAATGTTCTTTCTTTTCGGCAATATGTATTGGGGTCAGGGCTCACGCGCCTAACCAACAAAGGAATATATTCAATCATCAAAATTTATGTGCAGTTGTCCAAATTATTGTTTATGATTTGTAATAGTTAATTAAATTAGCAGCCCACATGTTTAAATATATAGTTCATTCGCTTTCAAGATGACAAAATTTCAAGTTTCTGACATCTGAAAACGTTTTTCTTGTCATTGGTTAGAAATTAATTTGTAATATAGAATATATTAATTTCTAACCAACGACAAGCTGCGACAACACGAAATGTCCACGAATGAGGCGTCTAAAACTTGAAATCTTGTCATCTTGAAAGCGAATGAACTATAATAACAAATTGCGTTAATGTGATATACGGGGTGATAAAAATATTTAATATCGGATATATGAATTGAATGTTTGAGATTAAACAGGCTGCTTTTGATTGCTCTATTCTTGATCGAATTTCGGATTTAGATCTTTATCCAATATTTTAATAATTGATTTTTTAGGTTTATATAAAATATTTGATGAAATATTAGTAAATGCCGCCGACAACAAGCAACGTGACAAGAATATGGACTGTATTAAAATTGAAATCAAACCAGAAGAAAACACAATCTCGGTTTGGAACAATGGAAAGGGTATTCCCGTAGTAATGCACAAAGAAGAAAACATGTATGTTCCGACTATGATCTTTGGTCATCTTTTAACTTCTTCAAATTACAATGATGAGGAAGAAAAAGTTACAGGTAAAATAAAGGTTTTTGTTTTTCATTTAGTATATAATTGCAGCTGAATATTCTTTTTCTTCTTCTGGTTTCTATCCGTTTCGGATGTTGGAAATCATATTGGCAATCATAACCTTGCTCGCTGCGACTCGCAACAGTTCCGTTGAGGTTTTCTTAAATCATGTTCTCAAATTCAGCAGCCATGATATTCTCCTTCTACCGGGTTCGCGCTTACCTTTGAATATTGCGCACCAATAATATGGATCAACAGTGCTCACGTTCAAAAGATTGATGTCCAGCTAAATAACACCATGAGAATGATTGCTGGAGTAATCAAATCTACACCAACCCATTGGTTACCAGTGCTGAGCGACATTCCACTACCACATATTTGCCGACTCAATCTGCTCACCAAAGAATATAACAAGATCCTTATCAACAAGGCGCTGCCGATTCATAACTATATAGAATATGCAACCAAAAGTCGGCTGTGCTCCAGAAAATCTCACAGTACAAACTGCAGAATCAGCAGCAGCTACCAAGTTCAACATGATCACCAAATGTATTAGTCGGAGAGATAGAAGCGGATTTTGTGCGTGATAAGTAATATGGAAAAACTATATGGGGATATGTTAAACTAGTTATGTACATTACTTTCCCCAACGGCCGGAAACCAGAGTTGGGGCCGAGGGTAGATATAAGGGGTCAAAGTTCCGGTTTTTATTATTTTTTTTTGTGACGCTCTTGATAGAGATAGTGCACCAAAATTTGGGAATAAGTAGGCCATGACTTAACTAATTAAAATCTCCAGCGGCGGAACGCTGCTTGGTCGACAAAGGGGTGGGGGAAGGGGTGAATATAAAAATTATAATTGGGTTTTTGTGACGTTCCTGATTGAGATAGTGCACCAAAATTTGGGAATAAGTAGACCATGACCTAACTAAGTAAAATCCCCCAAAGCCGGAAACCAGATTGGGGGACGAGGGTAGTTATAAGGGGTTAAAGTCGCGGTTTTTTTTATTTTTTTTTGTGACGCTCATGATCAAGATAGTGCACCAAAATTTGGGAATAAGTAGGCCATGACGTAACGAATTAAAATCTGCAGGGGCGGAACGCTGCGTGGCCGACAAAGGGGTGAGGATAGGGGTGAATATAAATATTAAAAGGGGTTTTTTGTGACGTTTCTGATAGAGATAGTGCACCAAAATTTGGGAATTAGTAGACCATGACCTGACTTAAAATCCCCAAAGCCGGAAACCAGAGTGGGGGACGAGGGTAGTTATAAGGGGTCAAAATCGCGGTTTTTATTATTTTTTTTCTGACGCTCATGGTCGAGATAGTGCACCAAAATTTGGAAATATGTAGGTCATGACGTAACTAATTAAAATCTCCAGGGGCGGAACGCTGCGTGGCCGACAAAGGGGTGGAGACAGGGGTGAATATAAAAATAATAAGGGGTTTTTTGTGACGTTCCTGATCGAGATAGTGGACCAAAATTTGGGAATAAGTAGACCATCACATTACTAAGTAAAATCCCCAGAGCCGCTAACTAAAGAGGTTACCCACCACCCCTTTATACCCAAGCAGCGTTCTGCCCCTGGAGATTTTAGTTAGTTATGTCATGATCAACTGATAGCCAAATTTTGGTGTACCATCTCGATCACGAACGTCACAAAAAACCCTTATAATTTTTATATTCACCTCTGCCTCCACCCATTTGTCTCCCACACAGCGTTCCGCCCCTGGAGATTTTACTTAGTTATGCCCTAATCTATTTATTCCCAAATTTTGGGGCACTATCTCAATCACGAACGTCACAAAAAACCACTTATAATTTATATATTCACCCCTGCCCCCACCCCTTTGTCGGACACGCAGCGTTCACCCTTAGAGATTTTACTTAGTTACGTCATGAACTAGTTATCCCCAAATTTTGGTGCACTATCTCGATCATGAGCGTCAAAAAAAAAATAGTAAAAACCGCGACTTTGACCCCTTATAACTACCCTCGTCCCCCCACTCTGGTTTCCGGCTCTGGGGATTTAACTTAGTTATGTCATGGTCTACTTATTCCCAAATTTTGGTGCACTCTCGATCAGAAACGTCACAAAAAACCCAATTATAATTTTTATATTCACTCCTTCCCCCACCCCTTTGTCGGCCAGGCAGGTTTCCGCCCCTGGAGATTTTAATTAGTTACGTCATGAACTAGTTATTCCCAAATTTTGGTGCACTATCTCGATCATGAGCGTAACAAAAAAAAATAATAAAAACCGCGACTTTAACCTCTTATAACTACCCTCGTCCCCCAATCTGGTTTCCGGCTCTGGGAATTTTACTAAGTTATGTCATGGTCTATTTATTCCCAAATTTTGGTGCACTATTTCGATTAGAAACGTCACAAAAGACCCAATTATAATTTTTATATTCACCCCTTCCCCCACCCCTTTTTCGGCCACGCAGCGTTCCGCCCCTGGAGATTTTAATTGGTTACGTCATGACATGCTTATTCCCAAATTTTCGTGCACTATCTCTATCAAGAGCGTCACAAAAAAAATAATAAAAACCGGGACTTTGACCCCTTAATCTACCCTCGGCCCCAACTCTGGTTTCCGGCCGTAGGGGAAAGTAATGTACACAACTAGTTCAACATATCCCCATATAGTTTTTCCATATTACTTATCACGCACAAAATCCGCTCCCAGCTCTTAGACTATATCCATAAGTGGTCAGAAGCTCAACCAAATACAGTTATACCTTGTATCACAGAGACACCTCCTGGATTTGACCTACCACGTAAGACCTGGTGCAGACTTAACCGCATCATAACTCAACCTGGTTGATGTGTATATATTTGTGCAACATGTACATATATTTATGTTGCACAAATGAGGTAAGCTACCATCACCGTCATGCAGCTGCGGCGAGGTCCAGTCTATTAGGCACGTAACTGAGTCACCAGCGAGCCAAGAGGGCAAGTTCACAAGATTTTCTGTTTGCAATGATCGAGTCGATCAACAACATAAACAACCTCGACGTTTGCCAATAGATTGGGCATGATTAAGTACAAGGTGATTCAGTGAAACCGTACGATTTGGCAACATCCCTGACGATAAAATAGAGGTACCGCGGGCTTGCGACGTAATCGTTGTGAATCTAGAGAGGGGAAAGTTTAGTTATCATGGAGACGTGGTCGGGTTTACAACACGCATTTGCTGTGAAAGCTTATTATAAAAATGGTGAAAGTTGTGTGCATGTACAACGAGCGTTTCGTTTAGACTACCATTTGTCGCCCCGCGCTGCAGTTCCGTCTAACATGGCTATTAAGACGGGTTAGGAACTTTCAAAGTAGTGGTTCAGCATCACAGAAGAGAGGTGGCAGTGTCAGAACTGTTCGCACACCACAGAATATTGAAGCGGTGCGAAATTCATTGCACGCAAGTCCTCTAAGATCCCTGCGACTACTCGCGTGTAATGAATTTCGCACTGCTTCAATATTCTGTGGTGTGCGAACAGTTCTGACACTGCCACCTCTTTTCTGTGATGTTGAACCACCACTTTCAATAACCCAAGTCTTAATAGCCATGTTAGACGAAACTGTAGCGCGTGGCGGCAAATGGTAGTGTAAATAAACTGCTCGTTTTACACGCACAAAACTTTCACCATTTTTGTAATAAGCTTTCACAGCAAATACGTGTTTTTCTCCCGGCCACGTCTAAATGATAACTAAACTTCTTGCTCTCTAGATTCACAACGTTTACGTCGCAAGCCCGCGGCACCTCTATTTTATCATCAGCTGCGTTGCCAAATCGTACCGTTTCACTGAATCACCTTGTATGTTTATATTGAGTCAATTTTAACTTGACTGGTTTATTGAAATATTGTAAATGTGTCGAAATGTCATACGTTAAATAAATAGTAAATATGTAACTGTGATTTCAGGTGGTAGAAATGGTTATGGTGCAAAACTTTGTAACATATTCAGCAACAAGTTTATAGTCGAAACATCTTCCCGGGAATACAAAAAGCAATTCAAGCAAACCTGGGCTACCAATATGACCAAAGCCTCAGAACCCAAGATTAAAGATTCCTTTTCTGATGACTATACCAAGATCACTTTCAGTCCAGACTTAACTAAATTTAAAATGGATAAATTAGATGATGATATTGTTGGTTTATTATCAAAGAGAGCCTTTGATGTGGCTGCCTCTACCAGAGGTGTTAAAGTAAGCTTTTATTTACATAAATAATGTATTTCTCAGTCTTTTACTTTAGCTTTATTGTGATTTGGTAATACAGTCGAACTCGCTTATTGGAATAGCCTTCGTTCTAAGCAAAAGTATTCCTTTAACAGGGATATTCTAATAACCGATCATCGGTGCCTAGTAAAAACGTTTCGGGACCCCGTATTTCTATTCCTTAAACCGGGATATTCCTATAACCGGTATTCTAATAAGCGGGTTCGACTGTACTATGATTTCTTGTTCCTGGGGGCTAAGGTTTGAAATCACCATTTAAAGCACAGTTTTGTGAATTTTTTTGAAACTGTAGTAGAATGATTTTTTTAAAATTAAATAAACATACGCAGTACAATTATTCAAAGAATATTCAGGCAAAATTTTGAAAAATAAACCAATGGTGGCAAATTTTTAAAGGCGCCTCAAAAAAAAATAATGGATTTTGTGCTGGACATCAGTATTCGTCACTGGAGTGTTTGGTATCCCTCGGAAGTCAAAATAACGAATTCTTTTGTAAAAAGAGAGTGAAAATATTTATTATTGTTAAGCAGAAAATAAGTATAAAACAAAAAATATCTCGACAGTGTTACCTTACGAAATATCTAACGAAAATCTGTGCAAAATTTCAGGAGCAATCGGTCAAGTAATTTTTAAGTTGACCGCCTTTGAAAACTTATTCAAACTTATTGAAACTTCAATGTCAACCGCCTTTGAAAAAGGCAGTTTTAAGAAAAACTCGTTTAATGTTTCAACAACTTTATTTCAATTTCTTTTTTGTCTGTCAAATCATAAAGTGATGCACACCGGAATATGCTTTTTGAATCGTGGAGTCATTTACAAAAGAGAAGGGAAACATCTGCTAAACGTGTCTCACTACGCTCAAGCACGCTAGCGCGAAACTACTGCAATTCGGGTCGAAGGGAAGGATATTCAACATGCTGTATTTCCGGTAATTTTGCTCCGATCAATCTGAAATTTTCGGAGATTATTCTTGGTGTTATGTACTTTCATTTAAAATCATAACAAATCTAAAATTTCACAATTTTTAAACCCCCCTTAAATTAATGTGAAGCAATTTGATTTCATATAATATGGCTATAGTGTCTTTTTCCACATCGGAAGTATTTCGTGTATAATAAAGCACTAGATATTCTATTTCATTATTTCATCCTTAGAATTTTCAACGAAAACTTTTCGTTTATAAATTCGCAAAGTCTGTGTGTTATTGCGTTGTCGCTCCTGCAATACTTAGAGCAGATTTATGGATGGTTTCTTATGTAGTTTTGTCTTCTGAATCCAAATCTGAAAACGGCATTTCGATATCTCTAACCGTCTTCGAGATGATCGACCTCAAAGTCTAAAATGTGACGTCACGATCATTTTATTTTCTGCCGACACACTAAACGTCAGCTGAAATCGTCGCTAGTAAGTAGGCTAGTTTTTAATCTGATTTGTCAAGCAAAGCAATTTGAGTTTGACACTTCGTGAATGTCAAACTAAATTTGAAGTATTAATAAAATATCAATGACATTTGATAATGAATTTAATTATTATATAAAATAAATACGATGTTCAAAAATACAGTTTGAGTATATTTTGAAAGCAATACTTTATTAAAAACTTTAAAAAGGTTTATACGAGTATACGGCCTCCCCTTTAATGGGAGTACCTAATGATAAATTTGTTATGAAATGAAAATTGTTATTATAGTCAGTTCGCTAAACTCAGACACAACTGGCTAGTTATTTTAGTAGGTAATTTTTTAGTTTTTTGCCAATTTTGCCAAAATTTTCAAAATTACTAATTATTAACTATTTAGTAATTATTTTTTTGCCAAATTGGCAAAATTACTGACTAAAATCACTAGCCAGTTGTTGTGTCTGAGTTTAGCGAACCGACTATATGAAATTTTGTTTGGAATAAAAAAAAGTATGGTCTGATACGTGCATCCTTCTAATGGAAAAAAATATTTGAAAATGTTTCTCAAATTATGGATACCAACATTTTCATTTATAACTCTTTTATTTTTAATTTGACGAAGAAAAGTTATTCTTCATAAAAAGCTCTTTATGGTATAAGCTAAGATCTATGATGCAACAATCATATATCAACTTTTATTAATTTTATACGAGGTCTATAAAAAAATATGAATATGGATCAAGAGTAAAGTACCTTTATAGTTCAAAATATTTAAATTAGAATAATATAATTGCACATTAAAACATAATTTTTAATTCTAAACAACTTTTTATAATAGCAATTTTCCACGTTATGAATTAAAATACGCAAATAAACAAAGTTTTCGTTATGATAATGCTCGCATTTTCAGCTTGTTTCTTTTGTTTTAAACAATTTAATCATTAAATATATCTAGTAAGTCCAAGGGTTTCTGTCTCTAAGTCTTCTAACTTCCCTGTTTTGCTCAATAGGTTTAACACAGTAGTCACTAGAATGTATGTGAACTTCTAACAGCTTTAAATGCCTGTCACTCTCTCTTCTACGGCACTACAGCCCAAATTGAGCCTTGGCCTCCTTTATTTTTTGCCTCCACCCTTGCCTGTCTGTGGCTGCTCTTCTCCATACACGGACTCCTAAAAGGGCTTGTGCGTCGCTGTTTACTGTGTCTTCCCAGCGCTTTCGTGGCTTCCCAACCGGTCTCTTTCCTTGCATTCTAGCATTCAGTGCTCGTTTTGGTAGCCTATCCTCTCCCATTCTTATCACATGTCCGGCCCATTGCAATCTTTGTAATCTAATGAAGTCTGACAGGGCCGTTTCCTTATAAAGTTGATAAAGCTCGTTGTTGTATCGACTTCTGAAGATTCCGTTTTCCCTCACAGGTCCTAGTATTCTCCTAAGTACTTTCCTTTCGAATGTGTCGAGTTTGTTTTTGGATGTTTCTTTCAGCACCCAGGCTTCACTGCCATAGAATGTTATTGGTTGAATTAAGGTTTTATAGATTCTCATCTTTGTATTTCGGTGGACACTTTTAGACCGAAATATATGGGAGAGGGCAAAATAAGCTCTGTTTGCCTGCGTTATTCTCTTCCGTATTTCTCCATCTTCTGACCCGTCGGCATATATTTCTACTCCCAGGTATGTAAACTTTTCAACCGTTTCAATGTCATCTTCATGTATAATGTTTTCTGGGACTATATTTCTTCTCGTCTGAGTAATTATTTTTGTTTTTTCTGTGTTAATTTCCAGACCTAGCATTTTTGTTTGTGTTTTTAACTCTGCATATGTTTCCTGTGCTCCTGTTGATGTTCTACTCATAATATTAATATCATCAGCATAAGCGGCCAGTTGAACCATTCGGTTGGTCAGTAGATTTCCTCGTCCAGTTTGCATTTGCCTAACCGCATACTCCAGTGCCAGGTTAAACAATGTTGGGGCCAGCCCATCTCCCTGTTTTAGTCCCTGCGAAATGTTAAAAAAGTCTGTCTGGTGGTTTTGTATTCGTACACATGCCTGAGTTTCATCCATTGTGGCTTTAATGAGTCTTATTAACTTGTGTGGTATTGCCAATTCAGCCAATATATAGTATAGCCTGTTCCTTTTGACTGAGTCGTATGCCTGTTTGAAGTCTACAAACACGTTGTGAACATCAACATCGTGTTCCCATGCTTTGCTCAAGATCTGTTTCACTGTGAATATTTGATCCAGTGTCGATCTTCCCCGTCGGAAGCCCGCCTGATACTCTCCAATAATATTTTCTGCTAGTGGTTGGAGCCGCTGGTTTATAATATACGTGAGGACTTTATATGCTGTACATAGTAGAGAGATTCCACGGTAGTTTTTGCACTGGAGTTTGTCTCCTTTTTTATAGATCGGGCATACTATACTTTTCTTCCAGTCGTCGGGTATTTTCTCTTCTTGCCATACGTCTTTGATGAGCGCGTGGATGTGACTTGCTAGGTGGTCGCCACCTACCTTATATAGTTCTGCTGGTATTTCATCAACTCCCGGAGCTTTATTGTTTTTCTGAGCCTTAATGGCTTCGAAAACTTCCTCTATGGTTGGAGCTTCTACTCCATTCTCTTCTACGTAGATCATACCCATTTCATCTTCCATGTCTACTTGAGTTCCAAGTAGTGTCTGAAAATAATGCTTCCAGGTTTCTGTGACTTTCTGTTGGTCACTGATTATTTGCCCACGTTCATCTTTACATAGACTTGTTTGAGGTTTATACCCACTTTTTATCTTTTTTAGGTATTCGTAAGCCCCTCTAATTTCGTTGTTTTTGAAATTTTCTTCCATTTTTTCTATTTGTCCATTTTCATAGGCTCTCTTTTTATTTCTACATGTCTTGTCTGCTTTCCGTCTTGCGACTTCAAATAATGTTCGTCTTTCCCGTGTTCTTCTTGTTATGTACATTTTGTGTGCTTCATTTCTTTCCTCTATTGCTTGCCTGCACTCGTCATCAAACCATGCTGCTCTTCTCTCCTTTTTCTTGTTTCCCAGGGTGGACGCTGCTGCTGTCAGTACTGCTGTTTTGATATTAGTCCATTTGCCCTCTATGGAGTGCAGTTCTAGCGTCCTTAACTCATTTGCGACTTCTTGTTCGAACTTCTCTTCTTCTGTCACAATGCCTGTCACTACACTTCTTTATTTCTTCACGCACAACATTCACTGAAAAATCACGATGTATGACTTCTTTAGGGACGTAGTATAGTATGGTGCATTAACAATCTGTCTAAGGAATTCGATCGGAACCTGTACAGGATTTCAATATTGGATTTGCTTGCACACCTGCACAGTTGAATGTCATAGGTCCAGATGGGTTTTAGAATTACTTTATACACTAATAATTTATTTTCTAAAGATAGTTTAGATCTTCCAAGTAGCAAATAAAGTTGTCTTAATTTTAATCTAAGTTGTTTCCATTTATTGAAGATGTGGTTTCTCAAAGTAAGTCATCTATCAAGACGAATGACAAGGTATTTTCCACTAGCAGATTGCTGTATATCTTGATTATTTAGCTGTACATGTGGGCATGCATGTCTGACGTTTAGGTGTAAAAGTTACATAGTTTGATTTACTTTCATTAACCCTCATTCGCCACTTTCTTAGCCACATCTGAATGCTGTAAGAGATCTTGTAACTTTCTAAATGTTTTGAAGGGATGAGAGGGTGACAGTGTCATCAAAAAAGGTTGCTAAGAAGCACTGATCAGAGGAGGGTAGGTCAGCTGTGTATAATAGGTATAAGAGTAGACCAAGCATGGTACCTTAAGGTACGCCAGAGTAGGTCTCGATACTGTAGCATATTTTATCTGACTATATCTGTCTGTTATGTTGGATTTGAATATTCTATATTAAGGATCGTCCATTAATCACGTGAGGCTCGAAAAAGGGGGTCTATAAAAAATCACGAAATGTCACAATACACATGATATAAGGGGTCCTAAACCTCACAATGTATCGCCAAGGAGGAGGGGGGTTAAAAAATTCCAAAAAAACATCACGTGATTAATGGACGTCCCCTTATAATATTCAGATGCTAGTTGTTCAGATAGTAGTTGTTTAACTTTATACAGCAAACCTGTATGCCAAATTTTATCAAAAGCTTGTGTGATAAAAAGTTAAACTTACATTGAATTGTAGGTGTTTTTAAACGGTACCCGACTTCCAGTAAAGAATTTCAAAGATTACATTGATTTGTACATCAAGGGTAAAGAAGATGATACAGGTAACTCACTGAAAGTAGTTCATGAAGTAGCCAATGAGAGATGGGAAGTAGCTGTAACTCTGTCAGATAGAGGATTTCAACAAGTATCATTCGTTAACAGTATTGCAACGACAAAAGGGGGTAGACATGTTGATTACATCACTGACATGATTGTTAAACAACTCACGGAAGTGTTAAAGAAGAAGAATAAGGGTAAGTATTCAGGTGCAAGCTTTTTGTACTATTTTCTCTTCAAGATCTGCTTTTTAGGTAACGATTACCCAAACCTTCATAAACCCTATAGGTCTTGGACCCACACTTAAAAAAATCATGATTATCTTCCTCACAAGACTTTGTTTATTCAGTTATTCACGTCGAGTTGAACAACTTTTCTATTTTGGAGAATTTTCGGTAGGGGGGTGTTTCGTAAATATAGAGGTTTCTAAACTTTGG
The DNA here is from genome assembly GCF_917563875.1 of Diabrotica virgifera virgifera. Lineage (NCBI taxonomy): Eukaryota > Metazoa > Arthropoda > Insecta > Coleoptera > Chrysomelidae > Diabrotica > Diabrotica virgifera. Next base: position 176,091,014 of record NC_065451.1, read on the forward strand.
TGCATCTGACAACACTGGAGTACCCTTAAAAATTTGTCACACAATATTACCAGTTATATGTAAATATTTTTAATCAAACAATTCTGCAAAAATCGGCTGTGTTTGGTATAGGTTATTACGAAAGCTTAAAAATAGAGCAAGGCAAAGTCGCAAAAAGGCAACAATGGCTGGCCACAATCTATTCATTGTCCAAGCAGCTAGAAGAGACCCAACAATTTGTCACCTGCAGCTCCAACGACCAGCTTTTGTATGCAGCTCCAGAGGCAGTATTTGGAAGCTACAGGTGTGTTTCAATTGAAACGATAAGGAAAAGTATGTACCCAAAGAGTATACAGCAGGGGACGGTTACGGGTTCCCAAGTTATCCAGTCAGCACAAAATTGATCTCCTAAAGTGGTGTCTTCAACACCAAAACTGGAACATTGTGTTTACACCATTCCCAATGTGAATTTGTGTAAATTCAGTTGGCTGACGAATTCGTGTACTTAGAGAGCAAAGAAGACAAGCAAGAATGGAAATTGCCAGATCTGTTTACAGATATAAAAGAGTAAGTGTTAAGTTCTGGGGAGACATTATGATCAGTAAAAATCTCCTTTAATTTTCGTCCATACAACTTTAACAGCTCGCAAGTATGTAAAAACAAAGTAACCACATGTGCCGTTTTCGTGGTCTGACCGTTCCAAATTTTTAACCTGTTCCACAATTAAAACTTCCCCTGTCCAGTGTTCCCATATATCAAAGTTTGTCCGACTAGACACCCTTAAGCTATTAACAAATTTTCAGCTTGCTATTAATCAACTTTTTTTTCATACGTGGGATCCAGACTTATTATTTCTTTAATTTTTAGATTTTTAGTCTACTTTTATATAAAAACAGTTGTTTTTAGAACTCTTTAGCGATGTGTTAGTATAATATATGTATGGATTATCATTGAAAGTTGATATGATCAACGAAAAAATAAGATGAATTTGGTGACTTTTCTAGTAACTTTCTTGGGTGTGAATCTTTTTAGTTTACTCCTCTTGGTTAAAAAATCAACTATGTATAATAAAAAAGATAAATAATTTAATAAAGATAAATAATTTAAATTTGCTTTAAAATAAATATTGTTCGACAACATAAGTTGTTTTTTTTTTCAAATTCGCTCGAAGAAATTTCAGATGATTCCATATAATTTTGTTTGTGTTTAGTTGTTAAATACTTGTATCCGCTAGTGTCATGAGAAAATTGTTAGTTCCCTGGTATAATATAGCTTTGTAGACTAATAACTATTTCGTTTTATAATATAATATATTTTATTTTTGTAGGCGGTGTAAGTATTAAAGCAGCTCAAATAAAATACCACATGTGGGTGTTCATTAACTGTTTGATCGTGAATCCGACCTTTGATTCCCAAACAAAGGAAAATATGACCTTACAAATAAAGAGTTTCGGATCAAAATGTGCTTTGTCTGAAAAGTTTATTAATATGGTCACGAAGAGTGGTATTGTCGAACATGTGCTGTCTTGGGCCAAATTCAAAGCACAGAACGAATTGGCAAAGACGAGTGGCAAGAAGCAAAGTAAATTAAAAGGTAAGGTGTCTCCATTCTATTTATATAGTGCTGTTTTTATCACCCATGTCTCTAGTATGCCGGCAAAACAATAATAACTTGTACTTGAGAATATTATTAAACACTTCATTTTATAATGTAAAAGCTATACTTACTGAAATGGATGGTTGTAAGTGACTTGATAATATCTATTACATCTTCATCATCAGGGCTTTTCAGTCCGGGTGGAATGTTTGCCGCTCTTACTTAGAGCTCTCAGATTCGCTTATTGCGGTGAATCACTCCGCATTCCACTTGTATGTTGTCAAAGTTTGTTGTATGACTTGGCTTTCGTTACAATTTTCTTCCACTCATTTCGATATGTGCATAGTTCCCTCCAGTTTCTCACTTCCAGAATTTTGATATCTCTCATGACCTGGTCCTCCCATCTCTCTCTGGGTCTTCCTCTTGGTCTTTCAGTTGCTGGTTTCCATCTGGTGATCTTCTTAATCAGTAGGTCGTTTTTCCTTCTCTCTATGTGTCTCAGCCATCTCAGCCTCTGTGCTTTAATAAATCTAACTTTATCTTCTCCCTTCATTATGTCTCTTAGTTCATGGTTCATTCTTCTTTTCATTTCTCCGTTGTCCATTGCTATCGGGCCCATAATCCGTCTGAGGATTTTCCTTTCGAATATTCTCAATTTTTCTTCATCTTTTTCCGTGAGGCACATTGTCTCAGCTGCGTACGTAACTACTTTTCTGATTGCAACTCTGTACATTTTCAGTTTTGTATTTCTAGATAAGTTCTTGTCCTTCATAAGCCTATGATATCTCCAGTATGTTCTGTTGCCTGCTAGTATTCGTTCCGTTACTTCTTCACTTCTCTTGTTTTGGCCATTCACTATTACTCCCAAATATTTAAATTGTTGGACTCCTTCAAAAGTGTAGTTTTCTATTTTGAGTTCTCTCATCCTGTTATCTTCTCTTCTAGAGCAGAGTAGATATTTTGTTTTTCCTTCGTTAATTTCTAGACTTCTTTTCCGTGCTTCTTTTGCCAGGATTGTTACTGCTTCTTTTAATCTTTCCTTGTCTCTTCCCATAAGAACTAAATCATCTGCATATGCAACTATTTGTGTTGAGGAGTGGGCTATAGTTCCTTTAATTTTGCTGGCCTTGACTGTTTCTTCTAGTGCTATGTTGAATAATGTGGTTGACAGGGAATCGCCTTGTCGTACTCCTGTTTCTATTGCAGTTGATTTTGTGCTACCTTCTTCTGTTCCTGGTCATTTTTGTTAATAATACTTAATATAATTAATACTTAATAATAATTAATGTCAATAAATAATTTATTTCTTCCAATACAGTCAAAGGCTTGTCTGAAGTCTACGAAGAGGATGTGGAGTTCTATGTTGTGTTCGTGGCATTTTTCGATTGTTTGTGTAACTATGTGGATCGCATCTGTAGTGGATCTGCCTTCTCTGAATCCTTGCTGGTAGTCCCCAATTTTTTTCTCTGTGAATTGATTGAGTTTTTGTTTGATGAGGGCTGTTAGAATTTTATATGTTGTACTCAGTAGAGATATTGCTCTATAATTGTTACAGTTTGTTACTTCTCCTTTCTTAAATATTGGTATAATTCTGCCTTCTTTCCAATCCTCGGGCATTTCTTCTGCTTCCCATATTCTAACTATTAGGTTATAGATGCTTGTTAATAACTTTTCCCCTCCGTTTTTAATTAGCTCATTGGGAATTTCATCTGGGCCTGGTGTTCTTTTCTGTTTCATTTTTTGAATGATGGCTAAATATTCATCATATGTTGGAATCCCTATTTCATTATCTCTAATGTCTTCCATTGCGCCTACCTCCTCTTCCGGACTTTCTTTGCATCTATATAGTTCTGTGAAGTGTGTTTCTCATGATCTATTGTCAATTTTAACTACTGGTCTGCCTTTCTTTGTTGAGCTTTTAGGTATCCAAATAGTTTGGTGCTGTCTTTACTATTCTTTTCTAGTTCCTTTAACAGCTCTTCGATCCACAGTTTTTTTTTTGTTCTTGCAACAATTATCGGCTGCTTTCTTTTTTTCTTTATATTCGTTTCGATGATGCACTTCTTTAGTTGATATCCATTTATCTCTTGCTTGGTTTTTCTGTTTGATTTTATTTTCGCATTCTGCATCAAACCACGCTTTCCTTCTTTTTATTTCCCTCTGTCCTAGCACCTCTTCAGCTGAATTCAAAATGGATTCTTTTATATTTTTCCATATTATGTCCTCTGTGTTATTTGCTTGTGTTAGCTTTTCCTTTAGGGTTGTCTCATGTTGTTCTCTTAGTTCCTGTACTTTTAACTTCTCCAGATTCCATCTTCTTTTGTTTTGTCTTGTTCTCTATGCTTTAATTATCTTCATTTTGATTTCTCCTATTACTAGAAAATATAATATAATATATATAATAATATAAACGTACAAAAATTTTTTCGCCGAAGCGATGACGGTCGCGAATTCAATGCTTTTTTTCCATCTAAAAAGTGCACAACGTCCCTAAAGAAGTTTTCACTTCAAAAATAGTCGATTACGTCATCACGCCCAGATGGATGACGTCACTAGTATGATATATATGTCAAAAAATCATAATTTAAAAATCGAATAACTTTTGTATTTTACATTTTTTTTTAATTCTGTAAATAAAGCAGTTTACAGGGGGTCAAAATATAGTGAATAACCCTGTACATGTTAGAATTTAAATTTAGAAAATTAGTTCATAATAAATGGTTTTTTTTTGTTTGTTACAAACGCCATATGTTTATTTCAAACCATAAACACTAAGCATTTTTGTTGAACAGAATTTTTACATTAAGAGTGATCGCCCAGTGGCTATAACTCTTTTAGTTGAGTGTTTGTCTAACTTGGTATACATTGGTATGACTTATATCTATTTACACTACTTAATCTAAACTTATTCTAAACATTTACTTGTTGTCTATTGTCTAAAGGGCAAATCCAGTGGACTACGAATATTTAGTCTGTTATTTTGTACACTGTTATCAAGGAGACCAATTACAAGATTGTTGGAGTGCACTTCAAGACGCTTTAGATATTTATCACTACACTGTGCGATCACTTGTTTCACTGTAGGGATTTTTAAATCACTGTAAATGACCTGATTTGAGATAAACCAAGGGGCAGTCGCTATAGTTCTTAAAGTCTTTGACTGGAATCGTTCTAGGATCGCTATGTTGCTGTCAGATGCTCTACCCCAGAGTTGTATGCCATATGTCCAAATAGGCTTTATGATGGAACTGTAGACCAGGAGTTTATTTTTTAATGATAGTGGTGAGTTACTTCCAACTAGCCAGTAGTGTTTTTTAAGTACAATTCCTAGTTGTTTACGTTTATTCCAGATATGTGTTTTCCAAGTTAGCCTTCTGTCTAGGTGCAATCCCAAGTACTTGACACTATCTTTTTTTGGTATTAGGTGGTTGTTGTAATATATTGATGGTGTGTCACCTTGACATTTTGTGAAAGTTATATTAGCTGATTTTTCGTCGTTTATTTTAATTCTCCATCTACAAGCCCACTTATGTGTTTTGTTTACTCTTGTTTGTAATGTGCGGGTCGCAATTTCCGGATTTTTGTCTTTCACCATAATTGCAGTGTCATCTGCAAAAGTAGCTGTTAGGTGATGGTCATTGGTTGGAAAGTCAGCTGTAAACAAAGTATAAAGAATGGGACCAAGTATACTTCCTTGGGCACACCAGCTTTTATAGAATGAATGTCTGTTATAAAGTCATCATATCTTATTTGAAAGTGCCTTTCTTCAAGATAAGATTTGAGCAAGATGTAGAGTGGATGAGATAGGTTTTTCTTTAGTTTATAAAGCAATCCGGGGTGCCAAACCTTGTCGAAAGCTTGACTTATATCCAGGAATACAGCATTGCAGTAGCTCTTTTCCTGAAATGTAGTTTGTATCATATCAACGACTCTGTGCACTTGTTCAATGGTCGAGTGTTTAAGGCGAAATCCAAATTGATGCGATGGGACTAGTTTATGTTCATCTATTTCTATTAATAATCGTTCTTTTATAATATTCTCTGCAATTTTAGACATAACAGGTAACAAGCTTATTGGTCTGTATGATTTTATCTCTTTAGCAGGTTTTCCTGGTTTTTGTATTAGTATAATGTCTGCTAACTTCCATTGTGCTGGAAAATATCCTAGTCTTATAGTCGCATTTATTAGTTGTGTTACCATTGTAATCCCTTTTTTTGGTAGTTGTTTGATTATTTCACCAGTAAGGACATCGTGTCCAGGTGCTTTTTTTGTCCGAATTTTGTATTTAATAATTTGTGCTACTTCTTTAGGTGTTCTTAGTTTGGGAAGTCGAGACATTTGATATATACTACCTAAAAATTCATGTATTCTTTCATCGATATTATTCTCATCTGCAGGTAAAGGCTGAAATACTTCTTCGAAATAGTTTGCAAATGCTTTTGCCTTTTCCTGGTTTGTTTGTAACCATTTGTTATCATGCCTGATAGGCGGGATTTGTTGTTTTGTATTTTTCAAATTTTTTTGTGGCCTTCCATAGAGAATAGTCGGAATCCGCAGTTGGTGTTAAATTCTGCATATAACTTTGAAAATACTCATTTTTAGTTGCCTACATTTTCGGTTGTAGTTGGTTTTGTCATCTGGGTGTCTCGTTATTAGCCACCTTTTTCTAAGCCTCCGCCTTTCTAGTATTTCAGTTCTAATTATTTGTGGGCATTGTCTTCGGTGCCTTTTGTTTTTATTCTCATGGGGCGTAGCTTCCCATGCTGCTTTTTGAACCAACTTAGTAAAATATCCGGCTGCTAATTCAATATCATTTGGTGTTTTCAGTGGTATTTGTAGATTTATATTTTGATCTAGTATTGATTTAAAATATTCCCAGTCAGTTTTTTTGGAGATCAGATGAGGTGTCACCTCCTTTTCTTGAGGTATGGTTGATATGGATGCAATAATTGGAGTGTGGTCAGAATTTAAATCATCGCTGGATACTATATTTAAGTGCTCGTCTGATATACCTTTTACAATGAAAAAGTCGAGTAGATCTGGAACTCTATTTGGATCACTTGGCCAGTATGTGGGTTGATATGTAGAGAGGTGGCTTAAATTCATTTCTTGTACAACTGAATATAAAACTCTTCCCTTTCCTGGAGGTAAGAGTCTGGAACCCCAACTAGTATGTTTTGCATTATAATCACCTCCAGCCAAGAATCGGTGTCCCAGTGTTTTGAACAGATTTACAAAACTTTCTTTATTTGGCCTGTATCTCGGAGGACAATAAACGGCCGATATCGCTAGTGGCCCTACCCAATCTTCTATCGGGATTTTGGGGTAGACCCAATATTAATCTACGACATACATGACACAAGATCGAAACAAATGATAAGCATTGAAAAGTCCTATAGGGCTTTTCATTGATTGTCAGTTGTTTCGAGCTCCTGTCATGTGTCACAATATTAATATATCTACGTCATATGTCTTTGGTTTGTATCATTGGCAATACCAATAATGTATGACGTAGATATATTAATATTATGTGACACATGACAGAAGCTCGAAACAAATGACTGTGAATGAAAAGCCCTATTAAGACAGCTTGTTTTATTAGCATAGTCTTTATTAGCATAAAGATTAAGTGATATTGACATGACAGGCTGAAGCCACTCAGGGGCATCCATAAACTACGTCGTAAAAAATTTGGACTTTTTAATACCCTCCCCCCCCTCCGTCGTAATTCGTCGTTTAGAGACGACCCCCCCCCCCCCCCATGTCGACGTCGTCATTGCAACTCACGACCCCCCTTCATTGATTTTAAAAAAATCAATATTATTTCTGGTTTTTTTTTAAATCAAATATGAGGGGGTACGCGTACAATCTTGGTCCAATGCTATTTAAATGCATTAATTATTTTCGAATCCTGAGATAACTAATAAATATATTTGAAAAATTTAAACGTAGAATAAAATATTATATTATTACCGAGAGCTAAAAGTCCCTTAGAATAAACAAAAGGTTTCTTTTGAATGAAATATTGGAAATGAAAAATCAGACTAAATTTTCTTTTAAACCCCTGTAACTTATTAGTGCCTGTAACCCAAAAAGTTCTTCATTTTTTGGATATTTCACGTTAACATATTCTTTTTGTAATTGGGCGAATATGAACCTGTTTTTCATTACCTAACCCTTCTTCTACTAGAAGACCTCTTGCATATACTTGCATACATTTTTTTCATTTTTTACAGGCTTTATTTTTGCTACGAATGGTTTTTTCAATAAAATACTTACTTTTTGAATTATTAGCGAAAAATCGTCTAAAACGTGTTTTGTTTTGTTGAAAAATGAACATATGCACTCGCAAATAACTCGAAAAGTAGTGACTTCAGTCAGTTTATCCAGTTCCGGACTTATTTTAAACGTACATTTTTTCACCCCCAAAGAGGGGTGATACTCACCCCCAAGGCAAAAGCACACATCTGCACAATATCACCTTTTTTCTTAGACATGTTAGCTATGCGTATGCCAAATTTCATGTCAATTCAACTAGTTCTTTAAAATTTAACAGCAAAAACCGTGAAAAAACGTACTAATTGGAAAAAATCGATTTTCATTTTGTAACTTCAAAGGGCTGTAACTTTTTTTATGTGCACATTTGTACAAAGGTATCAAACTATTTTTGGCACTAGAATATGTGATGTAATTTATGACCGACCTCTTTGCTACACCCTGTATAATTTTGATATTAATATTATATTTAAGATTAAGTTTACAAATTTTAATAATAGGTATAACAAACAATATTAAGGCGTATCAGTCAATAAATTATCAATTAAATATTAAATGAGAAAACAATATACCAGGTTATATTATTACCATTTTAACAAAATTAATGATATTTTAGAATTATAGATTATATTTTCTGAACGTTTGTTAAGTGAAAAATAAACAGATGAACATTTGATAAATATTTTAATAGATTTAAAACTTGACTACTTGTAGTTAAATTTTCATTTTAAAGAATCATACTAATTAGTTAGATAATAATTGTGTATAAAAGACTCGGCGAAAAAACGAATTATTTTTATTTATCCAGAGTAACTAATATTTCTAAAATATTTTTTTACTGTGATTTGTTATTCTTAACATTAATCATAAATTTAAAAGGTACTTACTGTAACAAAAAAGTTTGTAAACGCAGCCTTCCTTTTTGTCGCTGATTCCAATAATTTTTTTATTTCCAAATCGGTATTATTATGTAGGTCATTAATATCTGCGTACTTTTTTTTCAATTCACTCCACAACTCATTAGCCTTATTTTGACAAAAAACACCACTTTTATCGGGGTATGCTTTCTTAACTGCATCATATAAATCTTGATATTTATTTTGTTTTGATTTCGATGCCATTTGATTTCTATTCGTTCTTCAGAACTGTTGTTTCACACACATATGCAGCACATAAATGAACTAACATTGACAAATATTAAATTGAATTTAATATTTTTTGCTTCCAGCCCTTGTTCTATATATAGAAGCGATTGTTTAAACCCAAAGAACAATGTCTTATTGTTTTGCTGTCCTGTACAAAAGTGCTACCTAATATTATTTTAACGCTGTGACTGATAATAAAAACGAAATGAAAAGTATGCGATAAAAGTATCTATAATAGAATTATTGTTTTTAATTTTAACAAAGGTATATTTATTCGTAAACGTTTTGTTCTATTTTCAATTTCATATCAAAAACTATACGTTTTTATATGAATATCTGATACTTTAATGCTGGTAGAAGCTAGTAAAAAATTATTTTTATAGACACAATAGCGACAAATTTAAATATAGCTACCAATATATTAAACGACGTCGAATGGTCACTCATACCCCCCTCCCCCCTGTCGTATTCCGTCGTAATAAGCAAGCCCCCCCTCCCTCTTCTCAACGACGTAGTTTATGGATGCCCTCTCACGGTACTGGGGTGTCGTTCGACAAAATCGTCGATGACATCAATTATCCAGTACTGCAGCATAGAAACCAGTGTCTCTGTATGATTTTGTTGGATGCACGGTCACACACGATCAAAATTTTCGTTAATTCAGTAGAATTCGATAAAATTAAACGACACTGCAGTATCGTGAGTGGTCGGCTTAAGATTGCCACAGAGTAATTTCATCTAAATTAAATATTCTAGTAACATATATCTTTTTTCAGGTATTGCGAAATTGGAAGATGCCAACGAAGCAGGTACTAAAAATGCTTTAAGGTGTACTCTGATATTGACTGAGGGAGATTCAGCTAAGAGTACAGTAGTATCAGGATTGGGTGTTGTCGGTAGAGATTACTATGGTATTTTCCCTCTTAGAGGTAAATTATTGAACACCAGGGAAGCTACGCACAAGCAAATTTTAGAGAATCAAGAAATTAACAATATTATTAAAATCTTAGGTTTACAGTATAAGAAAAAGTATAATAGTCCGGAAGATATGAAAACTTTAAGGTGAGTTGAATATTTAACAGATTGACCGCCAGCCTCTTTTTCCATGCATTACCAAAGAGTCATTTGAGTACCATTGGGACCGTGCAAGTTCGGAAGAGCGATACCTGGTTTCATAGCTCGGCACCATTTTTAGCACTTTTAATTATATTGGCCAATTGGGAACTTGCACATTTTTTTTATTACATAATAATGTTCAGTTTTGTATAAAAATGAGATTTACAAAATTTCATGCTTCAACAACTCATAATAACTTAGGAGTACAAATTTAAAGTCTTCTTTATCTTAAAATAGTTCAAACGACCCGTGACGTCAGAGTTTAACTATGTGGTTCTGTTTATGGTTATATTTACGTATGTTCTTCTTCTTCTTCTTCTTTAGTTTATTGGCCTCCACCTACTTGGGTATTTGGCCAGCTCGTCATCGGAGAATAAAGGAAAAATATTTATATTCTAATGACATTTATCGTATGTCGTTGTAATAATATATACCAGTTTGTTGAGATTGGAGTTTGATACAGTTTTTGAAGGAAAGGAAAGAAGGTTTACTATTGAAAATAAAACCATTTTGTAAAAGTACAAATTTTCTATGAATAGTTCAAACGATCAAAAACACTTTTAACGTCACATAACTGTATTTTTTACTGACGTTTATAATGTCTAATTTAAAATTATATATTTATACAATTGGTGTATAATGTAAACATACAACCCCGTGACGTCACGACGCGTTTTGGGGTGGCTGGTATAAGTTGAATTTTTAGTCGTCTTTAAGCGCCAAACAAAAAACAAACAAAACTTTTTTATCCTTGATTGGGTTCTAAATTATGTTCTGTTGTGATTTATACCATTTTTTTCGAATTTAAAATTTTATCAAGTTCCCTATTATATTAGTCTTGGTTACTGGATAATTGTCAAGGCCATAGCCCAAAAAAATAAGAAAAAAAGTAAGATTGAGGTTATGTTTTTAAAAGGTAAACATTGTACTATTAGTGCAAAATTAACGAGAGATATATAAATCAATTATATTACAATTTACGACAAACACAAGTTCATTTTCCAATTAGTATAGAATATCTACTAAGTTGTCATAAAATGGAAATATTTAAATTACTCATAAACTACTTGAAAGAAACAAATATAATCATTTAAGTGAAATACGTATAAATATAATAAAACTAATAAATTGAGGTAAAGATAAAATAAAAATCTGTGGCTAACGGACTCGCATCCAAGCCATTTTTTCACACACACACACACACACACACACACACACACATTGTACTACAATCAAAATACCATTAATTAAATTCACTTTAATAACTGCATATCATATCAATATTGTGGAGCAACATATAAATTGTAAATATATATATAATTATATTAAATACATTCTGAAGCTATTTCCTTGTGGCATTTTTATGATTAATTATTTATATGGGAAATAAGCCACAATTAAAATGAAAAAAATAATTTTATTAACGTTTCGACGCCCAAATCGGGTGCCGTTGTCAAAATACAAAATATTGTATTTTGTTAATAAAATTATTTTTTTCATTTTAATTGTGGCTTATTTCCCATATAAATAATTAATCATTAAATACATTATTATATTAAGGGCCGGTTGTTCGAACGCTAATCAACAATGATCATTATCAAATAATTAATTACTGTCAATGTCAACTTTGTTTGGGTTGTTAAAAAGTCTGTGGAGTGTATAATCAATTAATGTAACAATAATTATTAACATAATAATAAATCTCATAATTGTAATTAATTATGTTTTCAGCAACCCAAACAAAGTTGACATTGACAGTTTTGGTGACAGTAATTAAATATTTGATAATGATCATTGTTGATTAGCGTTCGAACAACCGTCCCTAAATATATAAAAATATATGTACCTACATATAATTTTTACAATTTATAACACATCATTAAATGATGTTGCTCCACAATATTGATATGATATGCAGTTATTAAAATGAATTTAATTAATGGTATTTTGATTGTAGTACAATGTTTGCCTTTTAATAACATAACCTCAATCGTACTTTTTCTTCTTATTCTTTTTTGGGCTACGGCCTTGACAATTGAGGGGGCCAGAAGTAAAAGGGCTTAAGTGCAGTTTTGATAGTTCTGAGATAATCAGCTTCAAAGTTTTTTAGTTTTATAAATTCTAGGAGTCATTAAACTAAAATATGTCTAGTGTACAATGTACTATAATTATAAAATGATAAAAATATAAGGGTAGATTATTACTCTTACTATATCCTTACTTTTTTATTCAAGCAATACAGTTCAGCAATTCACATTTACACAGATAGCCGATTGGCTATCTGTGTAAATGTTGATTCTCTTAGCTTTAGGGTCTTCATCAATGATTTCATCAATGCAGGCCACCAAAGCAAAAACTTCAGCCTGGAACACCGTTGTATGTTGACCTAGGCTGTAAGGTTTATTATAGTTACATGTTAGCCCAAAGACTCCTGATCCAGTACCATGGGCAGTTTTAGATCCATCAGTAAACCATATTAAGTCCCCATTAATATTTGGGACTTTTTGTTCTCTAGATGGTATAATTGTGTTAATATTCTCAGTGAAGATTAGTTCTGGTATCATCATATCTGAGTTCATCATAAAGATGGATTCCTTAAGTATAGTCCCAGTAATGTTTGTGTGGCTATTCAATACATAATTCGGCCTCCAAGTATTGTTTGCTTTGAGTCTCAGGATTGTCATAAAGGCTACCGCCGAAATATATAATTCCAGCGGAGGGAGACCTGTGATAGCCTCTAATGAAGCCGTTCATGTACTATTCAAGACTCCTGTTATATTTAGAAGCGCTTGTCTTTGTAGGGTGGTGAGAGTGGTGACACAAGATGGCAAAGACATCTTTCTCCACCAGAGTACTGACTCATAAGTGACTGTCGGTTGTATCACTGATGTGTATAACCAACAGATCACCTTTGGTTTCAATCCCAAAAATCATTTCAAGCCAACATCAAAATAATAAATAAAAATCGTCATGACCTCAGGAGTCAACAAGCTCTAGAAAAGCTGCAGCATAAATGGCAAGTTAAATGTGTACCACATTTGGTACTAATAACAACTAGTGTTGTTCTGGCAGATATTTCGATCGTTTTAATTATTCCTAGAGGTACCTCTCTTGAGTTTAACAAATGGATTACATCCTTTAATTTGAATCTGTCAAATACTTTGTTAAAGTCCACGAAACATAAATAGACTGGTTTGTTGTATTCTAATTTCTAATTAGGTATTCATTTAAATTAAATATCTATAAATAAATTATAATCGATATCCATTTTACTTTATGTAATAATAATGTTTAAGGTATGGTAAGCTTATGATAATGACAGATCAGGATCAAGATGGATCACACATAAAAGGTTTACTGATCAACTTCATACACCACAACTGGCCGGAACTTATAAAGCAAAATTTCTTAGAACAGTTCATCACACCCATTGTCAAGGCTCGTAAAAAGAATGAATGTTTATCATTCTATTCTCTACCAGAATTCGAAGAATGGAGGCAAAATACTCCAAACGCTCATACATATGCTGTCAAATACTACAAAGGTTTGTTTTATTTCTTTATATTATTTATATATTGTTCTCGTTATTACAGTCAAATGCAATAAAATAAATATGACCCGCTAATAGCCTCTGTTTGAAATTCCATAAATTGGTTTGGTCGTTTGAATAGTTCGAAATCATATCACTTTTACCCATGTCGATACCTGTGTTCCTTTCTATGGCCGTATCGAAAACACCACATATCGCGGTGGCGACGTTCGGGGTTCGGGGTATTACCACTTGAAGCCAGAAATTCTTTCCCCCTGCGATAAGGAACGAGATGCATTGAGACCAGAAAAGTGTGTGCACACGTCGACATCGTTCGTTCGTTCCCTAATGTTTCGAATGCGACAAGTTATCGGTAAGTGGTTTTACTTACCTATATTATTTATCCTTTATTTCCATTGTTTCGTTTTTGAATTATTTAGCGAAAAACCAATTTGAATTTGTGTATTATAGTCCGTTCTTTAACGGTAAAATATTGCAAAACCTCTAAATTTTAAAGAACCGCTTGGATTGACATTAAATTTGGCATACACATAGCTAACAAGTCAAAGAAAAAAAGTGATATTGTGCCGATATGTGCTTTTGCCCTGGGGGTGGTTTTCACCCCTTTTTGGGGGTGAAAAAATATTCGTCCAAAGAAAGTCAGGAAATGGATAAACTGGCTAATTTTAAGTAACTTTTGTTCCATAGAGATTTTTCACTAAGTCAATACTTTTCGAGTTATTTGGCAGTGAATATGTTAATTTTTTCAACAAGATAACCACGCTTTTAGACGGTTTTTCGCAAATAACTCAAATAGTAAGAATTTTGTCGAAAAAACATTCTTAACAAAAATAGAGCCTGTAAAAAATTTAAAAAAATGGTGTATATATCACTTCTCTACACCTAGTAGAAGCAGCGTTATAGCTAATGAAAAATAGGTTCATATTCGTCAAATTCCAAATGGAATACTTTAACGTGAAATAACCAAAAATGAAGCACATTTCGGGGAAAACTCATTATAACTTATTTAAAGTGTTTAAAAAAGCTTCATTTTCTTTTATAAAAAAAATTTCTAGCATCAAAATTAAACAAGTTACGCTCAAAATAATGTTAGTCCCTTTTGGTTTTGGTAAAAAAATCAAGAAAATCACCCCCTAATTAGTATATATGAACTTAATCGTCACGACTTCACAAGTTTCTTGACTCGCGTATATATTGTTTATATGACCTGTAAGTTTCATCGGTTGAAAGTCCTTATTATTGAAAGGGCTGTAGTTAAAAGGGGTTGAACGAGTCACTGATCACGAATGTATGCAACTTTAGAAACACCAAATCTTAATCAATTTTTGTCTAACAGAAAAACAAAAAAATACGTGATATTCAGAAAAGCAAATCTGACTTTTTTTGTCTTTCGAGATTTTTGGTATCTCTAACAATTTTTAAGTTATTTAAAAAAAAACATATTTTTCAAAATTTAAATTTTTAAAAATTTTATTTTGAAACCAAATTTTTTCAAAAATAAGCACTTTGAATCGATGAAACTTACAGATCATATAAACACAACATAAGTAAAATAATTTGTGGAGCGGCAACGATTAATTTCATTTAAGTTGCTAATTAGGGGGTGGTCTTCCCGATTTTTTTTTGCAAAAACAAAAGGGACCAACTTTATTTTGAGCGTAACTTGCTTAAATTTAATGCTAGAAACTTTTTGTAAAAACAGAAATAAAGATTTTTTTAAACACTTTAAAATAGTTATAATGGGTTTCCCCAAAAAGTGCTTAATTTTTTGGATATTTGACGTCGAAATATTCTATTTGAAATTTGGTGAATATGAATCTATTTTTCATTGGCTATAACTCTGGTTCTACGAGATCAACAGACCTAACGCGTACACCATTTTTTAAACTTTTTTATTGGCTATATTTTTGCTAAGAACGCCTTTTTCGACAAAATACTTACTTATTTGCAAAAAAACCGTCTAAAAATGTGGTTATTTTGTTGAAAAATGAACATATTCACTCGCAAATAACTCGAAAAGTGTTGACTTGGCGAAACAGCTCTATAGAACAAAAGTTACTTAAAATTAGTCAGTTTACCCATTTTCGGACTTATTTTGGACATATATTTTTTCACCCCAGGACAAAAGCATCGGCACAATATCACTTTTTTTCTTTGACATGTAAGCTATACGTATGCCAAATTTCATGTCAATTAAAGCGGTTCTTTAAAATTTAGAGCAAAAACCGTGAAAGAATGGACTATTAATGTATTGTGCTTATGGAGAAATTCCACTTTCTCTCAATATTTATTGGCTATCAGAAGGCATTAGCAGGTGTTTTAATTAGTGTTTATTGCTTGGCTTTGATTTTATTACTTGTTTCGTTCAACACCTGCTAGTAATCAAACAGCCTCTACGGCTACATAATAAACTATCTCATACATTTTAGATCGATCATATATAGTCATGGCAGTGTGTCGGATCCGTATTTTAAGGCTATGAGTACATAATTCGCAAATATTTTACGTGTATCCCTACTTTTTCTGTCTTTACACGGCAAATTACGTGTAGTAAAATTCACACTGGTATGGATATGTAAACATTACTAGAATGTCATTCTACTTGAAAATGACATCATTAATTTAAAGAGGTGGGTTTTGAATATTCTTGGATAACTGTTATTTTTATAATTGGAAATTATTAGTTCAGTTAATAAATGTGATAATTTTTTCACTAACTATGTATTCAGTGATTGTAATAATTTATTTGTACAACAAAGACTAATACTCAATCGAGAAAAGAGGAAAAGTGTTGAAAGTGATTTTTTAATAATATATTGTTATGGAACACTTACAATTTTGAACATCTTTAACAACAAAATACTTGGATCACAGAATATATTATCCTCATGTATTCTCTGCTTGGATCTTCCACAAATAATACACAATAAATAACTTTTTAGTAAGTTCACGTCATAAATCAATTACACTGTTCTACAAAAAAAAACTTTTTCTTTTTTTCTGACTATCTGGCACTTGATTATCAATGATTTTGGTCTCCTAAATTCAGATTTACTTTCAAAATTTCTCTATCAGGCACCGTTTTTGAGTAATTTGAATTTTTGTTTGATCCATTATTTTACAAAATACGCCAGTGGAATGAAAGACTTTTTAAGGCAGGACCAACTATACGCGGGTTAACTGATGCCAGCTATTATATATTACGAAAATATATTTAAAAAAAAATAAAAAAAAAATATTTGTGCCCCCTACACCTTTCCTCCTTAGATACCTCACATGAGAATAATACACATTTTACGTATGTTTTTAACTGCTGTATATTTAACATGAAAACTAAAAAGTTTTTACAAAATATATTTTTTTAATACTAATAGAATATATATACAAAATCGAAAAACATAATTTCACAACATTTTATTTTTTTCTTTTGTATTTATCGTCGCAGTCTCTTTTAAGATTCCAGCAGTAGTCTGCAAGCATTGACGGTTGCCATTTTCCCTCATACCTTTTTTCCATTGCCGCTATCTCTTGATGAAAGCGTTCTCCATGCTCATCTGATACTTTGCTGCAATCAACTGGAAAGTAGTCTAAATGGGAATGCATGAAATGAACTTTCAAAGACATATTACATCCCATATCTTTATATGCATTTAACATTTCCTTAACTACATCTTTATAGTCTTCAGAACGATGTCTTCCCAAAAACTGCTTACATACTTTCTTGAACGCAATCCAGGAACGCTTTTCTTTTCTAGACAAAAGTGTGTCGAAACTATCGTCTTTCATCAGATACCTTATTTGTGGTCCCACAAACACACCCTCTTTAATTTTTGCATCAGACAGGCGGGGGAACTTGGTAATGAGGTAAGCAAATCCTTGGCCATTTCTATCCATTGCTTTCACAAATTGTTTCATTAAACCCAGTTTAATGTGGAGCGGTGGTAAAATTACATCATTAGGGGCAACAAGAGATTCATTCGTCACATTTTTCTCTCCAACTATTAATTTTCTGGTTGGCCATACTGTTCTTACAAAATGTTCTTTTCGAGCACGACTATCCCACTCACATAAGAAACAACAGTACTTCGTATATCCTCCTTGCATGCCAAGTATCATTGCGATTATTTTAAAGTCTCCGCAAATTTTCCATTTGTGATCTTGATATTTAATTTTTGTTAATACATGTTGAAGCACACCATATGATTCTTTCGTCAAACTTGCATAACTAACGGGAACCGAAGATATTAAGTTACCGTTATGAAGTAAAACAGCTTTTAAGCTTGTTTTAGATGCATCTATGAATAGGCGCCAATCAGAAGCTTTATATGGTCTATCCAGGGCTGTCATTAGGCCTCTGATGTCCTTACAAAAGGTCATGATGTCATCTTTCTCAAAAAACTTGACAAAATCAAGCTCTCTGTCTCTATAAGCTGTTACACGTGTGTTTGGCTGTAAAAGCTTCCATTCTTGCAAACGTGAACTCAGAAGCTCTGCCTTACTCTTACTTAGACCTAAATCTCTGACTAAGTCATTCAATTCACCCTGAGACAAAAGATGCGGTACTACGTGTTTAGAAGGCTCATATGTTGGGTCTGATGCAGACAAGGGCTCTTCATTCTTTGAGTTATTTCCCTCCGCAGTAGTGTCCAAAGGTGTTTCTGCTTCTGTTTCTGGCATATTCTCAATTACACCACGGATTTTATCTTCATCACGGGGAACTGGTGGTACAGGAATTTCTGCATTATGAGGTACTGGTCGTATAGCAGAAGGTACGTTTATGGGGTATCCTATGTGTTGTTTAGACTTCCTGCTAGTAAAACCCCGTACATTTGTTAGACAAAAGTAGCAATCTGTAACATGATCCTTGGGCTCGCGCCATACCATTGGAACACCAAAGCCCATCGAAACAGGTTTTCCATTCCACCACTGTATCAACTTCACATAACAGTTCGCACAACAAAAATGTGGCGCCCATTTTTTATCCTGATCACCAATGGCACAACCAAAATATAGTTTGTAGGCTTTATGTACAACTGGAGACATTTGTTTTCTGTGTCTTTCAAAAATGTATTCACCACAAATATAGCAGAAACTGTCTGGGTTATTGCGGCACTTATAACGTGACGACATTTTCTCGGACACTTAACACACTTCACAACTTTCTATAAGAACGAATTAGATGAAACTAACCCCACCCATATTGTTACATTAGGTTTTATAAACTGCCATGTGCTCATGCGCACTGGGTTAGAGGTACCGCCTCCGCCTTGTCGAAAGTTCGTGCTATTATTATTAGATCCCTCTCTTTTGTATGTCCTATTGTGTTGTGAGGATTATAATAATCCCGAAAATATAGTTTTAGGTATATTTTTGCCCTTGGTTACTAATTTGGTAGAAATTACCAGGTAGATATTATCCTACATAATTGTATTTTAATTAGGGTCATTTTTACCTGAATTTTACCATAAAATACTAAATATCTCAAAATCTGTGCCTGATAGAGCAATTTAAATTACAGATTCTGATTTAGAACGAAAAGGCCATTTAGGATCAATCATCAGTACCCCAGAAAAAAATATTTTGTAGAACAGTGTTATTTATCAAATACACTATATTTCAATAATATTTAATCAATAACTCAACATATTCCCGATGCAATGTCAAATATTTAAAATTGTCACTGATTGTCAGTGTCTGACTGACAATATATATTGACAATATTATATTCGGCTGAGTGCGTTGTAAGACAAAGATAGATTTGGAAAATATTACCACGGCATTGTGTTTATTTTTTTCGAATCCTGAAAAAACCAATAAATATTTTTGAAAAATTTAAACGCAGAATGAAAGACTAAGTTATTACCGAGGGCCGAAAGTCCCTTAGAATAAATAAAAAGTTTATTTTGAATGATATATTTGAAATTAAAAATCACACTAAATTTTCTCTTAGTTTTTCACCCCTGTAACTTATTAAAATAAACATTATAGAAGTTCTCAGGGACTTTCGGCCCTCGTTAATAACGTGATCTTTCATTCTGCGTTTAAATTTTTCAAAAATACTTATTAGTTTTCTCAGGATTCGAAAAAAATGAATACCCATTTGAATAGCATTGCAGCCGAAAATACGTACCGATCCTCATAATCGGAGGTTCCAGTGACAGAGCATTTTATATGGAGCTATTCACATTTATCGGACATCGATTTTTTGTTGGAATCGATTTCTCTTGAACTTGCTTCATTATAAATATATAGCGTCGGTGCATGATCTTCCCGACCTAAAACTTTGTCGTTCTTCTACTAATGTTATAATTTCATTCAGTTTGTTTTTTATCACTTTGGTTGTTAATTTTAATGTTGTGGTTAATAAGTTAATTCCTCTGTAATTCTGCGGGTCCGATTTGTCTCCTTTTTTGATTGAGGTATTAGGATGCTTGATCTTCATTCTTGTGGCATTCAGTTTGTTTTTTATCACTTTGGTTGTTAATTTTAATGTTGTGGTTAATAAGTTAATTCCTCTGTAATTCTGCGGGTCCGATTTGTCTCCTTTTTTGATTGAGGTATTAGGATGCTTGATCTTCATTCTTGTGGCATTCTGTTTTGTTCTATTATTTGTTGTATTAATTTTAATACTTAATTGTTTAGTTAAATCTTGTCCTCCATACTTTAGGAGTTCGTTTAATATTCTGTCCTCTCCTGGAGATTTTCTATTTTTTAATTTGCTTAATGCTTCCTTTACCTTTTTTCGAATCCTGAGAATGAAAACGCAGAATGAAAGATTACGTTATTAGTGAGGGCCGAAAGTCCCTGAGAACTTCTATAATGTTTATTTTAATAAGTTATAGAAGTGAAAAACTAAGAAAATTTAGTGTGATTTTTAATTTCAAATATCTCATTCAAAATAAACTTTTTATTTATTCTAAGGGACTTTCTAGACCAGTAAGGATCTGTTTTTAGGTGGATGTGAGAGGTGGCATTCAGATTTTTGCGGATAAAGTTAGGTGATAACTTCGTTAATAATAATTGATTTATGCTCCTTCTCAAATATGCCCGGAACATTAATAAAAAAAATAAAATATTTAAAAATTTCTTTTTGCTTAAAGTTTTTTTTTTACTTTTTTTGCTTATAACTTTAAAACGATTCATTTTGGAACAAAGTCATACAGGAATAAAACAATGATAATTAAATTTTCTATCAGATGCGATTGGTTAAATATGTCTTAATTTATCACCCTTGCTGCAAAATAGCAATAAATATAAAATAAGGGAGCAAAACAAGCCTGTCCTTATTCAATGATTTTCCATCACTTAGGTTACACTTGGAACCTTCCTAATTCGCTTAGAACATTTTTGTAACGTGCTAAAACTAGGGCTTCCAATCCCGCAGCATGAATTCAATCTCGGTATTTGCGGGACTACCAATTTTCAATCCCGCGGGATCTCGGTATTTGCGAGATCCCGCATATTGAAAATAGTCGTATTTATATAAGGCAAATAAAACAATGAATTAATCAATTAACTCGACATTTACTTAAGTATTACTATTAGTATGAGATCAATCAAATTACACTGTTTATTCTTCACAAAAAACAGTAACAAATACTGAAAAAACAAAAACTCTATCTTCCAAAAATACACCAAATTTTAAAAATCAACAAAAAACCACATTTTCAACTGAAAATTGACATGTAATTTACTTTACTTATTTAGTTGATATATTACTTAGCTATAGGCTACTATTATTTATCTAAAGCTTTCAATTATTTCAATGCGAAGGAAGCACAACATATCTAAACTGTCGTCTGCCAAACTACTGCGTATTTTAGAGGCAATATAGCCGGCAGCAGAAAACGCCCTTTCGGCATCCACACTTGTCGGCGGCATTCCTTTTAAGGTTTTATATGTAAATGTAACATATTTTCCCATTAACCCCCCAGATTCATAGAGTCTTTTCTTTTTTTATAATGAACTCAAATGTATTAGCTCGATATGGTGACGGGCAAAGTACATTACATGCTGACGATAAAGCTAACTTTAACTCCTTTTGCAATGTAAGATCAAGATCGGAACTTCATGTCAAGATCGGAACCGCATGACGGAACCTCTACATTGACGTTTCTTACTTGATCAGCCTCTTCGTCATCATTGCTCTCAGCTTCTTCGTCACACGACGCATGATAAATCAGTAGTGCAGCCACATTTCTATGTTGTAAAATATGTCTGCGCAAAGACAAAGCTAATTCTGAAGCTAACGTTGAATGATTATCTTCCAGTTTCTTGACAATAAAGAGCGTAGCTTCAGCAGTAATGATATTGGCATCTTGACGGTAAAGGAGTTCAACAGCAAGTTTTACCGGCTTCAAGATATTTTTTAGATTTACTAAAGCATCAAAACTCACAAAAGTCACCGGGAGATAGCGCTGGCTAGAGGTCGAATGTACTCTTTTTTCAGTCCCGCAAATCCCGCGGATCCCGCGCCTGTAATCCCGCATCATGCGGGATTGGAAAATGACGCGGGATCCCGCAATACCGAGATCTCGGAATTCCGGGATTGGAAGCCCTAGCTAAAACCGTACACCAAATTTCATTAAAATTGACTTATTTATTTATTTATTTATTTATATATATTTACGAGCAAAGTTCATTACAATAAAACATTACAGAAGATATGAAGAACTAACAAAATATTACAAATATACGTAAAATACAATAAGATACAATAAACACTACGACAATAAAGCAAGTCAAAAAGTAAAAATAACAGGTAAAGATATATAATCACAAGTTTAAAATATTCAAGAACATAAAACTAGAGAGTGCAATCCTTTAGCGTTTTTAAAAATCGCGAACTATCCGCAAAGAAATCCACACAATTGGAGCAAGCATTTGCCTGTCTAGAAACCCTTGAGATGAAAAAATTTGCAGTGAAGTTAGTTCTGCTGATGGGAGTATGAAACGTAGATCTTGAACGTGTGATTCTGGAGGGAATATGTAAACCTACTTCCTCAAGGAGCTCAGGGCAGTCGTGAATTGAATTTATAATATTATACAACATGTACATGTCCTTCTTTTTCCGTCTGCTTGATAAGGTGTCAATGTTAAGTTCTAGTTCAAGATCCATATAATTCCAGTCTCTACGGTTTGTTTTGAATGCGACGAACCTAAGGAATAGGTGCTGGATCCTTTCAATCTTACAGTTGTATGTCTCATAGGCGGGTGACCAGACGCAAGATGCATTTTCCACGATTGGCCTCACCATTGCACAGTACAACAGTTTAAACGATCTCAACTGCTTAAAGTCTTGGGAGCATCTTTTAATAAAACCTAACAGTTGAAGCGATTTTGAGATGATATTGCTTATATGAATATTGAAAGATAGTCCAGAGTCAGTGTAACTCCAAGATCTTTTATGGATGTGACTGTTGTGATATTTATATCACCTATTTTGTAAGTGAAAGAGATAGGACTTTTCGAACGCGTGAATGAAATGTGAAAACATTTGCAGGTGTTGAGAACCATGTCATTGTTGCTGCACCATTCATTCAACCGATTCAAATCGGACTGAAGCCTTAAACAGTCGAGTGGATTCCTAATGTGGCAGTAAAACTTCATCGTCAGCAAATAAAAGAAATTTCGCATATTGGAAACAGTATTTTATATCGTTAATAAAAACATTAAACAACAAAGGTCCAAGATGAGATCCCTGCGGTACGCCCGAAGGGACAACTATTTCGTAGGAAAAATAGCTGTAGAGCTTGACGATTTGTTTTCTGTCCAGAAGATATTCCCTAAGCCACAGCAGAAGTGAACCAGGTATCCCTAATCGCTGCAATTTTTCTAATAGAATATTGTGATTAACTCTGTCGAAAGCCTTAGAGAAGTCGGTGTACAGGGCGTCCACTGTAGTCCTTCGTCCAAGGCGTTAAGAAGTTAGTATATGTCAGCAAATTGCAGTTGACTTATGGCGCCTGAAACCAAACTGCTGTTCCAATAGAACACCGTTCAAGGAGGGTGTAAGGAAATCGCAGACAAGTGATTCGAATAGTTTAGGAATAGAGTTTAGGATACTAATAGGTCTATAGTTGGACACAAGACTTTTGTCACCTGTTTTGTGTAAGGGCAATAGGAAACTGGTCTTCCAAACATTTGGAAAGCTTCCACTAGCTAAAGACTTGTTAAAGATGAGAAATAATGGCCGAGCTAAATTAAATGCACAGTACTTGAGCAAGCTTGATGGGATGCCATCAGGTCCCGGGCCTTTAGAAGGATTGAGGTTACACAATTTAGAGTAAATGTCAGAGATGGATAGTTTACATGATGATAGGTTTAAGGGTGAAGAAGTGATGTCTTCGGGGAAATCAACAACAACAGAGGAATAAACTGATGAAAAGAAATCAGCAAATAAATTCGCAATATCTTTGCCAGATGAACTAGTTTTACCGTTGTGAGATAACTCAGAAGGAATTCCATTTGATTTTCTTTTGTTATTGATAAAAGACCAAAACTTATTCAGACCGCCGGGAAGAGAGTTTTCAGTAGACAATGTAAAGTTTAAATAGTCACGCTTGGCAAGTATCTGGGACTGAGATCGGAGCTCTGAGAACTGTTTGTAAAGGTAACTGGTTTTTGGCAGCTTGGACTCTTTAAGTCTCCTGTGTGCTGTCTTCTTTCTAATAATACACGATTTTAGTTCCGAAGAGTACCAGATAGGAAATTTTCTAGAAGAGAATTTTTTAACAGGAACATAGATGTCAATAGCTGAGTACAGAATATCATATAAAATGTTAACCATTTCATCGACTGAACATCCAATCATTAAAGTATCCCAGTTGACACAATCGAGATAGCATTTAATTAGAGAAAAGTTTGCTGATTTGAAGTCATGATAGTAACCCTCCGGTAAAAGTCCCTCATTATATCTGGTAGTTATGGGTAGTTCAAACACCAGTGGGGGATGATATTGGTCAGGAGGGATTAAAATGTCTGTAGGTTCAACAACGGCGATATCTTTATTTTGGACCAGTATCAAATCTAATAAAGAATTTGAGGTATTTGGGCAAACGTTAATCTGGTATAGATTATGCAGACAGGATAGATTTGAGATAATCTCAATGGATGTTCTTTCGTTAGGAGTAGCAAGGTGATTAAATGTGGCTGATGAACTGAAATTGTCATGAGACCACGATGCATTAGGCAGATTAAAGTCACCCAAAAGGCATAGTTGGGATGGATTGAAATTGTTGACTGTGTTGTCAACATTGTCATTGAAGATGGAAAATTTCTCAGAGTCACTTTTTGGGGGAAAATATGCAGTGCCTAGAATAATGGTTTCGTTACCATTGATAATGGATACAAACAGTTGCTCGATATCAAGTGAAGATGGCAAATGCTTACTATTCAATTGCTTGGATACGGCAATAAGAACACCTCCTCCTCTAGAATAGGCACTGGTTGAAGATGACCTATCACTTCGGTAGACATTAAAGTCCGCTAGGTTCAGCTCGGCGTCGGTAATTCCCTCAGTTAGCCAGGTCTCCGTAAACACCAAAACTTAGACTTACTAGATTTTGAATAATAATTTTGCAATCTAAACTTTTTTAAAATATTAAAATTTTTTAAAATCTTGCACAACAAAAACTAGAACATACAAAGATTTGTCAATTTTTTTACATATAAAGAAGCACTCCACCTATCTATGCACTTTACATAATTGAAATCGGATTGTTTAAGCAGCCTCAGCAATGTTTTTAAGTTAAAAACAATTTTTTAGCTTATAAACAAATTAGTCCTGTGGCCAGGAGGGGGTTCTACGGGCTCCTTTATTTAGATGGACTGATTTTTATATATTTTTTGACCCGTAGAACACGATTTTTTTGGGTAACAGTTGATCCGGATGTCGATAAGATTGTTATAAACAAAGAACTTGAGAAATTACATAACATCGATTTTTCGCAAAATAAAACATTTTTTTGTATTTCTTGGGTAATTCTAAGCAAAAAATGTTCTTACAAGTTTTTTCGTAGGATGCATAGTTTTCGAGATAAACGCAGTGGAACTTTCAAAAATTCGAAAAATTGCAATTTTAGAACGCGAATAACTTTTGATTAAAAAATAAAATAGCAATTCTGCTGACAGGATTTTAAAGTTTAAGTCAAATTATACCGGTTTTAATTATTTGCATTGCTAAAAATTAATTTTTTTATTATTAAACAAAGCTATTTGTTTATAAGCCAAAAAATTGTTTATAAGTTTAAAACATTGCTGAGGCCCCTTAAATAATCCGATTTTAATTCTGTAAAGTGTATTAGATAGGTAGAGCAGAGTCTTTATATGTAAAAAATTAGACAACTTCTAAATGGTCTACTTTTTGTTCAGAAAGATTTTAAGAAATTTGAATTTTTTTAAAAACGTTTAGATTCCAAATTTATTATGCAAAATCTATTAGATCGATTTTAATGAAATTTGGTACACGGTTTAAGTATCTTACAAAGAATCTCCTAAGAGAATTACTAAGGTTCTAAGTGCCACCAAAGTGGTTAAAAACATTGAATAACAACAGGCGTATTTTGCGCCCTTATTTTGTATTTATTGCTATATTGCAGAAAAAGTAATAAGTTAAGACATTTTTGACCAGTCGTATATCATACAAAATTCAGTTATCTTTATTTTATTTCTCTACAACTTTGTTCCAAAACGAATCGTTTTAAAGTTATAAGCAAAGAAAGCAGAAAAAAATCGACGTTTTTCGAAATTTTTAAATATTTTAATTTTTTTATTAACGTTCCGGGCATATTTGAGAAGGAGCATAAGTCAATTATTATTACTGAAGGTGTCACCTAACTTTATCTGCAAAAATCCAAATGCCACCTCTCACATCCAAAAATAGACGTTTTTTCACAGATCCTTACTGGTCTATTCGGCCCTCGGTAATAATTTAGTCTTTCATTCTGCGTTTAAATTTTTTAAAAGTACATACATATACAGGGTGTCCCGAAAAGAATGGTCATAAATTATACCACACATTCTGGGGTCAAAAATAGTTCGGTTGAACTTAACTTACCTTAGTACAAATGTGCTCATAAAAAAAGTTACAGCCCTTTGAAGTTGCGTTTTCACGATTGATTCGCACGGCTTCACGGGTGTCTGAATCGGGCAAGCGGACTGAATCCCACACACCAGGGTAGAGGGCAGAACACTAATTTCTTGGGGTGCTGCGGTCTACCCTGACGGTCTTATGAAGATTTCCTCCTTCCCAATTAGTATTTTTTCGAGAAGCCAGTTTTTATCGAGATGCGGCTACTTTTTTACTATATTTACATAAAAAATTTATGGGGGTTTTGTTCCTTTAAATCCCCCAAATGTTTGTGTACGTTCCAATTAAACTATTATTGTGGTACCATTAGTTAAACACAGTGTTTTTAAAACTTTTTTGTCTCTTAGTCTTTTTTTGATAAGTCAACTTTTATCGAGATGTGGCTTCTTTTTCAAAATATACCAAAAAATTTAAGTTATAAATAAATTTTCAGAATATTAACAGGTGTCTATAATCATACTTAACCATATACAAATAGGTGGTGAATTCGACAAATATTCAAAATATCTCGATAAACACTGGCTTATCAAAAAAGTACTAAGCGGCAAAACAGTTTTAAAAATATTGTGTTTAACTAATGGTGCCACAATAATAATTTAAATGGAACATACATAAAAGTTTGGGGGGCTTTAAGGGAACAAAACCCCCATAAAATTTTTGTGGGGTACACAAATTTCACTATAATTTTTTTTAAGATGTTGCTACGATAAAGATTCCTCATGTACATTTTCAATAAAAAACCTCTAGGAGTTTTCGATAAAAAAAAATCGATTTTCATTTTGTAACTTCAAAGGGCTGTAACTTTTTTTGTGTGCACTATTGTATATAGGTAAGTGAGGTTTAATCAACCTATTTTTGACCCCAGAATCTGTGGTATAATTTATGACCAATCTGTTCGGGACACCCTGTATATTAATTTTTTCAGGATTCAAAAAAATGGACACCATGTCCGTGGTAATATTTTCCAAATCTATATTTGTCTTACAACGCACTCAGTCAAATAGAATATTGTCAGCATATTGTCAGTCAGACATGATAATCAGTGACAATTTTAAATATTTGACATGGCATCGGGAATATTTTGAGTTGTTGATTAAATAATATTGATATACTTTTGATTTAAGACGTGAACTTAATAAAAAGTTATTTATTGTGTATTATTTTTGTGGAAGATCCAAGCAGAGAATACATCAGGGTAATATATTCTGTGATCCAAGTATTTTGTTGTTAAAGATGTTCAAAATTGTAAGCGTTCCATAGTAACAATATATTATTAAAAAATCACTTTAACTTTTTTCCTCTTTTCTCGATTGAGTATTAGTTTTTGTTGTACATATAAATTATTACAATTACTGAATACATAGTTAGTGAAAAAATTATCACATTTATTAACTGAATTAATAATTTGCAATTATACAAATAACACTTATCCAAGAACGTTCAAAAGCCATCTCTTTAAGTTAATGATGACATTTTCAAGTAGAATGACATTCTAGTAATGTTTACATATCCATACCAGTGTGAATTTTACTACACGTAATTTGCCGTGTAAAGGCAGGAAAAGTAGGGATAGGCGTAAAATATTTGCGAATTATGTACCCATGACCTTAAGGTGTTGATGGATCATTATCATCGCCTTTAGCAAATAGAGATCCGAAGTAGTCTGCCTATGTTTCCTTCTGAATGTGTTTCGTTTTTGTTAATTCGTCCATCTCTTTTCTTTGTCCTCTGATCATTCTCCATATTTCCCTTTGTGTTCTGTAGACGTCGTGTTCCATCTGTTTTAAAAAGCTCTCCCAGTATTCTTTTTGTTTGTCTGACTAAAGTATTCGTTTCGTTTCTGATTCGTTTGTTGTGGTTGTATGTCTGTTGTGTTTGTTTTGTTCTATATTGTTTCTATAGGCTTTCTTCACATTTTATCTTCACTTCCTCCCTAAATCAAGGGATTTTTTGTTTTATGATATGTTAGTATTTGTTACTTTGCTCTCTCTGAGTGATTCCTATTGCAGATATTTGAGTTTATGCCAGCTTTTCTCGATGTTATCGTTTTCTAATATTTAATTCTCAGCAATCCTCTCTGATATTCTTTTTCTGTATAAGTGTTCCGTGGATTCCGTATTTAGTCCTTCGACTCTGATTTTTGTTTGTGTTGGTGCTGCTACTCTTGGGCTCACAGTGATTCCTTCTTCTTCTTAAAGTTCCATCTCCTGTCGGAGGTTGGATATCATAATGGCTATGGTCACTTTGTTGGCTGCTGCTCTGAACAGTTTTAAACCATTCTCTAAGGTTCCTCAGCCAGGAGATACGTCTTCTTCCTATGCTTCTTCTTCGTTGGATCCTTCCTTGCATAATAACTCTCAGCAACTAATATTTTTCTCCTTTGGTAATGTGACCCAAATGTTCCAGTTTTCTTGTTTTTATACTGTTCATAATTTCTAACTCCTTATTTAAACGTCGTAGCACTTCAACATTGGTAATCCTTTGAACCCACTGAATTTTCAATATTCTTCTGTAACACCACATTTCGAACGCTTTTATTTTTCTTATGGGTTGTCTCTTCAATGTCCAAGCTTCCATTCCGTATAGTAATATAAAAAATATGTAGCATCTTATGCCTGGTTGCACCAACAAATCTTAAGCTTCAGCTTAGCTAAGATCTACTTATAAATAGGGCCTCCTTGAGTATCACTTACGTTGCACCATAATTTTAGATTCTTACCTTATTATCAATTATATCTATTATTATATTATGGTATTCTTATTGTAATACAGGTCCAGCGATATTTAAACGGATCATAGCCAATACATGTATTTCGGCTCTAGGCGGTTGGCCAACAAAATATTTTCAAATAATTATTATATTATACAAGTACAACACCTCAGTCGACTGCTGGATTCTGAACTAAGCTACGTAAATGCAAAAGCCCGCCTACATTTACCATTTCATTCTGTTTTAAATCAACCGAACGAGTCTAGAGGTGGGCTAATTTACGATAGTGATATTTTATTCATTGTGATTTTTGTCTGTAACTGAATCAGTCATTGTGAAAACAATACATGTTACAATGTGTAAACTTTTAAGGAAACGTAAAAATATTTTCATTAATAGTTGGATATTCCGAGATAATACAATATTTTATACAGTGAGCACGTAAAGGTTGGAATAAATTCATTTTCTCGAGAATGGACGATTTTGGTAAAAAATACCAAAACAGGTCAATTTTTATTTTCAAATTGCGACTTTTTGACATATGTATCATACTAGTGACGTCACCCATCTGTACGTGATGACGTCATCTATAATTTTTTTAAATGAGAATAGGGGTCGTGTGATAGCTTATTTGCAAGGTAATTCAATTCTCTATTCAGTAATATAAACATTAACTAATTATTTATACAGAGTGTCCAAAAAAAATTGTTTTGAATTAAATTTATTGACAAAAAGAAGAATTTGTGTAATATATTTAACTTAAAATACATTTTACTGCTGTCAGAAAAAACAGGAAATAATGTTTATTTGACAAATAAATATTGTTTTTTGCATAAACTCAATATTAAAGCCGCCACCCACCTTCCTCTTAACAGTTTGAACATTTGATTTAAGCGAAAAGGAATGATTATTTTCCAAATAAACATTTTTTCTGTTTTCTGAGAACAGTAAAATGTATTTTGAACTAAATAAATTACATTCATCCTTCTTTTTATGTCAATAAATTTAATTCAAAACAATTTCTTTTGGACACCCTATATAAATAATTATGTAAACGTTTATATTGCTGCATAGAGAATTAAATTATCTTTCAAATGAGCTATCACACGACCCCTATTCCCATTTAAAAAATAATCGATGACGTCATCACGCCCAGATGGGTGACGTCACTAGTATGATATATATGACAAAAAGTCGTAATTTAAAAATAAAAATTGACCTCTTTCGGGATTTTTTTCCAAAATTGTCCATTCTCGAAAAAATTAATTTATTCCAACCTTTACGTGCTCTCTGTATAAGTATTATGGGTTATAAATGAATCTTTCTGAAAGGCAAAACAAGTTTAAATGTTTATGTATATATTTATATGTAAATTTAATGGCGTTGAAAAGCGTCGTCATTTTACTCAAAATATGGTCTTAGATTGTTTTCGCAATGACCGATTCAATTGTGATTTAACAGAGCAACGAAATATTCGTATATTAAACTCCTAATAAAAAGTGTTACCACTGTGGACCATCGTAAAATTCTACACGTGTTATTATTTTGTTTAGGTCACTATTACAAAACTGGGTTTGCTATTAGAACGCATACCATGCCATTAGTGCCAAACAAAAATAGAAAAATTTAGTAGTTTATGGAACGTTTTTATATAAGTGGATGATAATTATGCATCATGCAATATTTGTAAGATAAAGCTGTCTTATCAAACTTAGAAAACTTAGAAAACAAAATTTTAATACATTATTGTTTCCTATAATGCACAAAATGTTAAAGGTGGTACAAAATGATGTGAAAATGAAACATTTTGGATGCTT
The DNA here is from genome assembly GCF_917563875.1 of Diabrotica virgifera virgifera. Classification (NCBI taxonomy): domain Eukaryota; kingdom Metazoa; phylum Arthropoda; class Insecta; order Coleoptera; family Chrysomelidae; genus Diabrotica; species Diabrotica virgifera. The sequence goes on from NC_065451.1 coordinate 176,122,294, forward strand.
TGCAGTGCAACGTCAATAAAATCATTTTTTTAAGTTAAATTGTGGCTGATTTCCTCATCCTGTGCATCCTGTGTGTGCAAAGTTTGCACACACAATAAATAAACTTTATTGTGAACGATGGCTTAAAGGATGAGGAAATCAGCCACAATTTAACTTAAAAAAAATGATTTTATTGACGTTTCAACTTCTACCTCAGATGTTGTTATCAAAATTGATATAAGAAAATCATTAAAAATTTAACCAAAATAAAAAATACCATTAGCCACTTTAAAAAGAGTTCTACAAGCAACTGCTAAACTTTTAGATTTTGAAAAAATCCAGGAAACGGGAATCCTCTCAAATTACTGCAAGATGTTTCCACATGTTGTAATTCGACATTTTATATGTTGGAAAGATTTATTCAGCCAGAAGAAATTGTTAAGGCTATTATAAGCATAACAAATATGTACGTAAACACTAGTTCAACAATGTATGAGTATTTTATTAAACTGTCGATAAACTGTCGATTTCAACTTTTCTTGTCAGAATAAGGTTTCGACTAATTCCTTTTAAGGATCCAACAAATGCGGAAATATCACAGAAAATAGAATCGCTCTTATTGCAGAAAAACTTGGAATGGGACAAAAAGATAAAGGATTTACGACTCAAATTTTATTAGAACATGAGAAAACATCTGCAGATCCGGATGCTATTATGGGATCGCAGGATCAGCCACGAGGCACTACGACAAGCAGGGCAATAATAGAAATGCAAAGATTTAGGGAATGCGATCGGTTGCCGCGAAATGAAGATTCGTTAAAATGGCGGAGAGAAAATAAATATATTTTTCCTTATCATGCACAAGTAGCTCAAGAACGAATTAGTGTCATTGGAACATCAGTGCCTTGCGAACGGTTATTTCCAAAGCTGGTCTAATTATTTCTGATTGAAGAACTCGAGTTAATTATAAAAAGGTTAAAAGGCTGCTATTCTGAAATTTTAATTTAAAAGTACCAAATAGTAACTAATAAGTATTTGTAGCAAATACTGGTATTTAAAGTTTACTTTGTATTTCGTTTTTAAGAGGGTAGGCGCAAAATTTCGGGACAATGCTATTTAAATGCATTTATTTCTTTCGAATCCTAAGATAACTAGTAAGTATTTTCGAAAAATTTAAAAGCAGAATAAAAAATTACATAATTACCGAGTGCTAAAAGTCCCTGAAAACTTCTATAATGTGTATTTTAATAAGTTACAGCGGTAAAAAGAAGAGAAAGTTGAGTGTGATTTTTAATTTCAAATATCTCATTCAAATGACACTTTTTTTATTCTAATGGACTTTCGGCCCTCGATAATAATGTAATCTTTCATTCCGCGTTTATATTTTTCAAAAATACTTATTATTTTCTTAAAATTCGAAAAAAATGAATGCATTGAGAAAGCATTGGCCCGAAATTTGGCGCCTATGCTCTTGTTAGATTTTCTAATAACAATTAAGACAATGAAAAAAACATGAAATTATTTATTAATGCAATATTATTTTCATTACAAAAACTACTTTTTGAATAAAATTGTTTCTCATTCTAACAGACCTAATTTTATAATCATACCTAGACAAAATAATAACACCTGTTGAATTTTTTTGACCATTTTTAATTAGGAGTTTAAAATACGACTATTTTGTTGCTCTGTTAAATCACAATCACAGATAAAAATTAGGATGGGTTACGGTTACATGATTGCAAACACTTCTAGCCCACCTCTAGGTCAGAATCAGGTATAAGAATGGTCCGACCGGTTCCTATTTAAGGGTCCGCCTCGCGATCGCGCCAAGGAATAGAACCGAACCGACCGGCGACCTGACTACATGGAGAAGGCGATTGCAGAATTTGCAGATCCTTCTAGCTTTTTGTGCATACGCGGTACATACGAATAGAATATTTTATTTTTATAAGTTTCAGTTTATGGATACGTATCTATTTAAAACATATTTTTTCACCTAAAATATTGTCTGAAGCTATTTCTTTGTGGCGTTTATGTAATTTATTATTCTAAATACGAAATAAGCCACAATTTAACTTAAAAAATTATTTTGTTAACTTTTATTTCGAACGTCGTTGTCAAAATACAAAATATTAATAATTTAAACAAAAATGTTGTTGCTTAGTAAAAAAAATCTTCTAATAATTGCCGATATGAATGAGTTAGAATAAATTATATTATTAGAAGAATTTTTTTTTACTAAGCAACAACATTTTTGTTTAATTTATTAATACTGTGTATTTTGACAACGACGTCCGAAGTGGAGGTCGAAACGTTAACAAAATCATTTTTTAAGTTAAATTGTGGCTTATTTCCCATTTATAAAAATAAATTACACAAACGCCACAAAAAATAGCTTTAGAACAATATACATAATATTATGTATAATGCCAATCATCATTATCCATAACTAGATACACATGAAATATTTAGCACTATAAATATTAAAATAAATATTTTAGGTTAAATTATATGTTTTAAATACATATCCAAAAACTTATAAAAATAATAACCCATTCGTACTGCGTATCTGCAATCGCCTTGTCTGTGCATGTAGGTAGTGGGTTCGGTTCGGTTCTATTCCTTGGCGCGGTGCGGACCCTGAAGTCCGATTATCTACTTTCGGCTCATTCGGCTGGGCTCGCTATTTTAGTAAACTCCCAAAAAGAGAGATAGAAGTAGGAGGTTCTAGTTCAAAGATATTTTCTACATGCCAATGTTAATGTTGCTATGATTTCTGGTTTTAATGTCTGGAACTTTTATATTGGTCCACTATCTCAAATGCAGTTCAAACACTGTGTCTTAAAAAGCTATGTTCCATATTTCTTTAATTTATACTGTATATTATAATTATATTATATTAATTCTTATGATATTCTTGACCTAAGCTTAAGATATATTGGTGCAACCGGGCATTAGAGTCCTCAATCTGAGAGGCAACTAAAGGTCTTTGTTTGTAAGCAGTGTCTTCATTTTTAAAATTGCTTGCTTTGCAGTTTCAATTCGGACTTTATTTCTTTGCTTTGGTCATTTTTGTCATCAACCCAGGTTCCCAGATATTTGTATGTCTTTACTTTTTCTATTTGGGTTTGCTCTATCATTAACCTTTCATTTCCATGTTGTGTTTTTGAGACAATCATAAATTTAGTTTTTTTCTTGTTTATTTTCAGTCCATATCGAATGCAATAATCGTTAATTATATTTAACAATTCTTTCTTGTAGCGATTCCAGGGTGTCTGCCATTATAACGGTGTCATAAGCGAATCTTATGTTATTTACTATTCTTCCGTTTATAGAGATTCCATCACTTAGTTCCGCTATCGCTTCCTGAAATATGGCTTCACTGTACACGTTAAACAGTAGCGGCGACAGCACACAACCTTGTCTTAAGCGCTGGTTTCCTCGAAAACGGTGCCGACAACCTGCGATCGTAACACTGCGATGAATGACATCATAAAAAACTGTACCATGCAAAATAATAGCTGTTTCAAGGATGCGTTGGAAGCCACTGCTTGCTGAGCTTGCACATTCCATTGCCTCAGTGAAGAACCTTGAATTTTTCACCGTAATCTGACGTAATTCATCGCAGTGCTACGGTCGCAGTTTGTCGGTGCCACTTTCGAGGAAACCAGCGCTTTACCCTTCTCTTTATATCAATATTCTCGGACTCTTGTTCTTCTATCTTTATATTGGGCGTTTGATAATTCGTAAGTCTCGTCTGTCTATATCTCTGTTTTTCAATAATTCTATTAGTTTTTCATGTCGAACTCTGTCGAACGCTTTTTCGAAGTCGATGAAACAGGAATAAATATCCAGGCTCATATCTAAGCATCTTTGTGAGAGGACATTAAACGCAAACAATGCCTCTCTTGTTCCAAGTCCTTTGCGGAACCCAAATTGGGTATCATCCATATCATCTTCTAGCTTTCTGTATAATCTTCCATGAATCACCTTTAGAAATATTTTGAGGGTATGGCTTATTAGTAATATTGTCCTATTAGTCTAAGAGCTGGGAGCGGATTTTGTGCGTGATAAGTAATATGGAAAAACTATACGGGGATATGTTGAATTAGTTGTGTACATGACTTTCACCAACGGCCGGAAACCAGAGTTGGGGCCGAGGGTAGTTATAAGGGGTCAAAGTCGCGAATTTTATTATTTTTTTATGACGCTCATGATCGAGATAGTGAACCAAAATTTGGGAATAAGTAGGTCATGACGTACCTAAGTAAAATCTCTAGGGGCTCAACGCTGCGTGGCCGCCAAAGGGGTGGGGTAGGGGTGAATATAAAAAATATAAGGGGTTTTTTGCGGCGTTCGTGATTGAGATAATGCACCAAAATTTGGGTATAAGTAGACCATGACATAAATCATTAAAATCCCCAGAGCCGGAAACCAGAGTGGGGAAGGAAGGTAGTTATAAGGGGTCAAAGTTCCGTTTTTTATTTTTTTTTTGTGACGCTCATGATCGAGATAGCGCGCCAAAATTTGGGAATAAGTAGGTCATGATGTAACTAAGTAAAATCTTAAGGAGTGGAACGCTGCGTGGCCGACAAAGGGGTGGGGCAGGGGTGAATATAAAAAAATGTAAGGGGTTTTTTGCGACGTTCGTGACTGAGATAGTGCACCAAAATTTGGGAGTAAGTAGGTTATGACGTAACTAAGTAAAATCATCAGGGACGGAACGCTGCTTGGGGTACAAAGGGGTGGTAGGCAGGGGTGAGTATAAAAATATATGGGGGTTTTTTTTGCCGTTCGTGATCTAGATAGTGCACCAAAATTTGGGAATAAGTAGATCATGACATTACTAAGTAAAATCTCCAGGGGCGGAACGCTGCGTGGGGGACAAATGTTTGCCGGGTCACAAAAAAAATATTACACACTGCGACTTTGACCCCTTAAAACTATCCTCATCCCCAACTCTGGTTTCCGGGTCTGGGGATTTTACTTAGCTAAGTCATGGTTTACTTATTCCCAAATTTTGGTGCACTATCTCAATTTAGCACGTCGCAAAAAAACCCTTATATTTTTTATCTTCACACCTACCCTCACCCCTTTATCAGCCACGCAGCGTTCCACCCCTGGAGATTGTACTTAGTTACTTCATGACCTCCTTATTCCCAAACTTTGGTGCACTATCTCGATCATGAGCGTCACAAAAAAAAATAATAAAAACGGCGATTTTGACCCCTTATAACTACCCTCATGCCCAAATCTGGTTTCCGGCTCTGAGGATTTTACTTAGTTATGTCATGGTCTACTTATTCCCAAATTTTGGTGTACTCTCTCAATTAAAAACGTCGCAAAAAAACCCCTTATATTTTTTGTATTCACCCCTGCCCCACCCCTTTGTCGGCCACGCAGCGTGCCACCCCTGGAGATTTTACTTAGTTACGTCATGACCTACTTATTCCCAAATTTTGGTGCACTCTCTAGATCATGAGCGTCACAAAAAAAATAATAAAAACGGCGACTTTGATCCCTTATAACTACCCTCATGCCCAACTCTGGTTTCCGGCTCTGAAGATTTTACTTAGTTATGTCATAGTCTACTTATTCCCAAATTTTGGTCCACTATCTCAATCATGAACGTCGCAAAAAACCCTTTATATTTTTTATATTCACCCCTACCCCCGCCCCTTTGTCGGCCACGCAGCGTTGCGCCCCTCGAGATTTTACTTATTTACGTCATGACCTACTTATTCCCAAATTTTGGTGCACTATCTCGCTCATGAGCGTCATAAAAAAAATAATAAAATCCGCGACTTTGACCCCTTATAACTACCATTGGCCCCAACTCTGGTTTCCGGCCGTTGGGGAAAGTCATGTACACAACTAATTCAACATATCCCCGTAAAATTTTTCCATATTACTTATCACGCACAAAATCCGCTTCTATCTCTCCGACTATATAGGGTGAGGCAGATAAAGGGCCTATTAGAAATATCTCGAGAACTAAAGGTAACTGAATTATGAAAATTGTAATAATGGGGTTTTGAAGACTGATCTATTTAATGAAAATATTTTCATCTACTTGGTACTTCCGGTTATACCGGAAGTTGCTTATAACTTCGTGTTTTTAAATGGGACACCCTATATATTTTGACATTTTTGGATTCTCCTCGATTTCTTCTTTCTTAAAATATAATGTTTTGTAACATTATACAGGGTAGGTTAAAAGATATTTACGTTTTCTTATTAATTTCGTAGCAATATTCACACCCTGTAGGATTGTAGTAGTTTGACATAATAAACTTTATTTATATTCAAATGATTTTCAATATAGTCTACTATTGTTAGCAATTATTAGTATAGCTAAATTTTTAATTTTAGTATACAGGCTGGGTCTAAACTCGGAATGAGTATTTTCTGAGTTTTCTTAAATGGAACACCCTATATTTTAGTATTGTAATGAAATGATATTTCATGGTACTTTTTTATTTCTTAAGCATTCCCTATACCTAACTGCTTTAATTTGTCATCATCATCATCATCATTGGCTCGACAGCCCTTTCTGGGTCTTGGCCTGTTCTAGGATTCTTCTCCACTCTGATCTGTTTCGTGCTTTTTTTTCTCCAGTTTTTTATTTTTAAGGTTTTTATATCATTTTCTATTTGTTCTAAATATCTCAGCTTCGGTCTTCCTCTTGTTCTTTTTCCTACTGGCATCTGTTTGAATATTTTGTTTGGTATTTCGCCTTCTTCCATTCTTTCTACATGTCCCATCCAACGCAGCCGTCCTATTTTAATGAATGTTATGATATCCGGATCCTGGTATATTTCGTATAGTTCAAAGTTGTACCTTCTTCGCCAAATTCCATTTTCTTTTGTGCCCTTATATATGTGTCGCAAGATTTTTCTTTCAAAGGTGTCTAGCAATGTTTCCTCTCTTTTAGTGAGTGTCCAGGTTTCTGAGCCGTATGTGAGTACGGTCTTATTAGGGTTTTGTATATTTGGCATTTTGTTTTCCTTGCGACGTTGTCTGATCTTAGTTGCCGAATTAAGCCATGGTAACTTTTATTTTCAATAAATATTTGCCTCTTCACTTCCTCTGCTACGTTATTATCAGATGTGACTAGGGATCCCAAGTATGTAAAGTTTTTTACCCCCTCAATGTTGTATTCTCCTATTGTTATATTTTGTGGCTGCCTTATTTCTGTGTTTTTACTTACCTGCATATATTTTGTTTTGTTCTGGTTGATTTTAAGGCCACTATTTTGTGCAGCTCGTTCTATTTGATTGAATGCCTCTATCATTTCTCTTCTTGATCTTGCGATTATGTCAACATCATCTGCAAATGCTAGTATTTGCACGCTTTTATTAATTATTGTTCCTCGAGTATTGACTGTTGCGTCCCTCATTATTTTCTCGAGTACAATGTTGAACAAGATGCATGATAGAGCGTCTCCCTGGCGTAGTCCCTTTTTCACATCTATTGTTTCCGTTAGTTCGTTTTGTATCCGGATTTTACTTTCTACTTTTAGAGATTCTTTTATCAGTTCTATTAGTTGTGTTGGTATATTAAATTCTTTCATTGTTTTTATTAAGAATTCTCGGTTTATATTGTCATATGCGCTTTCGAAGTCTATGAAGAGATGATGTGTGATTGAAAAAATTCAATATGGCGTTCGCTGAATATGTCTATCCTTATTGGTTGCTTAGGAAATTGCCAAATAAATCATAAATTTTGAGTTTTTATAAATATTCATAACTTCTGTAAAAATTAACTTAAAACGTTCTTATCACAGGGAATTCTGAGACTTCTGGTGCTTAAATCATACCCTAAATTTCAAAGCAATTGGTCAAATAGTTTAAAAGGTTTATCCAAAAATTTGTTTATCCAAAATTATTTTTTTTGCAACGCTATAAGTCAGAAAATGATGAAGTTACACTAATAATTTGGATAGTTTATGAAAGAAGAAGATTTATACTATTAATTTAGTTAAAAAAAATGACAAAAAATAATTCTAAATACCGCAAAATTATTTTGCAAAAACATGTGAATTAAAAAAGGGGGGGCTAACTTCGTCCCTAATTGACCTAGGACAATTGTTTTTCTTTCTAAATGTGTATAAAAATTCAGTCTTTCCAAATATGAAAAAATTATTTTTCTACGGGTAACGGTTAAAAAGTTATTCTAATTGTTTATAAGTAAGCAAAAAATCGACGTGTTTTTGCAAAATAATTTTACACTGTTACTTTTTGTCATTTTTTTTAATTAAGTCAATAGTATAAATGTTCTTCCATAAACTGTCAGAAGTCTTACTGAAACCTCATAATTTTCTGACTTATAGTGTTGCAAAAAAAATGAATTTGGGAAAAACAAATTAAATAACTTTTAAACTATTTGACCAATTGCTTTGAAATTTAAAATATAATTGAAGCACCCGAAGTCTCAGCAATTCGCTTAATAGGGAGGTTCTAAGTTAATTTTTACATAATTTATGAATATTTATAAAAACTCAAAATTATTTATTTTGCAATTTTCTAAGCAACCAATAAGGATAGACATATTCAGCGAACGCGATATTGAAATTTTTTAGACGTTTTATGAGTTTCTTACTCTCAAATTTGTTTAAAATGCTTAACTTTTCGGTTATAGACGAAAAAAGCGAAAATTTACCATTTGTTGAGCTTCATTTGTTTATAACTATGTATATCATCAAAATCGGCTGCAGGAAACATAAAGGTTATTAATATAGATGTCCATACTACTCAAAAAATTTGGTTTCGGCCTGGAGGGGGATGTGTCACGAGAAAAATCTTACTTCTCTGGACTAATATACGTTGCCCGAAAGCATTATTATCTATATAATACCCGTGGTGTCTTCAACGTTCTAATTGATTGAATGCCTCTATCATTTCTCTTCTTGATCTTGCGATTATGTCAACATCATCTGCAAATGCTAGTATTTGCACGCTTTTATTAATTATTGTTCCTCGAATATTGACTGTTGTGTCCCTCATTATTTTCTCGAGTACAATGTTGAACAAGATGCATGATAGAGCGTCTCCCTGGCATAGTCCCTTTTTCACATCTATTGTTTCCGTTAGTTCGTTTTGTATCCGGATTTTACTTTCTACTTTTAGAGATTCTTTTATCAGTTCTATTAGTTGTGTTGGTATATTAAATTCTTTCATTGCTTTTATTAAGAATTCTCGGTTTATATTATCATATGCGCTTTCGAAGTCTATGAAGAGATGATGTGTGTCGATGTTATGTTCACTTGTTTTTTCGAGGATCTGTCGCAGAACAAATATCTGGTCTATTGTTGACTTCTGTCTACAGAAGCCACTTTGGTACCTGCCAACTATTTTTTCATCGTGTGGTCTAAGTCTTTCATAAATGACGTTGGACATTATTTTGTATGCTGCATTCAGCAGCGTGATTCCACGGTAGTTTCCACATTCTAACTGATTCCCTTTTTTATGTAATGGTACAATAATACCACTATTCCACTCCGCTGGTAGCTGTTTATTTGACCATATCTTTGTTATCAATACATGTATTGTTTTCTGTAGTGCGTCTCCTCCTTCCTTCAGTAATTCCGATGCTACTTGATCCGATCCCGGTGATTTATTGTTCTTTAATTTGTCTACTGCTGTTCTAATCTAGGCTATTGTTGGTGGACTCTTTTCTCTGTTGTCTGCTTGGTCTAATGGTATATCAGGGTTCGTCTCACTCCCATCTCCTTCAAGCTTTTCCGTAAAATGTTCTGTCAAGCTTTAATTTGTGCTTAATTGTTAATCGCACCAACAATCTTAACTTCGATGGTATTTTGACAGTTCAACCATTATTGGCAATTTTAAGTATCAGTCTAGATTAATATGTATTTATTTCCAAAAAATTATTTGTGATTGAATATTTTCACGGCCAACCTAATACAATTTCACATATTGTGTGTTGCAATTAATGTTTTGCTTGAATCACCAATAACTCACAAATTAAAGCAGTTAGGTATAGGGAGTGCTTAAGTAATTAAAATGTACCATAAAACAACATTTCATTACAATACTAAAATACAGGGTGTTCCATTTAAGAAAACTCAGAAAATACTCATTCCGTGTTTCGACCAACCCTGTATACTAAAACGAAAAATTTACCTATACTAATAATTGTTAACAATACAAGACTATATTAAAAATCATTTTAACATAAATAGAATTTATTATGCCAAACAACTACAAGCCTACAGGGTGTGAATTTTGCTACGAAATTAATAAGAAAACGTAATTATCTTTTAACCTACCCTGTATAATATTACAAAACTTTATATTTAAAGAAAGAAGAAATCGAGGAGAATCCAAAAATGTAAAAATATACAGGGTGTCCCATTTAAAAAAACGAAGTTATAATCAACTTCCGGTATAACCGGAAGCAGCAAAGGGACCAAAATATTTTCATTAAATAGCTCACACCTCAAAACCCCTGTATAACAATTTTTATGATTTTCTTACCTTTAGTTTTCGAGATATTTCTAATAGGCCCTTTATCTGCCTCACCCTGTATAGTCTAAACTCTAAACAATCTTTTGCATATATTGTTTTTGGTATTGTTACAAAAGTGGACACCAACCATTCCTGATTCCTATTTTACATAATACTAGGCTATCGTCGCTACCTACATTAGCCCAGTAAATGGACGGGAAATTCGGCGATACCGTGTAATTTTCAGGGGCAACTCCGAATTGCATGAAAATTTTAATTTAGGTTCTACTTACCCTCCACTTCAAAGTTGAAATTGTGCCGTTGATTGCTTTTACTTGGGGGGTGACAGTCACCTCTTCTCGGGGGTGAATACAAATATGTTCAAGATAAGACCGGAAATGGATAAATTGACTGATGTTAAGCAAATTTTGTTCTATAGAGTTTTTTACGTAAGTCAATACTTTTCGAGTTATTTGTCATTGAAAATGTTGATTTTTCGACAAAAAAACTACGTTTTTAGGCGGTTTTTCGCAAATAACTCAAAAAGTAAATATTTTATCGAAAAAAATAATCTTATCAAAAGTGTAGCTTATAAAAAACCAAAAAAATGGTGTATCAGTAAAGTCTCTCAATCAAATAAAAACAAAGTTGTAGCTCATGAAAAATACATTCCTATTCGTCTAATTGAAAATCGAATATTTCAAGGTGAAATCACCGGAAAATTAAGCACTTTTCGGGAAAAAACCATTTAAACTTTTTTAAAGAGTTTATAAAAAGCTTTGTTTTATTTGTTTCCGAAAGTTTTACCATTAAAAATAAGCGAGTTACGCTCAAAAGAAAGTTGGCCCTCTTTTTTTTTGTAAAAAATCATGAAAATCTCGCCTGTTTAGCTCCCCAAATGAAATTAATCGCTATCGCTTTACAAACAAGTACTTACCTGTCTATGTTTTATATGATCTGTCAGTCTCACCGGTTTAAAGTGTTTATTTTTGAAAGAGCTATAATTGAGAAAGCTTGAATGGGTCACTAATCACGAGTGTATGTAAATTTTGAACAGCCATATCTTAACCAATTTTTGTCTTACGGAGAAACAAAATAAACTAGCATATTTATAATAGCAAAACCTACATTTTTCTACTCTTTAAGATTTTTCTTATCACTAATACTTTTTAAGTTATTTTGAAAAAATTAAATTTTTCAAAAATTTTTAGAAAATTTTTTTTACTATAAAACCAAATGTTTTTAAAAATAAGCACTTCAAACCAGTCAAACTTACAGATCATATAAACAATACACATACAGTTAAAATAGATGGTAAAGCCAAACGATTAATTTCATTTAGGGTGCTAAATAGAGGGAGGTTTTCACGATTTTTTTAACAAAAAAAGTTGCCAACTTTTTTTTTCAGTGTAACTCGTTTATTTTTGGTGCTATAAACTTGTGCAAAAAACAATTAATAAGCTTTTTTCCGATACTTTAATAATGTTGATAAGGTTTTCCCGAAAAACGCTTCTTTCTTCGGTGATTTCGCGTTGAATTATTCGATTTGGAATTAGACGAATAAGAACGTATTTTTTTTAGCTACAACTTTGCTTCTACTCAATTTGGAGATTTTACTGGTACACCATTTTTTTCGTGTTTTATAGGCTGCACTTTTGCTAAAAATATTTTTTTCGATAAACTACTTACTTTTTGAGTTATTTGGGAAAAACGGTCTGAAAACGTAGATTTTTGTCAAAAAATCAACATTTTAAATCGCGAATAACTCGAAAAGTATTGACTTACGTAAAAAACTTTATAGAACAAAAGGTGCTTAAAATAAGTCAATTTATCCATTTCCGGCCTTATTTTAAACACGCGTTTGTCACCTCCCGAGAAGGGGTGACTGTCACTGCCCAAGTAAAAGCAACCAACGGCACAAATTCAACTTTGAAGTGGAGGGTAAGTAGAACCTAAATCCAAATTTTCATGCAATTCGGAGTTGCCTACATCTGCTGACGTCGAACTGATTCGAAAAAAAGGTTCATATTCGTCAAATTCCAAATGAATTACTTTAACGTGAAATAACCAAAAACGAAGCACATTTCGGGGAAAACTCATTACAACTTATTTAAAGTGTTTAATGTGTTCATTTTTGTTTTATAAAAAAAAATTCTAGCATCAAAACTAAACAAGTTACGCTCAAAATAAAGTTAGTCCCTTTTGGTTTTGGTAAAAAAATCGAGAAAATCACCCCCTAATTAGTATCTTAAATGAACTTAATCGTTACAACTTCACAAGTTTCTTGACTCGTGTATATATTGTTTATATGATCTGTAAGTTTCATCGGTTAAAAGTCCTTATTATTGAAAGGGCTGTAGTTAAAAGGGGTTGAACGAGTCACTGATCACGAATGTATGCAAATTTAGAAACACCAAATCTTAATCAATGTTTGTCTAACAGAAAACCAAAAAAATACATGATATTCAGAAAAGCAAATCTGACTTTTTTTGTTTTTCGAGATTTTTGGTATCTCTAACAATTTTTAAGTTATTTTGAAAAAAAGTCTATTTTTCAAAATAAGCACTTTGAATCGATCAAACTTACAGATCATATAAACACAACATAAGTAAAATAATTTGTGGAGCGGTAACGATTAATTTAAGTTGCTAATTAGGGGGTGGTCTTCCCGATTTTTTTTGCAAAAACAGAAGGGACCAACATTATTTTGAGCGTTACTTGCTTAAATTTAATGCTAGAAACTTTTTGTAAAGACAGAAATAAAGCTTTTTTTAAACACTTTAAAAAAGATATAACAGGTTTTCCCCAAAAAGTGCTTAATTTTTTGGATATTTCACGTCGAATTATTCTATTTGAAATTTGGTGAATATTAATCTATTTTTCATTGGCTATAACTCTGGTTCTACGAGATCCAGAGACCTAACGCGTACACCATTTTTTTTTTTTACTTTTGTATAGGCTATATTTTTGCTAAGAACGTTTTTTTCGACAAAGTACTTACTTTTTGAGTTATTTGCGAAAAACCGTCTAAAAATGTGGTTATTTTGTTGAAGAATGAACATATTCACTTGCAAATAACTCGAAAAGTGTTGACTTGGCGAAAAAGCTCTATAGAACAAAAGTTAATTAAAATTAGTCAGTTTACCCATTTCAGGACTTAGTTTGGACATATATTTTTTCACCCCCAATAGGGGGTGAAAGTCACCCCCAGGACAAAAGCACACATCGGCACAATATCACTTTTTTTCGTTGACATGTAAGCTATATGTATGCCAAATTTCATGTCAATCCAAGCGGTTCTTTAAAATTTAGAGCAAATACCGTGAAAGAATGGACTATAGGGCAGCCAATGAGGTTATTTGGCTCCGAATTCCATCCTACTACATCGATTTAGTTGATATTTTCACAATAAGTAGAGAAAAGCTCAAGAAACAAAGTCTACCCTATGTCGATGTGCGCTTTTATCTTAGGGGTGGTTCCCACCCCTTCTCAGGGGTGTAACATTTTTTTGGTTGAAATACCCACGGAAGTGGCTAGAGAACCTAACTAAACAAAAACTGTTCAATAATTTTTTTTTGAAAACTCAATAATTTTTGAGTTATTCGTGGTTGAAAATTGGCCGTTTTCATTGAAAAATGACACCTTTTCGGGCGGTTTTTTGCGAATACCTTACAATCTATGCGTCTAACGAGAAAAACTATACAAAACATTTTTGTAGCTTATAAAAATACAAAGAGATTCGTTCCTTCGTATATCTTCTAGTTCTATTACCAAAAGCGATGTGGTAGGTGAGAAAAGTTTTTTTTTTGGTGCATGCTGAAATCGGTGTATTCAACTTGAAATAAAAGAGAAACGGTCGATTGTAGTTGTATAATGCTACCAATACCTTTTGTAGTAATTAAAAAGACCTTTAGAATGAGCCACATTAAATGTCGATTACATTCAAAGTAAGTGAGATATGCTGCAAAAAAAAATGATGACTAATGGAATTTAAAAAAAAAATGTAAGTTAATTTAACCGCTCATCCATCAGAATTTAAATGCATCGTTTTCCTTCTACAACACTTTTTATTATAGTGTTGTTTCTATGTTCAAAAAGTTGGACGGGTTTAAAATGGATAGTTTTTGAAAAAAAAATAAGATCAAATTATAGAGCGCATTTTTAAATTTTCTTAAGAATCTTTCTTTTTCTCCATGTAACTGGAAAATGATAAGAGATACGAAAAAAAGGTAACACACAAAAATGTAGGATTTTGTTAAGTAAAAATTTTGTTTTATGTTTCATTATTGTATCTCTTATCATTTTCAAGTTACATGTAGAAAAAGAAGATTTTTAAGGAAATCTAAAAATGCGCTCTATAAATTGATCTTATTTTTTTTTTCAAAAACCATTCATTTTGAACCCGTCCATAATACTTTAATAAAAGGTATTGTAGAAGTAAAATGATGCATTAAAATTCTGGTGGATGAGAGGTTAAATATACTTCTCATTTTTTCTTAAAATACATTAATCATCAATTTTTTTGCAGCATATCTCGCTTAGTTTGAATGTAATATACCTTTAATATTGCTCATTTTAAAGATCTTGTTAAGCACTACAAAAGGTGTTAGTAACATTATACACCTAAAATCGACCGTTTGTCTGTTATTTCAAGTTGAATACAACGATTTGAGCATGCACCAAAAAAACAAACTAAACTTACGTGCATAGAAATCGGCCCACTTAAAAATTTGGTCATTTTTGATGTCTCATATTTCCTAAACCCGTTGGCCGATTTAAGTGATTTTTGAACATGTTCTAGCTTGATTCTAATACCACTGGAATAATATTGTTGCTAAAGAGGTAAATTTTCATTGTATACCGGGTGTACGAATCAAACTGTGTTTTTTTTTTCTCAAAGTTCGCATCACCCTCTGGAATATTCTAGCATTTATAAAATACTGAAATTAAAACCCAACTATAGCCTCAGGTTTTCTTAACATTATGTTTTTTTATTCATTCGTTTATGTCCGATAACAAAAAAGTTAGGTACTTTATCAACTACACATGTTCTTCATCAATACAATAAATAATGACAGTTGACTTTATAAACGTATGCCCGCAAATGTTTCGTTTCCGAGATACGGGATGTTGAATTTTTTCTTACAAACTGATGATTTATTTAATTGCTTTAAAACCGGTTGAGATATGCCAATGAAATTTGGTGGGTTTTAAGACGTAGTTATTGCACATTTTTTGACGTAGTATTAAGAATTTAATATTCACCATTAACGCGCATACTTGTAATATGACCAATCATATTACCCGTATGCACGCTATTGGTGAATATAAAATTCTTAATTTTATCTAAAAAAATCCACAATAACTATCTCTTAAAACGTACCAAATTTCATTTGCATATCTCAACTGGTTTTAAAGCAATAAATAAATCGTCAGTTTGTAAGAAAAAATTCAACATCCCGTATCTCGGAAACGAAACATGGCGGATATACGTTTATAAAGCCAACTGTCATTATTTTTTCATGCAGAATTACCCCTTTTTTCGCACTTATTTAAAAAACACCGTGTATTGATGAAGAACGTGTCTAGTTGTTAAAGTACCTAACTTTTTTATTACCCAACATAAACGAATGAATAAAAAAACATAATGTTGAGAAAACCTGAGGCTATAGTTGGGTTTTAATTTCAGTATTTTATAAATGCTAGAATATTCCACAGCGTGATGCGAACTTTGAGAAAAAACACAGTTTGGTATACAATGAAAATACCTGTTTAGCAACAATATTATTCCAGTGGTATTTTTAAATAATCAAGCTATAACATGTTCAAAAAAATCTCTTAAATCGGCCAACGGGTTTAGGAATATGAGACATCAAAAATGACCAAATTTTTAAGTGGGCCGATTTTATGCACGTAAGTTTATTTTCACCTACCATATCTCTTTTTATATTATAACTAGAAGATTTATGAAGGAACTAGTCTCTTTGGTTTTTTATAAGCTACAAAAATGTTTTATATAGTTATTTTAGATAGATGCATAGTTTTTAAGATATTTGCAAAAAACCGTTCAAAAAGGTGCTGTTTCAATGAAAATGACCAATTTTCAACCACGAATAACTCAAAAAATATTGAGTTTTCAAAAAAAATTATAGGGCAGTTTTTGCTTACAATTAAGTTCTCTAGCCACTTCCGTGGTTATTTTAACCAAGAAATTTTCTACCCCTAAAAAGGGGTGGGAACCACCCCCAAGATAAAAAGCACACATCGACATAGGGTAGACTTTGAAATAGGAGATAAGTAGAGGCTATTCCCAAAATTTCGTTAAAATCCAAATCCATGCAGTAGGATAGAATTCGGAGGTAATATCCTATTTTTGCTCATTGACTGGCGTATACTGTAGATTAGTATATAAGTCCGTCCGCTATAACTTTTTCCATGCGGTACGATTCATTTTCAATTAAATTAACTCAAAACATAAATTGAAACGAACGTCGATGTGTGTATACATTTTGTATACTATATACTACACACAACAGCGTACGCTTCACTTTTTGTTTTGACTTAATTTGATTTAAAATGAATCATACCGCATGGGAAAAGTTATAGCGGACGGACTTATATGTAATGTCTGTTTCTGATGTTATTAAACCACTTTCTTTTTTAGGGTTGGGTACTTCCGATGCCAAGGAAGGCCGAGAGTACTTCAGTAACATGGATCGACATAGAATCAAATTTAAATACAGCGGCCAACAAGATGACGATCACATTCTTTTGGCCTTCAGTAAAAAACAGGCCGACAATCGTAAAGAATGGTTGACTAATTTTATGGTTGAGTCTAAAAGGAGAAAGGAGATTGGACTGTCCGAGAAATATCTTTACGCTAAAGATACTAAATTCGTAACCTTCTCTGACTTTATCAATATGGAATTGATACTGTTTTCAAATGGTGATAACGTCAGATCCATACCGAGCGTAGTGGATGGATTAAAGCCTGGACAGAGAAAGGTAAATATATTTTTAGCTATACTTGAATATATTCAACAATACTGCGTTTCAAACGTTAGAATCAGTATGGTTATATATTGCAAGCGGATTTGCCATATTTCGCCCATTCTGTGAATTATCATAAATAAATCCTCCTTTTGTATTCCACAAAGTACCGGCCTAATACTATCTTTCACGCCCGCTGCCGCGAAGAGCGACAATGTTGTCAAGAAAATTCTCATTTAGTTTGCATGGCCTATCCTTGATCCCTGTATACTGCATCGCATACTTGTAATACGCTGTATAATACTCCTTCTTTGTAGTATCGTGCCCATATTTTAGGCGTCGGTAAATTCCATGACAATTTGCCGATATTGTTCTCGGTCTTGCGCGGCATGTAAAGTAGCAATTCATCTGCTGATAGGCCTGTTCTGTGACAAAGGTTTCGGAGCCATAATAGTCTGGGCATATTATCCGAGAATAGCCCATTTTTGGGAAAAGTTATTTACCAGCAATTTTATTGCTGGAATCTAATCTTATGATTGTATATATCAATAATATAGGTATGCAAAGTCCGCAGATGGTGTGCTACTTTTTTATAAACAAAAATGGCGCCCGAAAATCGTGTTTTTTTCAATTTTTGCTCTATAACTCCAAAGATTTTAACTTTACACCAAAAACACTGTAACAAAAATTCACCGTAATTAAATTACAATGATCTGGAAACGAAAACCGTCAGAATGATACATAAGAATAACTATGATTTTTGTATAAAAAAAGCACTGTACCTATCTAATATACTTTACAGAATTGAAATCGGACTATTTAAGCGGCCTCAGGAATATTTTAAAATTATAAACAATTTTTTGGCTTATAAACAAATAGAATATCTCGGGAAAATATTAAATTAAATCATGAAAACGGTATTGAAAAAAAAAAGCGGCATGACGCTTCTTTTAAAATAAAAAACGTTTAATTGTGATGAGTAGTTCCTGAGATACAAGCGGTCAAAGTTGACCGGCATTTAAGGCAAATATATAAACAATAGGATCATAATTTTCAAACCATTACTTTTTTATTTCGGTCCTCTTTCTTCACACCAATTTTCATATCTTTAAAATACTCAACATATTTTATTATAATAAAAACTATCGATATTACGACTGAAAATTGCGAAAAATAGCAAAATTCCAATCAAAAATTAGGTTGAAGAAAATGGAATCTCAAAGTTCAAAATCGATATAAGTTAAAAAAAAATGCATTTTCTCAGCTTCCGGGAGCAATTTTCTTCATTCTTTTTTTGTTGTTAAGTAACTCGAGTAGAGCCATCTAACTAACGTATTAATAAATGTCAAATTTGTTTTTGTTTTGTTATAATAGATTAATTTATTTATAAGAAAAGAAAACTGCATATTTTTTCCAGTTGTAGACTTTTTTTAGATAAACTTACTACAAGTGTACCTTTTTAACGTTAAAAATACAAATATTCTCATTTGAAAGCTGTACAATTATTTAAACAATCTTTATTTAAACAAATTTAAAAAATTTGTTATAATAAAAAAATTAATTTATTATAACAAAACAAAACCAAGTTTGACATTTAATAATGCATTAGTTAGATGGCTCTACTCGAGTTACTTGGGAACAAAAAAATAATGAAGAAAATTGCTCCATGGGAAGCCGAGAAAATGCATTTTTTTAACGTATACCGACTTTGAACTTTTGAGTTTGCATTTTCTCCAACCTAATTTTTGATTGGAATTTTGCTATTTTTGGCAATTTTCACTCGTAATATCGATAGTTTTTATTATAATAAAATATGTTATGAGTGTTTTAAAGATATGAAAATTGGTGTGGAGAATGAGGACAAAACTAAAAAGGTGATGGTTTAAAAATCATGATCCTATTGTTTATATATTTGCCGTAAATGCCGGTCAAATTCGACCAGTTGTATCTCAGGAACCACTTATCACAATTAAACGTTTTTTCTTTTAAAAGAAGCGTCCTGCCGCTTTTTTCCAATACCGATTTCATGATTTAATTTAATTCAATATTTCCCGAGATATTCTAATTGTTTATAAGCCAAAAAATTGTTTATAATTTTAAAATATTCCTGAGGCCACTTAAATAGTCCAATTTCAATTCTGTAAAGTACATTAGATAGGTACAGTGTCTTTTTAATAAAAAATTATTGTTATTCTTACGTATCATAATTATTGTGGTTATTATAGCGACCGTAAATTTTTAATTAACAATTTAATTGTTGCTAAACTGTTCATTCAATTTCCATGGGCTTCTGGAATTATTATCTATTAGAAAAGAGCTTATATATTACTAGCCCAATAAATGACCGTTTTGGAGTGTAATTTTCAGGGGCAAGTCCGAATTGTATGAAAATTTGGATTTAGGTTCTACTTACCCTCCACTTCAAAGTTGAATTTGTCCCTTTGGTTGCTTTTACTTGGGGGGTGTCAGTCACCCCTTCTTAGGGGGTGAAAATCGTGTGTTTAAAATATGCCCGGAAATGGATAAATTGACCGATTATAAGCAACTTTCGTTCTATTAAGTTTTTTACCTAAGTCAATACTTTTCGCGTTATTCGCAATTGAAAATGTTGATTTGTCTACAAAAAAACTACGTTTTCAGACAGTTTTTCGCAAATAACTCAAAAAGTAAATATTTTATCGAAAAAATATTCTTAGCAAAAGTGTAGCTTATAAAAAAACAAAAAAAAATGGTGTATCAGTAAAGTATATAAATTGAGAAAAAGCAAAGTTGTAGCTCATGAAAATACGTTCTTATTCGTCTAATTCCAAATCGAATAAGTCAACGCGAAATCACCGAAAAATTAAGAACTTTTTGGGAAAAGCTTATTAACATTTTTAAAGTACCTAAAAAAAGATTTATAATTGTTTTTTACAAAAGTTTCTAGCACCAAAAATAAACGAGTTACACTGAAAAAAAAAGTTAGCCCCTTTTTTTGGTAAAAAAAAATTGTGAAAGCTTCCCTCTATTTAGCACCCTAAATAAAATTAATCGTTACCGCTTTACCATTTGTTTTAACTGTATGTATATTGTTTATATGATCTGTAAGTTTGATTAACTTGAAGTGCTTATTTAAAAAAAAAATTGTTTTATAGTAAAACAAAATTTTTGAAAAATTTCCCTTTTTCAAAATAACTTAAAAAGTATTAGTTATAAGAAAAATCTATATAGGTTTTGTTATTATAAATTGTTTCATTTTGTTTTTCCGCAAGACAAAAATTTGTTAAGATATGGTTATGATTAAAATATGGCTGTTCCAAATTTGCATACACTCGTGATAGTGACCCGTTCAAGCTTTTTTAACTATAACCCTTTCAAAAATAAGCACTTTAAACCGGTGAGACTGACAGATTATATAAAATATAGATAAGTAATTAAATTGTTTGTAAAGCGGTAGCGATTAATTTCATTTGAGGAGCTAAACACGGGGAGACTTGCATGATTTTTTTACAAAAAAAGAGGGCCAACTTTATTTTGAGCATAGCTCGCTTATTTTCAGTGCTAGAAACTTTTATGAACAATTCTAATAAAGCTTTTTATAAACACTTTAAGAAAGTTTAAATAGGTTTTTCCCGAAAAGTGCTTCATTTTTCGATGATTTCACCTTGAAATATTTGATTTGGAATTAGACGCACAAGAACGTATTTTCCATGAGCTACAACTTTGTATTTCCTCGATTGATAGACTTTATTGATACACATTTTTTTCAGTTTTTTATAAGCTACACTTTTGCTAAGGATATTTTTTTCGATCAAGTATTTACTTTTTGAGTTATTTGCGAAAAACCGTCCGAAAACGTAGTTTTTTTGTCGAAAAATAAACATTTTCAATTGAAAATAACTCGAAAAGTATTGACTTACATAAAAAACTGTATAGAACAAAAGTTGCTTAAAATCAGTCAATTTATCCATTTGCGGTCTTATCTTGAATAATTTTTTTTCACCCCCGAGAAGGGGTGACTGTCACCCCCAAGTAAAAGCAACAAACGGTACAATTTCAACTTTGAAGTGGAGGGTAAGTAGAACCTATATCCAAATTTTCATGCAATTCGGAGTTGCCCCTGAAAATTACACGGTATCGCCGTATTTCCCGTTCATTTACTGGGCTATACCAAGTTATTTAATTATTGATAAACAATTACTTATCTAAAAAGTTTATTATAATAATATATGTTTTTATTATAATAATGTATGTTATGATTATTCTAAAGATATGAAAATTGGTGTGGAGAAAGAGGACGAAAACGAAAAGGTGATGGTTTGAAAATTATGATCGTATTGTTTATATCTTTGCCGTAAATGCCGGTCAACTTTGACCGCTTGTATCTCAGGAAACACTCATCACTATTAAACGTTTTTTATTTTAAAAGAAGCGTCATGTCGCTTTTTTTTTCAATACCATTTTCATGATTTAATTTAATTCTATATTTCCCGAGATATTCTATTTGTTTATAAGCCAAAAAATTGTTTATAATTTTAAAATATTCCTGAGGCCGCTTAAATAGTCCGATTTCAATTCTGTAAAGTACATTAGATAGGTACAGTGTCTTTTTATAAAAAAACTCATAGTTATTCTTATGTATCATAATTATTGTGTTTATTATAGTGACCGTAAATTTTTAATTAACAATTCAATTGTTGCTAAACTGTTAACTCAATTTCCATCGGCTTCTGGAATTATAATCTATATGAAAAGAGATATTATATTAGTAGAGAAGTTATTTAATTATTGATAAACAATTACTTGTCTAAAATTTTAGTTGAAAATTCAAGATTTTGTTGGAAAACCCCGCATTTTCCGGGGAAAATTTTCGTCGAAGTAAATCGGGAAAAACACGTCTCCATGCATAATTTAATTACGGTGAATTTTTATTTGGGTGTTTTTTTTGTAAAGTTAAAATCTTTGGAGTTATAGAGCAAAAATTGATAAAACACGATTTTCGGGCGCCATTTTGTTTATAAAAAAAAGTAGCACACTATCTGCGGACTTGGCATACTAGGCTATTGATTATATTCAAAATAAGATAGCTAAAAGGAACTACAACGTTAACGGGGTTTTATTATTTGATATGGTCAATGAACATCTATATATGAAAAAACCGCGGAGTGCTACCATTTAAAGGGGTGCGTTTTTGAGAAATAAGTGAATTAGTCCCTGGGCACAGGTTACATTAGGGTGAGTTCCATGCACTTTTGGTACAAATATGTCTACATAAATATTGTTCCTGGTTAAATTTCCTATCTAAATATAAAAGTCAAATATACTTTTTTTTACAAAAATATATTCAAAAGAAAAAGCACAAAGAAACCCAAAAGAAAGAAATTTTGTTCTTTGTCCCATAACTTTTGTCCACGGGGATATAGGTATAGACACTGCTTCACAGAAAAAAAAACTTACATATCTTCTCTTTAAAATGTCGTTTAGTAGTAGAGGTCATTAGGATTTACAGTTTTCGAAATATGATTTTTCAAAGTTCGCCACTCACAGCAATTTTGGGCAATTTTCCTTGTTATTTCGCAAATATTGTTCTGTAACTTTTTTCTACGTAACTTTAGGTATATGCAATGGTACACGTAATAGGAATAGAAATCAATTACCTTTAAAATGGTCTACTTTTAATTTAATTTTTTCGTAAAATTAATAATAAAAAAGTTTCTCATATGTTTCCAACTTAAGTAGACACGCTGTATATTGTAAATCCCAAATCATGATTTCCAAAGTTTATACATTGTAAATTATGATTCGGGAGTGCTCCTAGTAGCATTTAACGTGTCTTGGTTTGTTTATTTCTACTGCATCTGTATTTTAAATCTAGTAAAAAATTTTTTTTGTGTTTGTGTACTACCGCAAATAGTGATATGTACCACCAGTGGTACATGTACCACAGATTGAGAACCGCTGCTGTAGAGAATTATTCGAATTTTCCTGATTTTAACATTGGATGCATCTTAATGAATTCGATCAGTTCATAGCTGGTCTTTTGTTTCTGTTTCTGTTTCTTTTATTATTTTGCCGTCCGCAAATAGTAGTGTGCTTAATTAATAATAATGCTGATGTTGAATTACTTTTCAGATCCTATATGTTGCTTTTAAACGTAATGACAAACGTGAAGTCAAAGTAAGTCAATTGGTCGGATCTGTCATGGAAAAGGCCGCTTACCATCACGGCGATACTTCCCTGGCGATGACAATCGTCAACATGGCTCAAAATTTCGTCGGCAGCAATAACATAAATCTATTGGAACCGAGAGGTCAATTCGGTACTAGACTGTCAGGTAATTTTTTTCAAGATAAAATAACAAATTCATTGAAAAGACATTCTCTAACTGGTCCAGTAATCAGTCGCTTCTGTTTAATGTTCAAAAAACTAAATTTGTATCATTTACATCCCGTGCAAACTTTACAAATCTGATCTAAGTGTTGCCAATGCCAACAATGGTGAAAGTATTTTAAGTTGTAGTGATGTGAAGTTTTTGGGAGTGACTTTTGACTCTCATCTATCGTTTAAGACTCATTGTTGGAATGTAGGTAAAAAACTAAACTCGTAACACTTTTATTAATAAACACGGACTAACGCCCGATAACTTAAGTAAATAACATAAGATTCCCTGATGACATCGTTACAATGGCAGACACCCTGGAATCGCTACAAAAATTGTTAAATAGAATTAACGATTATTGCATTCGATATGGACTAAAAATAAACAAGAAAAAAACTAAATTTATGATTGTCTCTAAAACACAACATGGAAATAAAAGGTTAATGATAGAGCAAACCCAAATAGAAAAAGTAAAGACATACAAATATCTGGGAACCTGGGTTGTTGACAAAAATGACCAAAGCAAAGAAATTAAAGTCCGAATTGAAACTGCAAGGCAAGCATTTATTAAAATGAAGACACTGCTTACAAACAAATACCTTCAGTTGCCTCTCAGATTGAGGTCTCTAAGATGCTACATATTTTCTATATTGCTATACGGAATGGAAGCTTGGACATTGAAGAAACAACACATAAGAAGAATAGAAGTGTTCGAAATGTGGTGTTACAGAAGAATATTGAAAATTCAGTTGGTTCAAAGGATTTCCAATGTTGAAGTGCTACAACGTTTAAATAAGGAGTTAGAAATTATGAACAGTATAAAAACAAGAAAACTGGAATATTTGGGTCACATTACCAGAGGAGAAAAATATGAGTTGCTGAGAATTATTATGCAAGGAAGGATCCAAGAAATAAGACGGATCTCCTGGCTGAGGAACCTTAGAGAATGGTTTAACTGTAGTTCACTACAACTGTTCAGAGCAGCAGCCAACATAGCCATTATGATATCCAGCCTCCGATAGGAGATGGAACTTTAAGAAGAAGAAGAACGCCCGACTGACTTTAGTTCGAGGCCCAAGTCAATAACATTCATTTTTCCCATTAATAAACAGCGACTAACGATGGACTCTCTAATAGCAGGTTTAGACCGAGACTAATTTAATGTTCTGTATTCATAACCTTAAAAACTTGCTAAATGCGTTATTTACTTTTACTTGCTTTTATATAATAACATTAATATATTATTATTGATAATAACGCAAAAAACGCAAAAAGTATTAGTCGATACATTGAAGCACAAAAAAAGCCCTTACTGTCGATTTTTGTCGCAGTAAGACGGATTTTAATGCAGTTTGGTGCGTTGGATTCGTGAGAATGTCAAGAAATTTTGTGAACTAATGTAATGAATAAGAAATCTGAAATTGCATTTGTGCATAAGAAAAATGCATTTCAAAAGTGCATTTTGAAATAGGCAACTATTATAAATTTGCAACTCGGTAAATTTTCTTACTCGGGGGTTTTTGGGGTCGCTGAAAACGAATATGAGGTCGGCGAGAGTGTGCAAACTACCAGGTGCCTGCAGCGGGTGTAATAAACGTCTTCCTCTGGAGTATTGTGGTAATTTATCATATAATTGTCTTAAACTCATTACTCGGGGGGGTTTTGGGGTCGCTGAAAATGAATATGAGGTCGGCGAGAGTGTGCAAACTACCTGGTGCCTGCAGCAGGTGTAATAAACGTCTTTTATGGTAATTTGTTAAATAATTGGCCCAAACTTGTTACTCGGGGGGTCTTTGGGGTCACTGAAAATAAATATCGCAACGACTAAATTCTAATTTCATATCATATAAAAAAACATGATTATTTTGTTCAGGATCTCCATTTTTTTTTTAAATTTGGCGCTTAAAATTATGTTGGCAGTATTGATACATTCTTGACTAATTTCATGTAGGATTATTGCCTTTCTCTCTCACACGTCTCTATACACTAATATAACGGTTACACTCTAAGCAAAACAGAACACGTTTTTTTTTCCTATTTTGTTTTCCTGTTATTAAAATAATTTATTATAAAGAAGTGTAAAAAAAATTTTTTTATTTAAATTAACGTGTCTCAGCAACGCAGGCCATTGACACGGTTACAAAAGTAAGGTTTACAATATGTTTAAATTACAAGAATTAAGAATTTAAATTAAGAAATTATATTATCAGCAAAATGATAAAAAACAACATTTATATGGCGTAGTATAACCGAGAGTCTTTGAGAAACATTATCACATTATTAAAGTTACTATTATCACTAAGAGTGGTGGATGGGTCTTCATCCAGTTTATGTTGTCTTCATCCAGTTTATGTTGTCTTCGGGTGTTCGTGTATAGCTGGCACTCAACTAGTATGTGTTTGACGGTGACACATGTGTTGCAGGTATGACACCAAGGAGGATTTCCCTGGCTCATCAGGTAACCATGTGTAAGACGGCAATGTCCAATTCTTAGTCTTCCCATGACAACTTTGTCCCTTCTACTAAGTGCTGGTATTTTTAAGGGAGGTATTCTGGGTTGAATATTATGGAGTTTTGAGTTTGTTATATTCCAGAGGTTTTTCCAGACTCTCAAGCACATTTGGTTTACTGTATGTTGTACCCCTTAATGAAATTATTGACCACGGCTGCCAACTTCTTATGGCTATGTACAATGCCCCGATAAGTTTCAGGAAACCGAATATTCCTGAGCAGTTTAAACTGAGTAATATCCAATTAGCTGAAACTTACCGATACAGAATGTACTTAATGGCTATTGCGAAAAATAAAAAGATTGTCATTGGAAAAATTCTTTCATCTGTTGATGCATTTACCCAGCATTAAAAAAGGGTATATTTACAAACACAAATTTGGCTGCATGGAGAGGACAATAACATGAACCCAACCGATTGGGGATGGGAATTACAAAATAATGTATTAATTCCAGTTAGAATGACTCAGCCACCTGGTCCTCCAAACATTTTAAATTTAATATTCTGTAGTTGTAAGTCAGACTGCGGCAACTCATTGGGGTGCACGAAGCATGGGTTAGTTTATAATTTAGCCTGCAAAAATTGTGCAGGCTCTGATTGCACAAATATTGCATTGGACTCGAGGGAGGAAGACAATAATGAAGAAGATGATAATGATGAAGAAAATGAATTTTAATGAACTTTTTAAACCATAAATATATTAAAATAATAAAAATTTATGTTTATTTATAATAAAAATACCACCCTTTTCGATCACTATAGTTACATCGAAGAAAATAGATTACCCCAAAAACCCCCTAGTAACGAGTTTAAACTAATTATATGATAAATTACCATAATACTCCAGTGGAAGACGTTTATTACACCCGCTTCAGGCACCAGGTACTTTGCACACTCTCGCCGACCTCATATTCATTTTCAGCAACCCCAAAAACCCCCCGAGTTACAAGTTTGGGCCAATTATTTAACAACTTACCATAATACTCCAGAGGAAGACGTTTATTACACCCGCTGCAGGCACCTGGTAGTTTGCACACTCTCGCTGACCTCCTATTCGTTTTCAGCTACCCCAAAAACCCCGAGTAAGAATATTTACCGAGTTACAAATTTATAATAATTGCCTATTTCAAAATGCACTTTTGAAATGCATTTTTCTAATGAACAAATGCAATTTGAGATTTCTTATTCATTACATTAGTTCACAAAATTTCCTGACATTCTCACGAATCCAACGCACCAATCCGCATTAAAATCCATCTTACTGCAAAAAAATCGACACTTCAATCCTTCAATGCCTCGACTATATCGCATAATTTTTGAAACAGAAAAAAATTTCAAAAATAATTTTTAATTTTTAGCTGAATGTTATACTACATTCGCTCTCGCGAGATTTTTTTTGAGACATTCGGAATAGGAAACGTACAACACAAAAATTCCTACCTCACACTATTAACTGCTAAAATCAACTCAAATCAACTTAATCTTTCATTAAAAAAAGAAGAATTATTAGAAATAGTGGGAGTGTCTACTAATCTCATAAAATTTTGTGAAGTTTATTTCTACAAAATATTTTTATTTTGTACAATAAATAATTTTCTCATTTGCTATCAATACATTATAATGGTTTAAATAAATAAATATTGATTGGCGTAAGGTTTATGTTATTTTTATGTCTGTTTACTATTAATAATATTGGATATGAGTAGGTGCGTTGGTTTTGTAGTAATTTCCAGTCACTTCTGACAACTGAATTTTTCAAAAAAGAAATTACTAACGTCAGTGTCAAAAAAAATCTCGCGAGAGCGAATGTAGTATATAATACCCGTCTATCGTCTTTAGGTGTCTACAAACCCATAACATTTTAAGTTGAAACGTGTTTTTACCGAAAATATGTATGTCAAAAAATATGCAATAACTACGTCATAAAACCCACCAAATTGCATTTGCATATTAGGTTTGTTCTAGCATCAGTTTCAAACGGTTTGAAACCTTCAGCGAATAGTGGACCAGCGCGAGTAGAGGGGATAGCCGTGGTGACTGTATTATGTTTTCTCATTGACCAACTGTTTGCTGACAGTTTCTGACTAGTTTGACTGTTTGCTAGAACAAACCTATTATCTCAACCTGTTTTAAAGTAATAAATAAATCGTCAGTTTGTCAGAAAAATTTCAGCACCCCCTATCTCGGAAACGAAGCATTTGCGGACATAAGTTTATAAAGCAAACTGTCATTAATTTTTCATGCAGAATTACCCCTTAAACTTTGCCAAAATTTTTTAAAAACACCCTGTATTGATAAAAAACATGTCTAGTTGTTAAAGCACCTAACTTTTTATTATCCAACATAAGCGAATCCAAATGCTAGAATATTCCACAGGGTGATGCAAACTTTAAGAAAAAAACACAGTTTGATTCGTACACCCGGCATACAATGAAAATTAACCAGTTTAGCAACAATATTATTATAACGATATTGTCAAGAAATAAGGCTATTCGCGGTGTGCAAGTACTCGGAAGGGATACGCGAAACGATCGTGCGCGAATAGCGGAGAAATATTGCAACTTTCTTAAATAAGTCATATTGTCAATTGAAATTGTCAAATTGACGTACATTTCATATCTATTGTCATTTAAGAGGAAAAATTATATATTGCTTCACAATATTGATATGATATGCAATTATTATATAAAGGTAAATTTAATTAATTGTATTTTGCTTGCAGTACTGCATTTTAATAACTAATTTTATTTACTACATACAATTGTTTTAGTATAAGAGCTGTGAGACATTTTTGAGTAGGTATTTTAGGCAACCTGAAAATTTTTCAGGTAACTCTTCCATGATAGCCTAATACAAAAATGCCGGTCTGGCTGGAGGGTAGCGGTTATTTTCCCCAAAAATCCCCCCCAAAGTTAAAAAAAAGGGTAAAAATTGTTATTACAAAAAATATCATTGACGTGACTTTAAAGTACATAAATTTAAATATTCAAATATAAAGAAAATAAACAGGCCAGGCGATTTGAGAGCGATTTTAACTCTGCAAGATACTTGCATGGGCGCCCCAGGATTATTTTCAGGGGATGCATCTGAACTTCAGAAGATTTCATCTGAATCTGTACATACTATTAACGAGTATAAAATATACAACTATACATGCAAAGCTATGTACATTCCTTCAGGACAGGGAAGTACAATTATTATTTTAACAGGGTATTTGTTAATATTAAAAATAAATATTCTAAAAAGACAGGTTTTTTTGGTGAAATTTTCCAACTGCCATGTGATCGAACAAATTACGCGTGCATATAAATGAAAAGCGCTATAGGTAAACAGGAGTGTGAGAAAGAGCGTATACCGATAGCTGTTTGCGTCCTCTGTTGTACCTGAGCGAGTCCGTTCGCTCGAGAAAAATAACGTGACCTGGCGATCCCATGTTGTTGTGCCTCGAAACGTCAGAGTAATTATAGTATTTTAAGTAACTTTTTCTTAATTAAAGGAAAATAATACGTACTATACAATAGATTTTGCAAATATGATAGAAAAAGACAGATTTATTATTATAAAGATATAGGTAGAAAAGTATAAAAGTATAAACTAAATTGATTCTGTGTCCGAATCTTGTACTTCTTCTTCAAACTCCTCATCTGAGCTTAAATATTCATTGTCTTCTTCTTCGTCAGACTCCCCTTGAGACTCAGATTCATCTGCTACATGATCTGTAAATAGTTGTAATATGTATTTAAAATTAATTAAAAATTAATTAGTGATTAATTAATTGAGTTGCTACGTATTCTCTGTCCTTTTATACGGAGTCGAAACCTGGACAATCACGGGCGCATCTGAAGATAGACTTGCCATTGTTGAGATGTGGTGTTATCGAATAATGTAAGAAATATCATGGACGCAACACGTAACAAACACGGAAACATTAAGAAAGATAAAAAAGTCAAAACAAATACTCAACACTATGAAGCAAAGAAAAATGAGCTACATTGTTCATATACTAAGAAATAAAAAACGTGATGTAATTTATAATATAAGGAAAAGTATTAAGTATTAGATAAATGCAGATTTTTGTTTATATTCGGTTCAGATTTGGACCACCATCTCCATGTAGCCATTTCAGCATCCTCATGCCTCATCATTGAAGCTATGCAGTCACAAATCTGATTTGGCACACGATCCCTATTCTCATTTAAAAAAATCATCGATGACGTCATCACGCCCAGATGGGTGACGCCACTAGTATGATATATATGCCAAAAAGTCGTAATTTAAAAATAAAAATTGGCCGGTTTCGGGATTTCTTTCCAAAATCATCCATTCTTTAGAAAATGAATTTATTCCAACCTTTACGTGCTCACTGTATAAGTAAGAATACGTAGCAACTCAATTAATTAATCACTAATTAATTTTTAATTAATTCTAAATACATATTTACAACTATTTACAGATCATGTAGAAGAGGAATCTGAGTCTCGAGGGGAGTCTGACGAAAAAGAAGAGAATGAATATTTATTTTGGCTCATTCTTCTTCCATTTATAGTGTTGAGTATTTCTTTTGCCTTTTCCATCTTTCTTAATGTTTCCGTGTTTGTTACGTGTTGTGTTCATGATATTTTTTACATTATTCAATAACAGCACATCTCAACAATGGCAAGTCTTTCTTCAGATGCGCCCGTGATTGTCCAGGCTTCGACTCCTTATAAAAGGACAGAGAATACGTAGTAATTCAACTAAATTATCGCTAATTAATTTTTAATTAATTCTAAATACATATTACAACTATTTACAGATCATGTAGAAGAGGAATCTGAGTATCGAGGGGAGTCTGACGAAGAAGAAGACAATGAATATTTAAGCTCAGATGAGGAGTTTGAAGAAGAAGTACAAGATTCGGATACAGAATTAATTTAGTTTATACTTTTATACTTTTCTACCTATATATTTATAATAATAAATCTGTCTTTTTCTATCATATTGGCAAAATCTATTGTATAGTACGTATTATTTTCCTTTAATTAAGAAAAAGTTACTTAAAAAACTATAATATATAATAATTACTCTAACGTTTCGAGGCACAACAACATGGGATCGCCAGGTCACGTGATTTTTATAGAGCGAACGGACTCGCTCAGGTACAACAGAGATCGCAAACAACTATCGGTATACGCTCTTTCTCACACTGCTGCTTACCTATAGCGCTTTTCATTTATATGTACGCATAATTTGTTTGATCACATGGCAGTTGGAAAATTTCACCAAAAAAAATTCTGTCTTTTTTAGAATATTTATTTTTGAAATTAAAAAATACCCTGTCAAAATAATAATTGTACTTCCCTGTCTGCAAGGAATGTGCATAGCTTTGCATGTATATTTGTATATTTTATACTCGTTAATAGTATGTTCAGATTCAGATGAAATTTTCTGAAGTTCAGATGCATCCCCTGAAAATAATCCTGGGGCGCCCATGCAAGTATCTTGCAGAGTTAAAATCGCCCTCAAATCGCCTGGCCTGTTTATTTTCTTTATATTTGAATATTTAAATTTACTTTAAAGTCACGTCAATGAAATTTTTTGTAATAACAATTTTTACCCTTTTTTTAACTTTGGGGGGAATTTTTGGGGAAAATAACCGCTACCCTCCAGCCAGACCGGCATTTTTGTATTAGGCTATCATGGAAGAGTCACCTGAAAAATTTTCAGGTTGCCTAAAATACCTACTCAAAAATGTCTCACAGCTCTTGGACCATTTACGTTTTAATAACATAATCTAAATCTTATTTTTTCTTCTGATTATTTTTTTTTTTTTGGACTATGGCCTTGACAATTATCTAGTAACCAGGACCATATCATTGGACAATATAATTAAAAGTGCAGAGCGAAGAAACCAGGTGTCGCTTTTCCGAACTTGCACGGTCCCAATAACATATTAAAAAAGTTAATCTTTTTCTTAAATCGGACAACAGGTTTAGGAGATCATGGGACATCAAAAATGACCCATTTTTAAGGTGGTCGGTTAATTTTGGCCCAGAGTGTAATTAAAAGTGCGAAAAATGTTGCCGAGCTATGAAACCAGGTATCGCTTTTCCGAACTTGCACGGTCCCAATAGGGAATATAACATGAAACATAATCAGTATTTCTCATGGACTTCAAAACGCAAAAAATATACAGGGTGTTCCATTTGAAATAAGAAAGTTCATTAGATTTCCAGAAAAACGGAAGATTTGACAACAATGTAATTATCACTATAATATCGGCCGCATTAGAAAACCCTTAAATACATGAAAATCGTTTTGGCGGTTTCCGAGAAATTACCGTGTTTCCATACTTTGTCGCTACCCTGTATACTTTTATATTTACTGACTTGCTATAAACATTGTTGTGTAACTTATTGGGACCGTGCAAGTTCGGCAAAGCGACACCTATTTCTACGCTCTCCAACTTTATTCGCACTTTTAATTATATTGGCCAATTATATTAGTCCTGGTTACTGGATAATTGCCAAGGCCATAGTCCAAAAAAATAATAATAAATAAAATAAAATGAGTTATTAAAATGCAGTACTGCAAGCAAAATACAATTAATTAAATTTACCTTTATATAATAATTGCATATATCAAATCAATATTGTGGAGCAACATATAATTTTTCTTCAATGACAGTAGATATGAAATGTACGTCAATTTGACAATTTCAATTGACAATATGAATTATTTAAGAAAGTTGCAATATTTCTCCGCTATTCGCGCACGATCGTTTCTCAATTCCCTTCCAAGTACTTGCACACCGCGAATAGCCAAATAAATTATCTATATATCTTTATCTAGTTATCTATATTATCTAATTATCTATATATCTATCATATCTAGGTGGTAAGGATTCTGCCAGTCCGAGGTACATTTTTACCAAGCTGTCGCCATTATCGAGGTTACTGTTTCACGTGCACGATGATGCTTTACTCAAACATGAATATGATGATAATATGAAAATTGAACCGGTGTGGTATATTCCGATTATACCGATGGTATTAGTTAACGGAGCTGATGGTAAGTAAATACTTTTAGATTATTTTTTATCTTTGTTAGGCCAGAAAATGAAGCTGAAAAAATGGCAAAACCTCGCAATTTTTTCGTCCAGCATCGATTTGTACAAAAATTTGGGATTAGGCTGATTTCACCCTCTAGTTCATTTTCTATATTGGCCGTTGTAAGCTTTTGGTTTTTTAACAGTGAAAACTACCCCTAATTGTAAAAAATTATAAAATAACATTTTAAACTTTAATATGGTCAACAGTTTGGTTTTATTAATTAAATAATGATTGTTTTATACTTTAGGATATAATAACATAATATTTCAACCCTTAAAACTGCTCTTGTTGGAGCTGTATATAAACAATATATTTATCCTAAAAGAATGATTTCGGCTTGAATGATTTGCATAAAAATTTGGGATTAGGATCATCTCACCCTGTACTTCGTATTCTATATCATGCTCAAGGGCGTTGATTATTTTTGGTGGTGTAAACTTCCCCTTATTTTAAAAAATTATATAAAACCATTGTAAATCTTAATATGGGTAAAATTTGGTTTTGATTGGTTAAATAATGATTGCTTTATGCTTTAAATATTTCAACCCTCAAAACCACCCTTAATAACATTGCAATTTTTATAAGTATGTAATTTAATAGATCTATACAGAAAAAAAAACGTATAATTGTGTACAAAAACATTTATTTACACACAAATACGAATTTACAAATACAAATGTAAATAGTTTATTAGTCATCTTCATCGAGATCCATATCATCTTCGTCTTCTTTCAAATTTTCGGGCAATTCTAATTTTTTGAAAAAAAATTCGTT
This sequence comes from Diabrotica virgifera virgifera, assembly GCF_917563875.1. NCBI lineage: Eukaryota > Metazoa > Arthropoda > Insecta > Coleoptera > Chrysomelidae > Diabrotica > Diabrotica virgifera. The sequence continues at coordinate 176,156,465 of NC_065451.1, forward strand.
TTATAAACATATATTTCCTTCATTTTTGGTGATAAAAATATTTTTCACAAATGATTTTGAAGGTTTTTTTAAAGAGCTATAAGAATATGTAAAAATTCCGCAAGATCCCTTAGTTTTTAAGTGAGGTGAGTTTAAAGAGCTCGAATAAGGGGGTGTTTGCTCATAAATAGAGGTTTTAAACAGCTATACCTTGCTAAATATTCAATATAGAGAAAATCTGCACAGTGAAATTTTAGTTATTAAAGAAGCACAATTTACTTAGTACTCTAGAATTTTTTCGTATCTCCAGTATTTTCGGAGATATTTTGGAATAAAGCGTAACAAATACGAAATTGCAAAAAATCAATTTATCTTTAAACTTCAATTTCTCTAAAATTAAGCCTTGATAATACCTATATAAAAATAATTAAAGATGGGTGAAGATAAATTTTAATTAGGAGGGTAGTTAGGGGAATGTTTTCACTGATTTTTTCGTAGAAAAAAGTAGGTACCAAGGTTATTTTGATCATGTCGCTTAATTTTTGTGCTAGAAACTGTATTCTTATTTCTTTGAAATGTCTAATTGTATACTTTAAAAAAGGTTCTGTAAGTTTTTCACAATAATTGCAAAGTTTTCCCTTTATTTGGCTTTGAATATTTCAAATTATGCATTTGAAGAAAAAAACTAACCTTTAATATACCTTATCTCGGTTTGCGCTGGTCGTAGAAAAATTATAAAAAAAGGATTTTATTTGTGTTTCTTAAAGATACAATGTGGATTTTTACAATTTTTTGATTAACTGCATATTTTTCGAGTTATTCTCACAAAACTATTTTTTTCATCGAAAAGATGGTACGTTCAACCGCGAATAACTCAAAAAATATTAGTTTTCGAAAACGTAAAGAACATTTTTTTCTTAGAATTACTTTTTCCATCGATGGTTAAAATGTAACGAAAAATTCCCACCCCTCGAGATGGGGTGGCAACCACCCCCAAGGTTTTAGCGTAGAGCGGCATGACATAGAAAATGATCCTTGGTATATTCCCTACATTCTGTGAAAATTTCAAGTAAATTCATGCTGGACGAAAAAATTGCGAGCCAAAATGCTTCATTTCTTGGCCTATGTAGGATTTGGGCGTGTGTGGTTTTTCATTTTTATCACTTCATCTTTCGTTTAAGACACTGATTCTAAAGCATCCGCACAATACCAGAAACAGAAATAGTCCAGTGGTCAGAGACGAAAATGCCACTTAACCTCATCATGCAAACAATCTGAATTTTGTCAGAATGTCAATTTTGGGGCCCCAAAAATCCTGTTCTTCTTCCTACTTTATAAATAGGCTCAATGCCTGTTTTACTGTGGTTTCTAGCCTCAATTGACATTGTCTGACCATCTTTTCCTCGATCGTCCCAATGATCTTCCATTTGGCGATTTGTCTCTTGCTATTCGTACAATTCTATTTTCTGTCATTCTTTCTACAGTTGAGGCCGCCCGTGCCTTTACCCGTGCGTCATCATTTAAAGCATACGAAATAAGTCGGAAATCTATTTCACGCAACAACAACTGACAGAAAGTGGCTACTGTCCCGATTACGGGTTTTATTATAAAATTTGACGTTATCAAATATATAGAATGTCAAATGTAAGTTTTGCTTCAAAATTTTTGTGCAGAATTACAGCTACATTTGAAGTAGCTTAATAAATTCTTTTACTTCTTCTTCTTCTTCTTCTTCGTCTAGCCATTCACGTCCACATCTGAACATAAGCCTCTTCAAGTCTTCCTTTCCATTGTTTTTTGTTGTACGCTACTTGTAGCCAATTTTTCCCGGCAGTTCGTTTCAGATCATCTGTCCATCTCATAGGAGGTCTGCCTCTGGGTCTTTTGTGTTCGTATGGTCTCCAGGTTAAAATTGTTCTGTGCCATTTGTTAAGATCGCTCCTAGCTACATGTCCAGCGTATTCCCATTTCAATTTTAATGATTTTTGTACCACATCGGTGACTTTGGTTTTCTGTCTTATCCATGTGTTTGTTTTTCTGTCCTTAAGTGATATGCCAAGCATTGCTCTTTCCATCGCGTGTTGAGTGACTCTGAGTATGTTCATATTCCTTTTTGTGATTGTCCATGTTTGTGCCCCATATGTTAATATCGGAATAATGCATGCATCAAAAACTTTAGATCTAAGATGTAGTTGAATTTGCTGATTTCTGAGTATATATTTCAGTTTGCCGAATGCTGCCCATGCTAACTTTCTTCTTCTTTTTATTTCTTCCGTTTGAATTTCCCTATTTAGTATTATTTTTGTCCTAAGTATATATATTCTTCAACTTTTTCTATAACTTTGTTGTTTATTATTGTCATCGTTTCTTCGGAGTGCATGACTTGTTTTGTTTAAATTCATTTTCAGTCCTATTTTAGAAGATTCTGTGTGTAGTTCTGAAAGCATTGTTTGCAGTTCATGTAGGTCAGTAGCTATCAGGATTATGTCATCCGCAAATCGTAGATTACTGAGATAGCGGCCATTGATGTTTATTCCCTTATATTTCCAATTTAGATTTTTAAAAACGTCCTCCAAAACTAAGGTGAACAGTTTGGGTGATAGTGTCTCCCTGTTTGACTCCCCTGTTTAATGGTACAGGGTTCGTGTATTCATTTTCATTTAGGTAGTATGTAGCTGTAGCTTGGTTCATAGTTTTTTTTATTAAGTTAATATATCTGCTGTCTATTCTACAATTTTGCATTGCGTTTATTACGGCCGTGTGTTCTATAGTGTCGAAAGCTTTTTCGTAGTCTACAAATGCTATAAAAACTGAAAAATTCTTTTACTATTATTGATTAATTAATATATAAGCAATTTATAAAAAAATTCAATAACATATTTTATTTTTGTTATTTTATTCACTTTGACGGAAATCTAAACACAATCATTTCTTTACTGTGTGAATGACGTTAGCTTTGTATGTTTTAAATATTAATTGCCAAAATATAATTATTTACCTTAAAATTTCAAAGCCCAATATAAAATTAGTTGTGAAAACCACTGTTTGTGTAATATAAAGAAACTTCAAATCGCAAAAATTCGACAAAAACCGCAAAAAATTCAACTGACTGACAGCCACAAAAGTAAACAAAGCAGAAACGTCAAACAAATTGTGCTTAAAATATGAATACATACCGAATCGTCTTTTTTTGTACCTATCTCTTTTCAATGCATTGAGTCTAGATCGTTAATAAAAATAACATGTGTTGTTACTTTACGGCAGCTGGTTTGTCATGAGTTTCATGCGAGGAAGAGAATGATGCTAGATAAAAAGTATGTGTTTTATCTCGCCAGGTATTAATGACGTACGGGTAAAGACTCGCGGACTCAACTGTATGTGTTGATTCCATTCTATTTTTCTTCTTTTGGTCCACATATTTATTTCTTCTATACCACATCTCACTCGTATTTCCTCACTTCTTACTCTATCTTTTAGAGTATGGTTTGTTATTTTTCATAAGACTTTCATTTCTACTGTTTCCAGCAGTCTTTGTGTTTTCGCTGTATCTGCTCTTGTTTCCGTTGTGAGGTATTTGTTTCTCCAGATTGTGTTGTTGAAACATCCTGCTGCTCTGTTCGCCATGTTTTTGTACTTCTTCAACTTTTCTGTAGCTTGACAGTTTAATTCCTAAGGATTCCGTTTCCATCAGTTGTTCTATTATTTTGTTATTTACGACCAGTTTACATCGTCTCGGTTCGGCTGATATCACCATCGATTTAGTTTTCTCTGTTGAGATCGCCATGTTGTTCTTTGATTAATCTTTGTAGGTCATTTTCAAAAAAACCAATCATTTTCGATTGTTGTGAGAAACAACAATCGAAGCTATTTTGAATGTCAGTTATGGGCGAAATCAATTTATGAAATAAAATTTGTGTCAACTCAAAGTAAAAATTTGATATCTTTTGACCTGAGTGTTCTATTGACAAAAATCAATATTAGCCTAATAAAATAAAAAAAAGTCAAAATGTAAATTCGAACAGGTTAAAACAAATTTTATATCACAGTTTAGGTGGGTACAAAAGATATTTTCAAGAAAGTATCCAAATCATATAAGGGCATCATTGTTTAAATAATTAAAAAGGGGTCATTTTTGCAAAAAAAAAAATACTTTTTTAACTGCTGAGGAAATTTACTTATTAATGTAGGTCTATGGGATTTTTTTCTGCAAAGTTGAAGGGTAAATATTTCACATAACAGTTACTAAATTAAATTTGACCCCCTATTTATTTAAATAATTGTATATAAAATTTTACTAACAAATTTGCAAAAAATTATTTTTAGCGTTTTAAATAAGCACTATAAAATATCTTATTTTACAGAATAAGTTACGCTGTATTACCAGTGTTAACCAAAAAAAAAATGGTCGAAAAATATTTAATATTTTTTGAGATATTGAATTTGTTTATTCAATGTTACTATATTTTCAATTGCAAAAACGCGGTTGTTGACAAGGAAGTATTTACCTGCTTAAGATCTGATTATTTTTATTTTTATGTATATTTTCGATAAATGTATTGATAAATTCAAATTTCAGTTAAACTCCCCCCCTAAAAGGACATTTGAAAATTATTCAAATTTGTTTATAATTTGTTTTTTTTTAATACCGTCGCGGGGATTAAGTATTTTGAAATACCGTTTCGATAATTGGGTTCCTGGGAATTTTTTACTAATTAACAAAATTTTTTTTGTCGTTTTTTCCTCTTCATTTTTTTTTTCTTGGAGTTATATTACTACGGGCCCTTTTAGGGTTAAATTTTATTAAGAATGTCGAATCTCTGAGTCGTAGATTCTAGACCTGAAAATATTAAGATTTAACTAAAATCTCTTTAATAAAATATGGCTACTTACTGAGTTACGGGGTGTTTTATTTAAAAATTTAAAAATTATTGTTACCAATTACTTTAAAACTATTTGACGTTTCCTTATCATACTTGGCAGAAAGTGTGGCTATTATACACCCTATTAAATTATAATTAATAAACGTTTCTAGCTAGTGCCAGAGGCGTACGACAGGGGATAGTGAATGATTGACCCTTCCCAAATTCTACGCCACTGAGTGAATTACTATTTTAGCGAAATTTGTCGATTCTCCAATACTTTGTATGTAAATAACTTTATAAGTATCGATAAAGTCATCAGTTTGAGATATATTGGAAGTTTAAAATGAATGAATGAATGAATCAAAATAACTATGCCGTTTCATTTTTAACGTCCAATATCTCGAAAACTAATGACTTAATCGTTACCAGTGAAGAGTACATTATTTACATAGAAAGTATTGGAGAATCAAAAAATTTCGCTAAAATAGTAATTCCCTCAGTGGCGTAGAATTTGGGAAGGGTCAACCATTAACTATCCCCTGTAGTACGCCTCTGGTAGTAGCTAGAAACTTTTATTTGTCACAATTTAGCAGACTGTATAGTACCCACACTTTCTGCCAAGTATGATAAGAATACGTCAAATAATTTGAAAGTACTTGGTAAAAATAATTTTTAAATTTTTAAATAAAACACCCTGTACCTCAGTAAGTAGCCACATTTTATTTAAGTGATTTTAGACTAATCTTAATATTTTTAGGTCTAGAATCTACAACCTAGAGATTCGACATTCTTAATCAAACTTAGCCCAAAAAGGGCCCGTAGAAATATAACTCCAAGAAAAAAAAAAGAAGAGGAAAAAAAGACAAAAAAAATTTGTTAATTAGTGAAAAATTCCCAGGAACCCAATTATCGAAACGGCATTTCAAAATATTTAATCCCTGCGACGTTATTAAAAAAACAAATTATAAACAAATTTGAATAATTTTCAAATGCCATTTTAGGGGGAAGTTTAATTGAAATTTGAATTGATCAATACATTTATCGAAAATATACATAAAAGTAAAAATAATAAGATTTAACACAGGTGAATATTTCTTTGGCAACAACCGCGTTTTTGCAATTGAATATAGAGTAACATTTAATAAACAAATTCAATATCTCAAAAAATATTAACTATTTTTGGACCAATTTTTTTTTATTAATACTGATAACATAGCGCAACTTTTCCTGTAAAATAAGATATTTTCTATAGTCCAGAAAGCCACTGCGCATCCGCTAGGGAAAATATTCTAATTCGGATTTTTTGCACAATCTTACTCAAAAAGGACTCCTTTTAACAAATTTGCATGTTGCCAGGACGAAAAGGTGGTCAAAAATTTTTTAAACGTTTTTTTTTTGTTTTTTTCCTAAAATTATTTTTTTTGCATGGGAAAAAGTTTTTTTAGGTTTTTTGGATCATTCCAAACAGAATAGGTCTTTAGTGGCTTTTCTCTAAAAATGATAGTTTTTGACATATAAGCGATTAAAAATTGAGAAATTGCGAAATCGGCCATTTTTAACCCTCAAAAATTATGTGAAAACTGAAAATTTAAATGTTGCCAAAGTAGGTAGATACTCTTTAAACATCGATTGATGAAATCCCGAAGAGTTTTTTGCAATACAATTTTCAAAACTGTTTTGTTTTTTAATTGCTAATCAAGCGTGCGAGACACTATTTTCCACCGACAGTATGGTGCAAATGAAAGAAATAAATTCGTTATTTCGTTAACTGGTGACTTTTAGGAAAAATCCCGAAACCGGTCGATTTTTATTTTTAAGTTGTGATATTGTGGCATATATGGTATACTAGTGACGTCATCCATCTGGGCGTGATGACGTAATCGAAGATTTTTTTAAATGAGAATAGGGGTCGTGTGCTAGCTCATTTGAAAGGGTCTTCAATTTTCTATTCATTAATATAAACATTTATATAATTATTTATACACGGTGTCCTTCTACTTCTTTTTTTGTCAAATAATTTAATTTAATAAAAAATTTTTGGACATCCTGTATAAATAATGTAAATGTTTACATTGCTGAATAGAGAATTGAAGAACCTTTCAAATGAGCTACCACACGACCCCTATTCTCATTTAAATAAATCATCGATTACGTCATCACGCCCAAACGGATGACGTCACCAGTATACCATATATGCCACAATATCATAGCTTAAAAATAAAAATCTACCTGTTTCGGGTTATTTCCGTGAAGTCGCCGGTTTACGAAATAACGAATTTATTCCTTTCATTTGCACCATACTGTATACACATGCAACGGTGTCGCGCACGCGTGATTAGAAATTAAAAAACAGAGGAGTTTTGAATACTGTATTGCAAAAAACTTTTCGAGATTTTATCAATCAATGTTTAAAGAATATCTACCTACCTTGGCAACATTTAAATTTTAAGTTTTTCACATAGTTTTTGAAGGTTAAAAATGGCTGATTTCGCAATTTTTCAATTTTTAATCGCTTATATGTCAAAAACTATTAACTTTAGAGAAAAGTCACTAAAGACCTTTTCTCTTTGGAATGATCCAAAAAACCTAAAAAAAACTTTGTTCCATGCAAAAAAAATAATTTTAGGAAAAAAACAAAAAAAAAACGTTTAAAAAATTTTTGACCACCTTTTGGTCGTGGCAACACTCAAATTTGTTAAAAGGAGTCCTTTTTGAGTAAGATTTTGCAAATAATCCGAATTAGAATATTTTTGCTAGCGGATGCGCAGTGGCTTTCTGGACTACTAGTGCTTATCTAAAACGCTAAAAATTATTTTTTGCAAATTTGTTTTTTAAGTTTTATGTATAATTATTTAAATAAATGGGGAGTCAAATTTAATTTAGTAACTCTTATGTGAAAGATTTACCCTTCAACTTTGCAGAAAACAATCCTATAGACCTTCTTTAGTAATTAAATGACCTCAGCATTTAAAAAAGTAATTTTTTTGCAAAAATGACCCCTTTTTAATTATTTAAACAATGATCCCCTTGTATGATTTGGATACTTTCTTGAAAATATCTTTTGTACCCACCTAAACTTTGATATAAAATTTGTTTCAACCTGTACGAATTTACATTTTGATTTACATGTAGTGTAATTTTATTTTACTAGACTATATGCGTTTTAAAGGTGAAGAGTGCAGTTTTCGTATGCAATTTTTGTATTTTGCCATGGTATCAATAAGACAGAGTTCTATCCATATTAGTCCAGGAACCAAAGCTTTTCACCTCGCAATTTTTACAGAATGGATCAATTTGCTTAAAAATTTGAGAATAAGTAGTGGATAGTCCATGGATCAAAATCTATATGATGCCGACAGGCGCTTTTATGGTGGGGGTGGTTGCCACCCCATGTCGGGGGTGGAAATTTTTTATTATATTTTGACCGCAAAAGTTAATAAAAACATTCATTCTAAGCAAAAAATGTTCTATACATTTTTTTGATGAAATTAATAGTTTTTGATTTATTCGCTATCGAAAGTGTTAGTTTTATATCTAAAAAATCAATGTTTTTCGATGGTATACTCATTTACGATTCACTCAATTTTTGCCGTAGAACAAATTTTATTTTTATGAAACCAAGTTCTTGGGAATTAAATTTCCTACAATTTCATATTTTTTCGTATCTCTGATGCTAATCTTTCTGGAGAAAAGGCAGGCGGCTTGAGATTGAAGTATTTAGTTCGTTCTTGAGAATCTTCAACCACCTACCCGTGTTGAGCTGCCCCCCCCCCCCACTTGCAAAAATTAAAAAACGAATAGCCCTGATTTATGAGCTCTCATATTCAGCCCCCCCCCCCCACTAGTTAAAAATAGGAATATTGAATCGGTTTTTGCGGCAGAATTACGAGCTATTTATGAGCTCTTGAAATTACAGTGGAACCTCGATAAGTCGGCCCCCGATAACCCGAAAGTCCGGCTAACCCGGACCGATTTTCATCGGACAAACATTTCAACAATAAAATGTATGTATTATGTTAAAACATTTTATCTGCAGCCGCTTCTGGAATGTCTTAAAAATATCGAATTTCATTGATAAAACTTCCCTTCAATCATAATATAATATTTGAGAGATAATGGGTATCTGTGTAATTTGAACTATATGATGGTAAAAATGACTCATGCACACGGCGGCGGCAGAGCGACATTCATTATCGCAAACAACAGGCACCTGTTATTCCTTTATTTATTTTCAACTGTCTTTTAAACAATGAAAGAGTCACTGTTCTTAAATTACGTAAGCAGACCAGACGAAATTATTGACACAACCAAACTGACTGAGTTTTTTACCTAGAAATTAATAATACTCTATATTGTCTATACTAAACTCTATACAACCATAGGTAACTGTGCATATATATTTCATATTATTTTGCTTATAAGGGACTTTATCTATAAGTATACCGTATTTTATTAATTTTTACCATGCTCTCCGGCTAACCCGGATTTTCGATAACCCGGATCGGCCGCGGTCCCGATTAATCCGAGTTATCGAGGTTCCACTGTATATAGTTTCGATTTTTGAGCTCATCCCCTTCACCCCCAAACAACCCTTTAATTGATTTAACTTAAGAGAAAAATGCTGAGAAAACTTAAAATATATCGTATTGAGGATATAATTCCTACAGCGTATATACTCTAAGAATAAACTATTAAATCACGTGCATTTCGATTATTGAGCTACAACCCCTTCGCAAGAAAACCACCCTATCTTCCCGGCTTAAGAGAAAGTTGTACTTGAAATGCATTAAATTAATTATTTGGCGACTACATATCATTTAATAATTTATAAGCTTCCAAATTACGCGCATTTAAATCGGTAAATTGCAATTTATTTTATATAGTGCAGTCACTGAAAGTAAAAATCAACGATTACCTTCAATTTCGGTGAACCTTCATCGATTTTCACGAAAATTGGTCAGTGGTTAGAGGATACCTCAAGAAACAAAGGTGACATGATACCACCTTGCGCCTTTACCCTGAGGGTGGATACCGCCCCTTCTCGGGGGTGAAAAATTATTTTATAAAAAATAACTGCACAAATCTATAAAAGAACAAATTATAAGCAAAATGTAATTTATAAAGTGATTAAAATAAGTCAATACTTTTTAAGTTATTAAAGATCAAAAATTTTAATTATTCGCGAAAAAAATGCATGTTTTGAAGCGGTTTTTCGTAAATCACTGAAAAACTGTAAGTTTTTACAAAAAAGTTAATTGGCTGTGAGTTTCGACGGTAGCGCTATCTCGCGGTTTGAAACTTATACTTTTCTGATAAAATTTATGTATGTGAAATATACAAAACGAGAAAAATAGATACTTATCTAGAAAGACATAAATTATGAACTGAAATATTATTGTAACCTGATTACTAAATGAATACACAGAATTAATAGTAAAATTAATTATGTTTTTTTATTTTATTCATTATAATTTTAATATTTAATATATAAGTTCGTGCGACTGGATGACTGCTTACGCAAGAGACCATTGAGGAAAAGAATAAGTTTAAAAGAATTATTTAACATTTTAAATGTTACCTCTGTTTATTTTTGTGTGCTTACTGATTTGCTTATTAAAATTTGTAATTTGTATGAATTGTAATTTGTTTGAATTCTATCAAAATGGATATTAAACATTATACTGGATTCAAGTCTTATTTCCCATGATATCCAATTTCAATCAGCAACACCAAAAAAGGAAAGGATTTAGTTGATGCAGGACATGTACGCAATGTTTCCGAATATAATAAATGCATCCAGTACTGTTATATTCAGTATTTTCATATGAATCAATACAACAGCTGCAATATCTTGTTTTCTTTTTTGAAAAATCCATATTATCCGTTTATCAAATGCACAAAACAAAACTGCCAACTGCCACTAACATAGCGTTGCCACATTTTATTTAGAAAATCTACTGTAAGTTTAGCTTACTAAAATCTACTTATCAAAAACTAAAATATACTATAAAACTTTATTAATATATTTGTATATAATTTAGGACTTTTTATAATAAAAATAACAGCTGACTAACTAGAATTTTTTTTTATTTAGCTAATGCCTCGACAACTAATGGGCATTGGTATGGTGATGGTACAGTAGATTTTTCCAATTAGGTAGCTAGTGTTATGTGTAGTGTGTGTGTTGAGTAAGTGTCTTGTTACTTTGCAAAGTCGATGTCATTGTCTTTGCAGAGACGCTAATTGTATTCGAACGTCTGCGGTCCCTCCGGTGGGTACCGATCCCACAAGGATAGAAACTATTTTCATTTATTAATTTATAATAAACGAAAAATTCTCTACCCTGGTGAGATTCGAACTCACGACCATTCGGTCCTTTCGATCCAAAGGTAGGCGCTCTTACCACTGAGCCACAGAGGGAGTTTAACTAGAAATTAATATGACTGTTTGTAAACAAAAACCAAACTTTTTTATATTTTAACTGGGGAACAAAAATGACCAACTATTATTAATTTTTATCTGTTTTATATTTAATATTTGTATATAATATTTTGTCATCCACTGATTTTAACATCTGCATGTCTGGATCATATTCTTCAAACAATTATTTCGCATTTTACATTAGAAACACGCAAACACAACATTTGTTGTTTTGCAAAGTTACATATATTATAATTAGGCCCGGTCTTTTCACCTCCGAATAAATATTTATTAGGAAGTTTATCCGGAAGATTACATGTAAATCTGTCAAATAAACCTCCGAATAACTTTTATTCGGAGGTGAAAAGACCGGGCCTCAGATATTTTAGTTTTCCATCGTTAGCTTCTAACAGGCTCACCGAATGCCAGAACTCTTCAATAACACCTGAAATAGGTACTGATTGCACTGCTACTTGAAATCTGCAAGTTTGTTACACCAGAATCCAGTTTCATTTCTGTTTAATATTCATCATCTACGTCAGTGGTTCCCAAACTATTTTTTCTCGTAGACCACTTTAAAAAATATACTGGTTTCTGTGGACCCCCTGCTGCTACATGTTTACCATACTTCCAATGAAAAACATGGGGGGGGGTAAAAATAAGACATTGAAGGGGTTTTTCGTCTTCTTTTCTTTTCTCAAAATATCATTTTAAGCGATTTTACAGTAATTTGGAATCTATTTAAACAAATTTGCATTTTTTATCGTAAATTATCAATTGAAAAAATTGTGTTTTAATAGAAGGGTTATCCAAAATGTGTTTATTAGGCATTATAACAAGTTTTTTGTTTTAAAACAAGTTGCTGATCAAACTTTAGCGTAGAAAACGATAAAATACTGTTTTTTTCCATTTTCCTCCATTCCAAAAATACATGTTCTTCTATTTGGCTGAAAATTTGCCCACCGATAGCCAAAACACAGGAATTTAATGGTTAAAAGAATTTGTATAGTTTTACAATACAAGAAAAGTTACATGCAATAAAGAGTCAAAATTATATAGTACAGTCGGGTTAGCATTTGATCTTGCATACTGAGCTATCCAAGCAAGATTCTATTTTTCTAATCTTAAGGGGGTCAATAGTAGTGTAAATTTAAAATCGCGAATAAAGGAGAACCGTTTTTGCTCAATATCTCCGCCATATTTAACTTTTCGACAACAAGTGTAAGGACTGAAGTTGTGGAAAATATGATTTCATATAATATATTCTATTATACATTTTTTTGTGCCGTCGATATTTTCCGAGTTGTGGGGGAAAGGGTGACAGTTACAGCATAATTATTGAATTATCCCGTTTATTATTAGTTTTATAACAAAAATGTACCTATACAAAAATGGAGAGAATTAAATTTTATACAATTTTGATTTCTTTCATGTTTTTGCTAAAATCAATATTTCAGCTAGTACGTATGCAGTAAAGGCGCTAGCACAAGCCCTGATTGATTTGATAGCAGTGGTTTTTGTTCAATATCTCCGCAATTCTCAAATTTTCGACAAAAATGTTAGGAACTGAAATTGATCCAAATAAATTGTGTTTACAATAATTATTATAATTTTTTTAACCATTTTTTAGTATGGTCGATATTTTCCGAATTAATTGTACTTACAGTAGACGGTAGACGCCCATATTTTTGACTCTGATATTATTCCACGTATTTTTTTGTATTGGAAAACGATACAAATTCTTTGAACCACTTAAAGTCCTGTGTTTTGGTTATCTTTGAGCAAATTTTCAGTCAAATCGAAAGACATGTGTGTTTTGGAAATGGAGGAAAATGTAAAAAACGGTATTTTAAAGTTTTCTACACTAAAATTTGATCAAAAACTTGTTTTTAATCAAAATAACTTGTTATGATGAATTATAATAACATTTTTGAGTCACTACTATTAAAATATTATTTTTCAATTGATATTTTACAATAAAAAAATGCAAATTTGTTTAAATAAATACCAAATCGCTATAAAATTTTCGTGGCCCCCACTTGCAACTTGTGAACCCCCATTTTTATTTCACGCCAACGTAAACCCCCGTTGAATCCCTCGTGGACCCCTGGGGGTCCACCTGGACCACTTTGGGAATCACTGATCTACGTCGTGGGGCTAGATTCCGTGCACTGTAGATATCTACACTTCGCTTTCTATCGATGTCAATTGTCGTGAAAATATTTGAATTTTTAGCTTTAATTGAATTATTTTCTAGTTTTGCTAGTTGATGCTGAAGTGACACTTAGTAAAACAAGAAAATATTTGAATTAAAACTAAAAATTCAAATATATTGACATTGATAGAAAGCGGTCGGCGGTGTTAGCGATTGTACACAGAATCCCACCCCTGAATCTTATTTTCGGTAATGACATTGGGAAATTGTAACAAAATGTCTAAAAATTAATTTAGAAATGGGGTAAATACTATTAAAAAGCAAATTTTATTTTTGTCATAAGAAAATGTTGAAATATACCAAAAATCTACTAAAAAATATTGCCTACTAGAATTTTTTAAAAAATATCAAAAAAGTAGAAATCTACTAAATGTGGCAACGCTGCACTAACAGCGCTGGCCAAAACCGTCAAATCCCCTCTGCTCCACCCATGGCGCGTCATTTAAATTTATCAGATAAATGCACAAAACTGCCACTAACAGCGCTGGCGAAAGCTGTCAAATCCCCTCTACCCATCGGCTCATGGCCAATAGTAGTTTTATTCGTATAGCCAAGTATAGCTTATATTCTAAGAATAAACTCTTAAATCACGCGCCTTTCGATTATTGAGAGACAACCCCTTCGCAAGAAAACCATCCCATATTCCCGGATTAAGAGAGAGAGAGTTGTACTTAAAATAATTTAAATTAATTATTTGTCGACTAGATATCGTTTAATAATTTATGAGCTCGCAAAATATACGCATCTCATTTATTGAATTGCCATTTTCTTTCTATAGTGCAGTCACTGAAGGTAAAAATCAACTATGACCTTCGATTTCGGTAAATCTGCATTCATTTTCACCAAAATTGGTGAGCGGATTTTGATGCTATCAACTTTTTCTGGAGCTCATTTTAGATAGGTATTTCTAAGTACTTTGATAAGTATTTAGTACCTTAGTGTTATAAAGTGCATCTCTTTCCCGTTATTTAAGCTTGAATCCTTAGATTTGAACAGTCGCAGAAAAAAATATACATTTAATTACCAATAACTTACTTTAAATTAACATTAAAGGGTTTTTCAAGTAAGCAATTTATTATATTTTTTATTGGCTTCAATTTTAGTGATGAACACTTTTTTGTAAAAACTTACAGTTTTTGAGTAATTTATGAAAAATCTCTTTAAAACATGCATTTTCTTTCACAAAAATTAAAATATCTGATCTTTAATAACTCAAAAAGTATTAATTTATTTTAATCACATTATATAACAAATTTTGCTTACAATTTGTCCCTCTCTCGATTTGTGGGGTTATTTTTAATAAAGTAATTTTCACCCCCGAGAAGGGGTGACATATACCCCAGGTTAAAACCCCAAGTTGTTATTGTTAATTCGTGAAAATGAATGGAGATTTACCGAAATCGAAGGTCGTAGTTGATTTTTACCTTCAGTGACTGCACTATAGAAAGAAAATGGCAATTCAATAATTGACATGCGTATATTTTGCAAGCTCATAAATTATTAAACGATATGTAGTCTCCAAATAATTAATTTAAATTATTTTAAGTACAACTCTCTTAAGCCGGGAATATGGGATGGTTTTCTTGCGAAGGGGTTGTAACTCTATAATCGAAAGGCGCGTGATTTAAGAGTTTATTCTTAGAATATAAGCTTTACTAATTAAACTACTATTAACTTTTTTGTAAAAACTTACAGTTTTTCAGTGATTTACGAAAAACCGCTTCATTACATGCATTTTTTTCACGAATAATTAAAATCTTTGATCTTTAATAGCTTAAAAAGCATTGACTTATTTTATTAACTTTATATAATAAATTTTGCTTTTAATTTGTTCTTTTATTGATTTGTGAAGTTATTTTTAATAAAATAATTTTCACCCCCTAGAAGGGGCGGTATTCACCCTCAGAGTAAAGGCGCAAGGTGGTATCATGTCACCTTTGTTTCTTGACGTATCCTCTAACCACTGACCAATTTTCGTGAAAATCGATGAAGGTTCACCGAAATTGAAGGTAATCGTTGATTTTTACCTTCAGTGACTGCACTATACAAAATAAATTGTAATTTACTGATCTAAATTCGCGTAATTTGGAAGCTTATAAATTATTCAATGATATGTCGTCGCAAAATAATTAGTTTAATGCATTTTAAGTACAACTTTCTCTTAAGCCGGGAAGATAGGGTGGTTTTCTCGCGAAGGGGTTGTAGCTCAATAATCGAAATGCACGTGATTTAATAGTTTATTCTTAGAGTATATAAGTTATATGAATTATATCCCCAATACGATATATTTTAAGTTTTCTCAGCATTTTTCTCTTATGTTAAATCAATTAAAGGGTTGTTTGGGGATGAAGGGGATGAGCTCAAAAATCGAAACTATATAATTTCAAGAGCTCATAAATAGCTCGTAATTCTGCCCCAAAAACCGATTCAATATTCCTATTTTTAAGTAGTGGGGGGGTAAAGTATCAAATTTCTATCAATCACTAAAGTATCAAATTCCTGCTCAGTGGAACGAGCTCAAAATTTTTAGTTTGCGGAATATGAGAGCTCATAAATCAGGGCTATTTGTTTTTTGATTTTTGCAAGTGGGGGGGGGGGGGCAGCTCAACACGGGTCAACCACCTTGTCTTCTCTGGGGTTATTGAATGGACTGTATTTTTGGGGGTTTCTTTTAGTATGTAAAGATAAGAGTAACAATACAAACTTTTATTTCTTTACGCACTATGGGTAACAGGAACAGGTATGGGTGACAATATGGAATATGTTGATACACTAATTTTGAATTATTTTCACAATCGATGTGACAAATTCTGGTTCTCTAATAAATATTTGAGATTCGTAGGGAGAGGAGATTTTTCAGTGACTTTTCTAACGACAGACTTTTTTCTTATATTTGATTTTTGTTAATAAATAAACTCATTAGCAACGCAGAACTCGATCTGTGACGTTAATAAATTCACGTCACACAATAAAATAAATAAAACGCGAAGAAAGATTTTATTGGACGAACACTTTGAAATTTACAGGGTTGGAAACAAATTAGTTTTCAACCACTTTCTATTCTGAAGAAAATGGACCAAAATGGAATTTTTTACCAAATTGCAAACATTCGTTATTCGCTTTAATCTTCAGTTTTTTTTAAAACTTAACATTCTAAGCCAGTCAAACTTCTAGAATCTATTAATAATACATAAATAAAGAAGAATAAATAAGTCCAATGACTAAAAACACCCCTAACTTACATTATTATGCCTCCAAATGGATTTCTCTTTTTTTTTTTTAAATATTGATTTTTTAACCGTAACTTTTTATTTTTTATCTTAGAAAGTTCGTTAAAAAATAATTTTGTAGGTTTTTACAAGATCTATAAGACAATTAATATTAAATCCTTTTAAAATTCTCAGTCACAAAAAGAGGTGGCATTGAAAGGGTTGGTAAAGGTGGTTTTTGCATATTACTAGTTTTAATTGTCAATTGCTCACTCATTTTTTGCTGTAAAAAAATTTTTTCAAACCAAGTTCTTGGGAATTAAATAAGCTACAATTTCGTATTTAAATTTTTTTACGAACCTACAAAAACTCACTATTCGCTTTTAATTCCATTTTTTTAAAACTAATCACTCTAAGCCAATCAAACTTCTAGAACTTATTAACAATACATAAATCAAGAAAACCATATCAGGTCAATAACAAATTTTAATTAGGGTGGTGATTAGGGGGTTGTTTGCTATCACTTTTTGCTGAAAAAAATAGGGACTGACATTCTTTTTATTATAAGTCACTTAATTTTTTTAGCTAGAGATTTTTTTTATTTCTGGAGATACATATTTTTAATTAAATACTTTAAATTAGTTTCAACAAGTTATCCTCGAAAACTGCATAGTTTTCCCGTCCTTTGACTTTGAAACTACAATATTTAGAATTTGACGAAGAAGAGCCAACATATAATAAAGTATAGCTCGATTACTATTGGTCTTAAAGAAATTAAAAAAAAAACGGTTTTGTTTATTTTTTCAAAAGGTACATTTTTGTTAAGTAAAGTTGTTTTGATAAAACGAAAACTTTTTGATTTATTAGCAGAAAACTGATTAAAACATTGATTTTTTCGATATAAAACTAACACTTTCGATAGCGAATAAATCTAAAACTATTACTTTTATCAAAAAAATGTATAACGTTTTTTGCTTATAATGAATATTTTTACCAACTCTTGCGGTCAAAATATAATAAAAATTTCCATCCCCGAGATGGGGTGGCAACCACCTCCATGGTAAAAGCGCCTTTTGGCATGATATAGATTTTGGTCCTTGGACTATCTATCCACTACTTATTTTCAAGCAAATCGATACATTCTGTAAAAATTGCGAGGTTTTGTCCTATTTTAAGCTTCATAACTTACACTATATGTACCTACACCGAGGTATTTTGGCGTCTCGTATTCCAGGATCTAACCACGCTGTTCTGCCTCCAGCTACCTTCGAGTATGCTTATTTCTAAGGTCGAAAGGACACAGCTGGGTTTTTATGGATTGACATCAGAGTAAATAAATTGCCTTGTTTGTTGGTGTATGGGTTGGTCGTTGGTATATATGTTGTATAGAATCGGCGCAAGAACACTTCCCTGTGAGAGCCCAATTTTTTTGGTACCACCAATTCATTGTCCTTGAACTGGAATGTTAGAGATATTTCACTAACCTTGTTAGTCAGGTAATAAAAGTCTTAATGAAAGCCATAAACAAGCTGGATGTAGAAGTAAAGAGGTGGGATTAGTAATTAATGAAGACAAAACCAAATACGTGAAATAGAACAGTGATGCAGGAAGGGGACTAATAATAAGGGGAGGATATAAATTTGAAGAAGTAACCAAGTTCAACTACCTAGGAGTAACAATAGGAAAAAGCAGCAAAGGCAGAATACGGGAAAGAATCCGGATATCAAGCTTTTGAAAGGAATAAGCAATTACTCAGATCCAAAAACATCACCAGACAAACAAAAATCAAAATGTATAAAACACTAATCAGACTGACCAAAAAAGATAAAGAAAATCTAAAAATAGTAGAAAGAAAAATAATGAGATCATTATTCAGACCAAAAAGAATAATAGTCGAGACATTGAAGGATTGAAGTGTCGATTTTTTTGCAGTAAGACGAATTTTAATGCGGATTGGTGCGTTGGATTCGTGAGAATGTCAGGAAATTTTGTGAACTAATGTAATGAATAAAAAATCTCAAATTGCATTTGTGCATAAGAAAAATGCATTTCAAAAGTGCATTTTGAAATAGGCAATTATTATAAATTTGCAACTCGGTAAATTTTCTTACTCGGGGGGTTTTTGGGGTCGCTGAAAACGAATATGAGGTCAGCGAGAGTGTGCAAACTACCTGGTGCCTGCAGCGGGTGTAATAAACGTCTTCCTCTGGAGTATTATGGTAATTTATTAAATAATTGGCCCAAACTTGTAACTCGGGGGGTTTTTGGGGTCGCTGAAAATGAATATGAGGTCGGCAAGAGTGTGCAAAGTACCTGGTGCCTGCAGCGGGTGTAATAAACGTCTTCTTTTGGAGTATTATGGTAATTTATCATATAATTAGTTTAAACGCGTTACCCGGGGATTTTTGGGGTAATCTTAATCTATTTTCTTCGATGTAACTATAGTGATCGAAAAGGGTGGTATTTTTATTATAAATAAACATAAATTTTTATTATTATAATATATTTAAGGTTAAAAAAGTTCCTTATACAAAATTTATCGTAATTTATCTTTAAAATTCATTTTCTTCATCATTATCATCTTCTTCTTCATTATTGCCTTCCTCTCTCGAGTCCAATACAATATTTCTGCAATCAGACCCTGCACAACTTTTGCAGGCTAAATTACAAACTAACCCATGCTTCCTGCACCCGCATGAGTTGCCGCAGTCTGACTTACAACTACAGAATATTGAATTTAAAATGTTTGGAGGACCAGATGGCTGAGTCATTCTAACTGGAATTAATACATTATTTTGTAATTCCCATCCCCAATCGGTTGGGTTCATGTTACTGTCCTCTCCATGCAGCCAAATTTGTGTTTGTAAATATACACTTTTTAAATGCTGGGTAAATGCATCAACAGATGAAAGAATTTTTCCAATGACAATCTTTTTATTTTTGGCAATAGCCATTAAGTACATTCTGTATCGGTAAGTTTCAGCTAATTGGATATTACTCAGTTTAAACTGCTCAGGAATATTCGGTTTCCTGAAACTTATCGGAGCATTGTACTTGACATGTGCTTGAGAGTCTGGCAAAACCTCTCGAATAGAACAAACTCAAAACTCCATAATATTCAACCCCGAATACCTGCCGTAAAAATACCAGCACTTTGTAGAAGGGACAAAGTTGTCATGAGAAGACTAAGAATTGGACATTGCCGTCTTACACATGGTTACCCGATGAGCCAGGGAAATCCTCCTTAGTGTCATACCTGCAACACTCGTAACACTGTCAAACACATACTAGTTGAGTGCCAGCTATACACGAACACCCGAAGACAACAAACTGGATGAAGACCAAACCACCACTCTTAGTGATAATAGTAACTTTAATAATGTGATAATGTTTCTCAAAGACTCTCGGTTATACTACGCCATATAAATGTTTTTTATCATTTTGCTGACATTGTAATTTCTTAATTTAAATTCTTAATTTTGTTAATTCTTGTACTTTAAACATATTGTAAACCTTACTTTTGTAACCGTGTCAATGGCCTGGGTTGCTGAGACACGTTAATTTAAATAAAAAAAATTTTTTTTACACTTCTTTATAATAATCATTTAAATAACAAGAAAACAAAATAAGAAAATAACGTGTTCTGTTTTGCTTACAGTGTAACCGTTAGATTAGTGTATACGAACGTGTGAAAGAGAAAGGCAATAAATCCTACATGAAATTAGTCAAGAATGTATCAATACTGCCAACATAATTGTAATTTCTTGTGTGTTTTATTTATATTTTATGCCGAGAGAGAAACGTGAAAGTGTGACTTTTCTTATTAATTTATTTGACAACTTCTTAAAACAATATACTAATCGTAAAACTAAACTATATAATATGGTTTCCCACAACAACAGATTTTATCTAGTGTATATACTAGATTCTAGTGTCCCAACATTCTCCGGACCCAGGAATCAGGTGGCAGTGAATCTATGTGGAGTCTTCAATGTTCTTCCATACCTTGATTTTTTAACCTTTTCTGACTTATCTTGTTCTGTTGATTCTTCTTTGTCTTCTCTTAAATTTTCTTGAATATCATTGATAGGTAGTTCAACTCTATATAGTCGTAGACATGGACGAACCAATACACCATTTTTTGTCTTTACTTTTGCGACCCTTTGGATGCCATCTTGCCCAGAATATACTTCAATGATTTTGCCCATGGGCCAGTTTATTCTTTTGGCGTTGTCGGAACCAACCATTACTACATCACCAACCTTCACAAAATCTTCTCTTCTTTGACCATAATTTACTAGTTCCGCAAGGTATTCTTTCCTAAATCTGTCGCGTAACATTTGCCTTAAATTTTGAATATGACGAAACCTACTTTTAAAAAATTCTGAATCCACGATGTCTAAATCAACAACCTCATCGGAATTACCCTGTAATGGCTTTAAAAAACTTGATGGGGTTAAAACCTCAAACTCATCGACTTCAGAAACATAGGTAAGTGGTCTTTGATTTATCACCGACTCTATGTCGCATAACACTGTGTACAACTCTACATAATGCAACGATGCTTTCCCTAGTTGTCGGCGCAAAAGTTCTTTTACTACTCTTACTAACCTCTCCCACCACCCGCCCCACCAAGAAGTGGAGGGTGGATTAAAAATCCATTTTATTCGTCTTGTACCTGAAAATTGCTCTATTTCTACCCAATTTAACTTTCCAAAAATATTGTCACTCCCATGAAAATTTGTCCCATTGTCCGAATATATGATTTTAGGCCTCCCCCTTCTACTAATAAAGCGACGAAGAGCGTATAAAAATGCTTCAGTAGAGAGAGATTTCACCAGTTCCAAATGAAGCGCTCTGTATACTGCACACGTAAATAAAACTATCCACGTTTTTTCACCTCCCTTTAAATATAAGGGCCCTGCTAAATCTATACCTACAATCTCAAAAACCCCAGCATCGTTTATTCTATTAGCAGGTAAAGGAGCAAAAGGTGTTTCAATTTGTTTACCGTTTAACTTTTTACATGTGACGCATGAGTAAATTACAGAGTTTATAGTTTTCCTGGCTTTTATTAACCAAAAATTTTCTCTGATTATTCCTAAAAGTATTTTCGGACCAGCATGACAACTTTTTTCATGTTCTTCAACTAAAAGTTTTCTTACTATTGTATTTTTGCTTGGAAGAATTATTGGGTACTTAAATTCTTGTGAAAAATCGCCATATGCAAGTCTGGTTTTTAACCTTAAAATTCCATTTTTGTCTTAAAATATTTCGAACTTCCTCAATCCCTTTATATTTTCTGTTAAATTTTGAGTTTGTGCAAATTTTATTATGCATGTTTCAGCTCTTTCTAGTTCTTGAGCATTTAAGTAATCAAATTTGTTGCTTGTCTTAGCTTCTACACATGTTCTTCTTCTTTTGTTCCTAACATTGTGGTAAAATCTAAGAATCCATCCTACTAATCTCCGTACTTTTGAAAACTTTCCAAAATAATTTAACTTTTGACAAAATTCTTCCGAATTTTCTGCTAGATTAGTATTAACTAATTTCATACATTCTTTCATTGCTTCTTCTTCTGTAGCGCTTACTTCTCCTTTTGGCCACATATTTTCTGGTTCTTTGAGCCAGTGAGGGCCCTTCCACCATTGTTTTTCCAAAAGTTGTTTCCCGCTACATCCTCGTGATAAAACGTCTGCAATATTCATATCACCTGGCACGTGGCGCCACTGATCTACTGCAGAATATTTTTTAATCTCTTTTACCCGGTTTCCTACAAAAGTATTCCAAAGACCCTTTGTTTTAATCCAGGTTAAGACAACCATCGAATCACTCCAGTAGTACGTTTTAAGCTCTGTAAAGTCTGTTACTTCTTTAACAGTTTCTAATAACCTAACACCTATCACAGCAGCCATTAATTCTAACCTAGGGAGAGTAATCGTTTTAACTGGACTTAAACGTGATTTTGCTAACAAAAGTTTAATTGAAATAGAATTTTGAAATTCTAGCCTAATAAAAACGCAAGCGGCATAAGAGTATTTACTAGCGTCAACGAAAACGTGAAGAGTTTTATTTATTATTAGGTTCTCTTCTTCTGGATATGCTAAATATCTATGTATGTTACAAAAATTGAGACACTTAACACTTTTTAACCAAATTTCGAAACGTTTTTTGATATCGTCAGGTAATTTTTGATCCCACGTCAATTTCAAGCTCCAAGTCTCTTGCAATAAGATTTTCGGTATTAACGTAAATGGAGCAGTGAAACCAATAGGATCGAAAACTCTCTGCGTTGCAGATAAAATGCCTCTTTTTGTTCTAGGAATCTCGTCAACACTGTCTAAATTTTTTATATCACACGCTAAAGTGTCAGTTTGGTAATTCCACTGTATACCCAAAATAGAGATAACCTTATTTTCTAATTTTTCATTGACGCTAGAAACATACGTATCGTTATTTTCATTAAAAGTCCACCCTCTAATATCAAATTTTGCATTCTTTAGAATTTCTGTTGACTCATCAATAAATTTTTTAAGTTCTGTTTCATTCCTAACGCTAAAAACACAATTGTCTACGTAAAATGCGTTAAGAAGTTGATTAGCTGTTTCTGTGTATGTTTTTTCCTTTTCTAAATGCAAATTAACTGTTGCTGCTAAAAGAAACGGACTTGGCTTTAGCCCAAAAACTACTCTACAATGTCTAAATATTTTTATTTCTCTTTTTTCATAGTTTTTCCACCACAAAAATCGTAAAAAATCCCTATCTTTCTCTGAAATGCTTATCTGCAAAAATGCCTTCGCTATGTCTGACGTTACCCCAATTTTATGTAACCTGAACTTTAAAATTAAAGGTATTATTAGCTCAATTAGATTTGGACCCTTTTCCAGTAAATCATTAAGAGAATTACCGTTACCATCTTTAGCTGATGCATCAAACACTGGTCGGATCTTCGTAGTTAAACTGGACTCTTTGACAACTGCGTGATGTGCCAAGTAGTGCGTATTCTTTTCCAACGGCTCTTCTTCTACTTCTTCAATGATTCCTGTATTTTCCCAATCTTGAAATATATTGTCATACTCTGTAAGCTTGTTCAGAGAAATTAACCGTTTTGTGGTAGAAAAAAGTCGCTTTTCAGCTAAATTAAAATTAGAGGTTATAGCCGGATAACCTTCTGCCCATAGTAAACAAACTTCATATCTATTTTCACTATTTACCACAGTGCTTTCTTTAAATTTTTCTAAAGTGCGAATGTCTAACTCTTCTCGACATTTCGTCTCTGCTGGATCTTTTATACCCAGAACATCTAAACTCCATAAAGTACTCAATGAGTCAGTAAAATAAGTTGAAACAAACGTGTTTATTTTATTATTACTTTTTTGTGTCCCCATAACGGTCCAACCAAACTTGGTTTCCAAAGCTACTAAAGAATCATTTATGTTTACCAAGTTTCCCGTTATGATGTGACCAAACATGTCTGCCCCTATTAATAAATTAACCTCTAATTCTTTAGAAGCAGAATCATTTATATAAATATTTTTATCTTTTAATAAATCTAGCACCTTTTGGTCAATTAGTTTTGGAACGTAATTGCAAATTTTAGATTGTTCCAGTAAAGATAACCCGATGCTGAATGAATTTTCTAAATTTTCTATACCTGCCTTAAACAAACGATGAATCTTTGGAGCTCCCTGCAACCCACCAAAAACACCTTGAACTATATTTTCTTGTCCAATTTTAGTTAACCCTAAATCTTCCGCACATTTTGTAGTTATATAGGAACGTTGCGAACCCGAATCTAGCAGTGCCCTTACTGTCATTGACCTTTTATTATCAGAAATAACCCTAACATTGATCGTTTGCAGTAAAGTTTCAGAAGCGACAGTTGTTAATGTATTTTCTAAAGATTCTGATTTTTGCAAATCTCTATTTTTGTTTTCTTTTTCATGCAAATCAGGACACATTAATGTAAAATGCTTGCGAGCGCATTTTATACATTTGACAGTTGTTTTGCATGTCCGAAAATTGTGAAACTGCTTTAAACATGAAAAACAACTCCGTTTTTTACTTATAATTGATTTTTTCTGCTCTAAAGTCATTTCCTGAGCTTTAATGCAGTCCTGACTGGCATGTGTATTGCTTTCGCAAAAAATACAAGAAAACTTTTGCTTACCCTTGGTTTTTAAACTCTCTGTATGTAAGGTTTCTACAGTATACTTATCGTCAATACTTTTTGGAACTGTGAAACTAGACTGAGCAAGTTTTACACGCTCTTCGGCCTCCACTTCTGTTTTCAGGAACTCTAGTAGACCCTGCAACTCATTATTAAATTTTAAATTATTAGAAGCCCTATTTCTTTCCCAAATTTTAAGCAACTCATAAGGTAGCGCGGATTCAACAAGTGGCAAAAGCATCGCTGCATACTTGTCGCTAGTAACACCTAGTGTTCCCAAAGCCCTAAGCTGAGTCTCCAACCTATCATACAAAGTAGATAAAGCCATACCTGGGTCCTCCTTTGAGGTTTGTTGATTTAGAATTAAATTTAATAACTCCCTAACGTATACCTCAATTAAAATTTCGTCCCTTGCGAATCTATTTTTCAGTTGGTCAATGGCTATTTTATAATTTTCAGCGGAAGGTGGGAAGCTTTCGACAAGGCTTCTGGCTGGCGTGCCATCTTCTGTTGATTGGATCAGGTATTGGAACTTGTCTTCGTTTGGAAGGTCTGCGTCTTCATCGATTTTTCTAAACTGGCCCCAAAAATTTATCCAATTTTTGACATTTCCATCATATTTCTTTATTTCAAGTTTTGGCAGATGTAAATTTTTGACAGGTTTTTCATTTTTTGTACCTTTATTTTCTTGATCTTTCAAAGTTTTTAAATTTTTGATCAAGTATTCACATTCTATTCTAAATTTTCCTACCTCGTCACGAAAGTTTTCTTCATCATTTAATTCCTTGCTAATAGTTTCCGTGCTGGTTTCTTCTGCAAATAGAATGTCTTTTATGCTGTTGTCTAGAAGAAATACTCGCTCTGCTTTATCATCAACTTGTTGCAGGAGTCTTTGTATTGTCTTCTCGTCACTGGGATTCACCTCTTCAATTTCTTTAAAAACTTTTTTCAGGGATCCTTTTATTGTTTCCCTCTCTAGCTTTAGGTTCTTCATGTTTTACAATTAACCAGGGATGCCAATAATGTAATTTCTTGTGTGTTTTATTTATATTTTATGCCGAGAGAGAAACGTGAAAGTGTGACTTTTCTTATTAATTTATTTGACAACTTCTTAAAACAATATACTAATCGTAAAACTAAACTATATAATATGGTTTCCCACAACAACAGATTATATCTAGTGTATATACTAGATTCTAGTGTCCCAACAATAATTTTAAGCGCCAAATTTAAAAAAAAATGGAGATCCTGAACAAAATAGTCATGTTTTATTATAATATTCTATGAAATTAGAATTTAGTCGTTGCAATGTTTATTTTCAGTGACCCCAAAGACCCCCCCGAGTAACAAGTTTGGGCCAATTATTTAACAAATTACCATAATAGTCCAGAGGAAGACGTTTATTACACCTGCTGCAGGTAGTTTGCACACTCTCGCCGACCTCATATTCATTTTCAGCTACCCAAAAACCCCCGAGTAATGAGTTTAAGCCAATTATATGATAAATTACCACAATACTCCAGAGGAAGACGTTTATTACACCCGCTGCAGGCACCAGGTAGTTTGCACACTCTCGCCGACCTCATATTCGTTTTCAGCGACCCCAAAAACCCCCCGAGTAAGAAAATTTACCGAGTTGCAAATTTATAATAATTGCCTATTTCAAAACGCACTTTTGAAATGCATTTTTCTTATGCACAAATGCAATTTCAGATTTCTTATTCATTACATTAGTTCACAAAATTTCGTGACAGTCTCACGAATCCCAAACTGCATTAAAATCCGTCTTACTGCGCCAAAAATCGACAGTAAGGCCTTTTTTGTGCTTCAATGCCTCGACTAGAAGCTAAGCAGAAACAAAAATGAAGACCAATAAAGAACTTCAATAAGAAATTTGAGGAGAGAACATAGCAAGATGACTAGAATGGACAGGCCACATAATAAGAAGAGTATCAACAGAAATTAAAAAAAGAGTCATGAACTGAACACCCCTGGGACCAAGAAAAAGAGGAAGGTCCAGGATAAGATGGTGGAACCAGATAGAGGGAGACAAAAATAATGAAAATAAAAGACTGGAAGACAAAATGCAGAAACAGAAAAGATTGGAAATATGTAACCAACTCTGCATAGACGCACAGATCTATAAGAAATAAACCAAACAGGAATTATCCACCTGGAAAAAAGGATTACTATATGCCCCAGCAATGTGAGATTAAGGATTTGACTGCAGCAGGACTATCCGGTTCAGTATCATTCTTTTGTGTCACCTTGAAAAGGTGACACAAAAGAGAGGCAGGTCTAAAACTCTTTGCGTCCGCCCAGTCCTTCACTGGTTTTAAGAGGTCAACCACTCTAGCTTTCCTCCATATTTTGGGGATTTGTGTATGGATAGAGCAATTCATCATATTCATAAGCCACTCTTGGTTTTTAGTCCAAAGTTCTTTATTTGTTCTGTTCCTATGATATAATTAATATTTATATTTAAGGTATTGGCACCGGTTGGATGACGAAGATTCCAAACTTCAACCCAAGAGATCTTGTCAAAAATCTAAGGCGCATGTTAGATGGTGAAGAACCTGAGGAATTAATCCCTTGGTATAAGAATTTTCAAGGCACTATACAATATTGTGGCGACCAGCGATATGTTATCAATGGTGAAATCGCTATTCTAGATGATGACAGATTAGAAATCACCGAGTTGCCAGTCGGTACTTGGACCCAAAATTATAAAGAAAATACGTTGGAACCAATGTTACATGGTATGAGGAAAGTAATGATATCTAAAATATGTTTGTAAAATGTAGTTTTTTTAAAACGTTTTTATACACAATAATAATGTATACATCATCGTTGATTTTCTTAAATGCCAACACTGTCATTTTGATAGATATTTTGATAGGGTGTGTAAAATTATATATGACTGCCAATTATCAAATTTTTATTCCCTGCCATTTACAAGATAATAAAAAATAAGAAAGTTATGAAAAACAAATAATCAAAGAATTGAATTTAATTATTTCAATTAAGCAAATGCTCATAATGTTTAACGACGTTCTATACCTTCGGCGAAGAATTAAGGATTTGCATGAAATTTTAGTATGTTATAGTTTACTTCAAAAAACTAAGACTTGATTTTTAAAAAATGTTTTACCGTGCCGTTTAATTACTATTAAGGGTCAAAGTTAAGTTTTAACATGGGCTCTTATGAGAATTCTTAAAAAGTTAATAACTTTTGACCCAAATTTACGATTTTTAATTATTTGTGCTTAAATTAAAGTTTTTTTATAAGGAATAACATTAAAAAATTAGGATTGTTTACCGTGCCATTTATTTTTAATTTATTTATTATAATTAATTCTGTAATTTCCGTAATTTATTAGAATTTATTTTTATAAAGTATTCAATACTGAAACATATGATTTGAGTATTCTGCTATAAATGCATTGTTACCAACTTTTGCTTGCATATAAGTTTCCCCCCTTTCCTCTGAGAGGCATACCCCGCAACGAAGGTGTAGAACGTCGTTAAAACGAATGTCGATCTCGTTTAGGATATTGTCAAATGTCAAAATGACAGTGTTGACATTTAAGAAAATCAACGATGATGTCATATCTCTAAATTGGGACACCCTGTATACATTATTATTGTTTGTAAAAAATTTTGATTTGAAATACTAATCGACAGGTCTGAGCATTTTTCAAAAAAAAAACAATTAGTATGTGAACTATTGAATTTATTCCACATTACAGACTCGCTTTGTATATTTCACTTATTTGTCACTGTCTCCGAAAAAGCTTATCGATATTTTAAACATACTTCCAGACTAGCTAGACATCTGAAATTTTCATAATAGCTCAGATCTCGATGACGACGCAATATTCAACAGCTTTTACATGGATGCATCGAGTTTTATTTTGAATTTTAAGCCATTTTAAATGCAAATATTGCAGTGACTTTTAGATCCGGTTGTAAAGCATGTTAGTCAACAGCATTCGATAGATTGAGAGGTCCCCGGTTCAAACCGACGGACGTGTTCCCTTTTTTTAGTTTACTTTAATTAGCATATTTATATATTTCATATTTAAGAAGAAAATGACATGGAAAAAATACATCGAAACGGGATTAGAAGAAGATAAAGAAGAATATTACAAGCAGAGACGATTGGTAAAAAAGACAGTCACACAAGCAAAAGCAAAATCATGGAAAGAATTTGGAGAAAAACTACAAGAAGGATATATAACATATAATAGAAACTTTTGAACGACAATACGACACATGAAGGGGGGAAAAGGAAAGGAGATAAATGCAGTAAGAAATACATCAATGCAAATTCAAATAAACCCAGAACAAATAGCTAGGGTATGTAAAGAATATTATCAGGAAAAATTTGATACCGAGGTAACACAGGTGACAATGTAATAAATGAAGGCCAAGAAAACACAGAGATAGACCAAATAAGTAGAGAAGAAGTAATAGAAGGAATATCAAACATAAAAATAGACCAGGCAGGAGGAGATGATGAAATTGAACCGAAAATGGTAAAATACATGGGAGAAGAGGGAATAAACTGGCTATGGACAATATATAAAGAGGCGTGGGAAAAACAAGCAATCCCTAGAGACTAGCAGAATAACATAATTGTACCAATATACAAAAAAGGAGAACATATAAACTGCGAAAACTACAGAGCTATATGTCTGTCATCAGTATGCTTTAAAATGTATACGAAAATAATAGAGAAAAGACTCAGCGCTTGTTCACAATGGACGTAACCATAAGCTGAACGTAAACCGTAATTTGTACATAATTTTATGCAGCGTTCACAATAGACTTAAATTTTACGTAAAGACAGGCTGTCTTTACGTAAAATTTAAGTCTATTGTGAACGCTGCATAAAATTATGTACAAATTACGGTTTACGAAATTATAACGGTTTAAGTTCATCTTATGGTTACGTCCATTGTGAACAAGCGCTAAGGCAAGAAGTAGAAATGAAATTGGGAGAAATGAAACAAATGACAACATATATACCATCAGGAATAGGGAACTTGCACAATTTTTTTTATTACATAATAATGTTCAGTTTTGTTTAAAAATGAGATTTCCAAAATTTCACGCTTCAAAAACTCGTAATAACTTAGAAATACGTATTTAAAGTCTTCAGCGGTATAAAATAGTTCAAACGACCCGTGACGTCACATAGTTTTACATTAGTTTTTATTATGGTTATATTTCGCTGTGTCTAGGTACACGCTAACGTGTACGCAAATAAAAAAGTTAGGTATGTACAAGCGAATTAAACTTCATCAAGCCAGTGACGTTATTATTTAGCGTGCGCAGTGACTGTATATTTTGGTACATGCTATTTTGATATGTTTAGCGTGTGTTTGATAGAAAAATATTTGTTAAAGGAAGGGAAGCAGAACTATTCAGATGTTTCAAACTTAATTGCAATAAATCAATGTATATATTAAAGTATATATTTAGGTTAGCAAAATAAATACAGTGAAACTTGGATAATTCGAATCTCAGGGGACCGTTAAAAAAATTCGAATTATCCAAAAATTCGAATTAAAAAATAAATCTACAAAAACAAGGATTACCTACAAAAACCTGCAAATGATAAACATCAGGAGTTGATCATCAAAAATACAGTATGTAGTTGATCATTTTTATCGCTTGGAGATGTTTTTGTTCCTATTCTTGCCAGAGTTTTGTCATCCTAAAAAAATGGACTAACAAAATTCGGCCAAAAATACCAATTAAAACATTTACAAGCTATAAAAAAGACCGACTTTATTTTTTCCAAAGAGATCCGAAATTTTTAGCTGCCTTTTAGAATTTATCTTCTCAGTAATGACAAGATATGATCTTCTCAGTAATGACAAGATTCTAAGATATTCAGAAAAGATAGCAGAAAAGTTCGAATTATCCAAAATATAATTCGAATTATTCACGACTTTTTACCATTACTTATATAGGAAATGCTAGGGACCAGAATAAAAATTCGAATTAAAGAAGATTTCGAATTATGGAAGTTCGAACTAAGCAGGTTCCACTGTATATGTATTTAGTTGACATAACACTTAAAAAATATTGTTAAAATAATTTTTATACGTAAGTTAATTATTATAATCAACTATTCTAAATGGGAAATAAGCCACAATTTAACTAAAAAAAAATGATTTTATTAACGTTTCGACGTTAAAATCGGATGTCATTGTCAAAATACAAAAATTAGTCAGATTAAATAAATTATTAGAAAAATTTTTTACTAAGCAACACCATTTTTGTTTAATTTAATAATATTTTGTATTTTGACAACGACGTCCGATTTAGACGTCGAAACGTTAATAAAATCATTTTTTGGTTAAATTGTGGCTTAGTTCCCATTTAGAATAGTTGATTACAAAAATGCCACAAGGATAATAGCTTCAGAACAAGTTAATTATTATTGTGAAAGCTTTAGGTCTTCTTTTTATTTTAATCTTTTACGGTAATACATACTATTGCATTTATAACTAAAAAAAATATATATTAATTTATAGTCTCTTATCTTTTTCGTACTGTTTTAAAATGTTCTTAAACTCATTAAAAGAACTAAATAATTGTCCACACTCCGTAGTTAATTTAAAAACAAACACTAAATAAAAAATAAGAAATCACTGACACTCTAACTTTTTTATTTGCGTACACGGTAACGTATACCTAGACACAACCTTATATTTAGGTATATTCTTCTTCTCCTTCTTTAGTTTTTTGGCCTCCACCTACTTGGGTATTTGGCAAGCTCATCGTCGTGGAATAAGTCAAAAATATTTATATTCTAATGACATTTATCGTATGTCATTGTAATAATATATACCAGTTTGTTAAAATTGTAGTTTTATACTGTTTTTGAAGGAAAGGAACGAAGGTTTACTATTGAAAATAAAACCATTTTGTAAAAGTACGAATTTTTCTATGGATAGTTCAAACGATCAAAAACACTTGTAACGTCACATAAATGTATTTTCTACTGACGTTTATAACGTCTAATTTAAAATTCTGTTTACTTTATTGGAAAAATGTAAATGTAAAACCAAGTGACGTCACGATGCGTTTTGGACCACCTGTTTTAATTTGAATTTTTAATCGTCTTTAGGGGCCAAACGAAAGACAAACAAAACTTTTTTATCTTTGATACATGTTTTAAATTATGTTGTGTTGTGATTTATAACATTTTTTTCGAATTTAAAAATTTATGCAAGTTCCCTATTCAGGAACCTAATCGAAAGATGCTTAGACACGGGGGAAAAACTGTTATTAGCATTCATAGGCCTAAGAGATGCATTTGACACGATAGAAAGACAAATTATAGGGGAATGCTTGAGGAAAATAAATCTACCAAACAGATTTATAAAAATTATAGAAAGTACTTACAAAGAGGTAAAAGGAAGAGTACATATAGCAGGGGAACGATCAGAAGAATTTAATTGGAATAGAGGTATTAAACAAGGAGATAGACTCAGCCCTTTGCTATTCATAATCGTAATGAACGAATTAATAAGAAAAACTAGAGCAAGAACCAACCAACTACAGACAATAATAGGATACCATAGATTACAACCGGTAACAATAGAGTCCTTAATGTATGTGGACGAAATAGTACTAATGCAGATTCCGAGAACAAAATGCAGAAACTAATGGATATATGGGTAGAGGAAATAGAAGAGCTAAAAATGGAAATAAAAGGGGGGAAAGTAAGATAATGATAATCAACGGCAAAGAAGATAATGAAATAAAGATAAAATGCAAAAACCCAGAACTGGAAATAGTTACAACTTACGAATACCTGGGAAGTATCATTACTAACGACGGAAAAATAGACTGGGAAATAACAAATAGAGAAAAGAAATCAAACAAGTTATACTATGCCTTAGCCCCAGTACTGGGGAAAAGAGAACTTGCAAGAGAGACAAAAATAAACATATATAACACAATAGTGATACCGACTGTGCTCTATGCAAGTGAAAACTGGACAATTCTGAAAAAACAAGAGCAGAATAAATGCAGTGGAGATGAGACATTTAAGAAGGATAGTTGGAAAGACAAAATGGGATAGATTAAGCAACGAGACTATTAGGAGAATGGCCAACCAAGAACCCATAATGAATAAACTAAAAAAGAGACAAATGAATTGGCATGGGCATTTGATGAGGATGCAACCCAACAGAATTACGAGAAGAGTCTACGAAGCAAGGAACATTGTTAAAAGAAAAAGAGGCAGACCAAGAAAAAAATGGATACAGCAAATAGTAGAGGCGGGAAAAGTTAAAGGAAAATCACTCGAGGAATTAAAAATGATGCCAGACAACAGAAAAGAATGGAAGAGATGGGTGAGTGTAAATTAAAATAGCGATCCCAAATCCGACACCCTGATAGGGTACAAGAAAGGGGAGAAAGAAAGATAGAAAGAATATTTTATTAACTTAATATAATAAAAATTGATAGTTTATTAAGTTAGTATTTAGTTAATATTTAATTGATATTAATGTATTAAGATTAATATTAGCTATATTAAGGGCCGGTTGTTCGAACGCTAATCAAAAATGGAATCAACTGATCATTATCAAATATTTAATTGCTGTCACCAACTGTTAATGTCAATTTTGTTTGGGTTTCTGAAAACATAATTTATTACAATTATGAGATTTATTAATCAATGATGTTAATAATTGTTATGTTAATTAACCCTTAACTTGGCAAAACAAGAAATAAGCAAAATAAAAATTATTTCTGACATTATTTGTTGAAGTGGGTCGTCAATTAATACATTTTCACTAATAAACTTTTTTTTTAACAAATTTTGACTTTGATTTGTACGTGTGTATCTGAATGCATAACACCAAGAAACCCTAAAACAATATGTGTGTATTACAATACACATTACCAATTTGAGTACTTGTTTTCGAAATTAAAATTAGGTGGAAAAATGAAAAAACAGTCAGGGTTGTACTGATTTATTTTACTAACAAAAATATTACAATGATTACGTGCTCATATGGAAATCGTAAAAACAATTTCGTTTTGACACAAAACAAAGACGTACGTCACATTTCGTACATTTTATATGTGTTTGGATATTTACACAATTGCGACATCGGCTCTTTGTGGAAAATTGTGGAAAGTGTCCGAAATTATCAAATCTTATATCACCTTCTGGCCGGGGTTGAAATATGGTTCCTATTCTTTTTTTTTTTAACAGCAATGTCCTCATTTGAAGGTCTTCCAAGTTTTTTATTTTTACGGAGCAAGCTGTCGATTATGTAAAAAATAAATTGTTTAAAGTTTTTGTTCTTTTATATCATCAAAAATTTATATCATCAAAAAACATTTTAAAGTAATCAATTGGAGATAAAATCTCGTCTGTAACTTGAAAATTATCATCTTCAATATCTACCGGGTAGCTCTGTCCAGCTGTATATTTTCGCTTTCTTGGTTTTGTTTTTCTTTTGAACTTTTTGTTGTTTGTTCTTTTTTAAATTGAGAGGTTTATGATCAAGCTCATCTGCTAAGGTTTCATCTACAACATACCCAATACGCTCATCTAGCTCGTTGTTTTTAGCACCTTCTGCATTTTCTACCTTTTCATTGTTTGCTTCGCTTTCCAAGATCTCCTCGTTTTCGAGCAATATATTCGATAAAATAGTAAACTTAGATGAATTTTCCAATTCATCGTCATCAACACCCTCTATTACAGGATATGCTAAAGGGGCGGACGGTAACATAATATATTCTTCATTATCACTTTCAATTTCGGAGTCAATATTTCTATTGGGAACTAAAATATTATACTCACAAACCTCATCATTTATTTGTTGAGTTGCTAATTGTATATTCTCTTTGTTCTGTTGGAAGGCATAATCTGAAACAAAGACGAACTTGAAACTAATACCCAGCGCCCATTACTAAAACTTATTGAAATACATTTAAATAAAATCACAAAATATATTAATTTTATACAGTTAACAATTCAACGAGTACTACCCTGGACACCTATTACTCGTCGTTCTTATTTAAATGGTCTAAAACGGGCAGTGTTTATTTAAATTCACATTTATTGTTGTTCGTGTTATTGGCGATGGGAATTTAAATACACATGTTTTTTAGACGAAGCTCACATTTTATCAAACATCTAAATTACGAAACTATTGACATATTACTAAAGGACAATGCTTACCTTATTCGATTTTATTCACAGAATTAAAATAACTTTACAAATCGCCACAAAAACTAGCGTTATCTTGGGAAAAGTTGGTAAATTGAACCCGGCCAACGGTCGTCACAGAACTAACCTATAAAAAGTTGACAAATTTATTCCCTCCAAATATAAAAATTGCAACAGTGCATCGTCGCAGATATCGACGCGTATTTGGAGGTTTAAACTTTGTAAAAAAATCTAAAATAGGTGTGTATTAAGATACACATTGTTAAGTTAAGGGTTAATAATTAATAATTAATTAATCAATCAATGATGTTAATTATCATAATGATAATTAACATAATTGATTACAATCAACTGATTGACGTACGAATGAGGGTTGTTGTTATTTGATGGTTGTTAAGGGGACTTAATTATAATCAACTTCTTGATTAGCGTT
The DNA here is from genome assembly GCF_917563875.1 of Diabrotica virgifera virgifera. Classification (NCBI taxonomy): domain Eukaryota; kingdom Metazoa; phylum Arthropoda; class Insecta; order Coleoptera; family Chrysomelidae; genus Diabrotica; species Diabrotica virgifera. The sequence goes on from NC_065451.1 coordinate 176,191,963, forward strand.
CGAACAACCGGCCCTAAGATATATGACAATTTATTCTTATTCTTTCGAAACATGTTTCATTAATTTTTTACAATTTTAAACATTTTCTTGGATTTATATGAGTTTGAAATCGATTACAAAATTGTTTCATGACAGAGGGAGTGAAACAACTATTATAGTTAATAATTTTATATTGTGTCGTATAAATAATAAAAATGTGGCATTATAAAAAGTTCTTTTTTATAAAAGTGTAATTTTTTAGGAAATGAGAAGGTTAAATCAGTGTTAACAGATTATAGAGACAACTGCTCAGATGTTACAGTAAAATTCACGATAACTCTTCAAAATAACCAAATGCAGGCTATGGAGAAGGAAGGTCTACATAAAAGCTTTAAGCTACAAAATCTCATTACTACTACTTCAATGTGCGCCTTTGATGAGTATGGATGTCTCAAAAGGTTAGTTAATTAATTCATTTAAACTTGATATGACATTTTATACAGGGTGTTTCATTGGGAAACGAAAATACTTCAATGGTGAATAGAGGTCACCGAGCCGGTTCTAGATATACTACATTTTTTGCCCTAGCGACTTTTATAACCGAGTTACAGGGTGTTTTATCGATTTTACCCATTTCTTTCCTAAGCCATAACTTTAGAACCACCCTGTATATTTTTTTGATATTTGGTAAACGTATGTCTCATTCAAAACCCAAACGACCGACATATTGTCCTTCTCATGATCATTTTTCAGTGCGTAACAAATGATAGGAAAAAGGGTAAGTCCGTGATAATACACATTTATGACATTTATTCTAACATGACATTTTAGTTAAATCTGACAGTTGTCACATTTTATTTTCAATTTGGAATAAAAACAAATCAAATGTGTTTCTTGAATTTATAAAATGGTATTTTCATTGATTTGTATAGTCTTATAAATTATACAGATTATATTTGTAATATTATTATCTAATTAAAAAAAATTATTTTTTTTATTATGGCGCCATCTATCGACAACTAGAATAACCACCGAACTAGAATAATTACCAAAGTAATCACCGACGTGCTTTTTTTCTGTCAAATACAATTTAATGCGTTAGAAAGAAATCGAAAAACTGTGACGCACTGAAAGATGATCATGAGAAAAAGAATACTAACCATGAGAAAAATCCAGGTCCGTGTTAACAAAAAATTATAAAGTAATTGTGACCTTAAAATAAAAATTTTGAAAATCTGATTGTATATTTGAAAAGAGCACAAAAAAGTAAGTTTAATTGTTCTCTTCAATTTTTCGGCCAGACAATTTCAAATAACTCAAAACCATTATTTTGGCACTTACTGCTTTTTATCTTATCACGGCAGGTATGGTCGCGGTGTTTTGGATTTTTTTGGAAAACTTTACATAACCATATTTCGGAAACGGCTTGAGATAAAAATTTTAAATTTTGTATTTTTCTTCACCTAATCATCCACTATGAGTACTCTAAATTTAAAAAAAATCTTAATTGGTCAGGAAAAAAATTAATTCAAAGTGTGTTGATTTGACCTGGAATAGCTCTTCTCTGTTGTATTAAATTATTTGTATTATATTCAATTTCAATCAATCCTTCTTTAAAACGCCCATGTTTTGTAGGTACGATTCAGTGATGACGATCCTGAAAGAATTCTACGATCTTCGTATGAAGCTATATGGAAAAAGAAAAGACTTCCTTTTGGGTGCTCTCGGCGCTGAGGCTGAAAAACTATCAGCTCAAGCTAGGTTTATTTTGGAGAAATGCAACGGTGAATTGGTAGTAGAGAACAAAAAGAGAAAAACCATTGTAGAAGAACTACTTAAAAGAGGTTATCCCGCAGACCCTGTCCTGGAATGGAAAGAGAAAGTGAGATTTTTCGTTTTGTTCTGAAATGTATGGTACATTCCATGTCAAATCACTCGTCAGACAAACACTCGAGGATCACCGATTTGTCTGAAACTTGGTGTATAGCTCCTGCGTAACATAAAAATAAGACATTTTAACTATTTAAATAAATTTGTATATTTTATAAAGTATCAATCAAAAAAATAATATTTCAGCAGAAGGGACTCAAAAATGTCATTATACGGGATTAAAACAAGTTATTTTGATGTTTTCGATCAAATTTTAATGGAGAAAACGTTAAACCGCCATTTTTTACATTCCCACAATTCCAAAAATATGTATCCTTCAATTTGGCTGAAAATTTGGCAAAATACAGGACTTTAAGTGGTTAAAAGGACTTTACTTTTTAACAATACAAAAAAAGTTACATGCAATAATATCAGAGTCAAAAATATAGGCGTCTACTGTAAGTGCAATTAACTCGGAAAATATCGATTGCACGAAAAAAATTGTTATAAAGAAATTATAATAGTTGTAAATGCGATTTATTTGGAACAATTTACGTTCCTACTATTTTTGCCGATAAGTTGAAAATGGCGGAGTGTGTATGACATTTTTGCGTCGCTTCTGTTGAAATATTTTTTTCATTGATACTTGGTACAGAAACTATACACCAAGTTTCAGACAAATCAGAGACCCAAAAATTTTTTGGATTAAAAATCGAGTGGTTTAAAATGGAATCACCCGCATGTTAAGAGGATCGGAACGTCTTTTCGGCTGCAATGCTATTCAAATGGGGATTCATTTTTTTCAAATCCTGAGAAAACTAATAAGTATTTTGGAAAAATTTAAACGCAGAATGAAAGATTACGTTATTAGCGAGGGCCGAAAGTCCCTGAGAACTTCTACAATGTTTATTTTAATAAGTTACAGGGGTGAAAAAACTAAGAGAAAATTTAGTGTGATTTTTAAATTCAAATATCTCATTCAAAATAAACTTTTTATTTATTCTAAGGAACTTTCGGCCCTCGGTAATAATTTAGTCTTTCATTCTGCGTTTAAATTTTTCAAAAATATTTATTGGTTTTTTCAGGATTTGAAAAAAATGAACACAATGCCGTGGTAATATTTTCCAAATCTGTCTTTGTCTTACAACGCACTCAACCGAATATAATATTGTCAGCATATATTGTCAGTCAGACACTGACAATCAGTGACAATTTTAAATATTTGACATTGCATCGGGAATATTTTGAGAAATTGATTAAATATTATTGATATATAGTGTATTTGATAAATAATTGATTTAAGACGTGAACTTAATAAAAAGTTATTTATTGTGTATTATTTGTGGAAGATCCAAGCAGAGAATACATCAGATATATCCTGTGATCCAAGTATTTTGTTGTTAGAGATGTTCAAAATTGTAAGCGTTCCAAAATAACAACATATTAAAAAATCACTTTAACACTTTTCCTCTTTTCTCTATTGATTATTAGTTTTTGTTCTACAAATAAATTATTACAATCACTGAAAACATAGTTAGTGAAAAAATTATCACATTTATTAACTGAATTAATAATTTGCAATTATAAAAATAACAGTTATCCAAGAACATTCAAAAGCTCTTTAAATTAATTATGACATTTTCAAGTAGAATGACATTCTAGTAATGTTTACATATCCACACCAGTGTGAATTTTACTACACGTAATTTGCCGTGTAAAGACAGAAAAAGTAGGGATACACGTAAAATATTTGCGAATTATGTACCCATAGCCTTAAGATTAAACAGTAGCGATCAACAGGTAGCAACAAAATATAACTTCGGGAGATAGTATCATAAACTTTGGCAACAGTGGTAATCTTTGACATTATCTAAGATTAATATTTTGACAATATCATAGTCGCGCTAAATGGAAGTAATAGAAAACGATTTTATTATTAATAAATAGATATTTATAAAAATAAACCAAAATGGGTGAAAATTTTATGTTAAGATAGGTATTTAGAAAGGTATTTGCATGAAATGTCAAATAATAAAACAATAATAAATAATATTTTTTTATTGTGAAGCGAAACAAATTTCGATTTTCGCATAATTTTGGCATGGTTTTTAATGGACTGTTTCTTAGAAGGTTTCACTTTATTTTTCGTTTGATTTACTTTTTACATTTTGTTAAACTATTGATAATATTTTTAGAATAGAAAATCCGCTTAAATCTTTATATACTCGCATTAGAATTCTAAATATTTTTACGTAAAATATACTTACCTACCTACATATAACTAAAACTCACAATTACATAACAATCTATTTTTTCAAATAGGCCAACAACTTATACAACAACAAATATATAATAAATTAACTATCAATAAACATTATTTTCCTATGAAACAACAATAACGAATTCTTAAATTAACACACTACTGCACTGAACAGATATCGATAAAGATGACAGAACAGATTAGAGAAAATCTGACGCAGGTTTGTCAAAATGACAGTGATAATTTCTCTATGTTTATTTGAAGATAGTTTTTTTTAATGGCGGTACAGGCTCCTTTTTTCAATATTTTATTTAGTTATAGAGTAATTTCCACGTACTAACATATTTCTGAAATTGGACTCTGTACCGCCATTCTTTACTATATTACGAATATGTGTGCCAAATATCTCGACAAAATATTCAAAATTAGAGCCGCGATCTTGGAACGCGTTTGTTGCTACCTGTTGATCGCTACTGTAGCCTCTTAAATATTAATTATTGCTAATATTTTAGAACATGGCTGAGGACGAAGAAGAGGATGCCGAGCAAGATTCACAAGAAAACGAAGATACTGAAGAAAACGAGAATGCTAAAAAGAAGAAGGTGGAAAGTGGTCATCCTGACGTAAAAAAATTCGATTATTTGTTAGGTATATTATACAATTATTATGAATTTTTAATTATAATCATGTTACTTTCAACCCATGCCAATCAAAACAACGTACCAATATTTTGTAATTTGTTACAAAAACAGAAATATTGAGTAATTTCCAGTTTTGTCACTGGAATATCTGAGAGAAGGCGATAGAAAAGGAGTACCATTCGATGGATATCAAAAAAATTTTACTGTGTCATGGTTTTTTAGTAACATTTAATAATCCTTGTGCTTACCATTTAATATAAATTTATTTCCTTCCTAATGCGCCATTTTTTAGTCAGTTATTTATTTTTATCAGTTATTCATGTCATTCGGACAACTTTTCTACTTCGGAAAATTTTCGGGAGGTGGGCGTTTCGTAAATACAGTTGATCCCAAACCCCTTTTTTCAGTGCGTCATTAATTTTGATGTCATATGAGATTTCAAGAAGATCGCGAATTATTGCATGATATTTTAGTTAAATCTCATGCAAAATATTTTTATGTTTAAATAAATATTTGCCAGAATGTTAATATTTTAAGGAAAAAATAAATACATATAGAATACAATATCACTATACAATAGGCCAATGATATAGAATATTTATACACTCACAGACAAAAATATTGCATATTTTATTTTTGAAGTATATCTTTTTCCTTTTAAAAAATTTTGTACTTTTTATTGCTAAATAAGGAGCTGAACTATCCTACGTATATTTATTGTCAAGTACAGTAGAGCGTCGATTATCCGAACTAATTGGGGTACAGAGGTGTTCGGAAAATCGATTTTTTCGGATAAATGAACTGTATTGATATAGCAATATTATTTATCCATATTCGAATGAAAGCCTTATTTACATATCTTTAGTGACAAATAGGATAGAAATTAAACAAAAAAGTGCTGTATTTGCAACAAAATGAAGATTTCTAAGCATTAAAAAATTTCATAGAAAGGACAACACGCTTTCGTTTAGGCATTTTCAATCGAGTTTTTACACAAGTCGGGAGTTCGGATAAGCGGTCGTTTGGTTGATTGACGTTCGGATAATCGACGTTCTACTGTAACTTGCATATTGCAGTCACAACTAATTTGTAAAGAAATTAATGGAATAGTCTGATTTTGCTTATAACATTTAATTAGAAAAAGAAACAATAACGACAATAGAACAATTTTTTACAGCAACATTGTAACAATTTAGTCCTAGTATTTCCTCCTCTAGCTCTAATGAATGCCTGCATCCTTCTAGGCATGCTCCGCAGAATATCTTGGATGGTTTCTTGCGGAAGTCGATTCCATTTTTCCTGTGCAGGAATTCTTTGGTCACCATTCATTCGAATATTCACCTCAATAAGCTCCGTACGACTCTCACAACTAATGCCACGCCATAGCATTATGGAACCGCCATCAAAACTAACATGTTGTACAAGATTACATTCTGCGAAACGTTCCCCAGACCTTCTGTATACTCGATCACGTCCATTTGGCTTCCATAATTGTATCCTCGTTTCATCTGTGAAAAGAACTCTTCTCCATTGATGTTCGTTCCAGTTAACGTGGGCTCTTGCAAAGTGCAACCTTTGAGTTTTATGCCGTGGTAGAAGAAGTGGAACTCTGGCAGGCCGTTTTGGATTTAAACCAACCTCTTTAAGTCTTCGAGTCACAGTTTTGGCACTTACATTAACTTGTCTTGTGATCAGTAACTCATTTTTGAGATAAGAAGCTGTAAGTATACGATTTCGCAAAGATTTGAGTCTTAAATATTGGTCATCTCTTGGTGTTGTACGTCTTTTTCGTCCTTGACCAGATCGCCTTTTGTATTCCCCAGTCTATTGTATCGCTTTACTATACGAGAAACATCGACTGATGGATATTCGCTATCCACGCAATCTTATTGTCTGTACCCCTCATTTCTTAAAGTAACAATTGTAGCACACACTACCTCACTTAAGTGGTGCATATCAGCAAGAAAACTGCAGAATCGAAAAATAAAACTCTCCAACTGACATATTCTAACTGACAGTTCAACAAAACAAGAATTGTCAAGTCGCCAAAGCACACTTTCCATACTATGCAATGTTTGTTAATTTGTTATATTATTGCATATTCAGTTATAAAGACTATGTTTAACCATTTATTTATCTCTAATAAATTAAAATACATCAAATAAATAAATAAATAAAATAAATAGATAAATAAATAAATAAAAAAACAACTTAACATTTCAAATATAAAAAATAAACAAATAATAACGATTGAAGATAAAATATGCAATATTTTTGTCCATGAGTATATTTACATTTATCCTTTAACATTTTACAAAGTACGGTCACGATAGATCACTTTTGTTTCAAATTATCTTTATTCGCATCATGGATTGGTTATTTATTTAGAGTACTACAATTGTCAATCAATAATTATACATCTATAAATATCATCATCATCAGGGCTTTTCATTCCGGGTGGAATGTTTGCCCCTCTTACTTAGAGCTCCCTGATTCACTTATTGCGGTGAATCACTCCGCATTCCACTTGTATGTTGTCAAAGTTTGTTGTATGATTTGGCTTTCTTTACAATTTTTTTCCACTCATTTCGAACATCTATAAATATAATATGGAAATTTTTTAAATTTTTAAAATATTTAATATGGAAATACCCTTCAACCAGTGCATAATTTTTTAAGTTCTTTGTATAATATTCATTGACATACGTTTTTCTCTGTCAATTCGAGCTTATTTATTTATTTTATGTATTAATCATACGGGAAAACCCCATTAAAAGTGTAAAAGTGTATAAAGTAAATAATAATAACTAGCATCAACACAAATACGTAGTACACATAAGAAGATACAATGCAAGAATACAGACAATCACATATACCTAAAATATAAGATGTAACAAATATACCTAACATATAACACTAAATTTAACAATATGTATTAACAATAATAAAAAAGACATTTTTGCAACAATGAACATCATAAAGCCAGAGATCTCTTCAGTTGATCCAATGAACTATTGAAAACATCAACATTACTAATATTCAATAATCCCATATACCTATCGACTGGGCTATGAATACCATAGGATGTTCTGTGGTAAGAGACATGGAATGTTTTATGATAGCGAAGGGCTCGATTGGGAACATTAAAATCAATTTGGCGCAAGAGACTTGGACAGTCAATTTGTGCGTTAATCAACTTACGCAGAAAGACCGCATCAGAGATGTCACGACGTAATCTGAGAGGAAGTATAGAGAGATGGGACTCTACAGTTCAGTAATCATGGTTAACTATAGTTAGATAAGATTTGAATGCGCAGTAACGTAGAAATTTATGTCGGATCCTCTCGACCGTATCGATATGGTTTTGATAGTAAGGGGACCAAACTACCGAACAGTACTCCCAACAAGGATTTAACAATTGAGCAATAAACCAATCTCGTTGCTACCACAGAAAAACACTTACAATTTCTCATAACAAAACCTAGAAGCTTAGATGCCTTTACAGAAATAGTATTAATGTGTTCTACAAAAGAAAGTTTTTCATCCATAATGACACAAGTCTTTAATGGAAGAAACGCGATTGAGTGGTTGGTTACATATAATATAACTCGTTTCAGCCTTCCCAACCTTATGTGTAAAACTTATGAAAGAACACTTATTGGTATTTAAATTAAGTCTATTTTGAACACACCAGGCATGTAGACAGTTTAAATCCTCCTGTAGGAAATCTTGGTATCTAATCGTTTCTATAACTCTCCAGAATTTTAAATCATCAGCAAACATTAGACACTTACTATTACGAAAGCAGTCAATTATATCATTAACACAAAAATGTTAAAAAGGAGAGGTGAAGTATGACCACCCTGAGGAACTCCAGAGCTTACTTTTATTTTATCGGAGAGATGACTACCAATCTTCACCCTTTGACTGCGACCCGTTAAGTAATTTTTTATCCACTCCACAAATCCAGCATGAAAACCAAACAAGACCAACTTACACAAAAGAACTTGATGATCCACAAGATCAAAGGCCTTAGAAAAATATGTGTATATTGCATCGATTTGCTTACGATCCTCGATCTGAGTAAGAAGGTCAGCCTGATAGCATACCAAATTTGTCGCAGTGGACTTATTTTTGCAAAAACCATGTTGTGACTCAGATAGTAAATTTCGACAAGACCAAGAAAGCTGCTTAGCTACAAGGCAGTCAAACAGCTTAGGAATAGTAGATTGGATGCAGATACCACGGTAATTTTCAACATTATCCTTCAGACCACTCTTAAATACAGGTACAATATAACTTTCCTTCCAGGCCATCGGAAACGTCGAAGTTTCCAGGGATTTATTAAATAATAAAAATAATGACACAACAATCGTACAAACACACTTTTTCAGCAGGAAATTTGGGACGCCATCTGGACCAGTAGTGAACTTATTGGGAATCGAGCTAATACAATCGAGCTTAATGTGTTAGAGCGACTTCGGCAAACTATGACGCACTGAAAAAAGGATTGGGATAAACTGTACAGAGGTTTCTAAACTGGTGCGTCCGACAACTGGAGTACCCTTAAAAATTTGTCGGACAATAGTATGAAACTATTAAACAAATGGTTTTATCAAACAATCCTGCAAAAATCAGCTTTTTTTGCAGGATTGTTTGATAAAAATACTTACAATTTCCTGGTAATATTGTTTGACAATTTTTTAAGGGTACTCCAGTTGTCAGACAAACCAAATTTTAGAAACCTCTATATTTACGAAACGTCCCAAGTAGCACCGAATGGGTTTATTAAGTCTTTTAAGGATGCTTTAAAACCGTAGAATAAAACTAAAATTAAAACCATTTGGTTTTTAAGTAAACCTTAAGGTTGCAATAAAACCGCTTTCAGCATAAAACCCACTCTGAAAGAGGTCAATAAAACCAAAAATAAAAACCTTCTTAAAACTTTGTTTTCTTAAGCAACTGGTTTCAAAGCTTCTGTGAAGGTGCTTTTAAAACCATGTTAAAAGACACTTCAAGTGCAGACAGTTTTATAGCAAACTTAAAAAGGTTTCGGAAATGGAGACTTTTAAAGATGATTTACCATATTAAATGATTCTTTAAGCCCATATACTCCATATAGGCCAACAAATTTTTACATGTGTTATGATAGGTACATACGCATTTGTAATCATAAAATAATAAAAAGTACTTGGTTATTTCGGACTGTCAAGGTAGAAAAACACTTGCGCACTCAGCTTTATTGATAATGTTAACAAAAAGAGGTCTAAGTAACTCACGCGCCCTAAAATTTCTGACTTTTGGCGATTAAAGAATAAAAATAATAAAAAAATTTAAATCCGAAAAATATTAATTTGAAAGAAAATTAATTTTATCTACAATAATTTTAATGTTTAAATGTTAAAATAAATCGAATTTATGTCTTTAAGTCGCTTATTTATAATTTTTATGTAAGCCTTTTATTGTAATCTATCATGGCTTTCAGCATCTCCAGAAAGCAATATGGCCGAAATCGAAATAAAACTATTTGGTCTATCGACAGAGAATTGATAAGATCAAATGGTTTTATTTTATACCTTGCCAAGAGCATATATCCTACATAAAAGCAAGGTTGCCTTGGAATTAAAACCGTTTAGTTTTAATGCTGCTGTCAATATTGCCACTCGGTTTTAATGTGAATCTAACCTAAAATCGAGGCGTCGCGGTGCTGTGTGTGTTGTATTTTTCTTTTATAAAATGACCATTTCGTTTATATTTTAAGTACTTGCGACATATTTCTTACATACTAACTGTAATTTCACTTTTTACAACACACTACACCACTGTTTCGCTCTAAAACAAATAGCCGACCATTTTGGACATGAAAGAAGGGATGGGTTTAGTTTTAGTGTTTCTAATAAGAAGCATAGTTTAGTTTATACGATAACCAAATTGATTCAGTTAAGAGCGTTTGGTTTTAATATAGCCTACTAATTGCTTTTAAGAAAGCAACTTTAAGTACAACTAAAAAAATAGTTTTAAGGCATATGTTTTACTGACATAATAGTCTTGATATCAAGTAGTTTTAATAATAGGTTTTATTAGTCATATTAGAAGAATCTTTAGAACTGCTTTAAAACTAAAAGGTAACAGATTCCTTATAAAACTGATTAGTTTTAAAGTGAACTGAGAATAAACCATTTTAAAACTACAATAAGACAAGTTATCTATTAAGATTAATTAGTCTTATTTGATACTCTTATTAGATACTTTAAAACTATTGACAAATGCTTAACAGTTTTAAAGTTCTGGCAATATATCTACAAGGTAACTTTAAAACCATTATCTTCTTATTTACCACAATAAAACCTTTATAAACCTAAAATAAAAATAAAAAATGTTTTTATTGTGCTACTTGGGGTCCCCCTGTCAAAGATTTTGAGAAATGAAAAGTTGTCAGTTTTGACATGAACAACTGTATAAAAAAAAGTCACACGAGGGAGGTAATAATTTAGTTTTCGTTTTTCGTAGTTTTTCGTTTCCTAGTGTATTTAAAGAGATCTTAGTTGTAATAATTCTTATAATTGATTCTTATCAACACAGTTTTATCATAATTATAGGTATGTCTATGTGGATGTTGACTGAAGAAAGGAAAAACGAATTACTTAATCAAAAAGACAAGAAAATAATGGAACTGAATATCCTAAAGAAAAAGACACCATCAGATTTATGGCGCGATGATTTGGATGTGTTTGTAGAAAATTTGGACAAGTTGGAGAAGAAAGAAAGAGATGAAAAGTTGAAAGAGCTCAGTCAGAATAAACAAAAGAAAGAAACGGTATGTATACCAAATAATATTATACATAAATACGTTATTGTCATATATATTACTTATTCAGCCCTGTGATGTAACAAACACGTTATAAATAACGTGTACGTTATCCTGCATTTACGTAAATTCTACAAATTGATGTGATGTATGACAAATAACGTTTCTCAAAAACGTTATCTGGTAACATAACAGGTTCAATTTAACGGGACCTATTTACCCTCTTGGTATAAAATAACGTGTGGTATAAAGAATAATAAATATAAAAAATGGACAATTTAGTTCAGGGCCCGGATTACGTACACTCGATACGCATCGTATCCGCCATGTTTTACTGTAGCGCCTTATGGGAAAACATGGCGGATACGATGCGTATCGAGTGTACGTAATCCGGGCCCAGAATTTTGGTCAGATTGTAAACGTCGGGTAATTAAAATAATTAGATGATGCTATTAGAAGGTTTGTTAAAGTTATTTATAAATAGTGTATTATTTTTTGAGGTTATGTTATTTGTAAACAAAAACATTTTATTCATATTATAAATGAAGAAAACGTACAGACTATAGAGACCAGTTTTGCCAGATTGGGTAAATCCATTTGGATGTTCGTTTTGTAGTTTATTTCAATCCTTGTTGAGCCATTTTATAATATATCTATACAGGGTGAGTCATGAGGAACTGTACATACTCCTACCTCATATAAAGGCTCCTATGGGGAATAACGAATGACCGTTAAAAAGTGTCTGCTCCCCTTGTTTAATAATATACAGGGCGATTTTCGCATTTTGACAGAAATTTATATTCGTCATAATTTTTGAACGGTCAGATCGATGTGTCTCTTATTTTGGTCAATCGTTACACTATTACCACCTAATCAACTGATTTATTCAAACTAGAAAAAAATCAGGTCCGGCTTTAAAAAATTAGTTCGTTTGGGTCTTAGAAAAAATTTCACCCTGTATACGCTTTTTGAAAACTCTAATATGAATTTTACAAATTAGACAAATAGGCAATTAAAATGGCATAGTTATTTTTTTCCGCACACGATTACTTAATTTTTTATAGAAAAATCAAATTTGACTATGAATTAAAAGTTTGGTAAAGTAAATCATAGATTTAAAAAAATTAACTTTTATTACAAAAATTAATTTTTCTTAACAAATATTTGATTTATGTTACCACCCAATCAACTGATTTATTCAAACTAGAAAAAAATCAGGCATGGATTTAAAAAAATATTTCGTTTTGGTCTTAGAAAAAATTTCACCCTGCTTACGCTTTTTGAAAACTCTAATATGAATTTTACAAATTAGACAAATAGGCAATTAAAATGGCATATTTATTTTTTCCCCACACGATAATTAATTTTTTATTAAAAAATCAAATTTGTCAAAATCTGAATTTTAACCTAAAAATGAAAAAAAAAAGATGAAATCACGGTGTAACTTGCTACAACGTTCCATTTAAAAAAAAAATTTCTGAAATTTTTACAGCACATTTGTCTAATTTGTAAAATTCATATTACAGTTTTCAAAAAGCGTATACAGGGTGAAATTTTTTTCTAAGACCCAAACGAACTAATTTTTTAAAGCCGGACTGATTTTTTTCTAGTTTGAATAAATCAGTTGATTGGGTGGTAACATAAATCCAATATTTGTTTAAAAAAATTAATTTTTGTAATAAAAGTAATTTTTTTTAAATCTATGGTTCACTTTACCAAATTTTTAATTGATAGTCAGATTTTATTTTTTTATAAAAGATTAACAGCCGGTTTCCGAAACGTTATTCAAATCTCCGATCATCTAATCGGCTGTCAGATTTGATCAACTGTTAACCTGTGATGGGTTTCTCAAACGCCAATTATTGTAAAATTGCATGATCATAGATCATTTAATCGATGATCTGACATACGATTTGGTAGCGATACTGTCATAATTGGCTATTATCCTTCAAAATTTCAATTATATTAACCTCTAAATCCAAACTTGTATCTTTAGATTCTAAAGGTGCATTCTCTCTTACGTACTGTCACTTTTGTTTGGAGCAAGAATTGAACGAGAGCATTTTAAAAATGAGGCTAGGTATTGTGACGAAAGTTGGAGATATAAAACAGTTTATTTATGATCTATAATATTTTATAATCTTATTTTTATTTTTGGTCTATATATTTGGTCTATAATTTCTCACACGTTTTCCCTCTTATTTACATCGCTATAATCATTATGTTCTGCTTTTTAGAGCTCTGGCCTCTCAAAAAATAGCTCCATGAGTCTAGCATCCTTGTTACCTTACATTTTTAAAAGAAAAAAAAATATAAATTATATAATCAAATATAAAAAATGTCCGAGATATCCATGTTCTGCAAGTTAAATAAATATTTTAAATTATTTCTTCCATAAAAAAATCTTATTTTTATTGAATAATATGATTTATATCATTTATATATGTGTTATTTGACAATTTTTTCCTGGTATTTGTTAATTACAGTAATTAAAAAACCAAAAAAAAACTCTTAACAGCCCGTTAATCGACGGATAGTCGCAGATTAGGTAACAGTCCATTTTTACCGCCGTTTGACAAGCGAAACTGGTTAATCGACCTTTCGCAGACTCAAAACACTCATGATCGGCTGTTAACTAACGATTAATCTTTTGTCAGGTGATCGACTGTTGTTAAAACTAGTTTGTTTGACGTTTCTGACGCATTTAATCTATTGTTAATCGTCGATTACATAATTTTTGAGATGATCATCCTTTCGGAAACCGGGCGTAAGTAATCGTGTGGGGAAAAAATAAATATGTCATTTTAATTGCCTATTTTGTCTAATTTGTAAAATGAATATTAGAGTTTTCAAAAAGCGTAGGTATACAGGGTGAAATTTTTTTCTAAGACCCAAACGAACTAATTTTTTAAAGCCGGACCTGATTTTTTCTAGTTTGAATAAATCAGTTGATTAGGTGGTAATAGTGTAACGATTGACCAAAATACGAGACACATCGATCTGACCGTTCAAAAATTATGACGAATATAAATTTCTGTCAAAATGCGAAACTCGCCCTGTATATTATTAAACAATGGGAGCAGACACTTTTTAATGGTCATTTGTTATTCCCCATAGGTGCCTCTATACGAGGTAGGAGTATGTACAGTTCCTCATGACTCACCCTGTATAACAACACGACAAGCAAAAATTAAATAATAAAATGCACAATAGAAAGAACACCAAGGACCGGGAAATTTCAAATAACATCTTGGTTTTGGTGCCAGATGTGCGACGAACAACATGCGTACTTCGCTGCACGCTGCATGTTTATGTCTGTCTTCTTCTAACTTATTAAATTTGTGTATATTGCTATTCGTGTCGCGCAAGACGATATTTTAACGTTTTGAAAATAACATGCTCTATTGGCGAAGAACCGCAAAGTGGGCGACGCCTGGTGGCGAATTTGAAAAGCATCAACTCAAGGAAAACATTGACTTTGCCATTAATTTGTGTACATATTTGCGGTTAGTTTATGTTGTAATTAACAATGATTTTAACTTAAAAAAACTATTGCAGTGTTCCTCAGTTTTCATTCCTATTATACTCTATGTAATGACCTAAACTAACCAATGCCAAATCACACATTTTGTTAATTTAACGTTTGTATTAAACGTAGTATTTTGTAATGTTTAAGCGACTGCAAAATTAAATAAATAAATAAAATGTATATATTCTACACATAGAATGTACATTGTTATGCAAAATATTCCGACCACCTCGTAATTTCCAGAACACACTTATTATAAAATAAATTCACCTACTTAGTTTCCACGTTTTTAGTTTTTATTTAATTAAAAATTGTTGTCTGTTGGTGTAAAATAAATTGTACTGTACCTATTAATTAAATTAAAAACAAAATTAGAAATTCTAAGATAGATTAATAATTTTTAAAACGCTGTGTGATTATCGGGGGGCCAGATTTCTTTATGAAAAAAAGGTAAAAACAAATCAGTAGTTAGCATCAAATTTTAATGAATACATACAGATGAAACATAATTTTGAGTCGTCTTTAACTTATAAGATGTCTTAGTGGCAAAACTTAGTGGTTACTTTGGCAAAACACTCGTGTAAATGATTTTAATTTAACGTTTTAGAACTGTGAATTCAAATGACAAAATGAATTGTTTTCCTAGAGTTGTCGTCCATCTTTGAAATTTTGAGCGCCCTCTGTTATAATTTAATTTTGCGAATATAAACATACAAGGTGATTCAGTGAATAGGTACGATTTGGCAACGCAGCTGACGATAAAATAGAGGTGCCGCGGGATTGCGACGTAAACGTTGTGAATCTAGAGAGTGGGAAGTTTAGTTATCATGGAGACGTGGTCGGGTGAATAACGCGCATTTGCCGGGAAAACTTATTACAAAAATGGTGAAAGTTTTGTGCGTGGACAACGTTATGTTAACATGTACACATTATTTATAACGGGTTTGATACATCACAGGGCTGATTATCTGCATTCGCACTGTACTTCTACGTCATATACATATACGTGGGGGGTCCGATAAGTACTTAGCCTCTCCGCCGTATGGCGCCACTGTCGCAAGAGAAATATGCTATCGTAGAACTCATTCTTGTAGACGACCTGTCAAAATCTCAGCCAAATTGGACTTTTGGTTTAATCATGTTGGGTGCTGTATTCTTTGGTTTAATTTTGACCGCGTGGGGAAGCGGGCGTGTCTGGGGATTTAAAAAAAATGAACAAAGAGCAAGATCTGTCCATGATTCGATTCTTGTTTTTGGAAGGGAAATCGCGCAGTGCAAACAAAGTACGCTTGAAAGCTGTGTAAAGCGACTTTTCTCGTTCGATGGCGACCGACAAAAATTTGTTCAATGAGTTTCAAGGTGATCGTTACAAGGTGCACCGAAAACGACGGAGGATGACGAGAAAGAAATTCACGATTTCATATTGGTAGACCGCCGCACCATGGTTCCAAATGCCGAAAAGGTTGTCATTAACCTTTAAAAGCGTATATTGTTCATACACTTCGGAATTACTTTCGTACTTAAGGTTTTTGGCATCGCTGATTACGAATCTGACATTTTTTTTGAAAACAACATGGCGGAAAAAAATGAAAATATCACTCAAAATGCACAGACACATGACACAGACCAAAGTTTTTTGGTCTGTGTTCATTGAACTGGCAAGAACTACAAGTTTTCATCGAGCAGGGAACCATGTTGCCCTTTGAGCACTCCTAACACATTCAATCTTTTAACATCGACTTGGAGTCGCTATAAATATCATATTTCTCGATGTAATTACAAGTATCATGTAAACCATATTTCTCGATGTTACCAATTTCATAAGGTTGCAAGTTTCATGTACTAAGCAGAACGCACTGAAGATGATCTGATCTAGATCGAAAACGTTTTGCGAATCCTTTTGAATGTTTTGGAAGTTTTTAATAAACTTTTTTATACCATTGTACAAACGAAGTTTTTACTTCTGTATGATTTTTTAATTATGGTATACAGCCAGCTACTGGGACTTTCCCATTGATTTTATATTTTTCAGACTGGTTAAAGAAGTCAGAGCATAGCGGGGTCAACCGTATCGAGCTAAAATGAAACTACGCTACGTTCAGAAATAAATCACCACTTTTCCAAAATTTTTGTTTTTCTTTTGGGGGCTAAGTAGGTACTTATCGGACCGCTCTAATAAATAACGTTTTTGAGCATTTGTTGTGGAACGTTTTAATCATACTTCAGATGATTTTTGATTTTCTTTTTCATCTTAATAATATTGTTATAATTTTTGGCAACTTAGGATAAACCCGGCGGACGGGTAAGTCGGCTGTGATCTAAGCATAGCAGTAAAAGTAGTCAGTGTTTTTTTTTTTCGATATTTCTGTATACAGTCCATTCTTTCACGGTTTTTGCTCTAAATTTTAAAGAACCGCTTGGATTGACATGAAATTTGGCATACATATAGCTTACATGTCAAAGAAAAAAAGTGATATTGTGCCGATGTGTGCTTTTGCCCTGGGGGTGACTTTCACCCCCTATTGGGGGTGAAAAAATATATGTCCAAAATAAGTCCGGAAATGGGTAAACTGACTAATTTTAAGTAACTTTTGTCCTATAGAGCTTTTTCGCCAAGTGAACACTTTTCGAGTTATTTGCGAGTGAATATGTTCATTTTTCAACAAAATAACCACATTTTTAGACGCTTTTTCGCAAATAACTCAAAAAGTAATTATTTTGTCGAAAAAAACCTTCTTAGCAAAAATATAGCTTATAAAAAAGTAAAAAAAATGGTGTACGCGTTAGGTCTCTGGATCTCGTAGAACCGGAGTTATAGCCAATGAAAAATAGATTCATATTCACCAAATTTCAAATAGAATATTTCGACGTGAAATATCCAAAAAATTAAGCACTTTTTGGGGAAAACCCATTATAACTTTTTTATAGTGTTTAAAAAAGCTTTATTTGTTTTTACAAAAAGTTTCTAGCATTAAAGTTAAGCAAGTTACGCTCAAAATAAAGTTGGTCCCTTTTGTTTTCTCAAAAAAAAAATCGGGAAGACCACCCTCTAATTAGCAACTTAAATGAAATTAATCGTTACCGCTCCACAAATTATTTTACTTATGTTGTGTTTATATGATCTGTAAGTTTCATCGATTCAAAGTGCTTATTTTTGAAAAAATTTGGTTTCAAAGTAAATTTTTTTTAAATTTAAATTTTGAAAAATATGCTTTTTTTCAAAATAACTTAAAAATTGTTAGAGATACCAAAAATCTCGAAAAACAAAAAAAAGGTCAGATTTGCTTTTCTGAATATCATGTATTTTTTTGTTTTTCTGTTAAGACAAAAATTGATTAAGATTTGGTGTTTCTAAATTTGCATACATTCGTGATCAGTGTCTCGTTCAACCCCTTTTAACTACAGCCCTTTCAATAATAAGGACTTTGAACCGATGAAACTTACAGATCATATAAACAATATATACACGAGTCAAGAAACTTGTAAAGTCGTAACGATTCATTTAAGTTCATTTAAGATACTAATTAGGGGGTGATTTTCTCGATTTTCTTAACAAAACCAAAAGGGACTAACTTTATTTTGAGCGTAACTTGTTTAATTTTGATGCTAGAAATTTTTTTTATAAAACAAAAATAAAGCTTTTTTTAAACACTTTAAATAAGTTATAATGAGTTTTCTCCGAAATGTGCTTCATTTTTGGTTATTTCACGTTAAAGTATTCCATTTGGAATTTGACGAATATGAACCTATTTTTTATTAGCTATAACTCTGCTTCTACTAGGTGTAGATACGTGATATATACACCATTTTTTTTTTTTAATTACAGGCTATATTTTTGCTAAGAATTTTTTTTCGACAAAATACTTACTATTTGAGTTATTTGCGAAAACCGTCTAAAAGCGTGGTTATTTTGTTGAAAAAATGAACATATTCACTGCCAAATAACTCAAAAGTATTGACTTAGTGAAAAAACTCTATAGAACAAAAGTTACTTAAAATTAGCCAGTTTATCCATTTCCTGACTTTCTTTGGACGAATATTTTTTCACCCCCAAGATGGGGTGAAAACCACCCCCAGGGCAAAAGCACATATCGGCACAATATCACTTTTTTTCTTTGACTTGTTAGCTATGTGTATGCCAAATTTCATATCAATCCAAGCGGTTCTTTAAAATTTAGAGATTTTGCAATATTTTACCGTTAATGAACGGACTAATATTGCTGCACATACAGTATGGTCACGATTTTTTTGCAAAATTAATTATTTATCACATTATTTCAAAAATACCAAAAATGTTCTTATATCCTAAGGTGTACACTTCGCGTCATAAAAAACTGGTACAACTCTTATAACCAAAAATCGTGTTTTTCAAGTTGTGTAAGTTGGTCTTGTCAAATGTGTCATTCTAATTTCTAGGGCATCGTTGCCAGTTCAACGAAAATATTATTGAACTCTTGAGCCAGTTGTCGGACAGACCAACTATCTTCTATTTTAGAAATTATTCTCGTTTTATCACACTTACTTAATTGACGTGGCATCGTTAAAAATTTATTTTGACCAACTTGTCAAATCTGACTGATGTCATGTAATTAAATAAGTCATCGAGGACTGGACCTATTGCTTTTTATTATGTTTAATCGTTTAATTTTTCAGTTATAAGTGGATTTTTTACGATTAACAACGCTCTCTCTGGTTATTAAATTTATTAGATACGATTTTTTTATGATAAAAATAATACCTATCTAAAAACTTTATACATTTTTGAACGCTATTTTTTTTTATTTATATCTAGTAAAATTCCGTTATCTGTAATGGCAACAACGAAGTGATTCATGAACCATTGTGTCAAGTCTTAAGACAGGTTTACATTAGAAAAAAACTGTACTGTGTTTTTTATGACGAGAAGTGTACCTATCGACCTGATAAAAGCAGATACCGAACAATCCCTAGATATGCTACATAAACTTGAATAAAACTTGAATAAACCTGAATAAAATATGGACCTGGAAAAACGGCCAAAAGAATGAACAGAGGGACTGATCATAAAAATAGCAAAGAAGGGAGATCTGAGCAACAGTAAAAAATTGGCGTGCAATAACACTATTAAGCGCCACATCCAAGATGCTAACAAAAATTCTGCTTGAAAGAATGAAAGAAGAATTGGACAAGAAACTAAGAAGTAATCAAGCAGGCTTTCATGCTAAACGCTCCACTATAAATCACATATGCACTTTAAGTATCATCCTTGAACAGGCTAATGGCAGAAAGATAAAAGTTTTGTCGACTTTGAAAAGGCTTTCGACCGAATAAATAGGGAACAAATATGGAAAATTAAGACAATATGCAACAAAAAACAGTAACAAAAATTATTAACCTAATCAAACTGTTTTATGGCGGGTACAAATCTAGACTAGAACACCAGGGAGTGATCACAGAAGGAATAGCTATTGAAAGCGGCGTTAAACAAGGTTGTATCTGATCTCCTACTTCATTAGATGGAACCTCTTTAATCAGCTTGAAGATCTTGAATTTGCTGACGACGTCTGCCTGTTAACAGAACACAGAACTCACATGCAAACAAAAATCGATAAGCTAACACAGTGTTTCGACATGATTGGTCTCCGGATAAATGCAGAGAAGACAAAGATCTTAAAAAAACGATAACCTGCAAAAATAAAAAGTAAAGAAATTAAAGAAGTAGAAGAAGTGCTTATTTGGGATCAATCATGGAAAGAAAAGGAGGATGCATGAGAGACATACAAGCAAGAATAACAATCTGGCAAAAAGTGAAATATCAGTCAACAAAAATCAATGTATTCAATCAATACTTGTGTAAAAAGCATATTACTTTACGGAGCAGAAACTTGGAAGCACGACGAAAGCATAACAAAGAGGCTACAGACTTTTGTAAATAGGTCCTTAAGAAAGATCCTAAAAATTTACTGGCCTAATAAAATAACGAATTAGCCCAATAAATGACCGTTTTGGAGTGTAATTTTCAGGGGCAACTCTTACTTACACTCCACTTCAAAGTTGAATTTGTGTCGTTGGTTGCTTTTACTTGGGGGGTGACAGTCACCCCTTCTCCAGGGGTGAAAAATGCGTGTTTAAAATAAGCCCGGAAATGGATTGACAGATTATAAGCAACTTTCGTTCTATAAAATTTTTTACGTAAGTTAATACTTTTTGAGTTATTCGCGATTGAAAATATTGATTTTTCGACAAAAAAACTATGTTTTCAGACAGTTTTTCGCCAATAACTCAAAAAGTAAATATTTTATCGAAAAAAATATTCTTAGCAAAAGTGTAGCTTACGAAAAAAATGGTGTATCAGTAAAGTCTATAAATTGAGTAAAAGCAAAGTTGTATCTCATGAAAATACGTTCTTATTCGTCTAATTCCAAATCGAATAATTCAACGCGAAATGACCGAAAAACTAAGCACTTTTCGGGAAAAGCTTATTTATATTTTTAAAGTATCTAAAAAAAGCTTTATATTTGTTTTTTACAAAAAATTTTATCGTCAAAAATAAACGAGTTACACTGAAAAAAAAAGTTGGCGCCTTTTTTTAGTAAAAAAAAAATGTGAAAACCTCCTTCTATTTAGCACATTAAATAAAATTAATCGGTACCGCTTTACCCTTTATTTTAACTGTATGTGTATTGTTTATACGATCTGTAAGTTTGATTGGTGCTTATTTTTGAAAAAATATGGTTTTATAGTAAAAAAAATTTCTAAAAATTAAAAAAGTTTTTTTCCCAAAATAGCTTAAAAAGTATTAGCGATAAGAAAAATCTTAAAGAGTAAAAAAATGTAGGTTTTGCTATTATAAATATGCTAATTTCATTTTGTTTTTCCGTGAGACAAAAATTGGTTAAGATATGGCTGTTAAAAATTTGCATACACTCGTGGATAGTGACCCGTTCAAGCTTTTTCAACTATAACTCTTTCAAAAATAAGCCTTTTAAACCGGCGAGACTGACAGATCATATAAAAGATAGATAAGTAAGTAAATTGTTTGTAAAGAGGTAGCGATTAATTTCATTTGGGGAGTTAAACACGGGGAGATTTTCATGATTTTTTTACCAAAAAAAAGAGGGCCAACTTTATTTTGAGCGTAACTCGCTTATTTTTAATGCTAGAGACTTTTATGAACAATTAAAATAAAACTTTTAATAAACACTTTAAAAAAGTTTAAACGGGTTTTTCCCGAAAAGTGCTTAATTTTTCGGTGATTTCACCTTGAAATATTCGATTTGGAGTTACACGAATAAGAAAATTTTTCATGAGCTACAACTTTGTTTTTACTCGATTGATAGACTTTACTGATACACCATTTTTTTTCGTTTTTTTATAAGCTACACTTTTGCGAAGAATATTTTTTTCGATCAGATATTTACTTTTTGAGTTATTTGCGAAAAACCGTCTGAAAACATAGTTTTTTGTCGTAAAATAAACATTTTCAATCGCAAATAAGTCGAAAAGTATTGACTGACGTAAAAAACTCTATAGAACAAAAAATGCTTAAAATCAGTCAATTTATTCATTTCCGGCCTTATCTTGAACCTATGGTTTTTTACCCCCGAGCAGGGGTGACTCACCCCTCCAAGTAAAAGCAACCAACGGCACAATTTCAACTTTGAAGTGGAGGGTAAGTAGAACCTAAATCCAAATTTTCATGCAATTCGGAGTTGCCCTCAAAATTACACGGTCTCGCCGTATTTCCCGTTCATTTACTGGGCTAAATGTAGAACTATTGAAAAGAACAAAACAAACCAGTAGAATAACAATTAAGCAGAAGAAATGGAAATTGATCGGTCATACTTAAAGAAAGATCCTAGTAACGCCACAAGACAAGCACTCGAAAATTAACCTGAGGGGACAATAAGAGGAATAATATTTGAAAGAAAACAGTAACCAGGGAACACAACAGAATCGGCTTAACCGCTTAACGCACACGTTTATTTGCAAAAATACGTCAAAAAATTACCTATTTATTTTATTACAGTAAAATAAACTACGAACAAGACTATTGTCACTAGATATAATCTAAAGTAAAAAAACGCATATTTTTTTAGAAAAATAACTAACTCGGTCGTAACTTTTTACATACAAAATAATACAAGTAAGAGAAGAAAATCGCAATTATTCAAGTATAATAATGTTAAATATTGCTAACAGTGTGATACACTCTAAAACAAGGGGTTACACACAGAGGTACGTCACAGTCAGGGCAGAACGTAACGTCAGCAAAATAGAATTCTACTCATCGTGATCCCATCCCAGTCAGCAGTCGGTCGTAGAAAGTTTAAAATTAGAAACGAAAAAACAAGTGGGCTCGGGCGCCCATATAAAAATTTTTAGGGGGGGCTAGACGTGAAGATGTTTCAGATTACATTTCGTATACTTTGGATAACCATATATAGTTTAAAGCACCCGAAAAGCACGGGGGGCCACGGCCCCCCCTTCCCATAGGTATGGCCGTCCATGCAAGTGGGGATACCGTTATTTAACGCTAGAGGAGTTAAAACACGAAGGCGCCTTATATATCGTACAAATATTTTAAACACGAGTTAACTCGGTTAAGCGAAAATAGAAACGTAGTTTAAAACCGAGTTAACTCGGGTAAGCACGTTAAGCGGTTAAGATGCAGATTAACCAAAGAATAAACGCAAAGAAGAAACACTGTCTTGTTTTTTATTATTCTTATTTTATTATTGTTATCTTATTGTTATTGTTATTAAATTTTTGTAAATCGTTTTTGAACACACCTATGATGTTGAAAGGAGACTATAATTAGCTTACCTTAGCTTAGTACCATCTCTTTATTTCAGTACATAAATTACCTCTCAACAGCTATCGAACTAATTTTTCTTCGTTATTGATATTTTATGGACTTACGGTCTTTAAATATTTAATCTTCTTGATATAGTAGTCATGTTGTGACTGGCTGATTGACATAAAGTCCATGCAATAACAAAAAAAAATGCAGCTGCGCCCAATACTCCACTATATAGGGTGAGGCAGATAACTGGCCTATTAGAAATATCTCGAGAACTAAAGGCAACAGAATCATGAAAATTGGAATAAAGGGGTTTTGAAGGATGATCTATTAAATGAAAATATTTTCATCTCTTTGCAACTTCCGGTTATACCGGAAGTTGCTTATAACTTCGTTTTTTTAAATGGGACACCCTGTATATTTTTACATTTTTGGATTCTCTTCGATGTCTGCTTTCTTAAAATATGAGGTTTTGTAATATTATACAGGGTATTTTAAAAGATAATTACGTTTTTTTATTAATTTCGAAGCAACATTCACACCCTGTAGAATTGTAGTAGTTTGACATCTAAAACTCTACTTACGTTCAAATGATTTTTAATATACTCTACTATTGTTAAGAATCATTAGTATAGCTAAATTTTTAATTTTAGTATACAGGGTTGATCTAAACTCGGAATGAGTATTTTCTGAGTTTTCTTAAATGAAACACCCTGTATTTTTGTATTGTAATGAATTGATATTTTATGGTACTTTTTTATTTCTTAAGCATTCCCTATACCTACCTGCTTTAATTTGTGAGTTATTGGTGATTCAAGCTAAACATTAATTGCAACAGAAAATACGTAGAATTTTATTAGGTTGGCCGTGAAAATACTCAATCCCAAATAATTTTTCAGAAATAAATACATATTAATCCAGACTGGTCCTTAAAATTACCAATAATGGTTTAGCTATCAAAATACCTACGTAGTTAAGATTGTTGGTGCGATTAACAATTCAGCACAAATTAAAGCAGATAGGTATAGGGAATGCTTAAGAAATAAAAAAGTACCATAAAATATCATTTCATTACAATACTAAAATACAGGGTGTTCCATTTAAGAAAACTCAGAAAATACTCATTCCGAGTTTCGACCAACCCTGTATACTAAAATTAAAAATTTAGCTATACTAATGATTCTTAACAATAGTAGAGTATATTAAAAATTATTTGAACAAAAGTAGAGTTTTAGATGTCAAACTACTACAATTCTACAGGGTGTTAATTTTGCTACGAAATTAATAAAAAAACTTAATTATCTTTTAAAATACCCTGTATAATATTACAAAATCTCATATTTTAAGAAAGAAGACATCGAAGAGAATCCAAAAATGTGAAAATATACAGGGTGTTCCATTTAAAAAAACGAAATTATAAGAAACTTCCGGTGTAACCGGAAGTTGCAAAGAGATGAAAATATTTTCATTTAATAGATCATCCTTCAAAACCCACTTATTCCAATTTTCATGATTCTGTTGCCTTTAGTTCTCGAGATATTTCTAATAGGCCCTTTATTTGCCTCACCCTGTATAGTAGTGATGGTCCTAGAGAGAGATTTCAAAAATACCAAAGATGTCTTGGGCGGATAGATCATAGAATTACTGAAACATCAAAAAGGCAAACAGTGATTAACTGTTGGTATTATAAAAATATTAACCTTAACCTTATCATACTCTATGTGCAATATATATTTTTTAAATGTCATTAATGTAGCAACTAGTTTTTTGTATTATTTAATGTACATTACAGTTGCGGTCATTAAATAGTTTACAGGATTACGTATCTAGGAGCCGATTTCTAAAATTTTTACCCAGTGTAAACGCACCTTTTACGTCAAAGTGACGTTACCAGTGGTGTACCTAGAATAGGTTGATTAAAATTAAAAAATCAAAATAATATATTTTACAAAATTTAACAAAATGAAAAGTATAGAAAGAAGTTTTTTTGAATAAACTTGATTATGGTCTTAATAACGAAAATAAGGAAGTCTGGTTCTAAAATACCCTTTTATTTTAAATCTGTTTTATATTAAATATTGATAAACACATCTTTGTTTGATTTTCCATATGCAAATATGGCTCACGTTTAAATCTGCAGCAACTTGTCTTAGTGACCAACCTTCTTCGAGTCTGGCAATTGCTCTTGCTTTTTGCGCATCACTCAAATGCATTCGAATCATTTTGGAGGAGTTTGATATCGTTTTATTTTATTTTTCAACACTTCTGAAATTTTGACAAGCATTGACTTTTTCAAATTTTTTGACTTTGACATTTATCAAATCCGTACGACACTGCTATTTTTGCAGTATTACAATGTAAAAATTAAAGTGTGAACTATTCAGTGACCGTAACTGTACATATAGTTATATTGTTTTTTTGTATTTACTCTAAAAGAATCATTAAGGGCATAGGCGCAAAATTAATCATAACGTGTTTTAACAGCATTCATTTTATTCGAATCCTAGAAAAACTAATAAATATTCTTGAAAATTTTAAACGCAGAATGAAAGATTACATTGTTAGCAGGGTAGAAAGTCCCATAGAATAAACAAAAAGTTTCTTTTGAACGAGACATAGTCCTGTCGCCAGAGGGGTACAACGGCCTCCTTAATTCAGATGGACTTACCCAAGTTTTTTTTATATATTTTGACCCGTAGAATACGAATTTTTTGGGTAACAGTTGATCCGGATGTGGATAAGATTGTTATAGACAAAGAACTTGAGGAATTACATAACAGTGATTTCTCGCAAAACAAAACATATTTTTGTATTTTTTGGGTCATTTTAGTCAAAAAATGCTCTGACAAGTTTTTTCGTAGGATGCATAGTTTTCGAGATAACCACGGTTGAACTTTAAAAAAATCGAAAAATTGCAATTTTCGAACCCGAATAACTTTTGATTAAAAAATAAAGTAGCAATTCTGCTTACCGCATTTGAAAGTTTAAGTCAAATTATATCGGTTTTGATTATTTGCATTGCTAAAAATTTATTATTTTATTGTTGAAAAAAGCTATAAACACCTAGTGCGTGAGTGATGTTTTCAATGATTTCTTATTTAAAATTGAACAAGTAGGTAGAGTAGCTACAAGTGCAAGCGAGGCAATCTCTACGTAGCATGCGTTAAAACGCATGTATTAGGCACCGGAAACACTACGTGTTTATAGCTTTGTTTGACAATAAAAAAATTAATTTTTAGCAATGCAAATAATCAAAACCGATATAATTTGACTTAAACTTTCAAATGCGGTAAGCAGAATTGCTACTTTATTTTTTAATCAAAAGTTATTCGGGTTCAAAAATTGCAATTTTTCGATTTTTTGAAAGTTCAACCGCGGTTATCTCGAAAACTATGCATTCTACGAAAAAACGTGGGAATATTTTTTGCTTAAAATGACCCAAAAAATACAAAAAGATGTTTTTTTGCGAGAAATCGCTGTTATGTAATTCCTCAAGTTCTTTGTCGATAACAATCTTATCGACATCCGGATCAACTGTTACCCAAAAAATTCGTATTCTACGGGTCAAAATATATAAAAAAATTTTGGGTAAGTCCATCTGAATTAAGGAGGCCGTTGTACCCCCCTGGCGACAGGACTAACATTGGAAATTAAAAATCACACTGAATTCTCGTTTCTTTTTCGCCCCTGTAACTTATTAAAATAAACATTATAGATAGAAGTTTCAGGGACTTTCTACCATCGGTAATGATGTAATCTTTCATTTTGCGTTTAAATTTTTTAAAAACACTTATTAGTTTTCTCAGGATTCGAAAAAAAAATGAATGTATTTAAAACACGTTAGAGTGACATTTTGCGCATATGCCCTTAATTAAATTAAAGATCATATTTATGTAGCTACTGGTTTTCATATTATTTAGTATAGGAGAGTTTATATCGTTTTTTTTTATTATTTTGTTTCTTTATTTACTCTAAAAGAATTAGTGATACATTATCTTAAATTTAGTAAGATTTTTTACTCTGCAAGTTCGTTATATAAGTTCACATTTCTGCAAAATCGGCTTCAATGAACATAATATGTTTTTTTTTTTTTTTTCTTGGAATTTATGGCTTTGGTGAGGACCAATTAGCCAGACTATGTTAGATTGTATAAATAGTTTGTGTAAATTGTTTCATAGTATCAAACTTGAGCATGATGTATTCATTTGTTTTGTTAGTAATATGTAGCATTAGTAAAGTGTAAGGTGCTTAATTTTTTTTTCCTTCCGCGCTAGAGCATCAACCCGGTAGAGGTTTTAGCCCTCTTTGTGTGTATGTTTTTATTTTTTTTTGTTTTCTTTTTTTTGTTTTCTTTTTTTTTTGTTTTTTTTTTTTTGTTTTTTTTGTTTTTTTTTTTGTTTTTTTTTGTTTTTTTTTTGTTTTTTTTTGGTTTTTTTTTAATTTGTCATTTTTTTCACTTGGTTTATTTTTTTTATTATTTTTTTTTATTTTTTTTTGTATTCACCTTTTTTTTCCTTTAATGCTTTACATTTAGTTTGTTTTGCAGAATTGCTTACAAAATTGGTTAGTAATTTTACAATTTTAGTTTACAGTTTATGATGTGTTGATGAAGTACATAAAGTATATTATTATTTCCTGAAAAAATAATACAATTTAGGTCTATTGGAAGGTTTATCTTGTAGTGAATTAAGTTTTTATATAGATTATTAACATAATATGTTCTAATGTGAAAAATGCATAAGTCCCAAATACCTGATTTTACAGCAGAAGCAAAAAACTAACTACTGTGCATAAACTCCAGTGAAAAGTGCACAGGTCCCTAAACAATTTAAATTCAACGTTTTTCATAATCAATTTGTTTAATTATCAAACGATATGTTATGTCAATTTTAGCCTATACCCTGTAAGTACTCATCCGTTTACAATGAGAAGACTTTTTATTGTATAAACATCAGAAAATCACCGATACGTTTGAACGGTTTAACCACTATCAAGAGCGGACTTGTGCAAATTTCATATGGTTTTCAACGTTAAAATAGATTTATGCAGATTTCATTTTCGCAATTTTAGCAAAATCTAGTAAACTATATTAGAAGAAAACACAGCTGTACATAGATTTTTAATAATGCTAACAGATGCCGTCAAAATTCTAAAATTGAATAGTTTGGACTTTTTTTCATATTATGCCGACGATATTTCTGTTGTATAATATTGGCAGTACTTTCTGAAATTATTAACGAAAAAGTATATTTCTAAATTAAATAAGCGTCTTTTGAAAAAAAAAATGGTATTAATTAAAGAAAATTTTAAACTGTTGATTTTTATATTTGAGTTGAGTTGAGTTTGTTATTAAAGCATTCTTAGTCCATTCTTTCACGGTTTTTGCTCTAAATTTTAAAGAACCGCTTGGATTGACATGAAATTTGGCATACGTATAGCTTACATGTCTAAGAAAAAAAGTGATATTGTGACAATGTGTGCTTTTGCCCTGGGGGTGACTTTCACCCCCTCTTGGGGGTGAAAAAATATATGTCCAAACTAAGTCCGGAAATGGGTAAACTGACTAATTTTAAGTAAGTTCTGTTCTATAGAGCTTTTTCGCCAAGTCAACACTTTTCGAGTTATTTGCAAGTGAATATGTTCATTTTTCAACAAAATAACCACATTTTTAGACGGTTTTTCGCAAATAACTCAAAAAGTAAGTATTTTGTCGAAAAAAACGTTCTTAGCAAAAATATAGCCTATAAAAACGTAAAAAAATGGTGTACGCGTTAGGTATCTGGATCTCGTAGAACCAGAGTTATAGCCAATGAAAAATATATTCATATTCACCAAATTTCAAATAGAATATTTCGACGTGAAATATCCAAAAAATTAAGCACTTTTTAGGGAAAACCTATTATAACTTTTTTAAAGTGTTTAAGAAAAGCTTTATTTCTGTTTTTTACAAAAAGTTTCTAGCATTAAATTTAAGCAAGTTACGCTCAAAATAAAGTTAGTCCCTTTTGTTTTTGCAAAAAAAATCGGGAAGACCGCCCCTCTAATTAGCAACTTAAATGAAATTAATCGTTACCGCTCCACAAATTATTTTACTTATGTTGTGTTTATATGATCTGTAAGTTTCATCGATTCAAAGTGCTTATTTTTGAAAAAATTTAGTTTCAAAGTAAATTTTTTAAAAATTTAAATTTTGAAAAATATGCTTTTTTTCAAAATAACTTAAAAATTGTTAGAGATACCAAAAATCTCGAAAAACAAAAAAGTTAGATTTGCTTTTCTGAATATCATGTATTTTTTTGTTTTTCTGTTAGACAAAAATTGGTTAAGATTTGGTGTTTCTAAATTTGCATACATTCGTGATCAGTGATTCGTTCAACCCCTTTTAACTACAGCTCTTTCAATAATAAGGACTTTGAACCGATGAAACTTACAGATCATATAAACAATATATACACGAGTCAAGAAACTTGTGAAGTCGTAACGATTAAGTTCATTTAAGATACTAATTAGGGGGTGATTTTCTCTATTTTTTTACCAAAACCAAAAGGGACTAACTTTATTTTGAGCGTAACTTGTTTAATTTTGATGCTAGAAATTTTTTTTATAAAACAAAAATGAAGCTTTTTTTAAACACTTTAAATAAGTTGTAATGAGTTTTCCCCGAAATGTGCTTCATTTTTGGTTATTTCACGTTAAAGTATTCCATTTGGAATTTGACGAATATGAACCTATTTTTCATTAGCTGTGACTCTGCTTCTACTAGGTGTAGAGACGTGATATATACACAATTTTTTTAAATTTTTTACAGGCTATCTTTTTGCTAAGAATATTTTTTCGACAAAATACTTACTATTTGAGTTATTTGCGAGAAACCGTCTAAAAGCGTGGTTATTTTGTTGAAAAAATGAACATATTCACTGCCAAATAACTCGAAAAGTATTGACTTAGTGAAAAAACTCTATAGAACAAAAGTTACTTAAAATTAGCCAGTTTATCCATTTCCTGAATTTCTTTGGACGAATATTTTTTCACCCTCAAGAGGGGGTGAAAACCACCCCCAGGGCAAAAGCACATATCGGCACAATATCACTTTTTTTCTTTGACTTGTTAGCTATGTGTATGCCAAATTTCATGTGAATCCAAGCGGTTATTTAAAATTTCGAGGTTTTGCAATATTTTACCGTTAAAGAACGGAGTATCTTTACATATCTTAATATTAAATTTATATTTCAATACAGAGTAAGAAAAGAGCCAAATCCTTCTTCGACACGGCGCCTAGTGCAATGGCTCAGAGGGTGGAGCCTGTTATCACTGAGGACTTAAAGAAAAAAATTCAACAGGCAGTGAAGACCAAAGCCAAAGCAATGAACAGAGGAATTAAGAAAGAAAATATTGCTGAAGAGGTATATATTACTTTTTTAATATTATTTAAAAATATTTTACCGGGAATTAATCACAATTTTAGTTGAAAAATAGATTGTCTTGACGTTTAGATTTCTACTTTAGAAAATCGTTCTCAAGATACAAATTATTTTGATTTTTTCTTTTGTTGACATAAATTTTTTTTGTTCAAAATACAAAACCCTGTGGGTATTTGACGTCCAAAAGTATATTTATGTTAAAACGAATTTTAATGTTAGTCTACTATTGTTAAAAAATTATTAGCAGAGCGAAATATTTAATTTGGATGTACAGCTGGTTCCAAAAAAAAAAACTGATACGACTCTTAAAGCGTATTTTGTAGAAAATTGAGCAGTGTATTTTGAAGGATAAATACTTATTATTTACATACTGTCACTGTCAAATTTGTCAAATAACTTATTCTGTTCAACCTCAAAAAATGGCTGTTTGTTTATTTTATTATTTGTCTGTCATAATAAATATTATCTAATGTCAGAACAATCATACACTGCTCAAAATGATCAAATCTTATTAAGAGTCGTATCAGTTTTTTTAGGAACTAGCTGTACATGATTGGTCGAAACTTGAAAGGTATTTTCTGAGTTTTCTTAAATGGAACACCCTGTATTTTAGCATAGTAGGGATGTTTCAAAGCTCCATGAACCCTCGAAGTATTTCGACCAACCCTGTATAATTAAATTAAACATGTCGATATGTTAATAATTTTGGACAATAGTAGGCTATTTTAAAAATCGTTTGAACATGAATAGATTCTTTTTTGTCAAATCTCTACAATTCTTCGTTCATATTACTACGAAATAAAAAAAAAATAGGACATCGAGGAGAGTTCAAAAATATAAAAATATATAGGATGTTCATTAGAAAAGGAATAAATTCGTTATTTCTTAAACCGGCGACTTAAAGAAAAAATCCCGAAACAGGTCGATTTTTATTTTTAAATTAAGACATTTTGGCATATATATCATATGTTTGTTGACGTCATCCATCTGGGCGTGATGACGTAATTGATGATTTTTTTTAATGAGAACATGGGTCATCTGATAGCTCATTTGAAAGGGTATTCAATTCTCTACTCAGTAATATAAACATTAACATAAATATTTATACAGGTTGACAAAAATAATTTTTTTTAAATTAAATTAATTGACAAAAAGTGAAGAATTTATGTACTTTATTTAATTAAACATACTTACTGTTGCCAGAAAACAGAAATAAATGTTTATTTCACAAATAAACCTTGCTTTTCGCTTAAATTCAATGTTCAAACCAGCCACCTGCCCCTTGGAAGTTTGAACATTTAATTTAAGATTAACTATTTAGATGGGAAATAAGCCACAATTCAATTTTATTAACGTTTCGACGCCCAAATTGGGTGTCGTTGTCAAAATACAAAATACCATTAGATTAAACAAAAATTTTGTTGCTTAGTAAAAAATTCTTCTAATAATTTATTTAATCTTACTTATTTGTATCAGCAATTCAGACATATATTATACATTTTAAAGTAGGAGACTTAAAAATGATATTGCCAATATTTATGAGTTGCGTTCCTGGGACGACTTTACTGAAAGATAGTTCATTCGATTACGTGAAATCAACCCCAACCCAAGCATATCCGTCACAAAAATATCATAGCATGTGATCTGTCTTTAAAAAGACAACCAAATGCAACGGTGACAGTAAAATTCTCGCGTTAGAGATTCCATAGTAAATCACGAGGGAAAACCAGGGAAAACCTCGTGATACTATCCCGACATCGTAAGTATTTGGTCTTACATTTAGTTTACTTTCAAAACTAATACCAAATTCTCACTTTAATATATTGTTACACTTCTTGTGAATATCTTTATTGAACTCGAACAGAAATTACAATACTTTAACAAACTGCAAACTTCAAAAGCTGAATTACAACTCAAACTATAAAATGTCAAACACATATGTTTATATAGATTTCTGACGTTCTAGACGTCACCAGACATTTCTGGGTTATTCCCATAGAGTTATATATTAGCATAGAGAGAGTGTCATTCAGAGCGAAGTGACGACACCATCTTTTTTATTTGGATTAGTGCTGTTTCACTCTTACGCATAGTAAAGCTGCTACAGTTGTCCCCCTCTTCCGTGCCTATATTCACACTGAATGTCATCATAGATTTTCGATACAATGTGTTAGAAAGAGATGCAGCAAACCAGTCCATGAGATCTTGTCGTCAGGAAGCGCGGAAGGTAGGCTCCCTCTATGTTAATATTTACCTCTATGGTTATTCCATGACATCCAGAACATTCTCGTACGTGACTACTTCTTCTTTCACGTCGAGGGACTCTTTCTATGTAGGATCAATCTACGGAACTGTCATAACAATAATAGGTTTGTTTTATGAAACAGTCAAACTAGTCAGAAATCGTCAGCAAACAGTTGGTCAGTGAGAGAACATAATACAGTCACCAGTGCTATCCCCTCTACTCGCGCTGGTCCACTATTCGCTTAATATTTACCTCTATGGTTATTCCATGACATCCAGAACATTCTCGTACGTGACTACTTCTTCTTTCACGTCGAGGGACTCTTTCTATGTAGGATCAATCTACGGAACTGTCATAACAATAATAGGTTTGTTCTATGAAACAGTCAAACTAGTCAGAAATCGTCAGCAAACAGTTGGTCAGTGAGAGAACATAATACAGTCACCAGTGCTATCCCCTCTACTCGCGCTGGTCCACTATTCGCTGATGGTTTCAAACCGTTTGAAACTGATGCTAGAACAAACCTAATATATTTATTATATTATATTATAACAAATTATAAATAATATTAATAATACATAGATATATAAGTAATACTAAATTATAAATTATTTACTAACTCGATATGTTATCACTTACTAATCGTGGTATTTTCTTTCTATCGACTTCCTCTTTCAGTATGGGTAACCACATCCCACTGCATTCTACCGAGGAATTTGCGACACAATTGGTTTCATTTAGCATAATTAGAGCCGCTTCTTTGATTTTTCTCTTTTTACTACCTGTTTCTTTCAGTGGAGAGATTCAAGTATAGTCCTGAAAGAAACAGATAATAAAAAGAGAAAAATCAAAGAAGCGACTCTAATTATGCTAAATGAAACCAATTGTGTCGCAAATTCCTCTATTCGCGGTGTGCAAGTACTTGGAAGGGATACGCAAAACGATCGTGCGCGAATAGCGGAGAAATATTGCAACTTTCTTAAATAATTCATATTGTCAACTGAAATTGTCAAATTGACGTACATTTCATACCTATTGTCAGTTAAGAAGAAAAATTATATATTGCTTCACAATATTGATATGATATGCCATTATTATATAAAGGTAAATTTAATTAATTGTATTTTGCTTGCAATACTGCATTTTAATAACTAATTTTATTTACTACATACAATTGTTTATGTTTGAATAACACAACCTAAATCTTATTTTTTCTTCTTATTATTTTTTTTGTACTATGGCCTTGACAATTATCCAGTAACCAGGACCATATGATTGGCCAATATAATTAAAAGTGCGAATAAAAGTTCAGAGCGTAGAAATAGGTGTCGCTTTTCCGAACTTGCACGGTCCCAATAGAATGCAGTAGGATGTGGTTACCCACACTGAAAGAGGAAGTCGATAGAAAGAAAATAACACGATTAGTAAGTCAATAACATATCGAGTTAGTAAATAGTTTATAATTTATTATTACTTATATATCTATGTATTATTAATATTATTTATAATTTAAACACCATAATATATATTAAAGTCAGAATTTGGTATTAGTTTTGAGAGTAAACTAAATGTAAGACCAAATACTTACGCTGTCGGGATAGTATCATGAGGTTTTTCCTGGTTTTCCCTCGTGATTTACTATGGAATCTCTAACGCGAGAATTTTACTGTCACCGTGCATTTGGTTGTCTTTTTAAAGACAGATCACATGCTATGATATTTTTATGAAGGATATTCTTGGGTTGGGGTTGATTTCATGTAATTGAATGAACTATCTTTCAGTAAAGTCATCCCAGGAACGCAACTCATAAATATTGGCAATATCTTTTTAAAGTCTTCTACTTTAAAATGTATAATATATGTCTGAATTACTGATATAAATGAGTCAGATTAAATAAATTATTAGAAGAACTTTTTACTAAGCTTTTACTACTTTTTAAATAAATATACCTTTTACACAGAAGATTTTCTTCAATTTTTGTAATTAATGGTATACAGCCAGTTATAGGAAATTTTTCCTTATGGATTTTTCCTAAGCAACGACATTTTTGTTTAATCTAGTAGTATTTTGTATTTTGACAACGACACCCGATGTGGGGCGTCGAAACGTTAATAAAATTATTTTTTCAATTTAATTGTGTCTTATTTCCCATCTAAATAGTTAATTATAAAAATGCCACAAGGAAATAGCTTCAGAACAACATTTAATTCAAGGGCACCGAAGTCCCATTTAACGACAATGTTAACATTATGTCACATAGTTCTGTAACCAAAGCACTTAGAGACCTAATTTTTTAAAAATGTATAAACATTTTCAATTTCTTTGCAACCTGAAAATGCAGCAGCATTATACTCTAGTTAAATCGGAGAGTGCAGGAAGAGTCTATACCGGTTTCGGCACTTTTTTGCCCCATCGTCAGTAGTCCTATATCCTCTTCTCTCCAATTCAACCAGGTACCTCGATCTGTGCTTTCCCAGATTGCAAAAAAAGAAATGTCACTGATATCGTAGGGACATCTGCTAAGAAACAAACTAAGTTCTCAATCCAGTAGTACATAAAACGACAATAAATATTATAATGCTGCTGCATTTTCAGGTTGCAGAGAAATTGAAAATGTTTATACATTTTTTATTAATTTACTCTTTTGTGGAGTACTTAGGGTAGGGAACCTTCTCGTTGGAACTTTACCACGCTGAGCAGATGGGACGTGAATTATTTAAAATTCCTTCATCTTAATGTTCGTCTCGGCACTCATATGGCTTATAATTTTTGAAAGTCGCGGAGGTAGTAACCAGAGAGTTTCCATCTGTTGTCAATCTAGTGGTATGAGTACGATATTTATTGTCGTTTTCTGCACTACTGGATTGAGAACTTGGTTTTTATCTAATTTTTTGTTTATTTTGAAACTAGAGGCATTTTTTAGTCCCGCGTAGATTTCTGTAAAGGTAGAGTGAAAGTAACATTTATTTAAATTTTTTTAAAATACTCTTACAAAAAAACCCAAAAAAGTTTAGATTTTATTTTTGATTTTACTTGTTCTTATACATTTTTTAATAAAACTTTACGCGGGACTTTATATTATCTATCTACAACTACTGGAAAAATTTGGACCTTCTATCATTTAAGGATCCAGAGATATTTGACATCAAAAGTTAAAAACCTAGTATTCGAGAAATCGCAAAAACATGAAACACTCTAATAGGCTATAAAGCTACCGGTACACGGTAAGTTGAGTGCAGACGTTAAAAAAATAATTTGGTAACCATGGATATTTTCTACTATAATGTGTTATACCGGGTGTCCACTTATATTTTCCCCCATTTTAACTGTCTATAACTTCTAAACGGCTTAAGATAGAAATATGCGGTTTTCGCTGAAATGTTTTATTTTAGTAAAAGTTTTGTCTGAATGGACTGAATTTTTTTATATCGCTTTCAAATACGAAAAGAAAAATGGCGGATTTTTGAAAAAAACGTTGTTGACTTTTTTTAATGGAACACCCAGTATATTTTTTTGTAAATTGAAAGAAAGGTCATTCACCTATCCAGCGATATAAAGTTTTTCAAAATCGGTTGTCAAATCACTGAGTAATTAATTTTTAAAATGAGCAGTGCAACGTGGACATCACATACCTAAATAACATAACTAAGCAAAATGATATTATTTTATGTGATTTCCAAATTGCATCTTTCATTTCAAAAATTATTTGCTCGGTCATTTGACAACCGATTTTAAAAAATTTAATATCGCTGGATAGGTAAATGACCGTTTTTTCAAGCTACAAAAAAATATACTGGGTATTTCAATAAAAAAAGTCAACAACGTTTTTTTTTTCAAAAATCCGCCATTTTTTATTTAAAAGCGACATAAAAAATGGTTATTTACCTAAAAACTTGAAAAAACAGTCATTTCCCTATCCAACGATATAATTCTTTTTAAAATCGGTGGTCAAATGACTGAGCAATTAATTTTTAAAATGAGAGATGCAATGTGGAAATCACATATTATGTTATTTAGGTATGTGATATCCACGTTGCACCTCTCATTTTAAAAATTAATTACTCAGTGATTTGACAACAAATTTTAAAAAACTTTATATCGCTGAATAGGTGAATGACCTTTCTTTCAATTTACAAAAAAATATACTGGGTGTTCCATTAAAAAAAAGTCAACAACGTTTTTTTCAAAAATCCGCAATTTTTCTTTTCGTATTTGAAAGCGATATAAAAATTCAGTCCATTTAGACAAAACTTTTACTAAAATAAAACATTTCAGCGAAAACCGCATATTTCTATCTTAAGCCGTTTAGAAGTTATAGGCAGTTAAAATGGGGGAAAATATAAGTGAACACCCGGTATATCGTTGGAAAGAGAAGATTTCAGAGAATAATTTTCAATCATAACCCAAAAAAACTTAAAAAATTCAATTTTCGGACTTTGGCTGCCCTTAAGGCCATGGGTACATAATTCGCGAATATTTTACGGCTATCCCTACCTTTTCTGTCTTTACACGGCAAATTACGTGTATTAAAATTCACACTGGTATGGATATGTAAACAAGTAAACATTACTAGAATGTCATTCTACTTGAAAATGTCATCATTAACTTAAAGAGATGGCTTTTGAATGTTCTTGGATAACTGTTGTTTGCAAATTATTAATTCAGTTAATAAATATGATAATTGTTTCACTAACTATGTATTCAGTGATTGTAATAATATATGTACAACAAAAACTAATACTCAATCGAGAAAAGAGAAAAAGTGTGAAAGTGATTTTTTAATAATATATTGTTACTATGGAACGCTTACAATTTTGAACATCTTTAACAACAAAATACTTGGATCACAGAATATATTATCCTGATGTCCTGATGTATTCTCTGCTTGGATCTTCCACAAATAATACACAATAAACAGAGAGAGTCTGTAATTTGGAATAAATTCAATATCTCAAATACTAATTGTTTTTTTGAAAAATGCTCAGATCCGTCGACTAGTATTTCAAATTGTCCTTTTTGACATACAATAATAATGTATACAGGGTGTCCCAATTTAGAGATATGACGTCATCGTTGATTTTCTTAAATGGCAACACTGCCTTTTTGATAGCTATTTTGATAGGGTGTGTAAAGTTATACACAACTGCAAAATATCAAATTTTTATTCTCTGCCATTTACAAGATAACAGAAAATAACAAAGTTATGTCTGTAATTTGAAATAAATTCAATAATTAAAATACTAATTGTTTTTTTGAAAAATCCTCAGACCCGTCGATTAGTATTTCAAATTGTCATTTTTGGCATACAATAATAATGTATACAGGGTGTCCCAATTTAGAAATATGACGTCATCGTTAAGTTTCTTAAATGGCAATACTGTCATTTTGATGGGTATTTTGATAGGGTGTGTAAAGTTATACACAACTGCAAAATTTCAACTTTTTGTTCCCTATCATTTACAAAATAATAAAAAATAACAAAGTTATGAAAAACAAGTAATCAAATAATAATTGAATTTAATTATTTCAAATAAGCAAATGCTTATAACGGTGCCCATTGACAATTTGACAATAATTGAGGGCCAACATTAGGAGTATTTGCTTAACTGGAATAATTAAATTCAATTATTATTTGATTACTTTTTTTTCATAACTTTGTTCTTTTTTATTTTCTTGTAAATGATGGGGAACAAAATTTGAAATTTTGCAGTTGTGTATAACTTTACACACCATATCAAAATAACTATCAAAATGACAGTATTGCCATTTAAGAAAATCAACGATGACGTCATGTCTCTAAATTGGGACACCCTGTATACATTATTATTTTATGTCAAAAATGACAGTTTAAAATACTAATCGACGGGTCTGAGCATTTTTCAAAAAAACAATTATTATTTTAATTATTGAATTTATTCCAAATTACGGATATAACTCTGTTATTTTCTATTATCTTGTAAATGGCAGAGAATAAAAATTTGATATTTTGCAGTTGTGTATAACTTTACACACCCTATGAAAATAGCTATCAAAATGACAGTGTTGCCATTTAAGAAAATCAACGATGACGTCATATCTCTAAATTGGGACACCCCGTATACATTATAATTGCATGTCAAAAAGGACAATTTGAAATACTAATCGACGGGTCTGCGCATTTTTCAAAAAAACAATTAGTATTTGAGATATTGAATTTATTCCAAATTACAGACTCTCTCTGAATAACTTTTTATTAAGTTCACGTCTTAAATCAATTATTTATCAAATACACTATACATCAATATTATTTAATCAACAACTCAAAATATTCCCGATGTCATGTCAAATATTTAAAATTGTCACTGAGTGCCACTCTCTAACTGACAATATGCTGACAATATTCTATTCGACTAAGTGCGTTGTAAGACAAAGATAGATTTGGAAAATATTACCACCGACATTGTGTTCATTTTTTTCGAATCCTGAAAATACCAATAAATATTTTTGAAAAATTTAAACGCTGAATGAAAGACTAAATTATTACCGAGGGCCGAAAGTCCCTTAGAATAAATAAAAAGTTTATTTTGAATGAGATGTTTGAAATTAAAAATCACACTAAATTTTCTCTTAGTTTTTCACCCCTGTAACTTATTAAAATAAACATTATAGAAGTTCTCAGGGACTTTCGACACTCGCTAATAACGTAATCTTTAATTCTGCGTTTAAATTTTTCAAAAATACCTATTAGTTTTCTCAGGATTCGAA
The DNA here is from genome assembly GCF_917563875.1 of Diabrotica virgifera virgifera. NCBI lineage: Eukaryota > Metazoa > Arthropoda > Insecta > Coleoptera > Chrysomelidae > Diabrotica > Diabrotica virgifera. Next base: position 176,232,241 of record NC_065451.1, read on the forward strand.
AAAAACGAATCCCCATTTGAATAGCATTGCAGCCGAAAATACGTACCCATCCTTTTAAGCGAAAAGCAATATTTATTTGTGAAATCAACATTTTTTCTGATATCTGACAGCAGTAAAATGTATTTTGAATTAAATAAATTACATACATTTTTCTTTTTTTGTCAACTAATTTAATTCAAAAAATTTTTTGGCCACCCTCAATAAATAATTATTTCAATGTGTATATTACTGAATAGAGAATTTAATACCCTTTCAAATGAGCTATCCCATGACCCCTAGTCTCATTAAAAAATCATCGATTACGTCATCACGGTCAAGCCAGATGGATGCTGAAGCACCGAAGACAAGAGGGAATTCAAAAACTTACAATTCACGACCCCGTCTATTCAGCTGGTAAATTCCAACGGAAAATGGACCTAGTTTTACTCAAAGGAGTAAAACTAATATAAAATTAAATACAAATGTATACCATTTTTATTCAGTTGCAATGCGAAGGCAAAACTGTCTTATTTTTCACTTAAAACAGAGAGCGGAAACCAGCACTCTAAATCGATGATTTTCGACTCTAATTGGAGTCATCATCAGAGAGGCGTAAGTTTGCTGCTTTCTGCCCCAAGTGACGAAACTCCGTGAGCCTATCCCCGCATTGCAATTGACGTTTATGGAGTAGGTGTCTAGCGACATCTGGCAACTGAAAGTCAAAGTTTTCAACCTAATAGAAATATTAAAAATATTCCTAAAAGATATTTAATTGAAAACTTATTGGACCATTTTCCTGGAGACACCTCCATGGCTTCTAAAAATTGCAAGCCAGATGGATGTTAAAGCATCTGTCTTGCGTTCTCTGTTCTAAGGGAAAAATAAGACAGTTTTGTCTTCGCATTGCAACTGAATGAAAATGGTATACATTTTTATTTAATTTTATATTAGTTTTACTCCTTTGAGTAATTAGGTCCATTTTCCGTTGGAATTTACCAGTTGAACAGACGGGGTCGTGAATTGTAAGTTTTTGAATTTCCTCTTGTCTTCTTTGCTTCAGCATCTATCTGGCTTGCAATTTTTAGAAGCCATGGAGGTGTTACCAGGAAAATGGTCCAATAAGTTTTCAAGTAAATATCTTTTAGGAATATTTTTAATATTTTTCAATATTTTTAATATTTCTATTTAGTCCAGTCGGGTTAGACGAATAACAGGCCTAACCTTGCATTAGGAGCTGCCCCAAATTTTATTTTTTTAATATTTAGGGGGGTCAATAGTAGAGTAAATTTAAAATCTCGACTGAATTCCGCCATTGCGTTAGCCGCCATCTTGATTTTAAACGAGAACCGTTTTTGCTAAATATCTCCGCCATTTTCAAATTTTCGAAAAAAATTATAACAACCAAAATTGTTGAAAATGTAATTTTCTATCATTTCTATTTTTACAATTTTTTCGTGTCATCGATATTTTCCGAGTTATACCGGAAAATAGTGACAGTTATATATAAATAGAGCATAATTATTGAATTATCTCGTTTATTGTTAGTTTTACGACAAAAATGTTCCTATACAAGAATAGAGAGAATTGAATTCTACATAATTTTAGTTTCTTTCATTTTTTTGCTAAAGTTAATATTTAAGGGAGTATGTATGCGATAATGGCGCGAGCGTAAGACCTGATTTATTTTGTAGCAATTGTTTTTGTTCAATATCTACGCCATTTTCAACTTAAATTGTTCCAAATATGATTTCCTACAATTTCTTTTTAACAATTTTTTTCATGCGGTTGATATTTTCCGAGTTAAGTGGGAAAATAGTAAAAAGTGGTGGGGGGAGCATAATTACTGAATTGAATCTTTTTTCCGAGCTGCCTCAAATTTTATATTCTATCCTTTAGGGGAGATCAATAATAGTGTAAATTTAAAATCTCTACTGAATTCCGCGGTTGCATTAGCCGCCATATTGATTTTAAAGGAGAACCGTTGTTGCTTAATATATCCGCCATTTTTAACTTTTCGACAAAAACGGTAGGAACTAAAATTGTTGGAAACGCAATTTCCTACAATGTCTTTTCCAGAATTTTTTTATGCGATCAATATTCTCCGAGTTAAGGAGGAAAATAGTGGAAGCGGAGGGGGAGCATAATTTTACGACATAATTGTACATAAACAAAAATAAAGAGAATTATATTTTATACAATTTTTGAAACTTCCAATGAAACACCAACCAAACTAAGTACATAAAAGACATAAATAATAACTTATAATATGCATTAAGTTCACTTAATTTTATTAACTAGCGGGTTTTATTGGTTGAATTTGTCTGTCGACAATTAAGTTTCATGTCAGCTAACATATTTTAATATTTCAACAACTTTTTTTAAAATTTTCGGATCCCGTTGGGGGGAATTTTCCCATCCCCCCCTTCTTAGACCCGCCACTGGTTCTCTCGAAAAATTGTAATAAATCGTAATTGTAACAATTTCAGTCCTTACACTTTTTGTCGAAAAGTTGAAAATGGGGAAGATATTGAACAAAAACAATTGCTTTACAATCAATCGGGTCTTACGCTCGCGCTTTTATCGCATATGTACTACCTTAAATATTGATTTTATCAAAAAAATGGAAGAGATCAAAATTGTACAAAATTTAATTCTCTTTATTTTTGTATAGGTTAAAATTTGTTGTAAAGGTAATAATAAACGAGATAATTCAATAAATCAATAATTATGCTTTAACTGTCACTGTTTTTTCCCCATAACTCGGAACATATGGATCGCACAAACAAAATTATAATAAACGAAATTATATAAAATCGCATTTTCAACAGTTTCAGTTTGTATATTTTTTGTCGAAAAGTTGAAACTGGCGGAGATATTGAGCAAAAACGGTTCTCGTTTAAAATCAAGATGGCGGCTAACGCAACAGTCAAATTCAGTCGAGATTTTAAATTTATACTACTATTGACCCTCCCTAAATACTAGAAAAATAAAATTTGGGGCAGCTCCTAATGCAAGGTCAAATGGTATCCCGACTGGGCTAATTAGGTTAAAAACTTTAAAAACTCTCAGTTGACAGATGTCGCCAGACACCTACTCCATAAACGTCAGTTGCAATGCGGGGATAAGCTCTCGGAGTTTCGTCACTTGGCAGAGAGCAGCAAACCTACGCCTCTCTGATGATGACTCCAATTAGAGTCGAAAATCGTCGATTTAGAGTGTTGGTTTGCGCTCTCTGTTCTAAGTGAAAAATAAGACAGTTTTGCCTTCGCATTGCAACTGAATAAAAATGGTATACATTTTTATTTAATTTTTCTCGTATGGTGTATTCCACGAATATACGACTGTTTTGGATTATCGCGACAACGAATATTTTAGTGTGCAACATAAGAAGTACGAATGTATTTTGCTCTAATAATTACTCCAATAAACAATATAATTTGCAATTTACTTTCGTTCTTCATATTTTGCACAGTAAAATATTCGTTGTCGCGATAATCCAAGAGGGTCGTATATTCGTGGAATGGGGTATATCTCTTACCACTCATGAGTAATTAAACTTTCTCTCACTAATGCCACACCCTGTACAGTCCCTGCTCAATTTATTAGACTCACCTTAGAAAAAGCAGTTTTTTAATTGCAATCACCTTAAAAGTATCTTCAAAGTGATACGGAACTGCGAATTCTGTTAAATAATAATTACTTAATAATTGTGATACATAATTTAAGTTAAAAATGGTAAAAAATGTTTTTTAATTGTGAAAACTTGACAGATGGTAATAGAATGTGCTAAAAATGCAGAAGGACTCGACTTTTTTCAACTTTAGTTTTTTAGTTAAATTAGTGATTGGTGTTCAGTTTTCGTAAAATTTGCAGTGGTGAGTGTTAATATTGTTCTATATTAATGTTTATTTTAATTTGTTTAATTTATTTAAAGATATTAATACAAATATGTTAATTTTTAAAAGACGAATATCTCGGATTGAAAATTTTTCATATGAGTGATTGTAAAAATCTGTCTGTTAAGCAAACCTCTTCTGTTACTGCTTTATTAGAAAATACCACATGTATCAAAGAGAAATAGCAAAAAATATGACATAATATCTTTATCGTCAGTTCGAAGGTTGGGCTAAAAAATTAAAGAGACACATCCTGTTACATCGGTTTGGAGGGGTCGTGTCCAATATCAAATATTCAGTATTCATATCCGAAATTGGACAGTATCATTTTATCACCCAGTAGATCGAATGCATTTATTTGTTATTAAACACACACACGTAATTAATTAAATTACATACACATTTGGTCAATTATCAATAATATAATTTGGACATCAGCCAAAAGTTGCTGACATAAGATAAACAATTTACCTTAATTAGATACACAAAATCACGCGGGGCCCGTGTTTACATTGACCCAATTTAAACTTATATAAAACTAAGATCTCTTGTCTAGAAATTCAATTATTATTAATTCATTAACGCGAGTGATTGTCTTCAACGATCATCATTTAAGTCTTTACTCAAAGTACCCCGGGTCAACATCCATAGTGTAAGTCTCATCAATAAACTCTGCTACTATTATTTGGTGTTTCCATCACAACTTAAAGACCATCTACACTGAGCCAACGAAGGGATTTTGTTCAGGGTATGGCCGAAATATTTCAGCCAACCCCAGAGGGCAACGAATTTTAAAGAATTTGGCTGTAAAACACAGAAGAGTCACCCATAGCGATATAACCAATAAATTGGAAGAATCAGAGTGTTTAGTATCGGAGTCCACTGTACGCCGAAATTTGTACAGTATGGGATTCAAATGTCATAGGCCAGTTGAGGAACCAAAACCATCACCACAAATGTCAAAGAAACGCTTAGTTTCGGCCAATTTGCACAAAAATTATATGGCAATAGAGTCTTTATGCAAATTGGCCCAAACTAAGCGTTTTTTGAGAATTTGTGGTGATAGTTGGTTATTTTCTTGGTTCCTCAACTGGCCTATGAGATTTGAATCCCATACTGTACAAATTTCGGCGTACAGTGGACTCCGATACTGAACACTCTCATTCTTCCAATGTATTCCTTATATGACAATGGGTGAGTCTTCTGTGTTTTACAGCCAAATTCTTTAAAATTCTTTGCCCTCTGGGGGTGACTGAAATCTTTCTACCGTACCGACCCCTTCAAACCGATGTAACAAGATGTTTCTCTTTAAGTTTTTGACTCAACCTTCGAACTGACGATAAAGATATGCCATATTTTTTGCTATTTCTCTTTCATACATGTAGTATTTTGTAAAAGAGCAGTAACAGAAGAGAGCAGAAAAGATTTGCTCAACAAAAAGATCTTTACAATCACCCATATGAAAAAATTCCAAACGAAGACATTCGTCTTTTATAAATTAACATATTTTTATTAATATGTTAAAATAAATTAAACAAATTAAAAACTAACATTAATAAAGACTAATATTAACACTTACTTCTTGCAAATTTAACGAAAATTTGAATATCAACCACTAATTTAATTAAAAAAGTAAAGTTAAAAAAGTCGAGTCATTGCACCCTTTTAGCCCATTCTATTGCCATCTTCCAAGTTTTCACAATTCAATCAAAAAGTCTCACCATCTTTAAATTAATTATGTAGCACGATTATCAAGTAATTGTTATTTAACCCATTCAGCAGTACCGTATGACTTTGAACATACTTTTAACTGGTTTCAAAGAAAAAAACTGATATTTCTAGGGCGAGTCTAATAAATTGAGCATGGACTGTATATGCGTTTTATTAGCAAGCTTATTGTTTATGTACAGGAAGAAGATGAATTTGATTCAATGGTTAAAAGTAAGAAAACACTGAAAGATAAATTAGGCACTCCCGAAGAACTTGAAAAAAAGCCGAAAGGTGGAAAGAAAAAAGCTGGAGATGGACTGAAACAATCCAAATTAAATTTCGCCTCAGGTAAGTAAACTTCTTCATGTGATATCTTTCTTCTTCTAGTTCCATGATCGTTATCGATCATTGGATATCATGTTGGCTACCACATTCGCTATATAGTCCGAAATGCATAGTTTTAATGCATAAAAATGCATAGTTTTAATCGGAACGAACTTGGAAAGTGTCAATTTTGCAAAAAAAATGTATAGAACAAAATTTACTCATAGTACATTCTTTAACGGTAAAATATTGCAAAACCTCTAAATTTTAAAGAACAGGTTGGATTGACATGAATATTGGGATAGACATAGCTAACAAGACAAAGAAAAAAGTGATGTTGTGCGGATATGTGCTTTTGCTCCGCGGGGGTGCTTTTCACCCCCTCTTGAGGGTGAAAAAGTATTCGTCCAAAGTAAGTCCGAAAATTGATAAACTGATTAATTTTAAGTAACTTTTGTTCTATACAGTTTTTTCACTAAGTCAACACTTTTCGAGTTATTTGCCAGTGAATATGTTCATTTTTTCAACAAAATAACCACAGTTTTAGACGGTTTTTTGCAAATAACTCAAATAGTACGTATTTTGTCGAAAAAACATTTATAGCAAAATATAGCCAGTAAAAAATTTAAAAAAATGGTGTACATATCACGTTTCTATACCTAGTAGAAGCAGAGTTATAGCTAATTAAAAATAGGTCCATATTCGTCAAATTCCAAATGGAATACTTTAATGTGATATAACCAAAAATGAAGCACATTTTGGGAAAACTCATTACAACTTTTTTAAAGTGTTTAAAAAAGCTTCATTTTTGTTTTATAAAAAAAAATTCTAGCATCAAAAGTAAACAAGTTACGCTCAAAATAAAGTTAGTCCCTTTTTTTTTGGTAAAAAATTCGGGAAAATCACCCCCTAATTAGTATCTCAAATGAACTTAATAGTTACGAGTTCACAAGTTTCTTTACCCGTGTATGTATTGTTTATCTGATCTGTAAGTTTCATCGGTTTAAAGTCCTTATTTTTAAAAGGGCTGTAGTTAAAAGGGGTTGAACGAGTCACTCATCACGAATGTATGCAAATTTAGAAACACCAAATCTCAATCAATTTTTGTCTAAGAGAAAAACAAAAAAATACATGATATTCAGAAAAGCAATGCTGATTTTTTTTGTTTTTCGAGTTTTTTGGTATCTCTAACAATTTTTAAGTTATTTTGAAAAAAGCATATTTTTCAAAATTAAAATTTTAAAAAATTTTACTTTAAAACCAAATTCTTTCCAAAATAAGCACTTTGAATCGATGAAACTTACAGATCATAAAAACACAACAGTAAAATAATTTGTGGAGCGGTATAGACCAGTAAGGATCTGTTTTTAGGTGGATGTGAGAGGTGGCATTCAGATTTTTGCGGATAAAGTTAGGTGATAACTTCGTTAATAATAACTGATTTATGCTCCTTCTCAAATATCCCCGGAACATTAATAAAAAAAATAAAGTATTTAAAAATTTCAAAAAATTTCGTTTTTTTCTACTTTTTTTGCTTATAAATTTAAAACTATTCGTTTTAGAACAAAGTCCTATAGGAATAAAACAAAGATAATTAAATTTTCTATCAGATGTGATTGGTTAAAAATGTCTTAATTTATCACCCTTGCTTCAAAATAGCAATAAATATAAAATAAGGGGGCAAAACAAGCCTGGCCTTATTCAATGATTTTCCATCACTTAGGTTACACTTGGAACCTTCCTAATTCGCTTAGAAAATTTTTGTAATATGCTAAAACCGTACACCAAATTTCATTAAAATTGACTTCTAGATTTTGCATAATAATTTTGCAATCTAAACTTTTTTTAAAAAATTAAAAATTTTTAAAATCTTGCACAACAAAAACTAGAACATACAAAGATTTGTTAATTTTTGTACATATAAAGAAGTACTCCACCTATCTAATGCACTTTACAGAATTGAAATCGGATTATTTAAGCAGCCTCAGCAATGTTTTAAAGTTATAAACAATTTTTTGGCTTATAAACAAATTAGTGCTGTGGCCAGGAGGGGGTGCTACGGGCTCCTTTATTTAGATGGACTTACCCAAGTTTTTTTATATATTTTGACCCGTAGAACACGAATTTTTTGGGTAACAGTTGATCCGGATGTCGATAAGATTGTTATAAACAGAGAACTTTAGGAATTACATAACATCGATTTTTCGCAAAATAAAATATTTTTTTGTATTTGTTGGGTAATTCTAAGCAAAAAATGTTCTGACAAGTTTTTTCGTAGGATGCATAGTTTTTGAGATAAACGCGGTGGAACATTCAAAAAATCGAAAAATTGCAATTTTTGAACGAGAATAACTTTTGATTAAAAAATAAAATAGCAATTCTGCTGACAGCATTTGCAAGTTTAAGTCAAATTATACCGGTTTTAATTATTTGCATTGCTAAAAATTAATTTTTTTATTATTAAACAAAGCTATTTGTTTATAAGCCAAAAAAATTTTTATAATTTTAAAATATTGCTGAGGCCCCCTAAATAATCCGATTTTAATTCTGTAAAGTGTATTAGATAGGTAGAGCACCTCTTAGCCAACTTCTAAATGGTCTACTTTTTGTTCAGAAAGATTTTTAAAAATTTGAACTTTTTTAAAAACATTTACATTACAAATTTATTATGCAAAATCTATTAGGTCGATTTTAATGAAATTTGGTAGACCAAGTAAGTTATAAGAATTTTCTAAGCGAATTACTAAGGTTCTATGTGCCACCAAAGTGGTTAAAAAATATTAAATAACAACAGACTTATTTTGCCCCCTTATTTTGTATTTATTGCTATATTGCAGAAAAGGTAATACCTTCAGACATTTTTTACCAGTCGTATATCATACAAAATTCAATTATCTTTATTTTATTTCTGTACGACTTTGTTCCAAAACGAATCGTTTTAAAGTTATAAGCAAAGAAAGCAGGAAAAAAATCGATGTTTTTCGAAATTTTTAAATATTTTAATTTTTTTATTAATGTTCCGGGCATATTTGAGAAGGAGCATAAGTCAATTATGATTACTGAAGGTGTCACCTAACTTTATCTGCAAAAATCCGAATGCCACCTCTCACATCCAAAAAATAGACGTTTTTTCGCAGATCCTTAGTGGTCTAGGTAACGATTAATTTCATTTAAGTTGCTAATTAGGGGGTGGTCTTCCCGATTTTTTTTTGCCAAAACAAAAGCGACCAACTTTATTTTGAGCGTAACTTGCTTAAATTTAATGCTAGAATCTTTTTATAAAAACAAAAATAAAGCTTTTTTTAAACACTTTAAAAAAGTTATAATGGGTTTTCCCCAAAAAGTGCTTAATTTTTTGGATATTTCACTTCGAAGTATTCTATTTGAAATTTGGTGAATATGAATCTATTTTTCATTGGCTATAACTCTGGTTTTACGAGGTCCAGAGACCTAACGCCTACACCATTTTTTTTTACTTTTTTACAGGCTATATTTTTGCTAAGAACGTTTGTTTCGACAAAATACTTACTTTTTGAGTAATTTGCGAAAAACCGTGTAAAAATGTAGTTATTTTGTTGAAAAATGAACATATTCGCTCGAAAATAACTCGAAAAGTGTTGACTTGGCGAAAAAGCTCTATAGAACAAAAGTTACTTAAAATTAGTCAGTTTATCCATTTCCGGACTTATTTTGGAAATATATTTTTTCACCTCCAAGAGGGGGTGAAAGTCACCCCCAGGGCAAAAGCACACATCGGCACAATATCACTTTTTTTCTTTGACATGTAAGCTATACGTATGCCAAATTTCATGTCAATCCAAGCGGTTCTTTAAAATTTAGAGCAAAAACCGTGAAAGAATGGACTAATAGTGACTTTATTGACAACAGTTTTGATCATGATGTAGACGATTTTTCATACCATAGCCTTAGCTTTCTCAGCCATGATGTTCTTCTTCTACCAGGACCACGTTTACCTTGGATCTTTCCCTGAATGTAAAAGTTCATATTTTTCAGGGGGTCTCACAATGTGACCGAAGTATTTCAGCTTGCATCTCTTTATTATATTGACCAGTTGTGTTGTTTGGTTCAGCTGTCTAAGGACCTCCTCATTTCTAATTCTGTCGACCCAGGGTTTTTAGTAATCGTCTGTATACCCACATCTCAAAAGCTGTGAAGCATTTATATAGATCGGCGGGAAAACGTTTCATAAAAAGAAAAAAAGTTGAATTGTGAAGAGTAGCTCCTGAGATACAACAGGTCAAAGTTGACGGGTATTTGCGGCGAAGTTATAAACAATACGATGGTAATCCTTAAACCATTACCTTCTTCTTTCGGTCCTCTTTTCACCATAGACATTTTCATACGTTCAAAATACTCATAATACAGGGTGAGTCATGAGGAACTGTACATATTCCTACCTTGTATAGAGGCTCCTATGGAGAATAACAAATGACCATTAAAAAGTGTCTGCTCCCATTGTTTAATATTATACAGGGCGAGTTTCGCATTTTGACAGAAATTTGTATTCGTCATAATTTTTGAACGGGCAGATCGAGGTGTCTCTTATTTTGGTCAATCGTTACACTATTACGACCTAATCAACTGATTTATTCAAACTAGACAAAAATCAGGTCCGGCTTCAAAAAAATTAGTTCGTTTGGGTCTTAGAAAAAATTTCACCCTGTATACGCTTTTTGAAAACTATAATATGAATTTTACAAATTAGACAAATAAGCAATTAAAATGACATATTTATTTTTTTCCCCACACGATTACTTAATTTTTTATAAAAAAATCAAAGGGCCTAGCCGGGTAATATGGTGAAAAGTGCCCCCAGCCCAATTTAAATTCCATATAGGCCACTTTTTAGCACATATAGAGGAACTCACTTTCTGAAATTTTTATCCCCCTAGGTGGTCACGTGACCCCCCTCCTAATTAGGCTTTTTAGGTTTTTATTTTTTATCTCAGCCGCATCAAGAGCTAGCCAAAAACTTTATTTAAAAAAGTTGTAAGTTTCAAAAAGATCTATATGAAAATTTTTTTTTTAGTTTTTTTGGCGGGAAATTCGAATTTTTAGAACAATTTTAAACTTTTAAAAAACTCTGAAAAAAAAACTAAGACACTCGTTTTTACGAAAATCAATTATAATGTGTATTTTTGCACAATCTTTCACCTTGAATTTTTTCAGATTTTTAAAATTGGTGAAACGTACCTTTAAAAATAAAAAACCGCATTTTTCGGTTTTTTTTTTCGTTTTTTGATATAATTTTATACATATTTTTCAAAAAATTTAACACCGTCATTAGAATAGGTAAAAAATTGAAAAATAATTGGGGTTTGCTTAATAAAAATTTTTTGTAACGCCATCCATTTTCAAGATACAGGGCGTTGAAGAAAACAAAATTTTATATATTTTTTACGATTTTGCCGAAACTACTGGCAACATTGTAATAAAACTTGGCGGGTTTTAAGAGGTAGTTATTGTGCATGTTTTGACAACAATTAAGGATTTGATATTCATCATTGGCGCGCATAGGGGTAACGGTCTGAACTTTTCAAAGAAAAAAAGATAGTACGCCACTGACATATTTCAAATTAATAATCATTTTTGAATTCCTCGTTCAATTTGCAATAAAAAATCTACTCATTTTTTCATACGACGCGCCGTTTTGCTGCAAAAAATAAAATATCTTAACGCTTCCAAAGTATTCGAATTAATTTTGATAATGGATGTACGAGTTTATTATGTAGATGTAGAAACTAATATGTAGATGTAGTACTAGAAGTTCGAATACTTTGTAAGGGTTAAGATCTTTTATTTTTTGAATAAAAATGGCGGGTCGTATAAAAAAATAAGAAGATACATTTTTTGTCACAAATTGAACGAGAAATTCAAAAACGATTGTTAATTTGAAATATGTCAGTGGCGTACTATCTATATTCTTTAAAAAGTTCAGACCATTACCCCTATGCGAGCCAATGATGAATATCAAATCCTTAATTGTATGTCAAAACATGAACAATAACTACCTCCTAAATCCCGCCAAGTTTTATTACAATGTTGCCAGTAGTTTCAGCAAAATCGTAAAAAATGTGTAAAATTTTGTTTTCTTCAACGCCCTGTATCTTGAAAATGGATGGCGTTACAAAAAATTTTTATTAATCAAACCCCAATTGTTTTTCAATTTTTTACCTATTCTAGTGACAGTGCTGCCTTTTTTGAAAAATATGTATAAAATTGTATCAAAAAACGAAAGAAAAACCGAAAAATGCGGTTTTTTATTTTTAAAGGTACGTTTCACCAATTTTAAAAATCTGAAAAAATTCAGGGTGAAGGATTGTGCAAAAATACACATTATAATTGATTTTCGTAAAAACGAGTGTCTTAGTTTTTTTTTCAGAGTTATTTAAAAGTTTAAAATTGTTCTAAAAATTCGAATTTCCCGCCAAAAAATTAAAAAAAAAAATTTCATATAGATCTTTTTGAAACTTACAACTTTTTTAAATAAAGTTTTTGGCTAGCTCTTGATGCGGCTGAGATAAAAAATAAAAACATAAAAAGCCTAATTAGGCTCTAGGGGGGTCACGTGACCACCTAGGGGGATAAAAATTTCAGAAAGTGAGTTCCTCTATATGTGCTTAAAAGTGGCCTATATGGAATATAAATCGAGCTGGGGGCACTTTTCACCATCTTACCCGGCTAGGCCCTTTGACTATGAATTAAAAGTTTGGTAAAGTGAACCATAGCTTTAAAAAAAAATAACTTTTATTACAAAAATTAATTTTTTTTTTTTGAACAAATATTTAATTTATGTTACCACCCAAACAATTGATTTATACTAACTAGAAAAAAATCAGGCCCGGATTTAAAAAATTAGTTCGTTTAAGTCTTAGAAAAAATTTCACCCTGTATACGCTTTTTGAAAACTCTAATATGAATTTTACAAAAAAGACAAATAGGCAATTAAAATGGCATATTCATTTTTTCCCCACACGATTACTTAATTTTTTATAAAAAAATCAAATTTGACTATGAATAATTAAAAGTTTGGTAAAGTGAACCATAGATTTATAAAAATTAACTTTTATTACAAAAATTAATTTTTTTTGAACAAATATTTAGTTTTTGTTACCACCCAATCAACTGATTTATTCAAACTAGAAAAAAATCAGGCCCGGATTTAAAAAATTAATTCGTTTTGGTCTTAGAAAAAATTTCACCCTGTATACGCTTTCTGAAATGTCTAATATGAATTTTACAAATTAGACAAATAGGCAATTAAAATGGCATATTTATTTTTTCCCCACACGATTACTTAATTTTTTATTAAAAAATCTTTGTCAAAATCGGAATTTCAACCTAAAAATGAAAAAAAAAAATGAAATCACGGTTTAACTCGCTACAACTCTGTTCCAGTTTAATAATTTTTTTTTTCTGAAATTTTTACAGCTCATATCTCTTACCATTGTGAAGACTATGAAAATTGTTGTAGACTTTCAGTCTTCTTCTCATAAAAGTTATGAATTTTTAAAAATAAAAGGTGCAGATTCGTTGATTGCAAAGTTAAATCGCAAAAATTAAGTGAAAACATTTAAAATTTATCTATTTGATCACGTCTATGTTAAACTATAGAGTCCAAAGAGAAGTGTTATGGGTTTTAGATCTAGACGTGGTATAGAAAAAAAAAATGGTGACGCCTAAAATTCCGATTTTGAAAAATTTTATTTTTTAATAAAACAATAAGTAATCGTGAGGGGAAAAAATAAATACGCCATTTTAGTTGCCTATTTGTCTAATTTGTAAAATTCATATAAGAGTTTTCAAAAAGCGTATAAAGGGTGAAATTTTTTCTAAGACCAAAGCGAACTAATTTTTTAAATCCGGGCCTGATTTTTTTTAGTTTGTATAAATCAGTTGATTGGGTGATAACATAAATTAAATGTTTGTTCAAAAAAAAAATAATTTTTGTAATAAAAGTTACTTTTTTAAATCTGGCTTCTAGTAAATATGGTTCACTTTACCAAACTTTTAATTATTCATAGTCAAATTTGATTTTTTTATAAACAAATTAAGTAATCGTGTGGGGAAAAAAATAAATATGCCATTTTAATTCCCTATTTGTCTAATTTGTAAAATTCATATTAGAGTTTTCAAAAAGCGTATACAGGGTGAAATTTTTTCTAAGACTAAAACGAATTAATTTTTTAAATCCGGGCCTGATTTTTTTCTAGTTTGTATAAATCAGTTGATTGGGTGGTAACATAAATTAAATATTTGTTCAAAAAAAAAGTAATTTGTGTAATAAAAGTTATATTTTTTAAATCTATGGTTCACTTTACCAAACTTTTAATTCATAGTCAAATCTGATTTTTTTATAAAAAATTAAGTAACCATGTGGGAAAAAAATAAATGCTATTTTAATTGCTTATTTGTCTAATTTATAAAATTAATATTATAGTTTTCAAAAAGCGTATACAGGGTGAAATTTTTTCTAAGACCCAAACAAACTAATTTTTTTGAAGCCGGACCTGATTTTTTCTAGTTTGAATAAATCAGTTGATTAGGTGGTATGGGCCATTCCACGAACATACGCCTGTTTTGGATTACTTCGACAACGAATATTTTACTGTGCAACATAAGAAGTACGAAAGTAAATGGCGCTAATAATTATTTAAATAAACAACAATGTAATTTGCAATTTACTTTCGTTCTTCTTATTTTGCACAGTAAAATATTCGTTGTCGAAGTAATCCAAAACAGGCGTATGTTCGTGGAATAGGGTATAATAGTGTAACGATTGACCAAAATAAGAGACACATCGATCTGACCGTTCAAAAATTATGACGAATACAAATTTCTGTCAAAATGCGAAACTCACCCTGTATATTATTAAACATTGGGAGCAGACACTTTTTAATGGTCATTTGTTATTCCCCATAGGAGCCTCTATACGAGGTAGGAGTATGTACAGTTCCTCATGACTCACCCTGTATATAATAATAAAAACGATCGGTATTGTGTATAAAAACAAAAAAAAACTAAAAAACCAACTTCAAGAAAGTTGAATTTCAAAATCCACAAGGAAAGAATTTTCCTGTAGCTGGCTGTATACTACCAATCACACAAAAAAACAGTTGCCATCCAACATTCCTCATGTAGAGACAAATCCACCTGTTTAGCAACCCACTTGATGGGATACTTTAGATGCAGTGCCTAAGCCCCGGCGCAAATTGATCCTAAGCGAGACACAACCTGCACCGGCGAACTGCGTGGACAATTTTGTGAATCAGGCTTATAAGCGAGGGACCGCAAATTAAACCTAACCTGCGATCAGTGCTTGCGCTCGCAGGTCTCACTTGGGAACGTTTGTCATCGGCGTACAGTTTTCTTGGGTCGTGGGACGTGTGACTCACGGCCAGATGTTTATTTTTACTTGTTTTCGTTTGCGAAATAGACGTATCGAAGCTAATTGAACTCGTTCTGGATATACCCGTGGAAACACGACGTATGGGAGAAAATAGGAAATGAAATGAATGCGGATGGTACCTAAGTACAATTTATTGTGATAAATAAAAATTTTAGCATATTCAAAATAGTCCTGTCGCCAGGGGGGGTACAACGGCCCCCTTAATTCAGATGGACTTACCCAATTTTTTTTATATATTTTGACCCGCAGAATACGAATTTTTTGGGTAACAGTTGATCCGGATGTCGATAAGATTGTTATAAACAAAGAACTTGAGGAATTACATAACAGCGATTTCTCGCAAAACGAAATAACTTTTTGTATTTTTTGGGTCATTTTAAGCAAAAAATATTCCTACAAGTTTTTTCGTAAAATGCATAGTTTTCCAGATAACCGCGGTTGAACTTTCAAAAAATCGAAAAATTGTAATTTTTGAACCCGAATAACTTTTGATTAAAAAATAAAGTAGCAATTCTGCTTACCGCATTTGAAAGTTTGTCAAATTATATCGGTTTTGATTATTTGCATTGCTAAAAATTTATTATTTTATTGTTAAACAAAGTTATAAACACCTAGTATGTGAGTGATGTTTTCAATGATTTCTCATTTAAAATCGAACGAGTAGGTAGAGTAGCTACAAGTGCAAGCGAGGCAATTTCTACGTAGCATGCGTTAAAACGCATGTATTAGGTACGGGAAACACTATGTGTTTATAGATTTGTTTAACAATAAAAAAATTAATTTTTACCAATTCAAATAATCAAAACCGATATAATTTGACTTAAACTTTCAAATGCGGTAAGCAGAATTGCTACTTTATTTTTTATTTAAAAGTTATTCGGGTTCAAAAATTGCAATTTTTCGATTTTTTGAAAGTTCAACCGCTGTTATCTCGAAAACTATGCATTCTACGAAAAAACTTGTAGGAATATTTTTTGCTTAAAATGACCCAAAAAATACAAAAAGATGTTTTGTTTTGCGAGAAATCGCTGTTATGTAATTCCTCAAGTTCTTTGTCTATAAAAATCTTATCGACATCCGGATCAACTGTTACCAAAAAATTCGTATTCTACGGGTCAAAATATATAAAAAAAACTTGGGTAAGTCCATCTGAATTAAGGAGGCCGTTGTACCCCCCCCCCCTGGCGACAGGACTAAAACCCCGAGTGAAAACTGCTTTGTCTTTGTCATTAAATTATGATAGCTTTATTACTAGTAGACTAAATAAACGGCGATACGAAATTAATAATCAAAGTTATGCCTTTACATTACAATAAGACATTATTAGAAAAATAAAGTTTCTTTAAAATTAAATAGGATGTCACAAATTAATAATGATGGCCTAATCCCCTTTCTATAGGTATAAAAATTTTATATAATTCATTAAATCTACAGATTATTAATGAAAAATGATTCATGTTACTTAAAACCGTGATCGATAAAAATATCGTATTACCCTAAAATTCAACTTGTCGGCATATTACATTTTTGTTTATGCTTAAAAATTAAAAACGAAATATGCAGATAGTGATATTTTTTATAATCGATCAGTAGCGGAGGGATTATTAAATAACTCGGAATAATAAATAACGGAGAATATTTTAAATATTATGTAGGTATTATGTGCAGAAATAAAATACTCAGTGTAAGCAGTGGCGGTTATCCCTTTAGGTCAATTGGTCAATGACCTCCCTGTAATAATTGTACAATCAAACGATTATAATGTAATTATTTCCTTAAAAAAAGAAAATTTTCTGTATTAAAAATACTGTCATTCTGTGTTCGGAATACAATAGTATCGTTCAACGTTACCGAAAAGCCAAATTTATTTACCGCAGTACTATTCTTAAACAGCTAAATACGAACATTCACGATGGTCAAGAAATTTATTTGACCTCACTGTGAGAATACAGTCTGGGATTCCGAACGTTCACGAAAATACGGACTTATGCAAGTTGTAATACTAAATCGTGGTCATTGACCGTAGACCGTAGGTATCGTTTTCGTTGTTGAGACTAAAATCTCTCAGTTTCTATCTTATCTACGGTTGAGACGTGACTATCTACGCAGGGGTAAGATTAGTTCGGAGTGTAGTGCGTTCGTGAGATTAATATTATTTTATTATAGATTTTTATAAAATGTCGGTAGTGGTTAGTATAAATGAACTCCAACGCCAAATGAAATTAAATTTTAATGAACGTTTGAAGTTTAAAGATTGCGGAATTCCAAAACCGAGTCTTGAAATAAAACAGACTACAATGGACAAAAATAAACTTGTTCATCGGTATTTTCGATAAAATATGTATGAATTGTCAGACTGGCTTTGTGGATGTCAGGTATCGAATGCATTTTATTGTTTTCCGTGTTTACTATTTTCTAACGATCCAGTGTGGTGCAAAACGGGGGTTACTGATTTAAAACACTTGAAAGATAAAATAAAAAACATTCTTTGTCTGGTAATCACATGAAAAGTGCCATGTCTTTTGCAACTCTGGGCCGTGCCGACATCCGAATGCAATTAGATAGTGCGTATAGACAATCAATTAAAATTTTTAATGACAATGTAACAAAAAACCGATACATTTTAAATAAAATTATTGACTGTATAAAGTTCTGCTGAGCGTTTGAACTCGCGTTAAGAGGCCATGATGAAACGGAATTATCTGAAAATCCCGGTGTATTTCGCGGTTTAGTAAATTCCGTATCAGAACTGGATTCGATTTTTAAAGAACATCTAGACAAAAGTTCAGTTTTTAAAGGTATATCGAAGTCAATACAAAATGATTTACTAGAGTCAATGTTGGCTGTCGTACATCATAAAATAAAATCTGAAATTCAACAATCCGATTTTCTTGCCGTTCAAGCAGATGAGACTACAGATAGTTCAAATAAAACACAGATGGTCATTATTTTTCGCTACGTATTAAATGGTAATGTGCACGAAAGGTTCTGGAAATTTATTAATCCGATAGGAACTAAAGCAGAAAATCTGGCCAACGTTATTATGGATGAATTGGACAGTTTAGAAATAAATAAAACTCCAGAAAAACTAGTCGCTCAAAGTTTTTCGATGGAGCTTCCGTTATGAGTGGAAAATTTGGTGGTGTTCAAAACAAAGTAAGACAAAAATATCGCTCAGCTACTTTCATACACTGCTATGCCCACCAGTTAAACTTAATTTTACAAAAAGCGGTTGGACAGAACAAGAGTGTAAAGGTATTCTTTGCCAGTTTACACAGCTTTTCGTCATTTTTTGGGAAATCTCCTAAGAGGACAGCGGTTTTGGACGAAGTTGTGAAGGTAAGATTACCTAAAGCAGCGCCAACCAGATGGTACTTTAATGCACGATGCGTAGAAACTGTATTTTTATATCAAAAAGATATTCTAGCTTGCTTAGAGAAAATTATAGAAAATGAAGACGATAATAATACTTTAAGTCAAGCCATTGGATTGAAAAATTACTTAAAAGATACTGATTTCTTATATTGGTTAGATTTTTTCCATATGGTTATGCCGCATTGTGACATATTGTTTAATCAACTTCAGAAACGTAATATCGATGTTTTAAATATTAAAAACTATATTGCCAAGTTTAAAGAGTGCATTGAAAAAATCAGAGCCAAAGTATTAAGGTACTAGTACACTTTAGAAGACCAAAAATAAGCATTTTTTCAAGATTTTTTTTTTCTCAGGACCTTTATTAGAAATGAACAAAACTTTTTACATATTAATATCTGACTCTTGGAGAATACAAAAAATATATCTTTTTTCATTTATGCACGTACACTAATGTTGTAGAGGGCGCCAAAATCGAGGCCTCGAAAAAAAGTAGTTCCGATGGCGGACAGTTAATCTCATGATTGGGATCTCTGAAACAAAAAAATCATACGGCATTTGAAAAAGGAAGGTTTCTTACGTGAGAATTTACCACCGTTAGTGAAAAATTCCGCAAAGAAAAGATTTTACGGAAATTTGAAAAAATTTTGTGAAAAAATGACCCGTTTTTCTTCAGTTTTTCATGGTTAAAAAATAATTATTTTTTATTTTTTGATGAAATTGTGGTAAATTGTCACGTAAGAAACCTTCCTTTTTCAAATGCAGTACGATTTTTTTGTTTCAGATATCCCAATCCTGAGATTAACTGTCCGCCATCATTTTTCGAGGCCTCGACTTTTGCGCCCTCTGCAATATTAGTGTACGTGCATAAATGAAAAAATATACATTTTTTGTACTCTCTAAGAGTTATATATTAATATGAAAAAAACTTTATGTTCATTTCTAATAAGGGTTCTGAGAAAAAAATTCTTGAAAAAAATGATTATTTTTGGTCTTCTAAAGTGTACTAGTACCTTAAGCAATTCTTCACAGCCCTCATCGTTATGCACGACAGTTTCTAATAAACGGCCAAGACATGAGGACTCCAAACGTCAAACTTCACTGGAAGTGTGTGATATCGTTTTATCAGAAATTCAACATCGATTCAGTTTTAGTGAACATCTTGTGATTGCTCAACTTTTTTATGCTGAAAGGTTTATAGACTACAGGAAAAAATTTCCCGAAGATACACTAAAGTTAGTCAAAGTCAACTATCCACTTATAAACTGTTTCAAACTGAAAATCGAACTTGAAGTGATGTATGATCGTGAAGATTTTGATAAAAACAGCGGAATTATTTCAGTTCTACAGTTATTCATAAATAACAATTTTTGTGATACCTTTTCTGAATGTGTAAAATTATTGAACGTTTTATGTACTTTGCCGATGACTACAGTGGAAAGTGAACGTTGCTTTTCTACGTTAAAACGCATCAAGACGTTTTTAAGAAATACTATGGGAGAGGACAGGTTGTGTGCTTTAGCTATGTTAACTATGGAGAAATCTTTAATTCGAGCGATCACAAATTTCAACGAGCAAGTGATCGATCATTTCGCAAAATCTAAGGCCAGAAGAATCGATTTACATTTTAAATCCGCATAAAAATGTAAGTATTTATTTATTTTAGGTTTTGAGTTTAAGTAGTTTGCTGATATTCTGGCTGTTATAATTACATATTATATCATACTATTTATCTGATTTATTTGACAATTAGTAATGAAGACTTGTTCCTTTTACTTATTTCATATTTACTTGTCAAATAAAGATCCGCTTAAATTTAAACAACATATTGCAAAATAAGTTATAAGAAACCAATACAGATGATGGAATAAGAAATTATTTAAAATGGGATTTGTAGGTCTTGTTTTTCCAAAAAAATCTTGAACCACCGGATATGACCTCCCTCTTCACTTACAGACCAGCCGCCACTGAGTGTAAGATATCTTTTTATGCACCCGCTTATGATCAAATTCGATGTTTTCGAAAGTCATATCGCTACGAGTACTAGGGACGTGTAAGATATTTAAAACGTTACAAGTACGGAAATACCGATTTAAAGTTGCCTACTCAATTCAGTACAAGGATCAGATACATCAGTATTTTGTAATCAGTATTTGTATTCAGTACCACTGCATAGTTGTGTTGAATATGCGGTCCGCTAGAAAAATAAATGGACGGGTCACTCGTCCCGTCGGCGCAGGTTGTGTCTCGCTTAAGCCTCGGTTTCCTCGAAAGCGGCACCGATAAACTGCGAGCATAACACTGCGATTAATGACGTCATAAAAAACTGTACCACGCAAAATAATAGCGTTGGTTTCCAAGGATGCGTTGGAAGCCACCGCTTGCTGAGTTTGCACATTCCATTGCCGCAGTGAAGAACCTTGAATTTTTCACCGTAATCTGTTGTCATTCATCGCAGTGTTACGGTCGCAGTTTGTCGGTGCCGCTTTCGAGGAAACCCAGGCTTTAGGTTCAATTTGCGCCAGGCCTAAGGTCTTTACAAATTTTATCCATCGTTTGGAATTTTAAGTAACTACAGTCGGAAAAATAAAAGAATACCCATGAAGGAACATATACAACACGCTGTATTTTCCTGTCACCGTGTCACAAAGAAAATTGTCCAGTAGACCGGGCAGTATCGTCGCCCCCGCTAGCGCAATTATTCCGATTCGATTTTTTTGCACAAACTTACTCAAAAAGAGGTGCACATATCCACAGGGTGCCGTGGTCGAAAAATTTTTTAAACAATTTTTTTTAAACAAATTCACAAAAATAATTTTATTTCCAACAATTTTTTTTAGATAATTTGGGTCATTCTGAGCAAAAAAGGTCTCTTGTCATTTTTCTCTAAAATTGACTGTTGTCGAGTTATACGCGATTAAAAATTTGAAAAATGCGAAAATGGCCATTTTCAAGGCTTCATAACTCGATCAAAAATGATTATTATGAAATTCAAAAAGTGACAAAATCAAGATTCAAATACCTTCTTCAGCGTTCTGAAAAGATTTTTGTCATTAATTTATTACAAATCTGTTATTTTTAGTTATTAACAATTAGCGCTATAGTCTAACTGTATCGTCGCCCCCGTTAGCGGAACAATTTCGATCAGACTTTTTTGCACAAACTTACTCAAAAAGGGGTCCTCATAACATATCCACAGGGTGCCTTGCGGTGCCGTGGTCGAAAAATTTTTTAAACAATTTTTTTTTAAACAAATTCACAAAAATAATTTTTTCATTTCCAACAATTTTTTTTAGATAACTTAGGTCATTCTGAGCAAAAAAGGTCTCTTGTAATTTTTCTCTAAAATTGATTGTTGTCGAGTTATATGCGATTAAAAATTTGAAAAATGCGAAAATGGCCATTTCAAAGCTTC
Organism: Diabrotica virgifera virgifera; assembly: GCF_917563875.1. NCBI lineage: Eukaryota > Metazoa > Arthropoda > Insecta > Coleoptera > Chrysomelidae > Diabrotica > Diabrotica virgifera. Next base: position 176,254,370 of record NC_065451.1, read on the forward strand.
ATAACTCGATTAAAAATGATTATTATGAAATTCAAAAAGTGACAAAATCAAGCAATCCATCTGCTACAACATGTACTTGCGCTGGCCAATTTTTTGTGGCGCACGGTGACAGGAAAATACAGTGTGTTTTACATGTTCGTTCATGGGTATTCTTTCATTTTTCCTACAGTATGTTAATGTACCAAATTTTTATACCATTTAAAGGGTTTATACCCCGGTATTTTTTGGTCGCTCAGTATTAAAATCCCTTTAAGGGCTACATCAATCAGAACGTTTTCGATATATAAAATATAATAATCAGTGTTTAGAACTGGTTGATCACATTGGTTACTAAACAGGTGGATTTGTCTCTACATGAAGAATGTTTGTCTCTACATTATGTAACTGTTTTTAAATGATTTGTCTCTACATTATGAAACTGTTTTTTTGTGATTCATCGTATACAACCAGCTACAGGAAAATTCTTTCCTTGTGGATTTTTAAATTCAACATTTTTTAACCTAGTTTTTTGGTGTTTTTATACTAGTCTGGGCTGATTATCGGAGAATAGGCCATTTTTGGGAAAAGTTATTTACCAGCAATTTTATTGCTGGAATCGAATCTTATTATTGTATGTATTAATAATATAGGTATGCAAAGTCCGCAGATAGTGTGTTACTTTTTTTATAAACAAAATGGCGCCCGAAAATCGTGTTTTTTTCAATTTTTGCTCTATAACTCCAAAGATTTTAACTTTACACCAAAAACACCCAAATAAAAATTCACCTCAATTAAATTCTGCATAGAGACGTGTTTTTCCCGATTCACTTCGACAAAAACTTTCCCCGTAAAAAGCGGGTTTTTCCAACAAAATCTTTAATTTTCAACTAAAATTTTAGATAAGTAATTGTTAATCAATAATTAAATAACTTGGTAATGTAAAAACCCTTTTTGTATAGATTATAATTCCAGAAGCCGATGGAAATTAAATCAACAGTTTAGCAACAATTGAATTGATAATGAAAAATTTACGGTCGCTATAATAACGAAAATAATTATGATGCATAAGAATAACTATGATTTTTTCATAAAAAGATACTATACCTATCTAATGTACTTTACAGAATTGAAATTGGACTATTTAAGCGGCCTCAGGAATATTTTAAAATTATAAACAATTTTTTCGTCTATAAACAAATAGAATATCTCGGGAAATATTAAACTAAATTAAATTGTAAAAACGGCATTCGAAAAACAGCGACAGGGAGCTTCTTTTAAAAGAAAAAATGTTTAATTATGATGAGTACTTCCTGAGATGAGTACCGGTCAAAGTTGACCGGAATTTACGGCAAATATATAAACAATAGGATCATAATTTTCAAACCATCACCTTTTTATTTTTTTCCTCTTTCTCCACACCAATTTTCATGTCCTTAAAATACTCATATATATTATTATAATAAAAAGTATTGATAATACGTGTGAAAATTGCCAAAAATAGCAAAATTCCAATCAAAAATTAGGTTGGAGAAAATGTAACCCTCAAAGTTCAAAATCGGTATACGTTAAAAAAATGCATTTTCTCGGCTTCCCATGAAGCAATTTCCTTCATTCTTTTTTTGTTCCCAAGTAACTCGAGTAGAGCCATCGAACTAACGCATTATTAAATGTCAGACTTGCTTTTGTTTTGTTATAATTAATTTATTTATTTATTATAACACAAAATTTTAATTTGTTTAAATAAAAATTGTTTAAATAATTACATACGTTTAAATAATACAGCTTTCAAAGGAGAATATTTATGTTTTTAACTTTAAAAGGTACACTTGTAGTAAGTTTATGTAAAAAAAGCCTACAACTGGAAAAAATATGTAGTTTTCTGTTCTTATAAATTAATTAATCTATTATAACAAAACAAAAGCAAGTCTGACATTTAATAATGCGTTAGTTCGATGGCTCTACTCGAGTTACTTGGAAACAAAAAAAGAATGAAGGAAATTGCTCCATGGGAAGCCGAGAAAATGCATTTTTTTAACGTATACCGATTTTGAACTTTGAGGGTTACAGTTTCTCCAACCTAATTTTTGATTGGAATTTTGCTATTTTTGACAATTTTCACACGTACTATCGATAGTTTTTATTATAATAATATATGTTATAAGTATTTTAAGGATATGAAAATTGGTGTGGAGAAAGAGGATAAAAATAAAAGGGTGATGAATTGAAAATTATGATCCTATTGTTTATATCTTTGCCGTAAATTCTGATCAACTTTGATCGGTTGTATCTCAGGAACTACTCATCGTAATTAATCATTTTTTCTTTTAAAAGAAGCTCCCTGCCGCTGTTTTTCGAATGCCGTTTTTACAATTTAATTTAGTTTAATATTTCCCGAGATATTCTATTTGTTTATAAGCCAAAAAATTGTTTATAATTTTAAAATATTCCTGAGGCCGCTTAAATAGTCCAATTTCAATTCTGTAAAGTACATTAGATAGGTATAGTGTCTTTTTATGAAAAAATCATAGTTATTCTTATGCATCATAATTATTGTCGTTATTATAGCGACCGTAAATTTTTAATTAACAATTCAATTGTTGCTAAACTGTTCATTCAATTTCCATGGGCTTCTGGAATTATAATCTATACAACAAAGGCTTTTACACTACCAAGATTTAATTATTGATTAACAATTACTTATCTAAAATTTTAGTTGAAAATTAAAGATTTTGTTGGAAAAACCCGCTTTTTACGGGGAAAGTTTTCATCGAAGTGAATCGGGAAAAATACGTCTCTATGCAGAATTTAATTGCGGTGAATTTTTATTTGAGCGTTTTTGGTGTAAAGTTAAAATATTTGGAGTTATAGAGCAAAAATTGAAAAAAACACGATTTTCGGGCGCCATTTTGTTTATAAAAAAAGTAGCACACTATCTGTGGACTTTGCATACCTATATTATTAATACATACAATAATAAGATTCGATTCCAGCAATAAAATTGCTGGTAAATAACTTTTCCTTGTATTTTGCTAATTAGCCCAGAGTATACCAAATAATCTCACAATACCCATCGTTTTTATTATTATAATATATGTTATGATTATGAGCGTCCTGAACATAGGAAAATTTGTATGGTGAAAAGGGGACCGAAAGAAGAAGGTAATGGTTCAAAGATTACCATTGTTTATAACTTCGTCGCAAATACCTGTCAACTTTGACTGGTTGTACCTCAGGAACTACTCTTCGTAATCCCAACTTTTTTTCTTTTAAAAGAAGTGTCTTGCCGAATCTTTCTCAGCGCCGTTTTCTGAAATTTAATTTAATGTAATAGATACCGAGATATTCCATTTGTCTAAGCCAAAAAATTGTTTATAACTTTCCGATTTCAATTCGGTAAAGTGTATTAGGTAGGTAGAGTGCCTATTTATATATAAAAAATTGGCAAACTTGTCTATTTTTTTTTATTTTAATTTTTATAATATAAAAAATCTTTTGTAGTAAATGGTTCTCCTAAAAAGAAAGGGCGAAAGAAGAAAGGATCCGATTCCGAAGACGAGGGGAGCGGGTCTGATTCAGGGTCAGATGTAGAATTTTCATCACAAGCGAGCAATACAGTTAAAGAACGAGTTCTTAATAGAAGAGCTGCTACTAAAGTGATGAGCTACACCTTGTCCGACGGAGATGAAGATGAGAAGTTTTCTGATAAAGAAGACGAGTTGTTTGATAATGAGGCCGTTAAGGAAAAGAGTATGGTTAAGGAGGTAAGCTTATTTTAGGTACATTCCATGCCAAATCACTCAGATAAAAACTTGAGGATTTCCGATTTGTCTGATTTCTCCGAATGATTTTTCTCTCTAGGATCTTCAATCTTTCTTCAATTTTTTTGTGTCAGGCACCTTACTTCAGCACCATATGTGATTACTGGTCTAATTGCTGCCCTGTAAATTTTCAATGTATACTAAATTTACAATCAAGAAGCAGTAGACGTTAAATTTCTTTTGCTTTAGATTTAACACGCAAAACATCCTCATAGGACGATTTTCAATTTCGTTTTTATCATTAAGGTACATTTTTTCTGTGTATTGGTAAGGTCTTTAGCCTTAAATAACTCTTCGTAATGTCTCTCCTATATTTTGGCATCAATCTTAACTATTGGTTTTTTTCTTGTTTTGTGATTTTATATATAATTTATATAACTTTACATTATTCTTGCCCGTTACTTCCAACTGTTCTATAAAATCATATCAATACATCCCTTTTTTAGTGGAGTCACTGAAGGTTTTCACCTCCGATTTCGTTGAACCTTCATTGATTTTCATGAAAATTGGTGAGTAGTTAGAAGATACTTCAAGGAACAAAGGTGACATGCTGTTAACTTGCGCTTTTACCCTGGGGCTGCATGTCACCCCTTCTCGGGGGTGAATTTTTTTTTATTAAAAATAATACCAGAAATCGATAGAGGGGCAACTTCTAATCAAAATTTGTTATATGAGGTTATTAACATAAATCGATACTTTTTGAGTTATTAAATATCAAAGATTTTATTTTTTCTTAAAAAAATGCATGTTTTAAAGCTCTTTTTCACATATTACTCAAAAACTAGAAGCTTTTGTAAAAAAGCTATTATTACCAAAATTAAATATAATAAAAAATTTAATACACTCCCCACTTAAAGAACTAAACTAATGTTATTTCAAAGTGAGTTATGGGTAATTGAATGTATATTTTTTTCGACGAGTACTCAAATCTAAGTATTCAAGCTTACATAACGGGAAAACGATGCATTTTATAGAATATACTTGTTAAGCACTTGTCAAAGTACTTCGGAATACCTATCAAATGAGCTCAAATAGAAGTTAATAGCATCAAAATTAAGCAAGTTATAATGAAAATAAGAGAACCTTTCGATTTTTTTTAGGAAAAAGTGAAAAATAAAACATACGTCGCACTTTGACATTAATAAACGTCAAATACGGTTGCATCTAAAATAGCTCCAGAAAAAATTAATTTTTTAGTAGTTTAACTTAAATTAATTTTATAGTGGTTTTAATTATCATTGATAAGAAGTTTCAGTCCTATGGGTTAAACAGCCTAGGCTTCTTTTCACGGTGTTTAACTTTTGTGTGAACAGTTTAAAATTTGGCCATGGTTAAACGTACCTAAATATTGACATTCAGCTCGCAGTTTTTGTGACAATTAAAACATTTAAATTTCATCGTGGGTAAAAACATTTACATATTGTAGAATAGTGATACAAAAGTGAAAATATTCTCCCCAGATGGGGGAGAATATAAAAAAGACGCCAGTGTGCGAACTAAATACTGCTGAAGTTATTAGTGATAGTAATCAAGACATGGATACAGGAACTATCACCATAAATTCTTCTGCTACAAGGGAGGTAAAACTTTTTAATATTAATTGTAATAGTTACGACTTTCAAAATTGTTGTGTTTATGTTGAGAAGACCAATGATCAGAATATTTCCCGTTTGCATCCAATGGTTGTTGCAGATATTTTACATCAAAAATTAAAGATTAATAATATTAAGCAAATTAAAAGTATAGGAAGAAACCGTGTTAAAGTAATCCTCAAATCTATTTTGGATGCAAACAATTTAGTCAATAATAGTCACTTAAAGGACGATAATTTAAAAGCGTACATTCCAAATCACCTCTTGGAAATCAAAGGACTGATACGCGATGTTGATACCAAATATAATATTGACTATTTGAAAAAATATATGAGCTCTAGTTCACCAATTATTGATATTAAAAGAATGCACAGGAAAGTAGAAAAGGATGGAAATACAGAATACGTCCCTAGACGTAATGTTATAATTACTTTTGAAGGCAATTGTTTGCCAAACTATGTTGTGATAAATTATGTATTTTTCCAAGTGGAAAAATTGTTGGGTAAAGTGACGCAATGTTATAAATGCCTCAAATATGGACATATTTCTAGACAGTGTAAAGGTACACAGGAATACTGTATACAATGTGGACAAATTAAAAATGACATACATACATGTGATGAAACAAAAAAGTATTGCATACACTGTAAAACTGATAAGCATATATCGATCTCTAAAAACTGTCCTTTTTTCGAACACCAAAAAAAAATAAAAAATATCATGATTGAACATAAAATCTCATATTTGGAGGCAAAAAATTTGAGTGACTCATCATTTTCTGGTCTTATTTCTAATAACAGATTTGAAATATTGTCAAATTCAGACAAAGAATTTCCAAAATTAACTAACTCCTCTGAAGTTAGTACATCTCCTTATTTCAAGCCATTGAGGCCTCACCTACAGAAACCCAAAAGTTTTAGCCAACCAAGCTGTAGTACATCAAGCACTGAGTATAGTGCAAATAAAAAAAGAAAAGTATCATCTCCAACTTCCGAAGATCCTACACCATATCTCATCCCTTTCAGATTTGGACCGTCTCAACCTTTACCTCCCTTAAATAAGGAAAGTTTTCCTAATACAGACAATGATAAAAATAAGTTAGTAGATTCCTTAGTACTTCTTTTCTCAAGTTTTATTCAAAATATTAATTGTTTAGAAGAGGCAAAATCACTTGACATGAATTTGTTAGCCAAAGGTATTAATAATGTTCTAGATAATATTTTAAAAAATAACTCATCTAATGACGAACAAATCTAAACTCAAAATAATACAATGGAATGCTCGATCAGCTGTTGCTAACAAAAACAGCCTTATTAACTTTTTAATAACCGAAGATATTGACATAGCTTTAATAAGTGAAACTTGGTTTAAACGGGATGTTGTATATATTTATAGAGGTTATAATGTGATACGCGAAGATCGCGATGACGGCTATTCTGGAGTTGCTATTTTAATTAAAACTGGTATTCCTTTTGAGCGCATAACAATTAAAAAAAATTATATTCAAGACTTGCTTGCTTGTGGTATTAAAATCAACTATAAACAAAGTTATTTAAGTTTACTCTCTGTATATAGGTGCCCAAAAACTAAAACCAAAACCGAAGATTGGGATAAGTTATTTTCTCAACTAAAACACCCTTGTATCATTGGAGGAGATATGAATGCACATAATTCTTTGTGGGGCTCATATAAAAATGATAATATAGGCCATCAAATTGTGGAGACAATTCAGAATTTAGATTATGTAGTAATGAATAATGGACAACCAACTTGCCAAACGAGTCCAGGAAACTCAGATTCCATGATTGATGTCACGTTTTGCTCACCATCCCTTTTTGATAAAACTTCGTGGTCTGTAGATCTTGATACCTTGGGATCAAATCATTTCGTTATAAAGGTTGTGATCGATGTCTTGGGAACTAATGCTAATACCATTTATCCCAGTACTAAGTGGAACATTAAAAAAGCAAATTGGTCATTATACTCTCAGCTTGTTGATACCTTATTAAACGAAAAACCTCACACATCCTTAAATACCCAAGAAAAATATAATTTCCTTATTGACTGTATTAATGAAGCTTCTAAACAATCTATTTCTGAATATAAACCATTTAAATGCAAACGAACTCCCCCTCCGTGGTGGGATTCGGAATGTGATCAATCCGTTGCAGAAAGAAAGAAGGCATTAATAAACTATAAAAACAATTCTTCTCCTGAAAATTTTTGTAAATGCAAAGAAGTAAATGCTCGTGTCAAAAAATTCCTGAAATTAAAGGCCAAACAAAGTTGGGTTGCATGGTGTTCAAAATTAAATAAACAAACTCCATCTAGTCTTATTTGGAATCAAGCAAGAAAAATGAATAGGAAAAAAGTTAATTTTTCATTACCTCTAAGTAATTCATGGGTAGACGATTTTTTCGATAAAATAGCTCCACCTTACGTAAATAACCAGTTAGATGTTATTAATTCTAAAACGCTTCCATCTGATCAGAATCATTTTCTCCTTACACCTTTTTCGAGAACTGAATTAGAATTTGCCCTTGATAATCGCGTTAGTACCTCACCAGGATACGATGCAATCAAATATCCTATGATACAACATTTACCAGATAACGCAAAACAATTACTTTTAAATATATTTGACCAGATAATTATTGAAGGCAACAGCATAATAGATTTTAAGCGTATTATAGTCGTTCCTATTCCCAAACCGGGGAAAGACCCTAAATTAGCTGAAGCTTACCGACCGATATCATTATTATCATGTATATTGAAGACTCTCGAACGGATGGTTAAGATTAGGTTGGATTGGTGGCTAAGGGATCAAAATCCTTTACCCGCTAACCAACATGGTTTTAAAAAAGGTTATGGAACTTTAGATTCCTTAACAACTCTTGTTGTAGACATTCAGAACAGTTTTTCCAGGAACAGTTATGTGCCCGCTTTATTTTTAGACATCGAAGGTGCTTATGACTCTGTCTCTCTTTCAATTCTCCAAGAAAAGATGATTACATTTTTTAATATTCCATCACAGTTTGCTTCTAACATTGTAAACCTGTATAAAAATAGAATAATTTATTTAAAAAATAATCATACTCTTATAGGCCCTAGACTTAATAATAAAGGATTACCTCAGGGCTCCGTTTTGAGCCCTATTTTATTTAACATTTACACAGCAGATCTACACAACATCACTATTAACAATATTGCATTTAATGTTGTACAATATGCTGACGATTTCTGTTTGTACACAGAACACAAGAAATATCAGCAATCCATTGAAAACTTGAATAGTGTCTATGGTCTCCATAAAAAATGGTTTATTGAAAATGGCTTTGAATTATCATGCAGTAAATCACAAGTTTGTTTATTTACCAGACATAACTTTCCTAATATTAGCACAATCACCTTAGGTGGGCATAAATTTTCTTTTAAAAATAAAATTAAATATCTTGGAATGATACTCGACCAAAAATTGACCTGGAAGTTACATATTGACGACATGTTGAACAGGTGTAATAAGGGAATAAACTTTCTTAAATCAATTAATAGAACTTGGTGGGGATCGGATGTTGAAGTAAGTTTATTATTTTATAAAGCTTACATACGATCTATTTTCGATTACGGCAGTGTTTTGTATGGATCAGCAAGTAATGCACTACTAAACAAAATCAACGTTTTACAGAATTCAGCCTTACGAATATGTCTAGGAGCTATGAGATCCACTCCAGTACAAGCTTTATATTTGGAAGCCTTGGAACCTCCTTTAAATCTAAGACGAAGTTTTTTGTCCAAAAAATATTTAATGAAAGTATACTTAATTAACCCTCTTCTATACCAAAAAATAGTGACTTTAAGTTGCCATGATCTAACCAATAAATATTGGCAAAAAAAGAAATCTCCCTTATTGTGTGAAGCTTATAATCAAAATATAGTACTCTTAAAAAATATAGATAAAACGAACGACTTATTCAAAAACTACGCGTACTCTTCTTTCTTTTCTCCTACAGATATTATTGTACCAAATTATAGTGAAAACATATATTTAAATAAAAATATTCTTTTATCCATAACGAATAGTTACAATGAGTCAATAGCTCTATATACAGATGCGTCTAAATCTGCAGATGGAACTGGATGCGCCTTTTTTATACCATCGGGACATATAGAAAAGAAATTCAAACTGAAACCGGAGACTTCGATTTATACAGCAGAGGCTATTGCAATATATGAAGCTTTACTATATGTAGCTGAATTTGATTTCGCCCATATTATAATTTTGTCTGACTCCTTAGCAGTATTGAAATCTCTTGGTAAATATGGACCCCCAAACATCCAAGACTGCCCATACATTTATAAAATTAAACATATTAAACAAAATCTTTTAACCAAAGGAATCAATGTACATTTTATCTGGATTAAAGCACACGCAGGTTTTGAACATAATGAGTATGTCGACTTATTAGCCAAAGAAAGCGTTTCATCCGATACCAGTATTCTACATAAAATAACACTGACTGATAGTATAATCTCTTTCAAGTCAACACTGCATCGGGAGTGGAGCTACCAGTGGAAGGAATACTCTTTTGTGAATCAAAATAGATACTCGTTAATTCAGCCCGATATTCCCAAATTTCCTTGGTACAAGTCTTGTAGAGCTTCTAGAAAGTACATAACTTCTATTATTAGAGTACGATTCGGGCACGCATGTTATCCAAAACATTTATTTAAAATACAGGTTTTGGATAATGATAAATGTGAGCATTGTGAAGAGGAAAGTGATTTAGATCATATATTTTTTGGTTGTTCTAAAAATACAATTTACTCATCTAAATTAATAAATGATTTATTAAAATGTAAAGTAGCAACTCCTTGGAATATACTATATTTATTATCACTTGGTTCTGTAGATGTATACAACTCTTTAATTAACTTTTTAAAAGACAGCAAATTATCATTATAATTCCCTTAAACATTTTTAATTAATACCTTTGGTAGTTAGTAGTTTTAGCTGTTAAGTTTAGTGTTACTTAATACCTTTTAGTTGTTATCTTTGTTTTAAACCTGTTTTGTATAACTTGATAACTTGTATTCCTTATGTGTCTGGCAGTATGACGGTAAGTCTAAGCCAAAATAAAAAAAAAAAAAAAAAAAAAAAAAAAAAAAAAACATACGTCATTTCCACAAAAATTAAAATTTGTAGTAATCCTCACAAGAATTTCTTTAGGTTAACATAGTTAATGATTTCAACAATTTTGACCGGTTTAGAATGCATATTTTTGAAAAAAAAGATATAATTTTAAAAAATCAGAATTTTTAAAATTATCGTACTTTTCCTTTTCTTTTGATAATAACTCCAAAAATACTCAATATACGTAAAAAATAATATACATATAACTAAATATCAGTTTTTTCTGTTCCAAATACTTTACCGATTTTGCTATTTCCCTAGAGTAAAAAATAACCGAGATAGAAACGTTTAAAATTTCAATTTTGTTGCGAGAACTATGTAACCGGGGCCATTTAACCTTTTATTTTTAAAAAACTAAGAGGTTTAAAAGACTAATTTCGACCTTTTTTAATAGCTCTTGGAATCAACCAAATAACTAGTTTTTAGGTAAACCTGATATCTTAAAAATTAATGGATTTATTTACAAAAAAACAATAACATTTTTTGGAAAAATTGTTAAAAGATACATTTTGAAACATTTTTGGTGCATAAATTTTAATGCTATCAACTTGTTCGAGGGCTTATTTGATAGATATTTCTATGAACTTTGACAAATGTTTAATAAGTTTCTGTTATAAAATGCATAATTCTCCCGGTATTTAAGCTTGAATACTTAGATTTGGGTACTCGACGAAAGAAATATACATTCAATTACCTATAACTCACTTTTAGTTAACATTGAAAGGTTTTTCTAGTAAGCAGTTTATTTAATTTTTTATTAGCCCCAATTTTGATAATAATAACTTTTTTGTAAAAACTTATAGTTTTTGAGTTATTTATGAAAAATCGGTTAAAAACATGCATTTTTCTCACGAAAAATTAAAATCTTTGATCTTTAATAACTCAAAAAGTTTTGATTTATTTTAATAACTTTATATAACAAATTTTGCTTATAATTTGTCCCTCTATCGAATTGTGGGGTTATTTTTAATAAAATAATTTTCACCCCCGAGGAGGGGTGGCATCCACCCCCAGGGTAAAAGCGCAAGTTGGCACCATGTCACCTTTGTTCCTTGAGATATCCTCTAACCACTCACCAATTTTCATGCAAATCGATGGAGGTTCAACGAAATCGGAGGTAATAGCTCATATCCTACTTCAGTGACTGCACTATTTTTACTTGTACATAATTTGTTTTGAGTCTTTCTTTCTTCTCCTATACTCCTTCAAGCCTTCTTCTCTGCCTGTCTTCAGCCATTTATTTCGTGTTAGGTTTTTTCCCTGGTTGCTATTTCTTAAATCTATGTACTTTTTATTAAAATAAGTTTTTTATTTATGACGGTGTTCTGTAGGTGTTGCATGAAAGTTCCGATGAAGAATCCAAACCCCAGCCTAGGCACGAAACATCGGAGGATATGTTTGATAGCTTGATCGGAAGAAAGAAAGATGATGACGAAGAACCAGCGAGCAAACCCACTGAACAAAGTAAACGGAAAAAGGCTGACGATTCAGACTCTGATTTCGATGTAAAGAAAAAAGGAAAATGGAACGATTCTAGTGAAGACGAGATGTTCGAACCCGTGAAGGAAAAACCAAAACCTAAACCGAAGGCAAAGGCTAAAGAGGATAAACCCAAGAAACCTAGACAGCCCAAAAAGAAAGCTAAAGCTAAGAATGATTCAGACGACAGCGACGTAGAAGTAATTCCGACAAAAAAACCTCAGGCTAAAAAGGCATTAGTATCAGGTAAGTTTTATTTCTTTATTATCCCAGGAAACGAAACCGAGGAACCACTTGAAGAATCGAAAATTTGCTGACCGCTATTTTTTAACACTTTAGCCGCCCATAGAAAATCAATGTAGGTCTTCAATTTAATGAGTTATGCAATATGTACCTATGTATATTTTTGTTATTTGGGGGGAATAAAGTTAGTGCCGTATATGTGACGGCAGTGCCGGATTTTGTTCATGGACCGCCGGGGGCTAAGTATACTATACCGCCACTCTCCAGTAGGTACAGACAGGTGCGTCTGAGGTTAACAATTCATTAAAACTATTTTAATATTATTAGGTAATTTATTACAAATATACAAAAAAGCCACAAAGACACAAACTCACAACTTAGAAAGTAAATTAACATAATTATTTACAAATTTTCCTGGACTTCCTACTTGCAAACAGGTCGATGATTTTATTAAAATCTAATTTTGTAAGCAGATCATTATTAATATTTAAAACAGCGAACGAATTTAATGTTTCTTCCGTCATCGTATTTCTCAAATAATTTTTGACCCGTTTTAAAGTGGAAAATGATCTTTCACCAGTTGCTTTAGTAACCATCAACGATAAGAAGATTCTTAGTGCTATTTCTACGTTTAAGAAGGTTGCAATTATATTATTTTTATGCGAAAGCTCCATCACAAAAGTAGCACTGTGAGTTGATCTTTCACATACTTAATGAATTTCTTGAAATTAAATTTTTAAGATGTTCTAAATGAACGACTGACCTTTCATGACTATCACATTTTTCTTTAGCCTTTTTCCAGTCGTTAAATCCAATACAAAAGGAAAAAGTACCATTTTCGCTTGAAAAAAGTCGACAATATAAGCAAAATATAGAGCCTGTGCTTTTGGAATAAACTAACCAGTCACGCCGAATTTTTTCACCATTCTTTAAAACATTATAGAATAGTGATTTAGTGCAGTACCTGTTTTGTTTTCCTATTTTTCTTTTTGAAGATTCAAAGTCTAAAGAATTAAGATCCTGTGTTTTGAATTCTTTCAGCACTTCATCTACACAATTTCTTGGGCAGAATTTTGGATCTTGTAAATCAACTCGAGTAACACCACTTTCGACTAGAATTTGACGTGAGTGAATATATAGGACGTGAATATGACGTGAATATATAGGGTGAGGCAGATAACTGGCCTATTAGAAATATCTCGAGAACTAAAAACAACAGAATCATGAAAATTGGAATGAAGGGGTTTTGAAGGATGATCTATTAAGTTTCATCTCTTTGCAACTTCTGGTTATACCGGAAGTTGCTTATAACTTCGTTTTAAATGGGACACCCTGTATATTTTTACATTTTTGGATTCTCCTCAATATCTTCTTTCTTAAAATATGAGATTTTGTAATATACAGGGTATTTTAAGAGATATTTACGTTTTCTTGTACAATTCTACCCTGTAGAATTGTAATAGTTTGACATTAAAAACTCTGCTTACATTCAAGTGATTTTTAATATAGTCTACTATTGTTATGAATCATTATTAGTATAGCTAATTTTGAAATTTTAATATACAGGGTTGGTCGAAACTCGGAATGAATATTTTCTGAGTTTTCTTAAATGGGACACCCTGTATTTTAGTATTGTAGAGGCTATACGCTGTGAGCTCGTACGTAGAGGGGATATTTACAAATTCGCGAGCGCCAGTAGTGACAAGTCTGTAAACGTTTACCGGAAATTTGACATAAATGTCAAAGTGATTAATTTAAAATTAAAAACATTAATTATAAAAAATATTAGTTGGTCAAAGCTGTGGTATATATTTTTACCTTAAATATACTTACGTTTTAAATACTGAATTTAAGTTTTTCTAATGTTCCGTAATATGTAATTAGAAATTAATCTAATAATCTTAGCGCCATCTACACGATAATTGTGAAAGTATCCGAGGTAAGAAATTCATATTTTATCAATAGAACGTCAAAATGATTAGCAAAATCTTAAAAAATCGATATTATTTTTTGCGTTGTAAATATTAGCGATAACAATTAAATAATAAATTTAAAAATTTCCGGTGAAAGTTGAATTAGTAGTCCGCTAGGATCGACACCAGCGAAGCTCAGAGCGTATACCTAACTGCTTGAATTTGTGAGTTATTGGTGATTCAAACTAAACATTAACTGCAACAAAAAATACGTAAAATTTTATTAGGTTGGCCGTGAAAATATTCAATCTCAAATAATTTTTCAGAAAAAAATACATATTAATCCAGACTGATTCTTAAAATTACCAATAATGGTTTAGCTATCAAAATACCTATGTAGTTAAGATTGTTGGTGCGATTAACAATTAAGCACAAATTAAAGCAGTTAGGTATACGCTGTGAGCTCGTAGGTAGAGGGGATAATTAAAAATTCGCGAGCGCCAGTAGTGACAAGTTTGTAAACCTTTACTGGAAATTTGCTTTTTGACGTTCTGCATTAAGAGTTGCATATTAAAGAGTGTCGAAATCTGGTCGAAATACTGGTTACAATAGTAACTGTGTATTCTACAACTTTCCTGTCGCTAAGCATAAGGTGATTGAACGACAAAAATGGATTGATGCAATTAGAAAAAAGTAAGTAAACACAATTTTAATTTTAAAACGGTAGAAAAATTTGAGCTAAAGGATCAGTTAGCATACTCTCGAATTTTGACGGTTTCAATTTTACAATCCAATCCTGAAACAAAATTTGAATGCGTGAAGATAACGACCAATCACAGCAAACGTAGGATGCCGTTAACTGTCATTCATAAGTTAATATTTAAGAAGTATTATAGGTCTGGATCCCGCGTATGAAAAAAAAGTTGATTAATAGCAAGCTGAAAATTTTTTTAATAGCTTAAGGGTGTCTAGTCGGACAAACTTTGATATATGGGACAGGGGAAGTTTTAATTGTGGAACAGGTTAAAAATTTGGAACGGTCAGACCACGAAAACGGCACATGTATTTTGTCCGACAGAACAGACTTAAACTCTCCGAACAGAGACTAAACTCTCATGCAAAAATCAGACTGCTATTTATCACCAAATGGGCGTTTTAATGAGTGGAACATGTAGAATATGTCAAATGACAGGAATTATGACAGGTGATAAATAGCCGTCTGATTTTTGCATGAGAGTTTAATCTCTGTTCGGAGAGTTTAAGTCTATTCTGTCGAACAAAATAAATATGCCGTTTTCGTGGTCTGAGCGTTCCAAATTTTTAACCTGTTCCACAATTAAAACTGCCCCTGTTCCAGTGTTCCCATATATCAAAGTTTATCCGACTAGACACCCTTAAGCTATTAACAAATTTTTAGCTTGCTATTAATCAACTTTTTTTTCATACTCGGGATCCAGACCTATTACATACTATAATTATATTAAATTATTATACTTTTTTGCAGATTAAATTTTTTCTAATATTAGTTGTCAACATAAACGTCAAAACGATAAGCAAAATCTTAAAAATAATTTTAATGAATAATAAATTCTGTACTTACTGCTATTAATTATTGGTTACAATCCAATTACTTCTTTACGTTGTAAATATTACACGATAAGAATTAAATAATAAGTTTGAAACAACTATTATTTGCTTTTCTACTGTCCTCTTTAAAATTCCGGCCGAAATAGGAACACTAGTCAACCGTTAGATGGCGATAGCAGCCATACCAGCGAATTTCGCCGAGTATAGGCAACACTTTTTTCTTTCCAGAAAATTTCCGGTAAAAGTTATACTAGTAATCCTGTAGGTAGGTGTCGATACCAGCGAAGCTCGGAGCGGATAGGGAATGCTTAAGAAATAAAAAAGTACCATAAAATATTATTTCATTGCAATACTAAAATACAGGGTGTTCCATTTAAGAAAACTCAGAAAATACTCATTCCGAGTTTCGACCAACCCTGTATACTAAAATTAAAAATTTAGCTATACTAATGATTCTTAACAATAGTAGACTATTTTAAAAATCATTTGAACGTAAGTAGAGTTTTAGGAAATTAATAAATTTGCTACGAAATTAATAAAAAAATGTGATTATCTTTTAAAATACCCTGTATAACATTACAAAAGCTCATATTTTAAGAAAGAAGACATCGAAGAGAATCCAAAAATGTAAAAAATATACAGGGTGTCCCATTTAAAAAACGAAGTTATAAGCAACTTCCGGTATAACCGGAAGTAGCAAATAGATGAAAATATTTTCATTAAAGGGATGGGTACGTATTTTCGGCTGCAATGGTATTTAAATGGGGATTAATTTTTTTCGAATCCTGAGAAAACTAATAAGTATTTTTGAAAAATTTAAACGCAGAATGAAAGATTACGTTCTTACCGAGGGCCGAAAGTCCCTGAAAACTTCTATAATGTTTATTTTAATAAGTTACAGGGGTGAAAAACTAAGAGAAAATGTAGTGTGATTTTTAATTTTAAATATCTCATTCAAAAGAAACTTTTTATTCATTCTAAGGGACTTTCGGCCCTCGGTAATAAAGTAATCTCTCATTCTGCGTTTAAAGGGCCTAGCCGGGTAAGATGGTGAAAAGTGCCCCCAACTCAATTTAAATTCCATATAGGTCACTTTTTAGCACATACAGAGGAACTCACTTTCTGAAATTTTTAGCCCCCTAGGTGGTCACGTGACCTCCCTAGAGCCTAATTAGGCTTTTTATGTTTTTATTTTTTATCTCAGCCGCGTCAAGAGCTAGCCAAAAACTTTATTAAAAAAAGTTGTAAGTTTCAAAAAGATCTATATGAAAAATTTTTTGTTAAATTTTTTGGCGGGAAATTCGAATTTTTAGAACAATTTTAAACTTTTAAATAACTCTGAAAAAAAAACTAAGACACTCGTTTTTACGAAAATCAATTATAATGTGTATTTTTGCACAATCTTTCACCCTGAATTTTTTCAGATTTTTAAAATTGGTGAAACGTACCTTTAAAAATAAAAAACCGCATTTTTTTGGTTTTTCTTTCGTTTTTTGATACAATTTTATACATATTTTTCAAAAAAGGTAACACCGTCACTAGAGTATGTAAAAAAAATGAAAAATAATTGGGGTATGCTTAATAAAATTTTTTGTAGCGCCATCCATTTTCAAGATACAGGGCGTTGAAGAAAACAAAATTTTACACATTTTTTACGATTTTGCCGAAACTACTGGCAACATTGCAATCAAATTTGGCAGGTTTTAAGAGATAGTTATTGTGCATTTTTTGACATACAATTAAGAATTTTATATTCATCATTGGCGCGCATACGGGTAATGGTCTGAACTTTTTAAAGAAAAAAAGATGGTACGCCACTGACATATTTCAAATTAACAATCATTTTTGAATTCCTCGTTCCATTTGTGACAAAATATCTATTTTCCCATTTTTTCACACAACGCGCCATTTTGTTGCCAAAAATAAAATATCTTAACGCTTCCAAAGTATTCGAATTAATTTTTATAATGGATGTACGAGTTTATGTATAATATCTAGATGTAGAAACTACTAGAAGTTCGAATGCTTTGTAAGGGTTAAGATCTTTTATTTTTTAAATAAAAATGGCGCGTCGTATGAAAAAATAAGAAGATAGATTTTTTGTCACAAATTGAACGAGGAATTCAAAAACGATTGTTAATTTGAAATATGTCAGTGGCGTACTATCTTTATTCTTTAAAAAGTTCAGACCATTACCCCTATGCGCGCCAATGATGAATATCAAATTCTTAATTGTATGTCAAAACATGCACAATAACTACCTCTTAAAACCCGCCAAGTTTGATTACAATGTTGCCGGTAGTTTCAGCAAAATCGTAAAAAATGTGTAAAATTTTGTTTTCTTCAACGCCCTGTATCTTGAAAATGGATGGCGTTACAAAAAAATTTTATAAAGCAAACCCCAATTATTTTTCAGTTTTTTACCTATTCTAGTGACGGTATTACCTTGTTTGAAAAATATGTATAAAATTGTATCAAAAAACGAAAAAAAAAAACGAAAAATGCGGTTTTTTATTTTTAAAGGTACGTTTCACCAATTTTAAAAATTGGAAAAAATTCAGGGTGAAAGATTGTGCAAAAATACACGTTATAATTGATTTTCGTAAAAACGAGTGTCTTAGTTTTTTTTTCAGAGTTATTTTAAAGTTTAAAATTGTTCTAAAAATTCGAATTTCCCGCCAAAAAATTTAAACAAATTTTTTTCATATAGATCTTTTTGAAACTTACAACTTTTTTAAATAATATTTTTGGCTAGCTTTTGATGCGGCTGAGATAAAAAATAAAAACATAAAAAGGCTAATTAGGCTCTAGGGTGGTCACGTGACCACCTAGGGGGCTAAAAATTTCAGAAAGTGAGTTCCTCTATATGTGCTAAAAAGTGTCCTATATCGAATTTAAATCGAGTTGGGGGCACTTTTCACCATCTTACCCGGCTAGGCCCTTTTTCAAAAAGATTTATTAGTTTTCTCAGGATTCGAAAAAAATGATTACATTTAAAATACATTGTAAACTTTGACAGGCGTCAAAATGTTCCTTTCCTCTTAAACAGATGACTCTTCAAAACCCCTTAATTCTAATTTTCATGATTCTGGTGCCTTTAGTTCTCGAGATATTTCCAATAGGCCCTTTATTTGCCTCACGCTGTATGTTTATTATAATTTTTGTGTCTTTGGATTTGTCGTTTTGTGTCTTCGTTGGGAATAGAATAATTCGTATTAAAATAGGAAAAGAAAATTAAAAATTTGTGTAGAAAATCTGACGTATTTTAGATTTTCATACCATAGACTAGAACCATAGAGGCTACAGTTCATAAAAAATTAGGTATTAACGTTATTTTTAATTTCTGGTATTATTTAAGAATTAAAATTAGTGTAATATTTAAATAAAAATACAATTAAACTTTTTAAAACATATTTATTTCGTTGAAATCATAATAATAAAAGTATAAGTTCTTACGTGTGTACAAAGTACACACACTTTTTTTTATAAGAATCCACTAAAAGGTTTTCAAGTAAATACGGCAACGTACGTTGATCGTGTTTAAACTTCTTATAACGTAGAAATTGACCAAAAACTGACTGTCGGGGGCCAAAACTTCCGATAGGGTTTCCGCTATCAAAGTCACTTGCTTCTACACAGCCATGATGTGAACAAGTCAAATTTAGCTCTATGGTATCTCGAGCGTGAAACATTGAATATTTTATACAACCATGTGTAAAGTCACATCATTTTATATGTTCCTATGACGGATTAAGTTTAAAGGGTTTTTACCCTAATATTTTTACTTTGGTGTCGATCAGATTAGCCAAGCGGACTGAGGCGCACGATTGACAAATCTATAGTGGATATGCGGTCGAGACGATCGAGGTTCGTGCCCCAGCCCGGTGAATAGAAAAATAAAAAGGCTGACGTCGTAGTCTAAAATTCTAAAAAGAATCTACGACTTGGTCTGGAATAAGCTGGTGTCTGATCGGCCTATGGAGGAGCAGTACGGCAAGGGATAAGGGCTTGCGGCTCGGTGACACTCCTCCATAGATCCCTACCGGAAGGGCGTTGACGCCTAAAAAACGGTATATATGTATGTATTTTTACTTTGGTGGTTAGCATGTTCGATTCAAGAAACACTGATGATGATCGGTCAACCGATTGAAAACTAGTTCTGTTTGTTTTATGATGTAGCCCTGTATAGGGATTTTAACAAATATACATTTATAAAGGATTTCATGGTAATTTGTAATAACTTTTTTGTGTATAAACATTTTTTAATTTGGAAAATTTTACAGAGCAAGTATTTTCAAGAAAGTTGTCTATTGAACGTTTTCATGTACAATGCGTAGTTTTTTTACAATATTGAACTGAATGAAAAAGTCGTTTTTTTTGCTAAAATGTTAATAAAAAACCACAACGCAGTAAAAAGTTCCATGCCCCTCTTATGGTGCGCGTTTTCTATTGACGTCTAGCCCCCAAATATTCCAGTTGAAAAATAGCTGCCAATAATTTTTCGACTTTCAAATAGTCGAGGAAATGAAGCATTTTGGCTCGCAATTTTTTCGTCCAGCATGGATTTACTTGAAATTTTCACAGAAGGTAGGAAATAGTCCAAGGATCATTTTCTATATCATGCCGCTGTACGCTAAAACCTTGGGGGTGGTTGCCACCCCATCTCGGGGGCGGGAATTTTTTATTACATTTTAATGATGTAAATCGATGTAAAATGCAATTCTAAGAAAAAATGGTTTTTACATTTTCTTCGTAGAACTAATATTTTTAGAGTTATTCGCGCTTGAACGTAACAGTTTTTAATATCTTTAATGTGTAATATCTTTAAGACCAATACAAACCGAGATACGGCATGTAGTCCATTCTTTCACGGTTTTTGCTCTAAATTTTAAAGAACCGCTTGGATTGACATGAAATTTGGTATACGTATAGCTTACATGTCAAAGAAAAAAAGTGATATTGTGCCGATGTGTGCTTTTGCCCTGGGGTGACTTATAAATAAAAAATATATGTCCAAACTAAGTCCGGAAATGGGTAAACTGACTAATTTTAAGTAAATTTTGTTCTATAGAGCTTTTTCGCTAAGTCAACACTTTTCGAGTTATTTGCAAGTGAATATGTTCATTTTTCAACAAAATAACCACATTTTTAGACGGTTTTTCGCAAATAACTCAAAAAGTAAGTATTTTGTCGAAAAAGACGTTCTTAGCAAAAATATAGCCTATAAAAAAGTAAAAAAAAATGGTGTATGCGTTAGGTCTCTGGATCTCACAGAACCAGAGTTATAGCCAATGAAAAATAGATTCATATTCATCAAATTTCAAATAGAATAATTCGACGTGAAATATCCAAAAAATTAAGCCCTTTTTGGGGAAAACCTATTATAACTTTTTTAAAGTGTTTAAAAAAAGCTTTATTTCTGTTTTTACAAAAAGTTTCTAGCATTAAATTTAAGCAAGTTACGCTCAAAATAAAGTTAGTCCCTTTTGTTTTTGCAAAAAAAAATCGGGAAGACCACCCTCTAATTAGCAACTTAAATTAAATTAATCGTTACCGCTCCACAAATTATTTTACTTATGTGGTGTTTATATGATCTGTAAGTTTCATCGATTTAAAGTGCTTATTTTTGAAAAAAATTTGTTTCAAAATAAAATTTTTAAAAATTTAAATTTTCACAAAATATGCCTTTTTCCAAAATAACTTAAAAATTGTTAGAGATACCAAAAATCTCGAAAAACAAAAAAAGTCAGATTTGCTTTTCTGAATATCATGCATTTTTTTGTTTTTCTGTTAGACAAAAATTGATTAAGATTTGGTGTTTCTAAATTTGCATACATTCGTGATCAGTGACTCGTTCAACCCCTTTTAACTACAGCCCTTTCAATAATAAGGACTCTGAACCGATGAAACTTACAGATCGTATAAACAATATATACACGAGTCAAGAAACTTGTGAAGTCGTAACGATTAAGTTCATTTAAGATACTAATTAGGGGGTGATTTTCTCGATTTTTTTACCAAAACCAAAAGGGACTAACTTTATTTTGAGCGTAACTTGTTTAATTTTGATGCTAGAAATTTTTTTTATAAAACAAAAATGAAGCTTTTTTTAAACACTTTAAATAAGTTGTAATGAGTTTTCCCCAAAATGTGCTTCATTTTTGGTTATTTCCCGTTAAAGTATTCCATTTGGAATTTGACGAATATGAACCTATTTTTCATTAGCTATAACTCTGCTTCTACTAGGTGTAGAGACGTGATATATACACCATTTTTTAAAAATTTTTACAGGCTATATTTTTGCTAAGAATGTTTTTTCGACAAAATACTTACTATTTGAGTTATTTGCGAGAAACCGTCGAAAAGCGTGGTTATTTTGTTGAAAAAATGAACATATTCACTGCCAAATAACTCGAAAAGTATTGACTTAGTGAAAAAACTCTATAGAACAAAAGTTCCTTAAAATTAGCCAGTTTATCTATTTCCTGACTTTCTTTGGACGAATATTTTTCACCCCCAAGAGGGGGTGAAAACCACCCCCAGGGCAAAAGCACATATCGGCACAATATCACTTTTTTTCTTTGACTTGTTAGCTATGTGTATGCCAAATTTCATGTCAATCCAAGCGGTTCTTTAAAATTTAGAGGTTTTGCAATATTTTACCGTTAAAGAACGGACTAATGTTAAAAGTTAGCTTTTTTCGTCAAATGTATAATTTGAAGTATTCAAAGTTAAATAACGGAAAAACTTTGCATTTTTCGAGGAAAACTTAGATCATATTTTTTCAAGTATATAGTTAGACCTTTCAAATAATAATAATAAAAAGTGTCTATTATAAAAATTAAGCGACTTATGATCAAAAAAAAGGTCGGTATCTGCGTTTCTCAGTGAAAACAACCCCCTAACTACCCTCCTAATTAAAAATTGGTCGTCACCTTTCTGTAATGTCTTTTATATTTGTATTATCAATACACCCAAGAAGTTTGACCTATTTAATAGGACTAATTTTAGAAAAATTGGAGTTTAAAGAAAAATTACTTTTTTGAAACTTCCCATTTTTCACCTTTTACTTCAAAATATCTCCGAAAATACTAGAGATACGAAAAAAATGATAAACTACTAAATTGTAGCTTGTTTAATAGCTAAAATTCATTTGTGCATGGATTTTCATTATAGTGAACAGTTAGCGAGATATAGCTGTTTAAAACCTCTATTTACGAGCAAACACCCCCTAAGTCATTATAACTTTTCAAAAATCCTGCAAAGTCATTTTTGAAAAAACTTTTTATCGCAAAAAATGAAGGAGCTATGTTTATAAGACGATTTTTTTTTCGAAAATTTCGAATAGTCCGTTTATGGACAATTTTCAATGGAAGATGACTAAAAAACTATTTGTATTTGTATCTGTACATATTTGTAAATTCGTATTTTTGTGTAAATAAATGTTTTTGTAATTCTTTAATTCTACTTTTTTTCTGTATAGATCTATTAAAATATCTATTTATAAAAACTGTAATGTTATTAAGGGTGGTTTTTAAGAGTTGAAATATTATGATATTACAGTAGAGCGTCGATAATCCGAACTAATTGGTACAGGGGTAGTTCGGATTATCAAATTGTTCGGATTATCGAACATATTTTCAAATTACATACAAAGCTCATAAACATATTACATGTACATACGTTTTAGGTACAAGGAATAAAACACCTGCATAATAAACAAATATATTGTATGTATTTCTGCACAAACGAAAACAAAAATCCGCGGTCATATTTTGCCCATATTGTCATATTAATTAAATCCAAAAATTCAGTCCACGATCATATTGTTTAATTTTATTTTTTTTTTGTGTTCGGATTAGCGATCGTTCGGATTACTAGGGTTCGGATTATCGACGCTCTACTGTATATCCTAAAGTATAAAACAATCATTATTTAACCAATCAAAACCAAATTTTACCCATATTAAAGTTAACAATGTTTTTATATAATTTTTTAAAATAAGAGGTAGTTTACACCCCTAAAAATAATCAACGCCCTTAGCATGATAAAGAATATAAAGTACAGGGTGAGATGATCCTAATCCCAAATTTTTATGTAAATCGATGCAAGCCGAAATTATGCTTTTAGGATAAGTAAATTTTTTATATATAGCTCCAACAAGGGTGGTTTTAAGGGTTAAAATATTATGATAGTATATCTTAAAGCATAAAACAATCATTATGTAACTAATAAGAACCAAATGTTGACAATATTAAAGTTTAAAATGTTATTTTATAATTTTTTACAATTAAGGGTAGCTTTCACCCTTAAAAAAACAAAAGCGTACAACGGCTCAATATAGAAAATGAACTAGAGGGTGTAATGAGCCTAATCCCAAATTTTTGTACAAATCGATGCTGGACGAAAAAATTACGAGGTTTTGCCATTTTTTCAGCTTCATTTCCTCGACTAGTTCATTTCCTGGGTAAATGAACTTTTATCTTTTATACATTTTTTGTTTATTTTTCAATGTTAATGTATGTTGTTTTAGATGATGATGTACTAATAGATGATGACACGCCTCCCAAAAAGACTACTAAAGGTAGAAAGAAGAACGATTCTGAAGACGACGATTTCGTTGTTAATGAAGAAATGGATGTCGATAAACCGAGTCAGGAATCTACAAAGCCCGTTAGAGCTGGACGAAACGTTGCTAAATCTAAATACACGTTTGATGATTCGGATGAGGATTCGTTTTGATTTTCAAATATCGTAAAAAGGTATGTATAAATGCATTTATAGGTGAACCAAAATAGTAATAGACGTCTCTTTTTTAAGTGCCGTCTCCCAATCTGAGGTTGGATATCATCATCACTATCTTTACTCTATCTACCGCTGCTCTGAAGATTTCTATAGAACTGCATTTAAACCAATCCCTTAAATTCTTCAACCATGACACTCTCCTTATTCCTATACTCCTTCCGCCTCTCATCTTTCCCTGTATTATCAGCATTTCATATCGCTGACCCCTCATTACATGTCCCAGATATTGTAACTTTCTTATTTTTATTATTTCTCGCAATACTTTGTGTTTTTTTGTTCTGTGGCCATGCGATTCTAAGAATTCTTCTGTAACACCACATTTCAAATGGCTGTAGCTTATTTACAGTGGGAAAAATGAAAGAATACCCATGCGTCATCGATGATATGCATACGAATCAAATCTAACTCTAAACTAAGTTAATACTGTAAAAAAACGGATGTGACTACTACCCCACCGTACGATTTTTCGCTACGTAAATGTGTCAAAAATTTTTTGTGATGTTATTCTTTTTCTGATAATACCTATATATTTATTGGCAATAAATGTTACTTTTACTACCGTATTTAATTATTTGATATAGATTAATAATACAAAAATAATGAGTAAGCAAATATAGTATTATGAATTTCTCCATGATAAAGTTGCCGGACGTAAATAATAACAGGAATTTAAAAAGTGTCGTTTATGTCAGCTGCATTAAGTGACTTAAATGAAAGTAAACTTAATGAATTCAGATCATTTTGGTATCCAGATCATTTTCCAGACATCTGCAAATAAATGTACATTCGTAAAAATATACTAATCTGTAATTTTATACACTATGATTGAATAGTCAGAGTAATATGTACACGTTTGGCAAACTCATAGACAGAAGTTAACCATATTGACAGATGATTACTTACAAATTTTATTGACTATTTTAATTAAATAAATACTTACTAAACCAAAAATACAATATAATATTAAAATAGCTTTTAAAAGAACTGAGTTTATTCAAGTAAATACGACTGATTATTAAAATTTATAAACTCTACCTAACCTAACCCAGTTTCACTGTCAAAGTGACAGAAATTGAATCTGTCAGATTATAGTTGACCAGCACGATTACTCGAATAGTAGTTTATACAATCGTTATCTCTACTGATGTTGAATGTTTTTCTAAGAATGACATTAGAAGTACAGAAATAGTCAAGTGTGAGTTTCAATTTTCTACTAAATTAATATAACTACGTTGAACAATTGTATCGCCGTCTCACTCTGTCAATTATAAATATGTAATTGCGTATGTCTTGGATAACGTTTTTGCTTAGTAGACAACACTTATGCCTGGTTGCACCAACAGATCTTAAGCTCCAGCTTAGCTAAGCTCTACTTCTAGATAGGGCCTCCTTGAGTATCACTTACGTTGCACCATAATTTTAGGTTCTTACCTTGTTATCAATTATATCTATTATTATATTATGGTATTCTTATTGTAATATATTATAATTATATTATATTAATTCTTATGATATTCTCGACTTAAGCTTAAGATCTGTTGGTGCAACCGGACATTAATAATCTATCTCTCTCGTTTGTTATGTATAGAAAAAGGCAGCAAATCCAAAATATGTGCTTGATATGATCGTTCATGGGTATTCTTTCATTTTTCCGACTGTATGTGTTCTTGCTTAAATGTCCATCTTTCAAGAATCCGACAGACACTTTGCACTGTCGGATCCACAAGGTGCAAATATTGACACATCAGTAAAAAAAAATATTAGCCCAGTCATTAATATCCCAATCTACATGTTCTGGTGCAAAACTTAACCATGCAATATGGTGTGCCCTCGTTAACAGTGGAGCAGTATCAGGAATTTTGGCTCTGATTCCCAATTCCCTTAATCCATTTCTAACCGAATTGACACTTATTTGACTTATTCGAACATTATGGGCTGTGTAAAGATCATTTCGCAGTTGTCTAGCTGTAACATGATGTGTATGCTAAGCCTGCAGATGTAAATAAAGTTCATCTGCGGAGTTCGCGCACCTGGGACGTCCTGGAAGTGGTCTTATTGTATATCCTCCACTTTCTCTATACCTTCTAAAACCTCTTGAAACTCGGTATTGGTGGATTCCCATAACTTAGATATTGGTGCAATCGTCCATCTCCAATTAAACCTACAATTTGGGCTGCTTGTCACCCATTTTTTTGTAAGGACATACCTTCTCATTGAAAACTCAAGCAGATATAGTACACAGATGAAATTCTTAAAAAGAATAAAATAAAAAATAAAATAAAATAAAAAGAAAAAATACACAGAAAAAAACATAAATGTCCAAAAATAAATATTCTCTTTTAACAACGTTTTGTTTACTGTTTTTTCTTCTGCAAAAACACGTTTCAACTTGAAATGTTATGGGTTTGTAGACACCTAAAGAAGACGATAGACGATTATAATAACATTCTGCTAAAAATTAAAAATTATTTTTAAACTTTTTTCTGCTTCAAAAATTATGCGATATTTTTTATGATTAATGTATTTACAGTTGAGTCCGCGAGTCTTTACCCGTGCGTCATTAATACCTGAAGAGATAAAACACATACTTTTTATCTAGCATAATTCTCTTCCACGCATGAAACTTATGACAAACCAGCTGCCGTTTGTTATTAAGTAACAACACATGTTATTTTTATGAACCATCTAGACTCAGTGCATTGAAAAGAGATAGGTACACAAAAAGACGATTCGGTATGTTTTCATATTTTAAGCACAATTTGTTTGACGTTTCTGCTTTGTTTACTTTTGTGGCTGTCAATCAGTTGAATTTTTTGCGGTTTTTGTCGAATTTTTGCGTTTTGAAGTTTCTTTATATTACACAAACAGTTTTTTTCACAACTAATTTTATGTTGGGCTTTGAAATTTTAAGGTAAATAATTATATTTTGGCAATTAATATTTAAAACATACAAAGCTAACGTCATTCACACAGTAAAGAAATGATTGTGTTTAGATTTCCGTCAAAGTGAATAAAATAACAAAAATAAAATATGTTATTGATTTTTTTTTATAAATTGTTTATTTATTTATTAATCAATAATGTAGCTGTAATTCTGCACAAAAATTTTGAAGCAAAACTTACATTTGACATTCTATATATTATTTGATAACGTCAAATTTTATAATAAAACCCGTAATCGGAACAGTAGCCACTTTCTGTCAGTTGTTGTTGCGTGAAATAGATTTCCGACTTATTTCGTATGCTTTAAATGATGACGCACGGGTAAAGACTCGCGGACTCAACTGTATAGACGGTATCAGCGGTAAAAACCTGTAAAACCGTGGAATTTTGAGAATCAGCACCGATTTTAATGAAAATTTGGGTTTAAGCTCTGTTGACCCTCTTCTTCAAAATCTACCCTATTCGCTTTTGCCCTGGGAGTGAAAACAACCAAATCTAGGGGATGAAAATTTATTAATTAAAATAACTATGGAAATCGATAGAGCTACCAATTCTGAGTAAATTTTGTTCTATAAATTTTTTTGCAAAATTGACACTTTCCAAGTTATTTTCCATTGAAACTATGCATTTTTCATTGAAAAAACTCACGTTTTATAACAGTTTTTCATGAATAACTTAAAAAAATAATAATTTTATAGAAAATATCATTAAGAACAAAATTGTGGCTAATAAAAAACAGAGATTCGCGTCAGAAAGACCTAGGTAAAACTCAATAACGACTGAGTTACTGCTCTTTAAAGGATGGTTATTTTCGAAGAACCTCGAAATGGAGAACCTTCAATCTCAAAATAACTCGGAATGTGGTGCAATTTTTTGGGAAAACTTAAGAGACATCTTTTAAAGCTCATTAAAAAATATTTCAAATAAGCTTTGACAAAAGTTTTTTGCATAAGATCTGACTGACTTATGACGAAAATAAAGTTTTTGACGCTCTCTGCTTTTTTCTTTTGAAATGTAAAAATTAAACCCTCGTCGTTACAAATCCTAATAGAAATGAATAGCTTCCCACTTGAAATTAACTTATTTAGATATAATTGATACGATCCATGTGATTCGACCGGTTTGGAATGCGTAGTTTAGAAAAAATAATTGATTAAATCAAAAATGACAATGGGTCTATTGAATAAAAAGAAGTCTTTACTTTTACTTCCTCGTATTTAAGTATTAACTTAATAGTATTTAAATAAAGCATTAAAGAAATGACTTTATTCAATTAGTATTAAGTAAATACTTACATACTTGTAAGTACAAGCAAATACTTCTTTTTATTCAATAGACGTTATTACAATTTAAAAAAGTGCATTTTTCTTAAATAATCCTAAAAGTATTCATTATACAAAAACAAAAAAATCTAAATTTTCAGTAAAAGAAATTCTACAATTAATATTTGAAACATTTTTTCATATTAAGATAATCCATGGGGTAGGACCGCTCCCGTCTGAAAAAATTTCTGATTCGGTTTCTTTGTGGATTCCTATTCAAAAATATCTTCTTTAAACAAATTTCAAGGGTGCCGGGCGAAATTTTTGGGCAGAAATTGTTTAAACAATTTTTTTAAACAAATACAAAAGATCATTTTTTTTGCCACGAAGAATATTTTTTTAGGTTTTTTGGGTCATTCTAAACAAGAAAGGTATCTTGTGATTTTTCTCAAAAATTGATACTTTTCGAGTTATAGGGGATTTAAAATCTGAAAAATGCGAAAATACTCATTTTCAAGGCTTAAAAACTCATATTTAAATTGGTATTTTTGAGGTTGCCAAGTACTTGAATTGTAGTTTAAACATTCATTTTCAAGATTCTGCAGACTGATCGGGTCTAACTTCAATTTACACCGTTGTTATTTAATTGTTAATTATGCGTGTCCATCCGATTTTTTTGCCGGTGCGGCGCGCACTTTTCCAAAAATCTCCTATTTTCCTCCGAAAAATATATTTTTAGATTTTTCGGGTCATTCTAAATAAAATAGGTTTCTTGTCATTTTTCTCAAAAGTTAATAGTTTTAAAGTTATAAGCGATTTAAAATCCGAAAATGCGCTTTAAATCGCTTATAACTTTAAAACTATGTACTAACTTTTGAGAAAAATGACAAGAAACCTATTTTATTTAGAATGTCCCGAAAAATCTAAAAAATATATTTTTCGAAGAAAAATAGATTTTTGGAAAAAGTGCGGATGGAAAAAGAAAAATCGGATGGACACGCATAATTAACAATTAAATAACAACAGTGCAAATTGAAGTTAGACCCGATCAGTCTGCAGAATCTTGAAAATGAATGTTTAAACTACAATTCAAGTACTTGGCAACCTCAAAAATATAGATTTGAAATCCCCTATGACTCGAAAACTATCAATTTTTGAAAAAAATCAGAAGATACATTTCTTGTTTAGAATGACCCAAAAAACCTAAAAAATATTCTTCGGGACAAAAAAATGTGATCTTTTGTATTTGTTTAAAAAACTTGTTTAAACAATTTCTGCCCAAAAATTTCGCCCGGCACCCTTCAGATTTGTTTAAAGGAGATATTTTTGAATAGGAATCCACAAAGAAACCGAATCAGAAATTTTTTCAGACGGGAGCGGTCTCACCACATGGACTATGAGTACTTTTAGAATTATTTAAGAATAATGCACTTTTTTTTAATTTTAAAAATGTCATTTTTGATTTAATCAACTATTTTTTCTAAACTAAGCATTCCAAACCGGTTAAATTACATGGATCGTACCAATTATACCTAAATAAAAGTTAATTTCAAGTGGGAAGCTATTCATTTCTATTATGGCTCCAGTACACGTTGGGCCAACTAGTTGGCCAATGAGTTGGGCCAATAAGTTGGGCCAAGTAAGAACAGTGAATACATGGTGATTACACGTTGGTGGAGTTATCATGCTGCATTAACCTTTCTTAGTGGATAAACAAAAAACAAACTCTGATTATGGATATGGATGTGGAGACTGTAGCAGCTGCCGCAATTAATTTGTACAATGCGGTCAATGCTTATAGAAAAGTGTACCAAACAAGAGTGATTAAAAAATAATGGCGCAAACGACGGTGCTTTTACACCGAAAAAAGTATTCATATTAAAACACAACATTAAAATTAATACTTATAAACAGTATCAGTATTGTGAGAAGAGAAAACAAATATTTTAAACTCAACGACAACAACGTGTTCAGTGTTCATAACCAAACAGCTCTTTGGCAGATCGCGCAAGTCCCAAAAATCCTTTGATTTGTGCACCAAATACCGACAAGATTCGGTTTGTAGACCAACGCTGACCGCCAATCGCAAACTCATGCAAAGTGGTCCTGTACACGTTGGCCCAACTGATTGGCCCAACGTGTACTAGCCCCATTAGGATTGTAACGACGAGGGTTTAATTTTTACATTTCAAAAAGAAAAAAGCAGAGAGCGACTTTATTTTCGTCAAAAGTCTGTCAGTTCTTATGCAAAAAACTTTTATCAAAGCTTATTTAAAAGGTTCTTTAATAGACTTTAAAAGATGTCTCCCATGTTTTCCCAAAAAACTGCACCACATTCGAGTTATTTGAGATTAAAAGTTCTCCATCGGTCTTTCAGACGTGAATCTTTGTTTTTTTATTAGCTACAATTTTGTTCTTACTAATTTTTTCTATAAAATTAATGTTTTTTAAGATATTCATAAAAAACGGTTATAAAACGTGAGTTTTTTCAATGAAAAATGCATAGTTTCAATCGCTAATATCTTGGAAAGTGTCAATTTTGCAAAAAAATTTTTGAACAAAATTTACTCAGAATTGGTCACTTTATTGATTTCCATAGTTATTTTGATTAAAAAATTTTCATCCCTAGATGGGGTTGAACTACATCCCCAGGGCAAAAACGCAGTTCGGCATAGGGTAGATTTTGACAATAGTCTAAGAGCTGGGAGCGGATTTTGTGCGTGATAAGTAATATAGAAAAACTATACGTGGATATGTTGAATTAGTTGTGTACATGACTTTCACCAACGGCCGGAAACCAGAGTGGGGGCCGAGGGTAGTTATAAGGGGTCAAAGTAGCGGTTTTTATTATCTTTTTAATGACGCTCATGATCGAGATAGTGTACCAAAATTTGGGTATAAGTAGACCATGACATAAGTAAGTAAAATCCCCAGAGCCGGAAACCAGAGTGGTTGAGGAAGGTAGTTATAAGGGGTCAAAGTCCCATTCTTTATTATTTTTTTTGTGACGCTCATGATCGAGATAGTGCACCAAAATTTGGGAATAAGTAGGTCATGTCGTAACTAAGTAAAATCTCCAGGAGTGGAACGCTGCGTGGCCGACAAAGGGATGGGGCAGGGGTGAATATAAAAAAATGCAAGGGGTTTTTAGCGACGTTCGTGATTGAGATAGTGCACCAAAATTTGGGAATAAGTAGACCATGACATAACTAAGTAATATCCCCAGAGGCAGAAACTAGAGTGGCGGACGAGGGTAGTTATAAGGGGTAAAATTCGCGGTTTTTATTATTTTTTTTGTGGCGCTCATGATGAAGATAGTGCACCAAAATTTGGGAATAAGTAGGTTATGACGTAACTAAGTAAAATCTCCAGGGGCGGAACGCTGCTTGGGGCACAAAAGGGTGGTAGGCAGGGGTGAGTATAAAAATATATTAGGGTTGTTTTGCCGTTCGTGATCGAGATAGTGCACCAAAATTTGGGAATAAGTAGATCATGACATTACTAAGTAAAATCTCCAGGGGCGGAACGCTGCGTGGGGGACAAATGTTGTGCCAGGTCACAAAAAAATATTACACACTTCGACTTTGACCCCTTAAAACTATCCTCATCCCCAACTCTGGTTTCCGGCACTGGGGATTTTACTTAGCTAAGTCATGGTCTACTTATTCCCAAATTTTGGTGCACTATCTCAATCTAGAACGTCGCAAAAAACACTTTAAATTTTTTATATTCACACCTACCCCCACCCATTTTTCGGCCACGCAGCGTTCCACCTCTGGAGATTATACTTAGTTACCTCATGACCTACTTATTCCCAAATTTTGGTGCACTATCTCGATCACGAACGTCGCAAAAAACCCCTTATATTTTTTGTATTCACCCCTGCCCCATCCCTTTGTCGGCCACGCAGCGTGCCACCCCTGGAGATTTTACTTAGTTACGTCATGACCTACTTATTCCCAAATTTTGGTGCATTATCTCGATCATAAGCGTCACAAAAAAAAACTAATAAAAACGACGACTTTGACCCCTTATAACTACCCTCGTCCCCCACTCTGGTTTCCGGCTCTGGGGATTTTACTTAGTAATGTCATGGTCTACTTATTCCCAAATTTTGGTCCACTATCTCAATCACGAACGTCGCAAAAAACCCTTTATATTTTTTATATTCACCCCTACCCCCACCCCTTTGTCGGCCACGCAGCGTTCCGCCCCTAGAGATTTTACTTAGTTACGTCATGACCTACTTATTCCCAAATTTTGATGCACTATCTCAGTCATGAGCGTCACAAAAAAAATAATAAAAACCGCGACTTTGACCCCTTATAACTACCCTCGGCCCCCACTCTGGTTTCCGGCCGTTGGTGAAAGTCATGTACACAACTAATTCAACATATCCCCGTATAGTTTTTCCATATTACTTATCACGCACAAAATCCGCTTCTATATCTTCGACTACAAAGGTTATAATTACTACCTAATTCCAAATTTTCAAGGAAATCGACCTTGGTTCTCAAAATTCCACGAGAAAATGGCTGTTGATTGGATTATTACACATATTAATGAAAGTCCCATTTTGTTTTCAGGTCCATATGATTTGTACATAGTAGAATTGTGAATGTGTTTTCGGGAACCTCCCGAAGCCTCTGGTTACTAACCTGATGTCTTCGAGGCCGTTATCCAGATTAGGTTTACTTTCGCATTTATTTTAGTTATAAGTTTATTTTAATTCGTAATTTATATTTATTACCGATAAAGATAAAATTCATAAGTTCTATTGATCAACAAATCTCGATTGGAGAAGTGGAGTGGTTTCTATTACAGTACGCATTGTGACAAGTATTTGTGATTTGAGATCACGTGATTATTTTGTATGAAACTTTATAATTAAACTAGTGGTTTTCCCGTCGCCATGCGACGGGTAATACAATCAGTTACCTTCTACAATCACTGCACTCAGTTTTTTATGACACCCTCAATTTTTTTCTGATTCCATAAATTTTATCTGATACCCGCCATGTTTTTGTGACTCTTATTTTTTAATATATTTTTTTATTTTATAACTCAAGAAGGACTGGATTGATTTGGCTACTTTTTATTTTGAAATATTTGTAGAAGTCTAAGGAAGAAGATCTTTACAATATATGTGACAGAAAAAAACTCGCTTCGGTGATTACATTTCGTCGGTGACATTTATAACATTTATTCTAGTTGTCAATAGATGGCGCTATAATCGTAAATAAAATACTTTGCGAATTATATAATATATCTACGAATATAATCTGAACAATTTAAAAGACTATACAAATTAAAGAAAATACCATTTTATAAATGCAATAAACACAATTGATTTGTTTTTATGCCAAATTGCAAATACAATTTGTCAACTGTCAGATTTAACTAAAATGTCATGTCACTAAAATGTATATTATCACGGACTTACCTTTTTTCTATCATTTGTGACGCACTGAAAAATGCTCATGAAAAGAAGCATATCACAATTTATTAGCTGTATAGGAACTGTGTACCTATGTAAAAAATGTGCTCCTTGCTCAAGAATTTTTCTATTTTTGACAATAACGAAAATTAATATACAGAAAGTATGTTTATAATTAAAAATAATTTTAAAACATTGGTTACTTACAATAATAAAAACTATTTTTCAACTACGTATTTTTTATGGGAAATAAGCCACAATTTTACTAAAAAATGAATTTATTAACGTTTCGAAGCCCAAATCGGGTTTCGTTGTCAAAATACAAAATACTATTAAAATAAAACAAACATGTTGTTGCTAAGTAAAAAAATTCTTCTGATAATTTATTTAATCTGACTCATTTATATTGGCAATTCAGACGTATATTATACATTTTAAAGTAGAAGACTTTAAAATGATATCGCCAATATTTATGAGTTGCGTTCCTGGGACGACTTTACTAAAAGATAGTTCATTCGATTACATGAAATCAATCTATTAATTATAAAATATATAGTAATTATAAAAATGCCACAAGGAAATAGCTTCAGAACAACACTATTTTTCAACATTTTCTCTGCGATAGAGAAGTTGAAAATTCAAGTTTGTACTTTAATGCAATACATTTCGTACTTTGGGAAGAAGAGTGTGCCAACTCAAAAAATGGAAATTTTGAGTTAAGTTGACTAACCGATAGTTTTCTAACTTACTAGTTACTGTAGTTGACTAACTTAGTTTCATTTAGGATGTTGTTTTCTGTTTATATCAGCTAAAGGCTGTATGACACTATGCATTTTCTTGTATCATTTCTAATATCGTTTCAGATATTTCAAAAAATGCATAGTGTCATACACAGATACAAGAAACGATATCAGAAACGATACAAGAATTTGTGTCAGGCACAGATTCTTGTACAAGAACTGCGCCAATTTCTGCGCAAAGAGCAAAAACGTAAAACCTGCTGGTAAAACATCTAAATGTCATAATGGCGGCTGAAAATGAGATCATATGATTAATGTCTTGATGAATTTATTTGTGTTTTTGTAGATATTATTTATAAATCTTTTATTGATACTTAATATACCGTTTGGTATGGACTACTGTTCTACTAATAACCATATATTTAGCTCCTATTAGTAAAGTTCAAACTATGTATAACTTTGGGTTTCATGTTGCATAATTTTTTAATAGAGGAAAATACAATAGTTCCTAATTTGGATCAAACTGAAGATAATTCTAATGCAAATATTTTAGCACAAATATCAAAACAAAATAAAAAACACAAATAATCAACAGTCAACGTAAAAATTCTGATTAACATTAAAATGTTAAATTTATGTTTTTAAAAGTTTATAAATTTTATAAAATCCTTAAAATCAGCTGTAGACGCAGTACTACCATACCAATGTAACGTGACACAGGGTGACAAACAAAATTTCGACCAATCACGTGCCGAATTTCATACAATTTTCGATACAAGAACTTGCATAGTGTCATACAGGGCACAAATGTACGTACAAGAAACGATACAAGAAAATGTATATGAGAAACGATACAAGAAAATGTATATGAGAAACGATATCAGAAACGATATTAGAAATGATACAAGAAAATGCATAGTTTCATACAGCCTTAATACAAATATCTTTACTCTGCTATTTGATTTTACATTTTGCTTCAAACATTAAAATGGCTGTCCTGTAAAATTGAAATTTTGAATTGGAACAGTCTTCTTCCCAAGGTGCGATTTTAATAAATATAAATTTAATGAAACAATTCTAAATACCATATTATTTACCTCAAAGTGCCAAAAGCATGGATTTCACGGGAAACGTAAAAAAATAAATAAACGCGAAGTTAGCCGCAGTTTTAGTGACGTAAATCTAAAGAAGTATTGACCA
This sequence comes from Diabrotica virgifera virgifera, assembly GCF_917563875.1. NCBI lineage: Eukaryota > Metazoa > Arthropoda > Insecta > Coleoptera > Chrysomelidae > Diabrotica > Diabrotica virgifera. The sequence goes on from NC_065451.1 coordinate 176,290,559, forward strand.
TTCCAGGTCACGTGACTTTGACAGCGTCGCTGAGGGGCAAAAATTGTGTTTTCGGTGTTCTTTTTGCTATTTTTTCGTTTTATTATAAGAAATCTGTGGTTTTAACTACAAAAATGTCAAATATTAGATATAGGACACCCTGATAGGGGAAGCAAAAACCCGGTATAATCAGAAAATCAGTTTTCTTGACCCATATCGTCGTTCTGTTTACAGTACATTGTGATTATAGTGATTTAAAACATCTCGGTCTGGTATTATAAAAAAACTCACTTTATCTCTTTTACTTTTACTGGAACACTTTACAACTGAACAAAACGCTGGTGTTTTAATCATATTCTTAAATTAAACAATGGTTTTCTACACTTAACCTACTTTGTTTACAAGATCTTTGCCCTCCAGTCGCTGCCAAATGACGTCACCCTGGAATGGTCTATACCAGCGGTTCTCAATCTTTTTGAGTCATGTACCACCAAATATTTCTTTATTATTTTTGGTACCACCCAACTGAAATACCTATCTAACTAGGTGATCTAATCAACTATAATAGTGGTGCTGATTTTGGCTGTTTTTGCGTTTTGTGTACCACCTCGAATAGTGATATGTACCACCAGTGGTACATGTACCACAGATTGAGAACCGCTGGTCTATACTATAACTGTGTGTATATGATAATAAAATTGTTGTTTTTACAATTTTTGCCCAAAAATTTGCAATTTTTTTTGGGCGCGCGCCTTTTCCCCAACACGACTCTACCTTATCGGCAGAGTCTACGAGAAGTGTACGGTAAATTGAAGCTGTAATTACAAAAAAAGAAATGTGTATGTCTTTGTACTCACTTTATAACGCTTAGAAAATTACGAGATCTGGATTTCATTGCATATTTTTTTTTATAATTCTCGTATCAAAGTTACGCGTGAAGTTAGTCGTATTGATGACAGTTGGGGAAACGTCCGCGACCCAAATCTAAAGGAGTATACTATAACTATGTGTATATGATAATACAATTGTTGTTTTTACAATATATATATACAAAGGATTTCCACAGTTTTCACTGTATTCCTTCACTCAACCGTTCTCTCCAGCTCTTTCTGTCTTGCCAGTCCCCTTCCTGTAGATTTCTTCTCTCCATTCCGTCGTCTACTTAATCTCTGAAGATCTTCGAGGTCTGCCTCTCTTCCTTTTTCCTATCGGGATCCACTCTGTTATTCAATTTATCCACCGATTTTGGTCTACTCTTCTGACATGTACGTACCAGGTTAATCTCTTCTGTTCGATGTAGTCTATTATGTCTGAGTTCACTCCCATTCTTCTCTTAATCTCTATGTTATTTATTCTATCTCTCCTTGTTACTCTGCAGCTTCTCCTGTTGTCCAATTTTCACACCCATAAGTGAGGATACTTCTTGTCATGGTATTATATATTCTTTTCTTTCGTATGCAGTCTCTTGTTTGTCCTAGTCTATTTTTTATATCTTCCTCAGTTGTTCCTTTGTTTGATATTATAAAACCGAAATACTTGTACTTATCTGTTCCTCTGATTTGTTTACCTTCGTCTATTTCCAGTTGTTTTATTTCTGTATTCTCCGTTGTTAGGTATTCAGTTTTCTTTAGGTTTATTTCCATCCCATTCTTTGTATATTCCTGTTCCAGTTTCCTCATCATAAAACTGAGGTCATCTTCGTCTTGTGCGATCACTATTTGGTCGTCAGCAAAACTTAGGGTATATAGATACTACTCAATCCTTACTGGTATACCCATTCCTTCGCACTTTCTTTTCCATGGTTTCAGGGTCTTTTCCAGGGATATTTTGAATAGGGTAGGGGATGTGGAGCAGCCCTGTAGTAGTCCCTTTGTCGTCTTAAATGAACTGCATATTCGATTGCCCATTTTGATAGCTACTGTGTTATTTTTGTAGATTGCTTTTACTGCTTTTATTAATCTTCGTGGGATTTCGATGTCTTCCATTGCTTCCCATAGCTTGGTTCTAGGTATCGAGTCATACGCCTTCTTAAGATCTACAAATGCCAGATGGACGGATCTATTTTTGGCCATTCGTTTTTCTATTAGTTGTTCGATCGTGTAGATGTGATCCAAGCATGCTTTCCCCACTGTGAATCCTGCCTGGTCTTCTCCGATTTTATCCTGTATATATATTTCTAATTTTTCCTTTGTGGTCTTTCCATACAGTCTGCCTATAGATGATATTATGCTGATTCCTCGATAGTTTTCGCAGTTTTTTCTATTTCCCTTCTTATGATATATTGATGTCATATATGCTTAAGTCCATTCTGCCGGTAAGTCTTCTCCATTCAGTGCTCTCTCAAACATTTTGAGTACCATGCGGAATAGCTTTTCCGATCCGTTCTTTATCAATTTATTTGGTATTCCGCCGGGGCCTTCTGCTTTTTTGTTCTTTAGTGTTTTGATCGTTCTTTTTACCTCAACTAGGCTTAATTCGATGTCGTCATGTGTATAGATTTCTATTCCGTCTCTTTCTACTTCTTTGAATTGGGGGCGACTTTCGGTTAGCAATTTTTTATAGTATTCTTGCCACTCGTTTTCTTTGATTTGACCGATCTTGACCTTCTCTGTCTTATTTCTTTGGAGTGACTTTAAGATACGCCATGACTCTGAATTTCTCGTTCCTCCTATGTGTTGTTCTATTTTCTGTGCATGTTTTTTCCCATCTTTCATTTTTTTCTTTTGCTACTTTTCTTTTTACTTCTTTATTTTTTTCCCTGTAGAGTTCCAAGTCCTCATAGTTTTTTGTGTTCAGGTATTTTATATGGAGTTCCTTCTTCTCTTGTATGCATTTCAGAGTGTCTTCGTTTAATTTTGTATTTTGGTGGGTGTATTTTTGGTCTTTTTCTCCAAGAGTTTCTAGGGCTGCTGTCTTTATGCAGGTTTTTATGTGTTCGTAAGTCTGTTCTAATGATTCATACCTAAACTCTTCTAGCTTTTGGTTAAATCTTCGTTTGTATAAGTCTTTTATGGAGTCTTCTTCTAATAAGTTTATGTTGAATTTCTTTTCTTTTATTGAGCACACATTGACAGGTATTGCCGGAGTCGTAGATTCGTCAGTATCTCCCAAGGTAGGTTTCTGTTGGGTCCATATAAAGGGGAATTGCATCCGAGCGATTACTAGTTTGTGATCTGTGCCGCATTCTGCGCCTCGTTTTACTCTCACATCCTTTATTTTTATAGAGCTTTCTCGGTTTACTATAACATAATCAATAATAATAGACCTCAATTTTCTTGTTTCTTGTGTCCATGTCTATTTGTGTATGTCTTTATGTTTATAGAATCCGTTTGTGATCTTTAAATGGTTTATTTCGTATAGTTCAATCACTCTCTCTCCGTTATCGTTTATTACATCTTTTCCCAAATCTACCTACTGTTCTGTCGTTTTCTTTTCTTCCCGTTCTTCCATTCAGGTCACCGGCAATAATTATTTCTTGATTCTTCTTTCTCTTTTCGATTTCTTCTTGCAGTTGTTCTATGAATTGTTCGTTTTCTGGAATTGAGCTGTCTTCTGTTGGACCGTATACCGCTAGTTTTAGATAATTTGTCTTTGTTTTTATTTTTACAATTTGTTTTTACAATTTAGGCCCAAAAATTTACATTTTTTTTACAATTTCGTCACATTTTCTCACCTTTTAAACCCTCCTTGGACTTCTACAAATGTTTTAAAATCGAAATTAACTAATTCGGTTGTCATTCTGGAGCTGTTATAAAAAAGATGATAACAAAATAAAATGACGTTTATTAAATGTCATTCAATGCTTACATATCGAAACCGTACCGGGCACACTGCGTGACTTATCTCGATTTTATAAGATTGGATATTATCTTTTCCTTCTTTATTATAATATATTATATATTATTTAATCAACTATTTTTTAAATAAGATATATTTTTAAATATGATCCGGCTCGAAGGACCAAACGTATCAACCATTGCTTTCGAGTCCAATTACCACTTAAAAGCCATTGCTTTGTTCCCCAAGCAATACTGTAAAAACATACGAAATTCAGATTTTATATTGGTTTGAAAATTGTACAAATGCAATATTGTACGCATAGTCTTATTGCGTTTATATGTTGACAGCTGACGTGAAAGTTGTTACTATCTAAATTATATTATTTCTTATTAGCTACGCCACATTTTTTAAGTCAGGGACTTATTGAGTAGTCTATAAATACTAATTAATTATTTGATCAGATAGATTTTGTAAATTTTATTTACAAAAATAGCTCGGTGGTCAGTGTTGCAGTCTCTCGTGTTTGGATTCGCTTGTTGCAAGGGGTGCCAGGGTGGTAAGCGATGTTGCCGCCTCTAACAATTACATTACTAAAAAAGTAAATTTTACTGGGTTGGTTTTATTAATTTGATTGCCCACTTTACGATGTTTTATTCTTTAGTACGTTTCCGTCTCTACTTTTGAGTATTACGATTTAAAGTAACGTAAAAAGTTTCATACAAAATATCAGAACCAATTTCTAGAATTAAACAAGACTTATAGGCTTAGTGATTTTACTGGATTTAGTATGATATTGGAATGTGATATTGGAATGTGAATTGGAATGTGTGAATAATTTTCGTTTGGATATTGAATCATATAGTTTTAGATTATCTCAAAATGCGGAACTGTTTTCAAGAACTATAATAATTTTTTAACGACCACTCCACCTCCCTAGTGTTTTATTTTATAAATAAAAACTTGTTTTTACTTTTATATGCGTTTGTTTCTTTAACACCTTTTTCTTTAACTACTAAAGCCACTAAGGAAAGTAGGCATTTATAAAACCTAAGAAAACTTAACCGAAAGTACCACAACAATAAAGGGGAATTGGAAACAAATTGACTGATAACAAGGGGTTGAGAACATTTCAATATGATGTAAGAAATAATCCTAAGAGTAAGTGGCTCCAATTCAAAAGGCTCTATATATGAAACCAGTCACCGATGTGGTATGTACAAGAACACTATGGACTATATACAAAAATAATATTTTCAGAATAACTAATTCACTAACTCAGAAAATTCTGATATCGCAGGAACAAAGTCGTGGGAGCGCTTGTGTCGCACGAAAAAGCACCAATCTTCAGAGATAAAGTTTAACATAACGATGGTCTAGAAGCAATACCTCTAGACCGGGCAGTATCGTCGCCCCCGCTAGCGCAATTATTCCGATTCGATTTTTTTGCACAAACTTACTCAAAAAGAGGTCCTTATAACATATCCACAGGGTGCCGGGCGGTGCCGTGGTCGAAAAATTTTTTAAACAATTTTTTTTAAACAAATTCACAAAAATAATTTTTTTATTTCCAACATTTTTTTTTAGATAATTTGGGTCATTCTGAGCAAAAAAGGTCTCCTGTCATTTTTCTCTAAAATTGACTGTTGTCGAGTTATACGCGATTAAAAATTTGAAAAATGCGAAAATGGCCATTTTCAAGGCTTCATAACTCGATTAAAAATGATTATTATGAAATTCAAAAAGTGACAAAATCAAGATTCAAATATCTTCTTCAACGTCTTGAAGAGATTTTTGGCATTATTTTATTACAAAGCTGTTACTTTTAGTTATTAACAATTAGCGCTATAGTCCAACTGTATCGTCACCCCCGTTAGCGGAACTATTTCGATTAGATTTTTTTTGCACAAACTTACTCAAAAAGTGGTCCTTATAACATATCCACAGGGTGCCGGCCGGTGCCGTGGTCTAAAAATTGTTTAAACAATTTTTCGACCACGGCACCGCAAGGCACCCTGTGGATATGTTATGAGGACCCCTTTTTGAGTAAGTTTGTGCAAAAAAATCTGATCGAAATTGTTCCGCTCACGGGGGCGACGATACAGTTAGACTATAGCGCTAATTGTTAATAACTAAAAATAACAGCTTTGTAATAAATTAACGACAAAAATCTCTTCAGAACGCTGAAGAAGGTATTTGAATCTTGATTTTGTCACTTTTTGAATTTCATAATAATCATTTTTGATCGAGTTATGAAGCCTTGAAAATGGACATTTTCGCATTTTTCAAATTTTTAATCGCGTATAACTCAACAACAGTCAATTTTAGAGAAAAATGACAGGAGACCTTTTTTGCTCAGAATGACCCAAATTATCTAAAAAAAAATTGTTGGAAATAAAATAATTATTTTTGTTAATTTGTTTAAAAAAATTGTTTAAAAAATTTTTCGACCACGGTACCGCTCGGCACCCTGTGGATATGTTATAAAGACCTCTTTTTGAGTAAGTTTGTGCAAAAAAATCTAATTGAAATAGTTCCGCTAACGGGGGCGACGATACAGTTGGACTATACCGCTAATTGTTAATAACTAAAAATAACAACTTTGTAATAAAATAATGACAAAAATCTCTTCAGGACGCTGAAGAAAGTATTTGAATCTTGATCTTGTCACTTTTTTAATTTCATAATAATAATTTTTAATCGAGTTATGAAGCCTTGAAAATGGCCATTTTCGCATTTTTCAAATTTTTATCGCGTATAACTCGACAACAGTCAAGTTTAGAGAAAAATGACAAAATACCTTTTTTACTAACAATGATCCAAATTATCTAAAAAAAAAATTGTGGGAAATGAAAAAATTATTTTTGTGAATTTGTTCAAAAAAAATTGTTTAAAAAATTTTTCGACCACGGCACCGCCCGGCACCCTGTGGATATATTATAAAGACCTCTTTTTGAGTAAGTTTGTGCAAAAAAATCGAATCGAAATAGTTCCGCTAACGGGGGCGACGATACAGTTGGACTATACCGCTAATTGTTAATAACTAAAAATAACAGCTTTGTAATAAAGTAATGACAAAAATCTCTTCAGGACGCTGAAGAAGGTATTTGAATCTTGATCTTGTCACTTTTTTAATTTCATAATAATAATTTTTAATCGAGTTATGAAGCCTTGAAAATGGCCATTTTCGCATTTTTCAAATTTTTAATCGCGTATAACTCGACAACAGTCAAGTTTAGAGAAAAATGACAAAATACCTTTTTTACTAACAATGATCCAAATTATCTAAAAAAAAAATTGTGGGAAATGAAAAAATTATTTTTGTGAATTTGTTCAAAAAAAAATCGTTTAAAAAATTTTTCGACCACGGCACCGCCCGGCACCCTGTGGATATGTTATAAAGACCTCTTTTTGAGTAAGTTTGTGCAAAAAAATCGAATCGAAATAGTTCCGCTAACGGGGTCGACGATACAGTTGGACTATACCGCTAATTGTTAATAACTAAAAATAACAGCTTTGTAATAAAATTGTGACAAAAATCTCTTCAGGACGTTGAAGAAGGTATTTAAATCTTGATTTTGTCACTTTTTGAATTTCATAATAATCATTTTTAATCGAGTTATGAAGCCTTGAAAATGGCCATTTTCGCATTTTTCAAATTTTTAATCGCGTATAACTCGACAACAGTCAATTTTAGAGAAAAATGACAGGAGACCTTTTTTGCTCAGAATGACCCAAATTATCTAAAAAAAAAGTGTTGGAAATAAAAAAATTATTTTTGTGAATTTATTTAAAAAAAATTGTTTAAAAATTTTTTCGACCACGGCACCCTGTGGATATGTTATAAGGACCTCTTTTTGAGTAAGTTTGTGTAAAAAAATCGAATCGGAATAATTGCGCTAGCGGGGGCGACGATACTGCCCGGTCTACTCGTAAGTACCAAAAATTCAAAAATCACGTTTTTTGGCGCCGCAGTACCGTGCCCAGAGCACGCCAAATAGAATTCTATTTTGCTGACGTCACAAAATAAAATTTCATAATGGGAGAATCGACGGTTGCTAGACAACGTGACGTAACTAAAATAGAATTCTATTTGGCGTGCTCCCGCACCTGATTTAAATCTTTTCTACCAATCACCAAAAGTATAAAGGCACAAAGCAATGAATATCGTACTTTTCATCATGTGCCAATACCTCGCCTAAATATTTTTGCGTGCAATACCTCGTATGTGTTTATTTTGCTATGGTAGTTAATGTCGATTATAACGTAAAACTTTGTTTTGCATGTTTATATTATAAAGTTTACCAGTCTGGCGATTGGTAGAATAGGTGTATGTCAGTATTGCGGCGCCAAAAGCATGATTTTTGGTACTTACGAGGTATTGCTTCTAGGCCATAGATAAAAAGTTATATGCTAAAAACCACAAATTTTGACAGATGTACTTACTAGGTACTGCTTCTAGGCCATCGATAATAAGAGCACCGTACCAACATTATCGTATAAAGGTAAATTTCTTGGTAGGTAATAAAGAAAAAACAAAACAAATTTAATAGACCTTCTCAAAACTGCTCTACCAGAAGCACCGGCCAGGCGGAATCAGAGAATTATTCATCATTCCTTCTGCGCTTGCTGTATCCTACGATTCTGTGACTGTCGTAGCGTAGCGCATGGCATTGGCATTTTTGTCTTGCTCACTGCATCTGCATTAGGAAGGAAGCAGTCCAATGTCTTTTTTAAACCTTCAAAAGGGTGTAAGCGCATTATATACAGGGTGTCCAGAAACTCTCCCTACAAACGAAAACCGGAGATTCTTCAGATAATTTAACACAATTTACCTAGTCCGAAAATGCTTCCTAAAGGAGCTTTTTTATAGACTTTGAGAAAGCGTTTGATCGTCTAGATCAGTGATACTCAACCTGCGGGCCGCATGCGGCCCTCTATCGTTTTTTATGCGGCCCGAAAGCTAACTAAAGGGCCCTGTGATCAAATTATTTGTCAAATTTCACGTATTTTTCAAATTATTTCGATTTCAAAATCAATAAATCACCTTGTAACTCGGTTATAAACTCGGTGGAGCAATAAATTTAGTATGTCTAGAACCGCCTCATTTACATCTATTCACCATTCAAGTATTTCCGTTACCCAATGAAACAATGTGTATATATTACTTCATCTTGATTCCGGCCCATAAGCTGTGGCAATACCTACTATGTAGCCCAGGAAAGTAAAAGGTTGAGTATCGCTAGATCGCAAAACCTTATGGAAATTACTAGAGAAATACTGAATGCCTTCCAAGTATATCAGAATTATAAAACTGTTCTGTCGATCGGATAGCTCAGTGCGACTAGCGGCTGACCCGCACTTCACTTCGACGTGAGGTACGAGAGTTCAAGCCCAAGCCAGGCCATCGGAAAAACAAAAAGGCTAACGCGTCAGTATAAAATTCTAAATATGAATCTGGCGCTTAGACTGGAATATGCGGGCATCTGATCGACCTATGAGGGAGCAGTACGGCAAGGGTTAAGGGCTTGCGGCTCGGTGATACTCCCCCACAGATCCCTACCGAAGGGCTTTGACGCCTAAGAACGGTGTATATACACATAAAACTGTTCTACGAAGGGTCCACAGCACGCATAGTCCACGAAGAGAAGTTAACAGAACAAATAGGTATTGGTACAGGAGTAAGGCAAAGCTATGCAAACAGAAAAAAGACAACACATGCAACGCAAAACTGAAAAAGTAGTAGAGGCAGGGAAGAGGTCGGACTTAACATAAACAAGGTCGGACTTAACATGTATACACCGTTCTTAGGCGTCAACGCCCTTCGGTAGGGATCTATGGAGGAGTATCACCAAGCCGGAAGCCCTTATCCCTTCCCGTACCGCTCCTCCATAGGCCGATCAGACGCCAGTTTATTCCAGACCAAGCCGTAGACTCTATTGAGTTTTATACTACGGCGTTGGCCTTTTATAAATTTCATGACCTAGCTGAGGCTCGAACCAGCGACCGCAAATCGCAAATCCACTAAACTTGTCGATCGACTGAGCCCCAGCTAACTGGACCGTCAAGACCGACCGGACTTAACATAAACATCAGAAAAACTAAGATAATGAAAATAAATTCACCAAGAGAAATGGGAATATCACTGGGCGGCACGGAATTAGAAACGGTAGAGATTTATCTACTTAAGCAGTATTTTGAACAACAAAGGAGGAACGGATAGGGACGGAAAACGGAGAAGAGGAATAGCTCACAAGGCATTCAATATGCTAAGGAAAATGTGGTCTTCACGTCAGTTGACAAGTAAAACCAAGCCAAGATACGATTATTCAACAGCAACGTGAAGACTGTGCTACTATAAGTAGAAACTTAGAAAGTGTCAAGAAAATGTATCGGACAGATGCAGGTATTCATCAATAAATGCCTAAGGAAGATTCTTAACATTTACTGGCCAAAACTTTATATCCAACCAAGAGTTATGGACAAGAACTAATCAGGAACCTATGTCTAAGACAATATGCAAAAGGAAATGGAGTTAGATATGGGCACATACTAAGGAGACCTGACATATAGCCAGACAAGCCCTAGAATACACACCACATGAAAAGAAGACCGTAGCAATATGGAAAAGAAGTGTCGAGAAAGAAATTGATCTTCTTCCTCTTCTTCTTATAATAGGCCTCTTGGCCTGTTCCTTACCAATTTTGAGCTTGTATTCATAGCTGTGATGTTGACTACCAGCTATCTCGCCACCTTTTAAAGGGCCTTCCTATTGGTCTTTTGCCTGTTGGCTTCGAATCCCTGGCTATACGGACTATTCTCTCGCTGTCCATTCTCGTCACATGCTGATTCCACTCTCATCGTCTCTGTCTTCCCCACCGTACTATATCTTGTATGTTACAGAGATCTCTTATTTTGTCGTTCGGTATTCTGTCTCTCAGTGTTTTCCCAGTTATTGACCTCAACGTTCTCAGTATCCTCTTGGTTTCTGCTGTGTCACATCTTGTTTCTATCGCGTATGTCATGATCGGTCTTACACATGATTTGTATATGCGTACTTTCCCTTCCAGCCTCATCTTTGTTTCTCCAGATGACATCCCTGAGACATCCTGACACGTAATTGAGGCGTTCTTTGCAAAAACCCATATGTCACTTTTTACAACATAGGAGATATTTAAAAAAAAGTTATTTAATTGAACCCTATTAAGTTTACGGAAATTCTCAAATTAGTGATTTATTATTTTGATGATTACACACAGTTTACAATATATATATAACATTATTTTTTCCTTTTGTTTATTTATGAAGGACATTTATTCATTTGACATATGGGGTTTTTGCAGGAATTTTTCATTAATTTATAGGAAAAACGATATTTATAGTAATAAACCAAAATAAAAAATAAACGAAAAATGGTGTTTACTTATAAAATCACACAACACAACTATTCGAAGGAACTTTAACCTATAAAAACCTACTGACAGCCAAGCGATAAAGTTTCCCGCAAAAACACCAATAGTCATTAACAAAGGGAATTGCGCTTGGCATATGGGGTTTATGCGGAATCGCCTATACTTTTGTCGCTTATATTTTGGACTACTGTAACTTTAATGGAAGTTTCTTACGCAAGGAACGTAGGTAATTAGTCCTTCAGTCCATAGATGGCATAAGTCCATTTTCGGAAAAAAAGGACTACTGGGGTTTTTGCAAAGAACGCCTCAATTGGCTTTATTTGCTTGCTTTCGGATGTTTCGCGATTGAATTATTAAACACGGAGGGTGAAGTTCGCAGACTTAAGCGTTATAAACCAACTGACTTACCAAATAGATTTTAGATAAATTAGAACTATTTTAAGTTTTACTTTATTTTACTAGTACTATCTATACATTTGTTGATAATTTAGAAAGGAAAGTTTTCATTGGAATTCTTACCTACATGTCATAGCCTAAGAAAGTCATAACTTTAACTGATTGTTCCTAACGGAACAGATTGTTAAATGAATTGTAGTAATAAAAAAAAAAGGTTTTCGCCACTGTAATGAAAGTTTGTGTCGTCAGCAGTGCCGGTTTATGCACTGGGCGCTTGGGGCGGGCGCCCAGGGGCCCGTAGAGACCCGTTCCTTTTACTAATAAAAAAGTAAAGTCCGCTAAATAATCTAAGTATTTTCCAAAATAGAAAAAAAACGACGAAATACCTGCGATTTCCAAATGGATTTTAAGACTGATGACTTTATAAAAACTGCGAACTTTTAAACCAAAAAGTGTTTTCTTAGAACGTTATAAAAAAATGTTTGAAGATGGAGAAAAAGCTTATTATATAAGATTAAATAAAAGCAACTTTCATAGATAGAGGAAAACCCAATGGAGGCAAAGAAAAGAGAGATTGGCTAATATACGGCGCAAGTGTTAAAGGTGTTTATTGTTACCCGTGCAAATTATTTTCAATTGAAAAAATAGTTTAACTGAGTTTGGATGGACCCACTGGAAACATTTGAATATTTTGCTCAAATTTCACGAAGAAAGTAAATTTCATCTGAACTCTATGATTACATTAATAACAAGATCATCATTGATTGGAGTTATAGACGCTGTCTTGAAAGAGCAAGTAAAATGCGAAGCTAACTACTTATTGGATAAACGTCCTAAGAAGAGTTGTTGTCACTACTAAATGACTTGCTTCTCAAGGACTAGCTTTCCGTTGATGCAATGAGGATTTAACGAGTCGCCATAAAGGAAAAATTATTAAATACAGTTGTCTTGTATACTTGGCTAAATTTGACTACTTCTTAGCTGAGCATTTACAACGGAATGCGAATAAATGAAAAGATTCAGTTAGCTATCTGTTTCACCAAATTTGCCATGAATTTTTGGAAGTAATGAAATCAAAGCTTGTAGAAACTTTTGACGCTGTAAATGCTTTAGTTAAAAACTAGGGACCCATCAAACCGATTTTTCCAGTTAAGCAATAACAGAGACGAAAAATTAGCAATTAAAATTGAAGGCAAGACACTGCAGAATAAAATCTTTGAGACAGCTCTATTGACACTGATTTGGACAAAAACTTTGGAACGAGTTAATGCAAAAGCAATACGTGAACGTGAAGAAACTGTGGACTTAAACGTGTCAATTGGAGTAGAAATAATGACATCTATTTTGAGATTTGTTGGAGACGAAAGAAATATGTCAAGCGAAATTGAAGTAGAGGCCAAAAATATTTTTTGCGAAGACCTAGATATATGCTACAAAGATGTTACATCAGCTGTTAGATGATTTTCTACGCTAGATAAATAAGCAGTCACGACCTCAATTAATACTTTATACTTATGTGAAATATAAAATATATGTTGATGAAACCAAAGAGAACTTGCATAATGAAATTACCCTTTCTATAACATTATGCCAAAAGTTAAAGAAACATTTATAAAATTTGGTATCATCCAGGATGTAAAGATTGTACCTAAAGGTAACATTTCCCAATGTTTTACCTTTACTGCAAGTTTATTTCACGATACCAACTTCTAATGCATTAGGCGAGCGGTCTTTTTCGGCTTTAAAAAGAATAAAAATATATTTAACGCCAAATTTGGGTTAAGAAAATCTAGACGCATATCACTATTGTACTATAGAAAATGAAGACCTCGAGCAACTGAATTGTGATAGTATTATCTGACAGATTGCTAATGCCTAGTCAAGCAAAAAAGTGATCTAATTTTTGTCATATGTATTTTTTAGAATATATTTTTTTGTTTGTCATGTGTTGTTTTGTGTAACTTTCTGTTTTTTTTTTATACGTTTTTAAATGTATTTTTTGGAATATTTTTTACGTTTGCTATTCTTCTTGTTTGCTAAAAATTGTGTATGGATTTTACGGGTATAAATACATGAATGTGTTTTCTTGTAAAAAAATCTGACGACGAATAGCAATTAAGGGGGCCCCTAAATATTCAGCGCCCAGGGCCCGAAGTTAGGTTAAACCGGCACTGGTCGTCAGGATAACAGAGGATTTCTATTTGTTTTTCCGCCATCTTATATCCTCTTCCAGTACCTTTAATGTTTTCTATGATTTTGTCCATGACTAAATTAAAAAGCAATGGGCTCAAGCTATCCCCTTGTCTGATTCCCGAGTTGATTTCTACTTCCGATGTTAGTTCATCCTCGACTTTTATTCTGGTTTTGTTCTTCGTATTGTCTTTAATTATCCTTATCATCTTGTTGGGCTGATTTTTCTCCTTTAGCAATCTTAGCACATCTTCCAACCTTACACAATCGAAGGCCTTAGTCAGATCTATAAAGCACATAAATGCAGGTTTATTATATTCCAGTGCTTTCTCAGCAATTTGTCTGGCTATGAATATGGCGTCTATTGTGGACCTATTTTCCGAAAACCTTGTTTTTCCTCACTGATTGTGTATTCTTCATTTATTTTATTGGCCAGTATTTTTGTTAAGAGTTTAATGCCTGGTTGCACCAACAGATCTTAAGTTCCAGATTAGCTAAGCTCTACTTATAAATAGGGCCTCCTTGAGTATCACTTACGTTGCACTATAATTTTAGATTCGTACCTTATTATCAATTATACAGAGAGAGTCTGTAATTTGGAATAAATTCAATATCTCAAATACTAATTGTTTTTTTGAAAAATGCTCAGACCCGTCGATTAGTATTTCAAATTGTCCTTTTTGACATACAATAATAATGTATACAGGGTGTCCCAATTTAGAGATATGACGTCATCATTGATTTTCTTAAATGGCAACACTGTCATTTTGATAGCTATTTTGATAGGGTATGTAAAGTTATACACAACTGCAAAATATCAAATTTTTATTCTCTACCATTTACAAGATAATAGAAAATAACCAAGTTATGTCTGTAATTTGGAATAAATTCAATAATTAAAATACTAATTGTTTTTTTGAAAAATGCTCAGACCCGTCGATGAGTATTTCAAATTGTAATTTTTGACATAATATAGTAATGTATACAGGGTGTCCCAATTTAGAGATATGACGTCATCGTTGATTTTCTTAAATGGCAACACTGTCATTTTGATAGCTATTTAGATAGGGTGTGTAAAGTTATACACAACTGCAAAATTTCAAATTTTTATTCGCTACCATTTACAAGATAATAAAAGATAACAAAGTTGTGAAAAACAAGTAACCAAATAATAATTGAATTTAATTATTTCAATTAAGCAAATGCTCATAACGTTGCCCATTGACAATAATTGAGGGCCATAACATTATGAGTATTTCCTTAATTGAAATAATTAAATTCAATTATTATGTGATTACTTGTTTTTCATAACTTTGTTATTTTTTATTATCTTGTAAATGGTAGGGAATAAAAATTTGAAATTTGTGTATAACTTTACGCACCCTATCAAAATAGCTATCAAAATGACAGTGTTACCATTTAAGAAAAACAACGATGACGTCATATCTCTAAATTGGGACACCCTGCATACATTATTATTGTATGTCAAAAAGGACAATTTGAAATACTAATCGACGGGTCTGAGCATTTTTCAAAAAAGTAATTAATATTTGAGATATTGAATTTATTCCAAATTACAGATTCTCTCTGTATATATTATTATATTATGGTATTCTTATTGTAATATATTATAACTATATTATATTAATTCTTATGATATTCTCGACTTAAGCTTAAGATCTGTTGGTGCAACCGGGCATAAGAGTTGTGCTCAGCAAGGTGATGGTACGGTAGTTGCTAGGGTCTTTGCCGTTTCCTCTCTTGTGTATAGGTATTGTTATACTCATCCTCCACTGGTCTGGTACACGCTGGCTACATATTATTTCTTGAAAGAGGATCTCTATGTTTTCGACTAAGGTTTCTCCTCCGTATTTCAGGAGTTCATTTCGTATCCCATCGGGTCCTGGTACTTTTCTGTTTATTAATTTACGTATGTTATTCCTTATTTCTTCTTTTGTGATTTCTAGTTCTGTGTCTATGTTGGATTCGTCGTCATTTCCTGTTTCTTCCTCTTCTTCAGGTATTATAGTATCTTCCTTATATAGTTCTTCTATATAGGCGGTCCATTGTTCTGCTTCTATTTTATTTAAACTTCTATATTCGTTAATGGGTTTTTTCCTATTTTTTAGTATTTTCCAAATCGTGTTCCATTTCTTTGGTAAAGCGTGCCCAATATTCCCTTTTTATATTTCTTATCTTAGAAAGATATCAAGAAATTGATGCTATTGGGAAAAAATGGGCAGAAATAAAGATCAGTGCAAAGGATAGGACAGAATGGAGGCAGATAGTTAAAGCCCTATGCTCCCCATGGAATGAAGACGAATAAGTAAGTAAGTCACTAAATTGGTTAGTTCATGCTTTTTAATTCCCAAACATTCATCTGTGACTTGTTGACCAGCAAGTATGGAAATGGTATTAATGGAAAGCTTCAAGTTGGATTTTGGGGCGTTTTTCTAACGTAAAACGAAACATTTATTTGTTTATTCTCTTTATTTTTATTTGATTCAGTCAATCAAAAATAAAAAAAGGAGGTACCTCTTCTCAACTCTTCTCTTTTGCTTCGCTGAGAATGTGCTCCAGAAGTAAACTATCTTCGTTAATTTCTTCGTTATCTTTTATAAAAATTTGTACTCTCAACACGTATGTCCAGTGGAAGGACTGATCTGAAAAATAAAGTTTATAATATAGAATTTTGTAATATATGATTCCTGGATATCATAATTATAATTTTAACAAAAAACTAAGTTTTCAATCTAATAGCACATAAAACAATATCCAAAAATGTTATTCGACATCCTACCAGACTGAAAACAATGGGAACCTTCTCTGGTAACACCTCCGAGGATTCTACAATTTGCAAGCCATAACGGATGCTGAGACTATGGAAGATGAGGGAATTTTACAATTTATAATTCACGTCCCATCTGCTCAGCGTAGGAAAGCTCCAACGAGAATGGTTCCCTTCGTACTCCAATCGGAGTAAACATGTAAATCAAAAATGAATAACCATTTTCAATTTCGTTGCAACACCAAACCACACGAAACTACAGCCGCATCATTATTCCAGTTCAATCAGAGAGTGCAGCAAGCACCTCTGTCGGTTTCGAAACTTATCACTCTCATCAGGAAGTACATATGGTGCCCTCTCTGACCCAACTAGGACAAACCCCGGCGTGCAGTCGCGGATTGCAACGAACGAAATGGCAGGGATGCCCTAGCGGCAACTGCTATCAAAAAACCAAAAATTTGCAAGCCGTTATGGCTTGCAACTTGTAGAAGCCTCGGAGGTGTTACCAGAGAAGGTTCCTATTGGTTTCAGTCTGGTAGGATGTAGAATAACATTTTTGGATGTTGTTTTATGTGCTATTAGATTGAAAACTTAGTTTTTTGATAGCAGTTGCCGCTAGGGCATCCCTGCCATTTCGTTCGAAATCGGTAGAGGTGCTTGCTGCACTCTCTGATTGAACTGGAATAATGATACGGCTGTAGTTTCGTGTTGCAACGAAATTGAAAATGGTTATACATTTTTGATATAATTTTAACGTTAATACCAGGGTTTAATATCTCCACATGCAATTTGAAATTACGCCTTTTCAATATACCAAGTATATCGTTATCACACGGTGATAAATCGGGACTGTAAGGTGGATATTGATACATCCAGACTGATTTTGACCTGTATAAACCAGATGTAAACATGCATTGTCATATATATATATCAATCGGTTTTAAAACGTCTTGCGACGTTGTCCGATGCCTAATTTCCATGACACTCTATCATCCCATTGGCCCTCTCTAAGATCTCTTGCGCTCATCGCCTTCGTTATTCCCTCTCTCCAAGATTTCTTGGGTCTTCCTCTCTTTCTGCGGTTTGGTGGTACCCATTGCATAATTATTTTAGGGAGTCTTGAGTTATCCATCCTCTGGACGTGTCCATACCATATCAGCTGTTTTCTTTCTATGTCTGTTGTTAGAGAGCCGTCAACCCCCATTCGCTGTCTTATCTCATCATTACGTATTCTCTCTCTGCGTGACACTCCTACTGATCTTCTAAAAGCGTCCATTTCTACTGCCTCCAGTTTTCTTCTGTTGTTTTCGGTTATCCGCCAAGTTTCTGCTCCGTACAATAGACTGCTTTTAATAAGAGATTCGTAGATATTGTGTTTTCTTCTTTTTCCTATTTCATGACTCCATAGTACGCTGTTTAGACAACCTATTGTTTTTCTGGATTGTGTTATTCTTCTCTTTATTTCTTCATCATCTTTCCCCGTTGTGTCAAAAACGATTCCTAGATATGTGTAATGGTCGCAGGGCATGATGATTTCATTATTTTCTAATGTGATGTTCGATAGTTCGGTACCTATTGGCAGGTATTTTGTTTTTTCTGTATTAATTTCTAATCACCACTTTCTATATTCTTCTTGTAATTTCCTTGCCATGTACTCTAGATCATCTTTATCGTTTGCTATAACAACCTGGTCATCAGCAAACTGCAATGTATATAAGCAAATCTCTCCAAGGTCTACGCCCATGCCTCTGCATTTTCGTTTCCACTCTTTCAATGCTTTTGCAACATATATTTTAAATAAGGTCGGTGATACACAACACCCCTGACGTAGACCTTTATTAACCAGGAAGCTTTGCGATAATCTGTTTCCAGTTTTTATTTGTGATGTTGACCCTTCATACAAATTTCTTAAGGCTTTTATTAAGGTGACACTAATATTCGTCTGTCGTAACACGTTCCAGAGTTTATTTACAGGAACTGTATCGTACGCCTTCTGCAAGTCAATAAACATGAGGTGGGTTTCTTCATTTGTGCTTATTTTTTTTTCTATTAGTTGTTTGAGGCAGAAGATATTATCAGTACAGTTTCTTCCTGTTCGAAAACCGGATTGTTCTTCTTCCTCTTGGTCTTTGTACTCCTTCTCAATGCGGTCTCTAATTATTCGTCCATACAAACGGCTGAATGTACTAGTCACTGATACACATGCATTGTCATGCAGGACAATAATAATAATGTAATAATTGTAATATTGAAGAATATTAAATTATCACAAATGACAAACATACACTATTTAAAACCGTTTTAAAACTATTTTCTGTCACACAACACACCACTCGTGGAAAGAAGCGAGTGGTGTGTTTTTTTTTTGTTATGGCATGGACTTTATGTCAATCAGCCAGTCACAACATGACTGCTATATCAAGAAGATTAAATATTTAAAGACCGTAAGTCCATAAAATATCAATAACGAAGAAAAATTAGTTCAATAGCTGTTGAGAGATAATTTATGTACTGAAATAAAGAGATGGTACTAAGCTAAGGTAAGCTAATTATAGCCTCCTTTCAACATCATAGGTGTGTTCAAAAACGATCTACAAAAAATTAATAACAATAACAATAAGATAAGAATAATAATAATGGTATGTTGTGTGGCAGAAAAATTCCAATGAAGCCGAAGGAAAAATTCTATAAAACAGCCATAAGACGGGCTATGATGTACGGAACTGAATGTTGGGCAGTGAAGAAGAAAGAGGAACAACGAATGCATGTGGCGGAAATGAGAATGCTTAGATGGATGAGTGGAGTGACAAAGAAGGATAAAATTAGAAATGAGTATATTAGGGGAAGTCTAGGTGTGGCACCAATTGATGCCAAAATGAGAGAGCATAGGTTAAGATGGTTTGGTCATGTTCAACGTCGAGACGTTAATCACCCAATACGAAGAATAGCTGAAGTGCAGATTCCTGGAAGGAGTAGGAGAGGAAGACCAAAGAAGACCTGGGGGGAGACGATAAGGCAGGACATGTTGGTAAAGGGGATTGACATTGATATGACCCAAGATAGAATTGTGTGGAGAAATGCAATTAGGGAAGCCGACCCCGCATAGGGATAAGGCAAAGAGAATGATGACTCTATTTAAAACCAGAAGATGTCTAATAACACGTTCGCTGCCTATATTTTGTTAAGTACTCCCAGATGCTGCATTGACATTAACTGTTGAAATGTAAGTAAACACATGTCGCTCATTGGCGACTACCGCACTGGAGAGTGATACCGAATGTCGCCGATGAGCGACATGCGCAGCGAACGTGTTAAATGATATTTCTACGTCAAATCTGAAACAGGTTAATATTTTAACCAGATATGATAATATACTTACTTGAGTTCACTTTCAGCAGTAGTAAGGAATTTGTCTTAAACGATTCGGATATCGACTTGTAGCCTAATAATGGTAGGTTGCAGTAAGTTCCATTCGTTTTACTTGATGAAATCAAACAATCTGAAGTTATATTTGAAAATCTATTAGAAATTTTTGGTCGGATTCTTACAGAAAGAGGTAGTCCTTCTTTATTTAGCGATTTGCAGTAGAGCTTAATAAGGTCTTGCCTGAAAATAAGAAATTAATATATATTTATTCATTTATTCATAACGAAATCATAGAGAGAGTTAAAGAGTTTAAAATAAAAATGTATACCATTTTTATTCAGTTGCAATGCGAAGCCAAAAATGTCTTAATTTTTACTAGCGCAACCAGCACTCTTATCAACGATTTCACCTCTTGTTAGAGGCTCTTCAGAGAATGCATAGGTTGCTTTCTCTAATCCAGTAAATTTTTCGACATATATTAGTCCCACACTGCAACTGACGTGAATGGATTAGGTGACTAGCGTCATCTGGCAATTGAAAGATAAAGTTTTTCAGTCCTAATAGCAACATTAAAAAAAATATTAAAAATATTACTAAAAGATTTTTAAATTGAAAACTTATTGGTACATTTCCCTGGTGACACCTCCAAAGCTTGTACAATTTGCAAGCCAAATGGATGCTGCAGTGAAGACAAAAGGGAAGGAATTCTAAACGCTATGCAATTCACAACCCCCGTCTGCAGCTTGCTGGCAACTTTACCAAGCTGCAGACGGGGGTTGTGAATTGCATAGTGTAGAATTCCTTCCCCTTTGTCTTCACTGCAGCATCCATTTGGCTTGCAAATTGTAAAAGCCTTGGAGGTGTCACCAGGGAAATGTACCAATAAGTTTTCAATTTAAAAATCTTTTAGTAATATTTTTAATATTTTTCAATATTATTAATGTTGCTATTAGGATTGAAAAACTTTATCTTTCAATTGCCAGATGACGCTAGTCACCTAATCCATTCACGTCAGTTGCAGTGTGGGACTAATATATGTCGAAAAATTTACTGGATTAGAGAAAGCAACCTATGCATTCTCTGAAGAGCCTCTAACAAGAGGTGAAATCGTCGATAAGAGTGTTTGTTGCGCTCTCTAATCTAAGTAAAAATTAAGACATTTTTGGCTTCGCATTGCAACTGAATAAAAATGGTATACATTTTTATTTTATAGTAGTATTACTCCGTGGAGTAACTAGATGCATTTTCCGTTGGAACTTTACCAAGCTGCAGACGGGGGTTGTGAATTGCATAGTGTAGAATTCCTTCCCTTTTGTCTTCACTGCAGCATCCATTTGGCTTGCAAATTGTAGAAGCCTTGGAGGTGTCACCAGGGAAATGTACCAATAAGTTTTCAATTTAAAAATCTTTTAGTAATATTTTTAATATTTTTCAATATTATTAATGTTGCTATTAGGATTGAAAAACTTTATCTTTTAAAAAGTTTACTTTACTGTATCTTGATTGACAAATAATGGGATTGCGATGAATAAATACTGACCCGAGCATCCATAATGAGAGCCACAGTCCTTAAATTCTCCAAATATCTCTGTCAAAGTAAGACCTATAATCACATACAGCTCGCGGAGCGAACTATGGCCGATGAGAGAAATCCTGTCTGCGTAAAGATTAGGTAGGCGTACGACCGATGACAGCGTTTCTCATCGGCCATGGTTCGCTCTGGGAGCTGTACTACGTTGAAACATGGTCAAAGAAACTAATATGTCAGAATCGCATAGCGGGTTTTTACAGTGGACGTTGCGGAAACTTCTTTAAATTCCAGGAGAGGATTACGCCACAAAATAAGAATCCATTAAGCTTAAAATGAGTGAAACTTCTCCATTCGATAAAACAATGCAGCCTCGGTCACAATCTACGAGGTAAAAACAATAATTTATCAAGATTATTGAACTATTAAAATTGAAAATTGAAGAACGCATAAGCTCCAGGCTTTGAAAATATACCGGTCGAATTTGTTAAGTACGGAGGAGAAACTTTACATAGACAATTGCACAAACTAGTAACACTTGTATGGGACGAAGAGAAAATACAAACAAAATGGCACAAAAATATAATAATCCCCATCCATAAAAAGGGAGACAGAACCAAGTGTTTCTAATTATAGACGCATCTCCCTACTTAATACGGCGTAAAAAATCTTATCGGAGATCCTATTAAGTAGGTTAACACCTTTTGTAGAAAATTCCATAGGAGAATACGAAGCCAAATACCGTAATTTTACGACACCAGAAGAACAGGTTTTGTTTATTGTAATCGCAACTAATATCAATTTGATGAATTTTTTCAAATAAATAAAAAAAATGGTATTTAACCCCTTCGCGCCGGATAGTAATACGGCAAGTCGCCCCTTATATACGGATTTGCGCGCTTACCCAGTGGCGAACGCCAGCTCATGATGCACCCGTGTGCATTACCGTACCTAGCGGACAGTCAAGCCAAGCATGATGCATACGGGTGTATTACGGTACCGACGGGGTTAAAGCACTAATAAAGTTTATAGAATTACCTTTTCAAGAATGATAGATCAACCAAACTTTTCTCTCCCAAATATAAGGCATCTATTACATGGAGGCTGTATTTAGTAGACTCAGTTTCTTTACTTCCTTCCGTTGTTAAACATTTTTCTTTGACAAATTCGCCGTACAACAAGGTTCCTCTGCACAATTGTATATTATTTATTTTTATCCATTTTCCTTTTTGTAACCTATAAACCTTGCCAGAAACACCTAAAATCGTCATTTATTTAAATATATTCTTACATGGGCGGTCTGCAAAATGTTTGGCCTGATCAGAATAGCTTCTCAATGAAAGACTGTACTGTATTATCGATATAAGTTGTTTTATTACATTTTTCCAATGGCGAGTGTATGAATTTAGAACTTTTTGTGTTTCTTCGTCTATGGTTTTGCCCGATTCTAGTCTAATTGTTTGTTCTACCCACCGTCGCTGTGACTGTAGATGAGCTGGAGACATAGCGTGGCTGGACAAAGCTTCAGCCATATGTTTCCAATTATTTATCCATTTTCAGTAAATTTAATTTTGACATTAGAAAATATTTTAAAGAAAAAGCAATAACAGAATTGTTTGTCAGAATAAATTAACGACTTTCTTTCAACATTTTCACAATTGCACATTTTGTAACTGTAGTAGTTAGTTATAAATCTATGATATGTTATCTGTTAGTCTATTACTGCAGTCACTGAAGGTGGATATGAGCTATTACCTCCGATTTCGTTGAACCTCAATAGATTTGCATGAAAATTAGTGACTGGTTAGAGGATATCTCAAAGAACAAAGGTGACATGGTGCCAACTTGCGCTTTTACCCTGGGGTGGATGTCACCCCTTCTCGGGGGTGAAAATTATTTTATTGAAAATAACCCCATAATTCGATAGAGGAACAAATTCTAAGCAAAATTTGTTATATAAAGTTATTAAAATAAATCAAAACTGAAGGAATTGAAAATCGAAGATTTTAATTTTTCTTGAGAAAAATGCATGTTTTAACCGATTTTTCATCAATAACTCAAAAACTATAAGTTTTTACAAAAAAGTTATTATTACCAAAATTGAAGCTAATAAAAAATGAAATAAACATTTTACTAGAAAAACCTTTTAATGTTAACCAAAAGTGAGTTATAGGTAATTGAATATATATTTTTTTCGGCGAGTAAAAAAATCTAAGTATTCAAGCTGAAATAACGGGAAAATGATGCATTTTATAACATAAACTTATTAAACATTTGCCAAAGTACTTAAAAATATCTATCAAATGAGCCCCATGTTGATAGCATTAAAATTTAGGCACCAAAATTTTTAGCATCAAAATTAATTTTTTAAACATTTTTACAAAAAATGTTACTGTTCTTTTAATAACTCCGTTTATTTTTAAGATATTAAGTTTATCTAAAAACCGTTTGAAAGCTAATTTCCAGGGCTATTTAACCACGTTGAATTTAATTTTTTAGACCCCTTACTTTTTTTAAAATAAAAGGTTAAATGGCCCCGATTTCATGGTTTTCACAGCAAAATTTAACATTTAAACGTTTCTATCTCGGTTATTTTTTACCCTATGGAAATAATAAAACAAATAAAGTATTTGACACAGAAAAAACTAAAATTTGGGTAAATATCATTTTTTACGTATAGTGAGTATTTTTGGAATTATTATCAAAAAAATATAAAAATTACAATAATTTTAAAAATTATGATTTTTTTAAATTACATCTTTTTTTTCAAAAATATGCATTCTAAACGGGTCAAAATTATTGAAATCATTACTCATGCTAATATAAAGAAGTTCTTGTAAGGATTACTATAAATTTTAATTTTTATGAAAATGGCGTATGTTTTATTTTTCACCTTCTCCTGAAAAATTCGAAACGATTCTTTTATTTTCATCATAACTTGCTTAATTTTGACGCTATTAACTTGTTCTGAAGCTCATTTAATAGGTATTCCGAAGTTGACAAATGATTGGCAGGTATATTTTATACATTGCATCGTTTTCCCGTTATTTAAGCTTGAATACTTAGATTTGAGTACACGTCGAAAAAAATATACATTCAATTACCCATAACTCACTTTGAACTAATATTAGTTCAGTTCTTTAAGTGAGGAATGTATTCAGTTTTTTATTATCGTCAATTTCAGTAATAATAACTATTTTGTAAAAGCTTATTATAGTTTTTGAGTTATACGTGAAAACCCGATTTAAAACATGCATTTTTTACGAAAAAATAAGATCTTTGGTCCTTAATAACTCAAAAAGTTGATTTATATTAATAACTTGATATAACAAATTTTGCTTATAATTTGTCCCTCTATCGACTTATCTAACTAATGGTATTATTTTTAATAAAATAATTTTCACCCCCGAGAAGGGGTGGCATCCACCCCCAGGGTAAAAGCGCAAGTTGGCATTATGTCACCTTTGTTCCTTGAGGTATCGTCTAATTACTCACCAATTTTCATGAAAATCGATAGAGGTTCAACGAAATCGGAGGTGAAAACCTTCAGTGACTCCACTAGATTATTATTTCTTCAATTTAAAAATTGGCTGTCCTCTAAAATTTGCCGTCTATAACTTTGCCGCCCTGGGCAGCCGCCCAGTTCGCCCACCCCCGGTGCCGGGCCTGGCAATATATCAACGTAAGAGGGAAATGGCGCGAGTAGTGATTCGATTTCTGAGCCGAAAATTTATCAGACCACCTTAATACTACATGGAGATGTGATGTTCTTACCAGCATAGAAGTTACAATTATTTGTTTTCTGAGAACTATACAATGGAAAATAATACCAATCTTCCACGTCTGAGATCAATTCGTTAAATGCTTCAATATGGTCAACTTTTCTGGGTTGCACCAAAAGAATTTCTGTAACAAATTATGATTCATTTTTACACAAATAATTTCACTAAAATGCAAATAGCTTTTGCAAATCTTCACTTGGTATACAAAAATTATTGAACGACAGAGGAAGAAAAAACTGTAAGCAAACGTATAGAAATTCTGAAACTACTTTTTTTGTTTTAGCATTTTTATATTAACCACTATATTTTACGGGAATAAACCACAATGTTATTTATTATTTATAAAAATATAAAATATGTTGTAATATTAACACAGCTGTCCAGCCTGAGGTCCAGAAATAGGGTATACTTTTCCAAAGGTATTTGGTGCGCTAAGTATGAATCTGAGCTCCAAATTGCCGAATTGGCTCTGATTTCTGAGATATCGTAACCTATAAGTGTAAAAGTAGCAGTTATTGGCCATTTTAGATTACGCTGCTAAATAACTTCAAAAACGGCCAAAAACCATTTTTGCAATTTTAGTGTATGATATCTCATAAACAACAGATAATTTGAAGCTAGAAGATAAAATCTCCAATAACAGATTTGAGGAAAGTCTCAATGATCCGGCGCTATTAAAAACCAGGGGTTTCAGATTATTGGAATGTTCGTATTACTGGATTGTGTAGAAACATTCAAGATAAATAAAATATAACATTGTATAATGTGTATTATACAGGGTGTCCAGGAAAATAGTGCGTTCCCTAAAGGTATCGGTAGAATGCACCATTTAAAGTTTCATTTATTTTGACATAGAGAAGGTAGGTCCATATTTGTCAACAGTCGTAATTACCTGTAACTCGCGAATACATCGTATTGTCATGTTTTCGATCGCGAGTATCACATGTTAATTACGTACAGAGAAGCTCACTGTGACAGTAATAGGGCTGTTAGACTTTATGTTAAACGCTATCCCGAATGACGACATCCTAATGGAGTTTTGTGAATATGCCCCAAAGGCAGTGGTTTCTCCATAAGTGCACATGTGCATGTAAACCCCCAAAATTATTTTCACACAAACATTCATATATTAAGTAAAATTGATCATTCTATAAATAACATTTTAATCTAATTATACAGTAATTTAGATCACAAACCACAGATCCAAGGAGTTTATAAGTAATAGGTAATATTTAATTATTTTTAATCTATTTCGACGAGGAAACTTCATGTTCACGAATGCAAGGCCTTAGACAGAACCTCTCTTCACCGCTCTTACGGTGGCTCCTATCCCAATGACTTATCATAGGGCAAAATACAACTCACCACACACCCCGATTCCCGCTATAGTCAACAAGTTTAGATGGCCAAAAGTGCAGAAGTTGACTGTGATCTTATGGTGTTTTTAACGTGCACGGCGCATATGTACATTTAAATTTTGCTTTTGTGAAGTTCGAATTTCAGAACAATATTAAGAATGGAGGGATTTGTGGATGTGAATGTTAGCGTAGAATATTTAACATCAATTAAATTTTCTTCATTATATTTAGAAGAAAAATTAAAAATATCTAATAGTGTAGAAAACAGAGGTTGAACACAAGTCCGGTTTTATTTTTTTCTGGTATATCAAGGGGTGCTTATTATGAGACTAACTTTTTCTTAAAACATTTCGCCCCGGAACCCCCCTTTGCATCCCTTTAAAGGGGGTAATTTGTGGTTTTTGCGAAACGTAGCCCTTCCTGTACGTTTTGCAAAAAATTTCCTAAGAAGAGGACTATATTTCCTACTATGTATTTTCCGACAACATATGTCTGCCACCCACCATTTAGCGGGGGTGGCGCCCCAAAATCTACCAAAATTTTTAAAAAAGATGGTTTTAAAAAAAATTATTTTTCCCTAACTGTAATGGGAATCGAGAAGTAACCTTAAGGAAATTTATCACAAATAAGTGGCTGATTTTTTGGCATAGGTTTCTATTAAGGGCAATTGCCCATTTTCAATTACAGGGTGTTATATTTAAAAAAAAAACCCTTTTTATACCATCTGAACCGCCTATGCTAGAGTAAAAAAACTTTCAGCGATTACCCATGTACAAGTATTATTTACAAATTTGTATAATGCACACCCACATTTTCCCTGGAACCACCCAAAAAAATGAGAATAAATAAAGAAAATAATCAAAAATTGATTTTGGACCACCACTGTGGCTTTAGGAAGCAAAGAAAGTAAAATATGCATAGGTCATAATGTGCAGCAGACAGTGTGTTCTTTTATTTTCCATAAGTACGTTTTCAATAAAATGAATAGGTTTCTACTTCTAATTCTGAGGTTTACGGCGCCACTGTGCCGTAACGGTTGCTTATACGAAAAAAAATGCATAGAGCCTTATTTGTAGAAAAAATAGTGGTCTTTAATTCTGTATAAGTTTTGTTTCAACAAAATGCAAAGGTAATGAGAAAATCGTAAAAACATGCTCGCCAAGGGATAGGGATAGTTTCCGCAGTTTACTTTCAGGGATAGGGGTAGTTTCCGCAGGAATGTTGCAATAACCATATACATTTATGAAAAACGCTATTGATGGAGCATATGCCCATATGGGTCAAAAAGCAAAAAAAAATTTTTTTTTCAACCCTCCCATTTTATTTTATTTTTTGGCTACAGGGGTTGCACCAAGAAATCGCTCTTGGTTTCCATGCATGGGTAATAAGAACGTGTACAAAATGATGTGTGTGTGTGTGTGTGTTTGGCATCAGACAAAGTCTATTTGCCACAGACTATAAGTAACGTAAGAAAATCAAATGTCTACTTTCGTCCTAATCACAAAATGAACTAATATGTCATAGACTCTTTTATCAAATGAAGCAAGGAGTGCTGAAATATTTACTGGAAGAGGAAATTTTATATTATTTAATTCCGTCATTAGTTCCAATGTTTCAAGTGTATATTTAGTGCAGTCGAAAAATATATGGTTTAAGTCACCTATCGACATATTATTGCAAGAACATAAAGGCGAATCTATTATATTTATTTTGTGTAAGTGTGCCGGGAAACGACCATGATGTAATTTCAACCTAGTAATGATTGAAGAATATCGTCTGGATACAGGGAAGGTGAGATGAGGAATGTTCTTTGGCAAATCTCTATGTATCCTATAATAGTGACTTTGCGATTTTTCACTAATACTTGTATACAATGATTCCCAATCGCTTCTGATTTTATTTCTGAAAATCGCTAAAAGATCGTTTGCGTCTGTTTCATAGATAATATTTTCTAAATGGCACGCGTCTTTAGCTGCTATATCTACATGCTCATTGCCAATAATACCAACGTGTCCTTTCACCCAAATGAAACGAACTTTTCTGTCAAGCTTTCCCAGATATTGAATAATTTTCCTTATGTCATATATTATAATGTTCTTATAATGTTTTGTTGGGTGAGAAAGTAATGCCAATAGTACTGACTGAGAATCTGTCAAAATAGCAATTTTCTGAACCTGATTTTCTAAGCACCATTGCAGCGCTCTTTTAATTGCTAATGCCTCGGCTGTAAAGATAGAAGTAAAGTCCGCCACACGATGCAGCTGTGTATGACCAGTGGATGGTACATAAAAGGCAAAACCCGAGCAGTCCCTAGTCTTTGATCCGTCTGTGTATACTGCAACTTCATTATCCTGTGCTCCCAAAATGGATTTCAAGATCACATTATTTAAGGATGATAGATTTGAATACTCAGGGAATATGACCCTCGGTTTAACAATTAAGGTGTCATATTTGCATTCGTAAAGTGGGTATTTACTGTGGTTATGAATCCACTTTTCATAGGGGTAGGTATCAATACAAGCATCAGCCAAAGGAGGGGAACGTTTTTTTGACCAGTAACGATTGGTGAGATTTTCAATATTAACCAAGTTAAGTTTATTAGACAAATACATATTACATGACCTATATTTAACCATATGTTTTGCAGCTAAATAATGTCTACGAAGATATAAAGGAGGTTCTTGTGCTTCAGCAAGAATTGCATGATTTGGTGATGACAACATCGCGCCCAAGCATAACTTAAGTGCCTTAGCTTGGATGCGGTCCAAAATGTTTAAGTTACTGGTAGAAGCTAATCCGTATAGTGTACACCCATAATCCACAATCGATCTTATGTAAGCTCTATAGAACATGAGAGACGTATTAGGGTGAGCTCCCCAACTTTTTCTGCATATAACTTTGAGTAAATTTAGACCTTTCTCACATCTTTGCTTAATATAGCTAATATGATTGGTCCATAGCAATTTACTATCCAGGACAATGCCTAAATACTTATAACTAGTAACCGAAGGTATAGTATAATCATCGATAGTAATAAAATCTTGTGTCCGTAATCTGTGCCTAGTAAAGCACAGTTGGACCGATTTATCAGATGATACACTAAAACCAGAATAGGAAAGCCACCTCTTTAAACAACTCACAGCATGGTTAATTTTTTGCAAACAGAGATCATACGTCTTATGGGTGACATATAGACAAATATCGTCCGCGTACTGCATTATTTTAATATTGTCATCCAACAGATCATGCAAATCAGCTGTATATATATATTAAAAAGTAAAGGACTTAGAATAGATCAAGACCATTGTATATAACGCGTGGTCCATGTAATATGTTATTGTGGTCTCGAACATATATTTTTCTATCCTTGAACATATACAAGATATTGGTTGATACTTTGGCATGAATACCCATTTGAATCATTTTCTTCAACAAAATATTCAAATCTACCACATCATATGCTCCTTTTAAATCAATAAATAAGCAGAGCAAGTATTCATTTTTTGAAAAACAAATTTGAATATCCGTCACTAAATTTGTTACAGCGTCTATAGTTCCATGACCCCTCCGAAATCCATATTGCGCACTCGGTAATAAAGCGTTACTTTCAACAAAATGTTCTAACCTAAGTTTGATCAATCGTTCAAACGTTTTTGTAAAGCATGACATTAAAGAAATTGGACGGTAAGATGAGGGTAAACTTAAGTCTTTTTGTGGTTTAGGAATGAGACATATGATAATATCTTTAATTTGATCTGAATAGTCTTGCTTCATCCACCAATCATTAAATATATTTAGTAAGTATAGCTTTGCTACCTGTGGAAGACTACATAAAATTTTGTAAGTAAAACCATCTAATCCGGGAGCCGTACTGCGAGAAGTTTTAAGTGCTAAATCAAGTTCAGAAATATTAAAAGATTTTGACATGTAATCAGACTTTTCATAATATAAAGGTTTTTTATCTTTATTTTCCGAAAGAAAATTAGAAACAGATGCCGGAGCTAAATTATCTAATATTTTACTGATTAAGTCTTCAGACAGAGGAAGCGTTTTTTTGGAAAAGGATTTATTGCTAATAGATCTAACCACATCCCATATTTTTTTAATTGGTGTACTTTTATTCAGTTGATTTACGTATGATATGAAACTATTCTTGCGTTTTTGTGTAAAGAGTTGTTTAGTTTTAGCAGCTATATTTTGATAAGCTATGTAATTTTCAAAATTGGACAGTTTTTTGTATTTTTGTAAATATTCTTTGCGCTTCGATATCATATTTTTACATTCCTCATCCCACCAATAAGGCAGATTGGTACGTGGTGTAAATGGTTTTTTTTCTGGCATGGAACCGGAAGCTGCCGATGCAATTGAATTAAAAAGGAATGCTATTTTTTCCGTATTGTTTTTAAAATTATTTAGTGAGGCTTTAGCAAAATTTGCTTCTATATTATTCTGGAAGAGTTGCCAATTTGCCCGTAAATCATTCCACTTAGTCGTGGGATTAATTAGAGTTGACAAATAATTTGTCTGAATTTCAATAGTAATTGGGAAATGATCTGAACCCAGAGTATCCAATGTTACTTCCCATGATATTTTATCAGCTAGATGAGGATATATGATTGTTAAGTCTACTGCAGATTTACGACCGTTAGGAGACATTCGGGTAGGCGTACCATCATTTAGAGTTACTAGATCAAAATTGTCCATGGCTTCTACTAAAATTTTCCCATTCTTATCATCTAGAATTGGATCCCATGAGCTGTGGTGAGCATTGAAATCACCACAGAAAATGGTAGAGACAGTAAATTGTTCAAACAGATTAGACCAATCCTCTTTGCTTACTTTTATGTCTGGCGGTTTATAAATTGATACAATATTTACTTCTAATTTAGGAATATGAACTGCGCATACTTCTATACGAGAATTAAAGTTGTAATTAATAGGTATTTTTGTAAAGTTAAATTGTTTAGTGATGTAAATGCCAACACCTCCATAACCATCATTCCTCAATTTTTGTATAGAGTTATAGCCTTTTAGACGGAAATCGTAACCCGGTTTTAGCCATATTTCTGATAAGACTAAGATATCACAGTACGTCGTATTTAAAAAATGTAATAAACTCGCTTGATTCGACAAAAGAGATCTACAATTCCATTGTAGGGTTCGAACTATGTTTTTATTGATTTGTTCTGTCATTTTGGGTTATATTATAATTGCTATTTTCTAATATTACATCTTCACTATTGCTCACTTTATCAAATATTGAATTAATAAAACTAATAATATTATTATCATTTACCGATTTTGGATTTTTTATTGTGTCTATGACGAAAGTAGATATTTGGCTAATTATTTTCTCTTTGAATGTCATAAATTCGTCACGGTAAGGGTTTGTTAGAATTGACGTGTGAGGACGATCTATTCTTTGCTTTGGCACCGGCAAAATGGTAGGAGTTAAAGTTGGAGAAACTGGAGGAGAACTGTATTTTCGTCGTTTCTTACTCTGTGTGGAATCTTGTGCATATGAACTGGTTCGATTAGTTTTAGGATTAGATAATAAATAACTGGATTCATTGTTTGTAGAAGTGGGAAGTTCAGGGAAATTTTCTAAGTTATTAAATATGGCGAATCTATTGTTGGTAGCTATTTTAGCGTACGAAGGATTAAGATAAATAAATTCAGCTTCTTTGAAAGATATATTTTCGAAGGCCATTATTTTTTTAATCTCAAACTGCTTTTTATACACAGGACACTCTCTAGAAATAGAAGGATGCCCACTGTTTTGACAGTGAACACAGAATACCTCATCTGTATCACAACTTAAATCTTTTGAATGATCTTTAGAGCATTGATTACAACGCGGTTTACCCCTGCACTGCGACTGAACGTGGCCAAAGCGCAAGCACTGAAGACACTGAACTACTGGGTGTATATACGGCTCGACAGGAAAATTTACCATGTTAATTTTGACACAATCAGGGATTTTATTACCTGCAAAAGTTAAAACAACAAGCTGTCTCTTTACATATTCGATTTTATTTGTATTATTATCAACTACTTTCCGTGTTAAACGTTTAACCTCTGTGACTGGACTATTAGATTCTATCGCCTTTAAAATAAAATCTTCCGTAAAAAAGCTATCAACCTCTCTAATTATGCCTTTTTTATGGTTGAAAAATTTAGGAATATATGCAATTAGTTCATTAGAAGTAATAATTTTATGATTAATTAGCGAATTTGCAATATTAAAGGTTTTAAAAATAACTTTGACACGTTTTAAACCAACCGGTTTTATATCAAGAATGTCCCTTTTAAATTCATCTACCTGCTGAAGATAAAAACCTATTCTAACCGGAAAAAGCTTGCCTATGTTTTTATTTGTACTCTCCAAAAAAACACAATAAGGCCCTACGTCTCTAGCAGAAAATTTATTACTAAAATCATACGTCCTTTCAACTGTTGTTTCCATATCCGTTGTTTGTTTAGATTCCAAAGCGGGCGGTCCTTCTGGATCGCCCGAATCGTTGCTCATATTAAATAATAATAAGTTACCTTACCTTATTTGTGAATTTCTACAAAATAAACAAAGAAACTACTAAAAATGATAGCAATTATAAAGTAATTAGCCTAATCGCTTGATCGCACCAAAACACTACCTTCTCGAAACAATGTTGATACGAGACTGTGTACAAAATGATATATGAAGCATTTTAATAAAGGGCATTCTGTGTGAATGATTCCAAGAAAATTACTTTCTCTATTAATTCTCCTTTTTTTGGGGTGGTTCCGGGGAAAAAAGGGGGCGCATTATTCAAATTTGTAAATAACACCAGTACACGGGTAATCGCTAAAAGTTTTTTTACTCTAGCATAGGCAGTTCAGATGGTATAAAAAGGGGTTTTTTAAAATGTAACACCTTGTAATTAAAAAGGGGGCAATTGCAGTTAAATGAAACCTATACCAAAAAATCAGCCACTTATTTGTGATTAATTGCCACAGGGTTTCTTCTTGATTTCCAATACAGTTGGAGAAAAAATAATTTTTTTAAAAACTTGTCAACTTTGGGGCGTCACCCCCGCTAAACAGTGGGTGATAGACATATGCTGTCGCGAAATACATAGCAGGAAATATAGTCCTCGTCATATTTCTATTAAGAAAAATTTTTTGCAAAACGTACAGGAAGGGCTATGTTTCGCAAAAACCACCAATTACCCACTTTAAAGGGATGAAAAAAGGGGTTCCGGGACGAAATTTTTTAAGAAAAAGTTAGTCTCATAATAAGCACCCCTTGATATACCAGAAAAAAAAATAAAACCGGACTTGTATCCATTTTGTGAGGTTCAACCTCTGTTTCCTACACTACTAAACCAAATTTCTTAATTACGAATGTACCAATGTGCAAAGGTCGAGATTATAAATGATCATTTAACATGGAGATTTGTGAAAAAACTTACATTGTGTAGGTGATACTATCAATACTTTTTACTGCTTTCCGTGTTTTCTACATATTATTTTTCCCTAACTGTAATGGGAATCGAGAAGTAACCTTACGGAAATTTATCACAAATAAGTGGCTGATTTTTTGGCATAGGTTTCTATTAAGGGCAATTGCCCATTTTCAATTACAGGGTGTTATATTAAAAAAAAACCCCTTTTTATACCATCTGAACCGCCTATGCTAGAGTAAAAAAACTTTCAGCGATTACCCATGTACAAGTATTATTTACAAATTTGTATAATGCACACCCACATTTTCCTGGAACCACCCAAAAAAAAAATGAGAATAAATAAAGAAAATAATCAAAAATTGATTTTGGACCACCACTGTGGCTTTAGGGAACAAAGAAAGTAAAATATGCATAGGTCATAATGTGCAGCAGACAGTGTGTTCTTTTATTTTCCATAAGTACGTTTTCAATAAAATGAATAGGTTTCTACTTCTAATTCTGAGGTTTACGGCGCCACTGTGCCGTAACGGTTGCTTATACGAAAAAAAATGCATAGAGCCTTATTTGTAGAAAAATTAGTGGTCTTTAATCCTGTATAAGTTTAGTTTCAAAAAAATGCATAAGTAATGAGAAAATCGTAAAAACATGCTCGCCACGGGATAGGGATAGTTTCCGCAGTTTATTTTCAGGGACAGAGGTAGTTTCCGCAGGAATGTTGCAATAACCATATATATTTTTGAAAAACGCTATTGATGGAGCATATGCCCATATGGGTCAAAAAGCAAAAAAAAAATTTTTTTCAACCCCCCTCATTTTATTTTATTTCTTTGGCTGCAGAGGTTGCACCAAGAAATCGTTTGATGTCCATGCATGGGTAATAAGAACGTGTACAAAGTGATATATGAAGCATTTTAATAAAGGGCATTGTATGTGAATGATTCCAAGAAAATTACTTTCTCTATTAATTCTACTTTTTTTGGGGTGGTTCCGGGGAAAAAAGGGGGTGCATTATTCAAATTTGTAAATAACACCAGTACACGGGTAATCGCTGAAAGTTTTTTTACTCTAGCATAGGCGGTTCAGATAGTATAAAAAGGGGTTTTTTAAAATGCAACACCTTGTAATTAAAAAGGGGGCAATTGCAGTTAAATGAAACCTATACCAAAAAATAAGCCACTTATTTGTGATTAATTGCCACAGGGTTTCTTCTTGATTTCCAATACAGTTGGAGAAAAAATAATTTTTTTAAAAACTTGTCAACTTTGGGGCGTCACCCCCGCTAAACAGTGGGTGATAGACATATGCTGTCGCGAAATACATAGCAGGAAATATAGTCCTCGTCATATTTCTATTAAGAAAAATTTTTTGCAAAACGTACAGGAAGGGCTATGTTTCGCAAAAACCACCAATTACCCACTTTAAAGGGATGAAAAAAGGGGTTCCGGGACGAAATTTTTTAAGAAAAAGTTAGTCTCATAATAAGCACCCCTTGATATACCAGAAAAAAAAATAAAACCGGACTTGTATCCATTTTGTGAGGTTTAACCTCTGTTTCCTACACTACTAAACCAAATTTCTTAATTACGAATGTACCAATGTGCAAAGGTCGAGATTATAAATGATCATTTAACATGGAGATTTGTGAAAAAACTTACATTGTGTAGGTGATACTATCAATACTTTTTACCGCTTTCCGTGTTTTCTACATATTTGGAAAAGAGGAATCATAAAGAACAAAATACAAGATTCGATTTTAACTACCCGTTATCTTTTAACACTTAAGTAAAGTTTTGATTGAAAATAATTTACAAGATGATTTTTCTGAAATAATTTAAATTATCATTTACTTGTTACGATGACAGTGACAACTGCAGAAACAGAACGATGTTTCTCTGCATTGAAACGTATCAAAACCAAAACTTTTCTTAGAATGACTATGGGTTAAGATCGACTAACAGCTCTCGCAATGTTATCAATAAAAAAAAAATGATTCAAGAAATTTCAAATTTTCTTGAATTGGTTATTGAAGAATTTATCTAAAAAACTAACAGGCGACTTGACTTTCGTTACAAAACTTGCTTGTAATATTTAAATACTAAATTATAATTTTAAGTCAATAAAATACATTTATGGTAATTTTTTAAAAAGGTCGTTTGATTTTTACAATGTGGCGACACTCAAATTTTACCTAGCGAAATAGGGCCTCATAGCCCGATCAAGGAACACAAAATTTTACGAAAACCTCCAAAAAAATAAAGGAAGGATGAAAATTTGGGAATAGGTAGTTGAAATTGTCTATTATTATATAAGAAAAAGTTTACAATTCTACATCTCCTCCATTTTACAAAAATTGGGAAATACGGGGTGAAAAAAATTTTCTCGGGGTGAAAAAAATACGTTCAAAATAAGTCCGAAATTGGATATAATAACTAATTCTAAGCAACTTTTGTTCTATAGAGTTTTTTACAAAGTCAATATTTTCGAGTTATTTGCTAGTGAATTTTTAACAAAAAAAAAAAAAACATGTTTTTGGACGGTTTTTCGGAGATAACTCAAAAAGTAAGTATTTTAGCGAAAAAAATATTGTATAAATATACAGAGAGAGTCTGTAATTTGGAATAAATTAAATATCTCAAATACTAATTGTTTTTTTGGAAAATGCTCAGACCCGTTAATTAGTATTTCAAATTGTCCTTTTTTACATACAATAATAATGTATACAGGGTGTCCCAATTTAGAGATATGACGCGATCGTTGATTTTCTTAAATAGCAACACTGTCATTTTGATAGCTATTTTGATAGGGTGTGTAAAGTTATACACAACTGCAAAATATCAAATTTTTATTCTCTACCATTTACAAGATAATAGAAAATAACCAAGTTATGTCTGTATTTTGGAATAAATTCAATAATTATAATACTAATTGTTTTTTTTTTGAAAAATGCTCAGACCCGTCGATTAGTATTTCAAATTGTCCTTTTTGACATACAATAATAATGTATACAGGGTGTCCCAATTTAGAGATATGACGTCATCGTTGATTTTCATAAATGGCAACACTGTCATTTTGATAGCTATTTTGATAGGGTGTGTAAAGTTATACACAACTGCAAAATTTCAAATCTTTATTCCCTACCATTTACAAGATAATAAAAATAACAAAGTTATGAAGAACAAGAAATTAAATAATAATTGAATTTAATTATTTCGAATAAGCAAATGCTCATAACGTTGCCCATTGACAATTTGGAAATAATTGAGGGCAATATTATGAGTATTTGCTTAATTGAAATAATTAAATTCAATTATTATGTGATTACTTGTTTTTCATAACTTTGTTACTTTTTATTATCTTGTAAATCGTAGGGAATAAAAATTTGAAATCTTGCAAATGTGTATACCTTTACACACCCTATCAAAATAGCCATCAAAATGACAGTGTTACCATTTAAGACAATCAACGATGACGTCATATCGCTAAATTGGGACACCCTGTATACATTATTATTGTATGTAAAAAATGACAATTTGAAATACTAATCGACAGGTCTGAGCATTTTTCAAAAAAAAACAATTAGTATTTTAATTATTAAATTTAATCCAGATTACAGACATAACTTTGTTATTTTCTATTATCTTGTAAGTGGTACTGAATAAAAATTTAATATTTTGCAGTTGTGTATAACTTTTCACACCCTATGAAAATAGCTATCAAAATGACAGTGTTGCCATTTAAGAAAATCAACCATGACGTCATAACTCTAAATTGGGACACCCCGTATACATTATTATTGTATGTCAAAAAGGACAATTTGAAATACTAATCGACGGGTCTAAGCATTTTTTAAAAAAACAATTAGTATTTAAGATACTGAATTTATTCCAAATTACAGACTCTCTCTGTATAGTAACAATATAGCCTATAAAAAATTGAACAAAAATGGTGTATGCGTGAGGTCTGCAGACACAGTAGAAGCAGAGTTGCAGCTAATGAAAAGTAGGTTCTTCTTCGTCAAATTCCAAATCGGATATTTCAATATGAAATAACCAAAAAACGGAGCACTTTTCTGAGAAAATTCATTACAACTTTTTTAAAGTATTTAAAAAAAGGTTTATTTTTGTTTTTTAAAAACTCCTAATATTAAAAGTTAGTGAGTTACGCTCAAAATATTGTTGGTCCCTTTTATTTTTTGGTAAAAAAATGGCGAAAATCACCCCCTAATTAGCTTCTCAAATAAAATTAATCGTTACCGCTTCACAAGTTACTTTATTTATGTATTATTTATCTTAAGTTTCATTGGTTTAAAGTGCTCAGTTTTGAAAAAATGGGGTTTAAAATAAAACATTTTCTTTTACTTTGAAAAAAATCGGAATTGGTTATGGAATTAACTTAAAAATTATTAGTAATACCAAAAATCTCAAGGAGTAATAAAATGTACCTTTTGCTTTTCTGAATATTTTTGATTTTTTTGTTTTCTTGTTAGACAAAAATTGGTTATGCTAGGGCTGTTCCAAATTTTCCTAAAATCGTGATTAGTTACTCGCTCAAGCCATTTTAACTACATCTTTTTCAAAAAGAAGCACTTTGAACCGATCAAACTTACAGATCATATAAATAATACATAGACAAAGTAACTTGTGAAGTGGTAATGATAAATTTTATTTGTGATGCTAATTAGGGGGTGATTTTCGTGATTTTTTTACCAAAAAATAAAAGGGACCAACAATATTTTGAGCCTAACTCACTTACTTTTAATCTTACAAGTTTTTTTTAAAAACAAAAATAAACCTTTTTTTAAACACTTTAAAAAAGTTAAAATGAATTTTCCCCGAAAAGTGATTCGTATTTGGGTTATTTCGCATTGAAATATTCGATTTGGAATTTGACGAAGAAGAACCTACTTTTCATTAGCTGTAACTCTGCTTGGGTCTGCAGACCTCACGTATACACCATTTTTTTCAATTTTTTATGAGCTATATTTTTGCTAAGAATATTTTTTTCGCTAAAATACTTACTTTTTGAGTTATTTCCGAAAAACCGTCCAAAAACATGTTTTATTTTGTTAAACATGAACATATTCACTCGCAAATAACTCGAATAGTATTGACTTAGTAAAAAAACTCTATAGAACAAAAGTTGTTTAGAATTAGTCATCATCATCATCATCATTCTCTTTGCCTTATCCCTATGCGGGGTCGGCTTCCCTAATTGCA
Organism: Diabrotica virgifera virgifera; assembly: GCF_917563875.1. NCBI lineage: Eukaryota > Metazoa > Arthropoda > Insecta > Coleoptera > Chrysomelidae > Diabrotica > Diabrotica virgifera. The sequence continues at coordinate 176,329,796 of NC_065451.1, forward strand.
TTTCTCCACACAATTCTATCTTGGGTCATATCAATGTTAATCCCCTTTACCAACATGTCCTGCCTTATCGTCTCCCCCCAGGTCTTCTTTGGTCTTCCTCTCCTACTCCTTCCAGGAATCTGCACTTCAGCTATTCTTCGTATTGGGTGATTAACGTCTCGACGTTGAACATGCCCAAATCATCTTAACCTATGCTCTCTCATTTTGGCATCAAGTGATGCCACACCTAGACTTCCCCTAATATACTCATTTCTAATTTTATCCTTCTTTGTCACTCCACTCATCCATCTAAGCATTCTCATTTCCGCCACATGCATTCGTTGTTCCTCTTTCTTTTTCACTGCCCAACATTCAGTTCCGTACATCATAGCCGGTCTTATGGCTGTTTTATAAGATTTTCCCTTCAGCTTCATTGGAATTTTTCTGTCACACAACACACCACTCGCTTCTTTCCACTTCATCCATCCAGCCCTAATTCTACTGCATGCATCTCCATCTATTTCTCCATTACTCTGTAATACCGATCCTAGGTACTTAAAACTATTGCTTTTCACAATCATTTCACCATCCAAAGATACCATTTTATTTGTAGTAGCTCCATCTTTAAATGAACATTCCAAATACTCTGTTTTTGTCCTACTAAGTTTTAAACCTTTTTCCTCCAGAGCTTGTCTCCACTGTTCCAGTTTTTGTTTAGAATTAGTCATTTTATCCAATTCCGTTCTTATTTTGAATGTATTTTTTTACCTTCAAGAGGGGGGATTCCCCTCCATTTTTGTAAAATGGAGGGTATGTAGAATTGTAAACTTTTTCTTATATAATAATAGACAATTTCAACTACCTATTCCCAAATTTTCATCCTTCCTTTATTTTTTTTTGGGGTCAGATTGTTCTTTGATCGGGCTATCAAGGGCTTTTTATATCTTAATATTATGTGTGCACCCCCAATACTTTACACCAGGCGCCGCCACTGCCCAAAGGTTATTAGAGATGGTTTGTGTGGTACCTAAAAAACTAGCGGCAGAACACAAATAACCATAGACTAAATACAGAAGATGCGATTTTGGATATTCTTCTTCTTCTTCATGTGCCTTGTCCGTTGCGGACGTTGGCTATCATCATAGCAATTTTAATTTTGTTTGCGGCGTTTCTGAATAACTCGATCGATGTTAGTCCAAATCATTGGCGTAAGTTTTGAAGCCATGAGTGTCTTCTTCTTCCGGGTCCGCGTTTGCTTTCTATTTTACCCTGTATTATCAGTTGGAGTATATGATATTTATCATGTCTCATAATATGACCGAGGTATTCAAGTTTCCGTTTCTTAATTGTGAAAGAGATTTCTTTTTGTTTTCCCATTCGGCGCAGTACCTCTACGTTGGTGGTGTGAGTCGTCCAGGATATTTTGAGGATACGTCGATACACTCACATTTCGAATGCCTCCAGCTTTCTTATTAATGTTTCCGTCAGTGTCCATTCCTCTGCGCCATACAGCAAGACTGGAAATACATAGCACTTTAGCAGCCGTATTTTTAGTGGGAGAGATATGTCGGAACGGGTGAATATATTTTGGATATAGTCAGTAATAATCCGAGAGTAAGTACCTGATCTGTGGTTAAAATGGTTGGCATTTATAAAAACATTGTTCGTAAGACATTTATGAATTATGAAAAAACTATTACATCCTTACCATTACCAACGAGTACAAAATTTACAACAAGACGATTTACCTCGAAGATTAGTCTTCTTCTTTAAGTGTCATCTTCGCGACGGAGGTCGGCAATCATCAGCTATTCGGATTTTAGAGACGGCTGCTCTGAAAAGTTCATTTGATGTACCATTCTCTCAGGTTGCGCAGCCATGATATTCTGCGTCTCCCTATGCTTCTTTTTCCTTGAATCTTTCCCTTCATAATCAATTGGAGCAAGTTGTATCTTTCTCCACTATATGTCCGAGATATTCTCATTTTCTTGTTTTGATGGCATTTAAGATTTCCATTTCTTTATGCATCTTTCTCAGAACCTCTTTGTTTGTGACGTGTTTTGTCCACGATATTTTCAGAATTCTTCTGTACACCCACTTCTGTTCTAAGGTTTGTAGATGGTTTTAAAACAAAATCGCCAGAGAACCCGAATTTCCGTGCAAAGTGTTGTGTGCAGATGAAGGTTGTTTTACGAAATAGTGTGTTCAACTTTCACAATTGCCACGTGTGGAAGAATGACGAAAACCCATACGTAGGACAAATAAAAAAATAGTATAAATTTATGGGCTGGGATTATTGGTAATCATTTGATTGGACCATATGAACTTCCTAGAAGATTGAATGGAGAAATATACTTAAATTTTTTGCAACATGTTCTACCGATTCTTCTTTATTGCAGACGTACCTTTATTGTAATAATTTTTCATGTAAGTTAAAACACTATACAAACCTTATTATTAGATTTAATAAACACAAATATGCTTTTTCTCTATCGCTGTTATCAGTATCAATACATAATGTTATGCCTAACGATCGCTGATTCATGATAGTTGATCACAGTAATTTTAACGCAGTATAATAAAAAGCGCAACGTTGCCGACTGTATTTGCTTTTCTGTGGACAATAATCAAATGGATTAAAATTAATATTTTTTTTTCTTTTGAAAACAGTTGATTTTACAAAAAAAATAACACTTTTTTGTTTTAAATGGTACATTCAGCCCTTATCTAGAATATCTATAATAAGAAAGGCACTATTTTCCGGGACACCCTATATATTTCTCTATAATAATCACATATTTACCTTCCTTATCCTTAATTCTAAATACTTAATTTAGATGTTTTTGGAACTTATAACTAGTGTTTAAACCTTTCCTTAGAAATAAATGGCTTCTTCAAGTAGGGAGTGGAGACGGAGAAGCGGATGGAGGGTGCAGAACTACTGAAATGCCGGATTAGTGAGACTTCTATTGATCATTAAAAATGAAATTTAAGATGTCTCGAAATGCTCAAATAACTAGGGACACTCTGAAAAAAGCGATTAACAAAATACGTTTACTCCATTTGAATATTAAAATGCTGCAATGAGTTTTCTTATAAGCCCGTGATAAGTCCTCGATAAGAAAGCTATACTTCCAAAATTAATTATCAAAAGTAATGCTCACCTGGTTTATCTAAAACTAAATTGACAAGCTGAAGTGCGCTAAGCTGAGGTAGTGCCGTTTTTGATTTATCAGGTAAGTTCCAGAACTCGAGACATTTCCTTCTACATTCTTCTTGCCGACATTCCACTAAAGTTGGATTCTGACAAAATGCTGCTATTTTTTGTAATCCTGTCGTTTGTCTAACCGCTAAGCTAAATATAATAAAAGTACCGTTAAGTTGATGGTAAATTATTGATTATATGACAATGGTTTGATATTAATCTAGTCTAAGAAAAGTAGCAACAAACCAAAACAAAACAAAGTATCTAATATGCTCAAGAAAAAATTCAGTTAATTTGACAAGTTTAAATATTGGTGAATATGAGTTTGAAAAGGTCGAACAATTTATAGTCTAAGAGCTAGTGAACCCTCCGACTAACGGTCGTCCTGTAATGCTAGAAATTTGTCTAGTGATAATTCATAGCACACCAAGGCTAAAAACCATGACCTGGCAGGCATGCCGTGCACGTGTATCTATCAGGTGAATCGAAAAGTGCAAATTTAGGGGGTAAAATAAACTTTCTCCTGTAAAGTTTAAATTTAAGTATGTGTTTGAGTAAGTCATTTAGAAGAAATGTGTACCGGGTGTCCCAATAAGAATGGCTCTCGGCCATATCTCAGGAACCGTTTATAGTAGAGCTTTGAAATAAAAAATTTTATAACAAAAGTTGCCTCAGGAAAAGCCTGGAAATTATTTTCATAATTATAGGTCCACCGCTAGAGGGCGTAATTGAATATCAAAAATACAAAAATCTAAATTTTACAAAATTTTCCTAATGAAGGGGCACTGGAAATCCGATTATTGTATTCTTCACAAGATTCTGCGCATATTTGATTTCACAAGTTTAAGTCTACCTTTGCAAATAAGAGGTGGGGGTGAGTGGGAACCTTGTTATGAAAAAATGGCTGTAAGTCCGGTTCTGCTAAATCAAATTTTGAAAACTAGGTCTTGTTAAAGACAGATCTTTTTCTTCAATGTAAGCGTGATAATTTTGAACCATCCTAATAAGTAATAAGCCAGCTGGGAGGCGTTATTTAATTTTTTTCAGAAATCTAGTTTTCTTTGGAAAATATTAAATACAAGTATGCATTTTTAATCATACTTTATAAAATTAGATTAAATTAGAAATAGAATAGCGAAAACCGTATGTCGATGCCTTTTTTCTATCTCAAGATATCTCGAGAAACGTGTAAATTTTATACAGAACTGTTACTATCACCGGTAAACTAAGTTAATGAAAAGTAGTGTGCTGTGGAAAAAAACAAAATAACATTTTGCAGATGTCAACGTATAAAAATATAATTAATTAAAACAACAATATAAAGAGAAACAATACTATTAAAATTAAATATAACACAGAACAAAAAGAACTACTTAGTGACGACCTAAATATTCAAATTGTTGCCCATCATACACTACTCTAGAATACATCCAGAGAATACTAAACGCCATTCAAAGCATATCGAGAGCAGAAATTGAGACTGCTGTTCAATCTACTCTTGAAAGAGTAAATGTTTGCAACGAAAATGATGGGCAAAAATTTGAACGTTTATGTCATCACTAAATAGTTGTTTTTATTTCTTTGTAATAGGGCTTTTCAACGCTTCTCATTTGTTCGAGCCTCTGTCATATGCCGTATAATCCGTGTATACTATTAATATACGAGATATGAACGAGGCTCGAAACAAATGAGAAGCGTTGAAAAGACCTAATATACGTTGACAGCTGGAAAATGTTTCTTTGTTGTTTCCATAGCACACTACTTTTAATGAATTTCGTTTACCGGTGACAGTAACAGTTATGTTTTTAAATTTACACGTTTTGTAAGATATTTCGGGATAGAAAAAAGGTATTAACATGCGGTTTTCGCTATTCTGTTGCTAATTTTGTCTAATTTTGTAATATGGTATTGAAAATGCATGTTTGTATTTAATATTTTCCAAGGAAAACTAGATTTCTGAAAAAAATTAAATAACGCCTTCTAGCTGGCATATTACTCAGTAAGTTGGTTCGAAATCATAACTTTTACATTGACGAAAAAGATCCGTCTTCAACAAAACCACGTTTGCAAAATTTCATTAAGCAGAACCGGACTCACAGCCAGTTTTTCATAACAAGGTTCCCACTCACCCCCACCTCTTATTTCCAAAGGTAGACCTAAATTTGTCAAATCAAATATGCGTAGAATTTTATGAAGAATACGACGATCGGATTTCCAGTGCCCCTTCATTAGGAAAATTTTGTAAAATTTAGATTTTTTAATTTTTGATATTCAATTACGCCCTCTAGCGGTGGTCTCACAATTATGAAAATAATTTCCAGGCTTTTCCTGAGGCAACTTTTGTTATAAAATTTTTTATTTCAAAGCTCTACTATAAACGGTTCCTGAGATATGGCCGAGAGCCATTCTTATTGGGACACCCGGTACAATGACAGGCGATTCTGAAGAGCATAAGACCTTGCCAGGCGAGGGGAAAGATTAGGGGTTTTTCTAAAATTATCTTTTTTGCATCGAACAAAGTTTTTTAGGTTTTTTTAATCATTCCAGACAGAAAAGGTCTTAAGTGACTTTTCTCTTAGGTTAATAGTTTTTGTTATATAAGCGATTAAAAATTTTGAAAATTGCGAAATCGGCCGTTTTTAACCCTAAATCGGACATTTAACTAAAAATTTCAATGTTGCTAAGGTAGGTAGATATTCTTTAAACATTGATTGATGAAATCCCGAAGAGTTTTTTGCAATACAATATCGAAAACCCCTTTGTTTTTTAATTGCTAATCAAGCGGGCGCGACACTGTAGTATAAATGAGGACGTTTGAGTTTGCATAAATTCATTATCTCGAGAATGGGCAAATTTGAAGAGAAATCCTCAGACAGGTCGATTTTTATTTTTAAATTAGGACTTTTTGGCATATATAGGGTGAGGCAGATAAAGGGCCTATTAGAAATATCTCGAGAACTAAAGGTAACTGAATTATGAAAATTGGAATAAGGGGGTTTTGAAGACCGGTCTATTTAATGAAAATATTTTCATCTACTTGGTACTTCCGGTTATACCGGAAGTTGCTTATAACTTCGTTTTTTTAAATGGGACACCCTGTATATTTTGACATTTTTGAATTCTCCTCGATCTCGTCTTTCTTAAAATATAATGTTTTGTAACATTATACAGGGTAGGTTAAAAGATAATTACGTTTTCTTATTAATTTCGTAGCAATATTCACACCCTGCAGGATTGTAGTAGTTTGACATAATGAACTCTATTTATGTTCAAATGATTTTTAATATAGTCTGCTATTGCTAACAATTATTAGTATAGCTAAATTTTTAATTTTAGTATACAGGGTGGGTCTAAACTCGGAATAAGTATTTTCTGAGTTTTCTTGAATGGAACACCCTATATTTTAGTATTGTAATGGAATGATATTTCATGGTACTTTTTTATTTCTTAAGCATTCCCTATACCTAACTGCTTTAATTTGTGCTTAATTGTTAACCGCACCAACAATCTTAACTTCGATGGTATTTTGACAGTTCAACCATTATTTTCAATTTTAAGTATCAGTCTAGATTAATATGTATTTATTTTCAAAAAATTATTTGTGATTGAATATTTTCACGGCCAACCTAATACAATTTCACATATTTTGTGTTGCAATTAATGTTTTGCTTGAATCACCAATAACTCACAAATTAAAGCAGTTAGGTATAGGGAGTGCTTAAGTAATTAAAATGTACTATAAAACAACATTTCATTACAATACTAAAATACAGGGTGTTCCATTTAAGAAAACTCAGAAAATACTCATTCCGAGTTTCGACCAACCTTGTATACTAAAACGAAAAATTTAACTATACCAATAATTCCTAACAATAGTAGACTATATTAAAAACCATTTGAACATAAATAGAGTTTATTATGTCAAACTACTACAAGCCTACAGGGTGTGAATTTTTCTGCGAAATTAATAAGAAAACGTAATTATCTTTTAACCTACCCTGTATAATATTACAAAACTTTATATTTAAAGAAAGAAGAAATCAAGGAAAATCCAAAAATGTTAAAATATACAGGGTGTCCCATTTAAAAAAACTAAGTTACAGTCAACTTTCGGTATAACCGGAAGTAGCAAAGAGACCAAAATATTTTCATTAAATAGTTCACACCTCAAAACCCCTGTATAACAATTTTCATGATTTTCTTAACTTTAGTTCTCGAGATATTTCTAATAGGCCCTTTATCTGCCTCACCCTGTATATAATACTACTGACGTTATCCATCTGGGCGTGATGACGTAATCGATGATTTTTTTAAATGAGAGTAGGGGTTGTGTGATTGCTCATTTGAAAGGTTATTTAATTCTCTATTCAGTAATATAAACCTTAACATAATTATTTATACAACAAACTTAGAATTACAATTACTTGTACAAACAATTTTTTTCTTCTTTTTGTCTAAATTAATTTAATAAAAAAAATTTTTTGTACACCCTTATTTATGTTAATGTCTATATTACTGAATAGAAAATTAAATAACCTTTCAAATGAGCTATCACGCAACCACTACTCTCATTTAAAAAAATCATCGATTACGTCATCACGCCCAGACGGATGACGTCACTAGTATTATATATATGACAAAAACTCCTAATTTAAGAATAAAAATAGACCTGTCTGAGGATTTCTCTTTAAATTTGCCCTTTCTCGAGATATTGAAGTTATGCAAACTCAAACGTCCTATAATACAGTGTCGCGCCCGCTTGATTAGCAATTAAAAAACAAAGCGGTTTTCGATATTGTATTGCAAAAAACTCTTCGAGATTTCATCAATCAATGTTTGAAGAATATCTACCTACCTTGGCAACATTGAAATTTTTAGTTAAATGTCCGATTTAGGGTTAAAAATGGCCGATTTCGCAATTTTCAAAATTTTTAATCGCTTATATAACAAAAACCATTAACTCAAGAGAAAAATCACCAAAGACCTTTTCTATTTGGAATGATTTAAAAAACCTAAAAAAACTTTGTTCGATGCAAAAAAAATAATTTTAGGAAAAACCCATAATCTTTCCCCTCGCCTGGCAAGGTCTTATGCTCTTCAGAATCGCCTGTCATTGTACACATTTCTTCTAAATGACTTACTCAAACACATACTTCAATTTAAACTTTACAGGAGAAAGTTTATTTTACCCCCTAAATTTGCACTTTTCAATTCACCTGGTAGTTACACGTGCACGGCTGATGTCTGCATGGTCATGATTTTTAGCCTTGGTGTGCTATGAATTATCACTAGACAAATTTCTAGCCTTACAGGACGACCGTGAGTCGGAGGGTTCACTAGCTCTTAGACTATTAAATATCTTGGGGTTTAAGTTAATGGAACTAATGATAGAAGCATAGTAATCAATTAAAGAATTCGGGCAGGAAACAGAACCTACTGGAAATACAACAACCGCCTCAAAGATAAGAAGCTTACTCAGAAAACTAAACTGAAAATTTAGAGAGCAGCAATTAGACCAGTAATTACATATGGTGCTGAAGTAATGTGTCTGACACAGAAAGATGAAGAAAGATTGAGGAAGAGAATACTTTCCCCGAATTCTATATTTAGTTTATTATTACTACATTTATGTATTTAACTTAACACAAAATCTGTTTAAACTTTTTGCGCTGAATCCAAAAATATAATAATATATAGGTTATTCCATTAAAAATAACAAAACTGATAGCAACTTCTCGCATTATCGAAAGTAAAAAATGAAATTATAACATTTTAAAAGTGAAGATTAGCTACAATTATGCGGGAGAGCAAATTTCAAATCTGACTTGTCTCAGAGAAGAGTCTAATAATGCGGTCTACATGAAACGTGAATCACCCTGTATAAAATCACAAATGGTAGATGCGTTAATAAAGAAGACGAACACTTACGTAATGTTACTGTTGACTATGTAATTGTAAAAAGATTTATCGCCTTTTAAAATATGTAAAGGCACTATCTCCAGCACGTCTATATTATTATTATCTTTAATCTCCCATAGTCTTCGTACTATAGACCAAAAATATTTTTTGACTCTTTCGTAAAAATGGTCCCTATTTAAGTTTGAACAAATAAAATATCGTTCAGAATTGGCTGGTCGAGAACTGTTCGGCTTCAAAATGGCCACTAAAACAAATAAAATACCGAGAATGACTGTTACTACTTATGTACTGGATTTCCAAAAAAAATGTTTAATTTAAAATAACGCTAATATCAAGTGGGTACGCCTCAAAAATCACAAGTTTTTGTGTGTGTAGAAAATGTAAAGAAAAGAACAAATATTAATGTCTTCTTTGGTGAAAACTAGTAGAAGTGTCCAAAAATCAAGATATGGGAAAACCCAATGAAAATAACACTAACCAAAAAAAATTGTTTAAAATAATCAAGATTTTTAATACTTTAAAAGAATATTAGTATGATAGAATTGATTCAAAAAATGACATAACCCAGACATCCAAAGTGAAAGTTATCCTCCAACACCAAATTGTTCTATATGGTCCATATAATGTTCAGAAAAAAGTCACACCTTTTTGAGCGTCGGGTTAGGGAGGGAGAGGGGGGAGAAGTCGGCAAATTCGTAGTTTTTTACGTTTTTCGTCAATATTTCTAAAACCATGAGGTTTAGCATGAACAACCTTTTATACAAAAATGTTCTACATTAAATTTTAAATAAAAAAGACCCTATACATAATCCTTCTAAAATGAACGGTTCCAAAGTTACGGAGGTAGTATAGTACAATTTTTCCAAAAAAAGGCCTAACCCAGACATCCAAAGTAAAAGTTTTCCTCCAACACCAAATTGTTCTATATGGTCCACATATTCTTTAGTAAAAAGTTACACCATTTTGAGAGTCCCGTTTGGGGGGGGGGGGATGTCGGTAAATTAGTAGTTTCTTTAGTTTTTTCGTCAATATTTCTAAAACTATGTTTAAGCGTAAACAATGTTCTATCTATACAAAAACGTTCTACATGAAATTTAAAACAAAAATGGTCCTATCCATAATTGTTATAAAATCAACGGTTCCAGAGTTACGGAGGGTGAAATGTGGAGGCTTTCGATACTTTTTATATTTTTTGGGCAATTGATGATGATTTTGGGTGGTGAGGTTGACGTTTCTTTAAGGGCTTATCACTAACATACCATCGGCCACTGAAATAGCAAATCCAGTTAAAGAAAATTTCTTTCAATCAGTAAAAATATTATAAATTGCCCAAAAAATATAAAAAGTATCGAAAACCTCCACTTTTCACCCTCCTTAACTCTGGAATCGTTAATTTTATAACAATTATGTATAGGACGTTTTTTGTTTTAAATTTGATGTAGAACATTTTTGTATAGAACATTGTTTACGCTAAAGCATCGTTTTATACATATTGACGAAAAACATAAAAAACTACTAATTTACCGATTTCTCCCCCATCTCCCCCCCAAACCGGACGCTCAAAATGGCGTAACTTTTTACTGAACAATATCTGGACCATATAGAACAATTTGGTGTTGGAGGAAATCTTTTACTTTTAATGCCTGGGTTAGGCCTTTTTTGGACCAATTATACTATACTACCTCCGTAACTTTGGAACCGTTCATTTTAGAAGGATTATGCATAGGGCCTTTTCTGTTTCCAATTTAATGTAGAACATTTTTGTATAGAAGGTTGTTCATGCTAAACCTCATAGTTTTAGAAATATTGACGAAAAACTTCTCCCCCCCCCCCCCCCAAACCCGACGCTCAAAATGGTGTGATTTTTTTCTGAACATTATGTGGACCATATAGAATAATTTGGTGTTGGAGGATAACTTTCACTTTGGATGTCCGGGTTTGGATCTAGTTATACCATACTATATGGCGCACATGCTAACAAAGTAAAATTTTAGGTACATGTGACACTGTTGTCAATTTTTCACTTTTAAAAGATCTGACAATTTGATTTGAAATATTTATTCTAATTTAATGTAACTATAGACATATAATACTTAGAATGCGCGATGCAATCTAAAACTATTCCCCAGTGTGACAGAGAAAAGTGCTTTTAAGGGTGCTTTTAAGTGTACCTAAGTATTTCTTTCTAATCGACGGGGTTTATTAAATGACGTTGGGTTTATCGACCACGTGACTTTCCCACTGCTACTGATTTGATAAACCTCGATGATTAGGAAGAGATGCCTACCCTAATTACAAACACTGATTTCTGTCGCACTGGGAGAACAATTTTGGATTGCAGAGCGCAGTCTAGTTATTATATGTCCATGACCTAAACCTAAAGTAGCAAAACCTACCCTAACCGTATTATGTAACCTAAAACTGATAACAAACCAGTATTTTTTTTTTGTTAAAAGTATGTAAGAATAAGAATAAAATGTCAAAATATTTCATTAAAAATCTGTTCGTTTTTTCAAAAACAAACATAGGTATTTTGTATAACTATGGCAACACCGGAGCACACTAGTTCGCTCCCATGGTCAAAAAACCCTCTTAATTACATACTAGTTCGCTCCGAAAACCATAACCTAGTTCGCTCCCGTGGTTAAGCGGATTAAGTATTTATCTATTCTATTCTAGGAAAATTAATATTAGGAAAATTGGTACTGTGACTTTTGTATTTTATATAAGAAATTATATAAAATATTGGTGGTTACTTATTTATATAAATACAGTGATAAACGCGCTAATAACCGGCAAAATAACGCAAACGATGGAAAACATATGAAGTTGTAAGATAAAAGAGATGAAACTAGTAGAGATGAGAAATTTTTGAGACGTTTGGCTACTACCACTGTGACAGTGACAGTTTTTGTTGACATACTCATGTGATACGGCTAAAGGTGGGAAACAACCAATATAATCTAAATTTATAGGTTCGTACCGCTAAATTTCCAACCTCTACTAGTTGCATGCCTTTTTATTTCACAACTTAATATGTTTTTCATCGTTTTGCGTTATTATGCCGGTTATTAGCGCGCTCATAATTGTATAACGAGACAGTGAAATTAGATAATTTAGATTTAGCCCAATAAATGACTATTTTGGAGTGTAATTTTCGGCGTTACTACGGATTTGGTTGAAAATTTGGTTTTAGGTTCTACCTATTCTCCACTTCAAAGTTAGACTTGTGCCGTTGGTTGTATTTAATTGAGGGTATAAATCACCCCTTCTCGAGGACGAAAAATCATACGTTTCAAATAAGTCCAGAAATGGATAAGTTGACTACTTCTAAGTAACTTTTGTTCTATGTAGTTTTTAAAGAAGTCAATAATTGTTTGACTTCTTGTTTGATTTGAATAACATCAAAAATGTTTATTTTTAAACAACAAAAAATAACACGTTTTCAGACGGTTTTTCTCAAATAACTGAAAAAATAAGTTATCGAAAAAAAAATTCTTAGCGAAAATATAGCCTATAATAAAATGAAAAACAGTATATTCATGAAGTGTAGGTAAAGACCCAGCAAAAGAAGAGTTGCAGGTAGCTTATGAAAAATATGTTCCTATGAAAAATGTGTTCCAAAAATACATTTTTGCTGAGAATATTCTTTTTGTTTGATAAAATATTTACTTTCTGGTTATTTGCGAAATATCGTACAAAAATGTGTTTTTATGTTGAACAATAATAAAATAAACATTTTCACTCGTAAATAACTCGAAAAATATTGACTTTAAAAAACTCTATAGAACAACAGTTGCTTAAAATTAGTCAATTTATCTATTTCCGGCCATATTTTAAATGTATGTTTTTTCACCCCCGAGAAGGGGTGACTTTCACCCCCCAAGTAAAAGCAACCAACGGCATAAGTCCAACTTCGCGGTGGTAAGTAGAACGTAAATTCAAATGTTCATGCAATTCAGTGGTGACACTAAAAATTACACGGTACCTATCGCTGGATTTCACGTTCCTTTACTGGGCTAATAATAATTATTTTATTTACACTAAATTTTTTTCTATACAGTGATGAGCGCGCTAATAACCGGCAAAATAATGCAAAAGATGGAAAACATATTAAGATGTGAGATAAAAAGAAGCGAAACCAATAGAATTGGGAAATTTTGCGATAAAAACCTATAAATTTACATTCGACTCACTGTTTCCCACCTTTAGACGTATTAGAGGAGGATGTCAACTAAAACTGTCACTGTCACAGCGGTAGTTGCCAAACTCGTCTGATACGTCTAAAGGTGGGAAATAATAAATGTAATGTAAATTTATAGGTTCTATCGCTAAATTTCCCATCTCCACTAGTTTCATTTCTATTTATCTCACAACTTAATATTTCCATCTTTTGCGTTATTTTGCCGGTTATTAGCGCGCTCATTACTATATTTTGAAAAATGTTAATGATTGAATTAGAAATTAGATTATAAATTTTGAATTGTTTTTAAAAATTACTGAAATAATTTTTGTGCTTATTCTAAAATATAGATATAATAAGAAATCAATACAAGTGTAAAAACTAACATAATAGGTAAGTATGGGATATCCTCTACCATTACAAAATTAAACAAATATAAATTAAAACGAGGCATTTATTTTGCTAGAAATCTAAGTGAAGTACATTTGACAAAATCAAATCTACTAATTTTATTTTGCTTTAATTCCGTTATTTTGTGATCAACAAATTTTTGGCGCTCTAGAAGTACTTTTCGGTACACTTTTTTTGGTTTCACCGAACTTCGTATTTTTATATAAGTGTCAATTTGAATATCTTTTAAGTTATATCTTATCGTTATAAGTTTAATATATTTTTAAGTAAGAAGTAGTGTTATATAGTAGCATTGTTTAAAAAGACTCATTCTTTTAAACACTGATAGTATTGTCGTAATAGAAAAATACAAAGTTTGAGAAATATTTATTAAAATTTTTATTAATAAAATGTATCAAAGTACCTGCTTTATGAAGGCAACATTATCTATTTAAGCTGACCCTGGCTATTCATTATTATTCATTGTGTACCCAGTAAAGACATTATTCAACTATGCGAACTAACCGGAGCGAACTTACCTATGCCCCTTTTCTGTGGGGTATTAAAATCTGACCGCCGGAGCGAACTAGTATACGCCCGGCAACACTGGTTAAAATTTTGCTACACTATGCTTTGTTTTTAAACCAGGAGGAGTAAACTAGAAAGACATATTCACACCCAAGAATTTTTTGGTTGATCGTGTCAGCCTTCGACGGTAATCCATAAATATTATATTATACTAAAATATGTCGTTAAAGACTTCTAAAAACAACTGCTTTTTATATAAAAGCAGACAAAAAACCTAAAAATTAAAGGAATAACGCAGACAACACAAAAAATCGCCGATATAACTCTATAATTAACCCATGAAATGCCAATAGTGTCAAAATTTCATAAATGTCAATAGTGTCAAAATTCCATAACAGTGAAGTAAACTTGTCTGGGCAATTTTTAATTATAAGCATTACGGCGCGGTAAATTTGAATTACTCCTCCTGGTTTAAAAACAGAGCATAGTACCAAAATTACTTACTCACCGTTTTCAAAACATTTAAACATGAGAAACAAAATACCAACACTAAATGGTGTAAATACATCAAACAATTTCGTTACGAAGTGCCCATGAGATCTGACTATTTCCAAACCTACCAAACACTGACATATATAAATGCTTTTCGACAGAATTTCTTGAAAATTCTCGTTTCCTTCCACTGAAAATCCCTGAAATAAATATACATTTATTCTACAACTAGTGATTCTGCCCGTCCGTCGCCATGCGACGGAAAATACAATCAATTGCCTTCTACAATCAGTGCGCTCAATTTTTGTGACATCCTATTTATTTATGTGTATGTCATTCCAATTTTTTCTGATTTGATTTTATCAATTTTTCCTGACATTTTCCAATTTTATCTGATACCCGCCATTTTTTCTAACTCTTATTTTTTTTATTTTATAACTCGAGAAGGACTGGATTGATTTAGGTTCTTTTGATTTTGAAATATTTGAAGAAGTCTAAGGTCTAAGGAAGAAGATCTTTACAATATTACATCAGATTTCAAATTTTATTAGTTGTATATACTCCATCTAATTTACTTACCGTTGCACGTCATCCGCGTCATAGCCCGTGCCGTCACATGATACCAACACGAAATATTTAGGCGGTAGGTGTGTTCTTTTTTAGAATCACTTTGCCGAGTACACTGGCATTACAGCCACTAAACATATTTTATTATATACGCGTAGAAATAATATTTATAGATTTCTATTAATGTCAACTTAGAGAAATACACAATAATATGTTTCATTTAATTTGTATAAATGGATTATAAAGCGTTTTTATGAAGCACATTTGTTCGGAATACACTGTAACTATAATCGAACGCAGGTGATATTTTGGCATAAATTGGTAACATTTATTTGACAGTTGCGGTGATGACACTTCATATTTGTTTATATTCTTTACTATAAGTATTTGTTTCATTATATTTACTGTTTTTATTATGTACTTTAACGTAAGATTATAACTTAATTCTTGTTTTCTATTTCTAAAGTTTTTATTTATTTACATTGAATATTAATTTGTTTTGCTGTATAATTCACTTCCGCAAAAATTGTGTGATGTATTTGATTTAAAATGAATTCAAGAATTTTTTGTAATTGGGCAACAATGTCAACTTAGATCTCCAACGTAGATAATTACGTGCAACGGTAAGTAAATTAGATGGACTGTAGGTAGTGTGTAAAAATGTGCTCTTTGTTCAAGAATATCTCTATTTTTGATAATATGGAAAATTCATATACAGAAAATATATTTAGATCAAACAAAGTGTCAAAAGTATGGATTTCACAGGAAACGTAAAAAAGTAAATAGGCCCGAAGTTAGCCGCAGTTTTAGTGACGTAAATCTAAAGGAGTATAATATAACTGTGTGTATAAAGTTCATAACAAACCCTTCTTTCATTGCGTCAACGATAAAATGTCGAAATATACTAACCTAGAATGACAATTGCAATTTAACCCCTTGACATTATGAAAGTATACAACTATCCGTCAACGAATACATATTTTTCTGAGTTCTATGTATAATAATCACGATATAGAGAATTCGACAAACTATGATGCACTGAAAGAAGGGTTCGGTATGAACTATATGACAATAACATTGTTGCTTTTAGTATTTAATTTACAATTTCATTACATTTTCTCACCTGTTAAACCTTCCTTAGACTTCTACAAATGTTTTAAAATCGAAATTAGCTAATTAGATTCAGTAATTCTGGGGCCTTTATTTAAAAAATAACAAAATAAAATGACGTTTATTAAACGTCATTCAATATTTACATATCGAAACCGTACCGGACAGACTGCGTGACTTGCCGCATGGGGTTTTTTAAGATTAGATACTTACACCGTCCGACATCATAAAATGAACACCCTGCATATCAGTTTCATGCATAACTTTCTCTTTAAAATCTAAAATATTTTCCGGAGAGCAAACATTTCCGTCATCATCATTACCATACAAAGCCTGGAACGATGCAGGACAAGCGCAAGTTGAATCACCCAGTTTAAAATCGTTTTCATCTTTTAAGGTCAAACCAAATCCTTTAAAATTCCACTGTTTTCTCCATAGGATGTATTCGGAAAAACCTCCTGGACCCGCACACACATCTGCGAAATAATAAGGACCTTCGTGATTTTGAAAATTTTCCTAGAATAAATAATGGATTAAATAAGTCTAGAATAGATATTCAAGTTTATTTAATATAATTTCATTCATTCATTCATTCTTCTTCTTCAGATGCAAATCGACTAATGGATGTTAGCAATCACATTTTCCATTAAATCTGTGTTTATTGCAATATGTATCAGATATTGTACGTCGTTAATCCCTGCCCATTGCTTTAAGTTTCTGAACGGGACATTTTCTTGTGTCACATTCCTCTCTTGCCTTCAATTTTACCCTCGATTATAAGTTGGAGGAACTGGTATTTTTCATTTGATGTGACCCAGTCCTTTTCTTGTAGGTTTCGAAAAGTTGGCGTTCTTGGTTGATTCTTTTAAGGACATCTACATACATTTGTGACTTTGGGACCGTTCAAGTATTACGTAACGCAGGTTGGGGGGGGGGGGTTCAAAAATCTTCGAAAATTGCGTTACGTAATAGTTAAACGCCCATTACAGTGCGTTACGTAGGGAGGAGGGGGGTCAAAAATCTTCAAAAATCGCGTTACGTAATACTTGAACGCTCCCTTTCGCCGTCCATGGTATCTTTAGGATACACCGATAAAGCCACAGTTCGAAAGCTTCTATTCTGTTTATATGTTTATATGTATATTTGTATATCTACAAATTGAAGAGTCTCAGATGCAGAATCCACCAAAAATGGTAAATAGTTATTTAAATCTGAGACTATTCGTTTTGAAAGTTCTTTCTGGTACATCCTTAATCTGCGACTTTTTCAATTAATAAGACCGCAGACGACGAATATAGAAAACGAAAAGGAAACGATCACATTCCGCTTTCATTCGTCTAGGAAAAAAGACAGAAGAGGAACTTTCAGTACTCAAATCCCAGTAAAGATAGAAAAATAATAAATGATGGTTTTGCTTGTTTTCGATTCAGAGGGATGCACGCCCGCTGGACAGGCTGTTTCTACCATTGCAGGCGTCATCAGCAGCGTTCGTTAGAGTGCACTCGTCTGAATCGAAAAATAACAGCCTGTTCAGCGGGTGCGCATCCCTCTGAATCGAAAAAAAGCAAAACCATCATTTATTATTATTGGAATATGTTTTTGTAATGTTCATATAAACCACCCTTTAGGTTGTTATTTAAAATGTATATAAAAAAATAAGTAGGTAGTTGTTGATAAAAAAGTAGAATGTAGTTGTTGAATAAAAAATAAAAAGCAGTTTTTCATGAAAAGTCAAATCTCTAGTTCTTTCTTAAATTAAATATATAAAATCTAATAGGTTATGTGGCCCCAGATCATACTTAACTACTGCGTATATTCAGTTTAAATGTATCGGTGTGTCCGAAAAGCAAGAAAGTATATTTAAAGACTTTTCCGGTGTGTCCGAGGATAAGGGTTTGTCCCAGTAAAAAGAAAGAACTAGAGTGGCGTGTGTCGCCGTGAAATTTGAAGCTGAAATAATGGGTGACGAAATAGATATATCCACAGTTAGTAAATTTGATGGAGTTAACTTTCAACAGTGGAAGTTCCAACTGAAATGTGCCTTAAGGGCAAAAGGTATATATGGAGTTATTGATGGCTCGTTAGTCAAACCAGAAGTAGAAGGAGACGAATTACAGGCATGGTTTAAAAAGGATGCCCAGGCTATGTTCACTTTAACATCTGCAGTGAGTTTAAATCAGATTACTTTAATTGAAAGTTGTAATACTGCTAAAGAAATTATGGAGACCCTTGAGTCTATTTACGAGCAGAAATCAGAATCAAATAAAATGATGTTGCATGAACGGTTTCATCAATATAAGATGAGTAGCCTAGATACTATCGCTCAACACATAGCAAAAGTGCAGAATCTTGCTAAGCAAATTAAAGAAGCAGGTGATGATGTGAGTGATATTGCTATTATGACAAAAATACTGAGTACATTGCCCCAAAAGTACAGAAATGTTAGACAGGCATGGTTGTCCGTAGACAGTGCTAAACAAACTATAGGTAACCTCACCGCAAGACTGTTAGATAAAGAAATGAACTTAACTGCATATGAAGAGACAGAACAAGCACTGGCAACAATGTCATTCAAAGGAAAATATGATCAGAAAGGTCAAGAAAAGGGTGTAATATGTTTTGGATGTAGAAAGCGGGGGCACATTGTCAAATTTTGCAGAGAGAAAAAGAACGAACAAGAAAACAGTAGTAGCAGGTCATATAGAAGTCATAGTCGAGGCAGAGGTGGCTTTAGTAACTACAGAAAAGGTTACAAAAAGATTGACAGAGCACAAGCTGGCAACTCTACAGAAAATCAACAAGGTGGTTCTTCGAGTAGCGCATATTATAATGTTAATAATGAGAGTGCATTCAACATAGAAGAAAAACAACTAGAAAAAGTGGATACAAGTGATGATTGGATTATGGACAGTGGTGCATCAGCACATATGTGTTACAGGGAAGAATATTTTTTTTAAAATTGACAGAACTTTTACATCACAGGTATCACTTGGCAATAATCAAACACTACCAGTACAAGGTAAGGGAACTATTAAAATAGAGAAGTTGATCAATGGACAATGGTTTAAATCCACTATAAATGATGTGCTATATATCCCACAGTTGAGAAAGAATTTATTTTCAGAAGGTGTTTTGACAAACAAAGGTATGAGTGTAATTAAGATTAACAATGAAGCTAAAGTATATGAAAATGAGAATCTAGCAGCAGTTGGTATAAAGGATAGAAACAACACATATAAAATGATGTTTCGCACAATAATATATAATGCATGTGTGACTTCAGTAGATGATTTAAAGATATGGCATGAAAGACTGGGACATGTTAATAAGAAATATTTAGAAGAAATGGTAAAAATGAACTTAATCAAAGGTGTTACAGAAAAGAAACAAGATTTTGTGTGTGAAGGTTGTTTAATGGGAAAACAACATAAGAAGACTTTTAAAGGGAGACCACACACTAAGTTACTTCCTGGAAAAAGAATATTCAGTGATGTTTGTGGACCTATGCCAACTGAATCTGTACGAGGAGCACGTTACTTTGTAACATTCAAAGATGAGTACACAGGGTATAGAGTAGCATATTTTATTCGACATAAAGCAGATGTACTAGATTGTTTCAAAGTATATAACAGAAAAATTAAGGCAAAGTATGGCTATTCTGTTGAAAAACTGCATACAGATAATGGTACTGAGTATACAAATAATGCTTTCAAATTGTATTTAGAACAAGAAGGTATAGAGTTAGAAACCACAGCACCATACACTCCAGAGCAAAATGGCAGATCTGAGCGAGATAATAGATTAATTGTAGAAATGGTTCGATGTATGTTATACCAATCTGGAGTAGATAAGAGACTATGGGCAGAGGCAGTTAATACTGCCATCTACATTTGCAACAGAATTACAAGCAAACAGACACCAGGTTCTACAGCTTATGAACAGTGGACAGGGCAGAAACCTGTATTTGACCACATGAAAGTGTTTGAGTGTGATGCATATGTACATATTCCTGACCAGAAAAGAAAGGAAACTAGATGCAAAGAGTGAGAAGGTTATATTTGTTGGATATGACAAAAACTCTACAAATTATAGATTATTCAACCCAACAACACAGAAAATAGTGATATCTAGAAATGTGTTTTTCAATGAGAAAATGTACAGTGCAAAGAAAGACAATGTGACCAAGATAGCAGCAGAAGATGATGTGACAATTTTTGAAATACAAGAAAATGAACTTAAAGAGAGACAAGAAGAACAAATAAACGTTAATAATGGTAGGGGAGCCCAAGCGGGGATTTTTGCAGTTACTCGAGCGCGTCAGATTATCATATGGGGAGAAACCTGGTACACTGCAGATGTACCTCTACCATATATTGGCTCCTAACACAGGGGAGTTCGTTAAGGGGGGCCCGAAAAAAGAAATCTATCCTTAAAAAAACTCGAAATTGTCAGATTAAGATAAGGTAAGTTAAGTACATGCAAAAGAGTGTATATTTCAAAAATCTGACGATTTGAGCCGGGCGTAAGGAAATGGGTGAGCCCCAAAATTTCACAAGAATAAAGCGAATATTTCGCGAAACTAATGACAGATCGAAAAACTAAAAAATATGTGCTTAATATTTTTTAAAAATCTATCCAATGATATCAAACACGACTTCCCACGGAGAGGGGTGGGGGGTAAATTTAATATTTTAAATACGAATCCCGCGATATTTCGCGAAATGAACATCAGATCGAAAAACTGTAAAACACACTTATTCAATATTTTTGAAAAATCTATCGGATGGCACCAAACACAACCTCCCACGGGAGTGGGGTGGGGGGTTACTTTAAAATCTTAAATAGGAGCCCCCATTTTTTTATTGCAGATTTGGATTTCTTACGTAAAAATAAGTAACTTTTATTCGAAATATTTTTTCGAATTATGGATAGATGGCGTTATAATCGAAAAAAACAATTGTTGGAAATGGAAAATTCAGTTAAAAAATGGCAAGCGCCCACTAAAATGGAAAAGTTTACTTAACTTTTTTTGGTTTTAGGACCTACTCTTCACAACCTAATAGGTCCCCAAAGCGCTCGAGTGACTGCACATTTAGCATACTTTGCTCCCCTACCATAATGAAATAGAAGTTTTACAAGATGTTGACAATATACCCAACTTGAGACCACAACGAAATAGACGTTTACCAGCCAGATTAAATGATTTTGAGGTAAATTTTACTGAAATTGATATACCAGAGAGATATGAAGAAGCAGTGTCAAGTAGTGACAAAGAAAAATGGAAAACTGCCATAAATGAAGAGTTTGATGCACTAGTGAAAAATGAAACATGGACTATGGTTAAGAAGCCAGACATGCAGTTCGATATACAAACTGCATTTTTATATGGACATCTTGACGATGACATTTTTATGTCACCACCTCAGAAGCTGAAGTGTGAACTCGGACTAGTGTGTAAGTTAGATAAGTCGTTGTACGGTTTAAAACAATCACCACGGTGTTGGAATCGAAAATTTCACTCGTTCTTGGCTAACTACGGTTTTCAAAAATCATCAGCTGATCAGTGTGTTTATACTGGATATGTAGACAATATTAAAGTGATCTTAATCATTTACGTTGATGATGGTTTGTTATTTTCTGAGAAAAAGATAGCAATAGAGACAGTTTTATGTGCGTTAAAAGACTCTTTTGAAGTGACCGTGTCAGTTGGGAACTATTTTGTCGGACTAGAAATTACAAGAAACTTAAAGGCTGGTACAATGTTTCTAAGTCAAGCAAGTTATACAAAACAGATAATACATTTGGTCAACAAAATGCGAATCCTGTAAGTACACCAGAAGATATAAGTGCTGACTTAACAGGTGAATCAAATAAGAGCATGTTAGAAAATGAAATGCCATATAGACAAGCTGTAGGTTCATTAATGTTTTTAGCCGTAGTGTCAAGATCTGACATTGTACATGCGGTGTGAGTAGTCAGCCGTTATACAATTACAATGCAGCACAATGGAATGCCGTCAAAAGAATCATCAGGTACTTAAAAGGCACAATAAATTATGGCATTTGTTATGACAAATTCAATCAAGTTAACATGCATGGATACAGTGACGCAGATTATGCAGGTGATAAAGAAACTCGTCGTTCCACCACTGGCTACGTGTTTAAGATGGCAAATGGTCCTATTACCTGGACAAGCAAGAGACAGACCTCGGTATCTTTATCAACAACCGAATCTGAGTTTGTAGCTGCATCACAAGCAACAAAAGAGTTGGTGTGGCTTCAAAACTTTTTATCAGATCTTGAAGAACATGCAAGTTTGCCTACCACTCTATATATAGACAATCAGAGTGCAATAAAACTGATTAAAAATCCAGAGTTCCACCAAAGAACAAAACACATAGATGTGAAGTTCAAGTTTGTTCGTGAAAAGTATGAGCTTGGATATATGTTTCCAGAGTATGTTAATACAAAAGAACAAGAAGCAGACATCTTCACCAAAGCATTGCCTAAAAATCAATTTATTATTATTATTATTATTACATAGAAATAAGGGCTGGGGTCATGGAGACCCATAAGCCCATTTACAAGAAAAATGATATAGTACCTACATTACAAAAATTAGCTTCGCAAATAAACTATAGACTAATAGATTGTGCACAACACTGATCAGTTTACAAACAAATAACTGTCTAGTTGGTTTTTGAAAACATTAATAGATGGAGAATTTATAATTTCCGTTGGGAGACTGTTCCATATACTAAAAATGCGATTATACAGAAAATGTTGGCGCTTTATCGACGAAAAGGGTTCCTTCTTCACTTTCAAACTATGTCCACGTAGTCTGCTGTGATCGTCTAAAATAAACAAGTGTTGCAAATCTCCATATCCATACTTTAAAATTCGGAAGGTGATAATTAAGTCACCACGGAGTCGACGAGCTTCAAAAGTTGATAACCCGGCTAAAGAAAGTCTTTGTTGGTAATCTGGCCTTCTTCGTTTGAAACATAGTCTGGTGGCCTTCTTTTGAATATTTTCGAGAAGAGTTCTATCGCGCACTAATTCTGGGCACCAAACCGTTCCACAGTACTCCAGTAGGGGTCGGACATAAGTTTTATACAAACGAATAGAACCCGAAAATGATATTTTTGTAAAAGTCTTACTAAGTAGGTATAACTTACTATTCGCTCTTTTAGTAACGTTTGAAATATGCTCCGACCAACTCAAATTTTCAGTAATTGTTACACCAAGGTCACTATATGATTCCACAGTATCCAGTAAATGCCCGTCTATCGAGTAAGACAAACGAGGGTTATTTTTTCCCAAATGTAAAACCACACACTTATCTCTATTTAGAGGTAACATCCAATCCGAACACCACTTGAAGATCGAATCTAAGTCACTTTGTAAGTCTTGCCCATTCAAGAGTGGGTCAGCAAATATTTTTGTATCGTCTGCGTAGAAAGCTTTCCTAGATTTGATATGAGATTCAAGATCACTAGCATACAACACAAATAGAAGTGGACCCAAAACAGATCCTTGTGGAACACCACTTAAAACCGTTTTTTTAGATGACAGCGACTTGCCAACTCTAACACAAAACTCCCGATTTGTTAAAAAATCATTAATCCACTCAAGAAGTTGTCCGCGAATGCCAAAATGTTCTAGTTTATACATCAATTTTCTTCTTGGTACTCGATCAAATGCTTTTGCAAAGTCTAAATATATTATATCCACAGGTCGTTTTTTATCTAATGCTGCTGTCCACTCATTAACACACCACAGTAAATTAGTCATGGTTGATCGACTTTTCACAAAGCCATGTTGTTGTAGAGGAATAATTTTTTCTCGAAGTAAAAATTCTGAAAGACACTCTGTAATAATTGATTCCATAACTTTACAAATAACAGGTGTAAGGCTTATTGGTCTGTAATTATTAGGATCTAACTTATTCTCTTTTTTAAATATAGGTGTCACCGAAGCACTTTTCCAAATTAAAGGCAACGAGTGTGCATTAAAAGATGAACGCATCATTAGTGATAGTGGAACGGAGAGGGCATCTGAACATTTTTTCAAAAATAATGTAGAAATTTTATCGGGCCCTGGAGATGAGTTGTTTTTTAATTTGTCAATATGGCGCTGAATGATTTCAGGTGAAAAATCAATATAATCAATTTTGGGAATAACTCGTGGATTACTGATTATAGGAAACTGATTTTGAGACGGTTCAATAGCAAAAACTTTAGAAAATGTATCTGCGAGAATATTAGCGACCTCACACGTGTTCTGACAAATCGTTTCATCATGCTTTTTTAACAGTGGAATGGACACTTTAGAAGACATAGCAGACCTAACATATTTATACAGTTTTTTAAAGTCGTTGCAGCTTACAATAGATTCTTGATATGCCATTCTGGCTTCGTTGATATACTTTTTTAGTATTCCTGTGTAGTTTTTGTGAGTTTGCAAGTCACGTGTATCACCTGTACGTTTGTATTTTCGCCATAATTTTCTTTTGTGTCTTATAAGTGATATCAATTCACCGTTAATCCATGGCTTAAGTTTGTTCCTATAGTAAGTTTTTTTTGTAGTGTTGAGTCTTTTGTAGTTGTCAATGATGTTCATGAAATTATTCCAAACTTCTTCCGGATGTTCTAGACTTCCCAGTAGTAACGGCCAATCAACATCACGCAATTGAAGAGAGAGGTTTTCAAAATTTGTTATTTCATGTATAACTGTATTTTCAGAAAGATGATTATATTCCATAAGAAACTGTATGTTTGTCGTGATAACTACATGATCAGAATTGCCCACTGGAGTGCGAATCACCGGTTCTGTAAGCAACTGGTCATCATTTGTAAAAATCAAATCTAACGTTGATGGCAAATTGTTTATTCTGAAACGAGTTGGATTGGTAATCAATTGGTGTAGATTAGAACTTTGAACAAAATTTGTAAAAATGTTTTTCGAATTTGTTAGTTCATTGCTTACAATAGTCAAAGGCCAAGAGATATCGGCAAAATTAAAATCACCAAATAAGACAAGGTTTTCAAGGTTTGAAAGGAGTTCCATTTTTTCAATCAAGATTAGGTCATCTTCTAGGACAGTACTACCCGGACGATATATGCACGCCAAGTGAATAACAAGTGAATTAAGAGAAATTTTTAAACATAAAAGTTCAATGTTAGGTACAACAACATCCAGATTAGCAACAGAAAAAGTCTCAGAAATATCTAATGACAAGTATATGCACACTCCTCCCCCTCTTCGATTGCTGCGATCAAATCTGTAAAGAGAGTATCCATCTATAGTATATAAATTGTCAGAATCTTTTTGTGTTAGCCAAGTCTCGGTGATTAATATTATTTTAGGTTTTAAATCCTGAATATAACATAAAAGTTCATTAAATTTAGAATGCAATGTCGCTAAATTGGTATAAAAGCAGAGCCAGTCGTAAAAGCAGGTTTTTATAATATTATTGTCGAAAATTAGTGATTTTTGGTATACCACGTATGTATTTTATTGTTAAATTTTGCTCTCCGTTTTCTTTTCTAGTCTCTAACTCAGATCGCAATTCTTTTAAAAAGTTAACTTGCATAGGTGTCTTATCGTCAACAATGGATACATTTTTTGTTTTTGTTTTTTCTAAGAGTTTCCTTTTATTTCGTAGAATTTGCTTAGCTTCATACTCATTATTCATTACCATTTTAATCATTCTAGGAAATCTATCACCAACTTTGCCTACTCTAAAGAAAGTAACCGGGGTAGCATTACATTCTACAGCCGACAAAATTTCCTCCAAAAATTTTTTGTCTTCATCTTTTTTAGTTTGAACATCACCTGTAGATTCTGGTACGCCTCTGACAATAACATTTTTGGCACGATTAATACGATCGACGGCTTCATTGGCGATATTTTCAGCAAATTGTGGTGACGAATGTTGGTCAGCAGATGATAATTTAATTTCTAGATCATTGAATTTCGTTGTAATTTCAGCGATCTTTTCATCTATTTGACTAATTTTTAATTGTAGATCATCATTATATTCCTTAAGAATGGATTTTAAATTTGAAAACGCTTCAATATTGCTTGAGCAGCTGTTACAAATAATTTTAATGCCTCGCACCTTACATCTGGTTATGCGATCATCTTGGAGAAGCTCGGTACATGCCAGGTGAATTCCTCTTTTGCAGGCATCACATTGTAGGGCCGAACGTTCACGGTCGTCGATCGCTTTTAAACAATTAGCGCAGGTTTGACTAGTTGGCATGGTGGGAGTGATAGATAGTAATTAATGTAAATAATGTAAATAAAGCTGACCTTGCAATACGATGAATTTATCTACACACAGGCCTGGATGCACTTTTCTGGAGCCAAATTCACCAAACAGACTGGATAACACTTTAACTTATGTGCACTACTTTTTAAAAATTTAATTTCAGATAGTTTACCACTGCTAATTCCAAAACTAAACGGACTATCAAAATAACGTGTGTACCTTTCAACGGCTCGCTATACTATCGTATTTGAAATTTGAAATGCTTAGAATGAAAATTGGAATTGGGACGACAGAACAGAAATAGTAATTTGTTTTGTTAGCTAGTGTTGAATTTATTTGGTGGACATTTGTTATATTTTTTTTTTTAAATGGTTTGTTTATGGGTTGAACAACTTAACAAAAAGGTGGGAGTATTGGAATATGTTTTTGTAATGTTCATATAAACCACCCTTTAGGTTGTTATTTAAAATGTATATAAAAAAAATAAGTAGGTAGTTGTTGATAAAAAAGTAGAATGTAGTTGTTGAATAAAAAATAAAAAGCAGTTTTTCATGAAAAGTCAAATCTCTAGTTCTTTCTTAAATTAAATATATAAAATCTAATAATTATTTTTCTATCTTTACTCGGATTTGAGTACTGAAAGTTCCTCTTCTGTCTTTTTTCCTAGACGAATGAAAGCGGAATGTGATCGTTTCCTTTTCGTTTTCTATATTCGTCGTCTGCGGTCTTATTAATTGAAAAAGTCGCAGATTAAGGATGTTCCAGAAAGAACTTTCAAAACGAATAGTCTCAGATTTAAATAACTATTTACCATTTTTGGTGGATTCTGCATCTGAGACTCTTCAATTTGTTAAGAGATGTCGCTGTATCGCGTACTAATGGGGATTTTGAATCATATTTCAGATTCCCTTTAAATTGATGGTCCAGCTATTTTTCGATTCAGAGGAGTGCACTCTAACGAACGCTGCTGATGACGCCTGCAATGGTAGAAACAGCCTGTCAAGCGGATGTGCATCCCTCTGAATCGAAAACAAGCAAAACCATCATTTATTATTTGTGTATCTCTTCAATGTACTTGGTATTCAGTGTTATGGTGGAGTTTTCAAGTGTATCCAAGTTTCTGGAGATGATCATGAATTTGGTCTTTTTGTTATTATTCTCTAATCCCATTCACTTACTGTATTCTCCGATTATAGTGACAAGTTGTTGAAGATCGACTATGTTGTCACACAGTGGCGACGCGTGACTTTTTCTAAAGTGTTACCAAAACCAGATGTAAAAAATCTTATTTAAAAAAAATCTGTCATCCATTTTTGCTTCTCTTGTTCCTAAACTTTGCCTACACCCGAACTGAGAATCACTGATGTGAAACTCGTTAAACCAATTTTTGACGGTTTCCGTCGAAAAAGAGGAGTCAGTCACCTTTTACAGAATTCAAGCGCTTTTTGATTTCGCTGCGGGATTTCTCTTCTAATAACAAGAGTCGAATCACTGACTGATACTGATGTTTTTCCATTTTTCTAAAATCCCCAAACACGCCCGCTTACAAACGCGGTCAAAATAAAACTACGAGTCCCATTGGGCTGATACTTTGACACAGGCCGTCTACAAGAATGTATTATACGATGGTAGATTTCTCTTGCGATAGTGGCGTCATCGGGCGGAGAGGCTAAGTACTTATCGGACCACCAACGTATTACTTGAAGTTGATCTGTAATAATTTTAAGTTTACTTATTTTACCATCACTCAACATAATTCACTCTGCATAAAAGAAAACATACATTTTTGTCAACATCCGTGAACATGTAATTTGTCACTGCATCAATATTGGCCATCTTCAATGCTGCTCTGTTCATAAAAAATGCTGAACGAATTGTCTCAAAGGGGTTAGATTTTGCTCTGGCTTGACACAGTTCAATAATGTCCATTTCTTCAAATATGTCCTAAAACATGTTTAAAGATGCATGAGTTGGTAAAAAGTGACCACCGTCTACAAGTCTACATGGTTATGATGGATGGAGGACAAAAATGTTTTACTTTTACTATTTTTCAAAAAACTCTCTAAAGTTGTTAACGTTAACTATGATTATAGGTCATGTGGTACACTCTGACGTCACTGGGGACGATCATATACAGTGCGGTGGAATAAGTGTTGCCCCCCCTGTTAACTTGTTTATTTTAAGAATATAAGCAAAACGCTCGGACAGGTCGATTTTTAAACTAACCATAGTATATTATAGCATCAACGTTTCGAACTTTACGCGATCCCTCTTCAGGTGACACGCATAACTTTGATTTTTTTAAATGGTAAAGTACATCATGTGACACCTCATTTAACAGCTTTTAAAATACTGATTTCAAAAATGTATAATACTTTAATCCTTTTTGAGATCGCAGGCCCAAAATTTCGGTCGAACTCTTTTTAAACGCATTAATTTTTTTCGAATTCTGAGAAAACTAATAAGTATTTTTGAAAACTTAAACGCAGAATGAAAGATTAGATTATTACCGAGGGCTGACAGTCCCTTAGAATAAACAAAAAGTTTCTTTTGAATGATATATTTGAAATTAAAAATCACACTAAATTTTCTCTTTTTTCCACCACTGTGACTTATTAAAATAAACATTATAGGAGTTCTCAGGGACTTTGGACCATCGAGAATACTGTAATATTTCATTCTGCGTTTAAACTTTTCAAAACTATTTATTGGTTTTTTCAGGATTCGAAAAAAATGATTGCATTTAGAAACAATTTTACCGAAATTTTTCGCCTACGCTCTCAAACAGGATTAAAGTATTATACATTTTGGAACTCAGTACTTTAAGAGCTTTAAAATGAGGTGTCACATGATGTACTTTCCCATTTAAAAAAATCAAAGTTATGGCTGTCTTTACGAAATCGCATCTGCGTGGGTGTCTGTAAGTAAAGTCTTGACAATTTTGTGAATTTATGGAGAAAACTGTTACCAAACATCGATAATTATGTCGAACTAGCAGTTTAGAGAAGACGAAAATGAACTGCTTGTCTTTACAAGTTTAATGAACGCATTTCCGGGGGGGAGGGGAGAGAATATGGGCGAAAGCAACCTACAAGAGTATTTAGACTGCAACGCTACCTACCCAGGATGAGTATTTAAGGGATAAGAAAATGCTGAGAAGAAAACGAGGAAAGTGATGAAGAAGAGTAGCTTGAACCTGGTGAACAAGTGACTAACAACGCGACCTTGTGGTCACGTGAAAGAATACCTAGAGGACCAGGACGACGTGCTACTTGCTGAAAGACTAATGCTGTATAAAGTGCAATGTAGAATAAACAAACACGTCTTCCACTCAAAAAAGCAAAAACAAGTAACAAACAAGTGTAAAAATTTAGGTCATCATCATTCAACCAATTCACGTCCACTGCTGGACATAGGTCTCCCCAATTGTTTCCACAATTTACGGTTTTGTGCTGATTGTTGCCAGTTTTTACTAATCCGCCTGATATCATCTGTCCATCGCGTAGGCGGCCTTCCTCTACTGCGCTTATCTTCCCTCGGTCTCCATTTCATCAGCTTTCGTGTCCATTTTGAGTATTTCAGCCTGGCGACGTGTCCTGCCCAGTTCCATTTAAGCCTGGTGATACGTTCTACAACATCTGCGATACCGGTTCTTTATCTGAGATCTTCATTTCTTATTTTATCCCGTAGGGTTACACCCAGCATGGATCTTTCCATACGCCTTTGAGCAACCCGCATTTTCGACGCTGTTGCCTTGGTTAGAGTCAGTGTCTCTGCTCCATATGCCATTACCGGCAGCACACATTGATCAAACAAATGTCTTTTCAAACCGATCGGTATACTGCTCCTAAATATGTCTCTCAGAGCTCCGTAGGCTGCCCAAGCAAGAGTTAATCTTCTTTTTATTTCGCATGTTTCTTTATCTCTGCCAATTCTAATTTCATGACCCAAGTAAATGTACTTTTCCGCTAGTTCTACTTCTTGTTCACGTATAATCAGCTGTCCGCTAGGAATCAGATTAGTCAAAAATTTAGGTACACATTGAAAATTGTAAAAAAGCTTTAGGTGAAACTACCTTTTTATGTTTTGCATTTATGTATGACTTCATGTTACGGCTTATCATCGATTTTCGTTATCCGCGACAACCGTGCCACTCAACCCCACGGATAAACGGGAGTTGACTGTAGTTTAAATATACATAGAAGAATATGAAGGAATTTTAAGGCTGACAGCCGAAGTTTGACGTTACAACTATCATATTGTTATTTGTAAACAAAGGTTGAAAAGCCAGGGTTTGCCTACACGCAAGCCTTTTTAAGATAATACCACCATCATTTGGTCTTACATTTTTATGAAATATAGTTTTTTAGTGATATTCGCCAAGCAAAAGTTAGGAACTTTTATGAACCATTGTATTTTGTATAATAAAAATGGTAATGTGCTTTTCCCCGGATTGTAAAGACTATAGTGAAAGAGGGATATGTAGATTCTTTGTGTTTCCAAAGGACCTGATTGAAACGAAGAGGCGAAGAAGAATATAGTGAAGAAAAAGAACTGAGTTTATCGACATGTCATATCCAGTCCATGTCCACCCTACCATCAGATAATAGACTAGATTAATATCAAACCACCCTTATATTTTAACACATTAAAATATTTTCTTTGAACATACTTTTGCATTCACAACATTATTGAGAATTTCTTCATCACAAAATTCAGTTTGGGTTTTAATATCCGTAACATGCTCTCCTTCTTTTATCCACGTTAACAGTTCTTCCTCTGTATAATCTGAAGCTGCTTCATTTTTTAGCCAAATCAAATTTTCCTTTATGTTCACCTCCTACAAAAATTTAAATTTAAAAAAGATATTTAAAAATATTTTATTTGGTTCATTGTATAGAAGAATGTGAATTTAATACGTTGACGGACAGTGCGTCAAATGTATAAGCAAGTGTTGTGACACTAAATATATTTCGCAAAGTAGAATAGGGAGAAATGCAACGTCTATAGACGTTGTGTCATATTACATCAATGGAAATTAAACGTCTATAGACATTTTGTCCGTCAACGTGTTAAAAGAGAAATATTCTAATGTGGATTTATTAAAAAACCTTATTTTTAATATCCTATTAAGACTATTAATAAAGTTCAGATAAAGTTTTAAATAAATAATAGTTATAGCTTCTGTATTGTAGAGTAGGGAGGGTGAGTCAAGTCCCACAGCACTTAGGCCACAATTGACCCATTATGCATCCTCCCAGGGGATTATCGTCTTTGGTTCATTATCCATCCTGCCATTTCCACGAAGGCGGACAAATCACCAAGGGATATCTCCCCTATGTCGGCAGATGTAAGCCAAGGCTCGCCGAACGCATACTCTCGTATTGACGATAACTCCGGACATTCACATAGGATATACTTGACAGTTTCGTCATCTCGTTCACACCTCCTGCACAGAGGTGTGTCTACTAGCCCCAGTGTATGGAGGTGTTTTCTTAGTTGACAATGGCCAGCTAAAAAACTGACTGTCAAGCGTAGGTTTTCCCTGGTCATTCTCAAGTACTTTTCTGATGCTGACTTCCCAAGGTTCCTTAATACTTATAGCTTAACAAATAATCCCGAGATGAAATGTGATTATAGTGGATAATGAAAGCTTACCCGCTAATATTCCATAAGCTATACATTAATACATTAATTTTTGAAGGAATCATAAGAGATTTGAATAAAAAAACAAATCAATAAAAAATAAAGAATAGGTGATATCAATTGTATAGATGACAGATGTGGTAAATACACTTTTTTTAAATAAGATATACACAGAGTTTGCACGTTTTAACCTAATCTTTGTTGTGCCCAAATATCGTAACTTCACTGCACACTGATTAATATTTATTTTGCTAACAGCCAAAATAAGATAACTGTTTGACTGAAAATAAGACTGAGGCTGTGAGTTTTACAATTGATCTTTTATCAAGTCATCATACAGAACAGAGAGTAGAGTCTTCTTGTGATCAAATCAACAGGTATTTAATGAAAATATCTAAATGTTTATTTAAATATTAAAATATCTAAACGCTTAGCTCCTGCCATCTTATATACTATCATTAAAGTTGGGATTTGTATGCATAAAAAATGCTTTAAAAAAATATGCGCATGGATATGTTAAATTATTGGCTTTAACGCTAGAAAGTCTGGCATAGCATGCCTACCTAGAAAGCCCGAAGGGATCATTTTGGCCCCACGTCGTTTAATCAAATAAAACTCAGTTCAAAAAAATTAAATCTACTCTAGACGATAGAATCTGAGTTAATTTTTTACTTTCATTGTTTAACACATTCGCTGCCTATCAAAAACATCCGGAACACCATACAGTTGGCAGTTTTTGATATTTGCCACACATTGCCTTGTTACAGCTGTGGCAATGATTGGAAGTATAATTTCCTTTACAAAATATTTTCAACTGATTTTTGTTTAAAAAATGTATAAACATTTTCAATTTCTTTGCAACACGAAAATGCAGCAGCTGCATAACACTCTGGTTAAATCGGAGAGTGCAGGAAGAGTCTATACCGGTGTCGGAGGTTTTTTCCCCCTCATCAGTAGTCCCATATCCTCTTCTCTCCGATTTTCCCAGGCATCATACTTTGGGTCTTTCCGAATTGCAAAGAAAGAAATGTCACAGATGCACTAGAGCCACCCACCGAAAGACAAAATAAGTTATCAATCGAAGTAGAACAGAAAACGACAATAAATATCGTTCCCATACCACCAGATTGACAACAGGTGGAATACTTTCTTTGGTTACAAAAGAACATAAGGTAAGGTCGCCAATTAAGGCCACCTTAACTTTTAAATATCTGTAATATTTTATTCAGGAACAATACGGGGGAAAACTCTTGTATAGCGTATTGTCTAACATTTTAACTATCGAATTTCAGGATAAAATACTTACTAAATAAATAAAGGAATATAAAATTTTAACATTGAATAAATCTGGAATATTTGGCCTTATTATGAACTGGTAGCTTAATAAGGCCAGTTTCATTTTTTACGCAAATTGAGGTGGATAATAAATTTTAAACCTAAGAATTAAAGAACAAATACAAAATTTAGTGAAAGAAACTTTTATTCATATTAAGAACAAAAATTTGTCAATACATTAAGCACACATATCGCACATTTACACACATCTAGGACAATTAGCTTTATTAAGACACTGTCTACTTTTTTTATTTAACATAAAAAATAATAAAAAGCAATATAGAGAAAAAACAGTTCCAGTTCCTTAAAAAGTATTAATTTACTATCGCTTTACAAAGAAAAAATAATTGGCTTATATTCATTAAGTACCATTTTAGTAATTTCATAACTTACCTAAAATTTATAAACGAACTTCCGCATCGTAACAAACACGTGTCTAGTCTACTTGGCGCTGCTATGTGATACTACCGACTGAATGGTTTAGACGATTTTGACTGAGAAAGACATTTACGGTGACCTCTAATATATAATATCTATATTTAAGAAAATATTTGCAATTGGCCTAATTAAGACACTGGCCTTATTTGGCGACACTACCTTACTACTACTACTACTAAAAGGAAAATACCAAAGAATGTATTCCACCTGTTGTCAATCTGGTGGTATGGGAACGATATTGTAACAAAAGAGAAATCTTGGCCGACCGCCGTATAACAGTAAACACCTCGAGAATGACGTCATCGAATGATCTAGGCCTCGGCGGAAAGGAGGAGGAACTTCTCGAACGTACGACCCGTAGGCGGAACACGCTGATAACTAGAGATGGGCGTCGATTGTTCCAGAATAACAACTGGGTATAAATACGGGCATATTTGTAAAATAAAGTTTAGTCTTAAGCTAAAGTTCGTAAAGTAAACTTGTATAAATAAATAATAAAGTCGTATATAAATACCCGAACGCTCGTTTATTACAGTTGGTGTCGGTGTTCGGTAAACTTAGTGCGATATAAATAAGTGAATTACAGAGAGACTTTAAAAGACTTTTGAACTTTATTCGTCGGGAATAACCGGAGTGCGTTAATTGTTCGATATTCGGAAAGACTTTAAAAGACTTTTGGACTTTATTCGTCGGGAATAGTTAAAGTGCGTTGATTGTTCGGTATTCGGAAAGACTGTTAAAAGACATTTTGGAAAGTACGTGTGTGCCGACCAAAGATGTTGCTACAAGAACTTACAGTAAAACAGCTCCGTGAACAGCTAGAGGAACGGGATCTGGACAGCAGTGGGCTCAAGATAGTCCTACAAGCACGACTCGAGGATGTCCTCACGAAGAACGGAGAAGACCCAAAGACGTTCCACTTCCAGTCAGCAGAACAAGCAATCTTATCGAAATTAAAAACTGTTTCTGAAACGATCGATGAAACTTCTAGAAAAAGCGACGAGAAATTCGAAAACGTTGCTAAAAGATTCGACGAGACTTCTCAAAAGATTGATGAAACTTTTAAAGAGGTCTGTAGACAAAACAACGAAAAACTTGAAGAAGTTTGTAAACAGAACAATGAGAAATTTGAAGAAGTTTCTAGAACATTCGATAAGATACAGAAAAGTGTAGACGACAATAAAGAAACGTTAGAAGAGAAGATCAAACAACTAGAGACTATGGTAACCAATACGAAAGTTCTACCTTCAGTTAATGCAGTAGTTTTGGCCGTAGAAGAGAAGATCAAAGAATTAGAAAGCATGATAACCGATACAAAAGTGCAACCGTCAGTTAATGCAGTAGCTTTAGATCCTGTAGTGAAAGATGAACTACCGAGAGACGAAATGTCGCATAATATGAGATTCAAATTACCACCATTTGACGGAAAGTCCTCTTGGTCCATATACCTTAGACAATTCGAAGCTATTGCGACCGCCAATCATTGGACCGAACAGGAAAAGGCTGTTTCCTTGACTGCTGCTTTGCGAGGTGATGCTGCAGATATATTAAGATCAATTCCTAAGGGTCAAGAAAATTGTTACCAGACCTTGTTCACTCGTCTAGAAAAACGCTATGGAGATGCCCATCTACAACAAGTATACAAAGCACAACTGCGAAGTAGAAGTCAACGAGCAAGTGAGAATCTGCAAGAATTTGAAGCAGATGTGGCTCGTGTGGTGCGGTTGGCTTATCCAGAGGTGCCAGACAGCGTTTTAGAAGAAATTGCAGTAGATACCTTCGTCCATGGGCTGAAAGAGGGTGAACTACAGAAAGCTTTACGACTAGCAAGACCGAAAGTTTTAGATGAAGCACTTGCTACTGCCTTGGAACACGAGGCAGCTAGCCAAGCTTCACGAAACAATCGAGTAATAGCCGTGGAAAAAGGCGATAAGAGAAAAGATGAACGTTTGGTGGAAATGGTACGGAGGGTGATTCGTGACACGATGCCGAAGAGACGCGTGAAGAGGGCTGGAAGAGTTCGTTCAAATACAGATGCTTCCTCGATACGGCCATGCGGTGAAAGTTGTAATCACCGGCTTAAAGTAGAGGAACAGCGTTGCCCTGTGAGACGAACTACCGTAGTTAATGAACAATGGCAGCCCCAACAGCTACAACACGCCCAAGAAGATGATCCATGTATAAAAAGAGTATTGGATTGGATGCAGCAAGGTGAGAGACCTAGTTGGCAGAACATTAGTGCATGTAGTCCAGAAGTCAAGGCCTACTGGAGCCAATGGAATTGCCTGGTACTAAAAGATGATCTTCTGTACAGAACCTTTGAGAACGATGATGGTACAGAATCTAAGCTGCAGTTGATTGTACCTAAAAGTAAAGTGTCAGAAGTATTGCGTCAGTTGCATGACGGTACATCAGGTGGACATTTTGGTATTACGAAGACTCTGCAAAAGGTTCGAGAACGGTTCTATTGGGTGAACTGTAAAGATGATGTAAGAAGATGGTGCCGGAAACGTGAACTGTGTGCATCCGGTAATGGTCCAGTTGGTAAAAAGAGAGCACCCATGAGAGAGTACAATGTTGGAAGTCCTATGGAAAGAGTAGCAATCGACATTGCAGGTCCATTTCCAGAAACCGATGCTGGAAATAAATACATTCTGGTAGCCATGGACTATTTTACGAAATGGACCGAGGCCTATGCATTACCGAATCAAGAAGCTGCTACCGTTGCAGAGGTACTTGTTAAAGAATTCTTCAGCCGATTTGGTGTTCCCTTGGAGATCCACTCCGACCATGGGCGAAACTTTGAGTCAGCTCTTTTCCAAAACGTTTGTAAATTGATTGGTGCCAATAAGACCAGAACAACACCCCTGCATCCTCAATCAGATGGAATGGTCGAGAGGATGAACCGAACGATGGGTAAACACTTGTCCAAAGTTGTATCTGAACATCAGCGAGATTGGGACCAACACATTCATTTATTCCTGATGGCCTACCGCTCGGCCGTGAATGAAACTACAGGTCAAACACCAACCTGCCTGATGTTGGGTCGTGAAGTTCGTTTGCCCTGCGACCTAGAGTTTGGCTGCAGACCTTCCGAGGAATATGTTGCAGGCGAAGAATACGTAGACCGCCTGAAGTTACGAATGAACAACATTCATGAACTTGCCCGACAACACATCCAGATAGCCAGTGACAGAATGAAAGATCAATATGATTCTCGCTGCAAGAATGAAAGCTTCGAAGTAGGTGATCTTGTCTGGCTTTATAATCCACAACGTCGTCGAGGCCTGTGTCCTAAACTGCAAAGACAATGGGAAGGTCCGTATGAAGTTAAGAAGAAAATAAATGACGTAATATACAGAATTAAGAAGTTACCAAACGGTAAACCAAAAGTTATTCACATAAATCGTCTTGCACCATATGCTGGCTCAAATGAAGCAGAGGAAGCCCGAGTCCTCCAACAGGAGATGAAAGATGCACCACAGCCAAGTTGGAATTTATGTCAAATTACGCAGAAAGAAAGAGTGCTAGATTCGGCGTGACCACAGAAGTTCAGCAAGATCTGTTTGGTGTTCCAGAAAACGTCTCTCTAGCCCACTGTGTTGCCCAAGACCTCGAGATGACTAAAGGAATCTCGTCCGTATTCAATAGAAAGTTCGGCCGCCTGGACGAGTTAAGGAATCAACAACCTAAAATTGGAAGAGTATTGCGATTGGAAGATGGTCCTCGATCTTTGCTGTATATAGTGACCAGGAAGTCTTATACTGACACGCCAAGCTACGAGAACATATGGCGTGCTCTAACTAATTTGAAGAAAATCGTGTGTAATTATGACATCAAAGATTTGGCTATACCAAAAATAGGCCATGCAGTAGAAAATCTGGATTGGAAGATTGTGAGAAGCATGCTTGAAGTGATCTTCAGAGAAACTGGCGTACGAATTACTGTGTGTTGCATGAACCCGAAGATGTCATACCCTTCAAAGACAGTAGACTGCTATTTCTTCTTGAAGGGTGTATGCAGAGCTGGAGAGTCGTGTAGATTCCGCCATCCTGGGCCTTCATCTAGAGTTGCTGATCGGGACGCTCAGATCTTAAGAGGGGAGCAGTGTAACAAAAGAGAAATCTTGGCCGACCGCCGTATAACAGTAAACACCTCGAGAATGACGTCATCGAATGATCTAGGCCTCGGCGGAAAGGAGGAGGAACTTCTCGAACGTACGACCCGTAGGCGGAACACGCTGATAGCTAGAGATGGGCGTCGATTGTTCCAGAATAACAACTGGGTATAAATACGGGCATATTTGTAAAATAAAGTTTAGTCTTAAGCTAAAGTTTGTAAAGTAAACTTGTATAAATAAATAATAAAGTCGTATATAAATACCCGAACGCTCGTTTATTACAATATTTATTGTCGTTTTCTGTTCTACTTCGATTGTTAACTTATTTTGTCTTTCGGTAGATGGCTCTAGTGCATCCGTGACATTATTTCTTTCTTTGCAATTCGGAAAGGCCCAAAGTATGATGCCTGGGGAAATCGGAGAGAAGAGGATATGGGACTACTGATGAGGGGAAAAAACCTCCGAAACCGGTATAGACTCTTCCTGCACTCTCCGATTTAACCAGAGTATTATGCAACTGCCGCATTTTCGTGTTGCAAAGAAATTGAAAATGTTTATACATTTTTAATTCATTTACTCTTTTGTTGAGTACTAAGGAATCTTTCTTGTTGGAACTTTTACCGCGCTGAGCAGATGGGTTGTGAATTATTTAAAATTCTCTCATCTTAATTTTCTTGGCATCCTGTATGATTTATAATTTTGAAAATCTCAGGAGCTTGTTACCAAAGAAAGTATTCCGCCTGTTGTCAATCTGGTGGTATGGAGACGATATTTATTGTCGTTTTCTGTTCTACTTCGATTGATCACTTATTTTGATTTTTTTTCGTTTTTGGATAGTAACAGTGATAGTTGTTGGTAGACCTGGTGTTGCTAGGAGTAGTTCCAGATTTCGGGAGGCAAGCTATGGGGCCCATAATTCTCCACACTTACGAAGACTCAGTCTACTTCCAGTTATTTCTTTATAAATAATCCATGCATTTATTGCTTTTAAGTCAAGATTATTATAAAACACGTACATAGGCCATCGTCTTGAAGTTACTTCTGTAGTATAAAGACGCGTCATTTGGTCCTCTACACCAACAATTGTATCTTTGTGTTCACTTGTGTTCACCAACAATTGTATCTTTATTACGTAGATGATCAGTACCAGTATAAGGGTAACCATTTACAATAAACATACAAAAATATAATTTTACCCATCCGACAGGAATTTGAAAGAAAGGCTCGTCGAATTTCCCAGAAAACGATAATAACTTCTTCTTCTTCTTCTTTAGCCCATATCTATCTAACTTTCGACATAGACCTCCCTAAATCTTTCCATAACTGTCTGTCCTTGGCTGCGTTTTTCCAGTTAGTTCCTGCAGCTTTTACAATATCGTCCTTCCATCGCATCTAAGGTCTTCCTCTTCTTCCTGTCCACTGTCTCCAGTTTTGTATTTCAGCATAATAACTTACACAGGGCGAATTTGGACCCTTTAGACTTCTATGGTAGATTTGTTAGAAAAACCATTTAATAAATTTAGTAAACAATATTTTTTTGTGTTAAATAAGGCTTTGTATCAAAATATAAAAAGTCATAAAATATGAAATTATTATTGCCTCAAACAAAAAACCTACAATAACTTCAAATCGCAACAGGGGCCAAATTGGCCCCTCCGACTTTCTAGTGTTAATATGTTAAATATAATACATTGTTCTTAAAATTTAAATATTTTTATGAGCTTCATTTAAGAAGAATGTTTGCATATTGAAATAAAGGTAACAATAATAAAACCACAAATGGTAATTTAAATAATATTTTTACATAGAAAATCATTATTATTTAATGCATAGCGTTTCCCAACCGGTGGGTCGCGACCCACTAGTGGGTCGCGAGCGGATTTCAGGTGGATCGCGGCGTGGCTCTTACAGTGTCTGAATAACATACATATGCGTATTATTATGGGTGTGGAATGGGTCGCGAATATGAAAAAACATCAGAAGGTGGGTCGCCAGACATAAAAGGTTGGGAACCACTGAATTATACAATAACGTGTGATCCAAAATTATTGTCACCATAGGTGGCTCTGAACGACAGAGATAGCTATACAGTGCATGTCTATTCTTAATTCAGAGATATTGGCGAGGAACGCAAAGTGGGCGACGCCTGGTGGCGAAATTGAAAATCATCA
Organism: Diabrotica virgifera virgifera; assembly: GCF_917563875.1. Taxonomy (NCBI): domain Eukaryota; kingdom Metazoa; phylum Arthropoda; class Insecta; order Coleoptera; family Chrysomelidae; genus Diabrotica; species Diabrotica virgifera. The sequence continues at coordinate 176,370,154 of NC_065451.1, forward strand.
ACTCAAGGAAAACATTGACTTTGCCATTAACTTGTGTACATATTTGCGGTCAGTTTATGTTGTAATTAACAATAATTTCGACTTAAAAAACTATTGCAGTGTTCCTCAGTATTCATTCCTATTATACTCTACGTAATGACCTAAATTAACCAATGCCAAATCACACATTTTGTTAATTTAACGTTTGTATTAAATGTAGTACTTTTTAATGTTTAAGCGACTGCAAAATTAAATAAATGAATAAAATGTAGTACATATTCTGTACATATAATGTACATTGTTATGAAAAATATCCCGACCACTTCGTAATTTCCAGAACACAATTATTATAAAATAAATTCACCTACTTAGTTTCCAAGTTTCCAGTTTTTATTTAATTAAAAATTGTTATCTGTCGGTGTAAAATAAACTGTAGTGCACCTATTAATGAAATTAAAAACAAAATTAGAAATCCTAAGATAGATTAATAATTTTGAGAACGCTGTGTGATTATCGGGGGCCAGATTTTTTTATGAAAAAAAGGTAAAAACAAATCAGTAGTTAGCATCAAATTTTAATGAATGCATACAGATTAAACATAATTTTGAGTCGTCTTTAACTTATAAGATGTCTTAGTTGCAAAACTTAGTGGTTACTTTGTCAAAACACTCCTGTAAATGATTTTAATTTAACGTTTTAGAACTGAGAATTCAAATGACAAAATGAATTGTTTACTAGCGTTGTCGTCCATCTTTGAAATTTTGAGCGCCCTCTGTTGGAATTTAATTTTGCGAATACTTTCCAATTTACGTCAACTTAACAAGAAAAGTTAGGTTATATAGAGCTGTTGTTGGTAGACATATACAGCATCGTGTTTGATTTTATTTATTATTGTTACTTATAATTTTGTGAATTCTTTTTATTTTTGATTAAAGTTCTGTGTTAAAGGTTTTGACTGATTTTTTGTTTTATAATGTTAATCAAAATTAATTGATAAACCAATGATATAAATTCAGATTAAAACAAGACATATGTAATTTTTTGCAGGGCTAGCTTTGATCCCAATAATTGTGGATCGCTCGTTATAATACAATATAACAAATAGATATAATTTGTGTTTGATATCATAGTTTTATCACTTAATAATTAAATATACTCCATCTAATTCACTTACCGTTGCACGTCATCCGCGTAATAGCCTGTGACGTCACATGATACCAACATGAAATATTTAGGCGGTAGGTGTGTTCTTTTTTAGAATCACTTTGCCGAGTACACTGGCATTACAGCCACTAGACATATTTTATTATATACGCGTAGAAATAATATTTAAAGATTTCTATTACCTAATGTTAACTTAAAGAAATACACAATAATATGTTTCATTTAATTTGTATAAATGGATTAAAAAGCGTTTTTATGAAGCACATTTGTTCGGAATACACTGTAACTGTAATCGAACGAAGGTGATATTTTGGCATAAATTGGTAACATTTATTTGACAGTTGCGGTGATGACACTTCATATTTATTTATATTCTTTACTATAAGTATATTTACTGTTTTTATTATGTACTTTAACGTAAGATTATAACTTAAATTTTGTTTTCTATTTCTAAAGTTTTTATTTATTTACATTGAATATTAATTTGTTTTGTGTATAATCCACTTCCGCAAAAGGTATGTGATATATTTGATTTAAAATGAATTCAAGAATTTTTTGTAATTGGGCAACAATGTCAACTTAGATCTCTAACGTAGATAATGACATGCAATGAATGGTAAGTAAATTAGACGGACTGTAACTATAAACTCTCACAATCAGATTTACTTAATTTGGTATTATAATAATTAATAGTTTTATAATCCAGATTTTTAAAGTAAAATTTTATCTTCTGTTGTTCAAAATCGTTTTAAATGAAGAAAATGTCCTTTTGACGGCAACAACAGCCAGATGTTCAGAATCAATTGGAAACTATAATAATTTTAATCATGAACTGGCCTACCTAGAGACAAATTTTTTTGATATTTCTTTTACCATTGAACCTCTATTATGTGTTTTAACAATAAAATAAATACAACCTTTAATATATTATTTTTAAATAGGTACATCTGTACATCAGAATTCCCCAATATTACTTTATATGTAAATGTTGATATTATTGCAAAAGCACATAATAAAAGGCGTACAAAATGTAATAAATAGAATAGTTTGAAATTCCCAATTGATATTAAGCAGGTAGGAGGATTTGAAAACTTGTTAATGCATTTCTTGTTATTTATTTATTTTTAAACTTAATATTGTTCTGAAGCTATTTTCTTGTGGTGATATAATTTACTATTTTTTGGGGAATAAGCGACCATTTTACTTTAAAATAAGTTTATTTTGACCTGTCAATTTCCACTTCATAAATTGTTCTCAAAATACAAAACATTAAGGCTATGGGTACATAATTCGCAAATATTTTACGTGTAACCCTACTTTTTCTGTCTTTACACGGCAAATTACGTGTAGTAAAATTCACACTGGTATGGATATGTAAACATTACTAGAATGTCATTCTACTTGAAAATGTCATCATTAATTTAAAGAGATGGGTTTTGAATGTTCTTGGATAACTGTTATTTTTATAATTGGAAATTGTTAATTCAGTTAATAAATGTGATAATTTTTTCACTAACTATGTATTCAGTGATTATAATAATTTATTTGTACAACAAAGACTAATACTCAATCGAGAAAAGAGGAAAAGTGTTAAAGTGATTTTTTAATAATATATTGTTATGGAACGCTTACAATTTTGAACATCTTTAACAACAAAATACTTGGATCACAGAATATATTATCCTGATGTATTCTCTGCTTGGATCTTCCACAAATAATACACAATAAATACCTTTTTATTAAGTTCACGTCTTAAATCAATTATTTATCAAACACACTATATATCAATAATATTTAATCAATAACTCAACATATTCCCGATGCAATGTCAAATATTTAAAATTGTCACTGATTGTCAGTGTCTGACTGACAATATATGCTGACAATATTATATTCGGCTGAGTGCGTTGTAAGACAAAGATAGATTTGGAAAATATTACCACGGCATTGTGTTCATTTTTTTCGAATCCTAAAAAAACCAATAAATATTTTTGAAAAATTTAAACGCAGAATGAAAGACTAAATTATTACCGAGGGCCGAAAGTCCCTTAGAATAAATAAAAAGTTTATTTTGAATGATATATTTGAAATTAAAAATCACACTAAATTTTCTCTTAGTTTTTCACCCCTGTAACTTATTAAAATAAACATTATAGAAGTTCTCAGGGACTTTCGGCCCTCGCTAATAACGGAATCTTTTATTCTGCGTTTAAATTTTTCAAAAATACTTATTAGTTTTCCCAGGATTCGAAAAAAATGAATCCCCATTTGAATAGCATTGCAGCCGAAAATACGTTCCGATCCTCTTAATACATTTATTAATGTTTTGGCAAACTTTTACCATTAACACAAGCTAAGAAGTTATTTATTAATTAAAATACCTATGTATCAAGTGTACGTGGATTCCGAAGATGAATAATATTTTTTGAGTTTATGTTTTTTGAGATTAGGGGCTGTAAGATGTTATGTGTTTTTGATACTAATAGAATATGGACTTAAAACTGGACACTGAAGCAAGAACAGGAACACATAAATAAGATACAGTCATTTGAAATGTGGTGTTACAGAAGGATCCTTAACATGTTAAGTGCTATGGCGGTCCCTAGGGACCATTATAGAAAGTTCCCCATACGCCATGGAGGTCTTTAGGAACCGATGCATATTGATGAAAGCTGCTTGGTCCGGGAGGCATTTTTTCAATATTTTGTCTCGTGCTTAAAGTGTTAAAATAGCATGAACACAGAAGAAAACAAATATGAAAGTATTGAGAGAAAATAAGAAAGTTACAATATACATAATAATGAGGGGACAGCAATATGAAATGCTAAGAATGATATTATACTGAAAGACAAGAGGAGAAAGGATTATAGGAAGAAGGAGAGTATCATGGTTGAAAAATGTAAGGGACTGGATTAAAAGCTGTTTATTCGAACTCATCTGAGCAGAGATAGATAGAGTAAAGATAGTGGTGATGATATTTAACTTCTGATTGTGAGACAGCACTTAAAGAAGAAGGTTCATCATCTTGGTGCTACAGCCCTTAGAGGGCCTCGACCTTCTCAAGCTTTCTACGCCATTCTGTTCTGTCCCTTGCTTGCATTTTCCAGTTGCCGACTCCGATCTTCTCGGCATCCTGTGTTACCCCGTCCATCCACCTCAGCTTTGGTCTACCCCGTCTTCTCATTCCCACGGGTTGCGCTGTTAGAATCTTTTTTATCATGTTCGATTCAGGGGCCCGGGCTACATGTCCTGCCCACTACAGGCGGTTTCGCTTAATTATAGTGATAATATCTTTTCCACCAAACGTATGCTTGTAGATATTCTGCAGTTCAAAGTTATATCTACGCCTCCATATTCCGTTCTCACAGACCGCTCTGAATATCTTACGTAGCACCTTTCTTTCAAAAATCGACAGAGCGGATTCATCTGTTTTAGTTAGCGTCCATGCCTCTGATCCATATGTGAGAACGGGGACTATCAATGTTCTATACAGCCTTATACGAGTTTTTTGAGACAGACGTTTGTTAGCTAAGCAGTGGCGGCTCGTATAACTTTAGGAAGGTAGTGCCAGAATCCGGGCAGCTGCCTAAATTTTTTGTGGCGGTTTTACGATATGGTCAAAAAGGATATAAAATATAAATAGAGTATCACGATAAGCTGAATTTAATTGGGTTTTTATATTTAACTTACCAAGCATTGAAAAGCTAAACACGTTATTCATGTGCACTTTAGATTTTTCATGGGATTTCAATTTCTCCCATATATGTACAAGATCATCGGTGCCTTTGTTTGACCAAGTCTCGTCACCTCCAAACAAAACGCATACAAAACAGAAGAGTTTATTAGTTTGTTCGCAACCACACAACCAGCTATTTTTTTCATAAATAATTTTATTAAACTTACGACAGCGAAGTTTTTGTCCATTTCCACTTTGTTTTTCAATTTTTAAATCGGGTAAAGGCCGACCGAGTTCTTTAATTTGTAGTTTTTTTTTCTAACGAAAAACCACCAAAAGAGTTTTTTAATATACTAATTTGATTCATTGTCAATAAATAAATTAAACGTAGAAAATAATCAAAATATTATTTTTATACCTACGACACCCACGATCACAACGCACTAACTAATAATTACAAATTAAAAAATATAGTAGAGTATAAACACAAATACACAATACAGTAGTAGACAATAAACACAATAGCGTCAAGCGAACGCGTAAAGAAACTAGAAATATGTAGATCTAAAACATTGTATCTTAAGATCCACTAACTTCCTTTTCGAGATTTCGAGCCTGGCATGGAGACTCCAATTTAAACGTATGTTAAAAGTGCAATACCGCTCTCTCTCTGTCACTTACACAGGATGCTCATACAATCTTTCTCTTTTCTCACGAGCCACTATGCCGTTCGGCACTGGGATTTTTATGATTTTCATCCTTTATCCGGTCAGCTGTGGGTGGCCAGAGTCGGTAGATTTGCATTGCGCTACACAGTTGCCAGATTTGATATAATTTATAAAAATAAAGAGAAATATTCACAAAAAAAAATAAATAGGCATTAAAATGTTTTTAAGATAAAAAATATGTTTCTGCATAGTTAGCAAGGTAGTGCCATGGCTCTATGGCACTACCTCACGGGCCGCCACTGTAGCTAAGTACTTTGATAGACTATGATAACACCTGTTTGCAATTATTATTCGTCTTTTTATTTCCTCTGATGTGTTATTATTGGGGTTAACCGATGTCCCTAGATATATGAACTCTTTGACGGCTTCGAAGTTTTGGTCATTGATGATTAGATCTGCGTCAATATTTCCAGCTCTTGTGTTTGTGTTAGTCGCCATGAATTTTATTTTGATTTATATGTAACCCCATTTGTTCTGCTGCTGCTACTAGCTCGGTTAGGATTTCCGCAGTTCTCGCTCTGGTTCTTGTTATACTGTCCACGTCGTCTGCATATGCTAGAATTTGGACAGATCTATTGAATATTGTTCCCCTGCTATCTATATTAGCGTCTCGTACGACTTTTTCTAATGCTACATTAAAAAGTTGACACGCCAGCGCATCTCCCTGCCTTAACCCCCTATGTATTTCAAATGGGGTTGACGAGTCGTTTTGAATTTTTACTGCTGATATCATCTTCGCCATTGTCACTTTTATCATGCATATGAGTTTTTTGGAATTCCTAACTCATTCATAGCGTTGTAGAGACTTGGTCTTAATACACTGTCATAAGCAGCTTTAAAATCGACAAAAATATGGTACATATCTATGTTAAACTCTTGCGCTTTTCCAGGATCTGTCGTAGTGTAAAGATCTGGTTAATGGTTGAACGTCCACGCCTGAATCCTGCCTGATATTCTCCTAGAAACGTTTCGGTATAAGGCTTCAATCTCTCGTGCAAAATGTTTGACAATATCTTGTATGCTGTATTTAGGAGAGTTATTCCACGGTAATTATTGCATTCCAGTTGGTTTCCCTTTTTGTGTAACGGGCATATTAAGCCTAAGCTCCATTCTTCAGGCATTTGCTCCTCAGACCAAATTTTACAAACAATTTCTCGCATCACCTTGGTGAGCTGCTCTCCACCGTACTTAAATAACTCTGCTGGGATGCCATCGCTGCCTGAGGATTTGTGGTTTCTTAGTTTTTCTATAGATATTTTCACTTCTTCTACCGAGGGGGGTTCCACGAGTTCCTCATTTCGGTATTCCAGCTCTATATTGTTAGTAGGTTCTCCTTCCAGTAACTCTTGAAAGTGCTCTACCCATCGTAACAGGATATCCTCTTTGTTGGTAAGTAAGTTACCTTCCTTATCATTACAATAGTTGATTCTCGGTTTGAATTCTTTTCTAATAATATTTATTTGATGATAGAACTTTCTTGTTTCTCCGTGACTCATATGGCTTTCGAGCCGTTCTAATATGTCATTTTCCGAGTCTCGTTTCTTTTTTCGGTGTATGCGTTTTTCCTCTCTCCTTAAGTTTTTGTATCTATCTATTGTTGTCCTAGTTTTCCGTTGTTGCATGGTCCTAAATGCCTCGTTCTTCTCATCTGTTATTTTTTTGCAGTCTTGGTCGAACCAGTCGTTTCTTTCTTGGGTTCGGGATATTCCTAATGTGCTTTCGGCTGCTAATTTCAGAGCCTCCTTGCAGTTGTTCCACATTTCTGTGCTTGACTGGTCGACTGCCCAGGTGTGTTCTAGACTGGAACTGTTTCTCTATGTTTTCATTTTTTAGCATATGTACATTATATTTTACTTGTCTAGTGCCCCTTTCTTTCTTGGCATTGGAAATTCTTTGTCGTAACTTGGCCCCTACCATGAAATGGTCTGAGTCAATATTTGCGCCTCTGTAACTTCTGACGTCTATTAGGTTTGTAAAATGCCTTCTGTCAATTATAACATGGTCAATTTGATTTGTGGTGTGTCCATTTGGTGATATCCAAGTTGCTTTATGGATATTCTTATGATTAAAACATGTACTTCCCACAATTAAGTCTTTGGAAGCTGCCATACTAATAAGTCTTAAGCCATTGTCATTAGTAACGTCGTGAAGACTGTGTTTACCAATATAATCTTGGTAGCATATCTCCTTTCCTATCTGGGCGTTCATGTCTCCAATGATTATTTTAATGTCGTTTTTGGCAGTTATCATATGCTCTTTCGAGGTCTTCGTAGAATAAATCTTTAATTTCTTCGTCTTTTTCCTCGGTTGGCGCGTGCACATTGATCAGGCATATGTTGAAAAATTTTCCTTTTATTCGAAGGATGCATAACCGATCATTTATGGCTTTAAAACCAATAATAATTTTTTTTATTTTCTTTGATACTAGGAACGCAGTTCCGAACTCATGTCGGTTTGGGTTGCAGCTGTAATAGATATCATGTTCTTTTTTCTGCATAATGCCGGTTCCTGTCCATCTCATTTCTTGAATAGCTGCAATGTCTATTCTATATTTTACGAGTTGATCTTGGAGCAGCTTTAGTCCCGCTGTCCTATACAGCGTTCTTACATTCCAAGTACTAATCTTTAGAAGAAGAAGGTTAGTGACATAAAATATTTCAAAATATAATAACAATAACAATCAATCATATTGATACTATCGAGAGAATACAACATAGATTCTTGAGATCATGTGCTTACTATACACAAACTATCATTGTCAATCACGATTATTCTTTTCTTGAACAACAGTTGTCCCTACCTCCACTTAAGGTACGCCGTGACATGGCAGGTGCTGTTTTCATTTTTAGGATCATAAATGGACTTATAGATTCTCCCAATCTTTTAAGTCAGATTAATTTTAATGTTCCTTATCAAGCTCTCCGTTACCATAATATGTTTAAAATACCTTTCCATAGAACACTGTATGGCGTTCACAACCCACTTGATAGGTATATGGGATTGTTAAATAATTACGAACTTGATTTATTTAATATAACTCTAAGGGCCGGTTGTTCGAACGCTAATCAACAATGATCATTATCAAATAATTAATTACTGTCAATGTCAACTTTGTTTGGGTTATTAAAAAGTCTGTGGAGTCTATAATCAATTAATATAACAATAATTATTAACATAATTAATAATAAATCTCATAATTGTAATTAATTATGTTTTCAGCAACCCAAACAAAGTTGACATTGACAGTTTTGGTGACAGTAATTAAATATTTGATAATGATTATTGTTGATTAGCGTTCGAACAACCGGCCCTTAATCAATTAAAAAGATCTCTTGCTCTGTGATGTTATTTTTATACTCTTAAGTGTTATGTTTATATGTTGTATATTTTTTTGTAGTCAATATTTATGTTATATATTAATTTTTGTGACATATGAAATTTTTCAGTGTTTTTATACTTTTCTAATTCTCTATTTTTTAGATTAATTAAGTCATATTTAACACATTGAATTTATTATTACCTTTTGGAAATGTATTAATATTTAACTGTAATTTTTCTGTTAATGGGGTTATCCCGTATAATAATAAATAATAAATAAATAAATAAACAATATAAAAATGCATGTCAATGTACAATGTACAAGTAATTAAAAGGTTCACTGTGTGACTTTAGAAAAAGGAGATGATGCTTAATTAATCATTTTTAAAGAAGGTAGCAATTTAACACCTTGGCTGTGTTTACGAGATATTTACAAATTTATGTTGAGTGCATTAAGAGGCATATATGTCCTGTATACCCCATTTGCCACTGTGAGTTACGGCCAATGAACTGTCAATACTGATGGAATGGCCCCGTCCTATTCAAATAGTGAAGCGAGATTGCCACCAACATACAAGAAGAGAGGTCCTAGAGAGAGAGAGACAGAGAATGGGCAGGAAAATTTGACAGGCCGTGTAATTTGAGTTGCCTATATAAATGGACCCGATTGAATCAGTATTGACAGTTCCTTGAATGGACCTCATAATTTTAACTTTAAGGCTGATTGGCAGTACATATTTCAAAATTTAAATACTTTTTTGTATTTACAGAGTAAATCGAGTACAGAGTACCATACTTGGTGTTTAAATACTTTTCAGAATTGTTATTTGTATTTATCAAAACAAATACTTTCCTAAAGTATTGGGGAGTTAAATAATTTTAAAACTATTTAAGTACTAAATTAAGTGACTGTTTTATATAAAGTGAGGAAGTCCTTGATTATGTTTTTATGTTACTTTTATATTTAGAATTTTATAAGAAATTATAAATACGAGGACCATTTCCCCAATTTAAGTTGATATAGGCATCTCAAATTACACGGCCTGTCAAATTTTCCTGCCCATTCTCTGTCTCTCTCTCTTGTATCGTGGCCGCATTCATTTTCTTCGTGCCTATTCCATCCGTATTGAGTTCATTGGTTATGGCACAGTTAACACTGCCAACTGTTAATGTAATATGAGGAATTTTTGTCCCATAAAGCAGCCAAGGTGTTAAAATATAGCTAATAGAGTACAAGTTAGGAAATACTATTCTCATATAAAACAAACTCTACCTCAATTGAGAAATTCCACGTTTTGAGTGTATCTTCAATACGTTTTAATTTTAGTCCCAAACCTCTTTTACCATGTTGATAGTTTATATCTATAATTTTAGTAATTCCTTGTTCACTTTTACCTAAACCAGATCCTTCTTTGTAGCCCATTTTTTGCTAAAACAACAAATTTTTAGATATCTAAATATGGTTTTGTTTATATTTTATATGTCTCATAATTGTTTTAACAAACATATATTTTAGAACTGTACCATCATCCGTAAGGCTTTCTCATCGATATTGGGGCTTTTAGTTGTTTCTTCATTTTGAAAGACTTCAAATGGTGGACCATTGTCATATATACTAAGATTTTGGTATTGCATACTTATATTTGTGTCAGATTCTGAAAAAATAATTATTTCAGTAGAATAAAAAATACGTAAGTAATAAGAATATTTTACCATTAACAGTTTCTGAAATCATTTTTATAATTTTTAAAATATATTAAATAAATAAAAAATTAAGGTTAACATCATGATAGACGTCAATGCTCAAGAGAAAGAAGAAGTAAACAAACGACAATGACATAATATTAATGACATAATGGATAAATTCACATTTGAACTACAGACCTCTCGTCGTTGAGACCTACAGAGCATTAATGAACAGGGTCTGTCCTTTCCGTCGGCCGATTTGTCGATAAGATTTCTTATTTTTTACTTATCTTTGAGTAATTTAGTTTAAAAATCCACCTGGAAAATCTGGTTATCATTCATAAAATAATGCATGAGAGCTTTAAAAATAGCACTCTGACTTCGCTATTAAAATAATGACATTTATTTTTTTTAAATCAAAATTATAAAATATTTTAATGTCAAAGACAAAACTAGACAAAATCGATGAAGAACTTGAAAGTTTGCAGCTTGATAGACCGACAGCAGGAAAGGTAATAATAATTGAAACTTAATTAACAGCTCTAAAAGAATATTTTCAGACTCCAGCTCAACTTCAGAAACATTCAATAGACCCACAATATGATCAGAAACCTATTGAAAGAAGTCTTTATATCCTCACGTATGTATATTTTATTTACGATAACTGACGTTTACGCTAATGCACTGTAGCGATTGTGCTTTACTTTTGTATAAACTGCAACAAATATGTTTTTTGAGTATTGAAGAAATCCTTCTCAAAATTATGATCCTGTATTATTTTTCTATATTATACACATAATACATAATATTTTGTGCTAATTTAATCAAAACTCTTTAAAAAATGTACTCTTCTCACTGTGGGCTCACTATTATATATAAATAGGCCCTCTATTTGACAGCTGGACAGTGTTGCTACATCTAATATTACGGACTGTTCAAATAAAGACGGCCATGGATTTATAAATCGCAAAAAGTTGCCTGATATTTTCTACTTCTTATTCTAGTCATGCGATTTTAAAATCCAGTTTAAAATTTGAAATTTGACATTGACACACTTTCCTGATTTAAAAATAAATAAATTATGTCATGTTTTGATTTAATTGTTATTGTTATTAATTAATTTAATAAGTAGAGCGATGTGTTGTGATAATGGAAACAGATGAAGAAATTGAAAAGTTGGAAGAATGTTTATCCTGGCAATATTTATATACGTATGTGATTTTTATATTTCATTATCATCCAAGTTCTTAAATAGTGATGTTAAGCCATTTTTCAATATTTCTTACATTGATTTCTAGATTGGGTTCTTCTGATACTATTAAACATCTGTGGTATACCCTATTGGTGTTTATAAAAGTTTGTCTTCTTTGGGAATACAATTATTATATAAACTGTCTTAGTAAAAAAGGCAATTTATATAATAATTTGCTAGTATCTTTTTTGTTTTGCTAAATGCTAGTGAGTGACTTTGCGCTGATCCAGCCAGTCAGCTATTTTAATGTTGGACACATATGCGAAGCTTTTATGAACGCTATATTGATACGATTTGTATGGCAGGATGAACCACTTGTGAGCTGTTCGTTAGTTGCTCATTTACGTAAATGAATTGTGTACATAAACTTCCCACAAGTGTTAATTCATAGTCGGTTCGTCGATTTCCATGGATTGTGATGAGTTTGCTTGCTTGCTATGAGTTCGCTGTAAATGTATTGTCAACAAACTGTACTTGAACAGTTCACAAAAACTTAGGCTCGCATATGAGTACTGATTGTTACACTTTTTTCGCCAAGAAACGCAATTTTGCCCAATACTTCACAAGGTGGGATGAAACAAGAGAGAGGGAGTGAGTGACTTATATCAATAATCTATAATTCCTGATGTGTCTGTTACAGGGAAGGGATTAAAAATACAAAAGAATAGGGTGCTAGTGGGGCAAGAGAATACAACCTCTAAGGACTTGAAACTTATATCAATAGAAAAAGAAAAATGAAATTTACAGAATATAATACTAAGGTGCTAAAATCTGAAACCTCTAGAGATAGTTACTTGCAAATTTTAAACAAAGTGTTATCAGAAATCGAAGAAAATCTAATCATAGAAGAATACTGGAATAAATGTAAAGAAGGTGTTTTAAAATATAACATTGCCAGAAGAAACATATATTGTTTACGAAGAATATAGATCTATTAACACCCTCGAAGCCCATACCATGCGTAAAGAGATCTCACCTCTTACACTTGTGTGTCGTTGGCACCCTTGATGAAATCGTTGTACCAACATAGTGTTGGTTTGGGCACTTAACAAGTTAACCAACATAAAAATGAAGTATATGGGAGACTCCAGTAGTGCAGAACAAAATTAACTGGAAGATTATGAAAACTTTCAACTAGAAGAGAAAAAACATGTATAAGGAAAAAGAAAGAGCATTACGAAAAGGTTCTAAGTGATATGGCTAACCACCATAATAAAAAATAGACCACTAAGATTCTACTGAACAGATAAATTTTCCGGTGTCTTCATCTCGTGTTAGAGCGTCGGCTATGATGTTATCTTTCCCCTTGATATATCGGAACTCAAAATCGTATTCCTGTAATAACAAGATACCTCTGTGTATCCGGTTATTCACCAATCGGTTCTTCATGATGTGGACCAACACTGCATGATCCGTCTCGATTGTGAATTTCGCCCCTAGCAGATAAAATCTTAATTTGTTCACACAAAATAGTACGCTGGCAAACTCTAGTTCGGCGGTCACACTATATTTTCGTTCATGTGTTTTTGTCACCCGAGAGATAAAACATATTGGCACTTGTTCGTTTTGTACTTGCGATAATACTCCTGCAAACTTTTGGATGGACGCATCTGTTCGAAGTATGAATGGTAGATTATACATGGGATGATGTATTTTCGTTCCTTTTGAAAATTCATCTTTTAGCATTTGAAACGCCTTCTCCTGTTCCTCCTTCCAATTCCATTTTATCCCTTTCTTAGTTTTTTAAAATAATTGATCGTACCGAGAAAACCCCTCAATGTTTTAAGATTTGTTGGTCTTAGGTATTCGTCAATGAGCTTGATTCTGTCTTTGGCTAAACTAACTCCTTTTGTGTCCAACTTGAAACCCAAATATTTCCTTTTGGAAAAATTGACATTTTTCGATGTTCAATTTCAATCCTGCTGTATCCAATTCCTCCAGAATTATTTTTATATGTTTCAAATGGCTCTGTTTATCTTGTGAAAAAATCATTCATCTATGTAAAAAACCAATACAGAAGTAAAAACTTCGAGATGTATTCTGGTATAAAATCGTTTATTTAAAAACTATAAAATGTCATCGATTGCAGAACGTTTTCGTTCTAAACAGAACATCTTCAGTGCCTAGAATGAAGTATTTCCACGTTAGATTAAAGCAAAGGGTTAAAAATGTGACTGTTAAAATGAAAAAAGTGTGGGAATACTTACATCCTGCCGAGTATTTTGAAACTAGCACACCGTAAATAGTGTTAACATCATCATATATGGTTTACATAATGTAATATGTTAAAATGTTATGACTACAAGTCGATGTTAATGGATAAAGTGGAACACATGCTAAAAGGGTGCCATGGTTCCCTGCTCGAAGATACTAGGTACTTGCCAATTCAATGGGCACAGACCAACTGAGAAATTATGAAGTGGATTTACAATTTGACAAGGGTGACATGACATGACAAGATAAAGCCAATTTTTGGTTAAAGTTTCATTTGATTTTGGATTTTTTAATAAAATGCGGAGGTTTGTCTGCAAAAATAATTTAAATTATTTGAATAATAAAATCTACTGTAAAGTTTAAATTAGCAACTCTCTATTCCAGAATAACTTATATATTCATTAAATTTAATGCAGATATATTACGTGGTTTAAGTTGTGACGTCATCGGATGTGAAATGACGAGTTGAAAGTTAAGTTTGTGGAAACAAGGAAATACACTACATAGTAAGATAATTAGACTTGCATGGAAAAACAAAGCTAAACAAGCCGAGAAAACCAGAATTTAAGAGTGTTTTTATGTGATGAAATGTTGGTTGCCTAACAAGGCAAGCAGACAACAGGTTGAAGGTAAACGGTAGAATATTGCGAGAAAACAGTATATATACAAAAGGTGGCTATATGTTGTGTTAAATTTATTATTATACTATTGTAATGAATAATTATGTCTGTTAAAAGTTGGAAAATAGTTGTTAACAAAATTAAATAACTAAAGATTACTGTTAGTGAGGTAGATATATGTGTGAAGGATATGATTGTATATAGTATTGTGAAATGAATGAGAGTATGTAATAAAATAATAAAATTAAACTATGTGACATAAAGTCTAATTCATCTTTATGTAGTTTTGAAAGGACTGAATGAATTGGAAGTAATGTATCTTGATAGTCTACCAACGTGGACTGTCATGTCACCCTTGTCAAATTGTAAATCCACTTCATAATTTCTCAGTTGGTCTGTGCCCATTGAATTGGCAAGTACCTAGTATCTTCGAGCAGGGAACCATGGCACCCTTTTAGCATGTGTTCCACTTTATCCATTAACATCGACTTGTAGTCATAACATTTTAACATATTACATTATGTAAACCATATATGATGATGTTAACACTATTTACGGTGTGCTAGTTTCAAAATACTCGGCAGGATGTAAGTATTCCCACACTTTTTTCATTTTAACAGTCACATTTTTAACCCTTTGCTTTAATCTAACGTGGAAATACTTCATTCTAGGCACTGAAGATGTTCTGTTTAGAACGAAAACGTTCTGCAATCGATGACATTTTATAGTTTTTAAATAAACGATTTTATACCAGAATACATCTCGAAGTTTTTACTTCTGTATTGGTTTTTTAAACTATGGTATACAGCCAACTATTGGGATTTTCCCATTGATTTTTTTTTTTTTTTTTATTCATCTATGTAGTGGACTATGAAATCTTCATGGCGGTTTAGGATGGTGTGTAGTGCTCTGACCAATGCTGCACACGCACTTTGCAATCCAAAAGGCACTACCTTAAATCGGTATACAATACCATCGATGGAAAATGCTGTGTAATTTCTACATTTTTCAGCTAAAGGTATCAACCAAAAACTATGCTTTAAATCAATTTTAGAAAATATGTGTGAACCCGTAATTCTTCCAAAAATGGCCTCGATGTTTAAAGGTGATTCATATTGTGATACAGTGTGTTGGTTGATATTTCTGGCATCCAAGCATAGCCTCAATTCTCCACTGCTTTTCTATACTATCACGATTGGATTGATATAAGGTGAGTCACATCTCTCGATAATTTGATCTTCCAACATCTTATTAATCTCTTCTTTCACCTGTTGTCGATACTTATGTGGAATCGGATATGTTTTCGATCGAAAGTTTTCCAAGTTTTTCACCTCGATTGAATGTTCGTACCTTTTTGCCACTCTATTTTCTTCATTTATTAAATTTTCAAAAGGAATTAAAACCGAGAAGCATGCAAAGATGGGAATGGTTTTGTAATTAGTGACAAGGAACAAATACGTAACAAATGTGTCATGGGGTTGAGGGTCTCATGATTCATGATTCAAATTATTAATAAAAATGTACAGCACCCACTCCCTACAGAAGAAGAAATAATTAGAGAAGCCATTTTAAAACTGAAAAATTACAAAGTCCCAGGTTCGGATAATCTCCCTGCCAAACTTTTTAAAAACAGCGGTGAGACTCTTTTAAAACATGCATAAATTAATAACTGCAATCTGACAACAGAAAGAAACACCCGCAGACTAAAAAGTACTTATACTGTGTCCACTTTAGAAAAAGGGAAACAATGGTGTGTGACAATTATAGAGGCATCACTTTAATCAATATAGCATAAAAAAGTATTGTCCAATGTATTGTACAAAAGGATGCTCCCCTATGTCAAACAAATATTGGGGGATAACAGTAGGGCTTCTGGGCTAATTAATCAACAATGGACCAAATCTTTACAGTGAGGCAGATTCTTGAAAAAACCATAGAGTTTAGCATTGAAACTTACCACTAGGGAGCGGATTTTATGCTAAATGCATATTGCATGCATATTTCGCATATTTAAGAACTTTACTAAATTTTGCATATTTTAAAGAATCATGCATATTTTGTGCCTACAGTAGACACCCTCTTAACCGACCTCCCTTTAACCGACCGTCGGCTTAACCGACCGACCCTACTCCTTTTTGGATGATACTATTTTTAGATTAGAGGTCATACAAGTTTCATAATTTGTCTTGTGAGTGATATTGTTTTACATGTGTATATACACATCGACGTTCGTTTCACTTTATGTTTTGACTTAATTTGTTTGAAAATGAATCGTGACCCATGGGAAAAGTTATAGCGGACGGACTATATGTACATACTACTTTTTTGTTTATAGATCATAAAATATATACATTTTTAATAGAGTTACACATGTAATGTCTTTCTGAGGGTGGTTTTAAAGATTTTCGGTTTAACCAACTTTTTGATTATCCGACCTATGGGCAGGTCCCGTCATGGTCGGTTAAGAGGGCGTCTACTGTATTAAAAAACATTTAAGTCCAAAAAAAATTTTAAATTTTTTAATTTGACACAAAATATTTCCCCGCACAGGCTGTCATATCTATTAATTCGAGAACTACTTGAGTAGGACGGCTCATTCACTGCCTTTCATTTTTTCTTAGAAAATACCCGATCTTTACACAAAGTACTTATAGTGCTTATAGTAACCCGTTATAAAATGATTGTAAATAAGATGTTAAAGTGATGAAGGATGGTTTGCCCGGAAATCCGAATCTATTTGCTATATTTAGTAGGTACCTATAATTCTGGTGATTCTTTTAAATCCTCTATTGTTAAGAGAATTTATACCTTTAACCAAAGTTTTACGATTTTCTAACGGAAATTAACAAGTTATTATAAATACGCCCCAATTACTTCTATTGATGGTGAAAGGAGTTTTTCAAGTTATAAAAATATTTTATCTAATCAAAGAATATGTTTCCTTGTAAAGAATTTGGAAAAACACATTGTAGTGAATTTAAATCGAAGATAATAATATATTTATAGTGATATTGTTATTTTATTTTAAATAGGTAACTATTGGTAGCAGTTTTTGTAAAAACTGTGAATAAATTGCATATATTAAAAAAAAATGATTTTATTTGAAGGATAATAAATAAGATTGCCGCCCCCTATAAAAGAACCCCTTAGAATAGAATAAAACAAACAATTTGTGGTTTCTCGAAATACGCATTTTTTGAATTTTTGTGCATATCTTGCGCATATTTTGTAATTTTTTACCGCATATATATGCGCATATTTCATCAAAATTGATCGCATATAAATCCGCTCCCTACCTACCACATATTTGTGGATTTCAAAGCCGCATGTGACTTTGGCAATGATGGAATTCCAAATATGGCTTCCTCTTATTCAATTAATTGAACTTACAGTCACAGGAGCAGCAAACATGGTCAGAATCCAGAACGATCTCTTAAGACCCTTCCATTACAAGAATGAATTCAGAAAGTGACTATAGTGTCTTTTATTTTACTTTGCTCTAGAAAAAGTAATTCAAGAGTCCCAGATTAACACAAATGGTACTATCATTAACAAATACATATGTATAAGTTGTCAGATATGCAGATAACATAGACATCCCAACTAGGTCCACAGAGTCTCTAACCAATGCAATCTAGTCGTTAAGGACAACTACAGAGAGTGGGACTAAATATAAATGACCAAATCGAGGGGTTCGAGCGAAAACCCGATAAATACCAAAATTATGAAATCCGGTATTTTTATTTCTGCTGTAGTAAAAAACGTCTCCTACCACTGGTAAATGTTATTAATTGATATTAACATTTTTAAGCACAATAACTAATAAAAACCAAACATGGTAAAAACCATTAACTCATATTTTTAAATAACACCAACCCGATATACAGAGAGAGTCTGTAATTTGGAATAAATTCAATATCTCAAATACTAAATGTTTTTTTGAAAAATTCTCAAACCCGTCGATTAGTATTTTAAATTGTCATTTTTGACATACAATAATAATGTATACAGGGTGTCCCAATTTAGAAATATGATGTAATCATTGATTTTCTTAAATGGCAACACTCTCATTTTGATAGCTATTTTGATGGGGTGTGTAAAGTTATACATAACGGCAAAATTTCAAATTTTTATTCTCTACCATTTACAAGATAATAAAAAATATCAAAGTTATGTCTGTAATTTGGAATAAATTCAATAATTCAAATACTAATTGTTTTTTTGAAAAATACTCAGACCCGTCGATTACTATTTCAAATTGTCATTTTTGACATACCATAATAATGTATACAGGGTGTCCCAGTTTAGAGATATGAGGTCATCGTTGATTTTCTTAAATGGCAACACTGTCATTTTGATAGCTATTTTGATAGGGTGTGTAAAGTTATACATAATTGCAAAATTTCAAATTTTTATTCCCTACCATTTACAAGATAATAAAAAATAACAAAGTTATGAAAAACAAGTATGTAATCAAATAATAATTGAATTTAATTATTTCAATTAAGAAAATGCTCATAATGTTGCCCTCAATTATTGTCAAATAGTCAATGGGCAACATTATGAGCATTTGCTTAATTGAAACAATTAAATTCAATTATTATTTGATTACTTGTTTTTCATAGTTTATTTTTTATTGTCTTGTAAATGGTAACGAATAAAAATTTGAAATTTTGCAGTTATGTATAACTTTACACACCCTATCAAAATAGCTATCAAAATGACAGTGTTGCCATTTAAGAAAATCAACGATGACGTCATATCTCTAAATTGGGACACCCTGTATACATTATTATTGTATTTCAAAAATGACAATTTGAAATACTAATCGACGGGTCTGAGCTTTTTTTAAAAAAAAAACAATTGGTTTTTGAATTATTGAATTTATTCCAAATTACAGACCTACATAACTTTGTTATGTTTTATTATCTTTTAAATGGTAGAGAATAAAAATTTGATATTTTGCAGTTATGTATAACTTTACACACCCTATCAAAATAGCTATCAAAATGACAGTGTTGCCATTTAAGAAAATCAATGATGATGTCATATCTCTAAATTGGGACATCCTGTATACATTATTATTGTATGTCAAAAAGGACAATTTGAAATACTAATAGACGGTTCTGAGCATTTAAAAAAAAACAATTAGTATTTGAGATATTGAATTTATTCCAAATTACAGACTCTCTATGTATAACTTTACTGGTAAAAATACTTTGTTGTAAATATATTTACAATATGAGAATCCAGTAGAATCATTTATCTTCTTTTCCTGTGTAAAGTTACTAATTTTATTAGAAATATTTTTAAGTTAAAAACTGATAATTAATTTTATCGCAGATGAAGATTACAAAATTGTTCATTTTGACAAAATATATTCATGCGAAAATCCGATAAAGAATTTTAGACTGTGATAGTTTATTCAATTTCAGCACACTTTTTTCCTGTGAAAATCCAGTAAAAGATGGCGTAAATTGACAATTGAATATTACGAAAACAAAAAAAGCGGTTAGAATGGGGCCCATATTTTTAATGAAAAACAAACTCAGAGCTTCCAAGGTACCACAGCAAATCAATTGTAGTAAATTTAAATTTAAGTATACTGAAAAGTTGTCTGAAGACTATTGAAACTCTATAGAAATTACTGGAGTCTAGTAGTAGTAGTCTAGTCTAGAAAAATTTTGACTTTGTACAATAGAACTGCCAAACTAATTAGGACTAGACTTGTCCCTAAAACTTCCCAAAGAAAGGAATGAACATTTAGTAAGAAATGTTTCTCTCCACTAGCTTACCATGAATGAATTCCTGTGTGTCAAAAGTTCTTTAAAAAACGCTGTGTATATTCTCAGATGATATAATAAATCCTGTAGCTAACAGTGATTCTACTGGATGATATTCTAAAGAAGACAATAGCGGAAACAGTAACCTGTTAATAAAAATGTCATAAGATATTGGTTTGAATAAAAAAAACTCATACTGTATGCCCTAAAATGCTAAAACAAATTTCATCCCAAAAAACAACCATAGACTTACCAACTCCGGGCAATTTACCAAAGTTATATAAAAGTACTTTTCCAATAAGTGAAGCAAAGAAAACGGATTTGATAAAGATGTGCCAAGAAAATATTTTCCAGAAGAGGTGCATGCTTGAGTAACAAATTTAAAAACCGGTAATTATGTCATAGATCGAATTCCAGACGTAATGATGTGAGAAGAATCGGAAGAAGACACATTTTACCTTTTAGTTTTCTAAAAAGAATGCAGATTAATTTATTTTTGTTGGAATAATATACAATTATTAAAAAAATTCAAAATAAAAACCAATAAAATCAAATGTTATACTCATTCAACGAGGTAAAACCCGATAAATATCACGTTTTATTTTTTTTTGTAAATACATTTTTATAAATTAAACTTAAAATAAATTATTCTAACTAAATATTAAATTCTCTGCCATTTGGCTATAACAAATATTTGATAAAACTTCCTATGACGATTTTAAATCATCTTCAAAGTTCCTAAAATCTTTAATCGCGATTATCTCTAAACAATGGTTTTGTTAGTTATCGGGTTTTCCCGAAATACCCCTCGAAATAAATGTGTAAAAATGTCCCTCTTTCAAAAAATTAACCTGTCACTGGGTTTTTCAAAAATCATGTTATTGTACTTCCTGATAAGGCCTCTGTTTTGTTTTTGTCTGGTCAGTCTGTGCATTATATATGGTAGGGGAGCCCAAGCGGGGATTTTTGCAGTTACTCGAGCGCGTCAGATTATCATATGGGGAGAAACCTGGTACCCTGCAGATGTACCTCTACCAAATATTGGCTCTTTACACAGGGGAGTTCGTTAAGGGGGGCCCGAAAAAAAATATATATCCTTAAAAGAACTCGAAATTGTCAGATTAAGATAAGGTAAGTTAAGTACATGCAAAATAGTGTATATTTTAAAAATCTGACGATTTGAGCGGGGCGTAAGGAAATGGGTGAGTCCCAAAGTTTCACAAGAAAAAAGCGAATATATCGCGAAATGAATGACAGATCGAAAAACTAAAAAATATATGCTCAATATTTTTTAAAAATCTATGGAATGATACCAAACACGACTTGGGGGGTAAATTTAATATTTTAAATACGAATCCCGCGATATTTCGAGAAATGAACATCAGATCGAAAAACTGTAATATACGCTTATTTAATATTTTTGAAAAATCTATCGAATGGCATCAAACACGATTCCCCACGGAGGTGGGGTGGGGGGTTACTTTAAAATCTTAAATAGGAGCCCCCATTTTTTATTGCAGATTTGGATTCCTTACGAAAAAATAAGTAACTTTTATTCGAAACATTTTTTCGAATTATGCATGGATGGCGTTATAATCGGAAAAAACGATTGTTGGAAATGGAAAATTAAATTAAAAAATGGCAAGCGCCCACTAAAATGGAAAACGTTACTTAACTTTTTTTGGTGTTAGGACCTACTCTTCACAACCCAATAGGTCCCCAAAGCGCTCGAGTGACTGCACATTTAGCATACTTTGCTCCCCTACCATATATTATACTCATGTAATCAAACTAATAATTTTGCAGGAAAGGGGATGATATCCAAAAACTAAGTGTTATTCAGTCACTACCGTCCCTATTGCAAAAAGATCGCAATGGGACTCTCACAAGAATCATACCGAAGATTCAACAAGAACTTCCTATCAATACATCCTCCGAATTTCATTTGGCCACCAGCAACGTATTTAAAATCCTTATCGAGATGAAACTCGATTTAAACTTGATGCGGCCTGTTTTTCAAGGTATAGACAGTAAAGATCCCGTTGTGGCAGCTGCTTGGAGCGAGACGTTAATCCAAGTCATCAAATGTTTATCCGAAAATGACATTAAACATGATGTAAGTAAATAACACTGCACACATTTTACGGAAAATATAATGTCACTCAAATTCAATAAAATATGCATGAATAGATTCCAGAGCCTATTTTACTTCAAATCGGGCTCGAGGCACTACGCAATTTTCAGGCCCCTAAATATAATTTAATAATAACTTTTTTAAAAATATTAATTTAATAGAAATATAGTTGAACCAGAAATTTAAATTGTTATTAACAATAAATAACATTTATATTTAAACAATTAAACATTGTTTAGTTGTTTAAATATAAATATTTAAACATGAGTAAAAATTGAATAGGGTACAGGGTACTACAGGGTACACAGAGTATAGGGTACAGTACATTATTGGTACATTATAGATAACAATAAAACTTGAACGTGCTAATTAACGAAATTATTCAGCAGATCGAGATCTCTCGTGTTGAATAACTGTCCTAAATTGATATCTTCTCAGTCATTATACCCATCGGAAGTTAGAAGAACAATTTTCGTGGAAAACAGTTTACAAACGTAACAATAAATACGGATACATTTAGAACTCTACACTAACCACTCGCGAAGAATTTTTCCCTATTAGCTTTCGTTTTATTATTATCCAATTGTGTAATAAACTCACTAATTTTATCAATATTTTGATTCGGTCGATTATTTATAAAATATTTTCAAAATTCCAGATGTTTTGGATAATCCCCTATATCGCTAGGAAAAGAATTACTGACATTGTCGTTTTCTATAGACGACAGAGATGCACTTCTGCTAGGTGAAGTCACTTGAAGATCAACAGTGGAGTCATCATTTTCTTTGATTGCAACTCACCCTTCATTACATAATTTATTTCCACTATCACTAGTCATCACAGATTGATCAGAAACAAGATGGGAAGACGAACTTCCTTTTTGTGCACTGTTGTGGGGTGTAAAAAATGATAAAATTGTATTTTTTCGTGCCTGCCGTTCCTGTTCTCTTAATTTTTGCTTTTTTGTTTTTCACTGCCACTTACAGTCGGAAAAATGAAAGAATACCCATAAACGAACATATAAAACACGCTGTATTTTCCTGTCACCGTGTCACAAAGAAAATTGCCCAGCTCAAGTACATGTAATAATAATTATTACATGTACATACTTGCGCTGGCCAATTTTTTGTGTGACACGGTGACAGGAAAATACAGTGTGTTTTATATGTTCGTTCATGGGCATTCTCTCATTTTTCCTACTGTAAATATTTGCAACTCATGATAATAACAAAACGATTAGTTAAGAAAAACAAATGTTTAAAGAAATTTAATAAAACGACTAATGATTAATAGATTGATTAGTTGAACTTAAGAAGCACATGACTGAAAACTAATACAAGAAGCAAGACCTTATCTTTGCAGAAATCGACATCAAACTAAATATTAAATTTAGTGCATTTTGAATAAATACTATGCGTAGTATATTTATTTATACTTAAAAGATAATAGTGAAGATACCTCTTGTTAATCCTTTGGAGTAGTGTCTAACAATTTTGTTTATTTTTATTGATGTCGACAAGCCAATCTACTCTTATTGTTATCATTTATCATTTCCTGTTCATAAAATCAAAGAATTTTGAAAAATTTTTGAAAATTTATTTTGAAAATAATTTTTTTGTGATCTTTCTGGGCCCCATTAAAATGCGGGCCCGAGGAAGGTGCCTCACGGGCCTAGTGGTAAAATAGGCCCTGATAGATTCGTCACGAAATTACGATCATTTTATACAATTGTGTTAACTCTGAATTGTGAATAATAACGGCGTAAATTGATATAAATAAATTTAAAATCAATGGATACATACATAAGTTAGACAGAGAAAAAAATGTTATAATTGGATACTCCATAAATCGTTCTGCAGGTCTTCTCATAGATCTTCTTATGGATAATAAATGGAAATGGCTTAAACTATAATCGGCTTAGGTCACGCTGTGTTTAAGCTGTTTTAAATGGCACCTAGACTCTAGACTAAGGGCCGGTTGTTCGAACGCTAATCAAGAAGTTGATTATAATCAAGTCCCCTTAACAACCATCAAATAACAAAATCCGTTGTTCGTACGCCAATCAGTTGATTGTAATCATGTTAATTATCATTATGATAAATAACAATTGATTGATTAATTAATTAATAATTATTAATTAACATAATTGATTAACTAATCAATTCATCTCATAATTGTAATCAATTATATTTTCAGGAACCCAATCAAAGTTGACATTGACAGTAATTAAATATTTGATAAGTCCTAAGAGCCGGTTGTTCGAATGCTAATCAAAAATGGAATCAACTGATCATTATCAAATATTTAATAACTATCAACTTTGATTCGGTTGCTGAATTGTCACTAATTGATTAGTTATTATTTGATTATATGCTTCTTTTCATGAGCATTTTTCAGTGCGTCACAAATGATAGAAAAAAAGGTAAGTCCGTGATAATATACATTTTAGTGACATGACATTTTAGTTAAATCTGACAGTTGTCAAATTTTATTTGCAATTTGGCATAAAAACAAATCAATTGTGTTTATTGCATTTATAAAATGGTATTTTCTTTGATTTGTATAGTATTTTAAATGGTTCAGATTATATTCGTAGATACATATATTATATAATTCGCAAATTCTTTTATTTTCGATTATAGCGCCATCTATTGACAACTGGAATAAATGTTATAAATGTCACCGACGAAATGTAATCACCGACGTGCGTTTTTTTTCTGTCACGTACAATTTAATGCGTTAGAAAGAAATCGAAAAACTGTGACGCACTGAAAGATCCTCATGAGAAAAAGCATATTATATTATATTATTTAGTTATTGATTGATTATTTGTTGCATAAATGTCAATTTGATTGATGTTTATGCAACGCAACACAATGAATGATTAGTGTTTTACGTTACGTCTATTTGATATCTCGATTTGATTCCCATCAAGAAAATTGATTACAATCAATTGATTGGCGTACGAACAACGGATTTTATTATTTGATGGTTGTTAAGGGGACTTAATTATAATCAACTTCTTTAGCGTTCGAACAACCAGCCCTTATAGTATTTATGACTGACATTTTTATGGACTTCAAAAATGTGATTTCGATTAACTTTAATTGCAATTTCCGCCGTTATTAATCAAAATTCAAAGTTGGCGCAACGATATGAAATGATCGTAATTTCGAGACAGATCTATTCATGTAAATTTTATTGAATTTGAGTGCAATTAAGATGTGTGCAATGTCCTTTGATTGTTAGCTTATTTTTTGATGTTTAGGAGGGTAGGTATGGTTTGAAATCAACATTTCAAGCACATTTTTGTGAATTTTTTTTGAAGTTATGGTAGAATTATTTTATTTTTAAATTAAGTACATATATTCAGTACCATTCAAAGAATATACAAAAAAAATTCAACGCGAAATATTAAAAAATTATTTTTACAGACACCAGCAGCAAATTTTTAGACACTAAAAAAAATGGATCTTGCAGTGGGCATCATATCTCGTCATTGGATCATGTGACATAAAAAATTCAAAAATATTTTATTAGATTATAAGTTTTTCGAGGTAACGCTGCCAAATTTTTTAGTTTTAACCATTTTTGAGTTTTTTGTATCACCCAGAAGTCAAAATAACGAAATTTTTTGTAAAAAAAACGGTGAAAACATATTTATTATTGTTAAACAAAAAATAAGCATAAAACAAAAAACATCTCGACAGCGTTATCTCAAGAAACGTCTAAAGGAAATATATACAAAATTCCAGCTGGGTTGGTTAAGTAGTTTTTGAGTTAAAATGTCTACAGCCTTAGAAAAGGCAGTTTTGAGAAAATCGCGTTTAAAGTTTTGACAACTTTTTTTTAATTTCTTTTTTGTCTGTCAAATTGTAAAGTGATGCACACCGGAATATGTTCTTGAATCGTGGAGTAGTTTACAAAAGAGAAGGGGTAACAGCTGTTGAACATTTCTCACTACGCTCAAGCGTACTGACACAAAGCTGCTGCAATGCGAGTCTAAGGTACTGTCCATCCAAAGTCAATTGAAAATTAAATTTTTACGAGTAGGTTCAAATATATTATTTAACTAGAGCTTCACGATACGATACAATATCGATACTGTTTGAGTATTGAGTATTGTATTGGTTATGCCAATGAAGTATCGTATCGCGTACCGATATCGGGATTACTTTCTTATAAAAAGATCGTATTGATATTGATCTCGATACGATATCGATACAATACTCGATAAAATATCGACATAAAGAGGATTAAATTAATAAAAAAAAAATGATTATTTATTTGTGACTATTTTTATTTAAAAAATCTCTTAAAATATACAAGAAATATGATAACTAAAGTCGACTTTACACTACATGATTTATCATGTGATTTGTCATATGATTTTCCCATCACGAGCCGCATGACAATGCTTATGACAAAACGAGCCGTATAAACAATGCAAAATCATATGACAAATCACACAGTGTAAACATGTAAATTTCACTCAATGACCAAATCATATGACAAATCACATGATAAATCATGTAATGTAAAGTCGACTTTACATTGTAACCTCCAAAATATCCTTTAAATGCCTCTTCATCCACCTGTTCACACAAATGAGTACTTTGAATACTTTTATCTTTTAAAGAACATCTTTTATTCCTTAGTACCAGCGCTGCTTCACAAAAAAGCCGCTCGACTGGTACGGACATCCAACGGACACACAAAATATCCCTAGCCAACCGAAATAAATTATCCACGGTCCATTATGATTTCCACCATAATAAAATATGTGTCTCTGGTCCAGGTCTTGGAGATTGTAAGTAGTTTTCAATTTCCTTTTTAAAAACATCAATATTATCTGATGATTTTAAAAATAAAATATCGAAATTGATTGACTTACTTGGTTCATCGCCCTTCATCATCATCATCATCATTGGCTCGACAGCCCTTTCTGGGTCTTGGCCTGTTCCAGGATTCTTCTCCACTCTGATCTGTTTCGTGCTTTTTTTCTCCAGTTTTTTATTTTTAAGGTTTTTATATCATTTTCTATTTGTTCTAAATATCTTAGCTTCGGTCTTCCTCTTGTTCTTTTTCCTACTGGCATCTGTTTGAATATTTTGTTTGGTATTTCGCCTTCTTCCATTCTTTCTACATGTCCTATCCAACGCAGCCGTCCTATTTTAATGAATGTTATGATATCCGGATCCTGGTATATTTCGTATAGTTCAAAGTTGTACCTTCTTCGCCAAATTCCATTTTCTTTTGTGCCCGTGTCGCAAGATTTTTCTTTCAAAGGTGGCTAGCAATGTTTCCTCTCTTTTAGTGAGTGTCCAGGTTTCTGAGCCGTATGTGAGTACCGGTCTTATTAAGGTTTTGTATATTTGGCATTTTGTTTTCCTTGCGACGTTGTCTGATCTTAGTTGCCGAATTAAGCCATGGTAACTTTTATTGGCAATAAATATTCGCCTCTTCACTTCCTCTGCTACGTTATTATCAGATGTGACTAGGGATCCCAAGTATGTAAAGTTTTTACCCCCTCAATGTTGTATTCTCCTATTGTTATATTTTGTGGCTGCCTTATTTCTGTGTTTTTACTTACCTGCATATATTTTGTTTTGTTCTGGTTGATTTTAAGGCCACTATTTTGTGCAGCTCGTTCTATTTGATTGAATGCCTCTATCATTTCTCTTCTTGATCTTGCGATTATGTCAACATCATCTGCAAATGCTAGTATTTGCACGCTTTTATTAATTATTGTTCCTCGAGTATTGACTGTTGTGTCCCTCATTATTTTCTCGAGTACGATGTTGAACAAGATGCATGATAGAGCGTCTCCCTGGCGTAGTCCCTTTTTCACATCCATTGTTTCCGTTAGTTCGTTTTGTATCCGGATTTTACTTTCTACTTTTAGAGATAATTTTATCAGTTCTATTAGTTGTGTTGGTATATTAAATTCTTTCATTGCTTTTATTAAGAATTCTCGGTTTATATTGTCATATGCGCTTTCGAAGTCTATGAAGAGATGATGTGTGTCGATGTTATGTTCACTTGTTTTTTCGAGGATCTGTCGCAGAACAAATACCTGGTCTATTGTTGACTTCTGTCTACAGAAGCCACTTTGGTACCTGCCAACTATTATTTCAGCGTGTGGTCTAAGTCTTTCATAAATGACGTTGGACATTATTTTGTATGCTGCATTCAGCAGCGTGATTCCACGGCAGTTTCCACATTCTAACTGATTCCCTTTTTTATGTAATGGTACAATAATACCACTATTCCACTCAGCTGGTAGCTGTTTATTTGACCATATCTTTGTTATCAATTCATGTATTGTTTTCTGTAGTGCGTCTCCTCCTTCCTTCAGTAATTCCGATGCTACTTGATCCGATCCCGGTGATTTATTGTCCTTTAATTTGTCTTTTCTCTGTTGTCTGCTTGGTCTAATGGTATATCAGGGTTCATCTCACTCCCATCTCCTTCAAGCTTTTCCATAAATTGTTCTGTCCATCTTCTTAGTATCTCTTGCTGTTCTGTCAATATATTACCTTCCTTATCTCTACACATCGTCGTTCTCGGTTTGAAGTCTTTTCTGCTTTTGTTCAGTTTCTGATAAAATTTTCTTGTCTCTGTCGATCTACTTAGTTCTTGCAGTTCTTGAAGTTCTTTGTTCATATATTCTCTCTTTTTTCTTCGGTGAGTTTTCTTTTCTTCTTTGCGTAGTTGTTTATATTCTTCCTCTGCTTGTCATCGCCTTTCTCTCTCTGTTCGCCCTGTTCATCGCCCCTCTCTCTCGCACTAATGGAGAGCATACGCGCTTGTACGTCTTATAACTCAACATTTTAACTGTATAATAGGCCTTATGCAGCACTCACGTGGCGTTTTATTATTTTTTTCTCGATATCGATATTCTCAATAATATCGAGGCAAGCGTATCGACATTAATATTGCTAAGGTATGTATTGTATCGGTATCGTATTGATTTTCGATACGATATCAATACAATATCGATATTTTTATCGAATATCGTGAAGCTCTATATTTAGACAAGGCGGAAACGGCGGGTTCGTTGGGAAAAATATTCCCATGAGATATTTTTGCATAATCACATTCGTGAGACATCCCAGAATAAGGCACAAGAAGTCGCCCACGCGAAAAGTGGGCCAATTTTTTTTAACAATTTTTTTTAATCAAATTGCAAAAATCAATATTTTTGGCCCGTACTAATTTTTTTTAGGTTTTTTGGAGCATTCTGGACAAAAAAGGTTTCTTATAGTTTTTCTCTGTTGATCTTTTTCGAGTTATAAGCAATTTAAAATTTGAAAAACGCGAAAATAGCCATTTTTCAGACTTAATAACTCGGTCAAAAATTATTATTTTGAAAGTCAGACAATGACTAAATCAAAGTTTAAAGTCGCCGTTACATGATCCTGAAGAAATCTGTGTCATTAACCTTTAACTACACGCGCTGGCGTATTTTGTACACCAGATATACGAATTCTACTGCAAATATATTTAAAAATTAAATTTTTGACCTTGTTTATCTCTCTAACCTATCACTGGAATGTGCTTTACAATTTGGTTTTAGTTTCGTTATAATCGGCGTTCTGGGAGGATCGTAATTTCCAGTTTATTATTTGTTGTTTCCGGTGGTGGACAATATACTACACGATTATATTAATATAAGTAGTAATATAAGTTCATATTTAAATTGTTTTTTAGTCATTATGGCACAAAATATATATTTCTTTATAAACAATACTTTCCTCCTGTAAAAAATCACATTTCAAAAAATTTTTTATTGATAATTTTATTTATCATGGAATCCAGTTGTTCCATGATTCCAGTTATAAATCCCAATTGGCTTACTGAGAAGGAACTCCAAGTATTCACTACATTTTCAACAACAAAGTGTATTTTTTCAAAAAAAAATAAACAAATCCGCTGTTTTTAAGTGTATTTTCTTGTGGCGTATAAAGTACGCCACGCGTGTAGTTATTTTATAACTTGATGCGCGGGTAGTTAAAGGTTAATTTACTACTAAGCTGTTATTTTTAATTAATAACAATGAGTGGTTAGATCGTATTGACGCTGCTGTAAATGTGAGTGCGAGTAAGATGCACAATTAAACTGCTGGAATGGCTTCTCTCTCGCACTCAGTATTTACAGCCCCGCACACGTGCATGGCGCTTATTAATATTACTTAAAAATAACAGCTTAGTAATAAAATAATGACAACAATTTCTTCAGGATCTTGTAGGCGGGGCTTTAAACTTTAATTTAGTCATATATTGACTTTCATAATAATAACTTTTAACCAAGTTATTAAGCCTTGAAAATCGCCATTTTTCGTTTTTTTCAATTTTAAATTGCTTATAAGTCGAAAACGATCAACTTTAGAGAAAAATTATAAGAGATATTTTTTGTCCAGAATGGTCCAAAAAAGTAAAGAAAAAATTGTTCGGGCCAAAAATATTGATTCTTGCAATTTGATTAAAAAAAATTGTTAAAAAAAATTGGCCCACTTTTCACGTGGGCGACTTCTTGAACCTTATTCTGGGATGTCTCACGAATGTGATTATGCAAAAAAATCTCATGGGAATATTTTTCCCTTCGAACCCGCCGTTTTCGCCTTGTCTAATTTAACAGATCTGTTTTCTGTATGAAGCGCTGTACGCAACGTAACCAAGCTAAAATGTTACAAGATATTCTCGTATTACCGTTGCACCTCTGTTAAATAATATATTTTATCGCCAACTGTCACTAAAATCATTCATTATTGTACTCATTTGACGCCATTTGCGGCAGTAAAGTAACACTTTATTGTACTGAAAGAAGAATTTTACTTTACCTGCCGCGATTAATCAAATTAACCGAGATTGAATGTAAGTGGTCGATGGCAGTAATCGATTATTTATTTGAGTGAACTTAAAATTTATTTACTTTAATTATTGAAAATATTGTACACAATTTACGTTATTATTAATTAAATTTATGCCAAAAAGTGAAATTCTGTAGTATTTTGCAATTATATTCATATAAAATTAATCAAAATTAATTAATAACTATCTATCGATTAAAAATTGAAAGCAGCATGCAGAAGTCACCTGTCGTCATTGCCATATTTAAAAAATTTAAATTGAAAATTGTATTTATTGTAATAAAAGTGTTAAAACGAATATCAAATTATAGTACAGTAGTGCTGCTTTGGAAATGGAAGAAATTACATGAACGCCACCTGAAATACGCAAGAAATCGTTAGAGGCAGTTTCAGAGCTTCTCCCAGCAAAATCCATCGAAAAATACAATAGGCAATATGACATATTTGAAGCATGGCGTGAAAAAAATTGTATTACAAATTATAGTGAAAGTGTTTTACTAGCATATTTCTCTGAATTGCCTAAATAATATTCTCCATCGACTACGTGGTCCTATTATTCAATGTTAAAGGCAACTTTGACCACAAATAAAGACATAGATATACGCAATTATAAAAAACTTACAGCTTTTTTGAAACAAAAAGGAAGGAATTACATTCCCAAAAAATCAAAAACCCTGCCGCAAGAAGAAGTGCTAAATTTCTTATTAAATGCACCTGATAACGATTATTTTTAATGATGAAGGTAATTCAACAAAAATAAAATTACTATTACATATTATATTGTACGTAAAGTTCTTTTTCATATCATTGAATCTACCATGATTTATGTATAATGTCTTTTCATTTGATGTCAATTATTTTTTTTACATTTTTTACTTGCCTATTTGTTCTTTTTATACCTATTATCGGCCGGGTCTAGCAAGTGGTTGCGTAGGCTAGCGGTATGTGTTTCAAGCTACGGACGTGTAAGTACTTGGTTCGAATCCCCCGTAAGGAAAACTTTTTTGTTTAATATTAATGGTTATTGACATACTTAGACTATTATAAGGACTAAGTACACACACTCTTTTTTCATTAGAAGGATATAATTAAGTAAGTGTTAAGTAAGTGTTAATGTTCTTTATGATTGGCGATAAAATTCTGTATGCACCACGTCAGTAAAGACTCTTTATTTATTCGCCTTGCTCGCTACGCTCGCTCGGCTCATAATATCAGACTCGTTCGATAAAGAGTCACTTTACTGACTTGGTACATAAATAACTATGAACCTTCTTGTAAAATTTCAATTTTCAATTGACTTTGGATAGACAGTAGGGATATTCAACATGCTATAGGTTCAATCCGGTAATTTTGCTCTCATCAATCTGACATTTTCAGAGAGTATTCTTGAAGTAATGTACTTTCATTTAAAACAATAAAAAAATCAAAAATTTCAAAATTTTCAAACCATACACCCCTTAATAGTATATTCATCAAAAGAAATTATATGAGAAAAATGTATGACTCATTTAATTGTGTTTTTTAGGTCCTACCATTTGCAGTAAAATTATCTCAAATTAACAGGCCTACATTTTATAGAATCAATGCTTGTAAAATACTTGGACAAGTTGCTATACATCCCAAGATAACAACATTCGAGTAAGAATTTTGCAATATTTTACTCGTTTATTTAATATGCTTGATATAGGTATTTGCAACACTATGATTTGATTACATTTCACTGGAATATGTGCAACAATATATGCAACAGAAAATAGTGCAAATAGCATATATGTATATGCAGAAAATTGGCGCAAACGTGCAAAATTTTTTAAAGGATATGCCTAATATATATGCAAATATGCAAAAAAATATGCAGACCTTACTTATTGTCTTGTTTATAAATTTTGCATTTTAGTTAAAATAAATAAATAAATTTATTATAACAAAACTAAAGCATTCTTGGAATTTAGTAATGCGTTAGTTAGATGGCTCTATTCGAGTTACTTCAGATTAAAAAAAAAATGAAGAAAATTGCTCTATAGGAAGTCCAGAACATACATGTTTTCAACGTATATCGATTTTGAAATTTGAAATTTTATTTTCTTCAACCTAGTTTTTGATTGGAATTTTGGTATTTTTCACGTGTAATAGCGATCGTTTTTATTATTATAGTATACAGGGTGATTGATTAGTGGAGTAAAGCTCAATATATCTGCTATAGTAATAGATAGCAAAAACAATTAATAACAAAAATTGTAGACAACTTTGAGATTCATATTACAAAATTAGTTAGGATGTTACAGGGTGTTCAAACATACTGTATTTTACATTCGAAAACTTCGAACTTCCTCATCACAAAAATATAACAGGTTGTTATGTTGTACAGTATGTTGTACAGTTGTATCTAATTTACTTACCGTTGCACGTCATCCACGTCATAGCCCGAGACGTCACATGATACCAACACGAAATATTTAGGTGGTAGGTGTGTTCTTTTTTAGAATCATTTTGCCTAGTACACTGGAATTACAGCCACTAGACATATTTTATTATCTACGCGTAGAAATAATATTTAAAGATTTTTATTAATGTTAACTTAAAGAAATACACAATAATATGTTTCATTTAATTTGTATAAATGGATTATAAAGTGTTTTTATGAAGCATATTTGTTCGGAATACACTGTAACTATAATCGAACGAAGGTGATATTTTGGCATAAATTGGTAACATTAATTTGACAGTTGCGGTGATGACACTTTATATTTGTTTATATTCTTTACTATAAGTATTTGTTTCATTATATTTACTGTTTTTATTATGTACTTTAACGTAAGATTATAACTTAATTCTTGTTTTCTATTTCTAAAGTTTTTATTTATTTACATTGAATATTAATTTGTTTTGCTGTATAATCCACTTCCGCAAAAATTGTGTGAAGTATTTGATTTAAAATGAATTCAAGAATTTTTTGTAATTGGGCAACAATGTCAACTTAGATCTCTAACGTAAATAATGACGTGCAAAGGTAAGTAAATTAGACGGACTGTACAAAGTTATAACCAATTTTCTATGAAAATCGTAACAAGTTCATCTCCCTGTATAGATAAAAATAAGCACAACACCAATGGTTTATTGATGCCATATTTTTTTGTTGATTGTGAAAATTTTAAAGAATGGTTGATATTGCTAATTTTCTTTATATCGAATACAGGGTGAGTCAAAACGCAAGTACATTACTATCTCAGTAATTTTAAATGGAACACCCTGTATTTTATGTCAGTATCGAAAAGTATCGTTACCGTACTTTAATTTTTGTATAATATTCTCTATGTCTAAATTTATTAGTTTTCGGGATATTTTCATTTTTCAGAGCAAATTATTAATTAAGGGTCTAAATCTTTCCAAATTTTAAGTAAGCCATGACTGAATTTTTTAAAACTGATAATTAAAGATTACTGATTATCAATGCGGTAATCAAAGTAACAAATTTTACAAAAAAAGCTCAACCAAAACATTCAACATTTTTGAAACAATTAAAAACTACTTTTGTATGTAAATGTAACAAATAAAGAAAGAAAAATAATTTATTAGTTATAAATTAAAAAAACACACACACACAAACACAAAATACAATATTTTATGAAAACAATTAAAAACTACTTTTGTATGTATGTAAATGTAACAATGTAACAAATAAAGAACGAAAAATAATTTATCAGTAAAAAATTTTACAAAAAAAAACATGAACACAAAATACATTTTTGAAAAAATTGAAAACTACTTTAAATAATAGTAAAATATTTTATATATTTGATTACATAAGGTGTTCAAATTGAGTTGAGTGAATGGGTTACTTACACTACGAAGCATTTCATTAGTGATTAACATTGGCACTCACTACACTCCACACTCATAATAAATTTTATACCTAAACTCTAAACACTCACTTTTCTAGCTTTTTTGGGTGCAAAATATTTAATCAAACCGTTAAAGTCTAAGGCTTGAAAAAGCTCAGCATTTGAAATAAAACTAGCCAAACTAGACAATCTAGAATCTTCGTCAGAAGTCGAGTTTCTCAAGTAGTTTTTGATTCTTTTCAACATGCTGAATGATCTTTCTCCAGATGCATTAGATATCATCATGCATAGTAGAATGCGCAAAGCCATGTCCATATTCGGAATAATTGTTGTTAATTGTTTTTCACGAATGAGTTTCAGATACATTCCTAGAACTTTCCACAATCCATCTGCAATCTGTAGCCTCCTACCCTGGCAAGAGTTAATATTTATTTTTGATATGAACGTTGGTTATTTTTAATTGTATTTTAATTGTATTTTAATTGTATTTTTAATTTATTAAGATTGTATCGTTTATATACAAAAGTAATTTAGGTACTCGATTTACAGTAGCGGTAATTATTAATTAATTTTGGAAAATAAAAAATCAATTTTTTACCAAAAGTTTTTTTTACAAAACGCTGCGGCCCCTTTTTGCTTGCGGCCTAGGGCCGCAGCCTAGTCGGCCTAGTGGTAAATCCAACACTGATCCTATTGTTTATAACTTCGTCACAAATGCCGGTCAACTTTGACGGGTTGTATCTCAGGAACTAATCATTGTTATTCTGGTGTATCATAATTATTCTGGTTATTATTACGACCATAAATTTTTAATTAACAATTGTTGTTAAACTATTTGTTAGATTGTAACCGGCTTCCGGAAATATAATTTACTGCAATAAAGCTTTCATGCCACCAATATATTTAATTATTGATAAATAACTTCCCTAAAATTTTAGTTGAAAATTAAAGATTATTTTGGGAAAACCTGGATTTTTCGAGAAAAATTTTCGTCGACGGAAATCGGAAAAAATTATCTTGTGCAGAATTAAATTACGCTGAATTTTTATTTGGGTGATTTTAGGTCTAAGTTAAAATCTTAGGAGTTACAGAGCAATAATTGAAAAAAGATTTCGGAGCGCTGATTTTTTTATAAACAAAATAGCACACTTTCTGCGGACCCTTTTCATACCTATATTACTAATATATGCAATCTTAATATTCGATTTCAGCAATTAGGCCTGTCGCCAGGGGGGGTACAACGGCCTCCTTAATTCAGATGGACTTACACAAGTTTTTTTATGTATTTTGACCCGTAGAACACGAATTTTTTGGGTAACGTTTGATCCGGATGTCGATAAGATTGTTATAAACAAAGAACTTGAGGAATTACATAACAGAGATTTTTCGCAAAACAAAACTTTTTTTGTATTTTTTGGGTGATTCTCAGCAAAAAATGGTCTTACAAGTTTTTTCGTAGGATGCATAGTTTTCGAGATGGTTGAACTTTCAAAAAATGGAAAAAGTGCAATTTTTGAACCCGAATAACTTTTGACTAAAAATAAAATAGCAATTCTGCTTACTGCATTTGAAAGTTCAAGTCAAAATCTATCGGTTTTGATTATTTGCATTGCTAAAAATTAAGTTTTTATTTGTTAAACAAAGCCATAAACACATAGTGTTTCCCGTGCCCAATGCATGCGTTTTAATGTACGTAATCTACGTAGAAATTATCTGTATGTGCGCCTATTAGTTCGATTTCAAATGAGAAATGCATTGAAAACATCATTCAATCACTGTGTGTTTATAGCTTTGTTTAACAATAAAAAAAATAATTTTTAGCAATAAAAGTAATCAAAGCCGATATAATTTGACTTGAACTTTCAAATGCGGTAAGCAGAATAATTGCTATTTTATTTTCAATCAAAAGTTATTCGGGTTCAAAAATTGCAATTTTTCGATTTTTTGAAAGTGCAACCGCGTTTATGTCGAAAACTATGCATCCTACGAAAAAACTTGTAAAAACATTTTTTGCTTAGAATGACCCAAAAAATACAAAAAAAAATGTTTTGTTTTGCGAAAAATCGCTGTTATGTGATTCCTCAAGTTCTTTGTTTATAACAATCTTATCGACATCCGGATCGACTGTTACGCAAAAATTTCGTGTTCTACTGGTCAAAATACATAAAAAACTTGGGTAAGTCCATCTGAATTAAGGAGGCCGTTGTATCCCCACTGGCGACAGGACTAAATACAATGGCTGGTAAATAACTTTTCCCAAAAATGGCCTTTTTTTCGATAATTTGACCAGACTATTAACTTTATGTATTTTAGCGTCAAGAAGGATATTGTCCCTTTGACTCAAAGTCTTTGCCAAGATTGTTTATATGAAGTTCGAGCAGCAATGTGTACAGAGCTGCCACATGTCGCAAAAGGTTTATCAAATGACGCAAACGTTAGAATTTGTCTTCTACCTTGTCTCGTAGAATTATCATGTGATGAAAATATGCAAGTAAGAGCTGCTGCCGTCGATGCTGCGATACTTCTTATACCATGTTTAAATGCAGGTAAATAATGATAAAAGCAAAACAATAAACGTTGTACATCATATTATTATATTCTAACAGATCATAAATAAATACTGCATGCCGCATAACAAGACACTGCACACATCTTATGCAAAATATAATGTCACTCAAATGAATTAAAATATACATGAATAGATTCGTCTCAAAATTACAATCATTTCATATCATTACGCCAACTCTGAATTTTAATTAATAAAGGCGTAAAGATTTTGTAAATCGCTACTTCATAAATCTTTCTTGAAGTAGTAGGCAGAGGCTTACTCTTATCTTATAGATAATAAAGTAGGTATAATTTGGTCAGACGTATAAAAGTATGTTGTATGTACAAACATATTTAAATAATATTTAAATATAAAAAATGTAAATGTATGTACCGGGTATCCCAATAAGAATGGCTCTCGGCCATATCTCAGGAACCGTTTATAGTACAGCTTTGAGAAAAAAATATTTATAACAAGAGTTGCCTCGGGAAAAGCCTGGAAATTATTTTCATAATTGTAGGTCCACCGCTAGAGGGCGTAATTGAATATCAAAAATTAAAAAATCAAAATTTTACAAAATTTACCTAATGAAAGGGCACTGGAAATCCAATCATCGTATTATTCATAAAATTCTGCGCATATTTGATTTCACAAGTTTAAGTCTACTTTCGCAAATAAAAGGTGGGGGTGAGTGGGAACCTTCTTATGAAAAAATGGCTGTAAGTCTGGTTCTGCTAAATCGAATTTTGCATACTTAGTCTTGGTGAAAACAGCTTTTTTTCGTCAATCTAAGAGTCTTATTTTCGAAATAGCCTAATAAGTAATATGCCAGCTAGTAAGCGTTACTTAATTATTTTAACTATTATATCTACTTTGATTACTCTGATTACTTCGTACCAATCGTATCACAAAGCGAGTAACGACTACGACTATTATTGTAGTTTTATATCAGAATACCTATACAAAATACCTACCTACTGAGAAATACGATTCTCGATATGATTACCGGTACTCAAATACAAAAGTAATCATAGTAATCAAAGTAACGAATACTGTAAATCAGGGGTCACCAATTGGCGGACCGCGGTCCGCATCCGGACCGTGGGCTAGTTTTGTGCGGACCGCGATTAAATTCAGAATATAGTGTTTAGCAATTTTGAAAATGTTTGGCTATGAAATTGTGTACTACGTTTGGCTCAACATGTATGCGAAGCCGCTTTATCAAGAATGAACTTTATTAAAAATCGGTACAGATCTCAGCTAACAGATGAACAATCAACTATTTTCAATGGGAAATAACCCACAGTTTTACCAAAAAATGATTTTTATTAACGTTTCGACACTTAAGTCGGGTGTCGTTGTCAAGATACAAAATAATACTAGATTAAACAAAAATGTTGTTGCTGAGTAAAAAATTCTTCTAATAATTTATTTAATCTAACTTATTTATATCGGCAATTCAGACATGTATTGGGTTATGTTTGTATGAATAGTAGTTTATTCTTGTATTATACTGGAGATAAATATTTAAAAATGGCAAATGGCTTTCTATAATGTATTTGGTGAAGAAGTACTTAATAAATAATAATGAAAGGTAAGTCTCATTTTCCTTTACAATCGACACAGTACACCTATAAGCAACAAAATTCAAATTTTTGTTTCTTTTTGTAGAGCTGATTTTAGATTACAACAAAAACAAAAAGTAATTGACCTGAAAGTAGCTACAATTACCATTTCAAAGGAAGTAGGTACCTATCTACCTAGAAATGTGATTGAAAAAGTGGTGGAAGTCAAAGATGTTTGTCAAAGCAATTAAATCCTATTAATGCAGGTAAAATTATTTAAAGTTATTGTGGAACATTACAAAACGTACCAAATGTTTATAAAGGTGAAGTTTCATAAGGTTTATAACCAGATACAGATTAATAAGATGACCTTACTGTTATTGAAAATAGACCATTTGACCAAAATTAGTGTCGAAGGGGAGAAGAAATAAGATATGAAATTTTTCAGCAATGTATTAATGTAGGTATAACTTTATAAATAAAATTGTTTAATTGGAAAATATGAGTTTTACTAAAAAATAATTAAATCCAAAATCCAATAAATATTATTTTCTAGGAAACTGTCAATTTCTTCTTCTTCTTAAGGTTTTTGGCCTCTGACAGTCAGTTTTCGGTCAATTTCTAGGTTAAAAGTAGTTCAAAAACGATCAACGTGCAACGTTGCCGTATTTGTTCCAAAACCTTTTAGAGGATTCCTCTAAAAAAATATTATTTTAGCGGTCCTCTATAATATGTGTTTACAGAATGTCAATCTAACCCAAAAGTTTTAGAGGACCGTTAAAAGTTAAATTTTAGAGGCCTCTTAAATTTAACGGAAATGTTACAGAATACACCCCATTATACATTTTAAAGTAGAAGACTTTAAAATGATATTGCCAATATTGATGAGTTGCGTTCCTGGGACGAATTTAGTAAAAGATAGTTCATTCGATTACATGAAATCAACCTCAACTCAAGAATATCCGCCACAAAAAATCATAGCATGTGATCTGTCTTTAAAAAGACAACCAGATGCAACGGTGGCAGTAAAATTCTCGCGCTAGAGATTCCATAGTAAATCACGAGGGAAAACCAGGAAAAAGCCTCGTGATA
The DNA here is from genome assembly GCF_917563875.1 of Diabrotica virgifera virgifera. Taxonomy (NCBI): domain Eukaryota; kingdom Metazoa; phylum Arthropoda; class Insecta; order Coleoptera; family Chrysomelidae; genus Diabrotica; species Diabrotica virgifera. The sequence goes on from NC_065451.1 coordinate 176,410,627, forward strand.
CTATCCCGACATCGTAAGTATTTGGGCTTACATTTGGTTTATTCTCAAAACTGATACCAAATTCTGACTTTTGCACCGTTGCATTTGGTTGTCTTTTTAAAGACAGATCACATGCTATGAGTTTTTGTGGCGGATATTATTGAGTTGAGGTTGATTTCATGTAATCGAATGAACTATATTTTAGTAAAGTCGTTCCAGGAACGCAACTCATCAATATTGGCAATAAATTCTTCTACTTTAAAATGTATAATATATGTCTGAATTGCCGATATAATAAGTCAGATTAAATTAATTATTAGAAGAATTTTTTACTAAGCAACAACATTTTTGTTTACTCTAGTATTATTTTGTACTTTGACAACGACACCCGACGTGGGCGTCGAAACGTTAATAAAATCATTTTTTTGGTAAAATTGTGGCTTATTTCCCATTGAAAATGGTTGATTATAAAAATGCCACAAGAAAATGACAATCTAACCGAAAAGTTTTAGAGGACCGTTAAAAGTTAAATTTTAGAGGCCTCTTAAATTTAATGGAAATGTTACAGAATACACCCCATTATACATTTTAAAGTAGAAGACTTTAAAATGATATTGCCAATATTGATGAGTTGCGTTCCTGGGACGAATTTAGTAAAAGATAGTTCATTCGATTACATGAAATCAACCTCAACTCAAGAATATCCGCCACAAAAAATCATAGCATGTGATCTGTCTTTAAAAAGACAACCAGATGCAACGGTGGCAGTAAAATTCTCGCGCTAGAGATTCCATAGTAAATCACGAGGGAAAACCAGGAAAAAGCCTCGTGATACTATCCCGACATCGTAAGTATTTGGGCTTACATTTGGTTTATTCTCAAAACTGATACCAAATTCTGACTTTTGCACCGTTGCATTTGGTTGTCTTTTTAAAGACAGATCACATGCTATGAGTTTTTGTGGCGGATATTATTGAGTTGAGGTTGATTTCATGTAATCGAATGAACTATATTTTAGTAAAGTCGTTCCAGGAACGCAACTCATCAATATTGGCAATAAATTCTTCTACTTTAAAATGTATAATATATGTCTGAATTGCCGATATAATAAGTCAGATTAAATTAATTATTAGAAGAATTTTTTACTAAGCAACAACATTTTTGTTTACTCTAGTATTATTTTGTACTTTGACAACGACACCCGACGTGGGCGTCGAAACGTTAATAAAATCATTTTTTTGGTAAAATTGTGGCTTATTTCCCATTGAAAATGGTTGATTATAAAAATGCCACAAGAAAATGACAATCTAACCGAAAAGTTTTAGAGGACCGTTAAAAGTTAAATTTTAGAGGCCTCTTAAATTTAACGGAAATGTTACAGAATACACCCCATTATACATTTTAAAGTAGAAGACTTTAAAATGATATTGCCAATATTGATGAGTTGCGTTCCTGGGACGAATTTAGTAAAAGATAGTTCATTCGATTACATGAAATCAACCTCAACTCAAGAATATCCGCCACAAAAAATCATAGCATGTGATCTGTCTTTAAAAAGACAACCAGATGCAACGGTGGCAGTAAAATTCTCGCGCTAGAGATTCCATAGTAAATCACGAGGGAAAACCAGGAAAAAGCCTCGTGATACTATCCCGACATCGTAAGTATTTGGGCTTACATTTGGTTTATTCTCAAAACTGATACCAAATTCTGACTTTTGCACCGTTGCATTTGGTTGTCTTTTTAAAGACAGATCACATGCTATGAGTTTTTGTGGCGGATATTATTGAGTTGAGGTTGATTTCATGTAATCGAATGAACTATATTTTAGTAAAGTCGTTCCAGGAACGCAACTCATCAATATTGGCAATAAATTCTTCTACTTTAAAATGTATAATATATGTCTGAATTGCCGATATAATAAGTCAGATTAAATTAATTATTAGAAGAATTTTTTACTAAGCAACAACATTTTTGTTTACTCTAGTATTATTTTGTACTTTGACAACGACACCCGACGTGGGCGTCGAAACGTTAATAAAATCATTTTTTTGGTAAAATTGTGGCTTATTTCCCATTGAAAATGGTTGATTATAAAAATGCCACAAGAAAATAGCTTCAGTACAACAATAACAGATGAATATTTTAACTCCCTAATAAGAATCAGTTATCAGTTGCACTAAACACACTCAAACCTTCAGACAGGTTGTACATAATAAAAAATATCATTTTTCTCAATGATAATTTAATTTTGTAAAGAGTTTTCCCTTATTGTTATACATACTTATTATAATCATTAATTTTGAATTTAAGTAAACTGGTATATAAAATAATTGTCACGTGCGTTTTTTGTATTCATTTCCTCCCTAATATAAGTAGATTTAAGTAGGAGAGTATATGGGAGTACTTTTCAGCTGGATTTATTTGAAATAGTTTTCAGATTTAATAAGTTTGCAACAAACAGAGATAAGTTTGATAAGTTTGAAACTGATGTAGAAAAGAGAACATGTTAACTACCATTTGTACTATGATTATTTATTTTAAATTTATCAGTTTCAATAACTGGATTTAAAGAAAGGGTCATTAACATTCACAATATAAATTTTTAGCTTTTAAAATATTACTGTGTTGCTATGTCCAAAATAAAATTTTTCTGATTAGTTTTTTTGCGGATTCCTGTTCAATTATGTTCCCTTTAAACAAATCAGAAAGGTGCCGGTCGAAACAATTTTTTTAAACAAATTCAAAATTACGTTTCTGCCTTTTTTGGGTAATTTTAAACAAAAGATGTCTCATGTCATATTTCTGAAAAGTTGATAGTTTTCGAGTTATCAGCGAATAAAATCTGAAAAATGCGAAAATAAGCATTTTCGATACTTGAAAACTCATACGTAAATTATTGGTTTTCAGGTGGCCAAGTATCTAAATTAAAGTTTATTCATTCAATTTTAAGATTCTAATGAGTAATCAAGGCTTATTTCGCGCGAATTTTTCAAGCTTCAAAAAGGCTGATTTTCGCATTTTTGAAATTTTAAATCGCTTAAATCCCGAAATCTTTTAAGTTTTGGGAAAATCACAGATCTTTTTTATTTAAGATGACCCAAAAATCCTAAAAACATATTTTTGGGTGCAAAAAAGTCATGTTTTGAATTTGTTAAAAAAATTGTTAAACAATTTCTGCCCAAAAATTTCGCCCAGCACCCTTCTAATTATTTTATAGGGTATATTTTTTAACAAGAATCCGCAAAGAAACCGAATCAGAACAACCAGACACAGGTAGCATTAAATCCGGACCCCGGAAGTGTCATAAGTTTTTGAAACGGACCCTCAGGGAAACTAATTGGTGACCCCTGCTGTAAATGATTACTTTATACAAAAGTAATGATTTGTAACGCACACTCGAAAGTAACTATAATCAACATCACTACCAGGTGCACGAGCCTCACTGTTGCATGTTGCACCTATACAACTGCAAAATGATCTTTCCACAGCCCGTAATGTTCGAATAACTGCCAATTCAGTTAGTAACAGATTAAGGAAATTTGGAATCAGAGCCAGAGTGCCTGCTACTGCTCCACTGTTAACGAGAACACACAGTATGGCACGTTTAAAGGCGGCGCCAGATATGCGGCATTTGGCAAATACTGAACAAGTGCTTGCTAAATATCAAATATTTGAGTGCTCATGAAAGTGTTCGTTAAACGGAAAGCACCTTGCACCACATATTCGAGATTTTTCGTATATCGAGCCATTGTGGGAACAGCAAATATATTCTAAACGAACAAAAAAAGGTACATAATGGATACGGATACAGAGCTTCTTATAAATTCAGCTGCTTTTGTCATTATGTCTGGTGGAAGTTTATTACTGAATAGCAGAAAAAAAGGAATTTGCATTCCATATTATGAGTTCATTTTCATATGCATCCAAAAATTGTAAAATGCTTTCATTGGTCCACTCCATATTTATTATTTTCAATATTTTCTACACTCTGTGACAATAATTAAACTACTTTAATAAACGTTATAAACTTTAACCTAACCTAACAAACTTGCTTGTGCTTGCAAAAATATGTGGATGACCCTAAAAATATATAACCGGCGAATATTTGTTTACTTTGAAGTGTTGAAAAGACCGACAACGTACGGGAACACGACAAATATTCGACAAGCACTAAAATTGGTAAATGCCAAATAGCAAGCAACCCATCCACACTAATAGGCAAATAACAAGCATTTGCTCGGTATTTGCCAAATACCGCATATCTGGCGCCGCCTTAAGGTTTGCACCAGAACATATCGATTAGGATGTTGACGACTGGACTAATATTCTTTTTACTTATGAGTCAAGATTTTTGGCGGATTCGACAGCGCAGAGTGTCTGTAGGATCTAAGTGTTGTGGATCGGACAGCGCATAGTTCGTTGAGATCAGGTTGTTGAAGCTTTTAAAAATATAAAAATGTACAGGGTGTTTAATTAAAAACAAAAATTATGGACCACGCTAGCCTTGCGTGAATCACTGTGTACATTTAAAATCAAGCGAACGTTTTGCTTTAATAAAACATACAATAATATCAAAATAAAACTTTATTATGACCATTTTTCTGCTAACACCTTCGTGGCTTCTAAAAATTTGCAAGCCAAACGAATGCCGGAGCAAAGAAAGCTGAGGGAAATCTAATAATTGCGTTTCACTTTTCGTCTGTCCAGCGCGGAAAAAATTCCAACGACAAATGGGGCGCGCTGCAACTCGTCAAAAACTTTACCTTATCGGTAGAGTCTACGAGAAATTCACAGTAAATTGAAGGTGTCATTACAAAAAAAAATTATGTATGTCTTTGTACTCACTTTGCTCAAACAATTACGGGAATTTTTATAATTCCCGTATCGAAGTTGCACGTGAAGTTAGGCCTGTTGATGACAGTTGACCGCTTGCAGTCGACCCCGAAAAATGGTCCCCCATACTCCGTTAGGAGTAGAACTAATAGAAATAAATAATAATTGCGTTGCAAAACGACACCAAAAGCCGTCTTATATTACAGTTCGTTCAGAGAGCTTCGTAAACACATTTTACGTGCTTATAGGCTATTGATTATGTACTATAGAAAGGAACTATAACGTTAACGGGGTTTTATTATTTCATATGGTCAGTGAATCTCTATATATGAAAAAACCGCGGAGTGCTACCATTTAAAGGGGTGCGTTTTTGAGAAATGGGTGAATTAGTCCCTGGGCACAAGTTACATTAGGGTGAGTTCTATGCACTTTTGGTACAAACTCGTCTACATAAAAATTGTTCCTGGTTAAATTTCCTATCTAAATATAACTTGTATAAAAAGTCAAAGATGCTTTTTTTACAAAAATATATTCAAAAGAAAAAGCACAAAGAAACCCAAAAGAAAGAAATTTTGTTTTTTCTCCCATAACTTTTGTCCACGGAGATATAGGTATAGACATTGCTTCACAGGTAGAGTTTTGGTAGAGGTCATTAGGATTTACAGTTTTCGAAATATGACTTTTCAAAGTTCGCCACTCACAGAAATTTTGGGCAATTTTCCTTGTTATTTCGCAAATATTGTTCTGTAAACTTTTTTCTACGTAACTTTAGGCATAGGTATGCAATTGTACATGTAAGAGGAATAGAAATCAATTACCTTTAAGATGTTCTACTGTATAATGTTGTACGACTTCTTTTAAAGAGGTTATCTTTTTCAAGATTTTATACTTTTAACGAGTTCTTATATTTTTTACGATTATTTTTTTAAATTTCCCATTATAACTTTTTTTTCTACATTTAGGTGGGTATATATTATATAATAAAAAAAGAAAGCTTATTCTGTTTACTTTAAAATGGTACTTGCAACGATTTTTGATTTTAGGATTGTTTTTTAAATTCCTCATTATAACTTTTTTATGCGATTGTGTGTTATGATTGAATCTTATTTTTTATAGGTAATACTTTGGATCCACTTGACTCGGTCGGACAAACTTCAAAATATGGATTAATTCCAATATTTACTGTCAAAGCTCCTGCACCACAAGCTTTACTTGAAAAAATAGCATGTATTTTTGGAATGTATATGAAGATAGGAATTAGTTTATTTAATATTCTGCAAAGGGTGCATGTGCATGGGTACTAATTGTGGGAACTCTAAGATAACTGAGGTAACAGAGGAAGATATTGAAGCTAATGCTAACGAAGAGATGGACTTTGATTTTGAAAATTTTTTAAATGTCAACGTTTAAATAATTTTAACTAAAGTGATGTTTTCTAAGACTAATGTTTATGTAATTTTTATAAAAGAAATAATTTTAAGTAATAAAGGTAAAAAAATACCAAAGAATCACTCGGTTTCCATTATGTATTTAAATATAGATGATACACCATTTTAAAGAACAGAAAGTAAGCCCTCTTTATTGAGCAATATATAGTATATTCATGTACAAGAAAAAAAAAGTTATAATGAGAAATTTCAAAAATAATTGTAAAAATGTAAAAAATAATATTTTTTTATATTAGGTATTATATAATATATAATGTAATTAAGTATTTTCTATGGGAAATAAGCCACAATTTTACTAAAAAATGAATTTATTAACGTTTCGAAGCCCAAATCGGGTTTCGTTGTCAAAATACAAAATAGTATTAAAATAAACAAAAATGTTGTTGCTAAGTAAAAAAAATTCTTCTAATAATTTATTTAATCTGACTCATTTATATTTACAATTCAGACGTATATTATACATTTTAAAGTAGAAGACTTTAAAATGATATCTCCAATATTTATGAGTTGCGTTCCTGGGACGACTTTACTAAAAGATAGTTCATTCGATTACATGAAATCAATCCCAACTCAAGAATATCCGTCGCAGAAAAATCATAGCATGTGATCTGTCTTTAAAAAGACAACCAAATGCAACGATGACAGTAAAATTCTCGCGTTAGAGATTCCATAGTAAATCACGAGGGAAAACCAGGAAAAAACCTAGTGATACTATCCCGACATCGTAAGTATTTGGTCTTACATTTAATTTACCTTCGAAAAAACTCATACCAAATTCTGACTTTAATATGTTTAAATTATAAATAATATTAATAATACATAGATATACAATAAGTAATACTAAAATATAAAATTTGTACTAACTCGATATGTTATTGACTTACTAATCGTGGTATTTTCTTTCTATTTACTTCCTCTTTCAGTATGGGTAACCACATCCTACTGCATTCTACCGAGGAATTTGCGACACAATTGGTTTCATTTAGCATAATTAGAGCCGCTTCTTTGATTTTTCTCTTTTTGCTATCTGATTCTTTCAGGACTATACTTGAATCTCTCCACTGAACTCTATGTTCATTATCCCATGCGTGTTGACATATTTGAGATCCATCAAATTCTCTATTTTTAATATAAGACTGATGTTCATTTATTCTAACGTTTAATGGTCTTGATGTTTCACCTAAATAAAATTGTTCGCATTCACAAGGTATTTTATAAATGCAATTCTTTGTTCTTTCTTGTTCATTGTTAGGTTTAGTTTTAGATAGAATAGATCTCAATGTGTTTGTTGTTTTGAATGTTGTTGAAATGTTGAATTTATTTCCTATTGTTTTAAGTTTCTCGGATAGTCTTTTTATATATGGTATTGTTATTTTCCTCGTATTATTTCTTGTTAATGTTGTAGGATCCCGTTCTAAGTTGTTCTGTTCCATTCGATCCAATCTTGTCAATTCCTTATTTATAAACGATAAAGGATAATCATTTTTTAATAAAACAGATGTTAACAATTGTTTTTCTTCTAAAAATGAATTTTCGTTAGAACAAGTAATTTTGGCTCTATCATATAAGGATTTAATGATTCCCTTTTTAACGTTGATGTTGTGATTTGATTTGTAATTGAGATATCGATTTGGGCTTCGAAACGTTAATAAATTCATTTTTTAGTAAAATTGTGGCTTATTTCCCATAGAAAATAATTATAAAAATGCCACAAGGAAATAGCTTCAGAACAACAATATAATGTAATATTATATGATATATTGTTATGCTTTCTATTACTTTGATATTAATTATTATTTATTTGATTAATTATTTAATTGTCGCAAATCATACATAAAAATTAATAAAAATTCTCAGGGTGCCCTTTTGACAATTATAAAAATGCCACAAGGAAATAGCTTCAGAACAACAATATAATGTAATATTATATGATATATTGTTATGCTTTCTATTACTTTGATATTAATTATTATTTATTTGATTAATTATTTAATTGTCGCAAATCATACATAAAAATTAATAAAAATTCTCAGGGTGCCCTTTTGACATAAAAAAAATTAAATTATCTTAGGTTATACTTATCCTTTCTCGTGGCTTCAGTATCTCTTAGTTGATCCTTATCGGGATAAAAATAGGAAAAGGAAATAAATAGAAATACCATTAATAAACACATACAAATACCTTTATTATCAAAAGGAATGCTCTGTAAATTTATCAATTTAATTCTGTGGGCATAATTGTCCAAATGAAACCTTTATCATATAAATTAATCTAATTCAAAAAAATATTTATCGCTTTGTTCTTGATACCATTAATAAAACAAGCTAAACAAACAAATTTGGTATTCGCAAAATTACTTATACTTCCTATTAAATTTTTGAAATGTTGTAGGGGAAGGGTGGGCAAGTTGACATAGCCGGGCAAGACGACACACTGCCCCCACCACGAAAACTAGTCCATTATTCGTTCAGTCCGTACGCTCGTTAGAATCTACTCCTTCACAGTAATCGTTTGATAGTCTTTGGGTGCGGATGCTCCGTACGTTTAAAAAAATATTTACGTTTTTGTGTCATTGTTGTATCTTGGTCCAATGTAAGTACCATATGTTTCGTTATATATTTATGCCATCGTAGCATTTCTTGTCGTGATTTATTTTGGAGATAAAAAGGGCGTTCCTAATCTTTATCTTAGGATATTGCAACTGCTCTTAGGGTTATATTTTATCCGACCATGCTTTCATGTTATGATCACCGAGCTAGCGGGCAAGTTAAAATATAGCTGTGTCATCTTGCCCTCTAAAGGACGGATCTATGAAATATTTCTGGGGGAGGGTAAAAAAACTCTGGGCCCAACTTTTATCCAAAACTCCTTTAAAATAAAATGCTCAACTAAGGTTTTGGGCACTTGCTATTAATATAGAAGTAAAAACATGGGTACCTATATATTTTTTAGTATATTTTTAAGCTCTTACCTATAGTATTTATATCCAGTTTTTTCCATTCATTTAAATTATGGTGGGACCTGTCTGGGGGAATAATTATCCCCATTGCTCCTCCCCCGTCCCACCATAGATCCGCCCTTGGCCTTTATGACCTAAAATTTGCAACTGCTGTTTTTATTTACAGATGGTTTTTTGGGTTGGTTAAAGGCTAGCAGGCAGTACCAAGTGCCCCAGGCAACACTTCGCCGCCGTGCCATGAATCGAAATAAAATAGCAGTTGGTACAAGAAAACATCTTGGCAGGCATGAAACAACCTTAAATCGAGAACTAGAAGAGGCTCTAGTGGAGCATATGCTAGCACTGGAAGCCAGATTTTTTGGCTTAACGACCGTAGATGTCCGCATTTTGGCATATGAATTTGCAGTGAGAATGAAGTTAAAACATCAATTCAATAACACGAAAAAAATTGCAGGCAAAGGTTGGCTACGCTCTTTTCGACTAAGGCATCCGAATATATCTTTACGTCAGCCAGAGGCAACATCAATGGCACGCGCTGAAAGTTTTAACAAACCACAAGTAAAGACCTTTTTTAAAAATCTACGTAACGTAATAAATAATGAAGACATCGACAAAAGTATGATTTTTAACATGGACGAGTCAGGGTTGACAACTGTACAAAATACTTCTAAAATTTTTGCGCTAAAAGGAAAGAAATAAGTGGGTGCTATCACCAGCGGGGAAAGGGGAGTACATTCAACTGTAGTAGCGTGCATGAGTTCAGGGGGAACTTATATTCCACCTGCTATAATTTTTCCTCGGAAGAAATTCAATCCAACATTATACGACGGAGCGCCCCTTGGGACTTTATGTTTGTACAATGAATCAGGTTACATGACCGGGGAACTATTTTTAAAGTGGATGGAACACTTTATTAAACATGTTCGACCGAACACCAAAAACAAAGCCCTGCTAATTTTAGACGGGCATGTCAGCCATAAAAATTTAGAAGGATTGGAACTTGCAAAAAACAATTCAGTGGTGCTATTTTGCTTGCCTTCACATTGCACACATCGTCTCCAACCTCTCGATGTGTGCTTTTTCGGGCCACTAAGTAACTACTACGATGCAGCAGCAACTCAATGGTTGAAGGAAAATCCGAGTCGTGTCATCACTCTTTATCAGGTCGCCTCGCTTTTTTCTTCCGCCTACAATAAAACCGCAATACCAACGATAGCTTTAAGCGGATTCAAAGCAACAGGGATCTCACCTTTCAACCCGGATATATTTCCAGAACACATTTATTTGCCCAGCACAGTAACTGACGTACCACTTGAGGCCGATAATGCAAACACTGAATCCCTTAATCCGGGTGCATGTTTCGCTGCAGCAGAACATTTGAATGAAGAAGATCCGCAGTCATCTACAACAGTAAATACAAAGCCACATGAACGTGTAGAGTCTTAAGCTAATAACGTCACAAACGTTTTGTTGCAAATTTCACCTCTTCCTCAGGGAAATGCAAGAAAGTCCAGAAGAAGAAAGGCCAATAGTTACCAAGATGTTCTTACCACGAGTCCATACCTCCAGAGTCTTCGCGAACAACAGAATATTAAGAAAGCGAGAGAGGTAAGAGGGAATAAGCAAAACTCAGTAAAGAAAAATGTGTTTGATGGTACCTTAGAATGTGGAGATAAAGACACTCAAAAAGATTGTCGAGATAAGAGAACCGGAAAATTAAGAAAAAGTGAACGAAGTGCGGCAGTTAAAATCTATGAAAATAAATCAGACTATGAAGAGCCCTTTAATGAGGACGACGACGATGATTGCGCATGCCTCTATTGCAATGAGTTATATAGCCTATCCAAATGTCAAGAAGGCTGGTTACGTTGCCAAATGTGTAAAATGTGGGCTCATGCAGAGTGTGCAGGACTATCGATGAAGGCTAAGAACTTTATTTGCGAATTATGTTTTGATAATTGATCACTTTATGTATAAATCCACGTATATGCCGTCTTGCCCTCTAGGGTAGGGCAAGATGACAATTTGTCTCTTTTTTGTTTTACATTTACAGTTTTAAAATGGAGTTCTGATTTTGTTTTTCACTTGATACATATTAAAAAAGAATGTTTTGTTTGTATTATGGCGCTTTTTAATTCATGTTACCTTTTACATTTTTCAAAATAAATCGATTTTACCTTCGAGTATGTCGACTTGCCCACCCTTCCCCTAATCTTAAATGCATATGCTTTTACGTAAAAAAAATTAACTTCTGATTATAAAGAAAATCGATCACATAGGTTATTGACTGACCTTTTTGATTCACACACAATGATGTCTCCTCTTGACCCAAACAGCTTCTCCTTGTTGATTATGTTAGGCTACCAATTAAAGCCTTCTCCGTTCTCAGCAAAAATCCAGCAGCATACCAGCAACTATTTCTCCAAAACACCAGCCAGGCTTCCTTTGACCAGGACTCGTTCAATAAACTCCAAATCTATCTCCTCTCTTTCTCTCAACAATAATCTCCTGAGACCCAAGTATCTTTTTTACTTGGTGTCACAAATAATTTTAATAACGATAATTCTTGTAACTTACTCTCTTGGACTTTACAGAATCAAAGAGGTATTTCTTCTCGATTTGATTTGTCTCTCGTTCCACTTTTCAGCTACTCTCACTATCAACACAACCACTAGTACTTGCTTCTGAACTACTCACGAAAACTTTTGACTGCTCCTCTCGGCTGCCGGTAACACAATGATCTTTTCTTTTCCAAACTGTCTCAACATTCAAACAAAACTTTCCCCATTCCAAATTGCCAAGCCAATCAGAAAAATTTCTCTCTCCCCATTCTTTTTTTCATTCGAAAACCCACTCATACTTTAAAAATTATTCCTACCATCATAATAATTACTTTCGGGAAATTCTACAAAATTTACTCGGGGTTAAACAAAAAGATATTAAAATTCCAAACTTTCTTTACCTTAATTTTCTAAGAACGCTAATTACCTATGGCTTCTACCTTTCCCGTAATAAACAATCGGTTTAAAATAATAATCCTAAATAACTTTCACTTCACTTTTATTTACAAAAATGTTTTTAATATTCTTCATGGAAAAATTCATTAAGGAGAAACCACCTTGCGTGATAGCTAACTTCTAATAAAAATTTACAAATCAATATACAGGGTGTATCAAATTTATGTGCCCGCCTTATATTAAAAAAATTAAATTTTTATTCTATCTTTGATTGCCAAATTGATACACAATAATATAATATAATATTATTTTATTTTTATATTATATTATAAAAAATCGTTAAAAGTATAAAACCTTGAAAAACCATAATCTCTTAAAAAAAGTCGTACAACGTTATACAGTAGACCATTTTAAAGGTAATCGATTTCTATTCCTATTACGTGTACCATTGCATATACCTAAAGTTACGTAGAAAAAAGTTACAGAACAATATTTGCGAAATAACAAGGAAAATTGCCCAAAATTGCTGTGGGTGGTGAACTTTAAACAATCATATTTCGAACACTATAAATCCTAATTACCTCTACTAAACAACATTTTAAAGAAGATTTGTAGGTTTTTTTCTGTAAAGCAATGTCTATACCTATATCCTCGGGGACAAAAGTTATGGGACAAAAAACAAAATTTCTTTCTTTTGGGTTTGTTTGTGCTTTTTCTTTTGAATATATTTTTGTAAAAAAAAAGTATCATTGACTTTAAAAAGTGATATTTCGATAGGAACAATTTAACCAGAAACAATTTTTATGTAGATATTTTTGTACCAAAAGTGCATAGAACTCACCCTAATGTAACCTGTGCCCAGGGACTAATTCACCCATTTCTCAAAAACGCACCCCTCTAAATGGTAGCACTCCGCGGTTTTTCCATATATAGATGTTCATTGACCATATGAAATAATAAAACCCCGTTAACGTTGTAGTTCCTTTTAGCTATCTTATTTTGAATATAATCAATAGCCTATTACAAGTTTATGCATTTTTGACGCTCCCTGAACGAACTGAAAGATAAGGCAGCTTTTATTATACTTAGTCATCGCGAAATAAATTGTAAATAAATTATAATAAAGCCGTGGTTATTTTGTAACATATAAAATTAGTGTAGTATTTTCTAATAAATTAATTAATGTTTAGTGTTTATCGTAGTTTATAAAAAAAGGTATAAATTCATTGTTTTTCATTTGTTTAGTTGTAAGTTACTAAAAATAAATAAAGTCAACCGCGTAAAAAGTCAGTTTTATAACAGTATGTATTTGTTATTGACACAACATGTATTCTTATTTTACAGACACGGTAAAAACCACTGCTATACCATTGGTGAAAAGACTGTGTACCCAATGTACAAAAGAAGGCGACTTAACTTTTCCAGCCGTTGCAAAAATATATGGAAAATTACTGACCAACCTGCAGAATTATTTGTCCGAAGCAGATAGTGTATGGTTTTTAGATAATTTCAAAGAACTATCTCATAGAGGATTGTCAATAAGTGATCCAGATGTCGATATTGATCCTACAATGGTATGTATATTTATTTCTATTTTGAATATTCTAATTCTGTTTACAATGTAAACGTACATCTAAACGTACATGTACGGGGTTTATAAGCCTTGGTCACGAATTGTGTAATGACACAAAAGTGACTGGAAACAAATTCGAGATAGTATTGTATCCTCATGTAAGTCATGTAACTGTTTTAATTCTTTTTCCATCAATTAAAGAAATAAAATTTTACTCTCGACTATAGCTTCCTTGCATGGTCAGATAGCTCAGGCGATAGGATCAGTGGCGTAACAAACTCCGTCGGGGCCCCCCCGCAGAATTGGACCTTTAAAAAATTATCCAATTCGACCTGTGTAACAAATACCTATATGTGTTACAGCCCAGTAAATCAACGTAAAATATGGCGATACCGTGTAATTTTCAGTGTCACCACGTGGTCAACTAGAGACTTTTCGAGTTATTTATGAGTAAAAATGTTTATTGTTCCACAAAAAACCACGTTTTTAGGCGATTTTTCGCAAATAGTTCAAAGAGTAAGTGTTCGATCGAAAAGAATATTGTTAGAAAAAATGTATCTAGCTTATAAAAAAGTGAAACAAAAATTAAGTCTATCGACTCAGTAAAAGAAAACTTGTAGCTCATGAAAAGTTTTTTTTATTCGTCCAATTCCAAATCGAATATTTCAACGTGAAATAACCAAAAAATGAAATACTGTTCGGGGAAACTCATTAGAACTTTTTTAAAGTGTTTAAATGAAGCTTTATTTTTTACAAAAGTTTCTAGCATCAAAACTAAGCCAGTTACACTGAAAATACAGTTAATAATCCCATTTTTTGGTAAAAAATTGTGAAAATCTCCCCCTATTTATCACCCCAAATGAAACTAATCATTATCGCCTTACAAATTACCTAACATTTTATACGACCTGTAAGTTTCATCGCTTCAAAGTGCTTATTTTTAAAAGGGTTCTAGTTTAAGGGCTTGAACGAGTCACTAATCACGAGTATATGCAAATTTTAAATAGCCATGTCTTAACCAATTTTTATCTTACAGGAAAACAAAATAAAGCCAAAATATTTATAAAAGCAAGACCTACCTACATTTCTTTACTCTTTGAGATTTTTCGTATCACTAATACTTTTTAAGTTACCTATTTTGAAAAAAAGGCATTTTTCCAAAATAAAAAAACTTTTAAATTTTTTCAAAAATAAGAACTTTGAACCGGTCAAACTTACAGATCATATTATAAATATTTAAAGTAAATGGTAAAGCGCTAATGATAAATTTTATTTGGGGTGCGAAATAGGGGCAGATTTTCACGATTTTTTTTACCTAAAAAGGGGCCAACTTTATTTTGAGCGTAACTCGTATAGTTTTGGTGCTATAAACTTTTATAAAAAATAAAAATAAAAATAAAGCTTTTTTTGAAACATTTAAAAAAAGTTTTAAGAGTTTTTCCCGAAAATTGCTTCATTTTTTGGTTATTTCAGGTTGAAATATTCGATTTGGAATTTGACAAATAAGAATAATTTTTCATGAGCTTTAACTGTGCTTTTACTGTGTCGATAGACTTCATGAATAAGTACACCATTTTCTGAATCTTATCAAGCTACATTTTTGCTACAAATATTTTTTCGATATCTAATATTTAATTCGATAAATACTTATTTTTGAAAAGATAAAGGCAGTTTTTGTTTATATTCGATTCAGAGTTGGACCACCACCTCCATATAGCTATTTCAGCATCCTCATGCCTCCTCAGTGAAGCTATGCAGTCACAACTCAACAAAGGAACATAAACAATCTGCCTATTTAAGGGAAACCATGGCGATACAATGATTATTAGTTATTTTTGAGTTATTTGCGAAAAACCTGTCTGAAAACGTTGTTCTTTTTTAATAAACATTTTCACTCGCAAATGACTTGAAAAGTATTAGCATAGATAAAGAAACTCTATAGAAGAACAAAAGTTGCTTATAATTAGTCAATTTGTACATTTCCGGACTTATTGTAAACGTATGTTTTTCACCCCAAGGAGGGGTGTCACCCCCCGAAGTAAAAGCAACCAACGGCATAAATCCAACTTTGAAGTGGAGAGTGTAACTAGAACCTAAATCCAAATTGTCAGTAGTAATTGCACAAAGCTCTGAAATTATTGAATTTTTCCCGAGTAACACTTTGACAGTTTTAATTTCACGAGCCGAAGGCAAGTGAAATTATGTCAAAGTGTCACGAGAGCAAAAATTCTATATTAATTTCAGAGCTCGAGTGCAATTTGTTGCGATTATTTCATGAATAAAACTGTTCAAAACCAAAATTTTATTGTAATTTATTTATATAAGTACCATAAAACACACAGTTTTTATAAATATTTGGCGATTGAAAGTCATCACTTTTATAATTTTTAAAACATTAATTGTCATTAATGTCACTGAATGTATTTTTTCGTAGCAACGAAGGGCATCTAACGCAATATACTTAACGACGGTAGATTATCAAAAATTATCGATTTAATTCAGATTTCTGTAGCTTTCTATTGGTCAGAATCTCCTATGAATGAAATAATCAAGCAAATACGTCCGTCGTGACGCTGATAATTTCACTCCAAAACTGTCATTTACTGAGCTATTGGTATAGAATAAAATAGAACAAAAATTACTAAATTATTATAAATTATTAAATTAGTATTATTCTATGAGATGAACAACTTTCTTCGTGCACTATCTACTATCAGCGAATTTATCTACAATTTTATTAATTCGGCTAGAAAACTTCATTTTCAATACTGCACTACTTAAAAAACGTATGTATGCAAATAATATAAAAACACATTTTTACATATATTAGACAACAAGATGGGGCCCTTGTCATATTGGGGCTTCGTGCTGCGGGGGCCTCTGTTACGCCTCTGGATAATTGTATCGAAATACTAAACGTAGGTAAAGATTAAAGAGAAAACCCATTTCGGCAAATTGCAATTCTCAAATCTTTCAATACAAAGCATTGTAGTTTATTGTCAAACCATAAAATTTCTGTAGGCCGGAAGGGATTAAGTTTCTAGACATTATGAGATGATTCACTTGGCAAATACGTCTATTTAGAAATTTACGTTTTTAATTTTAAACACACAACGTAAATAACAATAACAGATTTTTACATAATATCAGATGACAAGATGGGGCCCCTAAGTGATTGGGGCTCCCCGCAAGCTTCACGCTGCGGGGGCATCTGTTACGCCCCTGGATAGGATGTCTGACTTCCACACAGAAAGCCGGGGGTGGACTCCCACCACCGGCGCATCACTCGATCAAGAGATCGAAACTTACGCAAACAGATGGTCGTGGTCTCTAAAGCGAAATTAAATCTTAACTGTCTATATTTACCTTCGTTCTTACTTACGAATTGAGTACTAGGAATTAAAATTGGTTTGAATTTTACTTAGATGAATTGACATGTTGTGGAATGCATATTTTAGATTCCCCATGTCTATGAGCAATTCCAAACGATTTCGCCGAGTTTTGTGGACGAGGTCCTCGGATTTGTACCAAATTTTAGTATGTTATTGTACCTCATTAAAGAATATTTTCCTGAGAATTATAGGCCCCTATGTCTCATAGGGCCTGAGATAGGCCCTGAAAAGGCCTAAAATTGGCCTTTTAAAGGTTTTGAGCGTTATTTTTAAATTACGATATCTCGAAACCTTTTGAAGCAAATTTAATTTTTAAAACTCGAGTTTTTTTGTTTTGACGTCTAGTATTCACAAATAAATTTTCAAATTTCTAAATATTGTGCTTAATTTTGGGGAACTCATTAAGTGCGAAGCAAATTTTGAAAAATTGATATTTTCTTATCTTTTTCATTCTATTGCCAAATTTGAACGCGACGTCGAAGGATCTTTTGCAATATCTTATTTTTAAGGTATTAAGGCAAAGTTTAAAATAGTTATAGGTATATTTTTTATATTGAAAGGCAGCGAAGATATATGCATTTGAGCATGGCCCTTTTTGTGCAAAACAGCGTTTTTTGGAATTTTCAGCCTAGTGCAACTTTTTTCTTCCTATTTTTTTTTGCCTTAAATTTTTTTTGGGAGTAGTTTTCTATATGTGTAATAATCTCTAAGTACGGAATTTCTTGGCCCGGCCCTCTAAGTCTTCGTTTTAAATCCATGAAAAAGCAGGATTTTTTGTACTGAGTAACTCAAATTACCTAGTTTTTTAGGACTCAGTTTAATAGATTCGAATAATATTCCAGGCTGTATGCTCGCCCCCGTTAGGTAAATTATTCCGATTCTTTTTTTTGCACAAACAGGATGCCAGGCGGTATCGCGGTCGGAAAATTGTTTAAATAATTTTTTTAAACAAATTAAAAACATTATTTTTTTTTACTTCAGACAAATTTTTTTTAGTTTCTTTGATTTATTCTGAGCAAAAATGATTTCTTATGATTTTTCTCTAAAATTGATTGTTGTCGAGTTATACGCAATTTAAAATTTGAAAAACGCGAAAATGGGAATTTTCAAGGCTTAATAACTCGGTTAAAATTATCGTTATGAAAGTCAGAAAGTAATCAAATCAAAGTTTAAAGCTCTCCTTACAATATCCTGAAGTAATTTTGTCTTTATTTTATTACGAAGCTGTTATTGTTAATTATCAATAATGAGCGTTGAGCGCGTATGGAGGCGAGTGGTGAGTGCTCGAGAGATACACACTTAGAGCTTATTGTTATTTTTTAAAAATAATAGCTTCGTAATAAAATAATGACAAACATTTCTTCAAAATCTTGTAGGGAGGGCCTTAAATTTTGATTTGGTCACTTTGTGACTTTCATAATAATAATTTTAACTGAGTTATTAAGCCTTGAAAATTCCGGTTTTTGCGTTTTTCAAATTTCAAATTGCGTATAACTCGACAACAATCAATTTTAGAGTAAAATCACAAACGATCTTTTTTGCTCAGAATGAATCAAAGAAACTAAAAAAAATTTGTATGAAGTAAAAAAAAATATTTTTTGAATTTGTTTAAAAAAAATATTTAAACAATTTTCCGACCGCGATACCGCCTGGCATCCTGTTTGTGCAAAAAAAACGAATCGGAATAATTTACCAAACGGGGGCGAGCATACAGCCTGGAATATTATTCGAATCTATTAAACTGAGTCCTAAAAAACTAGGTAAATTGAGTTACTCAGTACAAAAAATCCTGATTTTTCATGGATTTAAAACGAAGACTTAGAGGGCCGGGCCAAGAAATTCCGTACCTAGAGATTTTTACACATATAGAAAACTACTCCCAAAAAAAATTTCAGGCCAAAAAAATAGGAAGAAAAAAGTTGCACTAGGCTGAAAATTCCATAAAACGCTGTTTTGCACAAAAAGGGCCCTGCTCAAATGCATATATCTTCGCTGCCTTTCAATATAAAAAAATATACCTATAACTATTTTAAACCTTGCCTTAATACCTTAAAAATAAGATATTGCAAAAGATCCTTCGACGTCGCGTTCAAATTTGGCAATAGAATTAAAAAGATAAGAAAATATCAATTTTTCAAAATTTGCTTCGCCCTTAATGAGTTCCCCAAAATTACGCTTAATATTTAGAAATTTGAAAATTTATTTGTGAATACTAGATGTCAAGACAAAAAAAATTCAGTTTGAAAAAGTAAATTTGCTTGAAAAGGTTTCGACATATCGTATTTTAAAAATAACGCTCAAAACCTTTAAAAAGTTAATTTTAGGCCTTTTCAGGGCACCTATCTCAGGCCCTATGAGACCTAGAGGGCTATAATTCTTAGGAAAATATTTGTTTATGAGGTACAATAACATACTAAAATTTAGTACAAATCCGAGGACCTAGTCCACAAAACTCAGCGAAATCGTTTGGAATGGCTCCTATTCATTTACCGTCATTTTCCCTTGCAAATTATAGAAGGATGGGGTACAGGTGAAAATAAGATTTTGTTTCCGACTTAAGAAATCTTTTATATTTTTATTTTTATTTAAATCTTTTACCATGGGCTGTTCTGAACAGATCAAGAGATCGAAACGTACGTAAACAGATGGTGGTTATCTCTGAAATTAAATCTTAACTGTCTTTATTAAACGCTTTTCTTTAGTTCAATCGTTTGCGTAAAATCTTTAGGCGTTAATTTGACTGTCTTTTCTTTAATGCAAATGAATAAAATTTTGCAGACATATTCATTTGCGGTAACAATACACGAATAGTCAATAAAAAATTGTTTTTTATGTTTATTAATTGTTTAAATAAAAAAAAACGATTTTAATGGAAAATGCTTAAATTCTCTTGTTTTTACAATGTAGAAACTTGAAACTTTTACAGATTGTAGCTAATTATAGGAGGGATTTGAGCAGAGGGAGATAGTGGGAGTAGCCTTGATATACCTCACAGCGGCCTATAATACGATAAACCACATAACCTTGCTAACTAAGATCTATAACACTGTGCTTGACTATGACCTCGTAAATATCATTAGATCACTGTTGTGTAATAGACGCTTCTACGTTGTGCTAAATGGAAAGAAGAGCAGATGGAGAACCCAAAAAATTGCCTACCTCAAGGAAGCGTTCTGGCGCCGTCCCTATTTAACATCTACACCAATGACCAACCAATGCACCCTCGGACTGAGAGTTTTGTGTACGCTGACGACCTTGGTATCGCCGTAAAGGGGAAAACACTCACACAAGTAGAGTCGACAATGGAAGAGGCTTTAAACATGATGTCAACTTACTACAAACAAAACTCATTAAAGCCAAACCCTACTAAAACCCAAGTATGTGCATTCCACCTCAACAACCATCTGGCGCATGTAAAACTGAATGTTTCTTGGGAGGGACAACGCTTGGAACATACTGATATGCCCAAATATCTTGTTGTGATACTAGACCGGTCACTAACGTATCAATTCCACTGTCAGAGCACAAGACGACAAAAGGTTTCTACGAGAAACAACCTTCTCCGGAAACTTGTAGGGAGCAAGTGGGGTGCAAACCCCCAGGTCTTAAAGTCAACAGCTGAGGCCTTATGTTTCTCAACAGGGGAATATGCTTTTCCCGTCTGGGGTAGATCTAGACACGCCCAACAAGTCTCCACGGAGTTAAATGAAACATGTAGAATAATTACCGGTTGTATGAAGCCTACCCTTTTACCATTACTGTACCGGGCAGCTGGATTCGCATCACCAGACGACCGTAGATGCGCCTCACAATATGTGGAGAAGTTCAGGCAAACTTTCGATGAAAGGCACCAATTATACGGGTTTGACGAACCGCCAGGAATCGGCCGACTTAAATCAAGGAAAAGGTTTATAGCGTCGAACCACCCGAACTGTTCCCCCTACATCCAGAACGACCTAATGGAATGAACCTGGACTGGAGAACCTGGCGGACACTCAACCGAATACGCACAGGTGTTGCCCCTGTAAAACAGACCCTTATTAAATGGGGCATCAAGACAGATAACGACGCACTTTGTGAATGTGGGGAAATACAGAGCGTGGAGCATCTGAGAGTATGCAGACTTTGCCCATCACAGTGCACCCTCGATGATTTATGGCTCGCAAATACAAAGGGTGTAGACGTAGCCCGATATTGGGCAGAAAAACTGTAGTCGGATCCAGACACGAAAAAGTAAAGTAAGTAGCTAATTATATGAACTATACATAATTTCACTTTTTACGTTAATTGTTTACGTTATGCTTCATAAATAAACAATAAAGTTTCAAATTTATCCAGTTTCAGTCCGATTTCTATCCAGTTTTCAACGAAAAAAAGTTATGGCATCGCAAAGAGAGGAAATGCTGCCCTTAGTATTATTGTCGTGGGCTTTGACTGTCCATAAAACGGAAGGTTCGACTGTTAACTACGCTGTCGTGAATTCGGGCCCGCAAAAGTTTGCTTAAGGACAAGCTTACGTTGCATTGACCCGAGTGCGATCATTAAGGTACGTATCCATACAAGGGTGAACCCTGCTCGGTGTAGCTGCTCAAATGGATACGGCATGCGCTCCCCTACATATAAACCGCAAACCGGTTGAATCGAAGAGGGTGAGCGCCGAGCGGTGCGGTGAGCGGCGATCACCGACGTATCCACTATGTGGAGCTGCTACACCGAGCGAGGTTTACCCTTGTATGGATACGTACCTTTAGACGGCTTGCGCATCTAAGAACTGAACTGCGAGAAATTAACAGGGTCTACACCGTGCAATAGTAAAGCATTAGAAGAGATGGAAAGACTGTGAAAACTGTAATAGGTGTAAATAATGATTTTGATTTAAGAAATGTATGAAGAAATTACAGAAAATGTACAATGTATGTATCAAAAATTGAAATAAATGCAAAAAATGTGTCTATCAATATACTTACATCCTTTTTTTAACATGACGATATATTTTAATGTTTAAAAAGCGTAAGACTAAAAAGTAAACAATAAAAAAATATGAAAAAAACATTTTTAAGAAACGCTTTTCTTTAGTTATGAGTGACTGAAATTAAAAATATTATAAAAAAATTAACTAAAAAGCAAAGAATTAAAAAATATCAAACTCGAAGGATTATTCGAAAAAAACGTTCGTTAAAATAAATGAAAAAATCTAACACATTCGTTAAAGAAAAGCGTGGTGCGAAAACCGTTTATTCGATGAAGACGCGCCACGCTTTTCTTTATCGAATGTGTTAGATTTTTTCATTTATTTTAACGAACGTTTTTTTCGAATAATCCTTCAAGTTTTATATTTTTTAATTCTTTGCTTTTTAGTTGATTTTTTTATAATATTTTTAATTTCAGTCACTCATAACTAAAGAAAAGCGTTTCTTAAAAATGTTTTTTTCATATTTTTTTATTTATATTCAAATTTATTTATTTTGTAGCACAAACAAAATAAGTAGTTATATGATTAAATTAAATATTTTGTTGATACATTTATATTTTGAATATTACAATTCACGAGACTAAGGTCTCGTCTTTCAATGGCCTCGTCCACTTCATCCCTCCATGATCTTCGGGGTCTACCTCTTCTTCTCTTTCCTGTTGGGCTCCAATCCTAAATATTTGATATCCACCTTGTACTGTTTTTCTTCGATGTATAGTGCAGTCACTGAAGATGGATATGAAGCTATTACCTGCGATTTCTTTGAACCTTCATCGATTTGTTTTACAAAATTACAAAAACGTTTACAAAATTATTTTATTAAAAATAACCCCATATTTCGATAGAGTGGCTAACTCTAAGCAAAATTTGTTATATAAAGTTATTAAAATAAATCAAAACTTTTTGAGTTATTAATGATCAATGCTTTTAATTTCGTGAGAAAAATGCATGTTTTTAACCGATTTTTCATAAATAACTCGGAACCTATAAGTTTTTACAAAAAAGTTGTTAACCAAAATTGAAGCCAATAAAAAATGAAATAACTCCTTACTAAAAAACCTTTTAATGTTAACTAAAAGTGAGTTATAAACTTATTAAACATTTATGAAAGTACTTAGAAATATCTATCAAATGAGATCCCGAACAAGTTGATAGCATTAGAATTTATGCTCCAAAAATTTTTCAAACTTTGGCTTTTGAAAATTTTGCCAAAAAATGTTAATTTTTACGATATCAGGTTCACATAAAAACGATTTGAAAGATAATTCCAAAGGCTATTAAATTACGTTGAATTTAATCTTTTAAACTCCTTATTTTTTTAAAATCAAAGGTTAAATGGTCACGGTTACATAGTTCTCGCAGCAAAATGTATGCTTTAAACTTTTCTATCTCGGTTATTTTTCACCCTACAGAAATAGTAAAAAAAGTATATAATTATTTTTTTACGTACAGGGTGTTTGGTAAAGAATGGGCCATAGCTTAACCTCACGTTCCTGAGGTTAAAATAGGCCGATTTAAGCTAACTTACCTTAGTACAAAGTTTATAATAACCAAGATACAGGGTGTCAAACTTAAACTTTTTTTATTTATTATTGAATATTTCCTGACAGGTATGAGATAACAACATGAAATTTGGTATGTGGGGTTTTTTGGGTCGAGAAAACTAAATTCCCTACCAAAAATTATGTATTGCCCAGAGGGCGCCACATACGCCTTTCAGCACTCATTTATTACGTTCAATTTTTTTTATCACTCACTCTGTATAATTTTGACATTAAAATTTTTATTCTCCTATTAGTTTTACTTAAAAAAGGTATACTTCTTTCATCTCCCTAAACTCAACCGTTTTCGAGATAAACGCATTTTAAATCTGCGATACACCATCATTTTTAGTATAATATCATTGTAGTTACACCCGAAAAATAACTTAAAACCATAATAATTGTGCCAGTTCTCAAATTTATGTCATTGCATCGCAAATTCCATTTGAAGAAATTTGCGATACATTTTTGGATAATTTTATGGTTTTAAGTTATTTTTCTGGTGTAACTACAATGATATGCTAAAAATTATGTTGCACCGCAAATTTAAAATGCGTTTATCTCGTAAACGGTTGAGTTTAGGGAGATGAAAGAGGTATACCTTTTTTAAGTAAAACTAATAGGGGAATAAAAATTTTAATGTCAAAATTCTACGGAGTGACGGATAAAAAAAATTGAACGTATTAAATGAGTGCTGAAAGGCGTATGTGGCGCCCTCTGGGCAACACATAACTTGTGGTAGGGAATTTAGTTTTCTCGTCCCGAAAAACCCCCACATACCAAATTTCGTGTTGATATCTCATGCCTGTCAGGAAATATTCAATAGTAAATAAGAAAAAAGTTTAACTTTGACACCCTGTATCTCGGTTATTATAAACTTTGTACTAAGGTAAGTTAGCTTAAATCGGCCTATTTTAACCTCAGGAACCTGAGGTTAAGCTATGGCTCATTATCTACCAAACATCCTGTATATTGAGTATTTTTGGAGTTATTATCAAAAGAAAATGAAAATGACGATAATTTTAAAAATTCAGATTTTTTTAAATGATATTTTTTAAAAAAATATTCATTGTAAAACGGTGAAAATTGTTGAAATCATTACTTATGCTAATAGTAAGAAATTGTTGTAAGGATTACTATAAATTTTAATTTTTGTGGAAATGGCGTATGTTTTATTTTTAACTTTTTAAATCTTTGGTCTTTAATAACTCAAAAGGTATTGGTTTATGTTAATAACTTTATATAACACATTTTGCTTAGAATTTGTCCCTCTATCGATTTATGGTATTATTTTTAATAAAATAATTTTCATCCTGGAAAAGGGATGGCAGCCACCCCCAGGGTAAAAGCGCCAGTTGGCATCATGTCACCGTTGTGCATTGAGGTATCCTCTAACTGCTCACCAATTTTCATGAAAATCGACGGAGGTTCAACGAAGTCGGAGGTGAAAACCTTCAGTGACTGCACTAGTAGCTGAGGATGTCTTGTTCTACTGCCATTCTTCGTTTTATCTCCTCACTTCGTATGCGATCTATTCTTGTCACTCTGCAGCTTCTTCTCATGAACTCCATTTCAGTTGCTGTAATTTTGGACCTGTTTCGTTTGTTTACCCAATTCTCTGCTCAATAGGCCATTATACTACGTACCAAGGTGTTATATATTCTCTTCTTTGTATTTGTGGTAATCTGTCTATCCCACAGTACCCCGTTCATTTGTTTAATACATGTTCTTGTCTGTGCTAATCTGTTGGTTATGCTTCTTTTAATGAGCATTTTTCAGTGCGTCACAAATGATAGAAAAAAGGTAAGTCCGTGATAATATACATTTTAGTGACATGACATTTTAGTTAAATCTGACAGTTGTCACATTTTATTTGCAATTTGGCATAAAATCAAATCAATTGTGTTTATTGCATTTATAAAATGGTATTTTCTTTGATTTGTATAGTCTTATAAATTGTACAGATTATATTCGTAGATATATTATATAATTAGTAAATAATTTTTTTTCGATTATAGCGCCATCTATTGACAACTAGAATAAAAATGTTATAAATGTCACCGACGAAATGTAATCACCGACGTGCTTTTTTTCTGTCACATGCAACTTAATGCGTTAGAAAGAAATCGAAAAACTGTGACGCACTGAAAGATCCTCATGAGAAAAAGCATATCTCTTGCTCGGTGGTTCCATTCTTGGAGAGTATGAATCCTAAGTATTTGAATTTTTCAGTGCCGTTAATTTCCCTATTATCGTCCATTTCCAAGTTTCTCATTGGTTCTTGTTCTGTTGTTAAGTATTCAAGTATTCGGTCTTTTCTAGGTTTATTTCCAGTCCATTTTTTGTGTATTCCTCTTCTAATTTTTGGAACATCTTGAGCCGTTACCACTTGGTCATCTGCAAAACATAATGTGTACAAAGAAGTTGTCCCGGATTGGTGTTCCCATCCCTTCACATTTACTTTTCCATGGTTTTAATATTTGTTCTAGCAATATCTTGAACAGTGTCTGAGATGTAGAGCATCCCTGCAATAATAGTATTTGTCAAAAAAAATTCTTGGACAGGGAAAAAAACAACACCAAAAATATTCGCACAGCGTATATTGTGCACAGCGTACATACGCAGTTATCACGATATACAGACACAGAAGATAAAATAATGCGCATAGTGGGCGGAGTCAATGACGGCAGCAACAGAGTTAAGTATATTCAAATGGGAAATAAGCTACAATTTTACCTAAAAATGATTTTATTAACGTTTCGACGCCCAAGTCGGGTGTCGTTGTCAAAATACAAAATAATTATATAATAATAATACATTATTTGTAATCATTTTTAGGTAAAATTGTAGCTTATTTCCCATTTGAATATACTTGATTATAAAAATGCCACAAGAAAATAGCTTCAGAACATTAAGCAACAGAGTTATCTCGAATTCTTTATGTAACTTCTAAGTATACCTTCTTTCGTGTCTTCAACGTCTACCGTGGTTTTCTTTAAATATTTTGAATTTATTGTGTATAAACAATATCTACTACCCCCTTTAACTATAACTATTTAGATTTACCTTTCAGAAAATCCCTTAATTTTGTTACATACATAAGGGTGCGAAAAAAGAAAAAGAATACTTCACATATAATAACCATTTAATAATGATAATTTGCTATACAATATTTTAAACTATACATTAATATTCTTAAAAAACATTTACTACGAAACAAAAATGTAATTATTATACAGTCAAACCTGCCATAACCGGATCAATGTGGCGACAGACCGATCCGGATATGAAAAACTCCGGATATAAAGACCACTACTTCTTTTACAGTCTCTGACACGTTTTCTCCTTAATACATTCCAGTAATCAACGCCGTCAATAACTTTCGTCGATAGACACGTTTTATAGATTGTATAATACATTATTTCGCCATCTTTTAGTTCTTCTTTTAGTGCGTTGTCCAACAGCAGGACTGCCTTTCTCGGTAGATTTCGGTAGATCCGGATATGGCAGGTTGTACTGTATTCTTAAATAATACAAATTGTTATAAAATAATTTAAATGATTGCTTGTTTTAAAAATACATTACAAAAATGTACAAATTTTTATAATTATTAAAATTTAAAAAATAAAATAACTCAATATGTAATTATTTGATAGTTAAAAAATGGTTTTAAGCCAAATGATGTAAAAGATAAAAAGAAACACACATAATTTTCAGGGTCAACTCCTAATTGCATGAAAACTTGGATTTAGGTTCTACTTACCCTCCACTTCAAATTTGAACTTGTGCGGTTGATTGCTTTTACTTGGAGGGTGAAAAAATATACGTTTAAAATAATAAGTCCGGAAACAGATAAACTGACTAACTTTAAGCAACTTTTGTTCTACATATGCCCGATTTCACCAAAGATACCTAAATATTTAAGAATTACCTAAGTGGGTTTAGGCACTTCCTACCTCTAAAACGGATTTCACCATACGATAAGAATTGCCTAAACCGCTTAAGCATTGCCTTACGTTAGGATACGGATTTCGATCTCCCTAAACTTTAGGTATTACTTATCGTTGACAGTCAGGTTATATTTTTACAATTTTGACTAATGTACTTGTGACGTTTGTCAATAATTTGCTTCTTACTTTAATTTTGCTGTTATTCTGTAATATTAGGTATATTAGTTGTAATTTTGTATTTTCTTTTATATTATTAATATAATATGTGTTGGAAAATATAGAAAATCCTTTGGAGTTTTTTACAGGTCTATTGACAAAATTATGTAGTCTACCTACTACCTAACAAACTAGTGTTGTGTTTCAAAAACCCATTCATGATTATAACTAATGCTAAAAGTGTGTCATTAAAAAATTAATAATAAAAAGCAATTTTCAACATATTATTTATTTTAAAATTATTTCATTAATGACAATTCAACTAACTTCAATTTTTCGTCATATGTGAAATTTACAACTCTTTTCTTTTCCTCAATTCACTGTACATATCCAAATAACATACAAGACTATATTTATTATATACAAACTTAATGCAAAAATAACTAACTATAAATAAAATAACTATAATAGTACAAAACTGAATAAAACCAAATTGGCAAACAAACAATAATGACAAATAATGGAAAAAGTAAGAAAATATCATCGTATTCTTCTTTTTATTTATCAAAAATAGTTCAAACGTACCGTAGGTAATACCTAGGAAAGCATTTCCTAGATAAGCAGTTCTTTTAGTTGTGAAATGCGATTGTTTCTAAGTATTGACTTAAGAAGTTCCTATCGATAAGAATTACTTAATAAGGCAACTGTTTAGGTATCTTTGGTGAAATCGGGCATAGAGTTTTTTAACTTAGGTACTAGATTAATTCAGTAGTACTAGAGTCACTTGCTACCAAAAATGTTTACTTTTCAACAAAAAGAAAAACACGTTTTCAAGCGGTTTTTCGTAAATACTCAAAAAGTAAGTATTTTATCGAAAAAAATATTCTTGGAAAAAATGTAGCATATAAAAAAACCAAAAAATGGTATATTCTTAGTCTATAGAACCAGTAAAAGTAAATTTGTAGCTCATAAAAAAGGCGCTCTTATCCTTCAAATTCCAAATCAAATATTTCAACGTGATATTACCAAAAAATGAAGGGAAAAACCCATTAAATTTTTTTTAAAGTGTTTACAAAAAGCTTTATGTTTTATAAAAATTATATACGGGTAGGAAAGACAACGGAACGAATTTTCGAACATTTAAACAGACGACACCCCAGATTTACCAATTTCTGGACAATTGATCCAAAGGCTGGATTCTAACAACGAAACAGTTGTGGATTTTCAAGTTTTCATTGAGAGTCAGAATGAAAAAAACATTAATGACCTCGAGTATGATGGTTTGGATAATTTGGCTGGTTATATCTGCCATAAATTGAAGGACTCCAGTATTCAATCCGAAGATGTTTCAACGTACACGTGGGTTGATTATTTGAGTGAGTGTGGTTTATATAAACCATCAGACATTTTCTTGTCATATATTGAGCCACTGGAAACAATTTTTCGTTCCACAAATGGTGACTCCATTTTGGCAACTAAAAATTATTTAGAAAACATTATGTCCAAAAATGTAAATGTAGACTGTTCTAATAAAGCGAAGAAGTTATTTTTTATGTCTCGGATGTAATTCCGAATTAAAGAATTAAACAAGTCTCTTAACAACTTGACATTGCGTAAAAGAAAAATTATAAAAACTGCTACATAGTTGTTGTATGTACATCAATTTCACAAGCATAAAATTTGAATAAAGTGCATGGCATGAAAACTGTAAAACTTATTTTTGTCTTTTCCAAGACTCTCACTTAATTCTGATGAAATACATTATTTAAAAAGTAAAAATTTTGTTTTTTTATCAATCCATTAAATTTATGGTTTCAATTTTTGGGGTTTCTCCTCCCCTTGGTAAAAATTATATTTACTAATTTGTAGGCCACTAATCAATTTTTGCCAACTAACGAAATATAATGATTATATTATAGATTATATCGATATATGAATCGATTCTATGAATATTTTTATTTTCCGGATACCAATATAATCAAGAGACTGGGAACTTTACAAATAACTGAAAATCTATTTAAATAAAAGGAAATAGTTTAATAACTTTCCTCTAAACTATAAAAATCACTTAGTTTCTTTTAGTCATAATTCATTCATTTTTACTATTCTCAAATTTCATTCGCGTTCGTATTACGAACGCGTAGACGGGATTATGCTTTACTCTGTTGCTGACGTCATGCGCCAATCGGACGAGCTTACGTAACTAGAATATCAGGGACTGCGCAGTTATTGTCCTCAGGCCCGGGAAACATTTTGAAAATTTCATTTTGGCCCGCGCTTAAAAGTATTTGCCCATCCTTGATCTAGAAGGTGAAGCGTGTACAGTGCACAGATTCTTAAAGTGTCTGTGGGGATGGCATCTATGCCCAGTATTAAAGTCGGTGTATGAGAGAGAAAGTATTGGAAGTAATGAAATAACAAATTTTATATTAATGAAATAACAAATAATATAACATTTGTTATTTCATTACTTTGAATAATTTCTCTCTCATACACCGACTTTAATACTGAGCATATACGTCATCCTCCACTGGCATCTTTAGAATCTGTGCACTGTATGTCGATAGTCTGTTTTTCTATTATTGAAAGCCCTTTTGTGTTCTGCTATGCGTTTGTCAAAGGTTCTGTTAGTGTGACCGATGTAAGTTTGTGAATAGGCACAGGCACCACATTGTTTTCACAATTGTTTTACAAAATTGTTTTCGATGTTATTATAATTTATTTTAACGTTTTCTTTTTTATTTCAGGCGGTGTCTTGTAGAGAATACTGCGCCTTGAATCTTCCAGCTGTGACATTTTTCGTGACTGTTCAAATAAAGTCTGAACTCAACAAATGGTATTTAATATTCCAGGATTTGGCTGGAGATCCTTGCTACCTCGTTAGGAAAACTATAGCTGCCTGCATTTACGAAATTGGAACAACACTAGGTATTATTTACTATATTTAATGCATGAACAGGTTACTTCTTCTTCATCAGCTTTTCCCTTTTCACGGTCGCTTATACGTTACAATAATTACTGTCGATGCTTCCAATGTTGAGCTAGATTTTCTGAAACCATATTGTGTATCAGGTAAAATATCTTCTTTCTCCAACCATTTTGATAAGCCTCTCGAAAGTTTTCAGCACACATGAAACTAATGATATGGGTCTATAAGAGGTTGGGATGGAATCCGGTTTGTCATGTTTTTTTATTGCAATGATATAGTCTGTTCGCTAAACTCAGACGCAACTTTCTAGATATTTTAGTCGGTAATTTCGCCAATTTTAGTAAAATTGGCAAAAAATAATTTTTAAATAGTTAATAATTACTAAATATTTAGTAATTTTGCCAATTTTTGCAAAATTGGCAAAAAACAAAAAAATTATCGACTAAAATATCTAGCCAGTTGCGTCTGAGTTTAGCGAACCGACTATAATATACTCCTTCCAATTTTCAGGGATTGTTGTTTGTCCTGTCCATATTACATTATATATACTGTTGTGGAATTTTTTTAAGGAAATTCAAAAAAATTAAATTTATATCAACGACCATGAAATGATAGTTTTTCATCACCCTGTATATGGCCAAATTTGTTTAGAATTTAATTTTGCTTTTAAGCAAGTGTTTTGGAAAAATTAAAACGATTAGTGATAATTATTCGACGAAATGGTCGGGACATTAACAAAACATTTCGGTGATTAGAAAGTGGAGAGAGCGTTGACGGGACAATAACGTTTTTAAGATCCTTCCGGGAAGGTATTTTAATGTGGTATACAAACGGTATTATTTTAGTTGTAAGAGTAGAAAGTAGAAAATAACTAATTATGATTTTCCTTGAATTTGACAAATTGGAAAAGTTATGTGGAAGAATATTGGGTTTCTTAAGAAATAAATGGTTGGAGAGAGGTTATTGTTGAGTGGACGAAAAAATATCGGTAGAAGGGATAATGGATGTGAGAGTATGGATTGGAGAGAAAAATAAAGTCACTGTGTAATTGACATCAGAAGAAGGCAGTCGAGTTTTAAAAGTGTATAATCAGTGTAGAGTGGTGTCATCAGCCTTTGCGAGCAGAGTCAAGTTGAAACCAAATCGTCGACCGGTTGAAGAGTTAATTTTCCTGGTCCGAGGGAGATTCCTTTGTTTTGTCTAGAACGAGTAGCTGATTATTATCCGTTTGTGCACTAGATATTCGAGCAAGTCCTGTGTGTTTTTCTTGGAAGCAGTTTTGACGAGGGGGATTTTTTTCGCAACAACCAGAGAGTACGTGTTGAGAGAATCAAGGACAGCGCAATCCAGAAAACGAGGGAGTGAAGAATAAAAGGTTAGTCAAATAATTTGTCTGAATGGAGAAAAGTTATTTATATCAAGACCATATTTGTTTACTTGTTTATTGACCAATATTTTTGTAACACAGTTAGTCATTTCAAATTTGAGAAATCAATTCAAAAGAAGAAAAGTAAAATTCATTCAATTCAGTATGAGTAAATAAGAAATTAATTAAATAAATAATTTTGTCAAAACAAGGAGATATCAGAGTTAGAGTTTTAATTTATTAAGTTAGAGATTGTTGCAACAAAGTTAAATTTTAATAATTTTGAATCATATGTACACGGCATTTAATAAAAACAATAGATTACATTTATATGAATTTGAGTGTTGTCAATTTCCCTGTTTCTACCCTGGAAGAAGTAAGCAACCAGAAATACTAGAATCCACAGATTACTGGTATTGGATCAAATACAAAATTAGCCCTGATAATAAAATTGATTGGAAAATTTAATTGGAATTTAGTTATGTCTTTACATAGACAATAAATAAAATAATTGGATAATCAATCAAATTAATAATTTGCTAATTAATCTAAATAAACAGAAAAGGTAGAGCATAACAATACCTAAGAGAGATTTTTTCCGATTCATTGGCAAATTATAAAGCATAGAATATGAAATATTAACTCTACCAGGAGAGCTATTTCTGGTATGTTTGATAGATCGTTCAAGTTCCCACATAATAAATCTATCGCTTAGATAGGTCGTATTCCTTGGTACTGATGAAATTTGGTGATCATATTCATTCCGGTTGGTTGGTACCCATGGCGGTGAAATTTTGATATGAAACTATTCTATTCAGTTCGAATTTGGGTCTATTGGTAATTATTTTGAACTTTCCGATTTTTATAGGAGTTTACCTTTCTCCAAATTTGTGAAATTGGGGTATGGTGGTTTAAGCTTTCACAATACTTAATCCATTTTTGCCTTTTTGTGAGTTTGAATGTGCGTTTGGCGCAAGCATCCATTTTTTTTTAATTCTATTAAATTTTCCCTATTTGGAGTTTGCTTATACTTAATAAAAGCTATTTTTAAAAATGTATAAACATTCTCAATTTCTTTGCAAAACGAAAATGCAACAGCTGCATAATACTCTGGTTAAAGCGGAGAGTGCAGGAAGAGTCTATACCGGTTTCGGAGATCTTTTTCCCCTCATCAGTAAACCCATATCCTCTTCTCCCCGCTTTAACCATTTACCATAGCTTGGACCTTCCCGAATTGCAAAGAAAGAAATGTCACGGATGAACTAGGGCCATCTACCGCAAAAAAACCAAGTTATCAATCGAAGTAGCGCAGAAAACGACAATAAATATCCAACCAAAGAAAGTATTCCACCTGTTGTCAATCTGGTGGTACGGAGGCGATATTTATTGTCGTTTTCTACGCTACTTGGATTGATAACTTAGTTTTTTTTGCGGTAGATGGCCCTAGTTCATCCGTGACATTTATTTCTTTGCAATTCGGGAAGGGAATATAGCAAACAGTCAACTGTTTCGTTTCAGACGCCAGTTAAAAGGCATAGACCAGTAGAAATCTATGCAGATCCAGTAGAAATAGCCCATCGACAGATTATTTCTCAACCTAGAAATCTAGGTCCAGATTCTAGTATTATAGCCAACCCTAGTTATGTTAAAAATTTAAACACGTCAGATTTTTCAACTCATCATTCAGGATTAAGTTCAAAAAATATCAAAATTATCTTAGATTTGGTGGCAAACATTATCTCAACAATTAGAAGAACCAATAATTATAATATTTCCAAAACGGAACTAGAATATATAATTAGTAAACAATTAAATTTAGACCTATCAGAAAACACATTAACACAAATATAACACAAAAAATAAATATCATTCAATAGAACTGCCGATCTGCAGTTTCAAATAAAGAAAACTTGGAATTCCTTCTTCACGAGTATGATGCTGCTCTTGCAGTGTTATCTGAAACTTGGTTCAAAGAGGGGAAGTATTATCATTTTAAAAATTACAATATTAGTCGTAAAGACCGTGTAGACGGATATGGAGGGATAGCCGTATTAATGAAAGCAAACATTTACTATAAAGAAACAATAATAAATACTAAATTAAATTTTTCTCATAAATGTATTGCAATTAAGCTGTTACCCAATAAAAAACCATTCATATAGTTTCATTATATATTGAACCAAGAAAGAAAATAACTCTGCAAGAGTAGAATGAATTGTTTGCTAATGTACCAAAACCTTTTCTAATAGCAGGTGATTTTAATGCCCACCATGTTTCCTGGGGTTGCGAATTTAATGACACATATGGGAATATTTTATCTGATGCAGTAAACCAATGTAATCTTGTTTTTCTAAATAGCGGATCTCCAACATTAGTTCCTTTAAGTAGTAAGAGCGCAATCGACTTAACCCTGTGCTCTCACGATATTACACAAGTTTTTACATGGACCACAGTAGAGGACCCACATGGATTAAATCACCTACCCATCTTGATTACACTCGATTTTGAAAATGATCATCACTTAGCTGGACCCTCGGAGCACAACACATGGCAGTTAAAAAATGCAAACTGGAATCTATATGTAGCTAATCTTGAATACAGAGATATAGCTCAAAATTATGAAGAATTCCTTTCTGTGATTAATGAAGCTGCAGAAATCGCTATCCCAAGAAAAGTTTCAGGTCAGACTAAGCACCGTAATCACTGCCCGAAGCCTTGGTGGGATGAAACATGTTAAAACGCTGCTCATCAAAGAAAAATAGCTTAAAAAAAAAGTTATCAATCGAAGTAGCGCAGAAAACGACAATAAATATCGCCTCCGTACCACCAGATTGACAACAGGTGGAATACTTTCTTTGGTTACACCTCCTGAGACTTTCAAAGTTTATAAATCATACAGGGTGCCGAGGAAATTAAGATGAGAGAATTTTAAATAATTCACAACTCATCTACTCAGCGTGGTAAAAGCTCCAACAAGAAAGATTCCTTAATGCTCAAACAAAAGAGTAAATGAATTAAAAATGTATAAACATTCTCAATTTCTTTGCAAAACGAAAATGCAACAGCTGCATAATACTCTGGTTAAAGCGGAGAGTGCAGGAAGAGTCTATACCGGTTTCGGAGATCTTTTTCCCCTCATCAGTAAACCCATATCCTCTTCTCCCCGCTTTAACCATTTACCATAGCTTGGGCCTTCCCGAATTGCAAAGAAAGAAATGTCACGGATGAACTAGGGCCATCTACCGCAAAAAAAAAACTAAGTTATCAATCGAAGTAGCGCAGAAAACGACAATAAAAGTATTCCACCTGTTGTCAATCTGGTGGTACGGAGGCGATATTTATTGTCGTTTTCTGCGCTACTTCGATTGATAACTTTTTTTTTAAGCTATTTTTCTTTGATGAGCAGCGTTTTAACATGTTTCATCCCACCAAGGCTTCGGGCAGTGATTACGGTGCTTAGTCTGACCTGAAACTTTTCTTGGGATAGCGATTTCTGCAGCTTCATTAATCACAGAAAGGAATTCTTCATAATTTTGAGCTATATCTCTGTATTCAAGATTAGCTACATATAGATTCCAGTTTGCATTTTTTAACTGCCATGTGTTGTGCTCCGAGGGTCCAGCTAAGTGATGATCATTTTCAAAATCGAGTGTAATCAAGATGGGTAGGTGATTTAATCCATGTGGGTCCTCTACTGTGGTCCATGTAAAAACTTGTGTAATATCGTGAGAGCACAGGGTTAAGTCGATTGCGCTCTTACTACTTAAAGGAACTAATGTTGGAGATCCGCTATTTAGAAAAACAAGATTACATTGGTTTACTGCATCAGATAAAATATTCCCATATGTGTCATTAAATTCGCAACCCCAGGAAACATGGTGGGCATTAAAATCACCTGCTATTAGAAAAGGTTTTGGTACATTAGCAAACAATTCATTCTACTCTTGCAGAGTTATTTTCTTTCTTGGTTCAATATATAATGAAACTATATGAATGGTTTTTTATTGGGTAACAGCTTAATTGCAATACATTTATGAGAAAAATTTAATTTAGTATTTATTATTGTTTCTTTATAGTAAATGTTTGCTTTCATTAATACGGCTATCCCTCCATATCCGTCTACACGGTCTTTACGGCTAATATTGTAATTTTTAAAATGATAATACTTCCCCTCTTTGAACCAAGTTTCAGATAACACTGCAAGAGCAGCATCATACTCGTGAAGAAGGAATTCCAAGTTTTCTTTATTTGAAACTGCAGATCGGCAGTTCCATTGAATGATATTTATTTTTTGTGTTATATTTGTGTTAATGTGTTTTCTGATAGGTCTAAATTTAATTGTTTACTAATTATATATTCTAGTTCCGTTTTGGAAATATTATAATTATTGGTTCTTCTAATTGTTGAGATAATGTTTGCCACCAAATCTAAGATAATTTTGATATTTTTTGAACTTAATCCTGAATGATGAGTTGAAAAATCTGACGTGTTTAAATTTTTAACATAACTAGGGTTGGCTATAATACTAGAATCTGGACCTAGATTTCTAGGTTGAGAAATAATCTGTCGATGGGCTATTTCTACTGGATCTGCATAGATTTCTACTGGTCTATGCCTTTTAACTGGCGTCTGAAACGAAACAGTTGACTGTTTGCTATAAACTTTATATTGTGTTTGTGTATGGTGTGAAGAGCATTCTCCGAAGAAATTGAAGGTTGAAGGAGGTTGAGTCGAGTTTGTGAATTTACACACCCTATCAAAATAGCTACCAAAATTACAGTGTTGCCATTAAAGAAAATTGGGACACCTTTATACATTATTATTGTATCTAAAAAATTTAGATTTGAAATACTAATCGCTATGTCTGAGTATTTTTCAAAAAAGCCTTAGTATTTGAACCATTGAATTTATTCCAAATTACAGACTTGTTTTTCATAACTTTCTTATTTTTTATTATCTTGTAAATGGTAGGGAATACAAATTTGATATTTTGCAGTTATGTATAACTTTACACACCCTATCAAAACAGCTATCAAAATGGCAGTGTTGCCATTTGAGAAAATCAACGACGACGTCATATCAACTTAATTTTAGACACCCTGTATACATTATTATTGTATGTAAAAAATTTTGAGTTGAAATACTAATCGACAGGTCTGAGCATTTTTCAAAAAAACAATTAGTATTTGAACTATTGAATTTATTTCAAATTACAGACTCACTAGTATATCAGAATTTAAGTATGTATTTGTTTGGTTACTGTTCTCTTTCTATATTTCTACATCAAGTTTTTGTTTAAACGGGTTCTTTTTTTAGGTGTTGACAGTAAAATAATACTGATCGACTTCCTTAA
The DNA here is from genome assembly GCF_917563875.1 of Diabrotica virgifera virgifera. Taxonomy (NCBI): domain Eukaryota; kingdom Metazoa; phylum Arthropoda; class Insecta; order Coleoptera; family Chrysomelidae; genus Diabrotica; species Diabrotica virgifera. The sequence goes on from NC_065451.1 coordinate 176,448,038, forward strand.
ACTCATTCGAGACGATTCAGAAGAAGTCTTAGATGCTCTAGTTCCGAATATAGGACCTATTCTGGTCATGTTTACTTCTGTGGGTGTTTTGTCAAGAGATAAGACGACTCAAGCAACACTTGATATTGGTAGAGGTCTGTTGAAATGTCAAGTAGAGATCTATAGTAACTATAATTGGCGGAGGAGGATGGCGTTTTTAGTACAGTTGGAAGATTTGCCGACGTGTATGCCAAGCGATTTTATTCACCAACATTTTACACCTCTTGTTCTGAAATTGTCACTGGAATCGGTAAGTAGAACATGTTATTCCTTATGGTCCTGTCGCCAGGGGGTACAACGGCGTTTTTTTATGTATTTTGACCCGTAGAACACGAATTTTTTGGGTAACAATTGATCCGGGTGTCGATAAGATTGTTATAGACAAAGAACTTGAGGAATTACATGACAGCGATTTTTCACAAAACATTTTTTTTGTATTTTTTGGGTCATTGTAAGCAAACAATGTTCTTACAAGTTTTTTCGTAGGATGCATGATTTTGGAGATAAACGCGGTTGAACTTTCAAAAAATCCAAAAATTGCAAGTTTTGAACCCGAATAACTTTTGATTAAAAAATAAAATAGCAATTCTGCTTACCGCATTTGAAAGTTCAAGTCAAATTCTATCGGTTTTGATTATTTGCATCGCTAAAAATTAATTTTCTTATTGTTAAACAAAGCTATAAACACATAGTGCTTGAGTGGTGTTTTCAATGCATTTCTATTTCAGCACAATTTCTACGTAGCATGCATTAAAACGCATGCATTGGGCACGGGAAACACTATTTGTTTATAACTTTGTTTGACAATAAAAAAATTAATTTTTAGCAATGCAAATAATCAAAACCGGTATAATTTGACTTGAACTTTCAAATGCTGTAAACAGAATTGCTATTTTATTTTTTAATCAACAGTTATTCGGGTTCAAAAATTGCAATTTTTCGATTTTTTGAAAGTTAAACCGCGTTTATCTCCAAAACCATGCATACTACGAAAAAACTTGTAAGAACATGTTTTGCTTACAATGACCCAAAAAATACAAAAAAATGTTTTGTTTTGCGAAAAACCGCTGTTATGTAATTCCTCAAGTTCTTTGTTTATAACAATCTTATCGATATCCGGATCAACTGTTACCCAAAAAATTCGTGTTCTACGGGTCAAAATACATAAAAAAACTTGGGTAAATCCATCTGAATAAAGGAGACCGTTGTACCCCCCTGACGACAGGACTATTAATGTTGTTCTGAAGTTATTTCCTTGTGGCATTTTTGTATTTAACTATTCTAAATGGGAAAAAAGCCACAATTTAACTAAAAAAATGATTTCATTAACGTTTCTACGTCCACATCGGACGTCGTTGTCAAAATACAACGTATTTTGTATTTTGACAACGACGTGGACGTGGAAACGTTAATAAAATAATTTTTTTTTAGTTAAATTGTGACTTATTTCCCATTTAGAATAGTTAATGTTATTACTTTGAACGTAGATAATCATACACTAATTACAAAAAGTATCGCATAATTTTTGAAACAGAAAAAAAGTTTAAAAATAATTTTCATTTTTTAGTAGAATGTTATAATACTCGTCTATCGTCTCCTTTTACTCCATTAAAATGTTACATTTTTTAAGCCATACCTTGCATTTGTTAGAGGAGTCAATTTTATTTCTTTAATATGTAGTGGGGATCAGTAAAAGCTTAAGTTGAGTAGGAAGACTCAGTGATGTGTTAAAAAACAAAAAGATACCAATACATCTAAAGAAAAGGGTATTTAACAGTTGTATTCTACCAGTTATGACTTATGGAATGGAGACCATGACACTTACAGAGGTATCAGCCAATAGATTAAGAACGACACAGAGGGCGATCGAACGAGCTATGTTAGGAGTATGAGAGAACACATACGAAATGAAGAAGTGCGAAGAAGGACGAATATGGAAGATGTAATTGGAAGAATTGCGCAAATGAAATGGACCTGGGTGGGACATGTGGCACGACAAAACATCGAAACGTGGACGAGAAGACCACGCGAGTTAGAGACCACGCGAGCACAGTTGTAGTAGAGGAAGACCACAAAAACGATGGCTAGACATCAAAGCAAAAATGTGGAGGAACTGGCACCAAATAGCACAAGACAGAGAAGAATGGAGAGCTCATGGGGAGGCCTTTGTCCAGGAGTGGATGCAAACAGGCTGAAGAAGAAGAAGAATCAAAAGTTTTAGACTTAATACATTATGCGATACTTTTTGAGACGAGTGTACTTGCCAACTGTATAATATTTCAAATCAACTAATATTTTAAACTTTTGGTTAAGATCACTGCATTTAGTAAGTTAACTGTATTTTTTAGAGAGCAAGACCGGTCAGGACGCAGGCAGCTAGGACACTACTGATTTTTCTTAGATATAACGTAAAAGAAAATCACAGAAAGTGGATAAGAGAAAGCTTAATAAACAATTTATGTAATTCTAATAGCTGTTACACTAGACATATATTCATCAACATGTGTTACGAAGCAGTCAAAATATTCAGCATGAAGTACTTCAAAGAACACTTCTTTTTACCATTACTTTCACTTGGAGGTAATTCTTTTTAATAATATTTTAGGTTAGCAAAAATAATTGTTAATTAATAAACGCTACAATCTTCCCTAAATGGTTTCGCAAGGTTATAGCTAAGTTTAGAAAACCTAGAATATTTATTTTTATTCTCTATTTTTATGTTGTTTTACTCTTACTAAATGATTAACTAGAAACGAAATTATAATAGGCAAAATGTTAAGATATACATCGAAGGACAGCGTATGGAGCTCTTACAATCTTAGAAACGCATTTAAAGACAGCAACATACCGGTTAATCGGAAGCTGAAAGTCTTCTATCGATATATTCTTCCAGTAATGACCTACAGTGCAGAATCACTGTCCCTAACAAAAAACAATGGTTCAAAACTAAAAATAGTACAAAGAATGATGGAGTGTTAATGATAGGAGTAACAATAAACGACAACATCACAAACGAAGACCTCTGAAACAGAACCTGAGTTACAGATGTTGTGGAGAGAGCTTGCAGAGCTGGGCATGTGGTAAGGATAAAGTATGGAAACTGGACAGCCAAGTTAACCAAATGGAGACCAAGAACAGATCGACGAAACAGAGAGGACCACCTACACGATCGCAACATGATCTGCGAAAAATTGGATCCATACTGGACAAGACCATGCACTCTGGAGGCCTATGTCCTGGAGTAGACTTAAAACGGGATGGTAATGATGATGTAGTAACTTACAATTTTCGGATACCAATTGCGTTCACTGACACACGGTACTTCTATTTTATTACTCGACTGTCTTTTAATATGTTAAGTTAAACTATATAGTACTATAGTTCATTCGCTTCCAAGATAAGCTAAAACGACAGTTTCACACGCCTGATTGGTGGGTGTGTCGTGTCGTCGCAGTGTGACGCATTGATTAGAAATTAATTTATAATATGGAATAAATTAATTTCTAACCAATGACAAGCTGCGACGACAAGACAAACCCACCAATCAGGCGTCTGAATTTTGTGTTTTAGCTTATCTGGGAAATTAATGAACTATAGTGTAGTCTCCTCCTCCTCTATCTGTTATCCTTCGTAAGGATGTAGTGGCGTCATGTAAGTCGTTTGACTATTTCTATCCAATCCTCTCTCTCTCCTGTGCGTGTTGTTTTGCTTCGGAGAACGAGTAACCAGTCATGTCCCTTATTTGGTCCGACCATCGTAATGGAGATCTTCCTCTGGATCTTCTGCCCTCTACGTTGCCTTCAACTATCATTCGTTCCATGCCTTCCCTTCTTCTAGTTATGTGTCCAAAATATCTCAGTATATTTTGGTTGATAGTTGTGCTGAGTCTAGTTTTTATGTTAAGTTCGGCTAATATTGAATTATTTGTGCGATGTGCGGTCCATGGTATGCGCAAATTTCTCCGGTAGACCCACATTTCAAATGCCATTATACGTTTTGCATCTGCTTTTTTGATGGTCCAAGTCTCTGAAGCGTAGGTGGCGATAGGAAATATTAACGCTCGAACAAGGCGTAATTTTGTGTTTTTTGTAATGTCAGTATTCTTCCATATTTTTGTGAGTTTGGCTGTTGCCGATCTGGCCATTATGATGCGCCTACGAATCTCGTCTTCGCATCTTCCACTGTTAGTAATAACGGAGACTAAGTAATTAAATTGTCTGACCACTTCCTAACCTGCTAAGTCTCTTATCTCCAGTTGGTTGTTTCTGCTTCTATCGATGATCATTACTTTGGTTTTCTGTATATTTATTTTCAAACCATATTCTGTACTCACCGTTTCTAGCCTATTCATAATTTCTTCCAGTTCTTCTGGTGAAGACGCCAGTCAACATATAACAGTGTCATCAGCATAACGCAGGTTTTTTATTTTTCTTCCTCCTATCGTTGCTCCACCTTGCCATTCCTCAAAAACTTGACGCATAATGTGTTCACTATATATATTGAATAGAATGGGGGATATTATACATCCCTGCCGCACTCCAGATTTTAATTTGAAGTTTTTCGAAACCACATTATTAACTCTTACATTAGCGGTGTTATTTATATAAAGTGCTTGTAATAGATAGATTAGATGTTCTAGCGTACCCATTTCTCTAAGTATATGCCACATTTTATCCCATTTTACGTTATCGAAGGCCTTGGAGTAGTCAACAAAGCACAAATATGTTTCTATGTTAAACTCTCGATATTTTTCGATAATTTGACGAATATTAAGAATGTGTTCTCTTGTTCCCCTACCTGGGACGAATCCGCATTGTTCTTGTGGAATTTGCGGTAAGAGAATGGATTTTAATCTTTCATTGATTATTGTTAGAAGTACTTTGCTCGCGTGAGATATCAACGCTACTGTACGGTAATTACTGCAATCTGTCGGAGAACCCTTTTTGTATATGGGGATAAACGTGAGTTTACCCCAGTCATTTGGTCACTTTCCGGTATTCCAGATCTCATTGCAAATTCTAAGCATTACTTCCGTCCCTAATTCTCCCATTTCTTTGAGTATTTCAGCTGTTATTCCATCCTCTCCTTGTGCTTTTCTACATTTTATTCCAGATCTCATTGCAAATTCTAAGCATTACTTCCGTCCCTAATTCTCCCATTTCTTTGAGTATTTCAGCTGTTATTCCATCCTCTCCTTGTGCTTTTCTACATTTTAGCTTTTTTATTGCCGACTCAATTTCAGATTTCAATATTTGAGGTTCTTTTCCATAACTTCTTTTCTCATTATTATGTTCTGGGTCGTTGTTAGAGAATAGTATTTCACAATATTGTTTCCAAACCTCTGCGATACCGCCTGGGTTTGTTATGGTATTTCCACTATTATCTTTGATGATCTGTGTCTGTGGTTTGAATTCTTTCGCTAGATATTTGACTTTGGAGAAAAGTTCTCTAGATTCTTGGCGGTCAGCATGTTCCTGTAGTTGTTCACATATGCTTTTTATATAATTATTTTTGTCCCTTCTGCACAAGTGTTTTATAGTTGTATTTATGGTGCTTATCTCTATTTCTTTTTGTATTGAATTTGACGTGCCGTTTCTAAGTTTTCGTCTTTCTTCTACAAGATTGAGAGTTTCTTCAGTCATCCAATGTTTTTTCCTATCTATTTTTTCTTTGGGATTTGTGTTGTTGATGGCTTCGGTGATCAACTTCTTTGTGTATTCCCACGTTTTCTCAGGGTCTCCGGTAGTAACTGGTAGGTCAGCTTTTGCTAGTGTCTATCTAAACTTTTCCAGGTGTTTTGGAACAAATTTTTGTCTTTTTTTTTAAATTGTTTTACTGTGCAACTTAATGCGAAATTCTGCTTGTAGTGGTCCGAACCACAGTCTGCAGCCGGTTTTGTCTTCACATTGGTTACAGAGCTCCTCCATCGTTTAGTGATAAGAATATAATCATATCGATGGCAAATTAAAGGAGCCGTTTACCTCGAGTCATTTCGCTCGCCTAAGCCATGCTCACCTATCGTTCCCTTTAAATGTTCGTCCACTTTCGTTCTTCCTATTTTTACGTTCCAATCTCCTATTGTCATCATTGGTTCTTTCTTAGGTATATTAGAGATGGTTTCATGTATCAGATAGTATGTTTCTTCTACTATATCTTCTGTCGTAGTCATAGTGTAGTATAATATTAGTATTACTATATTTGTACTCGTTTTTCACTTTCTATTTTTCCACTGTTTCTTTCGTCAAAACGAGCTCTTTTTTAGTTCCATTTCTTTCTTGGCTTGTGTATTGACTTTCTTCAGATCATTATTTATTTTAAGTTTTGTTCCTCTTGAATCTCCTGGCCTATATTTTTCATATCTTCGTCCTTTTCATGTAGTTTTTCCTTTATTTCATTCATGTCATTCGTTAGTTGTTTTATCATTTTCATCATTGCTTCTATTAAATTATGATTTTATTTTTTTTTTTGTTATCTTGGTGTCTTTTTTGTTCTTTTAAATATTTTAACATCTAACTCATCCATTATAGTAGCTTTCCTCTTACCTTCATCTGTCATGGAATCATCCGAATCCATTATCTTCTACCACCGCCCAAGTGAACCCTTCAGATGCTCAAATCATCTCAGTACTGTTGATTATCTAATTTAAAGTCTAAGGTCCGGTTTCACCAACAACAAATAAAGCAATGAATAGTTATTCGTCGATTAAAATTTATTAGACGTTTATATTTTTATTTTGTTTCAATATAATTTTACAGCGAGATATTTACAGCGAGATTAACTTGCCAATGTATTCGAAGAGTAAATACTTATTTAATAAATAAATAAAATAAGTCTTATTTGACGTTAGTAAAATGGTGAAATGTCAGTTTATTGGTCGACTAACTTTATTCATAGAATAAACTACTATTTGTCGTTGGTGAAACCGGCCATTTAGAGTTAAATCTAAGTTAAATATAATTTAAGTACCTAAAGCTACTTTGTAACCCTTTTAGAACACGTACGTCCACCTCTATGTTTACAATTTGGTATTAATTATTGTTTGCTTATGTTTTTTCCTGGTATTCACGGAGTTTGTCTGTACAGTATATTAACAACCAATAAATATTTGGTACTTATAGTTGTTAACATCTATATTTATCTTCTTCATCTATTTCTGTACGCTTAATTACAATTACCAACCGCGTTTAAAACACTCGCAATGGACCGTGATAGTCGTGATGTCAAATCAATGTTGGCTACTCTGAACAGGTTTCCAAACAAAGCAAAAATTCACACGTGGTGTTTGTTTTCGTTTTTATAATTGGAACATATTGCTTGTAGAATATTTAATTTTTACAAAATGGTAATATGTTCAGTACTCGTGATTGTAATCAATGCTCATAGTATATTTACCACCATATTTCCAAATAGGACTGGTTAAGAACCTGAAGAAACGCAGTAAGTACTATGTAGTGTGTAAATCCTTGATTTTGTGTAAGGACATTTATAAAATTAAAAGCAATATGATTGATATGACTAACAAGGATTGTCTTTAGAAAAAATGTGCAGATGATTGTTAAAACAAAATAAAATTAAAAATGATTACACAAATCACGTGTATAATCAATAGGGAACTTGCATAAATTTTTAAATATTAAAATGATATTAAAAAACATAAGGTAACATGATCTTAAAACGCTTGCATGCGAAAAAAACAAATATTTTTAACCCGTACGCTAATTACGACGCTTTGAAAATGCTATAAAATTCAAATATCTTAGGAGGCTCTTGAACGTCCTTCTATTGGTCCGACGTCACGGGCCACGGGCTAGCAGTCGAAAACAACGCGATTAGGGTAGGTATCACGGGTATATTACATTTTAATCGTCTTTAATGGAAAATTCCTAGGTATTATTTATGTTCATCTTATATATTGTAATAAGTAGTTCCCCAATCAGCTTAGTTTTAAACTGAAATTGATAATGTTGAGTGCTACTTTGTAAAGAGTTTAAAACACATATGACGGACGAGGGTAAGTCTGACAACTTACCTACCGTTGATGCCTTCATGGTGGCAACTTTTATAAAAAGTAGTGAAAGCTATTCTATTGGAGAAATGCGAGGTGTCAAGGCAAATAAGTAAGAGTTATTAATAAGCATGTTTAAATCTTATAACAATAGTTTGGTACCATTATATTATAGTATCCAGTTTACCCCGTGGGTTTGATCTACCTACCTCTAATCGAAGGATTTCGTATATCCTGGAAAAGATTACGGTGTAATTTGCATTAGAATAAAGATTATATTTTATTGTAATGTTTATTAGTACCTACTGGAGCCTTTCATTATTGTGTTCAAAGCCTTCTGAGAAAAGATTATGGTGATTAGCAGACGTACCGATATAACGTGTACATAGCCAACAAAATCCTACTTTACAAAGTTAATAATACGCATAAATAAGAAGAATCATTATTGTAATTTTGCAAGTTAATATCTTTATCGTGTCAGCTTATACTTACACCGCATCCCTCGGTAGACCGCAAGCTATAGTAGAAACCCGACTGTAGACCGCATACTATAGTAGCACCAATACTTTTTAGTTACTCTTACTTTTATTACTAAAAGTTTTGTTTATTTTTAAGTTACTTGTTTCTTCTTTGTTCTTCAACACAAGAAACGACAAAAGTAATTTCATAAAAAAGAACTTTTTGATACATGTCAACAGAGATAAAATGTTAATATTTTGCCTGTCACAGAAAAAATCATTTTTGCCACAGAGTAAAACAAGATATTTCAACTATATTATTTATCTATGGGCAAACTGCATTAAATGCAATAGCCCACCGAACGAGCAAACGATACGAGTGGCCTATGACGTCAGACCCCAGCTCTCGCTTTTGAAGTTGTTTGAAACGGAAATTTTAGGCGCGGAACTTTGATCAGATGTTGTACGTACACTATTCATTGTTAAGACGTTATATTTTGAATATAACATTTTAAAACATAAATTAACAATTTTATGCAAAAATTTTTTTTAGTGCAAGTTCCCTATTAAGACATCAAACTTTTGCTTTGTTTGGAAACCGTTTTGACGTCACACTATCACGGTCCATTGCCCAAAAATTGAGATAGACTAGGAAGCGATTTTTAAACACCTTTTAACTTCGAATAGAGATGGGACACTTGATGTTTTCTAATTCTTACAATGTATTTATTTTTTTTAATATCGTCAGTTATATTAATAATTTTATTTTGTAGATGATCCCGTATCCACTGTCCGTCTGTGCGTAGTAAACTTCTGTCCTACATTGAAACAAATGCTCGTGTTGCCTGTTGAAAGAAATCTCCAAATGAAATTGGAGAACTTCGTATCGCGACTGGAAATGATGGAACAAGATAAAGATGTAATTGCCACTTTGAAGAAAAAGTTACGGGAAATGCGGGCGCCACAATTCGGCAAACAAGAAGGATTGCTCGAAGATAAGCGGAAAATGGAAGAAGAGGACAGAGTACAGCAAGGGAAATCTTTACCGAACGCCTCATCCAAAATGCCCGGAGGAATCGGTAAGTAATTTCTTAATTATTATAAGAGAATTTATAATATAATTATTATAAGAGAAAAATGGTTTTGCAATATAATATTTGACAAAACCTTTTGTCAGTTATCTTCAATTAGTATTGTGACATTATTTATGATGCTGCTCACAACCCGGCCTATTTATTTCCGAAGCTTCTCGGCGTTACGAGAAAAGGCCAGACCTTACCAGTGGACCGATTCTATAAGATCAACGCGAAACAATTACGTTCGTTATCCGACGATTTGCTATTCTGTAAGCTCATTCGGGAAGAACCGGAGAAGCAGATCACGAAGCCGATTACAAAGCGAAAGCGATAACTTTTGGCTTGCGTTTCGTTTCGCTTTCGATAGTGATTGGTCCATCATTTTCACGTGGTACACAAGCGCAAGCGCTAAGCGGGTTGTTCGTTGTTGTTGATTCCACAAGAATTCTGTGTTTTTTGTTGATAATGAATTCGTGATGCTCTTACACCATATCTTCCGTAAGTTCCTGTAGCTCATCAAAAAGGAATCGAACTAGTTCTTTGCTTAAGCGAAAAATATCAATAAACCTTATATCTGTTAAACCAAATGGGTCACTTCTATCTCGAAGGAACCCGCTTTCCTCTCGCGTTAACCGTAGATGGTTTCTTCGCAAGTTTTCCATAATATAGAACAAATTGCACCGTCAACATTTTTATTAAAATATAATAAAAATATAGTTATTCAAGGAAATAATTCAATCAAACTTGTGATTATAAGGCAATAAGGTTATATAAATACGTCATGTAACTGCTAGTTACTCTTCTTCTTTCTTTACTTCTTCTTTTTTTTTACTCCCTGCACGTATATTTGCAATGTTGCCGTAATTATTTATTCATACGTCGTTTAAACTCGTATATTATCGTATGCCGCTATGATAACGAAGCGAAAGCGAAAACTAACCTTATAGAATATGAACATAAATCAACTTCGCTATCGTTTAGCTTAGCTTTCGCGATAATAACGAAAATTATAGAATTCGCCTACTGGGCGTTCGAGGCGAGCGCTGCCGAAGTATATATAAAGAACCGAAATTCGTCCGCAGGCCAGTCAGTTACAAATTTCGACGCGATATTATATTGTTACGTTTTTGTGAACGGGTTTGAAATGTATTTTTAAAGTAGATAAATAAATATTTGCAAATGAATTAAATAAGTTAGTATGTAAGTGTAAAATAAATTAGATATATTGTTGTAAAATTAAGTGTTAAATTGTAAGTGTTATAAATTAAACAATTTCAAGTAAGTCTTTTATTTATTTAATAATAATTAAAAGTCAATTCGCGTAATAGTTCACAAATAAATAAATCAGTACAGTAATAACCCAACAGTATCTTATTCATTATTCATTTATGAAAGGAAAGTATTTTATAAATAAAGTAAATTCGCTCAACTGAGGATTTATTTTTGACAGATTCAGAGTAGGAAACATACCGCACAAAAATTCCTACCCCACACTATTAACAGCTCAAATAAAATTACTCTTTCATTAAAAAAAGAAGAATTATCGGAAATAGTGGGATTGTATGGGGATTATCGGAAATAGTGGGATAGAACATGGGAGGAGGTTAAAACCAGCTCTGAAATGAACCTAAAACAGCTAAACTTATGGCTAAAATTTAACAAACTGACATTAAATATTAATAAAACAAAATATATCGCCTTTAGCCCAACAATTGTTGACCAACCTACAAATTTTCATATAAAATTGCATAACGCAAAATGTCAAGGACAAAATTGTGACTGTTCTTCAATAGAAAAAGTTTTCTCTATAAAGTATTTAGGTGTCTTCATAGATCAACATTTACGTTGGTCAGACCATATCACTCATGTCAGTAAACGAATAAGGGCTCTAATGCATAAATTTTATATCTTGAGAGATATTCTACCCAGGAAAAAAATAATCATGGTTTATAACTCGCTTGCAGAATCAGTCTTAAGATATTGTATTGTAGCATGGGGTGGCGCGTTTAACAAAACTCTTAACATTTTAGAAACAGTTCAAAATACTCTATTAAAAATAATTTAAAAAAAAAGAAAACTGTATCCAACAAAAAAATTATATGATGAATCCAAGATATTTAGTGTTAAATCCCTCTACATCTACAACTGTGTTTTAAATGTTTCTATAAACTCAAACAAATTTAAATTTCAAAACAACCATTAACTCGATCAGTAACAAATATGGATATTAGTATTCAGCAGTTCAAAAAATCAGTAACACAAAGATCCCTAATGTTCTTTGGACCTAAATTTTATAACATAATTCCTATACATATCAAACAAGAACCTAAATTATTTGAATTTAAAAAATACATAAAAACCTATCTAAAAACCCACTTACAATTATTTTTGGACGCAATGTCTTAATGTATGAACGACAGCATAATCAGAGTAAAATTTGGGTGTATATTGGTATTATAATATTTAACAAAGTATTCAGCAGCTAGAGAGGTTTACCGCAGTGCCGGTTTATCTACTGGGCGCTTGGGGCGGGGGCCCGGAGGGGCCCGAAGGGACCCGTTCCTTTTATTAATAAAAAAAAAATAAAGTTTACTAAATAATCTGGGTACATATTTTCTGAAATAGAGAAAAAGACGACGAAATACCTGTGATTTCAAAATAGTCTAATTTTAAGACTGATGACTTTATAAGCACTGTGATAACTTTTAATCCAAAAAGTAATTCCTTAGAAAGTTGGAAAAAATGCATGAAACTGGAGACAAAGCTTATTATAGAAGATTATATAGAACTAAATGAAAGCAACTATTATAGAATAAAACCCAATGAAGGTAAAGAGAAGAGAGACTGGCTGATATACGACGCCAGAAAGCTGTTTATTGTTAACGATGCAAATTATTTTGTATTGAAAAAAATAGTTTAACTGATTTTGGATGTATCCACTGGCAACATTTAAATAGATTGCTCAAATCTCACGAAGAAAGTAAATTTCATATGAACTCTATGGTTATATTAATAACAATAAAAATATCATCATTAATTGGAGTCTCTGGCTTGAAAAAGAACATAGAACGCCAAGCTGACTATTGGGTAAAGGTCCTAAGGAGAGTTGTTGTCACCATTAAATTATTTGCTTTTCAAGGACAAGCTCTCCGTTGATCCCATGAGGATTTAACGAGTCGTCATAAAGGAAATTACTTAAGTTTTCTTGTATACTTGGCTTTTGACATCTTCTTATCTGAGCATTTACAGCGGAATGCGATTAAAGGAAAAGATTCAGTTAGCTGTCTGACCAAATTTGCAATTCCAGTTAAGCAATAATAAACACAAGAAATTAGCAGTTAAAATTGAAGCCAAGGCAATGCAGAATAAAATGGATACTTTTGAGACAGCTCTATTGACATGGATTCGGGCAAGAATTTTAAAACGAATGAATGCAACAAGCAAAACGTTAAAAACTGTGGACTTGAACGTGTCAATTGGAGTAGAATTAATGGCATTTGTTTTGAGCTTTGTTGGAGACGTAAGAAATAAGTTAAGCAAAATTGAACTAGAAGCCAAAAATATTTTGGCGAGGATATCTCAAACATATCCTTTAGAATTAACCTTCAGAGAACAAAGAAAAGAGAAATATTTTTCGATGAAGCAGGTGAAAGTGAAACAATTTTAAAGGGGCAAGAGAGATTCAGAATTGAAGTATTTAATGTTATATGCGACAATATTACTCAAGATCTTTTAAAGAGAAATGAATGATACAAAGGTGTTACATCAGCTGTTAGATGTTTTTTGAGCTAAATTAGTAAAGAAGAAGTCAAGACGTCGCGTCGGCGTCGATTGATTCTTTGTGCGAGAAATATAAAAAAGATGTTGATAAAACCAAAGAGAAGTTGCATAATGAAATTACTCATTTTATAACGTTATGCCAAAATTTAAATAAATATTTGAAACATTTGGTGTCATACAGGATGTAAACGCAATTTTTCCCTATATTTTAACTTTATTGCAAGTTTATTTTACGATACCAATTTCTAATGCATTAGGCGAGCAGTCTTTTTCGGCCCTAAAAAGAATAAAGATATATTTAAGGTCAAGAAAACCCAGACGCATCATTATGGTATTATAGAAAATGAAGAACTGGAGCAACTGAACGTTGATAGTATTAGCAGTTGGATTGTTGGATAATCTCAAGTCATGAAAAAAGTGATGTAATTTTTATCTTATGTATTTTTTAGAATATGTTTGCTTGTTTGTCATGTGCTGTTTTGTGGAACTTTCTTTTTTTATATATTTTTAAATGCTTTTTTGGAATATTTTTGCTATTCTTTATGTTGGTTTTAAAAAATTTATTGTATATATTTTACAATAAACATTTATAGTTAATGCATGTGTTTTCTTGTTAAAAATGATAATGAATAGCAATGAATAGGGCCCCTAAATATCCAGCGCCCAGGGCCCGAAGTTAGGTTAAACCGGCACTGGTTTACCGTCCGTCTTGTTCTGTTGCATTATCTCTTCGATAGTTAGGTATGTTACTTCTTTAACTGTTCATTAGTTTTCTACAGATTAAGCCGAACTGCAGTTTTGCTGGTATTCCATAACTGAGAAACATTCATGAAAACATGATAATGCTTATATCGATCTAGCAGCACCTTTTATACCTCACTTCTTTAGTTTTCTGAAGACTTTTCGGAGGTTTTCTGAAGACTAAAATACGATCCAACTATTTTTGACCACGAATTCATATACTACACGCAAGTATGTATGAAGAACATGAGTTTCTCTTCTTCTAAGAATAAATATTTTCGTTCACTTGACCGTAAATTAGTGCACTTAACGTAAACCGAGCACTCGAATCCAATAACTTCAGAAGGCTGTAACTCGAGAATAGTAGTTATTCAGACCCAGGTGCCATGGACTTTTTTAATCTACACATCAAGAAGTATCATTGACCAAACTTTCATCAAATTTGACTGGGACCACTTTTTCATAAGGAGTGTTGCCTGGTCCTTTGTATTCGCGGAGTGCAAGTACTTGGAAGGGGAAACGAGAAACGACCCTGCGCGAGTCGCGGAGAAATATTGCAACTATCTTAAATAATTCATATTGTCAATTGAAATTGTCAAATTGACGTATATTTCATACCTTCTGTCAATGAAGCAGAAAAATTATATATTGCTCCACAATATTGATATGATATGCAATTATTATATAAAGGTAAATTTAATTAATTTTATTTTGCTTGCAGTACTGCATTTTAATAACTAATTTTATTTACTACATACAATTGTTGACGTTTTCATAACATAACCTGAATCTTATTTTTTCTTCTTATTATTTTTTGGACTATGGCCTTGACAATTATCCAGTAACCAGGACCAATATAATTGGCCAATATAATTAAAATTGCGAATTTTAGTATAGAGCGTAGAAATAGGGGTCGCTTTGCCGAACTTGCACGGTCCCAATACTAAACTCATACAATTTTGTGGAATTTGTTTCATCAAAATATTTTTATTTTGTACACTAAATAATTTTCTCATTTTGTTATCAATACATTATATGTATAGTATTTTTACTACAAAAACGTTATTACGTAGGTCAAAATTTTTGACGTAAGAGAACTGTCAAAACATTAGAATGTGACTTTTCATTATTGCCGTGTTTATAATAAACATAGCAATAATGAAAAGTCACATTCTAATGTTTTGACAGTTCTCTTACGTCAAAAATTTTTACCTACGTAATAACGTTTTTGTAGTAAAAATGCTATATATTATTGTATTATGATGTAAATAAATAATTGTTTTTTAGCGTAAGATTTATGCTTATTATTATGATTATTGTTTACTCTTATTATTGGTAATATTGGCTTAATATCGGTTATGAGCACGTGTGGTTGGTTCTATAGTAATTTCAAGCCACATCTATGGTCTGCTTTTAAACCAAGAGGAGTAATTCAAATTTATCGCGCCGTGGTGCTTGTTTGTAATTGGTCCAACCTCAGGCAAGTTTACTCCACTGTTATGAAATTTTGACACTAATGACATTTATGCAATTTTGACACTACTGCATTTCATAGGTTAATTAAGTATATCGGCGATTTTTTGAGTTTTCTGCTTTATTCCTATAATTTTTAGATTTGTAGTCTACTTTTACATAACAAACAGTTGTTTTTAGAACTCTTTAGCGACGTATTAGAATATAATATGTATGGATTACCGTCGAAGGCCGATATGATCAACCAAAATGACTTTCTTGTGAGTGAATCTGTCTTTTTAGTTTACACCTCCTGGTTTAAAACAAACCATAGTCTGTCAAAATGTAACCAACTTCCGGAAAAAAATTACTAAAATTACTAGACGGTTGTGTCTGAGATTAGCGAACCGACTATAGTAGCACAGGGTATGAAGGTAAAAATCAACTATTACCTCCGATTTCGGTGAACATCTACCGATTTTCATGAAAATGGATGAGTGTTTAGAGGGATACCTCAAGAAACAAAAGTGATATGGTGCCAACTTGCTCTTTTACCTTGAGGGTGGATGCCATTCCTTTTCGGAGGTGAAAATTATTCTATTAAAAATAACTCTATACATCTATAGAGGGACAAATTTTAAGCAAAATTTGTTATGTAGGTACTTTAACAACTAGTCATGTTTTTTCATCAATACATGGTGTTTTTAAATAAGTATGGCAAACTTTAAGGGGAAATTCTGCATGAAAAAATAACGTCAGTTTGCTTTATAAAAGTATGTCCGCAAATGCTTCGTTTCCGATATAGAGGGTGTTGAAATTTTTCTTACAAATTGACGATTTATTTATTGCTTTAAAACCGGTTGAGATATGCAAATGAAATTTGGTGGGTTTTAAGACGTAGCTATAGCACATTTTTTGACATACAATTAAGAATTTGATATTCACCATTGGCGCGCATACGGGTAATATGAACCGTCATATTACCCGTATCAATATTTTCTTTTGAGTCGATGTTTTTGCTCTTATGTGTAGTTGATTTTTGACTTCATATACGGTACTATATATGAAATTTGTATTTCAGCTGCACCCGTTGCCACCCAAAGACTTATAAGAGAGCCATCTCGTAAACAACAAATACAACCTCAATCATCTGGCATAATTGGACGGACACAGTCACAACAGTCCAGTACAAGGTAAAACACTTTTAAATAGTTATTTAAAACTTGCCATACACTCTATCAAAGGTTTTTTTTAGCCGATATTTTTTTCTTTGGTTTTTTACATAATTTTCATTTAATGTATTAGTACACTTTAGAAGACCAAAAATAATCATTTTTTTCAAGAATTTTTTTCTCAGAACTTTTATTAGAAATGAACATAAAACTTTTTAAATAATAATATCTAACTCTTAGAGAGTACAAAAAATATATCTTTTTTCATTTATGCACGTACACTGATATTGTAGAGGGCGCAAAAGTCGAGGCCTCTAAAAATGATGGCGGACAGTTAATCTCAGGATTGGGAAATCTGAAGCAAAACTGCATTTGAAAAAGGAAGGTTTCTTACGTGACAATTTACCACCATTTGACCAAAAAATAAAAAATAAATATTTTTTTACCATGAAAATCTGAAGAAAAACGGACGATTTTTGCGCAAAATTTTTTTAAATTCCCGTAAAATCTTTTTTTTTGTGGAATTTTTCACTAACGGTGTTAAATTGTCACGTAACAATCTTTCTTTTTCAAATGCCGTATGATTTTTTTGTTTCAGAGATCCCAATCCTGAGATTAACTGTCCGCCATCGGAACTATTTTTTTTTCGAGGCCTCGACTTTGGCAACCTCTACAATATTAGTGTACGTGCATAAATGAAAAAAGATATATTTTTTGTATTCTCTAAGAGTTAGATATAAATATGTAAAAAGTTTTATGTTCATTTCTAATAAAGGTTCTGAGAAAAAAAATCTTGAAAAAATGCTTATTTTTGGTCTTGTAAAGTGTACTAGTACCTCAAGATGCGTAATTTTATTTACAGTTTTGCTTTTCACGCAAATACACGTGTCATTAAATTAATAATTTCATTCATAGAGATTTTGAAAAATAAAAATCTACAAAAATAAAAATTTGTGACCAATAGAAAGCTACAGAAATAAAAATTAAACTGATTATTTTTTAATGATTTTAACTTCCAATCGTATAGTAAGATATTTGATCATATGTTAAATTCTGTCCAATCAGATTAAAATTATACTGAGAATTATCTACTGTAGAAAATTACCGATAGTATTTTTTTAAGTAGATTGTTTCTGTTTAATGGCAACCAGTTTCCTAGTTTTGACAACTGTCACATTTAAGAAAATATCCATAATATACGTATTAAAAAATAATCTTACGAATATCACACGACAGTAAGAATAAATAAGAAAATAATGCTTCATTTTTACTCAAATTTGTTGTCATTGGGCAGACAACAAATTTGCGAAAAACTGTCGCATTATTTTCAATTTATTCTCACTCTCTTGTGATATTATATCCGATAATTTTTGATAATTTCCCGTCGTCAAGTATATTACGTCAGATGCCCTTCGTTGCTATGAAAAAATACATCCAGTGACGTTAATGACAATTAATGTTTTAAACATTATAAAAGTGATGACTTTTAACCTTCAAATATTTATAACAACTGTGTGTTTAATTATACTAATTTGTACTTACATAAATAAATTACAATATAATTTTGGTTTTGAACAGTTTTATTCATGAAATAATCACAAAAATTGCACTCGATCTCTAAAATTAATATAGAATTTTTGCCCTCGTGACACTTTGACATAATTTGAAATTTAAACTGTCAAAGTGTCACTCGGGAAAAATTCAATAATTTTAGAGCTTTTGTGGAATTACTACTGATTATTTTTTAATGATTTTAATTTCAAATCGTGTAGTAAGATTTTTCATCACGTGTTTAATTCTGTCCAATCAGATTATTATTATTGGTACTTGGAAATAACTTATTTACATTATTATACTGACAATAAATTTTAGTAGGCATTTTGTTTCTGTTTGATGGCAATAAGTTTTCTAGTTTTGACAACTGTCACATTTAAGAAAATTAGCTAAAATAAACTTTTATATCTGCACCTAATGTCAAATTGTCACGAGGGCAATACAGATCTATAATTTTAAGAGCTCGAGTGTAATTGGGTAAGATTATTTCATTAATAAAACTGTATTTTTTAAATAGTTTTAACTAATATTTTATTGATTCTTTGTCTGAATATTTGCTAAATCTGCTCATGCTGTTCACTTTGATAAGTTGTAAAACATTAATTGTGATAAATGTCACTGAATGTTTATTTACAAAGACTTGAATTTTTTACATAAGTATCAAAAAATAATCTTTCGAATATCACTCGATAGTAAGAATAAATAAGGAAATAATCCTCCAATTTGTTTTTCAAACTTGTTGCCATTCGGCAGTAGTCATTCGAGCCCTGCGGACTCTCGTGTCTATTGCCAGACAAGTTTTCGAAAAATTGTAGCGTTATTTTCAATTTATTTTCACTCTCTTGTGGTATAAATATTGATTATTTCATTCATAGGAGATTCTGACCAATAGAAAGCTACAGAAATCTAAATTAAATTGATTATTTTTTAATGATTTTAACTTCCAATCGTATAGTAAGATATTTGATCACGTGTTTAATTCTGTCCAATCAGATTAAAATTATACTGAGAATTATCTACTGTAGAAAATGACCGATAGAATTTTTGTAAGTAGATTGTTTCTGTTTAATGGCAACCAGTTTCCTAGTTTTGACAACTGTCACATTTAAGAAAATATCCATAATATACGTATTAAAAGATAATCTTACGAATATCACACGACAGTAAGAATAAATAAGAAAATAATGATACGAAGCAAGTTTTCAATCCTAATAGCAAATAATTAATATTGAAAAATATCAAAAATCACTAAAAGATTTTTAAATTGAAAACTTACTGGTACATCCCCATGTATACGCCTCCAAGACTTCTACAATTTGCAAGTCATATGGATGCTGCAGTAAAGACGATAGGGAAGGAATTCTAAACCTTGCAATTCAAATCCCCCGTCTGCAGCCGGCTAGGAACTGAAAGATGCACCATAGTTACTCTACTGAGTAATACGAAAATAAAATAATAAAAATGTGTACCATTTTTATTCGGCTGCAATACGAAGGAAAAACAATCTTACTCTTTAATTATAATAAGGAGTGCAGCCAGTCCCTTTAACTGCAGTTTTCTGCTCTTATTGGAGCGTCATCAGAAGGAACGTAGGCACTGTTCTCCTTAATCCAATCAAATTGCATCGAAAGGTTTTCCCAAATATTGCAGCCAAAGTGATGGTAATGGGTGGCTAGCGCCATCTGGCCGTAAAAATACGAAGCAAGTTTTCAATCCTAATAGCAAATAATTAATATTGAAAAATATCAAAAATCACTAAAAGATTTTTAAATTGAAAACTTACTGGTACATCCCCATGTATACGCCTCCAAGACTTCTACAATTTGCAAGTCATATGGATGCTGCAGTAAAGACGATAGGGAAGGAATTCTAAACCTTGCAATTCAAATCCCCCGTCTTTACTGCAGCATCCATATGACTTGCAAATTGTAGAAGTCTTGGAGGCGTATACATGGGGATGTACCAGTAAGTTTTCAATTTAAAAATCTTTTAGTGATTTTTGATATTTTTCAATATTAATTATTTGCTATTAGGATTGAAAACTTGCTTCGTATTTTTACGGCCAGATGGCGCTAGCCACCCATTACCATCACTTTGGCTGCAATATTTGGGAAAACCTTTCGATGCAATTTGATTGGATTAAGGAGAACAGTGCATACGTTCCTTCTGATGACGCTCCAATAAGAGCAGAAAACTGCAGTTAAAGGGACTGGCTGCACTCCTTATTCTAATTAAAGAGTAAGATTGTTTTTCCTTCGTATTGCAGCCGAATAAAAATGGTACACATTTTTATTATTTTATTTTCGTATTACTCAGTAGAGTAACTATGGTGCATCTTTCAGTTCCTAGCCGGCTGCAGACGGGGGATTTGAATTGCAAGGTTTAGAATTCCTTCCCTATCGTCTTTACTGCAGCATCCATATGACTTGCAAATTGTAGAAGTCTTGGAGGCGTATACATGGGGATGTACCAGTAAGTTTTCAATTTAAAAATCTTTTAGTGATTTTTGATATTTTTCAATATTAATTATTTGCTATTAGGATTGAAAACTTGCTTCGTATTTTTACGGCCAGATGGCGCTAGCCACCCATTACCATCACTTTGGCTGCAATATTTGGGAAAACCTTTCGATGCAATTTGATTGGATTAAGGAGAACAGTGCCTACGTTCCTTCTGATGACGCTCCAATAAGAGCAGAAAACTGCAGTTAAAGGGACTGGCTGCACTCCTTATTCTAATTAAAGAGTAAGATTGTTTTTCCTTCGTATTGCAGCCGAATAAAAATGGTACACATTTTTATTATTTTAAGAAAATAATGCTTTATTTTTACTCAAATTTGTTGTCATTGGGCAATAGCCACTCGAGTTCTTCGGGCTCTCGCGTCTATTGCCAGACAACAAATTTTCGAAAAACTGTCGCATTATTTTCAATTTATTCTCACTCTCTTGTGATATTATATCCGATAAGTTTTGATAATTTCCCGTCGTCAAGTATATTACGTCAGATGCCCTTTGTTGCTACCAAAAAATACATTCAGTGACATTAATGACAATTAATGTTTTAAAAATTATAAAAGTGATGACTTTTAACCGTCAAATATTTATAACAACTGTGTGTTTAATTATACTAATTTGTACTTACATAAATAAATTACAATATAATTTTGGTTTTGAACAGTTTTATTCATGAAATAATCACAACAAATTGCACTCGATCTCTAAAATTAATATAGAATTTTTGCCCTCGTGACACTTTTGACATAATCAAGTATATTCAAATGGGAAATAAGCCACAATATTACCTAAAATGATTTTATTAACGTTTCGACGCCCAAGTCGGGTGTCGTTGTCAAAATACAAAATAATACTAAATAAACAAAAATGTTGTTGCTTAGTAAAAAATTCTTCTAATAATTTATTTAATCTGACTCATTTATATCGGCAATTCAGACACGTATTATACATTTTAAAGTAGACGACTTTAAAATGATATTGCCAATATTGATGAGTTGCGTTCCTGGGACGACTTTACTAAAAGATAGTTCATTCGATTACATGAAATCAATCCCAACTCAAGAATATCCGCCACAAAAAATCATAGCATGTGATCTGTCTTTAAAAAGAACCAAATGCAACGGTGGCACTGAAATTCTCGCGTTAGAGCTTCCATAGTAAATCACGAGAGAAAACCAGGATAGTATCACGAGGTTTTTCCTGGTTTTCCCTCGTGATTTACTATGGAATCTCTAACGCGAGAATTTCAGTGCCACCGTTGCATTTGGTTGTCTTTTTAAAGACAGATCACATGCTATGATTTTTTGTGGCGGATATTCTTGAGTTGGGATTGATTTCATGTAATCGAATGAACTATCTTTTAGTAAAGTCGTCCCAGGATCGCAACTCATCAATATTGGCAATATCATTTTAAAGTCGTCTACTTTAAAATGTATAATACGTGTCTGAATTGCCGATATAAATGAGTCAGATTAAATAAATTATTAGAAGAATTTTTTACTAAGCAACAACATTTTTGTTTATTTAGTATTATTTTGTATTTTGACAACGACACCCGACTTGGGCGTCGAAACGTTAATAAAATCATTTTTAGGTAAAATTGTGGCTTATTTTCCTTTTGAATATACTTGATTATAAAAATGCCACAAGAAAATAGCTTCAGAACAACTTTTGACATAATTTCACTCGCCTTCGGCTCGTGAAATTAAAACTGTCAATGTGTCACTCGGGAAACATTCAATAATTTTAGAGCTCTTGTGCAATTACTACTGATAATTATTACCCGTCGTCAAGTAGCGCGTCAGATGTTCTGCGTTGTTCATCATCATCATTCAGCGTATACTTGTCAACTGCTGGACGTAAGCCTCCCATAGTTCACCCTACAAATCCCTATCCTAAGCCGCTTGCATCCAATTTTTTTCATATCCACTTCAGGTCATCTGTCCATCTTGTTGGTGGTCGTCCTCTACTCCGAAAGGCGTCCTGTCTAGGTCTACACTCGATAATACGTTTTGTCCATCTGTCGTCCTTCTTTCTCGAGACGTGCTCTGCTCAGTTCCATTTTAAGGTCGATATTCTTTTGATTGCGTCGGTTACTCCCAATCTACGGCGCAATTCTCTGTTGGTTATTCGGTCTCTTAGGGTTGATCCCAACATGGACCTTTCCATTGCCCTCTGTGTTGTTAGAATTTTGTTTGCGGACGTCTTAGTGAGCGTTAGCGTTTCCCCAATATAGGTTAGACCCGGCAGCACACATTGGATCAAAGACCTTTCTCTTTAGGCAGATGGGAAGAGGTGATTTGAAAACGTCTCTTAAAACGTCTTGTTATCTCTACTTAAGCGAATGTCCTGTCCCAGATATGTGTATGCTGATGTTTGTTCTATACTTGTTCCAGCGATGTTTAGCCCGATCAAGGAACACAAGACTTTACAAAAACCTCAAAAAAATTAAAGGAAGGATGAAAATTTGGGAATAGGTAGATGAAATTGTCTATTATTATATAAGAAAAAGTTTACAATTCTAAACCGTCTCCATTTTACAAAAATAGGGAAATAAGGGTTGGCTTTTCATTAAAGTGCTGTATTTTAAAAATAATGAAATAATAAAAAAAATGTAACAGTGAAAAATAAAATAGTCATCAGAGTGATTTAACCTTAAAGATTGGTCTTAAAAATTTTTAGATCTCGATTATTTTATGAGATATAGCCTATTTTTAATAAGAGTTGAAAACCAAAATTTTTAAAACGGTCTTATTCGGTTAGTTTTGTATCAATTAATCTGAAAATTGGTGAACACTCTCTTTACAGATTTATTAACGGCTTGAGGTTAAGATTTTCCAAAAATTTTCAAAAAAAAATTTACGGCCAGTGGAAAAATTTTGGAATTTTTTTTTAATTTTTGGAAAAAGAACTAAAAGCTTTGGTTTTTCTTGTAAGCAGTGCTGTTTTTGTAACAATAGAGGTTCCGGTACGGTATGTTCCGGGAGGTTTGGGGAGCGTTCATAAGGGGGGTCTGTCCCCGGGAAATCTTTTTAAATTTAGCCTCAATAAGGGCGTTTTAAACCTATTTGGGAGCAAGAAAAAAATTCAGGAATTCTTCTATAATTTGGTTGTTTTTTTTATTTTTTTCCCAAAAGGTGCCGGTACGGCGTACCGGCGCGTACCGTCACAAACACAGCACTGCTTGTAAGTATGTACTTACCTGAACGAATTACATGCGCGTGCACGTATCCTATATTATTTTCTTTTTGAATTAAGTTAATAATTTGAAAAACTATAATTTTAAAGTACATACTTGTATTTTTAAGTTAATTATTTCAATATAAAAATATAAAATGAAAATATATCAAAATTTCTCAAAAAAATATTTCTTTTACTAAATATTTATTAGGTTTTCTAAAGTTCATTTAAAAATTAAATTAACTTAATTAAAAATAAGTGTACTTTATTAAGAGGCTACATCAGCGCGTCATCAATATTTTTTTTCGATATTTCTCCGAACTTTCAGCAGTGCGGCAACAGTGTGTCGGCAGTACTACAGTGTCAGTGACACTATACACTATACTATCAGAAACAAAGGCACAGTAATGTGGTAACAATAATTATTATACTCATAGGCGCGCTAAATGTTGCCGTGTCAGTCAAGTTCGATTTCTTGTTATAGATAACCGGTTTTTAGTAATTCCATTGTGACACAAAATCTAGAAATGGGATAAAAAAGTTTATTTGAAGAAACTGTATTTTTTTGTTCTTCTTAAAGCGGCACAGACTCGTTTTTTATATTTAATTTAATTTTAGAGTAATTTCTACATATAGTCGGTTCCACAAACCATACATACTCATAGACGTTTCACGACCATGTTAATCTTTCGGATCGAATTAACGCCATCTCTTGATTGGAATGGGAACTAAATTGACAAATTTTAGTTACGTGAGAATTTCAAATTATAAATTTTGCGGGATTTTTGATGAAATTTCGCAGGAAATTAAAACAACAGAAAGACAATTCAATGTTTTATTCCATATTTTACTGAAAACTTCAAATATTCCAATTTGTTTTCAAAATGCTAAACACTACTGCTATGTGTCACGTGAAAGCATTGATGTGTATCGAGTTGAATGAAAATTTTTGAAAGAATCTTGTAGGATGATTGTTTAGATAAATATTACCTTATAATCTTTTACAAACTTCCAAAAATATATAGGTCCGAAATGTTGATGACACACTTGTCTATTGGAATAAACTGTTTCAGGATCTCTTATATTGTTTTTTTAATGTGGAGAAACACAACACGGGATGATCAATGTAAACTAAAAATTCTACTCATAAAAACGGAGAGGAGGTTAATACACTTGATTAAAATTATGATTAAATCTAATTAAAAACGTAACACCACTATAATAAATTAATTAAGCCACAAACTGTAAAATAAAAAGTAAATTAACAAATTAATTTAATTGTAAACTGTCAGTTGTTAAATATGACAAGAGAATTGACTGACAGCGACATCTCTGGATTGGAATGGTAACTAATTTGCTGTCTTGACCTTGACAATTTACGTGAAACGTCTATAAGTATGTATGGTTTGTGGTCGGTTCGCTAAACTCAGACGCAACTGGCTAGATATTTTAGTCGATAATTTTTTTGTTTTTTGCCACTTTTGCAAAAATTGGCAAAATTACTAACTATTTAGTGATTATTAACTATTTAGTAATTATTTTTTGCCAATTTTACTAAAATTGGCAAAATTACCGACTAAAATATCTAGAAAGTTGCGTCTGAGTTTAGCGAACAGACTATACTAACATGTTTCTTAAATTGGACTCTGTACCACAATTCTTTACTATATTGCGAATATGTGTGCCAGATATCTCGACAGAATATTCAAAATTAAAGTTGCAATCTTGGAACGCGTTTTTCGCGCGCTGATGTTGCCTCCTAAGTTATAAAGGATTAAATGAGTATGAAGTACTAAAATAATAAAAGGTGCAATGAAAAATCGTTTATTGTATATCGAACTGGATCGTCACTGTTTACATTTAATTAATTAATCTAAATTATTTAAAGTTCATTTTCATCTTCCATCTTCGTCTTATGTAAAATTTGTGTCTGAATCAACTTCATTTATAATAGAATCAACTGTAAAATCATAATTTTGGGTCTCTTGGCAGCTACCATCTAAACTATTATCATCTTCATCATCAGGAACTATAATGTCTTCCTTTTTATGATTTGTACAATTACCAGTTTGACAGCGTTCTGCATGCAGCATGAAAACGTTTCTCTTTTTAATACATATTTTTGTCTACATTCTAATTTCATCACAGTCCAAAAGCATTTTGTTTCTATCATCTTTTCTTTCTAAACTTACACTTTTTAATGTTTCAATTCCACGTTTGACAATAACAATTTTTTCGTTATCACATTCTAAATGTTTTTCACAAATAAAACAAGAATTATTATTATTTGTTTCACTGTTCGCATTCATTGTAAATATTTACACAATTATTTTATAACAAACAGATCACTTTTATTGATATTAAGTTATAAATTCAAAAACTTTGACAGCCGAAAACGATAACAAAACATTGCAGCGTGAACATTGCTCCAATTTTTTAGGTTATGTTAATCTACTGTGTTTAGGAAGCGCGCCGTTTTCTCTTTTAAGCAACTTTTTCACCTGTGTTTACTTCCCCCATATATTTTTGCCTTTGCAATAGGCGTGTTGTATATATATGTAATATGTTACTTAAGCCTTTTTTAATATGTTCCCATATTTTCATTTACAAAAAGGCTTTCAGAAAAGAATGGTATCGATTTTATTAAAACATGACATTTTTTTGTAGTTGTTTATAATGAGTGAGCCTTATTTAAAAAGTGTTCTATGCATAAGAAAAATAGATACCGCTTTCGAAAGAGTACATTTTCAAGTACCTACAAGCATATTTTTAAAGTTTTTTATAAATTTTCAACAAAGATATTATTGATTGAAATCATGAAAATTGACTTAAAATAAAAATCAAAAAAATATCCATTTTTTATCGCCATTCAAATTTTTATCCTTTAAAGTAACGTTGTGCAATTTTAAATCTGAATGTTAGTTAGCCATCTTAAAACGTAAATCTAGAAGGAATTTTAATTTAAATGATTATGTAAATTTTTGTGACAAAAAATATGTGTTGCTCTCAAAACTAGTATTAGCATATTTTAAAACATATTTTTCTAAATTAAATAATTTGTAATTCACAATGAAAATATATTCAAGTTAAAATTGATATTTTTCTAAAGGTATTGTGTTTTTTTCGTACATTTTAATGTTTGATAAATGCCCCAAATTATCGATTTAAAAGTTAGTTAATTTTAAAATGTGACATTTTTGTTGCGCGCGCAATTCAAATAAGCGCCCCTGTTAAGTACTTTAAAAAGGGCTATAGGTTGGAAACGAATCAAGATGAAAACAAAGTTTTTAGTCAAAATGTTAGGATAAAAGTGCCTTGATGATTTTTAAATAAAATTTTTTGTTATTATTGCCTTATTTTCCGAAATACAGCACTTTTAATGAAAAACCAACCCCTATTTCCCTATTTTTGTAAATTGGAGTGGGTGTAGAATTGTAAACTTTTTTTTATAAAATAATAGACAATTTCAACTACCTGTTCCCAAATTTTCATCCTTCCTTTATTTTTTTTGAGGTCAGATTGTTCTTTGATCGGGCTAGTTGATGTTCTCACTCAGAACGAGGTTTGTCATCGCTTGTGATTTTGAATGGTTGATCTTTAAACCCACTTGTGTAAAGGCATGGTAGAGTTTTTCGCACATTTCGATGGCATGATCAATGCGATCTGTTATCAAGACTATATCTTCCGCAAACCTGAGGTGACTAAGTTGCTCTCGATCTAATTTAAAATTAAATGAACATTGAGTGACATTTCGATGCCTCAGAAGCCAATCGGCGTATGTCAATAAGTGTTTTAAATGAGATAATAAGGTGTTTCTGACAATAGTTGCAAAAATATAAGTAGTTATTAAAAACAAATAAACTGTCTTTATTTATCATAATATGGGTAACATATTCATAAATACAAGGAAGGAAGTACTAATATTATTATATATAATAATAAGTGGTATATCTCATAAGTCATTTTTAGGGAGAATGTGACTTACACCGTTTGACTTCTGAGGCATCCATTTATCACTATTAAATGTTTTACAACTTGTCAAAGTGAACATCATGAGCAGGTTTAGCAAATATTCAGACAAAGATACCAATAAAAGATTAATTAAAATTATTTAAAAATGCAGTTATAAGGGGTCGTAGGGGGTAGGTACACGAAATACATGATAAACACTTGGTATTATACAGTGGCGGCTCGTGGCTTTGGCGACAGGGTCGGCAAGGTTTTGTCTTCTCAGATAGGTATGCCATCGAATTTATCAATTTCATAGGAGATTTTTGTTTTTTTATTTTTTTAAATTTTGTTTTTGTTTTTTTTTTCATTGTTTTTTCCTATAAATTTAGAACCTTAACCTGTTTATAAATTAACTCTAGTCTATGTTGTTACGAAGTAGCAAAATGGGTTATAACGTCATTGTAAGTTGAGAGATTTTAAAAGTTTTTTTCTATTGACATAAGACAAGCTTGACATTCTCTGTTGTTTGATGATGTTTCGACAATACGTTTTGACTCTTTTGAGACAAGAGAAATCCCGTTTATTTGAGGCAGAATTTTCCCACATTTGAGGACAATAATTATTTATTAATTTCGGGAACAGTTTGTTGTACCTAATGAATTGCAGTATATAAAATTGTACATATTTTGTAACTTATCCCACCTTCCGAAAATATTTGGATCAGCATATAAAACTGTTAATTCATTTTCTTATTTTATTTGATTAAAGAATGATGGATAATTTTTAATGAACTTGTATAGATATTTTTGAAAATTCTTTGGCTTAACTTTTAAATTTTGAATCGTCAAAGAGGTCAATGACTTATGACAGTGAGTAAATAAAGCGGGGGTGCAATAGTTTTAACTTTTGCCTGGAGACCATACGGCAGCGCCGTCATAAGTTTGCCTTACCAATTTATTTTTGATATCAAAAAATTTCTGTCCTTTAAAACACCAAAAATATATTCTGTCTTATGGCTTCTACTCACGTCTGAAAACCTAAAAACCTCTAATAAATATTAGACGTAACGCGTATCGAAAGACATTAAATTGATAATTGTGAATGACATGTTACCTCTATCAGTAGTTTCGTCTACTTCTACCGAAAAGGATCAAAATGTAACTACTAATTGATTATTTCATTCTGTGCTGTTTTAGGTACGCCGCTAAATATCTTCGAGTCTGAAAGTAAATTAGAAAATTCCAGATCGTATTTGTTTAAATAATTTTATTTGTTTTCTATAATTAACTTAATTTAACGAATGCTCCGATTCATCCTGTCCCCTAAATGTTAATTCCTGACAACTTAAAAAAATTATAATATTAATAATTAAACGACATAAAACTACTTATTTCGTAATTTCATCCCGGGCGCTCTAGCAAGGTACGTGCCTTGCTGCCGTTTGCAGATCACCGATCGGCAGATTGGTATCTGCCGGACTTGCCATTCAAATGAATACGGGGAATGTATAATTGGTTGCATATCGGCTAATATTCCATAGCTTCGTATTACAAGCAAATCGTCAATCTGGGGAAGGCTTGCCGAGCCGGGCTTTATAATAAGAATTCATACAATCGCAATCGGGTGCATGGCTATAGGATCATTAATTTGAAAAGTCTCTTACGCACAGCGCACAGGGATCACTTAACGTATCGGATCGATCAAATTCTTTTAAAAACAATGAATAAAATTTAGCCTGTATTATCTCAGATATTTTTTTATTTCACAGAAAAGAATATCATCAACTCTGATTAAATTAAATATTTAAAAAAAATCTATAATGTGTCTATAAATGTGTGGGTCGGCACTGCCGATCATGACTAGCCGCCACTGGTATTATAGATTATATTATGATAAAATAACAACGTGAAATAGATAAAACATTGAGTTGAAATAAAATAAAAGAACGCCGGGAACCGTTCGGCACGCCAGTATGACTTCAACTGCACTGGTGCGGGGATCTTCGTGCTGTCTCGGGAACAGTCGTCGGATCTCCTGGCGGTATAGTACGGGAGATTAGTAGCTAATGCACAGGTGTCTGTTATAAGTTTTATTTATGAAATAATCTTACCGAATTACAATCGAGCTATTAAAATTGCTGATTTGTATTGCCCTCGTGACAATTTGACATAAATTCCCTCCACTTTTATTACGTTTTTGCATAAATTCATATCTAGACTTCTGGCTTACTGCTTAATTTTTTTTCCAGCGAAATGAGCTTCTTAGATCAACATTTCTACATAGACGCTGGCGTAGCTCTTCCCGACACTGCTTCTACTACTTCTCTTACTTCTGTCGAGGACAACCTATCACTTCTTTCATTAGATCCGCCTCAGAACAAAGAAGAAGAAATATCTACAGTTTCAGTCGAAAATACCAACATAGAAAATATGTCCGACGAAGATTTATTAGAACTAAAAACGTCTACTACGAATATTACTGACGATGTTAAAGTAAATATCGAGAAGAAGGCTGGTAGTAAGTTATCCTCGGAAGGAGTGAAGAAACGAAACAAGAGAAATTCTTGCTTCTTCGTTAGCGACATTCCAAAAAATGCTTCTGCGGTGCATTTAAAGCGCAGAAGTTTGAATATTGGTGGAAATGAGACGAGCAGAATTCCTGTCGTAACTAAAAACTTAGCGGACAAATCTAATATAAGGAGAATTAAAACGAAAGTCGAAAAAACCGAAGTTGTACATAAAACTAAATCTAAAATAAAAACCCCAACTTTAAAGACTGATGATGTTGAAAGTAGAGTTAAGGATAAAAATGCAAATGATTGTAATATTAATGGCAATAAAAGTAGTCTAGGTAACAAAGAAGTTAAGGAGAATCTGCCAATAAATACCAGTATTAAGGATAAAATATCAATAAAACAACCTAGTACAACCAAAACTTCCAATTTACCAGTATTAATAAGGTAAGTATAGCTTTACATAAAAATATCTTCCTTTCTTTATGTCCTTGCTTATTTTTGTACATTATAAGGCCATACTATTATTCAATACACAAGTATTAGGTTTGTTCCAACCGACACACAATTTTTGTACGGTCCAGAAATCGTCACGAAACTGCTTGTACCGTAATTATGCGCATGATCATCATTTGTATCGTCCGGTGACGGTAATTCGGAAACAGATCGTACTGTGCAGGTCAGCCTAACGAGTACTTGCATTTATCAGTATTACTGAAATGATCGCCACCAAACTCTCACTAGACGATCACAATTTTTGTTGAAACAATCGGATGAACGATAATTTTTTTCCGCCTTTCTTCATGCTATGATATCGATGTCAACCGCATACGCTAGTATTTGTACCGGGTGTCCCAATAAGAATGGCTCTCGGCCATATCTCAGGAACCATTTATAGTACAGCTTTGAGAAAAAAATATTTATAACAAAAGTTGCCTTGGGAAAAGCCTGGAAATTATTTTCATAATTGTAGGTTCACCGCTAGAGGGCGTAATTGAATATCAAAAATAAAAAAATCAAAATTTTACAAAATTTGCTTAGTGAAAGGGCACTGGAAATCCGATCATCGTATTCTTCATAAAATTCTGCGCATATTTGATTTCACAAGTTTAAGTCTACCTTTGCAAATAAGAGGTAGGGGTGAGTGGGAACCTTGTTATGAAAAAATGGCTGGTCCTGCTAAATCGAATTTTGCAAACTTGGTCTTGTTGAAAACAGCTCTTTTTCGTCAATGTAAGAGTTATAATTTCGAAACAGCCTATTAAGTAATATGCCAGCTAGGAGGGGTTATTTAATTGTTTTCAGAAATCTAGTTTTCTTTGGAAAATGTTAAATACAAGTATGCATTTTTAATCCTGTATTACAAAATTAGATCAAATTAGCAACAGAATAGCGAAAGCCGCATGTCAATATAGGTCTGGATCCCGCGTTAGAAAAAAAAGTTGATTAATGGCAAGCTGAAAATTTTTTAATAGCTTAAGGGTGTCTAGTCGGACAAACTTTGATATATGGGAACAGTGGAACAGGGGAAGTTTTAGTTGTGGAACAGGTTAAAAATTTGGAACGGTCAGACCACGAAAACGGCACATGTCTTTTGTCCGACAGAACAGACTTAAACTCCCCGAACAGAGATTAAACTCTAATAAAATCAGACTGCTATTTATCACCAAATGGGCGTTTTAATGAGTGGAACATGTAGAATATGTAAAATGACAGGAATTATGACAGGTGATAAATAGCATCTAGCAGTCTGATTTTTGCATGAGAGTTTAATCTATGTTCGGAGAGTTTAAGTCTGTTCTGTCGGACAAAAGACATGTGCCGTTTTCGTGGTCTGACCGTTCCAAATTTTTAACCTGTTCCACAACTAAAACTTCCCCTGTTCCCATATATCAAAGTTTGTCCGAATAGACACCCTTAAGCTATTAACAAATTTTCAGCTTGCCATTAATCAACTTTTTTTTCTAACGCGGGATCCAGACCTAATACCTTTTTTCTGACTCGAGATATCTTAAGAAAACTTGTAAATTTTAAACCTAACCGTTACTGTCACCGGTAAACGAAGTTAAGGAAAGGTAAGTGTGCGGTGGAAAAAACAAAGAAACATTTTTTAGATGTCAACGTGTATTAATTAAAACAACAATAAGACAAACAACACTATAAAATGTAAAAAAATAAAAACAACTACTTAGTGACGACTTAAATGTTCAAATAATGGCCCATAATTTTCGATGCAAGTATTTACTCTTTAAGAGTACATTGAACAGCAATCTCAATTTCTGCTCTCGCAATGCTTTGCATGGCGTTTCCTACTCTCTGGATCATGTTTTCTCGAGTATTGGGCCCAGCGGCAAAAACAAATTCTTTAATCCGCTCCCATAATTAAAAGTCTAATACAGTTAAATCTGGAGATCTGGCTAGCCAAAAAATAGGCTTCCACGTCCTATCCATCTATCAGCGAACGACTCATCTAAAAAATCTCTTACTACTCTGG
This sequence comes from Diabrotica virgifera virgifera, assembly GCF_917563875.1. Classification (NCBI taxonomy): domain Eukaryota; kingdom Metazoa; phylum Arthropoda; class Insecta; order Coleoptera; family Chrysomelidae; genus Diabrotica; species Diabrotica virgifera. Next base: position 176,480,965 of record NC_065451.1, read on the forward strand.
AAAAATGCGCGGGACAACCATCGTGCTGAAACAACATGGACCTACGAACTGCTAGCGGTACATCTTCCAGAAGAGGCAATTCTTTCCTTAAAAAAATTAGATAGCATTCACCAATAATAGCATTATCGAAAAGAAAGGGTCCAATTATCTAACTATCACCAGATTTAACTGTTTGGTGTGGGAACGGTTTGGTATTTCACTTTTATTTGGGTATGGGGACGGATTAAAGACCTTGTTTTTGCAGCTAGGCCTACTCGAGAAAAAATGATCCAGAGAACACGAAACCCCATTCAAAGCATTTCGAGAGCAGAAATTGAGACTGCTGTTTAATCTACTCTTGAAAGAGTAAATGCTTGAATCAAAATGATGAGCAATAATTTGAACATTTAAGTCGTCACTAAGTAGTTGTTTTTATTTCTTTGTTATATTTTATAGTGTTGTTTGTCTTATTGTTGTTTTAATTAGTTATATACGTTGAGATCTGGAAAATGTTTCTTTGTTTTTTCCACAGCACACTACCTTTCCTGATCTTCGTTTATCGGTGACAGTAACGGTTAGGTTTAAAATTTACACGTTTCTTAAGATATCTCGAGTCAGAAAAAAGGTATCGACATGCGGTTTTCGCTATTCTGTTACTAATTTGATCTAATTTTGTAATACAGGATTAAAAAAGCATAGGTACTTGTATTTAATATTTTCCAAAGAAAACTAGATTTCTGAAAACAATTAAATAACCCCTCCTAGCTGGCATATTACTTAATAGGCTGTTTCGAAATTATAACTCTTACATTGACGAAAAAGAGCTGGTTTCAACAAGACCAAGTTTGCAAAATTCGATTTAGCAGAACTGGACAGCCATTTTTTCATAATAAGGTTCCCAATCACCCCAACCTCTTATTTGCAAAGGTAAACTTAAACTTGTGAAATCAAATATGCGCAGAATTTTATGAAGAGTACGATGATCGGATTTCCAGTGCCCTTTCACTAAGCAAATTTTGTAAAATTTTGATTTTTTTATTTTTGATATTCAATTACGCCCTCTAGCGGTGACCCTACAATTATGAAAATAATTTCCAGGCTTTTCCCAAGGCAACTTTTGTTATAAATATTTTTTTCTCAAAGCTGTACTATAAATGGTTCCTGAGATATGGCCGAGAGCCATTCTTATTGGGACACCCGGTACACTCCTTTAATAATAGTTCTTCTTGCTGTTATTCCAGATTCTGTAATAGCTTGCTCTAGGGCAATGTTGAATAAATGGCACGATAGGCTATCTTCCTGTCGAAGTCTTATTTGTGTTTGGAAAATTCTTGGTACTTCGTTCTGCACTCTAACCTTAGGTACAGTCGACTGTTAAGAGGGTTCCTTTTACCAATTTCATTAAGTGTTATATGCACATCTAAAATCCACCAACAAATGGCGAGTATTAATTCCATACTCATTTTTTTGTCCAAAGTTTGTCTTAAAAGGAATATTTCATGGATAGTTGACTTTGTGAAACCAACTCTGGTAGTGTGGGTTTCAGTAGTAGACAAATACCAGTGTGGTATTTTGTTTATGGGATTGAGCTACAATTATTATTGTTGGTGTAGGTAATGAAAATTACATTTCTTAAGGTACTAGTACACTAATAAATAGCTAAATTGATCACATTTCAATAATTTTTGTTCCACTAATTTTATTATTTTATTTTATAAAATTTTTTAGGCATATACATTGATCGTTGAAGTGTTGAACATAATTTTTTTTTTAATTTATCATCATGATAATAATTTTATAGAGGGCGCCAAAGTTCTGTTCTTGAAAATTGCATTGTCTCATGGCACAGAGTTATTCTTGAAAACGGCTTCTCTGAAACAAAAAATAAAAATGGGATATTAAAAAGGAAGGTTAATTACACCGTAATCTACCACAATTTTATTAAAAATCGATGTAAAAAAAATGGTCGCAATGTGAAAAAAATAATTTTTCCATGTTTTTTTCGACTTTATTATCAAGCCAAATTTTTTTTCTTTACATATTTTCAATTTTCTACTAGATTACGGTGTAATTAACCTTCCTTTTTAATAACCCATTTTTATTTTTTGTTTTAGAGAAGCCGTTTTCAAGAATAACTCTGTGCCACGAGACAATGTAATTTTCAAGAACAGAACTTTGGCGCCCTCTATAAAATTATTATCATGATAATAAATTAAAAAAGAAAATTTTTTTATGTTCTTCAACGATCAATGTATATGCCTAAAATTTTTTATAAAATAAAATAATAAAATTAGCGGAAAAAAAATTATTGAAATAAGTGTTCTATTTAGCTATTTATTAGTGTACTAGTACCTTAAATGAAACTATTATTTGACGTTGGGTTAAAACCCACAATATATTAAGGATAATATATCAAAGCAACCTAGTACACCCAAAACTTCTAATTTACCAGTATTAATAAAGTAAGTATGGCTTTAAAAGAAATATTTCTCGGTAAATTCTTTGTTTCTTTCGATATTTGCTCATTTTTGTACATTTGAAGGGCATACAAATATACAGCATACCTGATGTCTATGCTGGTTCCGTTGATCTTGATTCCACCTTGAATCTTGTGGAATGCTTATCCGAATAAAGACTCCGAATGCATAAATAATAGCCGCAATAAGAAGAAATCCTATCGTACTCTTCGTCTGATTCGTATATCTTGGATGTTGTGTGCTCTATTTTGATTGTTGCCGTTTGGTATCAAAATAGTTCTGAAATAATTCCTAAGTTTTGTTCGCCAACTAGATTTGTTTTCAGAATTCTCAGCTGTTCTTTACTACATTGGAAAGTGTAAGGTTTATGATTTCACTCAAAAGTGAACCTGTGGATCGGAGTCAGATTCTAAATATATGGTAACCAGAGAAATATGACATGTGAAGACTGTGTGGAAAGGACCCCGCAGAAACCTTATGGGAAATGGCTCTCTGTCAAATGCTCTGAAACTTTGGGTTCTGGTAGTCCTTTATGTGGCTTCAATTGGCGCGTTGCTCAAAAAAATCATGGTTTTTAAGATATAAGCCTCTGAAGTTATAGGTACAGTGAGGACGTTTGAGTTGGAATAATTTAATTTTCTCGAGAACGGGTGACTCTGGAGATAAATTACGAATCAGGTCGATTTTTATTTTTAAATTATAATTTTTTGGCATATATATCATACTAGTATCGTCATCCATCTGGGCGTGATGACGCAATCGATGATTTTTTTTTAATAAGAATAGGGGTCGTGTGATAGCTCATTTGAAATGTTATTCAACTCTCTATTCATCAATATAAACTCTAACATAATTATTTATACAGGGTGCCCAAAATATTTTTTTTTAATTAAATTGAGACAAAAAGAAGAATGTATGTAATTTATTTAATTCGAAATACATTTTACTGTTGTCCGAAAACAGGAAAAAATGTTTATTTGATAAATAAATATTGCTTTTCGCTTAAATTCAATATTAAAGCTGCCACCCACCTGACTCTTAGCAGTTTGAACATTTAATTCAAGTGAAAAGCAATGTTTATTTTTCAAATTAACATTTTTTCTGTTTTCTGACAACAGTAAAATGTATTTAGAATTAAACAAATTATATACATTCTTTTTCTCAATTGCATTCAAAAAAATTTTTGGGCACCTTGTATAAATAATTATGTTAATATTTATATCAGTGAATAGAGAACTGAATAACCTTTCAAATGAGCTGTCACACGACCCCTATCCTTATTTAAAAAATCATCGATTGCGTCATCACGCCCAGTTGGATGACGTCACTAGTATGATATATATGACAAAAAATTATAATTTAAAAATAAAAATCGACCTGATTCGTAATTTATCTCCAGAGTCGCCCATTTTCGAGAAAATGAATTTATTCCAACTCAAACGTCCTTGCTGTACCTATAACTTCAGAGGCTTATATCTTGAAACCATGATTTTTTGGAGCTATGCACCAATTGAGTCTTTTGTTCTACACATCAAGAACTAGCGGAACCCAAAAGAACCCCGCACATACCTTATGGAAAATAGGTCCCAGTGGATTTCGTTCATACTTTGGGAAAATACCCTTTGAAGCATCCTGATAAAAAGTTCTCATGGGCACAACTCAATCGTATGAAGGATTTTCAAGATATAGAGATCCAAACTCGGAAAATTATAAGATTTACGGGGTATTCCAATTCCGTGAATTACTGGTTATTTGGCAACATGTAAAAGTTTGGATCAAGGAAAAGTACTAGTAGTCTAGGATTTTTTCCTGGCTATCCAATGGCGAACTTTACTTTGACCTTGACCTTCAACGGACGTCATCTCAGTGCCGGTTTATCCACTGGGCGCTTGGGGCGGGCGCCCAGGGGCCCGGGCCCCGGAGAGGCCCGAAGGGATCCGTACCTTTCAGTTATAAAAAAATAAAATCGCTAAATAATCTACATATTTTCCGAAAATAATCTCATCTGTAGATAAGCTAATACACTGCAAGCGCCTATGCTCTCTTGTTACATCTCTTCACGTCTATACACAGTGGCGTAGCCTAGCCCCATAGGGGCCCGTGTCAATGGTTATGGCAGGGCCCTTTTCCAAAAACTACAGAAAGTTGTCAGATTTAGCCATGTCTCGAATTGTATCCAAAATAATCGCTTAAACGGAGTTTTTTAGTTTCTGAGACAATTTTTTCCCTAACTGCAGTGTTTTACAAGTAAACTAATAATTTCATTTTGAATTGTGGGGCTTAAATAGTAATTTATCTCACTTTTGGGCTTTAAAATAAGTTCTTTTAAAATAGGATTATAATTTGATATTAAACGAAAGACAAAAATAGATATATGTACATAAATCTAATTTATAGATAAAGAATAGATTATACTCGAAAATGCCAATACCCAAACAATAGGTACACACCATTTCAAATATTCAAAAGTAAATCAATTGCAAAAATTGCAATTTGGCATTATACTGTGGCCACACACAGCTAACGGTAAATGGACAATTAGCTAAACAAAGGTTATAACAGCGAGCGCCGGTAGATAGATATTATACCTACATAATACAATAAATATCATTTATAATATATAATATAGATATAGAATACATTACACGAAAATCCCAACACCGAAACAATACATACTACTGTTTCAAAACGACCTAATAATGAAATTGTAGAATATTTTGTTCAATTTTTTTAAATGGATTTTTGTCAGACACGGAAGAATACACACTATTCGTAGAGATAGATCATGATAAGCAGCAAACGAGTCAGGTGTTTTTCTCGGTCGATATTCTAAATAGTTAATGCCTAGTCTGTGTTTACAGTATAGTTTACAAGATAGTGTTTACAGTATAGATTTTCTTGTATAGTTTACAAAAATTATTATTAGGATCGACATAATAGGCCGTTAAGTCTTAATGCGAAAGTGACTAAATTAATTGCTAAACAAATTGAGAGGTAAGAAGTAATATTTTATTTTATTTTATATTTAACACGCTGATACCCTTTCTCCCCTTCCTTTTACCCTATGGGAGTGTCGGATTTGGGCTCGCTATTTTAATTTGCATTGATTTGTATTGTGCAGTAAAAGTCTTTCATTGACCACACGTCTAATAGTAGTGAAGTGCTACGTCTGGTCCGTTTTGTTCTATGAATGTGAAACTTGGACAACAAAAGTGAAGAATCTCAACAAACGTTCGAGTTGTGGTGTTACCTTCGCATACTCAGAATCCCATGCACAGCACACATATCCAACGAACGTGTGCTGGAGACCATGCACAAAGAGCGAGAATTGATCAACGTCATAAAAATGAGAAAGGTTCATTACTTCGGTCATATAATATCGCTTACTCCGGTTGATCATTCAGGGCAAAATCGAAGGAAAACGCTGGGTTGGAAGAAAACAATTGTCTTGGCTGCGTAACATTAGACAATGGACAGGTCGAACGGTCGAGGAATTGTTTCATATAGCTGCCGACCGAGAAACATTTCATCAGCTTGTTAATACGACGATAGCCAACGCTTGAAACCAAGTACGACACACAAGGAAGAAGAACATTTTAATTTCCATTCACCCATATTTTCCATTCTTTCATGTTTTCTGCCGTTATTTTCAATTACACGAGTGATTTTTCTTTAATTTTTTCTGTATCTGCTACTTGCTATATCCATTTTTATCTTGTTCTGCCTCTTTTTCTTTTTACGATGTTCTTTGCTTCGTAGACAAATGCCCATACCAGTTCATTTGTCTCTTTGTTAGTTTATTCATTATTGGTTCTTGGTTGGCCACTCCCAATAGCCTCGTTGCTTAAGCTATCCCATTTTGTCTTTCCAACTATCCTTCTTAAATGTCTCAACTCCATTGCATTTATCCTGCTCTTATGTTTTTACAGATTTGTCCAGTTTTTACTTGCATAGAGCACAGTCGGTATCACTATTGTGTTATATATTTTTATTTTTGTGTCTCTTGTAAGTTCTCTTTGTCCCAGTATTAGGGCTAACGCATAGTATAACTTGTTACTTGTTTGATTTCTTTGCTCTATTTGTTATTTCATTTGCATAGTTAATGCATATGTTTTCTTGTTAAATAACTGACAACGAATAGCAATGAAGGGGGCCCCTAAACCTCCAGCGCCCAGGGCCCGAAGTTAGGTTAAACCGGCACTGCGTCATCTTCTAGAGTTTTGAGGGTTTTAGGCATTAAATTGATATAAACAGATTACTAATGGGTTTTTGGGATCGCAAAACACGAATATGCCATCAGAATTGCCCTCCGGATGACGTGGTGGCCAGGGCCACTGCAAGGGACGTCATCTTCTAGAGTTTCGATGGTTTTCGGCATTTAATTGATGCAAATGAATTACTGGAGGGTTTTTTGAGGTCGCTAAGCACGAATATGCCACCAGAACCGACTCCCGGAGCACCTGGTTTCCAAGGTCAATGAAAGGGGCTCCTGGAGTTTCGAGGGTCTTTGGTACTACATTGATGCAAACGGATTAATTACAGGTTTTTGGGGTTGCTAAACACGAATACGTGATCACATTGTGCCTACGGCACAATGTGATCACGTATTCGTGGATCGGATCTGATAGTGTATGCATGTTTAGCAACCCCAAAAACCTAAGAGTAATCCATTTGATTCCTCCGAAACTCCAGAAGATAACCTGTCTTAGGCACCAGGTGCTCCTGTATCTGTGCTGATCACGTATTCGTGTTCAGCAACCCCAAAAACCTATAACTAATCCGTTTGAATTCATGTAGTACCAAAGACCCTCGAAACTCCAGGAGCCCCTTTCATTGACCTTGGAAATCAGGTGCTCCGGGAGTCGGTTCTGGTGGCATATTCGTGTATAGCGACCTCAAAAAACCCTCCAGTAATTCATTTGCATCAATTAAATGCCGAAAACCATCTAAACTCTAGAAGATGATGTCCCTTGCAGAGGCCCTGGCCACCACGTCATCCGGAGGGCAATTTTGATGGCACATTCGTGTTTAGCGATCCCAAAAACCCATGAGTAATCTGTTTATATCAATTGAATGCCGAAAACCCTCGAAACTCTAGAAGATGACGTCCGTTGAAGGTCAAGGTCAAAGTAAAGGTCGCCATTGGGTAGCCAATCATAGACTACTAGTACTTTTCCTTGATCCAGACTTCTACATGTTGCCAAATAACCAGTAACTCACAGAATTGGAATACCCCGTAAATCTTATAATTTTTCGAGTTTGGGCCTCTATATCTTGAAAATCCTTCATACGATTGAGTTGTGCCCATGAGAACTTTTTATCAGGATGCTTCAAAGAGTATTTTTCCAAAGTATGAACGAAATCCACTGGGACCAATTTTCCATAAGGTTTGTACGGGGTCCTTTCAGAGCATGTGACAGAGAGCCATTTCCCATAAGGTTTGTGCGGGATCCTTTCTTTGGACAAGATTTTGCGTTTATTGTATAAACATTTCTTTGTTTCAGACGTATATCCCAAAAGTAATCAACGTGTTCCTTTAATGAAACAATACATAAAGATGACCTTAGTTCAGGTGAAAGTTTTTAGTAAAAGAAACTGCATATACCTCTACAGACTTTCTGTACTCTTTCATGTTAGAAAATTTTTAGACTGGATAATTATATACTATTATTTATTTATATATCTATGTACAATTAATTTTTATACAATATTATTAATCTATTAAAGTGTTTTTATTTTTACAATACTATATATTTTGTTAACTGCTACGTATTTATAAGTTATTAAATAAATAGAAATAAATACAGTATGTTACATTTGTGTTATAATTTTTTCTACTGCCTGTACGAAACTTGGCACTGTCGCAGTTGGATATGGGCTTATTTTTGTTTCATCGCCAGGTTTGTATTTTCCTGTTTGGACTAAATAACCGCTTAATCCAGCAGACATTGCTCCCTGAATGTCATCGGTAACATCCTAAAAAATTGTTAAAGATACAGTATTTATAAAAAATGGGCTTACTGATAAATAGATGTTTCGATTTCTTATAGGTAGATAATGACATCGTATTGGTAACCAATAAAAAAAAAAGAATTGTTTGAAATGATGAAAGAACTGAACATAGAAGCTGGAAAGATAGGCCTTAATATAAATTATAACAAGACAAAATCATAACAAATACAGATGAGGACATCACAATGATGATCGGACCAGATGAAATAGAACAAGTTCACGATTATATAATATCTGGGTTAATAAATTATAAAACTTAACAAGAAAAACCAAGTAGCAGAGATCAAAAGACGAGTTAGACTGGCATGGGCGGCATTTCGCAAATTCAGCTACATCCTTAAAAACAAAAGATATCCACAATATCTTAAGACCCAGGTATGCAATCAATGCGTACTCCCATGTTCTCACTTATGGTTCCCAAACGTGGAGGTTTACAAAAGCAAACTTGGACAAAATCATAAAAACGCAAAGAGCAATGGAAAGACAAATGTTGCACATAGACTAATGGATAAAAAGAGAAACGAGTGATGATGACGAGTTAGAGATGTTAGACAAGAATCAACTATTTTTAATGGGAATAAGCCACATTTTATCAAAAAAAATAATTTTATTTTAATAAAATATTATAATATATTATAATATTTTATATAATATACAGGGTGTTTGGTAGTATTGGTGTTTGGGTGTATTCAAGAAACTAGGTGGAAAGGACAAAGGGCGAAAGAACTAGGTGATGGATATAAATTGTGGTATGTAGGGAGTAGTAATACTAGAAATGGAGTTGTTATAATTGCTGATAGTGAAATGAAAGATAACGTAGTAGAAGTTGTAAGAACGAGTGATAGAATGATGTCAGTGAAATTTGTAATTGATAAAGAGGTATTGAATGTTGTGTGTGTGTATGCTCCTCAAACAGGTCTGGGTGAGAATGAAAGAAGAGCTTTCTATGACCAATTAGGAGACGTACTAAGTGATATTCCAACAGAGGAGAAAGTTATAATAGGAGGTGATTTCAATGCACATGTGGGCCAAGCCAAGACAGGATATGAAACAATACATGGGGGATTAGGCTTTGGAACTAGAAATGAAGCTGGAGATGATATGCTAGAATTAGCAACAGTATTGGATATGGCGATTGTTAACACATTCTTTAAAAAGAGAGAAACTCAACTTATTACCTACAAAAGTGGACAACATCAATCCCAAATAGACTACTTCGTGATAAGGAAAGAAGACATACGTGAATGCAAGGACTGCAAGGTAATAGTTAGTGAGACAGTAAGCCAACAACATAAGCTGCTTGTTCTGGACATCGAAGTAAAAAGCGAAACTAAACAAAAATATCGGAGAGGATATAAAAGATGAGAAGGAAGGTCTATTCAGGGAAAGAATAGTAAAAGAAATATGTTGGAACATGAAAAGAAGCCCTAACACAATTTGGAGAAAAATGGCCAATATTATTAGAGAGACGGCTATTGAAATACTTGGGAAAACGTCAGGAAAGAAGTTTGAGGATAGAGACTTGGTGGTGGTCAAATGAAGTACAAGGAAAAATAAAAGAGAAGAGAAAATTATATAAAAAGTGGCAAGAAACCAGATCGGACATAGATCTTCAAAACTATATGGTCGCCAAAAAGGAAGCTAAAGTAACAGTAGCAAAAGATAAAGCAGAAGCGTATTCAAACCTATACGATCAACTTGATACCAGGGAAGGCGAAGCAAAGATATATAAAATAGCCAAACAGAGAGCAAAGAAAGCAAGAGATTTTAATCAGATTAGATGTATCCGAGATGAAAATAATAAAATACTAAGTCACGAAAAGGATGTCAAAAAGAGATGGAGAAAGTATTTTGACAGTTTATTAAATGAAGAATTTGACAAACAGCCTGTGGCGTTAACGGAGACAGTAACAGCAATGGTTACCAGAATAACAAACGAGGAAGTGGCTCAAGCGCTTCAAAAAATAAAGAAAGGAAAAGCAGTCGGACCAGATGATATTCCTGGGGAAATATGGAGAGCATTGGGAGAGACAGGAATAAGTTGGCTAGCAGGTCTATTTAATAGAATTATGGAAGTTGGACAAATGCCAGACGAATGGAGAAGCAGTATATTAGTATGGTAAAGACGGGATTCCGTTGGAAAATTTACGCTAACAAGAGCGGACAAGATACTAGCAAAATGGCAACACTGTTAAGAGTGACCAGGGTGACAATTTAGTGAACAGTAGCGTAGATATCTAATTTAAATTAAATAAAAGTTATTATTTTGCAAACATTTGATTTTAAGTGTAAATTGTAAATGAGACCATCGCATCTCCTCACATTCTGTGGGTATCAGTAAATATTTTATTTTACGAAAAAGTTTAAATAAAAAAATATCGGTGTTATCAACATCTGTGATATACCTAGGTACATAGTGGTAACACTAATCGACTCGACTGAACAGAACTTATTGTAAAAATATCTGTATAAAAAATTGTCAATAACATTAATTATCACATATAATTAAACAGTAAGTATGATCAAATTTATACGTTTTAGTAATACAACTGCTCATAAGTAGTAAACCTTCCTGTTTTATCTCATAACTTTCATGTTATTGTAATCTTTTGACTAATTGATGGACTTGTTAGTGTCCACGCTTCCAAGCCATAAGGAAGAGTAGAGAACACGTAACACCGAAGCATCCTTAGGCGTAGTTCTAACCTTATATCCTAATAACAAAGAAACTTTTTAAGTTTAATGTATGATGCACGTACTATTTCAATACGTTTCGTAAGGGGCCGTTCAAATATTACGTAAGGGGGAGGGTTAAAAATCTTCAAAAATTGCGTTACGTAATACGTGAAGGCCCCATTAAGGTGCGTTACGAAGGGGGGAGGGGGGGGGTCAAAAATCTTCAAAAACCGCTTTACGTAATACTTGAACGCTCCCTAATTTCTTTGCTTTGGTCCACATTTGATGTTATCCATGTTCCTAATTATTTGTAGTATCCACACTCTCAATTACAGTATCTTCAATAGTCAATTGGATGTTTGCGTGTGCTAATTTAGTCATTAATCTTCAGTCCGTACTCATGACAGCGTTCACTAAGGCGTTGCATTACGTTCTCTAAATCATTGTCTTAATCCGTTATTATTAAGGCCGGGACACACATATCCGCACCGAACCAGCCCCGTGTCAGCACCGCGCCCGCACTAAGCAGAGACAGCAAGGCTGGCCATGCTGTCTGTGCTCGGTGTGGGTTCGGTGCGGATATGTGAGTCCCGGCCTTTACTGTATCATCTGCAACACGTAAATTGTTCCAAAATTCTCCATTGATAGATATACCTTTATCGACCTTTAGATTGTAACTCTTTAGCGACGTATTAGTATAATATAATATTTATGGATAACCGTCGAAGGCCGATATGATTAACCAAAAAAGAAGATGTGTTTGGTGATATTTCTAGCGACTTTCTTGGGTGTGAATATGTCTTTTTAGTGTACTCCTCTTGGTTTAAAAACAAAGCTTAGTAATACTTTTCAATAGTCTGGTGCTTATCAATCTATTAGCCTATTAGTATCTGTCTGGATCCCGCGTATGAAAAAAAAGTTGATTATTAGCAAGCTGAAAATTTGTTAATAGCTTAAGGGTGTCTAGTTGGACAAACTTTGATATATGGGAACACTGGAACAGGGGAAGTTTAAATTGTGGAACAGGTTAAAAATTTGGAACGGTCAGACCACGAAAACGGCACATGTATTTTTTCCGACAGAACAGACTTAAACTCTCCGAACAGAGACTAAACTCTCATGCAAAAATCAGACTGCTATTTATCACCAAATAGGCGTTTTAATGCGTGGAACATGTAGAATATGTCAAATGACAGGAATTATGACAGGTGATAAATAGCAGTCTGATTTTTGCATGAGAGTTTAATCTCTGTTCGAAGAGTTTAAGTCTATTCTGTCGGACAAAATAAATGTGCCGTTTTCGTGGTCTGACCGTCCCAAATTTTTAACCTGTTCCACAATTAAAACTGCCCCTATTCCAGTGTTCCCATATATCAAAGTTTATCCGACTAGACACCCTTAAGCTATTAACAAATTTTCAGCTTGCTATTAATCAACTTTTTTTTCATGCGCGGGATCCAGACCTATATAGTTTTGTACTTAAAATTATTGGCTTTAAGAATTAATCGAAGTATTGTTTGATATCATCATAGAGTTATTGAAAATGTCGCTTACGTTTTATTACACATCTTTGTAAATCTTCCAATTGATTAGAGGGTTCCAGTGGCTCTTAGCTGCTGAATTATTATTGCACCACAGACGCCACATTTGGAAAGTGTCTTCATAAAATGTTAAAAGAAATTTAGAAAGAACACTGATGAAGTCACAATTAAATTCACTTGCAGTGCACTATTTGAATTCAACTCAGTTTCTTGTTTCGCAAAATCTGCTTCGCTGCCGCAATTTAAAAATAAAATAATATACCTAACCACGTGCACACCACTGGACGGCTGCGGGCGGCCGAAAGATGACACTTTGTGATAAACTATTTTATGGCATGGCCTCGCTCAGCCAAATATTGTTATATCTTGAGCGAAGGGTGAGTAGTTCTTCCGATAAAAGATAACGCATTATGATTGGTCATATCAGCAATATCCGATTTTTTGAGTGGCTCTTTGTCCACGTGGACTGATCAACAGTTCGATGAAAACTTACCTGGGTGATTGCTCATATTTTAAAATATCATACCAGGACCATCTGAATGTAGAACCTTAAAACTTCTATATTTTACACATCTTAGTCATTGATAGTTTTGCAGTTAATAACTACTCCTGGTTGGGTACTTTTGCTTTCATTTTTATGGCTTGCTTTTATTACAGATACATTATATTTTTACACAGTCTCACGGAAATACGAGGCGACCATACCTGTCTACAAAAACAAGGGAGACATACAACAATGCACAAACTACAGGGCTATAAAACTACTTCGCCACACCATCAAAATATGGGAGAGAGTAATTGATAGACGGGTACGTGAAGAAACCGATATATCCGATAATCAATTTGGCTTTATGCAGGGCAGATCAACAACAGATGCAATTGTAAGGCAACTGCTGGAAACATACAGGAATAAAGAGACCAACGCTCATATGGTATTCATTGATCTTGAGAAAGCATATGATAGAATTCCTCGAGAGATTCTGTGATGATATGTATGAGGGAGTAACGACTAGTGTTAGAACAAATGTGGGAGAGACTGATAAATTTCAGGTGAAAGTAGGATTACACCAAGGCTCGGTGCTTATTCCGTATTTATTCTCATTAGTTTTGGACCAGATAACAGCGAAACTACAGGGTAGTATTTCATGGTGCCTAATGTATGCTGATGATGTAGTGTTAATAGGAAATAGTGAAAGAGACTTGGAACAAAAACTGGAACAGTGGAGACAAGCTCTGGAGGAAAAAGGTTTAAAACTTAGTAGGACAAAAACAGAGTATTTGGAATGTTCATTTAAAGATGGAGTTACTACAAATAAAATGGTATCTTTGGATGGTGAAATGATTGTGAAAAGCAATGGTTTTAAGTACCTAGGATCGGTATTACAGAGTAATGGAGAAATAGATGGAGATGCATGCAGTAGAATTAGGGCTGGATGGATGAAGTGCAAAGAAGCGAGTGGTGTGTTGTGTGACAGAAAAATTCCAATGAAGCTGAAGGGAAAATTCTATAAAACAGCCATAAGACCGGCTATGATGCACGGAACTGAATGTTGGGCAGTGAAAAAGAAAGAGGAACAACGAATGCATGTGGCGGAAATGAGAATGCTTAGATGGATGAGTGGAGTGACAAAGAAGGATACAATTAGAAATGAGTATATTAGGGGAAGTCTAGGTGTGGCACCAATTGATGGCAAAATGAGAGAGCATAAGTTAAGATGGTTTGGTCATGTTCAACGTCGAGACGTTAATCACCCAATACGAAGAATAGCTGAAGTGCAGATTCCTGGAAGGAGTAGGAGAGGAAGACCAAAGAAGACCTGGGGGGAGACGATAAGGCAGGACATGTTGGTAAAGGGGATTAACATTGATATGACCCAAGATAGAATTGGGTGGAGAAATGCAATTAGGGAAGCCGACCCCGCATAGGGATAAGGCAAAGAGAATGATGATGATGACAGGGTGTTTGGTAGGTCGATGGAAATTTTTTAAAGGATGATAGGGGACGCCATTTGCAACATTTTTTGCTAATAATGTATCGCTCAAACTGTTAAGGTTTCCGAAATAAAGTAAAATTTGTCAATATTCGAAAATAAGGCTGCTCGTCTATTTTATTTTTAAAAATAATTATCTAAGCGAGATACTTCCCTGACATACAAAATGCCTTACGTTTTTACTTGCTCAGATTGCAAAAACTCTTCGTTGTTAATGCAACTCCAAACACAATTCGGATGTCAAAACAGTAAAACGCACCTTTCATACGCATAAAATAACCACGTTTATAAACCAAAATAAACCACTTCATAGCAGGTCGATTGTTTGTTAGCATAGCAGGTAGATTGTTTTTTGTTTGTTATGCGTTCGGAGAATGACGATAGCTGATGGAAATTGTATGCGAAGAGTCAGTGTTGTAGGTTTACATTTTTATTCCGTTCGTAAAACAGGGAGGTAGTACGCCTAGATAATTTTTAAACGTGAAATAGACGGTTGTCGAATATTGACAAATTTAACTTTATTTCGAAACCTTAACAGTTTGAGCGATACATTATTAGCAAAAAATGTTGCAAATGGCGTCCCCTATTATCCCTTAAAAAATTTCCATCGATCTACCAAACACCCTGTATATATTATAATAAAATCATTTTTTTGGTAAAATTGAGGCTTATTCCCATTAAAAATAGTTGATTATAAAAAATGCCACAAGGAAATAGTAGCTTCAGAACAACAGTTAGACAAGAAGTTGTAAACTTGAAATGAAGATTTGTGGGACACAATATAAGACAAAAAGAAGACCAACGGAAGAAAATTATTATAAATTGTGGGCTCTAGGTGGATGACTGTAGCGACACACAGAGAAGAATGGAAAAGGATTGGGAGTAGATATACAAAGTCTTTATGACTACCAAGCTAGGGAAATCAATGTGTTAGAGAGAGAAGTACATTTTTAGTAAGAGTGAAAAGATATATGCTGACGCCACAGACGTCGAAGGAATCTACCGTCATAGTTCAGCTATTATCCGTTAGTTGGCGCCATTTTTAATCCAAAACTATGTCCAAAGATGGACCGATAGACCAGGAAGGATCTGTTTTTAGGTGGATGTGAGAGGTGGCATTCGGATTTTTGCGGATAAAATTAGGTGATAACTTCGTTAATAATAATTGACTTATGCTCCTTCTCAAATATGCCTGCAATATTAATAAAAAAATAAATAAAATATTTAAAAATTTCAAAAAATTTTGTTTTTTTTTCTACTTTCTTTGCTTATAAACTTTAAAACGATTCATTTTGGAACAAAGTCGTACAGGAATAAAACAAAGATAATTAAATTTTCTATCAGCTACGATTGTTTAAAAATGTCTTAATTTAACACCCTTGCTGCAAAATAGCAATAAATATAAAATAATGGGGCAAAACAAGCCTGTCCTTATTCAATGCTTTTCCATCACTTAGGTTACACTTGGAACCTTCCTAATTCGCTTAGAAAATTTTTGTAATGTGCCAAAACCGTCCACCAAATTTAATTAAAATTGACTTACTAGATTTTGCATAATAATTTTCCAATCTAAACTTTTTTTAAAAATTAAAATTTTTTAAAATCTTGCACAACAAAAACTAGAACATACAAAGATTTGTCAATTTTTTTTACATATAAAGAAGCACTCCACCTATCTAATGCACTTTACAGAATTGAAATCGAAATATTTAAGCAGCCTCGGCAATTTTTTAAAGTTATAAACAATTTTTTGGCTTATAAACAAATTAGTGCTGTGTCCAGGAGGGGGTGCTACGGGCTCCTTTATTTAGATGGACTTACCCAAGTTATTTTTATGTATTTTGACCCGTAGAACACGAATTTTTTGGGTAACAGTTGATCCGGATGTCGATAAGATTGTTATAAAAAAAGAACTTGAGGAATTACAAACATCGATTTTTCGCAAAATAAAACATTTTTTTGTATTTCTTGGGCATTTTGTATTTTATATTTCTTGGGTAATTCTAAGCAAAAAATGTTCTTACAATTTTTTTCGTAGGATGCATAGTTTTCGAGATAAACGCGGTGGAACATTCAAAAAATCGAAAAATTGCAATTTTTGAACGAGAATAACTTTTGATTAAAAAATAAAATAGCAATTCTGCTGACAGCATTTGAAAGTTTATGTCAAATTATACCGGTTTTAATTATTTGCATTGCTAAAAATTAATTTTTTTTATTATTAAACAAAGCTATTTGTTTATAAGCCAAAAAATTGTTTATAATTTTACAACATTGCTGAGGCCCCTTAAATAATCCGATTTTAATTCTGTAAAGTGTATTAGATAGGTAGAGCACCTCTTTATATGTAAAAAAATTAGCCAACTTCTAAATGGTCTACTTTTTGTTCAGAAAGATTTTAAAAAAGAATGTGTGTGTACTTTGTACGCACGTAAGAAGTTATACTTCTATTATATGATTATATGATTATAAACGAAATTAATATACTTTTTATTTATATTTTATTTAAATATTAAATTAATTTATACTTAATACTTCTCAAACATTTTTATTAAAACAGTGCCAAAAATTAAAATAATAAAAAAATAAAACACACACAAACACATTAAAAATGCCACAAATGATTTCTGAACATTAATTATCGGAAAATTTTTTAACTAAATACGTATTTTCTGAAAATAAAATTATATAATAAATATACTTACAATCATAAAATATATAAAAAAAATAAAAAAATAAAAGTTTCTATTGGGATTCGAACCAACTTACCACGCGGCTGGTATTTGCGTTGTATTGGGATTCACTCGCATTAAAACTGGGCCACAGAGACAGCTTGTCATTATGTGCGAAGATCGTCTAACTAAACAGATTAACCTTTTGACATTTTTAACTTATGTAAATCAAATTATTTTGATTTTGAATTGAAATGATTTAGAATTGAAAAAATACAACAAAACATAGGGTAAAAAGACAATATATTAGGTGAATATTGATAGAAATTTTGATGGTAATCAAATTATGTAAAAAAAAAGTATTACATACTACTTATGTATTTTGGTAGGTTCAAGGTAGGTATCGGAGCCCGTATAACGACTAATAAATTTCGCAATCACTTGCGTCGTGCAAAGTGGCTATGTTCAAATATCATAACAAAATTTGATCAACTATTTATAAAACACTTACCAGTGAAAGATTCTTTAGCTTTGAATAAGCGAGATCTGCGGCACTCATACTAGGCACAGTTTGATGAGCTTTCACATTGGCATGCAACAATCATCTCTTCTATGTAAATAAGTCCAAAAATATAATATGAAAACTATTTAAAAAGGCAGTATAACCATTAACTAAGTTTTTGTTTGTTGTTTCTCTTCCTACAAATTTTAAAACGCAACAAGCATACATTATAACCAAACACAGTCCCACAGCTGTGCCACAGCTGCCATATTGGATAATTTTTGTCATGTCATTTGAACATCTAATCAGAATAAAGTTATAATGCGCATGCGCCCGGTCGCTAGGTTTTCCCATATAAAATTTCACCGTCATTACGCCCGTAAAGAAGTATAACTTCAAAAAATTTGAACTTTTTTAAAAACATTTACATTGCAAATTTATTATGCAAAATCTATTAGGTCGATTTTAATGAAATTTGGTAGACCATTTAAGTAAGTTATAAGAATTTTCTAAGCGAATTACTAAGGTTGTAAGTGCCACCAAAGTGATTAAAAAACATTGAATAACAATAGGCGTATTTTGCCCCCTTATTTTGTATTTATTGCTATATTACAGAAAAGTTACTACCTTAAGACATTTTTGACCAGTCGTATATCATACAAAATTCAATTATCTTTATTTTATTTCTGTACGACTTTGTTCCTAAACGAACCGTTTTAAAGTATAAGCAAAGAAAGCAGAAAAAAAACGATGTTTTTCGAAATTTTTAAATATTTCAATTTTTTATTAATGTTCCGGGCATATTTGAGAAGGAGCATAAGTCAATTATTATTACTGAAGGTATCACCTAACTTTATCTGCAAAAATCCGAATGTCACCTCTCACGTCCAATAATATACGTTTTTTTACAGATTAGTCCTGGTCTACGAAGAATGCTAATTAGATAGATAGATAGATGAGGGCGTAAACAATCTTGTTCATTGACGAAGGTCTGAAGACAAAAATTAATATCACTGACAAATAGTTACTTACATCACCAATCATTACTGCTTCTTCTGGTTTATAGTTATCGCCTAGAGCTGAAAGAAAAAAGGATTTGTTTGGTTTTCCAACGACTTCTGCTGTACATTGTGCAGAATATTCCAACCCTTTTACAAAACATCCGGGTCCCAGTGCTAAACCATCAGGTCTTTTGTAATATTTACCAGCGTGGATTGCTATTAGTTGGGCACCGTTTTGTAAATATCTGAAAAAAAAATTATAAGTAAACAATTCAACGTGTTATTTCCGCAGAAAATAAAACTTTTAATGAAACCAAGTCACTGGTTAAGCCTTCGCGGTTTCTATTGCTTGCAAACCATACAAATTTTGAATTAAAGAAGACTAGGGAGGTCTATAAATTGCAGCTCACTTCCCATCTGTTCAACGTGGCAAAATTCCAACGAAAACATGGTCTCTATACTCAGTTGGAGTAAAACTAATACACAAGAATTTCGCGGTGAAACGAAAACAAGAGACGTATTATACAGGGTGTTAGTAAATAAGTATGAAAAACTTTAAGGGTTAATTCTACATGAAAAAATAATGCCGGTTTGCTCTATAAACATATGCCCGCAAATGCTTCGTTACCGAGATACGGGGTATTGAAATTTTTATTTTAAACTTTGAAATTTTTATTTATTGCTCTAAGACCAGTTGAGCTATGAAAATGAAATTTGGTGAGTTTTAGGAGGTAGTTATTGTGCATTTTTTGACATACAATTAAAAATTTTGTATTCATTATTGGCGCACATAAGGGTAATATACCCTATTCCACGAACATACGCCTGTTTTGGATTACTTTGACAACGAATATTTTACTGTGCAAAATAAGAAGAACGAAAGTAAATTGCAACTTACATTGTTGTTTATTGGAATAATTATTAGCGCCATTTACTTTCGTACTTCTTATGTTGCACAGTAAAATATTCGTTGTCGAATTAATCCAAAACAGGCGTATGTTCGTGGAATGGCCCATAGTTTGAATTTTTTTTAAGGAAAGAAAAATAGTACGCCACCGAGATATTTCAAATTAAAAATTATTTTTAAATTCCACGTTTAATTTTTGATAAAAAACCTTTCTTGCCTTTTTTTCATATGGTGCACCGTTTTATGCAAAAAAATAAAACATCTTGACGCGTATTTTTGATTTCTTAATACATTATCATGAACTATCCAATATAATAATACTAAACTAGAACAATAACAGAAAATATTACTAATTAGATATTAAGTAGGTGCGAAGCCGCAAGAAATGTTTAAAATGATCTCCTTTACAGGTAAAAGAAGAATTTTATATTCATCATTGGCGCGCGTACGGGTAATGGTCTGAATTTTTTTAAGAAAAAAAGTAGTACGCCACTGAGATATATCAAATTAAATTCATTTTTGAATTTCTGGTTCAATTTACGACAAAAAATCTTTCTTGCCTTTTTGTCATATGCGGCGCCGTTTTTATGCAAAAAAAATAAAACATCTTAAATGGCTACAGGGGTTGCACTAGACTAGGAAATCGCTTTTGGTGTCCATGCATGTTCAATAATATCGTGCACAAAATGATATATGATTAATAAAGGGCATTGTGTGTGAAGGATTCCAAGAAAATCACTTTCTTTATTAATTCTTTCTTTTGGGGTGGATCCGGGGAAAAAATACAAATTTGTAAATAGCACCAGTACACGGGTAATCGCTGAAAGTCTTTTTACTGCAAGGTTCAACCTCTGTTTCCTACACTATAAATTGAACCAGGAATTTAAAAATGATTTTTAGTTTGACATATCTCAGTGGCGTACTATTTTTTTCTTAAAAAATTCAGACCATTACCCGTACGCGCGCCAATGATGGATATAAAATTCTTCTGTTACCTGTAAAGACAGTGGCGGCTTGTCCTATGAGGCAGGTGAGGCAGTGCCTCACCAGTATATCAATCGACTATTTACGTTATTTCGTTGTTTTATAATCAGTTTTTTAAATATAATTTAGCTTTTTGAAATTTCCTAAATACCTTTATTTTTATGAAAAAAAAAAAAAAATGAAAATCAGTACGGCCCTGACTCTTTATCTTCTTATATATCCGTCTTCCACGTGCCATTCCAACTTTCTCAAATCATTACAGTTGAAGCTAGCCTCACACCATCTGCAACAGTATGGGACAATGCCAACAGTAAAACCGGCAAAATTTGAAAAATGTGCCACCGATTCTAGGAACAAAATTCATCCATCCTTGAGGCTGGCCTCAGGCTCCGCGGAACGGAATAGCCGAACGGCTTCAGGCTCCGCGGAACGGAATGGGAATAGAACGGAATAGCCGAACGGCTTCAGGCTCCGCGGAACGGAATGGGAATAGCCGAACTGAACCGACTAGTACAAGCACAAGTCGATTGCAGATCATAGCTTTCTATGTACACGCGGTATATACGAATGGATTATTATATTGTAACAAAAGAGAAATCTTGGACGACCGCCGTATAACAGTAAACACCTCGAGAATGACGTCATCGAATGATCTAGGCCTCGGCGGAAAGGAGGAGGGACTTCTCGAACGTACGATCCGTAGGCGGAACACGCTGATAGCTAGAGATGGGCGTCGATTGTTCCAGAATAACAACTGGGTATAAATACGGGCATATTTGTAAATACAGTTAAGTCTTAAGCTAAAGTTTGTAAAGTAAACTTGTATAAATAAATAATAAAGTCGTATATAAATACGAACCGCTAGTTTTATTGTAATTATAAGTAATTACAATAGTCACGTTACAGTTGGTGTCGGTGTTCGGTTAACTTAGTGCGATATAAATAAGTGAATTACAGAGAGACTTTAAAAGACTTTTGAACTTTATTCGTCGGGAATAACCGGAGTGCGTTAATTGTTCGGTATTCGGAAAAACTTTAAAAGACTTTTGGACTTTATTCGTCGGGAATAGTTAAAGTGCGTTGATTGTTCGGTATTCGGAAAGACTGTTAAAAGACATTTTGGAAAGTACGTGTGTGCCGACCAAAGATGTTGCTACAAGAACTTACAGTAAAACAGCTCCGTGAACAGCTAGAGGAACGGGATCTGGACAGCAGTGGGCTCAAGATAGTCCTACAAGCACGACTCGAGGATGTCCTCACGAAGAACGGAGAAGACCCAAAGACGTTCCACTTCCAGTCAGCAGAACAAGCAATCTTATCGAAATTAAAAACTGTTTCTGAAACGATCGATGAAACTTCTAGAAAAAGCGACGAGAAATTCGAAAACGTTGCTAAAAAATTTGACGAGACTTCTCAAGTAATTAAAGAAGTTAGTAGACAGAATAACGAGAAACTTGAAGAAGTTAGTAGACAGAACAACGAGAAATTTGAAAGTGTTTCTCAAAAGATCGATGAAACTTCTAGAAAAAGCGACGAGAAATTTGAAAGTGTTTCTCAAGTAATTAAAGACGTTTGTAGACAGAATGACGAGAAATTTGAAGAAGTTTCTAGAACATTCGATAAGATGCAGAAAAGTATAGAGACCGTAGAAGAAAAGATCAAACAACTAGAGAGCATGATAACCGATACAAAAGTACAACCATCAGTTAATGCAGCAGCGTTAGATCCTGTAGTGAAAGATGAACTACCGAGAGACGAAACGTCGCATAATATGAGATTCAAATTACCACCATTCGATGGAAAGTCCTCTTGGTCCATATATCTTAGACAATTTGAAGCTATTGCGACCGCCAATCATTGGACCGAACAGGAAAAGGCTGTTTCCTTGACTGCTGCTTTGCGAGGTGATGCTGCAGATATATTAAGATCAATTCCTAAGGGTCAAGAAAATTGTTACCAGACCTTGTTCACTCGTCTAGAAAAACGCTATGGAGATGCCCATCTACAACAAGTATACAAAGCACAACTGCGAAGTAGAAGTCAACGAGCAAGTGAGAATCTGCAAGAATTTGAAGCAGATGTGGCTCGTGTGGTGCGGTTGGCTTATCCAGAGGTGCCAGACAGCGTTTTAGAAGAAATTGCAGTAGATACCTTCGTCAATGGGCTGAAAGATAATGAACTACAGAAAGCTTTACGACTAGCAAGGCCGAAAGTTTTAGATGAAGCACTTGCTATTGCATTGGAACACGAAACGGCTAGTCAAACTTCACGAGGCCATAGAGTAAGAACCATTGAAGAAAGTGACGAACACAACGATGAACGTCTGGAGGAACTGATACGGAGAGTATTAAGTAATCAGATGCCAAAGAGACGTGAGCCTAGATGTTGGAATTGTGGAGACGTAGGCCACATTCGTCGTAATTGTAAGAAGATCGTACAGCCGTCGGAAAACTAGAGCGGGTCGACACCAAGGGGCAACTGCCGACCTCGAGAACTAGAGCCCCCATAGTAACTGTCAACCTTACGTCCTCCGGTGGAATCCACAACTTATACATCGAAGGTCGTATCAGTAATAGATGTAGATCATTTTTGGTGGATACAGGTGCAACGAGAACTATCGCACGTCCAGATGTAGTACGAGACCATAATAAATTATCACCTGCAACAGTAAAGCTTAGAACAGCGACTGGTGAGCTAATTAATACATATGGCGAGGCTAATATGTCAGTATCCATTGGCCAGACCACAGTTGAACATCAAGTATTAATTGCCGAGATCTCCGACGAATTCATATTGGGGATGGACGTACTAAGGAAAGTGGGGGCAATATTGGATGTTCAAAATGGAGTTCTCAAGATCAATGGTGAAGAGTTGCCCTTTCACGACGACAAAGAAGATGCCATCCGCTTACTAACTACATGCGACGTAACCATACCCGGTAATAGTGAGAAAATTCTGATGACCATGCTTGATGGACACTGCCGAGAGGGAAGTTTAAGGATGGTCGAAGATGTGGATAATGTCGAGTTCCTAACGGCGAAAACTTTGGTAAAAGTTCGAGATGTCATCCCTGTAAGAGTTATGAATTTAAGGGAAACTGCTATCAAGTTAAGTAGAGGAGCTTTGATCGGACAGTGTGTCCCCGTGGCTTCAATTTGCTCTATGAATACCAATGAGAAATCATCGAAGTCAAAGTATCCAAAAGACCTTGTCGAGATGATCATTGAAAGATGCCAAGATCTTGATCATAAACGAACGGAAAAAGTGAGGTCTATGCTAATAGAGTATCAAGATGTTTTTGCTATTGATAAGAAGGATAAAGGCAAAACCAGCATAGTAACGCATAAAATAAATACCGGAGACGCTCAGCCAATCAGACAACGGCCTAGACGACTTCCATTTGCGAAAAGAGATGAAGCCGAAGAGATTATCAAGGATATGGACAAACAAGGGGTAATTGAACCATCGAACAGTCCATGGACATCACCACTAGTTCTGGTAAAGAAGAAAGATGGTTCGACGCGTTTTTGTATCGACTACCGCCAGCTCAATGCGGTAACAAAAAAAGATAGTTATCCTTTGTCCCGAATAGACGATACATTGGATACTCTCTCCGGTTCTCGATGGTTTTCCACACTCGATTTAAAAAGTGGATATTGGCAAGTAGACATGGAGCCAGCCGATCGGGAGAAAACCGCATTTTCGATAGGATCAGGGCTTTGGCAGTTTACGGCTATGCCGTTTGGTTTATGTAATGCCCCTGCCACATTTGAAAGATTAATGGAGGCAGTTTTAAGAGGTCTAACATGGAAAACATGCCTGGTTTACTTGGATGATGTAATTGTGGTTGGAAGGTCATTTGATGAACACGCCAAGAATTTAATAGAAGTCTTTCAACGATTGAGGGCAGCGAACTTGAAGTTAAGTCCGAAGAAATGTCACATGTTTCGACGAGAAGTTAAGTACTTGGGACATATTGTATCGAGTAACGGTGTAACAGCTGATCCTGAAAAGATTGAAGCAATTAAAGATTGGCCAGTACCAAAAGATAAACATGAAATTAGAAGTTTCCTTGGCCTATGTACATATTACCGACGATTTGTCAAAGGATTTGCCAATATCTCCAAGCCCCTAACAAAGTTGACGGAGGAGGGCAAAGAATATATATGGAGTGAAGAGTGCCAAAAATCTTTCGAACAACTACAAATGGCTCTGATCAGTGCACCGATATTGAGCTACCCGGGACAGGCAGGAAAATTCGTTTTGGATACTGATGCTAGCAACAGTGCCATAGGAGCTGTTCTCTCCCAAATCCAGGATGGACAGGAAAAAGTCATCGCCTATTTCAGCAAAGTCCTGTCGAAACCAGAAAGAAACTATTGCGTTACCAGAAGAGAACTGCTGGGTGTAGTGAAGGCTTGTGAACATTTCCATAAATACTTGTATGGCAGAAAGTTCCTTCTTCGAACAGATCACGCTGCTCTAAAATGGCTCATACAATTCCGTAATCCAGAGGGCCAGATGGCAAGATGGTTAGAACGATTATATTCCGATGGGTGAGTTGCGGAATTTAATTAAACATGGATATAATAAAACAAACGGTAATTTTATTTTTGCAACAACGAAAATGTGTTCATTTAGGTCTCTCGGAGAGGGTCGCGTCGGTATGTGTGAATGGTTCGCATGCTGCGTAGTGACTAAAGAAAGCAACCACAAACGATGATCATGTTTGTATTCCTTTTCCCCTGACCAGATGATCACATAAATCACATCAAGTCTGGCGTCTACTTTTACGGTTTTTAAGAAAAACAATTTCGAATGCATAGCTGTTGACACATTAACTGTCTGATAAAATACTTAATTAATGAGGGTGCAGTTTGTTGCCGCATAGGCGAACAACAGATGTCACAGGGTAAGGCCATAACCTTCGTATTTGAATATGCAGTTTGAATGACTAACGTTGTTTTGTTTTTGAGAAAAAATATTAAAATTACAATTAGCAAAAATAGTAATTAAAGCGTATCGCTATACACCCCCTTCTGAGAGACTAAAACGATAGATAATATATAATATATACAAATTACATATAATGAAAATTGAAAATAGGAAAAAAAAATAATGCAAAGTTTATACAAGGAGAAAGAAAAAAAAATCACTTGATTCAGTTTGAACTAACATTTTCTTGGTAAGTTCCAGTAAATCTTGCTTTTCTCCCCGGTCTGTTGTTGTTTGTTTTGCTGGTCATTTCTTTTCTATTTACCCGGACGACAAAAGTAAATGAATGTGAGCATTGTCGTCGGTGTTTGGTGCGTGGTGCGTGGTGCATGGTGCGTGTTGCTTAGTGCGTGATGCTTGGTGCGTGGTGCTTGTTGCGTGGTGCTTGACGCTTGTTGCGTGGTGCTTGGTGCGTGATGCTTGGTGCGTGGTGCTTGGCGCTTGTTGCGTGGTGCTTGGTGCTTGACGCTTGTTGCGTGGTGCTTGGTGCGTGATGCTTGGTGCGTGGTGCTTGTCGCTTGTTGCGTGGTGCTTGACGCTTGTTGCGTGGTGCTTGGTGCGTGATGCTTGGTGCGTGGTGCTTGGTGCTTGTTGCGTGGTGCTTGGTGCGTGGTGCTGGTGCGTGGTTGCTGTTAGTGTTTTGTGTGTGCTTGGGCAATTGACAAGCTACATAGCTGGATTTTCATGTCAGCTAATTCGGCTGTCAATTTCCCGATGGCCACTGCAATCCGATCTGAGACACTATTGTTGGCACTGGTCGTCATTGTTGCTGTTCACTGTATTTATTAACCGGCAAAAGTATATTAAAAAAACTAACTTTTTTTTTAAATTTTCGCGGCGGTTTAAAATACTCGCGAGGGTCACCAATATTCCGATGGGTGAGTTGCGGAATTTAATTAAACATGGATATAATAAAACAAACGGTAATTTTATTTTTGCAACAACGAAAATGTGTTCGTTTAGGTCTCTCGGAGAGGGTCGCGTCGGTATGTGTGAATGGTTCGCATGCTGCGTAGTGACTAAAGAAAGCAACCACAAACGATGATCATGTTTGTATTCCTTTTCCCCTGACCAGATGATCACATAAATCACTATCAAATCTGGCGTCTACTTTTACGGTTTTTAAGAAAAACAATTTCGAATGCATAGCTGTTGACACATTAACTGTCTGATAAAATACTTAATTAATGAGGGTGCAGTTTGTTGCCGCATAGGCGAACAACAGATGTCACAGGGTAAGGCCATAACCTTCGTATTTGAATATGCAGTTTGAATGACTAACGTTGTTTTGTTTTTGAGAAAAAATATTAAAATTACAATTAGCAAAAATAGTAATTAAAGCGTATCGCTATAATTACAAGAATATGACTACGAGATAGAACACAGGGCCGGAAGAGTTCATTCAAATGCTGATGCCCTTTCGAGACGACCATGCAGTGCAAATTGTAATCACTGTGCCAAATTAGAGGAACGATTTTGCCCCGTGAGACGAACCACCGTAGTTAATGAACAATGGCAGCCCCAACAGTTACAACACGCCCAAGAAGATGATCCATGTATAAAAAGAGTATTGGATTGGATGCGTCGAGGTGAGAGACCTAGTTGGCAAAACATTAGTGCATGTAGTCCGGAAGTCAAGGCCTACTGGAGCCAATGGAATTGCCTGATACTAAAAGATGATCTTCTGTACAGAACCTTTGAGAACGATGATGGTACAGAATCTAAGCTTCAGTTGATTGTACCTAAAAGTAAAGTGTCAGAAGTATTGCGTCAGTTGCATGACGGTACATCAGGTGGACACATTGGTATTACGAAGACTCTGCAAAAGGTTCGAGAACGGTTCTATTGGGTGAACTGTAAAGATGATGTAAGAAGATGGTGCCAGAAATGTGAACTGTGTGCATCCGGTAATGGTCCAGTTGGTAAAAAGAGAGCACCCATGAGACAGTACAATGTTGGAAGTCCTATGGAAAGAGTAGCAATCGACATTGCAGGTCCATTTCCAGAAACCGATGCTGGAAATAAATACATTCTGGTAGCCATGGACTATTTTACGAAATGGACCGAGGCCTATGCATTACCGAATCAAGAAGCTGCTACCGTTGCAGAGGTACTTGTTAAAGAATTCTTCAGCCGATTTGGTGTTCCCTTGGAGATCCACTCCGACCAAGGGCGAAACTTTGAGTCAGCTCTTTTCCAAAACGTTTGTAAATTGATTGGTGCCAATAAGACCAGAACAACACCCTTGCATCCTCAATCAGATGGAATGGTCGAGAGGATGAACCGAACGATGGGTAAACACTTGTCCAAAGTTGTATCTGAACATCAGCGAGATTGGGACCAACACATTCATTTATTCCTGATGGCCTACCGCTCGGCCGTGAATGAAACTACAGGTCAAACACCAACCTGCCTGATGTTGGGTCGTGAAGTTCGTTTGCCCTGCGACCTAGAGTTTGGCTGCAGACCTTCCGAGGAATATGTTGCAGGCGAAGAATACGTAGACCGCCTGAAGTTACGAATGAACAACATTCATGAACTTGCCCGACAACACATCCAGATAGCCAGTGACAGAATGAAAGATCAATATGATTCTCGCTGCAAGAATGAAAGCTTCGAAGTAGGTGATCTTGTCTGGCTTTATAATCCACAACGTCGTCGAGGCCTGTGTCCTAAACTGCAAAGACAATGGGAAGGTCCGTATGAAGTTAAGAAGAAAATAAATGACGTAATATACAGAATTAAGAAGTTACCAAACGGTAAACCAAAAGTTATTCACATAAATCGTCTTGCACCATATGCTGGCTCAAATGAAACAGAGGAAGCCCGAGTCCTCCAACAGGAGATGAAAGATGCACCACAGCCAAGTTTTAAGGAATTTATGTCAAATTACGCAGAAAGAAAGAGTGCTAGATTCGGCGTGACCACAGAAGTTCAGCAAGATCTGTTTGGTGTTCCAGAAAACGTCTCTCTGGTCCACTGTGTTGCCCAAGACCTCGAGATGACTAAAGGAATCTCGTCCGTATTCAATAGAAAGTTCGGCCGCCTGGACGAGTTAAGGAATCAACAACCTAAAATTGGAAGAGTATTGCGATTGGAAGATGGTCCACGATCTTTGCTGTATATAGTGACCAGGAAGTCTTATACGGACACGCCAAGCTACGAGAACATATGGCGTGCTCTAACTAATTTGAAGAAAATCGTGTGTAATTATGACATCAAAGATTTGGCTATACCAAAAATAGGCCATGCAGTAGAAAGTCTGGATTGGAAGATTGTGAGAAGCATGCTTGAAGTGATCTTCAGAGAAACTGGCGTACGAATTACTGTGTGTTGCATGAACCCGAAGATGTCATACCCTTCAAAGACAGTAGACTGCTATTTCTTCTTGAAGGGTGTATGCAGAGCTGGAGAGTCGTGTAGATTCCGCCATCCTGGGCCTTCATCTAGAGTTGCTGATCGGGACGCTCAGATCTTAAGAGGGGAGCAGTGCAACAAAAGAGAAATCTTGGACGACCGCCGTATAACAGTAAACACCTCGAGAATGACGTCATCGAATGATCTAGGCCTCGGCGGAAAGGAGGAGGGACTTCTCGAACGTACGATCCGTAGGCGGAACACGCTGATAGCTAGAGATGGGCGTCGATTGTTCCAGAATAACAACTGGGTATAAATACGGGCATATTTGTAAATACAGTTGAGTCTTAAGCTAAAGTTTGTAAAGTAAACTTGTATAAATAAATAATAAAGTCGTATATAAATACGAACCGCTAGTTTTATTGTAATTATAAGTAATTACAATAGTCACGTTACAATATTTTAGAAGTTTATAGATATGTACCTATTTAAAACAGTGTTCATTTTAAATCATTGTTCATCATCACCTAATATATTGTTCTGAAGCTATTTCTTTGTGGCATTTATGTAATTTATTATTCTAAATGAGAAATAAGATTATACAATTTAATTTAAAAAATTATTTTATTAACGTTTCCACTTCCACATCGGACGTTTACATACAAAAGTAGTTTTTAAGTGTTTCAAAAATGTTGTATTTTGTGTTTGTGTTTTTTTTTGTAAAATATATAACTACATAATAAATTATTTTCCTTTATTTATTTGTTACATTTGCATAAAAAAGTTGTTGTTAAGTGTTTCAAAAATGTTGTATGTTGTGGTTGTGTTTTTTTTTGTAAAATTTTTTTGAACATTTTTATTCAAATCAGAGTGAGCAAAAGATTTAAGCGAATAATATTGCAACATGATTCCCACAGCCTTAGCTCATTCCCCATATCTTCCACGATTTTTGAAAAAACGCACACTTTTTGTTATGTAAAATTTGAAGTTTTCAATATGGAATTGGAATTCAAAATAACTCTATGCCCTGGGGCTGAAAGCATTTGAGTCGATCGCATTCACTGGAAAAGTTTTAGAGAACTAATCGACAGCAAATATTTCTTGAGGATTTTTTGTCCGGAATTCTTTGTGGGGATATTTTGAATAAAAAATTTTTGTAGATTATTTGTCCGGGATTTTTTGTGGGGATTTTTTGTCCGGGGATTTTTGCGGGGATTTTTTGTCCGGGGATTATTTGTCGGGTTATTATTTGTCTGGGGATTTCTTGTCCAGGGATAATTTGTGAGGATTTTTTGTCCGGGATTATTGGTCCTAGATTCGTCCTAGCGTTATGACGTCACATAATCGACCTTCTGGCCATTAAAGAGAAACTAACCATAATAATAAAATTCCTCAGGTGCAGTGTGCCTCACCACCTTATACTATCACGAGCCGCTCCTGTGTAAAGGAGATAATTTTAAACATTTCTTGCAGATTTGCACCTACTTAATATCTTATTAGTAATATTTTCTGTTATTGTTTTATTTTATTTAGTATTATTACATTGGATAGTTCTTGATAATGTATTAAGAAATGAAAAATACGCGTCAAGATGTTTTATTTTTCTGCATA
Organism: Diabrotica virgifera virgifera; assembly: GCF_917563875.1. Lineage (NCBI taxonomy): Eukaryota > Metazoa > Arthropoda > Insecta > Coleoptera > Chrysomelidae > Diabrotica > Diabrotica virgifera. The sequence goes on from NC_065451.1 coordinate 176,511,670, forward strand.
AAACGGTGCACCATATGAAAAAAAGGCAAGGAAGTTTTATCAAAAATTAAACGTGGAATTTAAAAATAATTTTTAATTTGAAATATCTCAGTGGCGTACTATTTTTTTAAAATTCAGACTATTACCCGTATGCGCGCCAATAATGATTACAAAATTCTTAATTGTATGTCAAAAAATGCACAATAACTACCTCCTAAAACTCACCAAATTTCATTATCATAGCTCAACTGGTCTTAGAGCAATAAATAAATTTAAAATAAAAATTTCAGGGCCGGCGTAGCGCAGGTGGTAGTGTGCTTGCCTCGCATGCCGGTGGTCCGGAGTTCAAATCCTACCGCCGGCAAGAACAACTAGACATTTTTAAAATGTCTATAGGCCCCAGGTCGACTCAGCCTGAATAAAATGAGTACCTTGAGTAAAACCAGGGGTAATAATAGGCGGTTGAAGCGTAGCACTGGCCCTGTTACCTTCCTTGTATACCGTAGGCCCTAGATATAGCAGACTACCCTGCTATACTCCCAAAGCCGCGTGCGGTATAAAACGGGAGACTACTATTATTTATTAAAATAAAAATTTCAATACCCCGTATCTCGGTATCGAAGCATTTGCAGGCATATGTTTATAGGGCAAACCGGCATTCTCTTTTCATGTAGAATTAGCCCTTAAAGTTTTTAATACTTATTTACTAACACCCTGTACTTCAGTTCGTTCAGAGAGCGCCATAAACACCCTAACTAGTTTCATTCTTATTAGAAATCATCAGAGAATGTATATATGGATATCTCAACAAACTGAAAGAAGCCGAGCCTACTAGTATCGAATCATGACAAAATAACAAGATGTGTATATGGATGCCGTAGCGACATCTGCCTAAAAAATTCACAAGTTTTGTTTCCGAAGAAAATAAAACTTTTAATGAAACCAAGTCCCTGGTTAAGCCTTCGCGGTTTCTATTGCTTGCAAACAATACAAATGTTGAATTAAAGAAGACTAGGGAGGTCTATAAATTGCAGCTCACTTCCCATCTGTTCAACGTGGCAAAATTCCAACGAAAACATGGTCTCTATACTCAGGAGTAGAACTAATACAAAAGAATTTTGCCGCGAAACGAAAACAAGAGACATTAGGTTTGTTCTAGCATCAGTTTCAAACGGTTTGAAACCATCAGCGAATAGTGGACCAGCGCGAGTAGAGGGGTGACTGTATTATGTTTTCTCACTGACCAACTGTTTGCTGACGGTTTCTGACTAGTTTGCTAGAACAAACCTTTTATATTTCAGTTCGTTTAGAGGGCGCCATAAACACTCTAACTTCTTATTGGATTTTATTCTTCTATTCTTATTAGAAATCATTATAATAATAAATAATATCATATGGCATTGTTGCCGGGGAGATCCTTTCGGACAGGTTCCGGCGCAATTTACATCTTTAACCCTGTTTCAAGTAACTAGTGTCGATGTACACACTAGCCCAGGGGGACCGACGGCTTAACGTGCTCTCCGAGGCACGGTGAGACGGCTCGTATCATTTTTAGAAATGAAAAATTGTTTGTCGTTGGCAGGGCTCGAACCCACGTGCACTGACGTATGAGGCCAGCGATAATGCCGTTGCGCTACGGCCGCTCACTTTAGAAATCATTAAAGAGTGTAAATGTGACCGGCCAAACCCGATTTCAGGACAAACTAGTTTAAGCGCGTTAGGATAAACTAGTATGGCCTAGGCCAACTAGTTTGTCCTATCGCGCGTAGGCCAAACTAGTTTGCCCTAGGCCAAATTAGTTTATCCTGATATAATAAAGACTCACACTTCAGGATAAACTAGTACGGCCTAGTCTAAAGCTATTTAGCCGAGTCGAAAGTAATTTAGCGAACATCTAAGGACTTTTACATGCGGCGAATTCCCAAATCACGTCCCAACAGGGATGGCAAAAAATGATACATCGATACATTGTACCATATTATTCATTGAATGAAGATATTGATACATGCTATAAATCAATATATTCTTGTATAATTAAATAATGTAAAAAATAATAAATAAAAGGATGAGGTTTTCCACCCCTAAGAAGGGGTGGGAACCACCGCCAAGATAAAAGCACACATCGGCATAGGGTAGACTTTGAATTAGGAGATAAGTAGAGGCTAGGCCCAAAATTTCATTAAAATCCATTCAGTAGGATAGAATTCGGAGGTAATATCCTATTATTGCTCCCATTGACTGGCGTAATTTCCGTTTAAACAATTATGACCGAAAGTTTAGTAAAAATGACTCAAAATTAGTGAAATCGTATATCAATCAACGCAAGGTGATTCGAGGAATTCAAATATTGCCTTCCGGTTCTACTTTCGATCACTTTGGGTGAAAACCTAGGACTTACGAAGTCCAATTACTTGTTTTAAACAGATCAAGGATATAAATTTACCTGAACGCTTCATTTAATCTATCATAATGAAATTCGGATGGTGCTAAACCCACAACAACAGCATTGGGCATTTCAGTAGGTGGGCAAGCAAGTCCTTCGAAGTCTTCTAGAGCTTCTGGTTCGAGCATTAACATTGGCTTTAACTTACTATCTACAATCAGATTCCTAGCTGCTGTCAGAGAGCTTAAAATGTCATCCTTTTTTATGTCAAATCCTAGACTCTGTAATCTTTCAAATAATACTCTCCTGCTTTCCTTTGTGGTATTTGTGACAAATTTTACATACAGATCTTTTTCTCTCAAGCTAAAATGCATTTGAAAATAAAATATATGTTATAAAATACTGGATGAAATAAAACTTTAGTAAATCATATTATGCATTAGTAAAACAAAGTATATGAACAGTCCAGGGCGCATCTGTTTTGAGATGGACGTTGAGAGGTGACTCAAATTTTTTTTGCAGAAATTGCTTGAAAATAACTCAAATAATAATATTTGAGTTATCCTCCCAAACTGGTCTGGAACATTGTTTAAATAAGCAAAATGTCAAAATATGAAGGAAAAATTCGATTTTTTTATCGGTTTTTGATTCATCATCATTCTCTTTGCCTTATCCCTATGCGGGGTCGACTTCCCTAATTGCATTTCTCCACACAATTCTATCTTGGGTCATATCAATGTTAATCCCCTTTACCAACATGTCCTGCCTTATCGTCTCCCCCCAGGTCTTTGATTATAACTTTAAAACTATTCATTTCTGAGAAAAGTTGTACTGACATAAAAGTTGCGTAATTAAATTTTCTACAATATAGAATTGGTTAAAAATTTAAAAAATAGTCACTCTCGTTGCAAAATAGCAATAATTACGAAAAAAAACATACAAAAACAAGTATTCGCATTTTACGTTTTTCAACCATTTATGCTACATGTAGGACCTTCATATTATACCCAGAAAAACTTTATGATATAGTAAAACAAACTGTAAATTTCATTAAGATCGGTTTAATATATTTTGCAAAATAAAAAAAAATGCATTTTTTTTAATGTTGTAGGACTGAAAATAAAGCAGATAGCAAGTTGAATTTTTTTGCTTATAGAAGTTTACTGTACCTTTCATTTGAAATTTGCAAAATTAAAATACATTAATTACCACGGCGTCAGGAAATTTTTTAAATAAACATTAATTTTTGGTGCTACGCGCAGGACAGCGGTGTTCGATTCACGCAAGTTGATTTCCACCAAAATGTCTTCCAATCTATCTTCCTATCTATCTTCTTACTCTATCTTTTGTTGTATTTTAATATTTTAATTCCACAAAAATCAAACTAATTTTATTATTGCTTGTGAAATATTGTTTAAACAATTGCATATGTTTAAAGATAATAAACTTTTATTCTCTAAGTTAAAATACAGTGTGTCCACGGTTGGGGTACCCAAGAGGAAAAACTTTTTATTTTCGATTTTAGAGAAAAATGTCATTATTGATAAAAAGTTTTGCTTGTTATAAAACCCCATAAAATTAAATAAAATTCAAGTTTTTCAAATCCTGCTTAATTTTGTAGCCAATTTTATGTAAATCCTTATAAATTTTTGCACTAAGTTCGAAATCGTAACAATAATCTAGTGTTGCCAAGCCACAATGTAGCTTAGTAACTGTCAACTCCGATAAATAATTTGCGAATTGTAATTTTTTTCGACCATGTTAAGTGTTTAATAAAGAATTTATCTTGTGATAAATTTCATTATTAAAATTATTGGATTAATATTTATTTAATTAATAAATAATTTGATGATTCAAGGAGAACCACAAAGTCTGGCTTTATAATCCAGAGAAGCGAAAGGGTTGTTCTCCCAAGTTATTATTGTTACAATTTCAAACTTAGTGCAAAAATTTATAGGGATTTACATAAAATTGGCTATAAAATTAAGCAGGATTTGAAAAACTTGAATTTTATTTTATTTTATGGAGTTTTAGAACAAGCTAAAAGCTAAAATTGAAAATAAAAGAGTTTTTCCTCTTGGGCACCCCATCCGTGGACACACTGTATATGAACAAAGAAAGTTTTTGCTAAAAAAAGTGTTATTTCAAAGGATAGAGTATGTGTTTTTATTTTGCAATAAAAAAATGCATTTATTTATATCTAAATGTAATAAAAATTAAAATGTATCAATCATTATCAAAGGTCATAATAATTTGCTGCTAGATAATAGTGAGCAGACTCAGAGACTGAAGAGGCACAAACCATTGGAGCTACCATATAGGTTCTAAGCAGTATGAAGTTAAGTGTAGTGTGGTGCAGTGAAGTACATCCGAATGGGGGTGGGGGTTACAACCCCCAAAAACTCCCCCGGGATACGCCTATGTATAATTGAAATTGAAATTCTTTATTGAAATAGAAATCCTACTAACAATATTTAAATATGAATTTGCTTAATTAAATGTAACATACAATATACAATACATGCAATATTATACAACACATACAGATTTATTAAAAATTATTTTTTTTATCTAGGTAAAATATATGTCTTCAGTAATTTTTTAAAAATTTGAACTGTCAGTGCATTCTTAACACTGGGGGGAAGATGGTTAAATTCATTCATACATTTGTAAAACAGGGATGTCATTGTGCTATGTTTATTAGTTTTTTGAATATCAAAATCTTCAATATTTCTCATGGTATATGAATGAACTTGACCCCTCAATGTAACATATTCATTAAAATATGCAGGCAGCATTCCTTTTTTTAATTTAAAAATGAAAACCATAGTAAGGTAGTAAAGCCTTTGTTGAACTGAAAACCAACCTAAAGTAGAGTACATCCTCTCAATTGGCGTGTAGCGATTGCATCGAAGAATTGTTCTCATACCTCTGTTATACAAAATTTGCAATGATTGAATTGATCCTTTATCACCTAAATATAAAGCACTTGAACAGTAGTCAAAATGGGGCTGAATTATACTTCTAAATACAGTGATCCTTGAAAATAATGATAGATCTTTGCTAATTCTATTAAAGAAAAATAATTTTTTAGATATTTTCTTGCAAATATATTGAAAATGAGGTTTCAGAGAGAGTGTGTTATCTAGTATAAATCCAAGATATTTAATTTCATTGACCCATTTGATGCATTCATTATTAACTTTTAGTTTCAAATTTTCCATACTTATATTATTTAATTTATATCGGCTAGAGACTATCATTGACTTTGTTTTACTCGCATTAAGTTTTAACTTGTTAGCATCCAAAAATATCTCAATTCTTTTTAACAAACACTGCATCCTTCTAACAACCTCCACAATATCATCACCACTGCATACAATTAATGTGTCATCTGCAAAAAGACTAATAAATTCCAGACCCTCAACATAATTTACATCATTGATGAAAATAATAAATAATAATGCTCCAAGTACACTGCCTTGTGATACACCAAAACAATTAGGTAGTTCTGTTGATTTACTTTGGCCTAACTGCACATAATGAGTTCTTTTTGTGAGATATTCGTTAAACCATTTTATAACACTTTGGTTAAAACCGTAGTACCTCAATTTTTTAATTAACAAATCTATGTCTATAGTTTCAAAAGCTCTTCTAAAGTCTAAGAATACAGCTACTACAAATTTATTGTTATCAATAAGTAGTTTCCACTTCGAGATGGTAAGTTGTATTGCTGTTTCACATGAGTGACCCTTTCGAAACCCAGACTGATTGCTGAGAAAAAGATTATTTTTATTAAAGTATTCAATTATTTGGTTGTAAACGGCTTTTTCAAGTACCTTCTCTATACAAGGCAGTGTATTGATTGGTCGATATGCAGATACTTCTGATTTCATTTGGGTTTTTGGGACCGGTGTAATAGAGCTAATTTTTAAGTTTTTAGGAAAGCTTCCACTCTTTAATGAAGAATTAACAAAATTAAGAACAGCATAGCCAGTTGTCTCAAAAGTTTTCTTTAAAAATTGTGAATTGAGTACATTATCTAAATTTTTGCAGGTTTTTAAAGAAAATATTATTTGTTTTAGTTCACATATTGTTAAGGGCTGAAATTCACTCATGTAGTATTCAACTTCAGGTAAACTATTATCAGACCATTCATGAGAGTTGGTAAAGCTAGATACTATCTCCTCAATACTCCTTGTAAAATAAGTATTAAACAAACATGCAGCCTCACTTAATAATTTTGAGCTTTTGACGATCTTTATAGTGAACCTAGTATTAGTAGGTCCATCAAAATAGGCTGTGGTGGCTAGGCCACTTACAGAGAATGAACGAGATGTAGTCATCAAAACACATTTATAACTCCGGATGGAGTAAATAAAAGAGGCAGGACCAGAGCATGGTTTAAGGACCAGGTGGAAGACGACTTAAGAGTGTTAGAGTAAATATAGAGTACAAAGATAAGCAAGGTATGGAAGCTGATCTTAGAACATTCCAAGAGCCACAAGGGGTTGTAGAGCCAATGATGATGATGAAATCATACGCTTAAAAAACAATAAGTTATCTTATACCATAGAGAAATAACAACAACCTTGTTGTTATTACCTCCTCAACGCCTCTACACATCCAGGAATCGCTTGATTTTCAATGTGTAAAGTACCACTTAAATCAATTAAAACAGCTCTAATCATTTTAAGTTTGTTTAAAAAGTACAATTTTCAAAAAATGCCGGTGTAACCTCAAAAAATTTTAAATTTACTTTGACATTGACATGTGACATGACTATTATGTCTAAATCATGACCCACTACTTTATGCCGTGTAATTTGGGTTGTCTATATGAACTTGATTCTAGATATCCTGCGGTGGGATCACGATCGGTAGAATGGTAGAATGCTGACGTCACGTTGCCTAGCAACCGTCGATTATCGCCTGCAAGCGTAAATTTGGTATCACGATGAATAGAATGGTCGTTTCCAGTCGAATTTTATCCCCACCCTTGTAGAATAAAAATCCTCCTCAAACTACCACTTCTTAGCTGTAGAAAGGACGGTTAATCTCTTTCTTTCTCATGTTAATAAACAAAAACAGAACCAATATGGCAATATGACAGATATTTATTTTTCCCGCTTCCGTATTTTTTGTCTTGTTTATTGTTATTGTTTATGTTCACTAATATGTTTTACATAATATTTCAATCAACGGTTTTTCTCATAGACATGTAAAGAAAGTTTCTCGTGGTTTTTCATAGTGACTGTTTTGCAAAAATACAATTAGTTTTTATTTTGAGATAACTAATAGCAGGATAACGAAGCAACAAACCTAAATAACATGTTTGGCTTTCCTTTATTTGGAGACATCAACTTTATTTCTTCGTGATACTGGTACCTTAAACCTGTACAGAATAGAATTTTGTCTCAAAATAGATTGGTGAATGTATCTACTTACACTGTATGTTTCTTAGATGAATAAAACTTTTTTCTACATAATTGTAGGTACATTTTGATTTTATATACTGTTTAACAACCCATACTTATAGTAAATATATAAACCTACCGCTAATAACCCTAGTGGTTGATGCAGATAAAAAAAAGTTTGACCTTCACTGTGATTGTTTTTAATAAGTTATTTAAATTATTTGTAGTTTTTTTATAAAAATTTGTTTGAATTTAATCTTTTGATTAAAATGCTTATTCTTTTGCACATTATTTGTATTCTGAAAGCTTACCTATATAAAGATGTTTAATGCCTGGTTGTTAATTGCTGAGATGAATTAAGAGATTGTTGCACTTTGATTTGACGAATATATTGAAATAAAAATATTATACAAAAACATGTATGCTACACTCAAAGTCTTTAGATGAACTGTTGACTGCGTTCCTTCTTCCTTCGTTGGGATGGCAGAGGGGCAAAGGAACATACATTAAAAGGCGCACACATCAGGGGCGGCGTTGCACAATGGCTCGAACATCCTCCCCACCTTGAAAGGCTCCTTTCAATCATCTAGAGGTAGTGGACATATTTTGTTGAACCCACGTTTAATGATGCCAGTAGAAGTCTTGATTGTAGCTACTCGATTGATGTTGTCCCTTCCAGGATGTACACGGAGTATTCGGCCTAGCTGCCAATGGGTTGGATTGATGTTGTCGTCCTTTATAAGGACCAAGGCTCCATCTGTGAGAGACTCTTGATTTTTCTTCCAGCGTCCCTTGACTTGTAGCTGGGAGATGTACTCGGTTTTCCATCTTGCCCAAAAGCTTTGGCACATCTGCTGGAGAAGCTGGTATCGATTTAGTCTGGTGACCTTTATATCGGTTAGATCTTGGTCTGGAACTGCTATGATTGTTTTTCCAATAAGAAAGTGAGCAGGTGTTAAAGGACTGAGGTCATTAGGATCTGAACTAATAGGAGAAAGAGGGCGTGAGTTTAAAATTGCCTCTATTTGAATTATTAAAGTTTGAAACTCTTCATAAATAAGCGCAGTTTTTGACAAAACTCGTTTTAGATGTAATTTAGATGATTTTACTCCGGCTTCCCAGAGTCCACCAAAATGAGGTGAATAGGGCGGTATAAATTGCCATTCAATTTCTAGGGAATTTGTTAGTGACCATAATTTATCTCTTAATTCATGTGCATTTAAAAGAGATGCTAATTCTCGTTGAGCACCTATAAAATTGCTTCCATTATCTGAGAATATTTTTACTGGTTTTCCTCTGCGGGACACGAACCTTCGTAAGGCTTGTAAAAATGCTTCAGATGAGAGACTTGAAATCAATTCTAGGTGTACGGCCTTGGTACTAAAGCAAATGAAAAGACCTATGTAACATTTAGTGGTTTTGCATCCACGACCTTTTTTGTCTTTTATGAGAAATGGACCTGCATAATCAACACCCGTTATTGTAAATGGACTAGAAGGCATTACTCTAGCGCTAGGAAGATTTCCCATTATAGGCTGAATGGTTTTTGTATTAAATCTAAAGCATCTTACACACTTTCTGACAGTAGCACGAGCTAAGTTGCGACCGGATGTGGGCCAGTAAATATCTCTTATAGTATTGAGAAGTAACTGAGCACCACCGTGTAGTAATATAAGATGTTGTTCTTGAAACAATAGTTTTGTGAAATGATGATTCCCATTAATTAGAATGGGGTGTTTTTTATTGAAATTGTAGTCAGAATACTTGAGTCTACCGCCAACGCGCAAAATATTCTGACGATCTAGAAATGGAGTGAGACCACATAACCTATTCTTTGATGCCAGGTACTTGTTGTTTGATAAATCTTTAATTTCGTTACAGAATGATTGATTTTGACTAACTTTGATCAATGCATTTAGAGAATACTTTAGCTCCGATAATGTCAAAACACCGGTGTTGCGATTATTTCTGTTAGCACAATTATTTACAAATCTGAAGATGTAACTCGTGACTCTACACATCTTAGAGAAATTAGAGAATCGATCAAACGGAAAGCTCAAAATATCTGGTACATTTTGAGCTAATAGAGTTTGAGTTTTTAGCTCTGGTAGGTGGTCTACTTTAAATTGTTCATTGGGCCAAAATTGTGAGCCTAGAATTATCCAAGATGGACCATGCCACCATGTTTCAGAATTTAATATTTGACTGGGAAACATGCCTCTTGAAATTAAATCTGCTGGATTCTCCTTGGTTGAAATATACTTCCACTGGTAATTTTTCGTTAATGATTGTATTTCCGACACACGGTTACCTGTGAAAGTTTTTAGTAAATTTGGACTGGTTCTTACCCAAGCCAGCGTTATAGTTGAATCGGACCAAAGGAAATATTGATTAAATTTTAGATTTATGGAAGTCTGAACTTTATCAACTAGGCGAGCCAATAGCAAGGCACCGCAAAGTTCTAGACGAGGAATACTGACTGTTTTTACAGGTGCAACCTTGGATTTTGCACACAACAAACTTACTTGTACCTTGCCATTTTTATCGGAACTCCTAATGTATACACAGGCACCATATGCACGTTCTGATGCATCACAGAAGCCGTGCAACTGCAATTCTGCTGGATTGCATAATATAGCATGCCGTGATATTGACAAATTGTTCAATAGAGGAAGTTCGTTTTGCAAGCTGATCCATTTAGAATAGAGTTCTTCAGGTAGATTGTCATCCCAGGATAATTTATTGCACCATAGGTTTTGCATAATGATTTTACCTATGATAGTACATGGGCTTAATAGACCTATAGAGGATCAAAGATTTTTGATATTGAAGATAAAATGGATCTCTTAGTGATTTTTTGTTTAGAAAAATTTGTATGGATATGATAGAATAAACTATCATTCGAACACGACCATATTAGTCCTAAAGTCTTGGTCTTATTATCATCGCTTGGAAACTCTAAAATGTCGAAAGCTGAATCAGAATTTGATATATCCTTTAGAACTTGTGAGTTGTTGGAACACCATTGTCTCAGGTGAAAACAACCGGTCTCTAATACCTTGGATACATTGCTGCAAATCTCTTGAGCCTCTTGAATAGAATCAGCTCCGGTTAGCATATCGTCGACATAAAAGTCTTCCTTGATTATTCTTGCAACCTTTGGCTTGGAATCTTTAATCTCATTTGCTAATTGTACCAAACAACGTATAGCGAGAAAACTAGCTGAAGCTTGACCGTAGGTGACAGTGTTTAACTCGTACGTTTGTAAAGGTTTTGAAGGATCTTGACGCCATATGATCCGCTGCAATGGTCGCTGTTCTGGATTTATTAGGACTTGTCGATACATTTTAGCGATATCAGCAGACACGACATAGGCATATTTTCGAAACCTCAAAAGTATAGAAAATAGGTCGTGTTGAAGAATAGGTCCTATTAGTTGAATATTATTTAAAGATATTCCATTGGTAGTAGGAGCAGATGCATCGAAAACAACGCGTAGTTTTGTAGTAACGGAAGATTCTTTTGTTACTCCATGATGAGGTATATAGTATTGACATTGACCATCATTTTGGTCTAATATAGCTGACATGTGATTAAGTTTCTCGTATTCGGTCATAAATTCAATGTATCGTGATTGCAATGTAGGATTTTTGACCAAACGTCTTTCAAGAGCATAGAATCGTTGCTCCGCGTGAGTTCTTGATTCGCCTAAGCTTTCTGGTCCTTGTTTTAAGGGTAGATTTACAACAAATCGCCCTTTGGTATTTCTTGTTGTAGTTGTTTTGAATATTTCCTCACATAAAATCTCATCTTGTGAAAAAACCTTGTGATTATCTAGTTCTTCAAGCTCCCAAAATCTAGCGAGAGCTTGAGACAGTTCTTGATTGGCACTAATATTGCATGAAACCGTATTGGTACTAGCGGCTCCAAGACTTCCGGAAACAATCCATCCAAGTTTAGTTTCTTGTAGATGGGGCTTATTTTTCCCTAAGGATATCTTGTTGGCACCTAGAAGTTGCCAGAACAGATCCGCTCCAATAAGCATATCAATTGAAGAGGGTTTGAAAAACTCGGGATCTGCAAGTTTGATATTGTGGGGAAATTGCAACTCGGAGATACTAAGAAGATTAGCTGGCACATAACCCGTAATTTCTGGTAAGATATAGCAAGTCAAATTGGCCTGGAAGGTATTATCTTTGGATTTGATTGATACCTGGCACTTGGTTTTGACAGAAGAAATGTTATTGGTTATGCCGAATATTGACAAATTAGTGTTTTGAGTGTGAAGATTGAGTTTTTGTTGAATGGCTTCTGTTATGAAGGAAGTTTGGGATCCGCAATCAAGGAGAGCTCTAATTGAGTGAAGATTGTTTTGATTGTCACAAATGAGAACGTATGCGGTAGATAATAAAACCTGTCCTACCGATATAGAATTAGATACGCTGCTATTTAGTACATTTGTGCTCCCTTCACCTGAGCATTGCTCACTTAACGGAGTGCCATTTTTATCGTCATGGAGAAGTGTATTATGTTTTGATTTGCACTTCTTACATGGACCCAATTTGCACTTATGTTTAGTGTGTCCTTCTCTTAGACAATTAGGGCATAATGTTTGCTGTTTGATTAACGAACTGGATTCTATCGCAGACCGAAAGTTTTAGGAAATCATTGCATTTGTATATTGAATGTTCACCCTTACAAAATGAACAAGTATAGTGTCTAGACATGAAAACCTTTGTTGTCTTCGCGGTCCGAGAAACCTGATGTGATTTATTATTGTGTGTTAGGTGAAATATTATTTTTGTAATTTAAAGAGTCTACAAAATTAGCTCGCTCACGCAAAAATGTCAGAAATTGTTCCAAAGTAGGTGATTTGGTTGTATTACGCGTTTGTCTCGTCCAATCGCTGAGAGATGCGTTGTCGATTTTTTGACAAAACCAAAATATTAACAAACAATCCCAATTTTGAATAGATTGACCTAATTGCTGTATTGCTCCCAAATGTTTTGAGATATTGTCAGCTAATTGTTGTAACTTATCATGCGAACCCTTGTAAATAGATTCCAAAAGAAATAAAGCACCTATGTGATCATGCAATAGTTTTTTAGTATTGTCGAATCTTTCGCACAACGTATCCCATGCTACTGTAAAGTTATCCGCGGTGTACCGAATGTTGCTTATAGATGCCGCAGCATTGCCTTCTAGAGCACCCCGCAAATAGAAAAACTTTTCAATATTGGTTAGGTTATTGTTCTGGTGAATAATGCTAGTAAACGAGTCACGGAACTCGAGCCACTGTTCAAACTGTCCGCTGAACTTTTTTAGAGAAATATCCGGCAGCTTTATACCACCTGATCGACCTGGTGCACATGTGGAACCGTCGTGATTTTTTAACAATAATTTTGCTGTAGCTATAATATTATAAAATTTAGTTTCAAATGAATCCAGCTCTTTGCCGAGTTCATCTAGTGCAGCATTGTCAGATAATAATTCAATATCGCTATTAATATTTTTAAATTCTATTAGTAGATATGCAGAATCATTGACTCTCTCTTTTAGGGTAAAAATATCTAAATCTGTTAATTTGTCTTTGCTGAGTGTATCTAAATATTTTTCAAAACTTGTCAGAGAGCGTTCGATGGTAGCTCTTTTTTGTTTTAAAATTTTTAAATCTGAATCAGACATTTTAATTAGATAAAATAAATTTAATTAAATAATAAAGATTTTAATTATTAATAAAAACCAGAAAAAATTCAAAATGAATTATATTTGATTATTTGTGTTAATTCTAATTAAATTTTATTTCAATTTTCTATTTAAATTTATTTAATTAATTTCTATTAATAACAAAGAAAATTTAAAATGAATTCGATTTAATAAAAGGAAAAGAAAAAAAATTATGAATTCGCCCTGTATAAAACTGTATTATAAAATATAACATGCAACCCTATGCATCGGCAATTAAAAACAGATAAAATATTTGGTAAACATCTGTGAGGGTGTAAGGAAATATATTTGAGACTCACTTTCTTTATCGCTGCGCTGCCTGGCTCGCTGGGGCACTCAAGAAGGGTCGGTGTCGATTCTAAAAATAGCTCTCGTCTCGGGATGTGGAATGATGAGTTTAAAATCGACTATTTGGCGGCCCTTAATGTTGGATTTGTGAATGTATTTTTTTTAATTAATACACTTAATTAGTATTTATTGCACTGGAACGCATCCGGCTCGAAGGACCATGGAATGATGTTAATTGCTGAGATGAATTAAGAGATTGTTGCACTTTGATTTGACGAATATATTGAAATAAAAATATTATACAAAAACATGTATGCTACACTCAAAGTCTTTAGATGAACTGTTGACTGCGTTCCTTCTTCCTTCGTTGGGATGGCAGAGGGACAAAGGAACATACATTAAAAGGCGCACACATCAGGGGCGGCGTTGCACAATGGCTTGAACACTGGTTGCACCAACAGATCTTAAACTTTAGACGTGCCTTAAGCTCAGATTGCGAAATATATGTATGTGTGGCATCATTGAGTCTTAGATCAGTTTTCAGCTTGGCACAATGGATTATTTAATTTATTTAGATAAGAATCGAAAATTATGGTGCAATGTGAGTGAAACTTAAAGCGGCCATATCTATGAGCTGAGCTGAGTTTAAGATTTGTTGGTGCTACCAGGCATAAGTTTAGTTAATAAAAATATATGATTTACTATTTTATTGGGAAAAAGCCACAATTTAAGTGAAAAATGAAATTTATTGATGTTTTAACTTCCACTTCCGAAGCAGTTATCGAAATATAAAATATAAATTAATATAATCAATTTTAATTCAACTTATTAATGAGTACTAAAATATTAATTAAGATTTTGTATTTCAATAACGATTTCCGACTTGGAAGTTGAAACGTTAATAAATTTTATTTTTAACTAAATCGTGGAATATTTCACAATAAAATAGTATATTGCATACGATATCACAAAGAAGCAGCTTCAGAACAATATAAAAATATATGTAAATTAACTACAGAGGACAGTCTGACTTTTACAAAATTAACCTTAATTTTTGTGAAATATTTTTTCTCAAAAAATGCATTGTTTCTGCAGAAAAACCTCAGAATGCTCTTACTATTATCATTATAATTTTCAGGTTGAAATAAAAATCAATAATGGGTAAAACATAAACTTTATTTAAACTGAAGAAAACATAAAAACAAATATAATCCATGAACATTATAAAAATAACATAAAGACAAATCTTCATAACAAAGTTGTAGTACTTCTCTATTACATCCAAAACATTTTCTTTCATAGGACTGAAAAAGCACACAGTATTGTCTTAACATTGTTTCATACCAAGACTAAAATAAGAACAAAGAATAAATCACAAATAAACCACAAATTTATGTAAATTGAAAAATAATGCAATTTTACTCTCTATGGCCAGTTTCACCAACAACAAATAAATCAGTGAATAGTTTGATAATTTAAAATTAAATTGACAAATTTTCTTTATATAGATATTTAAAGTGAGATTAACTCGTCAATTCATTTGAAGAGTAAATATTTATTTGATGAATAAATAAAATAAGTACTATTTGACGTTAGAGAAACATAGTTGTGTCAGTTTTATCAGTTGAATAATTTTATTCATCGAATAAACTACTATTCATCTTTGGTGAAACTGGCCATTAGTCAATGAAGCTTTACAATTATTATTTCTAGTGCAAAAATAAGTAATAATATTAAACTACTTATAAAAATTATTATGAAACTTTAAATAAACATTTCTTTAAGATATTTGATCAATGCATCCATAAAACAAAAGTTTTATGTTCAAAATACTTCATAATAAGATATAAAGCTTCACCGTCCAGCAAAGATAACTAAGAAGTGAAAGTAATCTTTGCCAGAATAGAAATGGAAAATGCTTTGATCTCTATTTTAAACGATCTGCTGCAAAAAAGTTTTACATTTGAGTTTCTCCACATCATGTGTTGCACCTCCCCATCTAGCATCGATGTTTAAAATTTTTAAGTCTGGATCACACACCTAAAAGATTGTAATTTTTTACTTATTCTTTATTTTGTTAGTCAAAGTTTTTTCAACACAAATATCAACAAATACTACAAATTTTTGTGATATTTGCAATATAATATATTATGTGATAATACATTATTTTTATAAATTGATTATTGGCAGCATATAGTACATAATATAATATTACAAGTAAGTAGTGTTATATAACGAGTGTTACAATTTCTACATTTTTAGAAAGATAACTTTTCTATTAAGATAGTTATGTTCCCGTTCCGTTGGAGCAATTATAGCAACATGTGTGCAAACTATGGCCCCTACACAGCCAGGAAAGTTAAACTTCTGCATAAATTTTCTTTTAAAATTCTCTTTTTGAACGAATGTAGTAGGAAAGATAATCGACTCTTCACTTAGATGTTCAATTGTTAAATTTGTTACATCATTTAAACGGTTGCTAACAGTATTTTAGGCAATTGATATAGTAGTTATATATAGGCATAAAGTGAAACGTACGCCGATGTGTTTAGTATATTAGTATACAAAATGTATATACACATCAACGTTCATTTCACTTTATGTTTTGACTTAATTTGTTTGAAAATGAATCGCTACACGTGGGAAAAGTTATAGCGGACGAAAAATAACTGATAGCTCTGACCGACTACTCTTTGATAGGAACTTATTGCATAAAAATAAGTGAGGTAAAAATTTACAGTGAAGGCTCAACACTGCTTGGATGAACGGATTATCACATATTATGAGGTATAAGCCTCTCAAAAAAATAGTTCACCATGTCTGTTGTTAATATAAATAAATCTACAAACTCCTAAAGTAAATGCATCACTTTCCCTTCTCATTATTGTCCTCTATATTATACCTATTTATTTCGTTTCTTAATTGCTCATTTCTTTGTATATGAGCAGGAAGCATCTAAAAGTCGAACTATATCAGTATTTAATATAAACATCAAAATATATTAATAATAATTAATAATTAAATAGTTCACTATGTCTGTTGTTGATATAAATAGATCTACAAACTCCTAAAGTAAATGCATCACTTTCCCTTCTCATTATTCTCCTCTATATTATACCTATTTATTTCATTTCTTAATTGCTCATTTCTTTGTATATGACCAAGTATCCGAGCAGGAAGCATCTGAACGTCGAACTATATCGGTATTTAATATAAACATCAAAATATATTAATAATAATGATATGAACCTACAACTTATTAATGTGTTATTTTTCCTTTACAGTAACAGGAATTTATAGAAAAAATACCTACATAAAAATACCTTAATATAACAATGTTCTCTAGTCACAGGTAAAATTTAAAAATTTAGTGATTTCTAATAAAATAGTTCCAAACAACCCAAGACAAAAATATACAAATTGAAAATAATCACAAATTATAATCTTTCTTTAGGTTAACTTTTTGAATACAACCACCACAAAATAAAGACAACCACACGTCAAACAGCAATATTTTTAAGAAGAAGAAGCGATATTTTTAACATGGCTAGTAGAATATCCGAACATTGCCGAGCACCGATTCTACTTTCCCAAGCGTGTTAACGTGATACCAAAATTGTCGATTGTAGAATTATTTTTGTGACATCAGCATTCTACCATTCTACTGATCGTGATCCCACCACAGAACTCTCTTTTAAAACCAAAGCATTTGACTAATTTTAAAATTCCCGCTAAAAGGAAAAAGGTAAATCTGGCAACAGTGCCGTCCTTTGCTGGACATTTCAGTGTTGCCAATGTCCGGATAATTATCCGATTTTCGGATAATTTCGTGGACCATCGGATAATTTTCGGATTGAACAATTTTTTGGATAATTTCGGATAATTGAAGGTCTTATTGTTATGTTTTTTATTTAAATAAATATATGTCTATTAACCATACAAGTTTTCTTGCCATTACCATTTATCATCTACCGTGATATGGAAGAGAGGGGATATGACATACGGTGAAGTAGATGGGCTCGATTCCTCTGTCAAAAACGCACTATCCAAAATGGCGGAACAACTCTTTTGTAGTATATTCTGTTCCACATAAAATATATAATTATAATAAATGATTAATAATTTTAATAGTTAATTAATAATATTCCATAATTTAACATAAAAACCTGCCCGTCGCCATATTGGACACGACATTGTGTCAAGTCAAGGTCATCTACCAATGTACAAATGTCAACTGTCAATGTCAATTGTCAGATTCGGATAATTTCGGATATTTGGCTCACAACATTCGGATAATTTTTATTTTTACATTGGCAACACTGGGACATTTACTCTCCCTCGAAATAGTCGGTTGGTATTTTGGTAAAATAAAAAATAGTAATAAAAAAATAATAAAAATAATGCTGCAGCTGCAGCTGCATACTGTTCTTTTATAATATGCGTTATCGTTATATTTTCTTAATGTGAGTGAATTTTTGTGTAAAATTATTATTGGCATTCAAAAAGTCAAGGTCAAGTGTAATAAAATGGAAGTAAAACAAGGCAGTAGCCAGAAAACATGTAAAATAGAAATAGAGTATAATGATTTGGATGATGCTCCTTTGGATGGCTTTAAATGTGAAATTAAGGATGAATCTAATAGGCACGACACATATGATTCTTTGGATTTAAAGAAATGTCCCATAAATACTGAAATAGAAAAACATGGAAGTAAACTCGACCCATTTGAAGAAGAGGAAAAAACTGAAAAAAGTTAGTATAAAATATTTAGTACAGTAAAACCTCAATATAACGGACTTAGGATATCATCATCATCAATGGTGCTACAGCCCTATCGAATAGTGATGTTGATTAATGTTACTTTCAAGTATTCCTTACAAATCGTTTTTGTATAAAGTAATTATTTACAGTATTCCTTACTATGATTACTTTTGTATTTGAGTACCAGTAATCATATCGAGAATCGTATTTCTCAGCATCACACAACACTTTTTTCTATGTTTCTCAGTAGGTAGGTATTTTCATAAATGAGGGGGTGGGGGGTATTTTGTATAGGTATTCTGATATAACAAGGACCTTCACCAATCTGTTTAAGGGATAAAAATGATTTGATTACTATGATTACTTTTGTTACCTTTGTATTTGAGTACCGGTAATCATATCGAGAATCGTATTTCTTAGTAGGTGGGTATTTTGTATAGGTATTTCGATATAACAACGACCTTCACCAATCTGTTTAAGGGATAAAAATGATTTGATTACTATGATTACTTTTGTTACTTTTATATTTGCGTATTGGTAATCATATCGAGAATCATATTTCTCAGTAGGTAGGTATTTATTTTGTATATAGGTATTCCGATATAACAACGACCTGTTTAATGGAGAAAAATGATTTGATCTGTAAAATCTAAAATGCCCGGCTTTATTTTTATTTTCATTCTGTGAATTATCTACTATCTAATCTACATCAGCAAATCACGTAGATGTAGATAAAAATATAGGGTTCTCCCATTCGAACTTTGTTATTAACATACATTACATATTTTATGTATACCATTATACCTCCCTTTCATCATTATACATGTCTCATCTTTTATCTTCTCACCTCACCCTCACACCCTTAAAACGCTTCATACTGATAACGATATTCGATAACACTCATAAAATACCGGTCACATCCATTACTCACTGGGATACGATTGGTAGAAAGTAATCAAGTGTACTAGTTGTAGATACAATAGTCGTTACTCGCTCTGATACAATTGGTACGAAGTAATCAGAGAAATCAAAGTATAGTATCTCTGTATAGTAATTGTTACTTTTGGTATTTGTAAGTAAAGAGTACTTTGTAACTAATAGATACTTTTTCAACATCTCTACTATCGAAGAGCCTCAACCTTCCCAAGTCTATTATGCCAGTCTGTCCTATCTATTGCCAGTTTGCTGCACCTATTTTTCTCCCATCCCCATCTACACCATCTTTCCATCTGAGTTTTGGCCTACCCCTATTTCTACTTCCCACAGGTTGTGACATAAGGATTCTTCTAGGAGGGTTGTTCGGCTGTGATCTTCTTTCATCTTTAGGGTGAGTAAAGAGCATAAAGATATTTTTATTCATACCAAAAATGAGTACCTAATTCTCACAACAAACTTTACAAAAGACTACCTACTCAAGCCAAGTATCCACTTCTGATTTTTATTCTTACCACGTGGAGTATGTCCTCCAATGCTCATTTTACAATGTTATAATCAACTAAAGCTTTGAATTATTAGTTACGCTAACTTTCGGATAATCCGAACTTTTAGGAATCTGAACAGGCTGTCCCCCCATTAGTTCGGATTTGCGGGATTCTACTGCATTTAGTTTATATTTTAACTACAGTTTATTTTTTAAACAACATCATTTTCCCTTCCCTATCCTTGATTGGTCGATTAGGTTCATATCGCCTAGTGAGAACAATAGTGGCGAAACTAGAAAATTAACGTTTTTGAGTTAAGTCCATCAATCGACATCTAAATATGCCCTCTTTTATGTGCAATATCGGCTAACCATTATTTAATTTCCTTATTACTAGAGGGCGCCTACAAGTCTTTATGGTATTGTGAATTTGTCAAATATTTTGATGCATTAACGACGAAAGCACACCAAACTTAATATCAATACTGGCGAATCTGTAATTACGCCGTGCCTACATGTATTTGAAATATTAGATATTTTATTCAAGATAGTAGTACAATGTGCAATAGTGGCGAATAATCACTTTTGTCTGTGTGGTTGTTTTTGCTTTTGTGTTTTTTTTATGATGTAATTTACTCATTGATAGAACACTTTGTTCCACTTAAGAAATATAAGATCTCTACCTTTCCCTCTTGGTTCTCCTCAGAGCTGCGTAACCTAATTGTATGTAAAAAACAGGCCCTCAAACAATATAAATGTAGAGAATAGATATTACAAATCATTTACAAAAATCAAATATAACTAAGCAACATCAAATGAAATTAAACAAACTTTAAATAAATTTACAACATATAATACCATACAATACCCACCCATAAAATTAACATAATAAAGTATTACATCACTTGTTTCTAATATACAGCTTAAGTTTGGTTTTAAAAGATTTTAGTGACATTGTATTTTTTAATTCACCTGGTAGAGCGTTAAACTCATTAAAACCCCTGAATACTAATGAATTCATCGTCATTCTATAATTTGTTTTTGCTATGTAAATATTCCCCATATTCCTTGTAGAATAATCATGCACATTTTTATTGTACACTATAAACTGCTTAAAGTAATCTGGAGCTACATTATTAAGTATTTTATAAACCAAAATCATTGTATAATAATACAGTTTCTCTTCAATTGTGAACCAACTTAAAGCCTGTAGCATATATGATACAGGTGTAAGTCGATTTGTTTTCAATATAATTCTCATGCCACGATTTTGTAGTTTTTGTAGTTGATTGAGTTTATTTAAATTAAACATATACAATATAGTTGCGCAGTACTCAAAATGTGGCTGAATAATTGAATTAAAAACTGTAATTTTAGCTTGAGTCGATATATTTTGTGATATTCGGCTAAAAAAATATAGTTTTTTCGTTATTTTACGGACAATATAATCAAAATGATGATCAAAATTCAAACAACTGTCAATTTGAAACCCCAAATATTTAACACATCTTACAATATCAATCTTTTCATTTTTTACTTGTAGCAGAATGTTATCCGTATTTAATTGGCTATATTTGTATTTTGTTGTAAAGATCATTGCTTTAGTTTTGGAAATATTTAATTTTAATTTATTTGATGCCAAGTATTTAGCCATTTTTTCTAATGTATTATTCATTTTTTGAATCGCTACTTCAAGGTTAGTATCACTACAAGCTACAAAAGTATCATCCGCAAAAAGATTAATAAATTCACTTTCTACATATAGGTCTATGTCATTTAGATACAATATAAATAAGAGAGGCCCCAATACGCTGCCTTGTGGTACCCCAACATTGATATAATGTTCAGAGGATAATGCCCCATCAAAACGTACTATCTGCTTCCTATCACTAAGATAATCACTTAGCCATTTGTGTACTTTACCTACAAACCCATAATTTTGTAGTTTTGTTAGGAGTATTTGGCGATCAATGGTTTCAAAGGCTCTTTTAAAATCAGGAAAAACACCTACTATGTATCGGTTTTTATCAATATCGTTTTTAAGTTTACAGAGAGTCAATTGTAAAGCTGACTCACATGAATGTTTCTGTCGAAAACCGGACTGATTATTTATTAAAATTGAATTTTTTCCTACGTGTTCTAGTAGTTGGTCATAAACTGCTATCTCTAATATTTTTTCAATTGGGGGTAATGTGTTAATGGGCCTAAATTCACTAGCTTTATTTGTATTCAAAATCTTCTGAATAGGAACAATTGTACTCACTTTCAAAAGTGTAGGAATTCTACCTGTCATTAGAGAAGTGTTTATAAAATTCAGTATAACGTGACCAATCGATTCAAAAATTTCCCTCACCATCCTTGAATTTAATATTTCATGTATGGAGAACTTGTTGTCCATACTATAAACTATTTTACGTAAGTCTAACATTGATAGTGGTTTAAATTCACTCAAATTTAAATATAAATTATTATTGGTATTGGTCCAGAAATTTATTGAATCAATATTTTCGACAATATTTGTTATACTCCTGACAAAATATTTGTTAAAATTTTCTGCAATCTCCAAACGTTCTCTTAATACATTATGCTCCGCATCTATATCAAAACATATACAGCTAGGAATATCAAAGTTTTTAACATTAATTAAATTTTTTAATGTTTTCCACATTTTGTTTGGATCATTTTTAAACCTATCAATTTTCTCCAGATAATACTTATCTTTTTTAGCTTTTAATAAATTAACGACATGGTTTCTATGAGTTTTAAACAATGACCATTTATTTTGTTTCTCATTTTCCCGGCAATTTTTGAACTCCTTATATGTTTTATCACGAATTCTAATTTGATTAAACACCTCATTATCAAACCATGGTATATTTGATTTATATTTACACGATTGAATAGGCGCAGTATTATTAATTTCTTTTTCGCAATTAGTTATAATTTCATGAAAGATAGTGTCAATATTTGTTGTATTTAAGTTCCAATTAACCATCATTAAGTTAGTTTTAATAGTGTTTAAATTGTTTTCATTTATATTTCTATATTTTTTTATGATACTGTCAGTAGCTGTTGTATTAAATAAATTGAGAGAAATAATAGAATGGTCAGTTACTTTTGGACAATCATGCACATTTACTGAAATATTATTTTGGTTTGTTAAAACAAAGTCGACTAATGTTTTACTGGTTTCGGTAATGCGAGTTGGTTTTGTTACAAGCTGATTTAAGCCATATATTGAAACTAGATTTTTAAACTTTATAGTATAAAAACTATCACTAAGAAAATCAAGATTAAAATCACCTACTAATACACACTTATTATTCCTAGACAATACACTATCACATATTTCTTCAAAATCTTCCAAAAATTTCGCATCTGAACTTGACGGCGAGTGGTAAAGACATCCAACAATCCAAGTGGTAGAAATTAAATTTATCCTTATAAATCTACACCAGTAATTACCATGTAAGACAAATGACTTAACATAAGAAAATTCATAATTATTCTGAATATATAACAATACACCACCAGTGTACCTACTATTTGAATCACATCTAATACATTTATAATTTTCTATCATGATCTCTTTATCATATATATCTTGCGTGGTTCTTGCTTCACTTAACAAAATTAATTTTGGGTTATAGTTTGCAATGCTTGTTCTTATTTGATCAATATTTTTTAAAACGCTTTGTGCATTTAAATATATAATATCGGTATTAAAAAGTAAATTAGGGTCTGCATTTAGTTTTTTTCATCAATTGAAGTTGAATTGCTAACAGTATTTGGTTTATTATTTATAAATTTAGGGACAATGGTAGGCCTATTGTTAATATATTTAATAGTTTTTGTTAAGTCACCTGCTCTAATCAATTCATCAAGTTGATTCTTTACAGTAAAATAATAATCTCTTTGTCTTTTGGTTTGATCAGCAAAAATCTTGATTCCAGGAATGTTTATTGATGCTTTATTTTTTAGGACCTTTAGGGCATCTTCACTTGATTGGAGGATAACTTTGATGGGACGAGTTTTTTTGTTATCAAACTTACCCAACCTAAACAATTTTAAATTATTTGAGTCCACTGGGAAGTCCTTCAAAATGTTTGTTATTGTTTCACTGTCTTCTTTAGTACGATCTGCTTGAGTCGGTTTATTCGATTCATTTATGTTAAAGACAATAATATTAGATGTCCTATTTTGTCGATCCATCACTTCATAAATAACATCCTCTTCTTTTTCTGGATTTACTAAGTTTGTTTGGATTGATTTAAACGATTGAATTTCCTTTTTTAATTCAACATTTTCCTGTTTTACTAACTCAACTTCAGACGACAAATTTTTCATATCATTAGTAAGCTTTTCAAGATCTTGCTTCAACTTACTCATTTCTATCAAAAGTATCATAGGATACAAAACAACATTTCCGATAATCCAAAATATTTTTGGTCTTACATTAAAAGCAAAAGAAATGGGTATAACATACCAACTACAATGGTCTATAATGACAGGGTTGGCTTGAATGTCAAGGACTCTGCCAATATGTTTGCAGAATATTTCTCATCTGTCTACTCAGATGACCAACAA
The DNA here is from genome assembly GCF_917563875.1 of Diabrotica virgifera virgifera. Taxonomy (NCBI): domain Eukaryota; kingdom Metazoa; phylum Arthropoda; class Insecta; order Coleoptera; family Chrysomelidae; genus Diabrotica; species Diabrotica virgifera. Next base: position 176,536,231 of record NC_065451.1, read on the forward strand.
GATACTTTACCTTTTTTTAGTTTTGAAAGTTCGATTTGTTTGAGTTCCATAATACTTACAGCAACTGAGGTCTATGATACTATTGCAAGTTGTAAAAACCGATTATGTGCAGGGCCGGATGGAATCCCAGCCTATTTTCTGAAAAAATGTATATGTGTACTTACAAAACCAATTTTGTTTATTTTTAACAGATCACTTGGTACTGGTAGCTTTCCCAGTCTCTGGAAGAAGAGCTTTTTAAGCCGATTTTTAAATCAGGTGCAAGGAACGACATATCAAACTATCGAGCTGTCTGTAATCAGTCAGAGCTGCCAAAGTTGCTTGATTGTTTGGTTAGTAAGAAACTGACATGGTGTTTTAGAGGCATTTTTAATCCTGAACAATTTGGCTTTATGAAAGGGAGGTCAGCAGATGCCAGCCTAGTTTTGCATGTCAATCATATATATAACAGCTTTGAAGAGGGATTCCAGGTTGACTCGATCTATACTGACTTTTCTAAGGCATTTGATCGGGTTAACCATGGGGTCCTATTACAAAAACTAAGAGCTTTGGGTATTGTGGATCCCCTTCTTCAGTGGATTTCAGAATTTATTAGCGGCCGTACGCAGGCAGTTAACTTAGGAGGTGTTACTTCGATTGAAATAACAGTTCCATCGGGCGTGCCGCAAGGCTCTCATTGTGGCCCTGTTTTGTTTTGCTTGTTTCTGGTTGATTTAGTAGAAAAAATTAAAAATTGTAGTGTTCTTATGTTTGCTGACGATGTAAAACTGTTTAGAAAAATTCAATCCTGGGATGATGCTGTTTTACTACAGGAAGATCTTAAATCTTTTTATGATTGGTGCAATTTAAACAGAATGTCACTTAATATAAACAAATGTCATAAAATGATGTTCTCGAGGAAAAGAAATCCAATTACATTCGTTTATTATATTAATAACTTGCCATTAGCCTCTAAAAATGAAGTATCGGATTTGGGAATCTGGTTAGACACCAAACTGTCATTCTCATGCCACATCAATCAAGTAACAAACAGGGCGATGAAAGTACTGGGATTTATCCAACGCACATCTGTAGACCTGTCTTTGTTCACATTTAGAAAACTTTATTGTGGTCTCGTTAGGCCCATTCTAGAGTTTGGATCAGTTGTATGGTCCCCATCATACAACTGTTACATTGAACATATTGAAAGAGTCCAAAATAAATTTTTGAGGGTAGCAGCTTATAAGAGTGGATACAGGAGAGAGGAATATGACTATCAGTGGGTAAGAGATAGTCTAAATTTACCAACACTTGAGTCAAGGAGGACATTGTTAGACTTATGCTTCCTACACAAAGTTATTAATGTTTCATAGATTGTCCTCAATTGATATCACTTTTTAGTCTTAAAGTTCCTAGTAGAAGCAACAGACAATCAGAAATCTTTTCAGTGCCATTTCACCACACTAATTTTGGTATAAATGAACCGACTACACGATTGGTTCGGAGTGCTAATAGCCTGCCAAGACAAATGGATATTTTTGACTCCAAAATTGGTTTGTTCAAAAAACATCTAAGGGGTATCTTACAATAAGTTTGTTGTAGTTCTGTATTGTTCTTACAATATGTTTGTTTGTATTATTCTGATGTGTTTATTATTTTAATAATTTATTATTGTTGAGGTGTAACTTGTAAAAGTCTTGTTGTGTGTAAAACTTGTAAATGGATGCCGTAAATAAATAAATAAATAAATAAATAAATAAAACTTCTTACAGAGAAACTCAGTTTCAATCGTTCTTAGGTACTTAGAAATAGCAAATCAAGAAAGCGTCTATCCACTTTGGATCAGTATTGTTTAATTCCACACTATCGAGAACCAATATTCATTTCTAAAAAGAAGTCTTACAAAATAAATCAATTCCTTCTACCCGCAATCATTTCTTTAGTATTTTGAAATACGAAACATACTTGAGTGAAATGATGAATTTAATTTTACTATTCATAGTTCTTTTGCTTACTTTTATCTTTTATCATGTTTATCGTTTTCATAATTATTACTTAAGATCTTATTTTGTTATGTTTCTATTGTACTTTAGTTTCATTTTGCTCATAACTGGTGTGTACAATAAAATATTTTATTTGATGCGTTTAATTTATTTTTAAAAGTAAATTTTTTTAATTATTTAAAACAGAAACTAAACTGTTGCAGTATAGTAGTATTAAAGTATAGTGGCGAAACATCAAATTAAACATTTTCGATAATGCAATAATGGCGTAACGCAGAAAAAAAATAAAAAATAAATACGATATCCATCTTTTCTTCAAATAAAATTACTTCTACTAATTGGTTTACATATCTAGAAAGCACATTATTAGAAAAATTTTGCAAAATGATTACCTATAAGTCAGTTATACTGTTTAGCAGTTTCATCAAAACTTCAAATACGATTATCTCTAAATGTTCATTTTGAAGTTTCGTCACTATTGTTCTCACCAGGCGATATAATAGTTTTGTTTTATGGTAGGTTTACTTAGGCGTTAATTTAAATAATGTTGCTGGCTAAATGGGCATAGCTCCCAAAGGCCATAAAAGAAGAAGAAAAAACATTAAACAAACAAAAATCTTACATAATCTTCTATATAACAATATGACTTTGACACTTATAGGTACTAAAAATAGTTATCTTTGTTTCACACTCCAGACAAAAAAACAGTGTAGCCGGTAGTTGTAGTAAATACATACAACATGGCAACAGCGCTTTCCCGCTAAACTTAACGGTAACGAAAAAATTAATATATGAAGAAAAATTTGCTGTATTTGTTTGCTGGTGGGTTATGATGTCAACAAATCTATGACGTGCATGAATAATAATTGTTTGACTTTTATTTATTTATTTTGCTCAACAGGTCATGTAGGCCCTGGGCATGATATACATTACATTTTTTTTACTATACATACAATATACAATATTTGTATATTAAAAATACATTATATAAGTAAATATATTATATAGCTATCATTTTACAATTCATGGACCATTATTGCCAACTCTTTGTTTGTTCTTCTTCTCCATCCCATTTGTGTATTTATGCCTCCGTAAATTGATCGGAGAATTTTTCTCTCCCATCTTTCTAATCTTTCATCATCTGCCTTTCTCAAAGCAATAATTCAGCTACATATACAACCGTAGCTCTAATCACTGTCTTGTAAATTCTTTATTTTGATTTTCTTGAAACAGACTTAGACATCATTAAGAATCTCAGCATTCCGTATTTCTGGTTGCCTTTTGTAATTCTGGATTCCATTTTTTTTTATCTTTATGTCCATTTTCCTTTACTTTCACACCAAGCTAGGTAAACTTTTCCACTCTGTCAAAACTGTACGTATATGTAATCTTTCTCCTCTTGTATTTTTATAAACTCTTCATTGTCTTGCTGTGTATTAGATACCTACCCATTACCATGTATTTCGTTTTCTTTTCATTTAACTTCAGGCCAAAAATATTTGCTTTTTTTCTATCTTCTCTTTGATTTTGCTAACTTTGTTAGATCATTTGCGAAAGCAATACATTGATGTTAATTTTTAATATGGTGTGTTCCATTTTTATGCTGCAATTCCTCATTATTACTTCAAGAACAAGATTGAACAACGTGGTTGACATCGGGTCACCTTGCCTGAGTTCTTGTTTGATTTTGGAGTCCTCTGAGACGTTTGTCCACACTACTTCACTTTTGTTTGACTTTTAGTTTATAGTGTTTTTAGTACAAAATCAAGATTGGCAGGTCAAAATTTCTGATGTAAGAGCACTGTCAAAACATTAGAATGTGACTTCATCATGGCCACGTTAATGTCATTACTTGTCAGATATTGTCTTTGTTTTTGTTTACTGTACAAATAATATCTCTAATTCTTTATTCTAATTAATGATGTCAATCGGTTTTCATTTCTTGCCGAAATATATTAATAATACGCCGAAATATTTGTAATGTTAATTAACATAAATAAACATCAACTTTAAAATTGACATTTCTCTAGCCCAGCTATACGACACCCACACGGAACTGCCCGAACTTGCAAAAGTGTCAACATGGTATTATAATAAGAAAAACGTAATCGCGATTACATTGAGAATTTTATAATTATTTTGTTTAAATAACCAAAAACATGTTTTATCCAGATTTAGCCATACGGCTCACACACTCCCTCTAAGGGGAAAATTGACTCATCCCAGATACCTATGGTATCAAAAGGATTGAGCTCTGGTGGGACTCTTTCCGTGTTATCGAGCCCTAGGTGACTTGGAATGCAGGTGTATCTCCCAAAAATTTTCGTACACTTCTGGCCGTCGCAAGTAGTACAGCTTTCTGCATGGTCTTATAAAGATGTTCATTTAGACCCAGCTTTTTTATGCTTTCGAGGAGGGTCTTCGGAATGACTCCAGTAGTAGACATAATAATCGGTATCGTCTGGGTACTTTGCATTCTCCATTGCCTTCGTATTTGAATTTCTAGATCTCTGTACTTGGCAATCTTTTCAGTAAATTTACTTCGTAAATTATTATTGTTAGGTATCGCCACATCGATTAGTGTTGTTTGTCTTGTTAATTTATTGACTAATACGAGATCTGGTCTATTATGTGCCACTGTTTGGTCTGTGAGCACAGTGCGGTCCCAGTATAGCTTGTAGTTGCCATCCTCAAGCATACTCTCAGGGACGTATTGATAATACGGGAGATGGTCCGTTTGGAGAAGTCCCAGCTTGATAGCTATCTCTTGATGAAGGATTTTTCCCACTGCGTCATGCCGTTCCTTGTATTCAGTTGCAGCAAATGCCTGGCAGCCCCCTGTAAGATGTTGGATGGTTTCTTGGGCTTGACATCCATATCGGCATCTGTCGTTTTGAACCTGAGGGTCTTTGATGATATATTTCAGGTAATTTCTTGTTGGTATAACCTGATCCTGAATGGCCAGTAATGAACATCCGTTTCAGGAAACATCTTTCCTGATGTCAACCAGTAGTTCGACGCTATATTGTTGACATAATCTTGGCTGACCTCATTGGGATGTCGCCCGTGCAGAGGTTTACCCATCCAGGCGCGCACTTTTTCGTCCTTAGTAAAAACAGAAGAAAAAAGAAGAAGAATTTATTCAAAATTAGGTAACCCTAATATACAGTTAAAATTGAGATATTTTATAATATGTCTATACAATTTAAATTATTTGACAATAGAAAAGTGTTATTAAGATACAATATCCAAGTCATAATAATAAAAATAAAACAAAAAAACACTTAAAATATTCCATTACAATACAATCATTAAAAATAAGTTGGTAAGTAAGGTGGTTTATGCACATTTCTGGTTCCCTCAGTTTGATCGGTGTTGTGTCATCTACTGCGCAGATAGCGCGGTGTAGAGTAGATGTCTCAGCCTGCAACTGAAAATAAGTTCTTAAATTAGCAATTTGTCTATCTAATTGCTTACCTATATCCATAAGTCCATGTTTTATTATTAATAATAATAAAATGTTTTTATAATAATAACATGTTTTATTATTAATAATATAAATTTTATGAACAGTTGTCTATCAAGTCTCTTAGTGATTAGACGTGTTTGATTTAAAAGTCGATTCACTAATTGCCGCAAAAAATACACAGTTTGTTTACCTTTTACTCATTTATTTGGTTAAGTTTTTTGGATTTCTACAAGTAAGTCGATTCATTACTTAATTTATCCTGGGAAATTATACTTAAAAATCCGACTTTTGTCTGGGACGGATGTCGGGAACTTCACCTGGCGGCGGGAAGCCGCCGCGATCTTCAAATATAAGAATCAAGGATATCAGGGTTCTGGATGGCATGGAACTCGACGATTCAAATGTAAATATTAATCAAGATGGTTTTCGCGGATTTACAGAAGCCGATAAGAATAATATTGCAACAGGGGACAAAAATCAAGTTTTTCCAGCAGATAATGATAAAAATAAAAGCTCATTAACAACAACAGCAAGTAATTTAGACCAGCCAAACCAGTCTTTCAAACGCGATATTTCCATTAATAATCGATTTACGTCAAGAGATACAGGTCCGTACTTAATTTTTGTGGAACACGAAGTTTTGAATGTGGGAAGATTGCATCCAATGAGACTTGGTGAAAAACTGTTAGCACTTTCGGAATACGAAAAATCGATCTTAGAAATTAGTAGCGTGGGTCGTAATAGACTTAAAATTGAAGTTAATTCAGGGTTAGTTGCGAACAAATTAGTGAAAAATTCGGTATTCAAAGACAATAAACTGATAGCTTATATCCCCTCACATTTAACTGAAAAAAAAGGTATTGTGAGATCGGTCGATACATATCTGACTGAAAATGATCTTGTTAAAGTTATAAAATCAGAGTGTTCTGTTCGTAAGGTGCAAAGAATGTTTCGAAAAGTAATAAAAGACGGAGTGATTGAAAAAATCCCCCGTCAAATGATAATTGTCACATTTGCAGGGAACAAAATTCCCCAATTTATTTATATAAATAAAGTGAGATGTCCTGTAGACACGTACGTTCATCCTGTTATGCAGTGTTACAATTGTCTTCGTTACGGTCACTCTGCATCTCAATGTAAAGGAAAAAAGAAATGCCGAAACTGCGGCAAAGAAAATGATAACGAATGCACTCAATGTGATAACTTCTGCATTTTTTGTAACTCTAATTCTTACAACTCGACAAATCGAGATTGTTCAGAGTATAAAAAACAAAAACGAACTAAGGAAGCAATGGCACACCTTAATATTTCTTTCAAAGAGGCTGAAAAAGTTATTGACAGTCCTGCCTACACTAGTATTGTTCAAAAAAACAGATTTGCTCCGTTACTGTCATCCACTACTGAATTCCCTTCATTAGTTTCCAGGCCAAATACCTATTCCAATATTGCTCAAAGCTCATCAAAACATTTGCCTTCCATTGCAAATATTTCAAATACTGCAGCTTCTACTAGAAAAAAAAAAAACGAAAAATACACCCATCGTTTCCTACGCTTATTACCGCTCCAAGGGAATTTAGCTTTTGTGCTAGCCCCGTATTCCAGTTCGGAAACTATAATAAAAATGTATCTAAAAATAACGATGAACATCTTAAAAATGAATTCGCTACTACTTTGAAGGATTCAATCAATAATTTCTTTTCAGACATTCCTGCTCGAAACCCTGCGATTAATAGTTCAGTTCCCTCTATACAAGATGTAGAAAATATAATTAACAGCGTGATTAAACATTTCTTTACCTGATATGGCCGGTTTAAAAATTGTCCAGTGGAACGCTAGATCAGCGTACTCTAATAAAAACTCTATTACGCAACTTTTTACAGAAGAACACTTTGATATAGCTCTTATTTCGGAAACTTGGTACAAACCTAAGTATGAAATGTCCTTACAGGGATTTAATATTGTTAGAAAAGATAGACGTAATAAACGAGGTGGAGGTGTTAGCATAATTATCTCTAATAATATTAAATACAATAATATAGTATTCAACCAAACATTTAATAAAAATATTGAAGTTTCTGGCATTGATATTGATGTCAATGGCACCAAAATATCTGTGGTTAGTATTTATCGTCCAGGTAGCATTGCAGTCACAGTGAACGACTATGTTTCTCTTTGTCAACAAATTCCGCATAATTTTATTATTGGTGTCGACTTTAACGCCCATCATGGAGCCTGGGGCTCTATAAACAATGATCATAGCGGTAACATACTCATGGAAGCTTTAGAATACTTCGACAACTTTATCATTGCAAATGAAGGATCTCCTACCAGAGTATCTGCCCCTGGCTCTCCTCCATCATGTGTTGATCTTACCCTCATTTCGTCCAACTTTAGCTCACAATTCTCTTGGTCTGTTAAAGCAGATACGTATGGCTCTGACCATTATGCTATCACATTTGTGTTACAACAACTCAGAATTGATAATATTAATATTACCCCCATTCATAAATGGTCTATGCGAGAAGCTGATTGGGCATTGTTTCAAACAAAAATTGATAAAGATTTCTCCGAGATTCCGCTTTTCAACAATACTAACGAAATGATTAACTTTATCACCAATTCAATGACATCCTCGGCGGATTCAGCTCTTAAAAAAACTTACCCCTTCTCTCCCAAAAAGGCTCCTCATCCCCCTTGGTGGGATGAGGAATGTCAACAGTTAGTTACCCAAAGGAAGGAAGCTTACAAAACGTACAAGCGCAATATGATAACTTCAAATTATATCAATGTAAAAAAATAGATGCTCTCTGCAAAAGAACCTTCAAATTGAAAGCCAAACAGGCTTGGGCAGACTATTGTACTCAACTTAATAGGAATTCAAATCCCTGGGAAATTTGGCGCCGGATTAATAGATTTCAAAAGAAGAAAAATGATATCCAACCATGTGAAGAAGATGAGGCGGAAATACTTTTTCATAAATTAGCTCCAAGTTTTGTTAGTCCTTACATTCACTACACACCCACCAGTAATCATGATCATTCTCTTCTAGCCCCAGTTACACTAAGAGAGTTAGAACTTAATATCAAATCGTCAAAACTTACTGCTCCAGGCTTAGATGGCATCAATTATATGATGATTAAAAAGCTCCCTGACTCGGCGAAACACTTTCTTTGCAAAATATATAACAATATACTTTCAGGAGATACGGATTACCCCTCACTAAAACAGTGTCAAATTATTCCTATTCCTAAGGTCAGTGACAACAAAGCTCTGCGACCCATTTCTCTAATGTCTTGTGTATTAAAAACTTTGGAAAGAATTATCAAACTCAGATTAGAATGGTGGTTAGAAAATAATAACATCCTCCCCCAATCCCAGTTTGGTTTTCGGCGAGGTAAAGGTACTCTCGACTTTGCAGCCAATCTTGCAACGGAAATTCAGTTGGCTTTTTCAGAAAACCATTATTCAGCTGCCTTATTTTTAGATATCTCTAGTGCTTATGAAAGCGTGCTGTTGGATTGTTTATATGAAAAGTTAACATACATCCATATACCACCACAATTTGCATTTGTTCTTATTAATAAATATGTTCCTCAGACGACAGATCTTTATAAAATGCAATACAAATACTCTAGGTCCTAGAGAGGTTAACTCGGGTCTGCCACAGGGGTCGGTGTTGAGCCCGCTTCTATTTAATATCTATACCCTCGATGTTCACAACCTTGGTATGAACGCAAGAATTTTACAATATGCTGACGATTTTTCTATATACACTACTCATAAAAACTACTCTCAATGTGTTAGTAATCTTAAGTATATAGTGCATTGCTGCTTTAAATACTTTCCTGAGCAGGGATTTGAAATATCACCTCATAAATCTGCTATTGTATTTTTTACCAGACACCAATTGCCAGAACTTAATAGCCTTACAATTCAAAATCACACTATACCTGTTTGCAAAACATACACATATTTGGGTATCACATTTGATTGCAAACTGACCTGGTCCGATCACATATCAAGATGCATTAAGAAAAGTGAAAAAAGTGTTAATATCCTAAGAGCAATTAACAGATATCATTGGGGCGCTGACCCTAACATTAACTTGATTTTCTACCGAGCGTACACTCGATCTATCCTAGATTATGGTTGTTTCTTGTATGGATCAGCCACTAATTCCAGACTTTCACAAATAGATAGGGTACAGTTCAAGGCTCTACGCATTGTTCTTGGTGCATTTTAATCCACTCCCACAGCTGCTCTCCTTGCAGAGTGTGGCGAACCCCCCATACAACTTCGACGACAGTTACTAGCTGAAAAATTCGTCGTTAAACAAAAACGATTTACACACAACGACCTTATTAAAAATTTAGGCATCTTAACTGCATATAGCTACACTAATAAATACTGGCACAACAGAAACTGTCCCCCTCTAGCTGATGCATTTGCAACAGTCTCAAACATCGAACTACGTGATGATTCTGGTTTGCCGTTCTTCACGGCTAAATTCGATATATGTTTTACACAACCAAATATTATTTTTCCAGAATATAATGATAACCCAGCAATTAATAACATATCTATGCAAATAGAATTAGAGAAATTAGGTAATGTACATAAATTTTTTACAGACGGATCCAAATCCCCTACTGGAACAGGATGTGCAGTGTACAGGGAAAACACAAACGAAAGTTTGTTGTTTAAACTAAACAAAAACTCTACAATCTTTGCAGCAGAGGCACTTGCTATATTTAAGGCTTTGGATTGGGCAAACAATTCACTGCTACCCTTGTCAAACTTGGCTATAATATCGGATTCGAAATCTGTTTTATCAGCTCTGGTGTACCCGGTTACCTCCATATACAATAACTCAATAATCGTGGAAATTTTGACAACTTTAAGAGCCTTAGATTATAAACAGATAAATACATTCTTCATATGGGCCAAAGGACATTCCTCCATAACGGGAAACGAAACAGCTGACAAACTGGCAAAAAGAGCTATCACTGATGGCAAACAAGCCCCCGAATTAACGCTACAAGACGCATTATCTATATGTAAGCAAAACTTAAGAACTAAATGGGCAGACAAATGGACAACAATTAGATCTAACAATGCATTTCAGTACTGCACGCTTTTTCTAAACACTTCCTTCTACAAAGCTTGCTAAAAGAAGCCATCCCAATAGAAAAATTAACACCAAATACATTAGGTGCCTCTTTGGACACGGAGCAGTCAACTCCAAGCTTTATAAGATGAAATTGGCCACATCCCCCCGCTGTGACTGCAGTGACAGTTTTGACGACTTTAATCACTGGATTTTTCAATGCAGTCATAATTCTAATGCCACCTCTTACCTTATTACGGAACTAACTAAACTAAAAATCCCGTTTCCTCAAAATTATCTTTCCATTATGCTGGAGTGCATCCATAATCCCGAAGTAAGAGCTATTTTTTGTAACTTTTTGGGTCGTATGAGGAGACGCTTATAATTTCCTCAACTTTTAGGTCTGTATCAACCAATCCAAATTGTATTCAGTTAGGTATTAAATATATATGTATAGATTTGTAAAAACTGTATTTGTACCAAATAATTGTATTCAGTTACTGTATTTATATGTACAGATTTGTAAAAATTGTATTTGTACCAAATTGTGTTCAGTTATATGTATAGACTTTTAAATGTTATAAATTTTCGTGGCAAAACGGGTTCTTCCCAAAGCCAATAAACCAAAAAAAAAAAAAAATTATGAAACAATCCTTTAAGTTAAATACTCCAGAAAATAATAGATACTTTTATTTAAATATATTAGACAATCGTACGCTACTGATATGACAGTTTTGTTGCTATATTTTTACTTCATTTCGTACACAATTTGATTCAAAATATATCTTTAAAACACTGTACTGTTTTTATAAATACATACCTACATATTAAATATTGCTTGATTTAAAAACTATTGCAATTATTGTTGTGTACCTATTGGGACCGTGCAAGTTCGGAAAAGCGACACCTGGTTTCTACGCTCAGCAACTTTATTCGCACTTTTAATTGTATTGGCCAGTTACGTTAGTCCTGGTTGCTGCATAATTGTCAAGGCCACAGCCCAAAAAAAGTTAAAAGAAGAAAAACTAAGACTGAGGTTATGTTATTAAAAAGTAAACGATTGTATGTAGTAAATAAAATTAATTATTAATGCAGTATTGCAAGCAAAATACAATTAATTAAATTTAATTTTTATATAATATTTGCATATCATATCAATATTGTGGAGCAACATATAATTTTTCTTCTTCAATGCCATTAGTTATGAAATATACGTCAATTTGACAATATGAATTATTTCAGAAAGTTTCAAGATTTCTCCGATATTTACGCACGATCGTTTCTCATATCCCCTCCAAGTACTTGCACACCGCGAATACTATTGTGTTTGTGTTTGTATTGAGAAACATGTCAAATCAAAATGCTTATTTAATAGATTATTTTGAACAAGAACTATATAATGGGATTCCCTTTTACCATTAATTGGAGAAGTAAGTTAAAGAATTTAGATTTCTTAGATTAGGTTTATTAGAAATAAGATTATTATTAGATTTAAAGATCAAAAAGTTTTCTTATGAATTTTAGCGTTTGCAGTACCTAGGTACTTAGTTTTGAAAATATTAAATAATCTTTAATGATTATACCTACACTATGATAATAGTATTATTAAGGCTAAGTACAAATAAATTAAGGCTATTAAGAATATAGTATTATTAAGGCTGTTTTATCGGTGCACCAAAACCTAGGGACAGTGTTTTCTCTGTTATTTACCGACAGAATGTCTCGAAATTTGGACACGTTATTCGAAATTATGTTGCCTTTAAAATGATGGTTTTACTTTTTTTTATTTTTTTGAAAATTCTGTTGAAAAATTAGATTATAATGTTTAACGTTCTATTATAACCAAACTTTTTACTCCCATCACTTGAAAGAGTTTTTTTTTCTGTAATCGTTGATTTTTTTTTTCACCTTTCTGTGTCCAGTAATAATCGAGAAAAGCGTGTTCCAACTTTGAAGAAAATTTGCTAAAAATATTGAAATCTAATAATGAAACGTGTAACGCAGCATTGGCGCTTAGTTTCATCGTTATCGCCTTCGTGACGACAAATCTCATGAACGTACGGTCAGTCGGTCAGTTCGCTTGAATTAGAATCCATTTCCAGTTATTCATTCTTGTATTTTCTTCATCAACTTGCTTAGTGTTTACAGTTTACAGTATTCTTAGTTATTTTGAAAACATTAAACTTATTTAGTTTACGGGTATTTTTAAGTACTTAATATATTATTAGTTTAGTGGTATAAGTTACAAGTTCTTTAGTTTACGCGTATTTTTAAGTATTACATTAGTTTAGGGATATAAGTTGACAAGATAAGAAATGAGTCCCAGGGTGTTTTAAAATAAGACAGAAAATTATACTACTATCCACGATTTGTGTTTTATTCATCAATTTGATACTTTTCTTATGTAACTGCAACCTATAAATATATTAAAATAATGTATATGTTACCGGCCAAACCCGATTTCAGGACAAACTAGTTTGGCCTAGGCCAAACTACTTTGTCCTAACCGCCTAGGATAAACTAGTATGACCTAGGTCAAACTAGTTTATCATATCACGCGTAGGCTAAACTAGTTTATCCTGATATAAATAAACACACTTCAGGCCAAACTAGTTTAGCCTAGGCCAAACTACTTTGTCCTAACCGCCTAGGATAAACTAGTATGACCTAGGTCAAACTAGTTTATCATATCACGCGTAGGCTAAACTAGTTTATCCTGATATAAATAAACACACTTCAGGCCAAACTAGTTTAGCTTAGGCCAAACTAGTTTATCCTGATATAAAGACGCACACTTCAGGCCAAACTAGTTTATCCTGATATAAAGACGCACTTCAGGCCAAATTAGTTTATCCTGATATAATAAAGATTCACACTTCAGGATAAACTAGTACGGCCTTCTTTTTATTCTTCTTGTAGTGCCTATCCGTTTCGGATGTTGGCGATCATCATGGCAATCTCTACTTTTCTCACTGCTGCTCTGAAAAGACTTGTAGTGGTTGTGTTGAACCACGTACGCAGATTTTTGAGCAAGGTGTTAAATGAAAGCTTATAATCCAAGGATGGTACTAAAAGTTAGGAATTTGACCTAGGCTCTCTGTCTGTCGGTCTGTCCGACCGCGAATATAACTGCTCCGTCACTATACCAGGTAGAATGACAAATGAGGTGTCAAATGAAAGCTTATAATCCAAGGATGGTACTAAAAGTAACAAAAGTAACAAAATTGACCTAGGCTGTCTGTCTGTCGGTCCGTCCGACCGCGAATATAACTGCTCTGTCACTATACCAGGTAGAATGAAAAATGAGGTGTCAAATAAAAGCTTATAATCCAAGAATGTTACTAAAGCCCACACTAGTTTGGCCTGAAGTGAGCGTCTAGAACCGGAAGTCCTACTTTATGGGAAACTTTATGGGAAATGGCTCTCTGTCAAATGCTCTGAAACTTAGGATTGTGGTAGTTCTTGATGTGTAGAACAAAAGACTCCAGGGACGCGTAGCTCCAAAAAATCATAGTTCTAAGATATAAGCCTCTGAAGATATAGGTATAGTGAGGACGTTTGAGTTGAAATAAATTCATTTTCTCGAGAATGGGAGACTCTGGAGATAAATTACGAATCAGGTCAATTTTTATTTTTAAATTATAATTTTTTGGCATATATATCATACTAGTGACGTCATCCATCTGGGCGTGATGACGCAATCGATGATATTTTTAAATAGGAATAGGGGTCGTGTGATAGCTCATTTGAAAGGCTATTTAATTCTCTATTCACTAATATAAACATCAACATAATCATTTATACAGGGTGCCCAATTTTTTTTTAATTAAATTAATTGAGACAAAAAGAAGAATGTATATAATTTATTTAATTCGAAATACATTTTACTGCTGTCAGAAAACAGAAAAAATGTTTATTTGATAAATAAATATTGTTTTTCGCTTAAATTCAATATTAAAGCTGCCACCCACCTACCTCTTAGCAGTTTGAACATTTAATTTAAGCGAAAGACAATGTTTATTTTTCATATTAACATTTTTTTCTGTTTTCTGACAGCAGTAAAATGTATTTCGAAATAAATAAATTATATACATTCTTCTTTTTGTCTCAATTAATTGAATTAAAAAAAAGTTTTGGCCACCCTGTATAAATAATTATGTTAATGTTTACGAATAGAGAATTGAATTACCTTTCAAATGAGCTATCACACGACCCCTATTCCTATTTAAAAAAAACACCGATTGCGTCATCACGCCCAGATGGATGACGTCACTAGTATGATATATACGCCAAAAAATTATTATTTCAAAGTAAAAATCGAGCTGATTCGTAATTTATCTCCAGAGTCTCCCATTCTCGAGAAAATGAATTTATTTCAACTCAAACGTCCTCACTGTACCTATAACTTCAGAGGCTTATATCTCAGAACTATAATTTTTTGGAGCTACGCGCCCATGAAGTCTATTGTTCTACATATCAAGGACTACCAGAATCCAAAGTATCAGAGCATTTGACTTAGAGCCATTTCCCATAAAGTTTCTGCGGGGTCCTTTCTCACCTTTAGTACCAGCCTTGGATTATAAGCTTTCATTTAACACCTCATTTGTCATTATATCTGGTATATTGATGGAAGAATTACATTCGCAATCGGACGGAAAGACGGACAGACAGCCTCGCTAAGATTTCTCACCTTTAATAACATCTTTGGATTATAAGCATTTATTTGACACCTCATTTTTCATTCTACCTGGTATAGTGACGGAGCAGTTATTTTCGCGGTCGGACGGACCGACGGACAG
Source organism: Diabrotica virgifera virgifera (assembly GCF_917563875.1). NCBI lineage: Eukaryota > Metazoa > Arthropoda > Insecta > Coleoptera > Chrysomelidae > Diabrotica > Diabrotica virgifera. Next base: position 176,551,588 of record NC_065451.1, read on the forward strand.
ACAGCCCAGCTCAAATTTCTCACCTTTGGTACCATCCTTGGATTATAGTGTAGGCTAGGCCGTACTAGGCGAAGGATTTCCTGGCTGAAAAATCTACGTACGTGGTTCAACACAACCACTACAAATCTTTTCAGAGCAGCAGTGTGAAAAGTAGAGATTGCCATGATGGCCGCCAACATCCGAAACGGATAGGCACTACAAGAAGAAGAAGGCCGTACTAGTTTATCCTGAAGTGTGAATCTTTATTATATCAGGATAAACTAGTTTGACCTAGGCCAAACTATGTGACAAAAATGTGATAATTCTTTTTAAAATATTATCTACGATAAAATCAATCTAAAAAGGTATTCCCGACAAAACTAATTTGAACGGAGAATACATTTTGTTGTCATTAAAATACTTGTCCTCCGGCGCCACTGAGTAAAGATCGAATTGTCGGTCGCACTCCCTACTTCAAATCAATTTCAAGTAGGGAGTCACGTGTGTCTGACGTAAGCAGTCTACGAAAGTAAGTGATACGCCCACTTAACATTGCAATGTGCTTCAACTGATAAAACAGCCTTAATTAATATATTTCGGCATGTAATGAATACCAATTGACATCATTAATTAGAATAAATAATTATTATAAATAATATTTTTAAAGTAAACAAAAACAAAGGAAAATAATCTGACAAGTAATGACATAAACGTGGCCATGATGAAAAGTCACATTCTAATGTTTTGTCAGTGCTCTTACGTCAGAAATTTTAACCTACGTAATCTTGCTTTTGCAGTAAAAATACTATACTCAAATAATTACATTATAGTTGGTTTGGATTTTAGGATATCTTCAAAATGAAAATAAAATGGAGATTACGGAGAAACTCATTGAAGATTCGTCTTACCAAGGAAATGATGTGACTCGACATACTCAAGGGAAAACATTAAATAAAAATGTAACAGTTGTAACTGGCGATAGGTTTTATAAATGTGAAATTTGTTTTAAGCAATTTAGTAAAGCAGGTAATTTGAAACAGCATTTGAGAGTGCACACTGGGGAAAAACCTTACAAGTGTGAAATTTGTTTTAAGCAATTTAGTGTAGCATGTACTTTAAAACAGCATTTAAGAGTACACACAGGAGAAAAACCTCACAAGTGTAAAATTTGTTTTAAGCAATTTAGTCAAGCAGGTAATTTGAAAGAGCATTTGAGAGCGCACACTGGGGAAAAACCTCACAAGTGTGAAATTTGTTTTAAGCAGTTTAGTCAAGCAGGTTCTTTGAAACCACATTTGAGAGTGCACACTGGAGAAAAACCTCACAAGTGTGAAATTTGTTTTAAGCAGTTTAGTCAAGCAGGTTCTTTGAAAACACATTTGAGAGTGCACACTGGGGAAACTTCTCAGAAGTGCGAGATTTGTTTTAAGCAGTTTGCTCATACATATCAATTAACTGTTCACATGACAGTTCATACAGGAGAAAAACTTCACAAGTGTGAAATTTGTTTTAAGCAATTTCCTAGAGCATGTACTTTAAAAGATCATTCAAGAATACACACTGGAGAAAAACCTCACAAGTGTGAAATTTGTCTTAAACAATTTAGCGAAGCAGGTACTTTGAAAAAACATTTGAGGGTGCATACTGGGGAAAAACCTTACAAGTGTGAAATTTGTTTTAAGCAATTTAGTCAAGCAGGTGCTTTGAAAGGACATTTGAGAGTGCACTCTGGAGAAAAACATCACAAATGTGAAATTTGTTTTAAGCAATTTCGTACTGCAAGTGATTTGAAAATACATTTAAGAGTGCATACTGGAGAAAAACCTCACAAGTGTGAAATTTGTTGTAAGCAATTTAGTCAAGCAGGTCATTTGAAAGAGCATTCAAGAATACACACTGGAGAAAAACCTTACAAGTGTGAAATTTGTTTTAAGCAGTTTAGTGTAGCAGTTCATTTAAAAAGACATTTAAAAGTGCACACTGGAGAAACACCTTACAAGTGAATCGCTTATTTGAGAAACCCCACATGTCCATAAATATGACAGTTTGACTTTTTTAGCTTAACAATATATTTTCATATAGACGCATAATTTAAAGAGAAATCACACATGTCCGACCCATATAATAGTTTCAGCACTAGTTTAACCCTGCTGTCCTGTTCGGGTCTATTTGACCCAAAAAATAATTTATTTCTTATTTTACAAATTATTACGCAGAGTAACGATTTGGTGTTTCGTGACCTTATTCACTAATATGAGGTCTTTCTATTGCATATGAGATAAACAATTTACTTCCTGATTTTTTTGATAAAAATGAAATTGTTACCTAGGGTACGTTCGGGTCAATATGATCCGCATATTTAAACCGTTAAAAATTTCCTGTGTATGTGTGTTTAGTTGGCAGTATTCTATATTGGCAGTACCTGTGTGTCTGTCAGCCGGATACGTCTCTAAATAAAAACAGGTTTCTGCAACCTAGAACTTGTAAAATAAACTGTAGTATAGCTGGACGATGTTGCAAACCAAATTATAAATATGACCAATATGGACTGACAGCATGGCTTTGGAACCAACTGGAAAGACATGAATAAAGTTGGTTTCCAAGAATACCTTGGTCTTTTAGTTTTAGCTCGAGTTTATAAGTCCCATGGTGAATCCACTAAAAGTTTGTGGAATGAAGAAACGGGTCGTAGTATATTTCAATCAACAATGTCGCTTGATATGTTTACAAAAAGTTTGCAAGTAATACGTTTTGATAACAAAACTACTAGACAGGATAGGAGACGTTTTGATAAACTTGCTGCAATACGTGAAATTTAGGAAACATAGGTTGAAAATGTTACCGTCGATAAGCAACTAGTTGCCTTTAGAGGCCGCTCTCCCTTCAAATGGTACATTCCAAGCAAACCAGCGAAATATGGCACACAAGTTTTGGTTTTATGTAATTATGAACAGTAAAACTTCTTATGCTCTAAAATTGCAGATCTATACAGTAATGCGTGTGATGTGTGACTTGAGTAGTGACTTGGAAGGCCACAATATTACGTGTAATAACTTTTTTACATCGTAAAATTTAGGACAATTTATTCTAAAACAAAGTAGATACAATTCCGGGGACTATCAGTAAAATAAACCGGAGCTTTCAGCAAAAATCGCGAATAAATAAGTTCATAGCTCGTCTTTTTTGTTTCACGCAAGATACCACTGTTGTTGACAATATTCCTAAGAATAATAAAAATGTTCTTATGAGTACATAATCATAAATCGATGCATCATGCATCACTTTCATCAAATGAAAAAGCCCCAAATTATTTTAGATTACAATTCCAATAAGGCAGCAGTTGATATTCTAGATTAGCTTGTTGGCACGTATACATGCGAGAAGAGATAAATCACTGGCCAATGATTGTTTTTTATAATCTTCTGTAGATTTCTGCCTACAACGCGTTCGTGTTATGGGCATCAATAAATATCCATTGGAATACCAATAAACTGACAAAACGGCGAATTTTTCTTGAGGAATTGGGAAAAAACTAATGAAACCAGTCATCATTTCCAGAAAAAATATACCAATAACTAAAGAGTCTTACGAACTGGTAAAAAGGACACGAGCAGAAACAAGTAGACAAGATGGAAATGCTAATGAACCGTCTATGGACGCTAAACTATAACTCCGCCTGCTAAACGAGCACGCTGTAAACTTGCCCTAAAAACGATAACAAGACTAATTAATGTGTTGTATATATCATAAACATATTTGTAAAATCCATTCTTTTTATTACTGTCCCAGTCGTAAACTGAATTAAATTTTTGTAGATATTTGTTACTAGGTTTTTTGGAAGAAAAAGATACCTTTTATTTTTGTTAATAAGGTTTAAATTACATTAACAACATAATTTTTGTTTAATTAACCATAATTTCCTGTTAATAAAGTTTTGTTTATTACCATTAGCTTATTTTATTTCGATTAAGGAGGGTAAAGCATAGTTGGGTCATATTGACCCGAACAGTACATTTGTGTAGTTGACTCGAACGGGACAGCAGGGTTAAAATATATATTTATTTGAGAAACCCCACAAGTCCGGGACATGTGGTATTTCTCGAATAAACGGCTTCTAACGTCCGACGAGGATCGTTATGTGGAAATTATTCCTAAAAACGTAAAAAGGGACTAAAACAAGTTATTTATAAAAATGAAGTAACTAGAAGTGCATGTTAAAGGGCAAAGACCATCTGAATAGGGAACTTGCACATTTTTTTTATTACATAATAATGTTCAGTATTGTTTAAAAATGAGATTTCCAAAATTTCACGCTTCAAAAACTTTTAATAACTTAGAAATACATATTTAAAGTCTTCTGCGGTATAAAATAATTCAAACGACCCGTGACGTCACATAGTTTTACATTAGTTATTATTATGGTTATATTTCGCTGTTTCTAGGTACACGCTAACGTGTACGCAAATAAAAAAGTTAGGTAAACGCGAATTAAACTTCATCAAGCCAGTGACGTCATTATTTCGCGTGCTCAGTGACTGTATATTTTGGTACATGCTATTTTAATATGTTTAGTGTTTGTTTGATAGAAAAATATTTGTTAAGGGAAGGGAAGCAGAACCATTCAGGTGTTTCAAACTTAATTGTAATAAATGAATGCATATATAAAAGTATATATTTAGGTTAGCAAATTAAAAATATGTATTTAGTTGACATGACACATACAAAATATTGTTAAAATAATTTTTATACGTCAGTTAATTATTATAATCAACTATTCTAAATGGGAAATAAGCCACACTTTAACTAAAAAAATGATTTTATTAACGTTTCGACGTCCAAATCGGATGTCATTGTCAAAATACAAAAATTAGTCAGATTAAATAAATTATTAGAAACATTTTTTTACTAAGCAACAACATTTTTGTTTAATTTAATAATATTTTGTATTTTGACAACGACGTCCGATTTAGACGTCGAAACGTTAATAAAATCATTTTTTTAGTTAAATTGTGGCTTAGTTCCCATTTAGAATAGTTGATTACAAAAATGCCACAAGGAAATAGCTTCAGAACAAGTTAATTATTATTGTCAACGCTTTAGGTGTTCCTTTTATTTTAATTTTGGACGGTAATACTATTTCACTTATAACTAAAAAAATATATATATATATTAATTTATAGTATCTTTAACTTTTTCATACTGTTTTAAAATGTTGTTAAACTCATTAAAACAACTAAATAATTGTCCACACTGCATAGTTAATTTAAAAACAAACACTAAACAAATAAAAAATAAGAAATCTACTAATCAATATTAAAATTAAAGTGTACACACAACGCGATTAAACAAATTCCAGCACTCTGACATTCTAACTTTTTTATTTGCGTACACGTTAGCGTGTACCTAGACACAGCCTTATATTTAGGCATATTCTTCTTCTCCTTCTTTGGTTTATTGGCCTCCACCTACTTGGGTATTTGGCCAGCTCGTCGTCGGGAATAAAGGAAAAATATTTATATTCTAATGACATTTCTCGTATGTCGTAATTATATATACCAGTTTGTTGAGATTGGAGTTTGATACAGTTTTTGAAGGAAAGGAAAGAAGGTTTACTATTGAGAATAAAACCATTTTGTAAAAGTACAAATTTTCTATGAATAGTTCAAACGATCAAAAACACTTTTAACGTCACATAACTGTATTTTTACTGACGTTTATAATGTCTAATTTAAAATTGTATATACAACGTAGAATGTAAACATACAACGGCGTGACGTCACGACGCGTTTTGGGGTGGCTGGTATAAGTTGAATTTGTAGTCGTCTTTAGGGGCCAAACGAAAGACAAACAAAACTTTTTTATCTTTGATACAGGTTCTAAATTATGTTCTGTTGTGATTTATACCATTTTTTTCGAATTTAAAATTTTATGCAAGTTCCCTATTACAGAGGCACCAAAGTATAGTATGTGTCAAAGATGTACAGTTGTTAATATCCACGACCTAAAAACTGGGAAATCTATGTTTTAAGTATATCTGGGAAATCTATGTTAATAGGGCAGTCAATGAGAGCAAGAACAGGTTATTACCTCCGAATTCTATCCTACTGCATGGATTTTAATGAAATTTTAGGAATAGCCCGAAAATATCTCCTTATTTAAAGTCTACCCTATGCCGATGTGTGCTTTTGTCTTGGGGGCGGTCCCCACCCCTTCTCGGGGTTGGAAAATTTTTTGGTTAAACAACTACGGAAGTTGCTAGAGAACAAGCAAAAAGCTAATTCTAAGCAAAAACTGTTCTATAATTTTTTTTCGAAAACTCAATACTTTTTGAGTTATTGGTGGTTGAAAATTGGCCATTTTCATTGAAATATAACACCTATTCAAACGGTTTTTTGCGAATATCTTAAAAACAATGCATCTAACTAAAAAATTATATAAAACATTTTTGTAGCTCATAAAAAAACAAAGAGATTCGTTCCTTCTTCAATCTTCTAGTTATAACACAAAAAGAGATATGGTAGGTAAAAAGAGTTTGTTTTTTTGGTACATGCTCAAAGCAGTGTATTCAACTTGAAATACAGTATTTCTCATGATCATTTTTCAGTGCGTCACAGTTTTTCGATTTCTTTCTAACGCATTAAATTGTATGTGACAGAAAAAAAGGCACGTCCGTGATTACATTTCGTCGGTGACATTTTTATAACATTTATTCTAGTTGTCGATAGATGGCGCCATAATAAAAAAATAATTTTTTTTTAATTAGATAATAATATTACAAATATAATCTGTATAATTTATAAGACTATACAAATCAAAGAAAATACCATTTTATAAATGCAAGAAACATATTTGATTTGTTTTTATTGCAAATTGAAAATAAAATGTGACAACTGTTAGATTTAACTAAAATGTCATGTTAGAATAAATGTCATAAATGTGTATTATCACGGACTTACCCTTTTTCCTATCATTTGTTACGCACTGAAAAATGATCATGAAAAGGACAATAACACATTTTATGTATATAATGCTACCAATACCTTTTATTGTACTTGAAAAGTCCTTTCAAATAAACAATATTAAATGTCGATTACATTCAAACTAAGCGAGATATGCTGCAAAAAATTGATGACTTAACTAATTTTAAGAAAAAAATTGAGAAGTATATTTAACCCCTCACCCACAAAAATTTAAATGCATCGTTTTCCTTTTACAGTACATTTTACTACAGTGTCATTTTTATGTTCAAAAAGTTGAGCGGGTTTAAAATGAATGGTTTTTGAAAAAAACTAAGATTAAATTATAGAGCGCATATTTAAATTTTCTTAAAAATCTTCTTTTTCTCCATGTAACTTGAAAATGATAAGAGATACTGTTATAAAAAGTCAAATCAAAATGTTTATCTAGAATAAATCTTCATTTTTGTATGGCATCTTTTTTTGGCATCTCTTATCATTTTCGAGTTACATGGAGAAAAAGGAAGATTTTTAAGAACATTTAAAAATGCGCTCAATAATTTGATCTTATTTTTTTCAAAAACCATTCATTTTAAACCCGCCCAACTTTTTGAACATAAAAAGAACACTATAGTAAAATGTATTGTAGAAGGAAAACAATGCATTTAAATTCTTGTGGATGAGGGGTTAAATATACTTCTCATTTTTTCTTAAAATACGTTAGTCATCAAATTTTTTACAGTTTATCTCGCATAGTTTCAATGTAATCGACATTTAATATTGCTTATTTTAAAGGTCGTTTCAAGCACAACAAAAGTTATTGGTAGCATTATACACCTAAAATCGACCGTTTCTCTGTTATTTCAAGTTAAATACACTGATTTGAGCATGCACCAAGAAAACAGGTTTTTTTCACTTACTCTTTTTGTGTTATGACTAGAAGATTCATAAAGTAAAAAATCTCTGTTATTTTATAAGCTACAAAAATGTTTTATATAATTTTTTTTAGTTTGATGCATAGTTTTTAAGGTATTCGTAAAAAAACCGTTTGAAAAGGTGTTATGTTTCAATGAAAATGGCCAATTTTCAACCAGGAATAACTCAAAAAGTATTGAGTTTTCGAAAAAAAAAATTATAGAGCAGTTTTTGCTTAGTATTAGGTTCTCTAGCCACTTCCGTAGTTATTTAAGCAAAAAATTTTCCACCCCCGAGAAGGGGTGGGAACCGCCCCCAAGACAAAAGCACACATCGGCATAGGGTAGACTTTGTTTCTTGGGCTATTCCCTACTTACTGTGAAAATATCACGTAAATCGATATAGTAGGATAGAATTCGGAGCCACATACCCTCATTGACTGCCCTATAACTCCATCAAGGATTACTATTTCCATATTTTTTTTTGATATATGTGGTGGTCAGAATAAGAACTATACAGTTTAGCACTTACAGACCTCCGACGATTTCAAAGTGTGAACCAGTAGAAATTTCCCCATAAAGGGACATTTCTACATGCCATGTGACAGGGATTTTGCTATGGCGAAGAAAAAACTTAATAAAAAGAATCACTTTTTTAGTAAAACATTATGTTTCGTTGTTTGTCAGTTTAAACACAAAAAAAATTTCCATATTAAAAAAGAAGCCGCATCTCGATAAAAACTGGCTTATCGAAAAAATATTAGAAGGCAAAAAAGTTTTAGAAACGTTGTGTTTAACTAATGGTACCACAATAATTAATTAATTGGAACGTACACAAAAGTGGGGTTTAAGGGAACAAAATCCCCATAAATTTTTTATGGGGTGGACAAATTTGACTATAATTTTGTTTTAAGTTGTTCCTGCCATAAGAATGATACATGTCCATTTTCAATAAAAAATCTCTAATAGTTTTCGATATATTGAAAAAAATCGATTTTCATTTTGTAACTTCAAAGGGCTGTAACTTTTTTTATGAGCACATTTGTACTAAGGTAAGTTAGGTTCAATCGAAGTATTTTTGACCCCAGAGCGTGTGGTATAATTTATAACCAATCTTTTCGGGACACCCTGTATAATATAATATTATGTACGAATATAATCTGTACAATTTATAAGACTATACAAATCAAAGAAAATACCGTTTTATAAATGCAATAAACACAATTGATTTGTTTTTATGCCAAACTACATATAAAATGTGACAACTGTCAGATTTAACTAAAATGTCATGTTAGAATAAATGTTATAAATGTGTATTATCACGGACTTAACTTTTTTTCTATCATTTGTGACGCATTGAAAAATGCTCATGAAAAGGACCATAGGCATTTTGTATAGTTATTCCGATATAAAAATAACCTTTACCTACTTTATTAAATCTATCATTATAAAGTTACAACCGTTACTACAAGCTATAGTTATTCCTACATCTGACATTAATCAAGTCTCTGTCAAGGTCCAGTGGCTAACGGCATCCTGGTGACAGCCATGCTGACTTGTCACTGTCATGGCTATCACTATTCAGCACTCCAGCTACCTTAATAGTACGCACTTAAGCGTAACATATTACATCTCCCCCTTTTTACAAATTTAGTTTTAAAGGAGGTTTAACAACTCTACCTGACTTAGTTCTGCAAATATCAGATTGCTCAGTTACATTATTTTGTATGTCAAGAGAGGTAGGTGATTCAGCCCTTGTCAGCTGTGTTGAGGTTGAAGGTGCTTGATCTAAACCTGCATCCTCAGTATCTGTAAGTGTTACAGGTGGTTGTGACTCAAATTTATTCAGAGATTCTCTTATATCTACTCTATTGCGACGGACAATATTATCATGCTCATCTCTCAAGATATAAGATCTTGGGACTTCATGCTGTGACAATATTTGTGCTGATTCCCACCTCTTTTGACATCGATTCTATATCACCACATCTGTGTCAGGTTCCAAACACTTTAAATCCTTAACACCCTGGTTATAGTCCTTCACATATATATTTCTCCTTTTACTCAATTTTTCGTTTACATCTAGACAAACTGATGGTTTTAGCATCTCTTACAACCGGCAACTTAGTTCTACAGTGTCTACTCATTAAAAGCTGTGAAGGAGTATAACCAATATGCTTAAGGGGTGCATTTCCTTACTGTAAGAGTGCTGATTCAATGTCAGAACTGTCATCAACGGACTTCTTAACAATACTCTTGGCAATGGCTACACCTTTCTCAGCCAGTCCATTTGATCGTGGATAATTGGGGCTTCTAAACTTAATTTGAAAATTCCATTCTCTGGCAAATTGAAAGCTATTAAACGGAACATTATCACAACATACATAGACTGGTGAGCCATGTGTAGCAAACATTGACCTTAAAACTTGAATGACAGAACTGACAGATTTGTCTCTTATTGGGTGAAGCTCTATCCAGTTTGAAAAAGAATCATAAGCTACTAGATAACTTGTACCATAACATGTAAAAATGTCAATGCCAATTCTTTCCCATGGATTTTCTGGTAAAGGGTATGGACATAACGTTTCCCTTTGCTGCGTTGGTCTAAATTTTTCACAAGCTCATTCCTGGCCAGTAAAAAATTTGCCTGGCTCTAGATTTTGACTTCTCAATGCCAATATGACCTTCATGCACCAGCCCTAACATTTCAGATCTCAAGCTTTTGGGAGTAACAATCTTGTTGCCATAAAATAACAAGTCGTCACAGACACATAAGTTGTCTCGGAGTTTAAAAAACTTACTAACTGTCTGTGGAACATCACGCTGGTGTTCTGGCTAGTGATGTAAATTTTCCGGGAAGATTCGAACGCCGGAAAGTTTCCGGAAACTTTCCGGGAATATTGGAAACTTACGGAAATATTGCATTTTTATTAAAATTATTATTAATGTAGTTTAACTTCCCTGCTCTATCTATAGTCAGTCTATTTCTTCTTTTATTATGAATGAAAGAGTATGTGCTATAAATACGCTCTGTTTCAGCGTAGTATCTGGTAACCCCAGTATTGTAATTGCCAAATCTTTTAAAGAAGTTTTGGTGCATATTCCTTGTCACCAGCTTATACAATATACTGATCGTGCTGTAGCCAATTAAAATCCATTGACCAAAGGTCTGCTTTTGCACAGAATTTTGTTAGTTGTGTAAAAATATTTTCTTTTTTGTCGATAAACTTGAAACGATTGGTTAATATCTTGTCTATACACTGCATAGCTAACATATGCTCTTCACCAGTGAGGCTTTGCCCTGTTAAAGACGAATCAAGTAAGTTTGCAGCATAGTGCACAGGCATCACTGCCATTTTTTTTCTTTTTTCTAATTTAGACAACCATTCCTTTTCCTTAGACTTACTGATTGGAAGTAATGGAATATTCTCGGTAAAACTATTTTCTGTATCCTTAAATGCCTCGACAACCGGGATATTTTAATCGTTAAAGCACTTTTAGACGCAATAAGGTTTTTTATACAATTGAGGATTGAACCCCATCAAGTTTTTACAGGAAGTTTTAATGTTATAACTAAAGCTCGGATTTATAGGCAACAAAAATTGAAGAAAAAGGCGCCTATATAGGCAAAGATTTTTATTAAAAAAGGCAGGAATATTAACATTTAGGCAAAATATAGGCAATAAAGGAATATAACTTATTATTTATAACCACTTAAAATTTTATCATTAATAGAAACAACTAAATGTTTTTCAATATTTTCGGTCTTAAAACTATGTCTTCGATCACTTAAAATTAATTTGTACATTGAAAACGAACGTTCGACATCGACAGATGTAATTAGAGCATATTTCAGAGCGGATAATAAATCTGGCATAATTTGTAATTCCTCGGAAAATGTCCCATTCAAAACTTTAGCAACATTAGATAAAAACGAAAAACCTTCATTCTTGTCGAAAACATATTTCATTTTTTTAAAAATTAATTGACCGTTACTTCCAGGTGCCGATTTAATTTTCGTCTTTAAATTATCTATTAATTTTACTGACTCACATAAATTTATCTCTTGTTTTTCTAATAAGGTAATTGTGGTAACTATTAATTTATAATTGTCATTGATATAAGCCAGTTCCTGTTTCAATTTGGGATTTTTTAATATTTTTTTTGCTTCTCGAATGGCTTCGGAAATATCATCATCAAATTCTGACATAACTAATTCTATTTCATTGCAGTGTTCAAAGTAAAAAAAACTGCTTCGAGCCAGGTTCCCCACCTTGTAATTACTGGTTTAGGTGGCAAAGGGACACCGGGAAGTCTTTCTTTATATATTTGCACCCTCAACGGAGCCTTACAAAAACTTTTTTCATAAAATTTATAAAATTATTTACCAACGGAAACAGATTTCTTATTTCTTCAGCAATTCTATTTACCCCGTGGGCTACACAAGTGCAATGAATTAAATTAGGATAAAAAATCTTTAAATTAACAGCAGCTTTTAACGTATATGCCGCAGCATCTGAAAGCATTAAAACTATTTTATTCACTGGTATAGGGTTGGGTAAAAAGAGGTTTGTTAAACTATCTTGTATAAATCGACTTATTGTTAAATTGTTTGTTTTTTCCAATTCTTTAACGGCAACTAAATAAGGTTTTCTCGCAAAGTTTTCGTTCAAAATTCCAATCAATAAATTAGCTATATATTCTTGTTCTCATGATCATTTTTCAGTGCGTCATTAATTATGACGTCATATACTGTATTGGGTGTGTCGAGACTTATTTCATGTAATTATTGACGAATCTGACAGATGCCACAATCGTACTTAGCCATAGGTGAAAAGCTTGTGGAATTAAACTAATTAGTAATTTAGTAGATTTGATTTTTACACAATATGTTAACATGTAGGTATTTTTTATAAAGGGGAATAAATAAGCCATGCTCTGGGATACATTCCCAAAGCTTGGAGAAGGGCAAGGGTGGCGTTTATTCCCAAACCAGGAAAAACAGATTACACCTTAGCAAAATCCTACAGGCCTATATAGGTCTGGATCCCGCGTATGAAAAAAAAGTTGATTAATAGCAAGCTGAAAATTTGTGAATAGCTTAAGGGTGTCTAGTCGGATAAACTTTGATATATGGGAATACTGGAACAGGGGCAGTTTTAATTGTGGAACAGGTTAAAAATTTGGAACGGTCAGACCACGAAAACGGCACATTTATTTTGTCCGACAGAATAGACTTAAACTCTCCGAACAGAGATTAAACTCTCATGCAAAAATCAGACTGCAATTTATCACCTGTCATAATTCCTGTCATTTGATATATTCTACATGTTCCACTCATTAAAACGCCCATTTGGTGATAAATAGCAGTCTGATTTTTGCATGAGAGTTTAATCTCTGTTCGGAGAGTTTAAGTCTGTTCTGTCGGACAAAATACATGTGCTGTTTTCGTGGTCTGACCGTTCCAAATTTTTAACCTGTTCCACAATTAAAACTTCCCCTGTTCCAGTGTTCTCATATATCAAAGTTTGTCTGACTAGACACCCTTAAGCTATTAACAAATTTTCAGCTTGCTATTAATCAACTTTTTTTTCATACGCGGGATCCAGACCTAATAAGTCTGACCTCATTCATGTTAAAAACCATGGAAAAAATCTTGAACGAAAACATCAAGAAAAACAATTTAAATGAAAATCCACTGCACCAACGGCAATGGGCGTATCAGGCAGGGAAATCAGGTGAAGCCGCCCTGCACAATCTAGTGTCGGAACTCGAAAGGAGTCTGCATCAAAAAGAAGTCGCCCTTGCGGCATTTTTAGATATAGAAGGTGCATTTGATAATACCTCAATCGAGTCTATACAAAGCGCACTGGTGAGGAAGAAAATCAACAACACAACATGCAAGTGGATTATTCAGATGCTTCAGAGCAGAATAATATCCACAGATACGCATGAAGATACCATAAATCTGAGGGCAACTAAGGGATGCCCTCAAGGCGGTGTATTGTCACCGTCATTATGGAACATAGTTGTCGATGATCTGATTCATGGGCTAAGCGCCCAAGGAATCTGGGTCCAGGGTTTCGCAGATGATATCGTGATAGTAACTAGGGGAAAATTTCCCAGCACTGTTGCGTATCAGATGCGATATGCCCTTCACTACATAGAGAACTGGTGTCTGAAAGAGAACCTCTCCGTGAACCCTTCTAAAACTAAACTGGTAGCCTTTACAAATAAGAGGAAGCTTACTGGACTGAGTGAGCTGAAATTATTTGGAGAGGTACTGGAAAGAACCAATGAGGTTAAGTATCTAGGGGTAACCCTGGATTCGAAACTCAATTGGAATACTCATATTACCAATATAACCAATAGGGCTAAGCGACTCTTCTGGAACTGCAGACGAGTTGTAGGTAAAACCTGGGGATTGAAACCAAAGGTGATATGTTGGTTGTACACATCAGTGATACGACCGACAGTTACTTATGGGTCAGTACTCTGGTGGAGAAAGACGGCTTTGCAATCTTGTGTGACCACTCTCACCACCCTACAAAGACAAGCGCTTCTAAATATAACAGGAGCCTTGAATAGTACAGGAACGGCTTCATTAGAGGCTATCACAGGTCTCCCTCCGCTGGAATTGTATATTTCGGCGGTAGCCTTTATGACCATCCTGAGGCTCAAAGCAAACAATACTTGGAGGCCAAATTATGTATTGAATAGCCACACAAACATTACTGGGACTATACTTGAGGAATACATCTTTATGATGAACTTAGATATGATGACACCAGAACTAATCTTCACTGAGAAGATTAACACAATTATACCATCTAGAGAACAAAAAGTCCCAAACATTAATGGAGACTTAATATGGTTCACTGATGGATCTAAAACTGCCCATGGTACTGGATCAGGAGTCTTTGGGCAAACATGTAACTATAATAAATCTTACAGCCTAGGTCAACATACAACGGTGTTCCAGGCTGAAGTTTTTGCTTTGGTGGCCTGCATTGATGAAATAATTGATGAGGACCCTAAAGCTAAGAGAATCAACATTTACACAGATAGCCAATCGGCTATTCTGGCTGTAAAGAACCCTCTCACCAAATCAAAACTGGTGAGAAACTGCAAAGATCTCCTCAATAACCTGGCAAAAGACAACAAAGTGTCTTTAATATGGGTGCCGGGTCATGAAGGGGTGCATGGGAACGAACGAGCAGATATGTTAGCGAAACAAGGCTCGAGAAAAACTTTTGAAGGCCCAGAACCTTTCTGTGGCATCACTAAAGATGCTATGAAAAACGAGGTTCAGAAATGGCTGATAAAGAATCATCAAAATAAATGGAGAACCACTCAAGGGCAAATCCAGACTAAAAAAATAATCAAGAATATTGATAAAAAACTCTCGAACAGTTTGATGAACCTCAATAAACGAGAGATCAAAACGGTCACTGAAATGGTGACTGGACATTGTCGTTTAAGAAATCACCTATACAAACTAGGTAAGGTGAATGAACCATGGTGCAGAAAGTGCGAAATGGAAGAAGAAACTGCCATACACATACTATGCTATTGCAGTGTGCTAGGTGATGTAAGGCAGAACTTCACTGGTCAAATGAGGTTTGAACCAGAAGAGATCTTAAAACTACCAATAAGAAAACTGTTGGCCTTCGTTGAGGCCACAGGACTTATTAAAGTTTAAGGAGAAGAACAGGGTTTGGTACAAAGGTCTTATGACCAAGTGCCAGAGACTAACGAGTCTCGCCTGAGTTAAGAAGAAGAAGAAGAAAGGGGAATAAAATTAAAAAGTAAACAATATTGTTAATTAAATTTATAAATATGGAAACATTAAAAAATGACACAAAACTGTCCATAAACTGTGTTTTTATCTTCTTCTCTAGGTGCTGTCTCCGCTTCAAAAGTTAGCAATCATCAGAGAGATCTTTATTTCTGAAACAGCGGCTCTAAATAATTCATTGTTATTACATCCAAACCAGTTCCTAAGGTTCTTCAGCCATGAGTTACGTCTCCTTACTATGGATCTTTTTCTTGCATAATGACCTGGAGTATTAGATATACATCTCTCATCACATGTCCCATATATCTCAGTTTTCTTCTTATTTGTGAGTTCTCGTTCCTTATGCGTAAGTCTCATTACCTCCACGTTAGCTATTCTATCTACTCATGAGATATTTAGCACTCTTCGGTACAAATCGAATGTCTCTAGTCTCCTCACGCCAATTACTAACTTTTAACGAACTAAATTCTAAACCAAAACACAAAATAATGCACAAAGACGTTGTGAAACACAAGTGAAGTCGAAATTTCAAAATGACAGGTACACAAAATACTGACCTGAATAATAACCGTCACTTGACTCTTTGACACTTCTAAAAAATGGCCAAAATGGACGAAGTTTTTGTCAAATGTTCGTAATACGTGTATTTGATTGGCTAGAAAAAACGCGCATTCTAAATATCAACGAATCAAAAGTAGGTTAGGAATAAACATCTTATGTATATAACCATTGTAATGCTGCATTATTTTTGTGTTTAATCACGGAGCTACCGCTTTTTCCGTCTCATCTAACTTAATGCATTAGAGAAAAATCGAAAAACTGTGACGCACTGAAAAATGATCATGAGAACAAGAATACCTGCCGCATACATCTGTCGTTTCATCCACGATAATATACAAAAAATTGCCCTCTAACTCCCGCTTAATTTTTGAAATACATTCCACATAACATTTTTCCACAGTATGTTTTCTCAATGTACTTTCGTCCGGTAAGGATTTATTAAGATATTTTTCGAAAAAGAATTTAAAACTAGGGTTATTAACTTTATATAGAGGAATGTTGGATGCAATCATCATCTGGCATAAATCAAATTTAAATGCGTCTTCTTCCTTTTTTTTGAACTGCTTAAACTATCCCGCAGAGATATTTGGGCTAACTTAGAGGAATTTAATTTTTCCAAATTACGTTTATGAAGTGGGGTTCCACAATGCTGGTCAATAAAGTACTTTTTTCTACTTGAAATCTGAGAATTAAAAAAAAAATAATTAGAATTCTAAAACCGCTTTAGAATTTAGTTATGTTGTGGGACGAGAAAAAATAAAACTTACCGATTTGCCGCATGGTTTACAAAATGCTCCATCTCCTTCTAGAGAAAGTTCCGAATAAGGTGCGATCCATAGCCTTAATTTAGATGTCATCTTTTCACACAAATGTCTAAAACGTTTTAAAACTTGTTCTTTGCTTTTCGGTATACGCAACAAAACTAAACTAGGATATAGCAATTTGTGACTAAACTCTGATACAGTAACCGACTGTACAACTGATAATAAACTAATAAAGCTTAGGGATTTCCAAATAGTTAACCCTCAAGTCTCGATCAGGTACATTTTCCTAGAAATCTGTTATATAAACAAACCATTGATATTTTATTATTGACCCAAAATTTTATTATAGAATGGTTTAGTAATAGAATAATATCATGGGTAGTACCATGAAATTTTAAAAAAGGCACAAATAGGCGGAATTAACGAAAAAAGGCAAAAAGTGCAAAAAACAATTATAATGAGCAAAATAGGCAAAAAAAGGCATTTTGCCTATAATCCGAGCTTTAGTTATAACTTTATTGTAGTTGTGATCACAAAGTGACGTCACAATTGCAGTTTTTTTGAAATTCTAAACATCTGTGCTCTCACTATCAGTCTAGTTTGATCAAATTTTTTGTATTGAGTTGTCTAACTTGTTTGTACTTTATTTAAAATTAAAATTTTTCATTATTATCCACAATGAACACTCAGGATGTGACGTCACTAACTGTCACTTTCAGTTTGCTCAAACCAGTTTGATCAAATTATTTGATGGTGGGACGCGGTCTTTAGGCAACTCAATACAAAAAATTTGATCAAACTAGACTGATAGTGAGAGCACAGATTTTTAGAATTTCAAAAAACTGCAATTGTGACGTCACTTTGACGTACTTCCTCAAGTACGTCAGGTTTGATCAAATTATTTGATGGTGAGACGCGGCCTTTATAAACGTCTAAAATACCATTACATTACATAGTTTCTCACCTTTAGACGTATCAGAGGTATGACAACTGTCACTGTGAGAGTAGAATTTTATAAAATACTCCTATCACAGACGTCTACAGGTGGAAAACTATGTAATGTTAATTAATACGTTTATAACGATAATTTCCACCTCCACTAGTTTCATCTCTTTTTGTTCCGCAATGTATTATGTTTTCCATCTTTTGAGCTTTTTTGCCGGTTATTAGCGTGTTCATCACTGTATACCAAAAACCTACTAAAAAATATTGCCTACTAGAATTTAAAAAAAATATATCAAAAATCTATCCAAAAAGTAGAAATCTGCTGAATGTGGCAACGCTGTTACAAAATAAAAACAACTGTCCACTGTCCAATTCTAGGGCCGGTCTTTTCACCTCCGAGTAACTATTTATTGGGAAGTTTATCCGGCAGATTACATGTAAATCTGTCAAATAAACCTCCATAACTTTTATTCGGAGGTGAAAAGACCGGGCCTAGGTATATTTTGAATTTCATTTACATTTATATAGATAATCTACCAAGCGAAGTGAGGTTTTTCATTGACTGTCTTAAACTCAATGATGTATAAGTTGTATAATATGATGTATAAGTAGTATAGGTACAATATATATACTTTTCAAATTGCCCGCCAAATGCAGAGAACTGTCAATTGTCTAGAAGCTCCGAAGCAAAGTATTTGGTTTTCTCTAGACGCAAGTATAAAATGGAAGTCAAACAAGGCAGTAGCGAGAAAACATGTAAAATAGAAATAGAGTATAATGATTTGGATGATGCTCCTTTGGATGGCTTTAAATGTGAAATTAAGGATGAATCTAATAGGCACGACACATATGATTCTTTGGATTTAAAGAAATGTCCCATAAATACTGAAATAGAAAAACATGGAAGTAAACTCGACCCATTTGTAGAAGAGGAAAAAACTGAAAAAGGTTAGTATAAAATATTTAGTACAGTAAAACCTCAATATAACGGACTTAGGATATCATCATCATCAATGGTGCTACAGCCCTATCGAATAGTGATGTTGATTAATGTTACTTTCAAGTATTCCTTACAAATCGTTTTTGTATAAAGTAATTATTTACAGTATTCCTTACTATGATTACTTTTGTATTTGAGTACCAGTAATCATATCGAGAATCGTATTTCTCAGCATCACACAACACTTTTTTCTAGTTTCTCAGTAGGTAGGTATTTTCATAAATGAGGGGGTGGGGGGTATTTTGTATAGGTATTCTGATATAACAAGGACCTTCACCAATCTGTTTAAGGGATAAAAATGATTTGATTACTATGATTACTTTTGTTACCTTTGTATTTGAGTACCGGTAATCATATCGAGAATCGTATTTCTTAGTAGGTGGGTATTTTGTATAGGTATTTCGATATAACAACGACCTTAACCAATCTGTTTAAGGGATAAAAATGATTTGATTACTATGATTACTTTTGTTACTTTTATATTTGCGTACTGGTAATCATATCGAGAATCGTATTTCTCAGTAGGTATGTATTTATTTTGTATATAGGTATTCCGATATAACAACGACCTGTTTAATGGAGAAAAATGATTTGATCTGTAAAATCTAAAATGCCCGGCTTTATTTTTATTTTCATTCTGTGAATTATCTACTATCTAATCTACATCAGCAAATCACGTAGATGTAGATAAAAATATAGGGTTCTCCCATTCGAACTTTGTTATTAACATACATTACATATTTTATGTATACCATTATACCTCCCTTTCATCATTATACATGTCTCATCTTTTATCTTCTCACCTCACCCTCACACCCTTAAAACGCTTCATACTGATAACGATATTCGATAACACTCATAAAATACCGGTCACATCCATTACTCACTGGGATACGATTGGTAGAAAATAATCAAGTGTACTAGTTGTAGATACAATAGTCGTTACTCGCTCTGATACAATTGGTACGAAGTAATCAGAGAAATCAAAGTATAGTATCTCTGTATAGTAATTGTTACTTTTGGTATTTGTAAGTAAAGAGTACTTTGTAACTAATAGATACTTTTTCAACATCTCTACTATCGAAGAGCCTCAACCTTCCCAAGTCTATTATGCCAGTCTGTCCTATCTATTGCCAGTTTGCTGCATCTATTTTTCTCCCATCCCCATCTACACCATCCTTCCATCTGAGTTTTGGCCTACCCCTATTTCTACTTCCCACAGGTTGTGACATAAGGATTCTTCTAGGAGGGTTGTTCGGCTGTGATCTTCTTTCATCTTTAGGGTGAGTAAAGAGCATAAAGATATTTTTATTCATACCAAAAATGAGTACCTAATTCTCACAACAAACTTTACAAAAGACTACCTACTCAAGCCAAGTATCCACTTCTGATTTTTATTCTTACCACGTGGAGTATGTCCTCCAATGCTCATTTTACAATGTTATAATCAACTAAAGCTTTGAATTATTAGTTACGCTAACTTTCGGATAATCCGAACTTTTAGGAATCTGAACAGGCTCTCCCCCCATTAGTTCGGATTTGCGGGATTCTACTGCATTTAGTTTATATTTTAACTACAGTTTATTTTTTAAACAACATCATTTTCCCTTCCCTATCCTTGATTGGTCGATTAGGTTCATATCGCCTAGTGAGAACAATAGTGGCGAAACTAGAAAATTAACGTTTTTGAGTTAAGTCCATCAATCGACATCTAAATATGCCCTCTTTTATGTGCAATATCGGCTAACCATTATTTAATTTCCTTATTACTAGAGGGCGCCTACAAGTCTTTATGGTATTGTGAATTTGTCAAATATTTTGATGCATTAACGACGAAAGCACACCAAACTTAATATCAATACTGGCGAATCTGTAATTACGCCGTGCCTACATGTATTTGAAATATTAGATATTTTATTCAAGATAGTAGTACAATGTGCAATAGTGGCGAATAATCACTTTTGTCTGTGTGGTCGTTTTTGCTTTTGTGTTTTTTTTATAAAACTTCTTACAGAGAAACTCAGTTTCAGTCGTTCTTAGGTACTTAGAAATAGCAAATCAAGAAAGCGTCTATCCACTTTGGATCAGTATTGTTTAATTCCACACTATCGAGAACCAATATTCATTTCTAAAAAGAAGTCTTACAAAATAAATCAATTCCTTCTACCCGCAATCATTTCTTTAGTATTTTGAAATACGAAACATACTTGAGTGAAATGATGAATTTAATTTTACTATTCATAGTTCTTTTGCTTACTTTTATCTTTTATCATGTTTATCGTTTTCATAATTATTACTTAAGATCTTATTTTGTTATGTTTCTATTGTACTTTAGTTTCATTTTGCTCATAACTGGTGTGTACAATAAAATATTTTATTTGATGCGTTTAATTTATTTTTAAAAGTAAATTTTTTTAATTATTTAAAACAGAAACTAAACTGTTGCAGTATAGTAGTATTAAAGTATAGTGGCGAAACATCAAATTAAACATTTTCGATAATGCAATAATGGCGTAACGCAGAAAAAAAATAAAAAATAAATACGATATCCATCTTTTCTTCAAATAAAATTACTTCTACTAATTGGTTTACATATCTAGAAAGCACATTATTAGAAAAATTTTGCAAAATGATTACCTATAAGTCAGTTATACTGTTTAGCAGTTTCATCAAAACTTCAAATACGATTATCTCTAAATGTTCATTTTGAAGTTTCGTCACTATTGTTCTCACCAGGCGATATAATAGTTTTGTTTTATGGTAGGTTTACTTAGGCGTTAATTTAAATAATGTTGCTGGCTAAATGGGCATAGCTCCCAAAGGCCATAAAAGAAGAAGAAAAAACATTAAACAAACAAAAATCTTACATAATCTTCTATATAACAATATGACTTTGACACTTATAGGTACTAAAAATAGTTATCTTTGTTTCACACTCCAGACAAAAAAACAGTGTAGCCGGTAGTTGTAGTAAATACATACAACATGGCAACAGCGCTTTCCCGCTAAACTTAACGGTAACGAAAAAATTAATATATGAAGAAAAATTTGCTGTATTTGTTTGCTGGTGGGTTATGATGTCAACAAATCTATGACGTGCATGAATAATAATTGTTTGACTTTTATTTATTTATTTTGCTCAACAGGTCATGTAGGCCCTGGGCATGATATACATTACATTTTTTTTACTATACATACAATATACAATATTTGTATATTAAAAATACATTATATAAGTAAATATATTATATAGCTATCATTTTACAATTCATGGACCATTATTGCCAACTCTTTGTTTGTTCTTCTTCTCCATCCCATTTGTGTATTTATGCCTCCGTAAATTGATCGGAGAATTTTTCTCTCCCATCTTTCTAATCTTTCATCATCTGCCTTTCTCAAAGCAATAATTCAGCTACATATACAACCGTAGCTCTAATCACTGTCTTGTAAATTCTTTATTTTGATTTTCTTGAAACAGACTTAGACATCATTAAGAATCTCAGCATTCCGTATTTCTGGTTGCCTTTTGTAATTCTGGATTCCATTTTTTTTTATCTTTATGTCCATTTTCCTTTACTTTCACACCAAGCTAGGTAAACTTTTCCACTCTGTCAAAACTGTACGTATATGTAATCTTTCTCCTCTTGTATTTTTATAAACTCTTCATTGTCTTGCTGTGTATTAGATACCTACCCATTACCATGTATTTCGTTTTCTTTTCATTTAACTTCAGGCCAAAAATATTTGCTTTTTTTCTATCTTCTCTTTGATTTTGCTAACTTTGTTAGATCATTTGCGAAAGCAATACATTGATGTTAATTTTTAATATGGTGTGTTCCATTTTTATGCTGCAATTCCTCATTATTACTTCAAGAACAAGATTGAACAACGTGGTTGACATCGGGTCACCTTGCCTGAGTTCTTGTTTGATTTTGGAGTCCTCTGAGACGTTTGTCCACACTACTTCACTTTTGTTTGACTTTTAGTTTATAGTGTTTTTAGTACAAAATCAAGATTGGCAGGTCAAAATTTCTGATGTAAGAGCACTGTCAAAACATTAGAATGTGACTTCATCATGGCCACGTTAATGTCATTACTTGTCAGATATTGTCTTTGTTTTTGTTTACTGTACAAATAATATCTCTAATTCTTTATTCTAATTAATGATGTCAATCGGTTTTCATTTCTTGCCGAAATATATTAATAATACGCCGAAATATTTGTAATGTTAATTAACATAAATAAACATCAACTTTAAAATTGACATTTCTCTAGCCCAGCTATACGACACCCACACGGAACTGCCCGAACTTGCAAAAGTGTCAACATGGTATTATAATAA
This sequence comes from Diabrotica virgifera virgifera, assembly GCF_917563875.1. Classification (NCBI taxonomy): domain Eukaryota; kingdom Metazoa; phylum Arthropoda; class Insecta; order Coleoptera; family Chrysomelidae; genus Diabrotica; species Diabrotica virgifera. Next base: position 176,574,847 of record NC_065451.1, read on the forward strand.
GAAAAACGTAATCGCGATTACATTGAGAATTTTATAATTATTTTGTTTAAATAACCAAAAACATGTTTTATCCAGATTTAGCCATACGGCTCACACACTCCCTCTAAGGGGAAAATTGACTCATCCCAGATACCTATGGTATCAAAAGGATTGAGCTCTGGTGGGACTCTTTCCGTGTTATCGAGCCCTAGGTGACTTGGAATGCAGGTGTATCTCCCAAAAATTTTCGTACACTTCTGGCCGTCGCAAGTAGTACAGCTTTCTGCATGGTCTTATAAAGATGTTCATTTAGACCCAGCTTTTTTATGCTTTCGAGGAGGGTCTTCGGAATGACTCCAGTAGTAGACATAATAATCGGTATCGTCTGGGTACTTTGCATTCTCCATTGCCTTCGTATTTGAATTTCTAGATCTCTGTACTTGGCAATCTTTTCAGTAAATTTACTTCGTAAATTATTATTGTTAGGTATCGCCACATCGATTAGTGTTGTTTGTCTTGTTAATTTATTGACTAATACGAGATCTGGTCTATTATGTGCCACTGTTTGGTCTGTGAGCACAGTGCGGTCCCAGTATAGCTTGTAGTTGCCATCCTCAAGCATACTCTCAGGGACGTATTGATAATACGGGAGATGGTCCGTTTGGAGAAGTCCCAGCTTGATAGCTATCTCTTGATGAAGGATTTTTCCCACTGCGTCATGCCGTTCCTTGTATTCAGTTGCAGCAAATGCCTGGCAGCCCCCTGTAAGATGTTGGATGGTTTCTTGGGCTTGACATCCATATCGGCATCTGTCGTTTTGAACCTGAGGGTCTTTGATGATATATTTCAGGTAATTTCTTGTTGGTATAACCTGATCCTGAATGGCCAGTAATGAACATCCGTTTCAGGAAACATCTTTCCTGATGTCAACCAGTAGTTCGACGCTATATTGTTGACATAATCTTGGCTGACCTCATTGGGATGTCGCCCGTGCAGAGGTTTACCCATCCAGGCGCGCACTTTTTCGTCCTTAGTAAAAACAGAAGAAAAAAGAAGAAGAATTTATTCAAAATTAGGTAACCCTAATATACAGTTAAAATTGAGATATTTTATAATATGTCTATACAATTTAAATTATTTGACAATAGAAAAGTGTTATTAAGATACAATATCCAAGTCATAATAATAAAAATAAAACAAAAAAACACTTAAAATATTCCATTACAATACAATCATTAAAAATAAGTTGGTAAGTAAGGTGGTTTATGCACATTTCTGGTTCCCTCAGTTTGATCGGTGTTGTGTCATCTACTGCGCAGATAGCGCGGTGTAGAGTAGATGTCTCAGCCTGCAACTGAAAATAAGTTCTTAAATTAGCAATTTGTCTATCTAATTGCTTACCTATATCCATAAGTCCATGTTTTATTATTAATAATAATAAAATGTTTTTATAATAATAACATGTTTTATTATTAATAATATAAATTTTATGAACAGTTGTCTATCAAGTCTCTTAGTGATTAGACGTGTTTGATTTAAAAGTCGATTCACTAATTGCCGCAAAAAATACACAGTTTGTTTACCTTTTACTCATTTATTTGGTTAAGTTTTTTGGATTTCTACAAGTAAGTCGATTCATTACTTAATTTATCCTGGGAAATTATACTTAAAAATCCGACTTTTGTCTGGGACGGATGTCGGGAACTTCACCTGGCGGCGGGAAGCCGCCGCGATCTTCAAATATAAGAATCAAGGATATCAGGGTTCTGGATGGCATGGAACTCGACGATTCAAATGTAAATATTAATCAAGATGGTTTTCGCGGATTTACAGAAGCCGATAAGAATAATATTGCAACAGGGGACAAAAATCAAGTTTTTCCAGCAGATAATGATAAAAATAAAAGCTCATTAACAACAACAGCAAGTAATTTAGACCAGCCAAACCAGTCTTTCAAACGCGATATTTCCATTAATAATCGATTTACGTCAAGAGATACAGGTCCGTACTTAATTTTTGTGGAACACGAAGTTTTGAATGTGGGAAGATTGCATCCAATGAGACTTGGTGAAAAACTGTTAGCACTTTCGGAATACGAAAAATCGATCTTAGAAATTAGTAGCGTGGGTCGTAATAGACTTAAAATTGAAGTTAATTCAGGGTTAGTTGCGAACAAATTAGTGAAAAATTCGGTATTCAAAGACAATAAACTGATAGCTTATATCCCCTCACATTTAACTGAAAAAAAAGGTATTGTGAGATCGGTCGATACATATCTGACTGAAAATGATCTTGTTAAAGTTATAAAATCAGAGTGTTCTGTTCGTAAGGTGCAAAGAATGTTTCGAAAAGTAATAAAAGACGGAGTGATTGAAAAAATCCCCCGTCAAATGATAATTGTCACATTTGCAGGGAACAAAATTCCCCAATTTATTTATATAAATAAAGTGAGATGTCCTGTAGACACGTACGTTCATCCTGTTATGCAGTGTTACAATTGTCTTCGTTACGGTCACTCTGCATCTCAATGTAAAGGAAAAAAGAAATGCCGAAACTGCGGCAAAGAAAATGATAACGAATGCACTCAATGTGATAACTTCTGCATTTTTTGTAACTCTAATTCTTACAACTCGACAAATCGAGATTGTTCAGAGTATAAAAAACAAAAACGAACTAAGGAAGCAATGGCACACCTTAATATTTCTTTCAAAGAGGCTGAAAAAGTTATTGACAGTCCTGCCTACACTAGTATTGTTCAAAAAAACAGATTTGCTCCGTTACTGTCATCCACTACTGAATTCCCTTCATTAGTTTCCAGGCCAAATACCTATTCCAATATTGCTCAAAGCTCATCAAAACATTTGCCTTCCATTGCAAATATTTCAAATACTGCAGCTTCTACTAGAAAAAAAAAAACGAAAAATACACCCATCGTTTCCTACGCTTATTACCGCTCCAAGGGAATTTAGCTTTTGTGCTAGCCCCGTATTCCAGTTCGGAAACTATAATAAAAATGTATCTAAAAATAACGATGAACATCTTAAAAATGAATTCGCTACTACTTTGAAGGATTCAATCAATAATTTCTTTTCAGACATTCCTGCTCGAAACCCTGCGATTAATAGTTCAGTTCCCTCTATACAAGATGTAGAAAATATAATTAACAGCGTGATTAAACATTTCTTTACCTGATATGGCCGGTTTAAAAATTGTCCAGTGGAACGCTAGATCAGCGTACTCTAATAAAAACTCTATTACGCAACTTTTTACAGAAGAACACTTTGATATAGCTCTTATTTCGGAAACTTGGTACAAACCTAAGTATGAAATGTCCTTACAGGGATTTAATATTGTTAGAAAAGATAGACGTAATAAACGAGGTGGAGGTGTTAGCATAATTATCTCTAATAATATTAAATACAATAATATAGTATTCAACCAAACATTTAATAAAAATATTGAAGTTTCTGGCATTGATATTGATGTCAATGGCACCAAAATATCTGTGGTTAGTATTTATCGTCCAGGTAGCATTGCAGTCACAGTGAACGACTATGTTTCTCTTTGTCAACAAATTCCGCATAATTTTATTATTGGTGTCGACTTTAACGCCCATCATGGAGCCTGGGGCTCTATAAACAATGATCATAGCGGTAACATACTCATGGAAGCTTTAGAATACTTCGACAACTTTATCATTGCAAATGAAGGATCTCCTACCAGAGTATCTGCCCCTGGCTCTCCTCCATCATGTGTTGATCTTACCCTCATTTCGTCCAACTTTAGCTCACAATTCTCTTGGTCTGTTAAAGCAGATACGTATGGCTCTGACCATTATGCTATCACATTTGTGTTACAACAACTCAGAATTGATAATATTAATATTACCCCCATTCATAAATGGTCTATGCGAGAAGCTGATTGGGCATTGTTTCAAACAAAAATTGATAAAGATTTCTCCGAGATTCCGCTTTTCAACAATACTAACGAAATGATTAACTTTATCACCAATTCAATGACATCCTCGGCGGATTCAGCTCTTAAAAAAACTTACCCCTTCTCTCCCAAAAAGGCTCCTCATCCCCCTTGGTGGGATGAGGAATGTCAACAGTTAGTTACCCAAAGGAAGGAAGCTTACAAAACGTACAAGCGCAATATGATAACTTCAAATTATATCAATGTAAAAAAATAGATGCTCTCTGCAAAAGAACCTTCAAATTGAAAGCCAAACAGGCTTGGGCAGACTATTGTACTCAACTTAATAGGAATTCAAATCCCTGGGAAATTTGGCGCCGGATTAATAGATTTCAAAAGAAGAAAAATGATATCCAACCATGTGAAGAAGATGAGGCGGAAATACTTTTTCATAAATTAGCTCCAAGTTTTGTTAGTCCTTACATTCACTACACACCCACCAGTAATCATGATCATTCTCTTCTAGCCCCAGTTACACTAAGAGAGTTAGAACTTAATATCAAATCGTCAAAACTTACTGCTCCAGGCTTAGATGGCATCAATTATATGATGATTAAAAAGCTCCCTGACTCGGCGAAACACTTTCTTTGCAAAATATATAACAATATACTTTCAGGAGATACGGATTACCCCTCACTAAAACAGTGTCAAATTATTCCTATTCCTAAGGTCAGTGACAACAAAGCTCTGCGACCCATTTCTCTAATGTCTTGTGTATTAAAAACTTTGGAAAGAATTATCAAACTCAGATTAGAATGGTGGTTAGAAAATAATAACATCCTCCCCCAATCCCAGTTTGGTTTTCGGCGAGGTAAAGGTACTCTCGACTTTGCAGCCAATCTTGCAACGGAAATTCAGTTGGCTTTTTCAGAAAACCATTATTCAGCTGCCTTATTTTTAGATATCTCTAGTGCTTATGAAAGCGTGCTGTTGGATTGTTTATATGAAAAGTTAACATACATCCATATACCACCACAATTTGCATTTGTTCTTATTAATAAATATGTTCCTCAGACGACAGATCTTTATAAAATGCAATACAAATACTCTAGGTCCTAGAGAGGTTAACTCGGGTCTGCCACAGGGGTCGGTGTTGAGCCCGCTTCTATTTAATATCTATACCCTCGATGTTCACAACCTTGGTATGAACGCAAGAATTTTACAATATGCTGACGATTTTTCTATATACACTACTCATAAAAACTACTCTCAATGTGTTAGTAATCTTAAGTATATAGTGCATTGCTGCTTTAAATACTTTCCTGAGCAGGGATTTGAAATATCACCTCATAAATCTGCTATTGTATTTTTTACCAGACACCAATTGCCAGAACTTAATAGCCTTACAATTCAAAATCACACTATACCTGTTTGCAAAACATACACATATTTGGGTATCACATTTGATTGCAAACTGACCTGGTCCGATCACATATCAAGATGCATTAAGAAAAGTGAAAAAAGTGTTAATATCCTAAGAGCAATTAACAGATATCATTGGGGCGCTGACCCTAACATTAACTTGATTTTCTACCGAGCGTACACTCGATCTATCCTAGATTATGGTTGTTTCTTGTATGGATCAGCCACTAATTCCAGACTTTCACAAATAGATAGGGTACAGTTCAAGGCTCTACGCATTGTTCTTGGTGCATTTTAATCCACTCCCACAGCTGCTCTCCTTGCAGAGTGTGGCGAACCCCCCATACAACTTCGACGACAGTTACTAGCTGAAAAATTCGTCGTTAAACAAAAACGATTTACACACAACGACCTTATTAAAAATTTAGGCATCTTAACTGCATATAGCTACACTAATAAATACTGGCACAACAGAAACTGTCCCCCTCTAGCTGATGCATTTGCAACAGTCTCAAACATCGAACTACGTGATGATTCTGGTTTGCCGTTCTTCACGGCTAAATTCGATATATGTTTTACACAACCAAATATTATTTTTCCAGAATATAATGATAACCCAGCAATTAATAACATATCTATGCAAATAGAATTAGAGAAATTAGGTAATGTACATAAATTTTTTACAGACGGATCCAAATCCCCTACTGGAACAGGATGTGCAGTGTACAGGGAAAACACAAACGAAAGTTTGTTGTTTAAACTAAACAAAAACTCTACAATCTTTGCAGCAGAGGCACTTGCTATATTTAAGGCTTTGGATTGGGCAAACAATTCACTGCTACCCTTGTCAAACTTGGCTATAATATCGGATTCGAAATCTGTTTTATCAGCTCTGGTGTACCCGGATACCTCCATATACAATAACTCAATAATCGTGGAAATTTTGACAACTTTAAGAGCCTTAGATTATAAACAGATAAATACATTCTTCATATGGGCCAAAGGGCATTCCTCCATAACGGGAAACGAAACAGCTGACAAACTGGCAAAAAGAGCTATCACTGATGGCAAACAAGCCCCCGAATTAACGCTACAAGACGCATTATCTATATGTAAGCAAAACTTAAGAACTAAATGGGCAGACAAATGGACAACAATTAGATCTAACAATGCATTTCAGTACTGCACGCTTTTTCTAAACACTTCCTTCTACAAAGCTTGCTAAAAGAAGCCATCCCAATAGAAAAATTAACACCAAATACATTAGGTGCCTCTTTGGACACGGAGCAGTCAACTCCAAGCTTTATAAGATGAAATTGGCCACATCCCCCCGCTGTGACTGCAGTGACAGTTTTGACGACTTTAATCACTGGATTTTTCAATGCAGTCATAATTCTAATGCCACCTCTTACCTTATTACGGAACTAACTAAACTAAAAATCCCGTTTCCTCAAAATTATCTTTCCATTATGCTGGAGTGCATCCATAATCCCGAAGTAAGAGCTATTTTTTGTAACTTTTTGGGTCGTACGAGGAGACGCTTATAATTTCCTCAACTTTTAGGTCTGTATCAACCAATCCAAATTGTATTCAGTTAGGTATTAAATATATATGTATAGATTTGTAAAAACTGTATTTGTACCAAATAATTGTATTCAGTTACTGTATTTATATGTACAGATTTGTAAAAATTGTATTTGTACCAAATTGTGTTCAGTTATATGTATAGACTTTTAAATGTTATAAATTTTCGTGGCAAAACGGGTTCTTCCCAAAGCCAATAAACCAAAAAAAAAATTATGAAACAATCCTTTAAGTTAAATACTCCAGAAAATAATAGATACTTTTATTTAAATATATTAGACAATCGTACGCTACTGATATGACAGTTTTGTTGCTATATTTTTACTTCATTTCGTACACAATTTGATTCAAAATATATCTTTAAAACACTGTACTGTTTTTATAAATACATACCTACATATTAAATATTGCTTGATTTAAAAACTATTGCAATTATTGTTGTGTACCTATTGGGACCGTGCAAGTTCGGAAAAGCGACACCTGGTTTCTACGCTCAGCAACTTTATTCGCACTTTTAATTGTATTGGCCAGTTACGTTAGTCCTGGTTGCTGCATAATTGTCAAGGCCACAGCCCAAAAAAAGTTAAAAGAAGAAAAACTAAGACTGAGGTTATGTTATTAAAAAGTAAACGATTGTATGTAGTAAATAAAATTAATTATTAATGCAGTATTGCAAGCAAAATACAATTAATTAAATTTAATTTTTATATAATATTTGCATATCATATCAATATTGTGGAGCAACATATAATTTTTCTTCTTCAATGCCATTAGTTATGAAATATACGTCAATTTGACAATATGAATTATTTCAGAAAGTTTCAAGATTTCTCCGATATTTACGCACGATCGTTTCTCATATCCCCTCCAAGTACTTGCACACCGCGAATACTATTGTGTTTGTGTTTGTATTGAGAAACATGTCAAATCAAAATGCTTATTTAATAGATTATTTTGAACAAGAACTATATAATGGGATTCCCTTTTACCATTAATTGGAGAAGTAAGTTAAAGAATTTAGATTTCTTAGATTAGGTTTATTAGAAATAAGATTATTATTAGATTTAAAGATCAAAAAGTTTTCTTATGAATTTTAGCGTTTGCAGTACCTAGGTACTTAGTTTTGAAAATATTAAATAATCTTTAATGATTATACCTACACTATGATAATAGTATTATTAAGGCTAAGTACAAATAAATTAAGGCTATTAAGAATATAGTATTATTAAGGCTGTTTTATCGGTGCACCAAAACCTAGGGACAGTGTTTTCTCTGTTATTTACCGACAGAATGTCTCGAAATTTGGACACGTTATTCGAAATTATGTTGCCTTTAAAATGATGGTTTTACTTTTTTTTATTTTTTTGAAAATTCTGTTGAAAAATTAGATTATAATGTTTAACGTTCTATTATAACCAAACTTTTTACTCCCATCACTTGAAAGAGTTTTTTTTTCTGTAATCGTTGATTTTTTTTTTCACCTTTCTGTGTCCAGTAATAATCGAGAAAAGCGTGTTCCAACTTTGAAGAAAATTTGCTAAAAATATTGAAATCTAATAATGAAACGTGTAACGCAGCATTGGCGCTTAGTTTCATCGTTATCGCCTTCGTGACGACAAATCTCATGAACGTACGGTCAGTCGGTCAGTTCGCTTGAATTAGAATCCATTTCCAGTTATTCATTCTTGTATTTTCTTCATCAACTTGCTTAGTGTTTACAGTTTACAGTATTCTTAGTTATTTTGAAAACATTAAACTTATTTAGTTTACGGGTATTTTTAAGTACTTAATATATTATTAGTTTAGTGGTATAAGTTACAAGTTCTTTAGTTTACGCGTATTTTTAAGTATTACATTAGTTTAGGGATATAAGTTGACAAGATAAGAAATGAGTCCCAGGGTGTTTTAAAATAAGACAGAAAATTATACTACTATCCACGATTTGTGTTTTATTCATCAATTTGATACTTTTCTTATGTAACTGCAACCTATAAATATATTAAAATAATGTATATGTTACCGGCCAAACCCGATTTCAGGACAAACTAGTTTGGCCTAGGCCAAACTACTTTGTCCTAACCGCCTAGGATAAACTAGTATGACCTAGGTCAAACTAGTTTATCATATCACGCGTAGGCTAAACTAGTTTATCCTGATATAAATAAACACACTTCAGGCCAAACTAGTTTAGCCTAGGCCAAACTACTTTGTCCTAACCGCCTAGGATAAACTAGTATGACCTAGGTCAAACTAGTTTATCATATCACGCGTAGGCTAAACTAGTTTATCCTGATATAAATAAACACACTTCAGGCCAAACTAGTTTAGCTTAGGCCAAACTAGTTTATCCTGATATAAAGACGCACACTTCAGGCCAAACTAGTTTATCCTGATATAAAGACGCACTTCAGGCCAAATTAGTTTATCCTGATATAATAAAGATTCACACTTCAGGATAAACTAGTACGGCCTTCTTTTTATTCTTCTTGTAGTGCCTATCCGTTTCGGATGTTGGCGATCATCATGGCAATCTCTACTTTTCTCACTGCTGCTCTGAAAAGACTTGTAGTGGTTGTGTTGAACCACGTACGCAGATTTTTGAGCAAGGTGTTAAATGAAAGCTTATAATCCAAGGATGGTACTAAAAGTTAGGAATTTGACCTAGGCTCTCTGTCTGTCGGTCTGTCCGACCGCGAATATAACTGCTCCGTCACTATACCAGGTAGAATGACAAATGAGGTGTCAAATGAAAGCTTATAATCCAAGGATGGTACTAAAAGTAACAAAATTGACCTAGGCTGTCTGTCTGTCGGTCCGTCCGACCGCGAATATAACTGCTCTGTCACTATACCAGGTAGAATGAAAAATGAGGTGTCAAATAAAAGCTTATAATCCAAGAATGTTACTAAAGCCCACACTAGTTTGGCCTGAAGTGAGCGTCTAGAACCGGAAGTCCTACTTTATGGGAAACTTTATGGGAAATGGCTCTCTGTCAAATGCTCTGAAACTTAGGATTGTGGTAGTTCTTGATGTGTAGAACAAAAGACTCCAGGGACGCGTAGCTCCAAAAAATCATAGTTCTAAGATATAAGCCTCTGAAGATATAGGTATAGTGAGGACGTTTGAGTTGAAATAAATTCATTTTCTCGAGAATGGGAGACTCTGGAGATAAATTACGAATCAGGTCAATTTTTATTTTTAAATTATAATTTTTTGGCATATATATCATACTAGTGACGTCATCCATCTGGGCGTGATGACGCAATCGATGATATTTTTAAATAGGAATAGGGGTCGTGTGATAGCTCATTTGAAAGGCTATTTAATTCTCTATTCACTAATATAAACATCAACATAATCATTTATACAGGGTGCCCAATTTTTTTTTAATTAAATTAATTGAGACAAAAAGAAGAATGTATATAATTTATTTAATTCGAAATACATTTTACTGCTGTCAGAAAACAGAAAAAATGTTTATTTGATAAATAAATATTGTTTTTCGCTTAAATTCAATATTAAAGCTGCCACCCACCTACCTCTTAGCAGTTTGAACATTTAATTTAAGCGAAAGACAATGTTTATTTTTCATATTAACATTTTTTTCTGTTTTCTGACAGCAGTAAAATGTATTTCGAAATAAATAAATTATATACATTCTTCTTTTTGTCTCAATTAATTGAATTAAAAAAAAGTTTTGGCCACCCTGTATAAATAATTATGTTAATGTTTACGAATAGAGAATTGAATTACCTTTCAAATGAGCTATCACACGACCCCTATTCCTATTTAAAAAAAACACCGATTGCGTCATCACGCCCAGATGGATGACGTCACTAGTATGATATATACGCCAAAAAATTATTATTTCAAAGTAAAAATCGAGCTGATTCGTAATTTATCTCCAGAGTCTCCCATTCTCGAGAAAATGAATTTATTTCAACTCAAACGTCCTCACTGTACCTATAACTTCAGAGGCTTATATCTCAGAACTATAATTTTTTGGAGCTACGCGCCCATGAAGTCTATTGTTCTACATATCAAGGACTACCAGAATCCAAAGTATCAGAGCATTTGACTTAGAGCCATTTCCCATAAGGTTTCTGCGGGGTCCTTTCTCACCTTTAGTACCAGCCTTGGATTATAAGCTTTCATTTAACACCTCATTTGTCATTATATCTGGTATATTGATGGAAGAATTACATTCGCAATCGGACGGAAAGACGGACAGACAGCCTCGCTAAGATTTCTCACCTTTAATAACATCTTTGGATTATAAGCATTTATTTGACACCTCATTTTTCATTCTACCTGGTATAGTGACGGAGCAGTTATTTTCGCGGTCGGACGGACCGACGGACAGACAGCCCAGCTCAAATTTCTCACCTTTGGTACCATCCTTGGATTATAGTGTAGGCTAGGCCGTACTAGGCGAAGGATTTCCTGGCTGAAAAATCTACGTACGTGGTTCAACACAACCACTACAAATCTTTTCAGAGCAGCAGTGTGAAAAGTAGAGATTGCCATGATGGCCGCCAACATCCGAAACGGATAGGCACTACAAGAAGAAGAAGGCCGTACTAGTTTATCCTGAAGTGTGAATCTTTATTATATCAGGATAAACTAGTTTGACCTAGGCCAAACTATGTGACAAAAATGTGATAATTCTTTTTAAAATATTATCTACGATAAAATCAATCTAAAAAGGTATTCCCGACAAAACTAATTTGAACGGAGAATACATTTTGTTGTCATTAAAATACTTGTCCTCCGGCGCCACTGAGTAAAGATCGAATTGTCGGTCGCACTCCCTACTTCAAATCAATTTCAAGTAGGGAGTCACGTGTGTCTGACGTAAGCAGTCTACGAAAGTAAGTGATACGCCCACTTAACATTGCAATGTGCTTCAACTGATAAAACAGCCTTAATTAATATATTTCGGCATGTAATGAATACCAATTGACATCATTAATTAGAATAAATAATTATTATAAATAATATTTTTAAAGTAAACAAAAACAAAGGAAAATAATCTGACAAGTAATGACATAAACGTGGCCATGATGAAAAGTCACATTCTAATGTTTTGTCAGTGCTCTTACGTCAGAAATTTTGACCTACGTAATCTTGCTTTTGCAGTAAAAATACTATACTCAAATAATTACATTATAGTTGGTTTGGATTTTAGGATATCTTCAAAATGAAAATAAAATGGAGATTACGGAGAAACTCATTGAAGATTCGTCTTACCAAGGAAATGATGTGACTCGACATACTCAAGGGAAAACATTAAATAAAAATGTAACAGTTGTAACTGGCGATAGGTTTTATAAATGTGAAATTTGTTTTAAGCAATTTAGTAAAGCAGGTAATTTGAAACAGCATTTGAGAGTGCACACTGGGGAAAAACCTTACAAGTGTGAAATTTGTTTTAAGCAATTTAGTGTAGCATGTACTTTAAAACAGCATTTAAGAGTACACACAGGAGAAAAACCTCACAAGTGTAAAATTTGTTTTAAGCAATTTAGTCAAGCAGGTAATTTGAAAGAGCATTTGAGAGCGCACACTGGGGAAAAACCTCACAAGTGTGAAATTTGTTTTAAGCAGTTTAGTCAAGCAGGTTCTTTGAAACCACATTTGAGAGTGCACACTGGAGAAAAACCTCACAAGTGTGAAATTTGTTTTAAGCAGTTTAGTCAAGCAGGTTCTTTGAAAACACATTTGAGAGTGCACACTGGGGAAACTTCTCAGAAGTGCGAGATTTGTTTTAAGCAGTTTGCTCATACATATCAATTAACTGTTCACATGACAGTTCATACAGGAGAAAAACTTCACAAGTGTGAAATTTGTTTTAAGCAATTTCCTAGAGCATGTACTTTAAAAGATCATTCAAGAATACACACTGGAGAAAAACCTCACAAGTGTGAAATTTGTCTTAAACAATTTAGCGAAGCAGGTACTTTGAAAAAACATTTGAGGGTGCATACTGGGGAAAAACCTTACAAGTGTGAAATTTGTTTTAAGCAATTTAGTCAAGCAGGTGCTTTGAAAGGACATTTGAGAGTGCACTCTGGAGAAAAACATCACAAATGTGAAATTTGTTTTAAGCAATTTCGTACTGCAAGTGATTTGAAAATACATTTAAGAGTGCACACTGGAGAAAAACCTCACAAGTGTGAAATTTGTTGTAAGCAATTTAGTCAAGCAGGTCATTTGAAAGAACATTTGAGAATACACATAGGAGAAAAACCATACAAGTGCGAGATTTGTTTTAAGCAGTTTGCTTATAAATATCAATTAACTGTTCACATGACAGTTCATACAGGAGAAAAACTTCACAAGTGTGAAATTTGTTTTAAGCAATTTCCTAGAGCAGGTACTTTAAAAGAGCATTCAAGAATACACACTGGAGAAAAACCTTACAAGTGTGAAATTTGTTTTAAGCAGTTTAGTGTAGCAGTTAATTTAAAAAGACATTTAAAAGTGCACACTGGAGAAACACCTTACAAGTGAATCGCTTATTTGAGAAACCCCACATGTCCATAAATATGACAGTTTGACTTTTTTAGCTTAACAATATATTTTCATATAGACGCATAATTTAAAGAGAAATCACACATGTCCGACCCATATAATAGTTTCAGCACTAGTTTAACCCTGCTGTCCTGTTCGGGTCTATTTGACCCAAAAAATAATTTATTTCTTATTTTACAAATTATTACGCAGAGTAACGATTTGGTGTTTCGTGACTTTATTCACTAATATGAGGTCTTTCTATTGCATATGAGATAAACAATTTACTTCCTGATTTTTTTGATAAAAATGAAATTGTTACCTAGGGTACGTTCGGGTCAATATGATCCGCATATTTAAACCGTTAAAAATTTCCTGTGTATGTGTGTTTAGTTGGCAGTATTCTATATTGGCAGTACCTGTGTGTCTGTCAGCCGGATACGTCTCTAAATAAAAACAGGTTTCTGCAACCTAGAACTTGTAAAATAAACTGTAGTATAGCTGGACGATGTTGCAAACCAAATTATAAATATGACCAATATGGACTGACAGCATGGCTTTGGAACCAACTGGAAAGACATGAATAAAGTTGGTTTCCAAGAATACCTTGGTCTTTTAGTTTTAGCTCGAGTTTATAAGTCCCATGGTGAATCCAGTAAAAGTTTGTGGAATGAAGAAACGGGTCGTAGTATATTTCAATCAACAATGTCGCTTGATATGTTTACAAAAAGTTTGCAAGTAATACGTTTTGATAACAAAACTACTAGACAGGATAGGAGACGTTTTGATAAACTTGCTGCAATATGTGAAATTTAGGAAACATAGGTTGAAAATGTTACCGTCGATAAGCAACTAGTTGCCTTTAGAGGCCGCTCTCCCTTCAAATGGTACATTCCAAGCAAACCAGCGAAATATGGCACACAAGTTTTGGTTTTATGTAATTATGAACAGTAAAACTTCTTATGCTCTAAAATTGCAGATCTATACAGTAATGCGTATGATGTGTGACTTGAGTAGTGACTTGGAAGGCCACAATATTACGTGTAATAACTTTTTTACATCGTAAAATTTAGGACAATTTATTCTAAAACAAAGTAGATACAATTCCGGGGACTATCAGTAAAATAAACCGGAGCTTTCAGCAAAAATCGCGAATAAATAAGTTCATAGCTCGTCTTTTTTGTTTCACGCAAGATACCACTGTTGTTGACAATATTCCTAAGAATAATAAAAATGTTCTTATGAGTACATAATCATAAATCGATGCATCATGCATCACTTTCATCAAATGAAAAAGCCCCAAATTATTTTAGATTACAATTCCAATAAGGCAGCAGTTGATATTCTAGATTAGCTTGTTGGCACGTATACATGCGAGAAGAGATAAATCACTGGCCAATGATTGTTTTTTATAATCTTCTGTAGATTTCTGCCTACAACGCGTTCGTGTTATGGGCATCAATAAATATCCATTGGAATACCAATAAACTGACAAAACGGCGAATTTTTCTTGAGGAATTGGGAAAAAACTAATGAAACCAGTCATCATTTCCAGAAAAAATATACCAATAACTAAAGAGTCTTACGAACTGGTAAAAAGGACACGAGCAGAAACAAGTAGACAAGATGGAAATGCTAATGAACCGTCTATGGACGCTAAACTATAACTCCGCCTGCTAAACGAGCACGCTGTAAACTTGCCCTAAAAACGATAACAAGACTAATTAATGTGTTGTATATATCATAAACATATTTGTAAAATCCATTCTTTTTATTACTGTCCCAGTCGTAAACTGAATTAAATTTTTGTAGATATTTGTTACTAGGTTTTTTGGAAGAAAAAGATACCTTTTATTTTTGTTAATAAGGTTTAAATTACATTAACAACATAATTTTTGTTTAATTAACCATAATTTCCTGTTAATAAAGTTTTGTTTATTACCATTAGCTTATTTTATTTCGATTAAGGAGGGTAAAGCATAGTTGGGTCATATTGACCCGAACAGTACATTTGTGTAGTTGACTCGAACGGGACAGCAGGGTAAAAATATATGTATTTGAGAAACCCCACAAGTCCGGGACATGTGGTATTTCTCGAATAAACGGCTTCTAACGTCCGACGAGGATCGTTATGTGGAAATTATTCCTAAAAACGTAAAAAGGGACTAAAACAAGTTATTTATAAAAATGAAGTAACTAGAAGTGCATGTTAAAGGGCAAAGACCATCTGAATAGGGAACTTGCACATTTTTTTTATTACATAATAATGTTCAGTATTGTTTAAAAATGAGATTTCCAAAATTTCACGCTTCAAAAACTTTTAATAACTTAGAAATACATATTTAAAGTCTTCTGCGGTATAAAATAATTCAAACGACCCGTGACGTCACATAGTTTTACATTAGTTATTATTATGGTTATATTTCGCTGTTTCTAGGTACACGCTAACGTGTACGCAAATAAAAAAGTTAGGTAAACGCGAATTAAACTTCATCAAGCCAGTGACGTCATTATTTCGCGTGCTCAGTGACTGTATATTTTGGTACATGCTATTTTAATATGTTTAGTGTTTGTTTGATAGAAAAATATTTGTTAAGGGAAGGGAAGCAGAACCATTCAGGTGTTTCAAACTTAATTGTAATAAATGAATGCATATATAAAAGTATATATTTAGGTTAGCAAATTAAAAATATGTATTTAGTTGACATGACACATACAAAATATTGTTAAAATAATTTTTATACGTCAGTTAATTATTATAATCAACTATTCTAAATGGGAAATAAGCCACACTTTAACTAAAAAAATGATTTTATTAACGTTTCGACGTCCAAATCGGATGTCATTGTCAAAATACAAAAATTAGTCAGATTAAATAAATTATTAGAAACATTTTTTTACTAAGCAACAACATTTTTGTTTAATTTAATAATATTTTGTATTTTGACAACGACGTCCGATTTAGACGTCGAAACGTTAATAAAATCATTTTTTTAGTTAAATTGTGGCTTAGTTCCCATTTAGAATAGTTGATTACAAAAATGCCACAAGGAAATAGCTTCAGAACAAGTTAATTATTATTGTCAACGCTTTAGGTGTTCCTTTTATTTTAATTTTGGACGGTAATACTATTTCACTTATAACTAAAAAAATATATATATATATTAATTTATAGTATCTTTAACTTTTTCATACTGTTTTAAAATGTTGTTAAACTCATTAAAACAACTAAATAATTGTCCACACTGCATAGTTAATTTAAAAACAAACACTAAACAAATAAAAAATAAGAAATCTACTAATCAATATTAAAATTAAAGTGTACACACAACGCGATTAAACAAATTCCAGCACTCTGACATTCTAACTTTTTTATTTGCGTACACGTTAGCGTGTACCTAGACACAGCCTTATATTTAGGCATATTCTTCTTCTCCTTCTTTGGTTTATTGGCCTCCACCTACTTGGGTATTTGGCCAGCTCGTCGTCGGGAATAAAGGAAAAATATTTATATTCTAATGACATTTCTCGTATGTCGTAATTATATATACCAGTTTGTTGAGATTGGAGTTTGATACAGTTTTTGAAGGAAAGGAAAGAAGGTTTACTATTGAGAATAAAACCATTTTGTAAAAGTACAAATTTTCTATGAATAGTTCAAACGATCAAAAACACTTTTAGCGTCACATAACTGTATTTTTACTGACGTTTATAATGTCTAATTTAAAATTGTATATACAACGTAGAATGTAAACATACAACGGCGTGACGTCACGACGCGTTTTGGGGTGGCTGGTATAAGTTGAATTTGTAGTCGTCTTTAGGGGCCAAACGAAAGACAAACAAAACTTTTTTATCTTTGATACAGGTTCTAAATTATGTTCTGTTGTGATTTATACCATTTTTTTCGAATTTAAAATTTTATGCAAGTTCCCTATTACAGAGGCACCAAAGTATAGTATGTGTCAAAGATGTACAGTTGTTAATATCCACGACCTAAAAACTGGGAAATCTATGTTTTAAGTATATCTGGGAAATCTATGTTAATAGGGCAGTCAATGAGAGCAAGAACAGGTTATTACCTCCGAATTCTATCCTACTGCATGGATTTTAATGAAATTTTAGGAATAGCCTGAAAATATCTCCTTATTTAAAGTCTACCCTATGCCGATGTGTGCTTTTGTCTTGGGGGCGGTCCCCACCCCTTCTCGGGGTTGGAAAATTTTTTGGTTAAACAACTACGGAAGTTGCTAGAGAACAAGCAAAAAGCTAATTCTAAGCAAAAACTGTTCTATAATTTTTTTTCGAAAACTCAATACTTTTTGAGTTATTGGTGGTTGAAAATTGGCAATTTTCATTGAAATATAACACCTATTCAAACGGTTTTTTGCGAATATCTTAAAAACAATGCATCTAACTAAAAAATTATATAAAACATTTTTGTAGCTCATAAAAAAACTAAGAGATTCGTTCCTTCTTCAATCTTCTAGTTATAACACAAAAAGAGATATGGTAGGTAAAAAGAGTTTGTTTTTTTGGTACATGCTCAAAGCAGTGTATTCAACTTGAAATAACACATTTTATGTATACCGGGTGGTGAATTGGAAAGCGGGCCATAGGAAACTCAATGTAAAATTCTAAGCTGTTAAATTCCTGCTTCCCTAATTATTTTACATCAAAAGTCATCAGAAACTATTTGTAGAGAATTGAAATCTCTATTGAAAACAACTGTTAATATTGTTCTATGAACAATAATTATTCAAAATTTTGTAAAAATATAATACAATTTTCAGAGTAATACGCCAAAGCTAGGCCACACACAATACAATAATGTGTATACGATTGCATTTGTTGACAATGAATTTATTATATTAACAATTAGAACTGTCAATTTTTTTAATTATTTTATCATTTTTTGTTTAAAACACAATAAAGTTGATAAGATACCCTTAGTTAAGGAGAAAGTATTAATAATAAAGATATTTTCTTCAGTCAATAATGTGCTCAATGTCAGTTAAATAGTAACGTGTGGCCTAACATACCCACACATACCTACTGCGGTAAATACATTATATTTTTCAAAATTTTGGAATGTGTTTAAATCGTAGAACAATTGTAACTTCTGTTTTTAATACAGATTTCAATCCTCTACAAATAACTTCTCATGATTTTTGATGTAACATAATTAGGGAAGCAGGAATTCAACAACTTAGAATTTTACATTGAGTTTCCTATGGCCCGTTTTCCGATTCACCACCCGGTATAATGCTACCAATACCTTTTATTGTACTTGAAAAGTCCTTTCAAATAAACAATATTAAATGTCGATTACATTCAAACTAAGCGAGATATGCTGCAAAAAATTGATGACTTAACTAATTTTAAGAAAAAAATTGAGAAGTATATTTAACCCCTCACCCACAAAAATTTAAATGCATCGTTTTCCTTTTACAATACATTTTACTACAGTGTCATTTTTATGTTCAAAAAGTTGAGCGGGTTTAAAATGAATGGTTTTTGAAAAAAACTAAGATTAAATTATAGAGCGCATATTTAAATTTTCTTAAAAATCTTCTTTTTCTCCATGTAACTTGAAAATGATAAGAGATACTGTTATAAAAAGTCAAATCAAAATGTTTATCTAGAATAAATCTTCATTTTTGTATGGCATCTTTTTTTGGCATCTCTTATCATTTTCGAGTTACATGGAGAAAAAGGAAGATTTTTAAGAACATTTAAAAATGCGCTCAATAATTTGATCTTATTTTTTTCAAAAACCATTCATTTTAAACCCGCCCAACTTTTTGAACATAAAAAGAACACTATAGTAAAATGTATTGTAGAAGGAAAACAATGCATTTAAATTCTTGTGGATGAGGGGTTAAATATACTTCTCATTTTTTCTTAAAATACGTTAGTCATCAAATTTTTTACAGTTTATCTCGCATAGTTTCAATGTAATCGACATTTAATATTGCTTATTTTAAAGGTCGTTTCAAGCACAACAAAAGTTATTGGTAGCATTATACACCTAAAATCGACCGTTTCTCTGTTATTTCAAGTTAAATACACTGATTTGAGCATGCACCAAGAAAACAGGTTTTTTTCACTTACTCTTTTTGTGTTATGACTAGAAGATTCATAAAGTAAAAAATCTCTGTTATTTTATAAGCTACAAAAATGTTTTATATAATTTTTTTTAGTTTGATGCATAGTTTTTAAGGTATTCGTAAAAAAACCGTTTGAAAAGGTGTTATGTTTCAATGAAAATGGCCAATTTTCAACCAGGAATAACTCAAAAAGTATTGAGTTTTCGAAAAAAAAAATTATAGAGCAGTTTTTGCTTAGTATTAGGTTCTCTAGCCACTTCCGTAGTTATTTAAGCAAAAAATTTTCCACCCCCGAGAAGGGGTGGGAACCGCCCCCAAGACAAAAGCACACATCGGCATAGGGTAGACTTTGTTTCTTGGGCTATTCCCTACTTACTGTGAAAATATCACGTAAATCGATATAGTAGGATAGAATTCGGAGCCACATACCCTCATTGACTGCCCTATAACTCCATCAAGGATTACTATTTCCATATTTTTTTTTGATATATGTGGTGGTCAGAATAAGAACTATACAGTTTAGCACTTACAGACCTCCGACGATTTCAAAGTGTGAACCAGTAGAAATTTCCCCATAAAGGGACATTTCTACATGCCATGTGACAGGGATTTTGCTATGGCGAAGAAAAAACTTAATAAAAAGAATCACTTTTTTAGTAAAACATTATGTTTCGTTGTTTGTCAGTTTAAACACAAAAAAAATTTCCATATTAAAAAAGAAGCCGCATCTCGATAAAAACTGGCTTATCGAAAAAATATTAGAAGGCAAAAAAGTTTTAGAAACGTTGTGTTTAACTAATGGTACCACAATAATTAATTAATTGGAACGTACACAAAAGTGGGGTTTAAGGGAACAAAATCCCCATAAATTTTTTATGGGGTGGACAAATTTGACTATAATTTTGTTTTAAGTTGCTCCTGCCATAAGAATGATACATGTCCATTTTCAATAAAAAATCTCTAATAGTTTTCGATATATTGAAAAAAATCGATTTTCATTTTGTAACTTCAAAGGGCTGTAACTTTTTTTATGAG
Source organism: Diabrotica virgifera virgifera (assembly GCF_917563875.1). Lineage (NCBI taxonomy): Eukaryota > Metazoa > Arthropoda > Insecta > Coleoptera > Chrysomelidae > Diabrotica > Diabrotica virgifera. The sequence continues at coordinate 176,595,405 of NC_065451.1, forward strand.
CACATTTGTACTAAGGTAAGTTAGGTTCAATCGAAGTATTTTTGACCCCAGAGCGTGTGGTATAATTTATAACCAATCTTTTCGGGACACCCTGCATAATATAATATTATGTACGAATATAATCTGTACAATTTATAAGACTATACAAATAAAAGAAAATACCGTTTTATAAATGCAATAAACACAATTAGGCATTCCAAATCACGTGATATAATATGGCTGCTGGATGGCGAAACTGTCATCCATAGGCGTATCCAATGTTTAAACCACTTCATATTTAATTTGCTATCACAATTTCACAAATTTCGCTACACAATTAACAAAAAAACAAAACCAAACAGGATATTCTTTACAAATTTGTCAATATTCAATGTAAACATTACATACATCATGACCACCCCCCTTAACTGTGTCTATGGCCATGTCAGTTTAGCCATCCACGGACCACCACTGACAGTTCATTGGAATCCCTAATTGATTTGTTTTTATGCCAAACTACATATAAAATGTGACAACTGTCAGATTTAACTAAAATGTCATGTTAGAATAAATGTTTTTTTGTGACGCATTGAAAAATGCTCATGAAAAGGACCATAGGCATTTTGTATAGGTATTCCGATATAAAAATAACCTTCACCTACTTTATTAAATCTATCATTATAAAGTTACAACCGTTACTACAAGCTATAGCTATTCCTACATCTGACATTAATCAAGTCTCTGTCAAGGTCCAGTGGCTAACGGCATCCTGGTGACAGCCATGCTGACTTGTCACTGTCATGGCTATCACTATTCAGCACTCCAGCTACCTTAATAGTACGCACTTAAGCGTAACATATTACATCTCCCCCTTTTTACAAATTTAGTTTTAAAGGAGGTTTAACAACTCTACCTGACTTAGTTCTGCAAATATCAGATTGCTCAGTTACATTATTTTGTATGTCAAGAGAGGTAGGTGATTCAGCTGTGTTGAGGTTGAAGGTCCTTGATCTAAACCTGCATCCTCAGTATCTGTAAGTGTTACAGGTGGTTGTGACTCAAATTTATTCAGAGATTCTCTTATATCTACTCTATTGCGACGGACAATATTATCATGCTCATCTCTCAAGATATAAGATCTTGGGACTTCATGCTGTGACAATATTTGTGCTGATTCCCACCTCTTTTGACATCGATTCTATATCACCACATCTGTGTCAGGTTCCAAACACTTTAAATCCTTAACACCCTGGTTATAGTCCTTCACATATATATTTCTCCTTTTACTCAATTTTTCGTTTACATCTAGACAAACTGATGGTTTTAGCATCTCTTACAACCGGCAACTTAGTTCTACAGTGTCTACTCATTAAAAGCTGTGAAGGAGTATAACCAATATGCTTAAGGGGTGCATTTCCTTACTGTAAGAGTGCTGATTCAATGTCAGAACTGTCATCAACGGACTTCTTAACAATACTCTTGGCAATGGCTACACCTTTCTCAGCCAGTCCATTTGATCGTGGATAATTGGGGCTTCTAAACTTAATTTGAAAATTCCATTCTCTGGCAAATTGAAAGCTATTAAACGGAACATTATCACAACATACATAGACTGGTGAGCCATGTGTAGCAAACATTGACCTTAAAACTTGAATGACAGAACTGACAGATTTGTCTCTTATTGGGTGAAGCTCTATCCAGTTTGAAAAAGAATCCTAAGCTACTAGATAATTTGTACCATAACATGTAAAAATGTCAATGCCAATTCTTTCCCATGGATTTTCTGGTAAAGGGTATGGACATAACGTTTCCCTTTGCTGCGCTGGTCTAAATTTTTCACAAGCTCATTCCTGGCCAGTAAAAAATTTGCCTGGCTCTAGATTTTGACTTCTCAATGCCAATATGACCTTCATGCACCAGCCCTAACATTTCAGATCTCAAGCTTTTGGGAGTAACAATCTTGTTGCCATAAAATAACAAGTCGTCACAGACACATAAGTTGTCTCGGAGTTTAAAAAACTTACTAACTGTCTGTGGAACATCACGCTGGTGTTCTGGCTAGTGATGTAAATTTTCCGGGAAGATTCGAACGCCGGAAAGTTTCCGGAAACTTTCCGGGAATATTGGACGGAAATATTGCATTTTTATTAAAATTATTATTAATGTAGTTTAACTTCCCTGCTCTATCTATAGTCAGTATGAAAGAGTATGTGCTATAAATACGCTCTGTTTCAGCGTAGTATCTGGTAACCCCAGTATTGTAATTGCCAAATCTTTTAAAGAAGTTTTGGTGCATATTCCTTGTCACCAGCTTATACAATATACTGATCGTGCTGTAGCCAATTAAAATCCATTGACCAAAGGTCTGCTTTTGCACAGAATTTTGTTAGTTGTGTAAAAATATTTTCTTTTTTGTCAATAAACTTGAAACGATTGGTTAATATCTTGTCTATACACTGCATAGCTAACATATGCTCTTCACCAGTGAGGCTTTGCCCTGTTAAAGACGAATCAAGTAAGTTTGCAGCATAGTGCACAGGCATCACTGCCATTTTTTTTCTTTTTTCTAATTTAGACAACCATTCCTTTTCCTTAGACTTACTGATTGGAAGTAATGGAATATTCTCGGTAAAACTATTTTCTGTATCCTTAAATGCCTCGACAACCGGGATATTTTAATCGTTAAAGCACTTTTAGACGCAATAAGGTTTTTTATACAATTGAGGATTGAACCCCATCAAGTTTTTACAGGAAGTTTTAATGTTATAACTAAAGCTCGGATTTATAGGCAACAAAAATTGAAGAAAAAGGCGCCTATATAGGCAAAGATTTTTATTAAAAAAGGCAGGAATATTAACATTTAGGCAAAATATAGGCAATAAAGGAATATAACTTATTATTTATAACCACTTAAAATTTTATCATTAATAGAAACAACTAAATGTTTTTCAATATTTTCGGTCTTAAAACTATGTCTTCGATCACTTAAAATTAATTTGTACATTGAAAACGAACGTTCGACATCGACAGATGTAATTAGAGCATATTTCAGAGCGGATAATAAATCTGGCATAATTTGTAATTCCTCGGAAAATGTCCCATTCAAAACTTTAGCAACATTAGATAAAAACGAAAAACCTTCATTCTTGTCGAAAACATATTTCATTTTTTTTTAAATTAATTGACCGTTACTTCCAGGTGCCGATTTAATTTTCGTCTTTAAATTATCTATTAATTTTACTGACTCACATAAATTTATCTCTTGTTTTTCTAATAAGGTAATTGTGGTAACTATTAATTTATAATTGTCATTGATATAAGCCAGTTCCTGTTTCAATTTGGGATTTTTTAATATTTTTTTTGCTTCTCGAATGGCTTCGGAAATATCATCATCAAATTCTGACATAACTAATTCTATTTCATTGCAGTGTTCAAAGTAAAAAAAACTGCTTCGAGCCAGGTTCCCCACCTTGTAATTACTGGTTTAGGTGGCAAAGGGACACCGGGAAGTCTTTCTTTATATATTTGCACCCTCAACGGAGCCTTACAAAAACTTTTTTCATAAAATTTATAAAATTATTTACCAACGGAAACAGATTTCTTATTTCTTCAGCAATTCTATTTACCCCGTGGGCTACACAAGTGCAATGAATTAAATTAGGATAAAAAATCTTTAAATTAACAGCAGCTTTTAACATATATGCCGCAGCATCTGAAAGCATTAAAACTATTTTATTCACTGGTATAGGGTTGGGTAAAAAGAGGTTTGTTAAACTATCTTGTATAAATCGACTTATTGTTAAATTGTTTGTTTTTTCCAATTCTTTAACGGCAACTAAATAAGGTTTTCTCGCAAAGTTTTCGTTCAAAATTCCAATCAATAAATTAGCTATATATTCTTGTTCTCATGATCATTTTTCAGTGCGTCATTAATTATGACGTCATATACTGTATTGGGTGTGTCGAGACTTATTTCATGTAATTATTGACGAATCTGACAGATGCCACAATCGTACTTAGCCATAGGTGAAAAGCTTGTGGAATTAAACTAATTAGTAATTTAGTAGATTTGATTTTTACACAATATGTTAACATGTAGGTATTTTTTATAAAGGGGAATAAATAAGCCATGCTCTGGGATACATTCCCAAAGCTTGGAGAAGGGCAAGGGTGGCGTTTATTCCCAAACCAGGAAAAACAGATTACACCTTAGCAAAATCCTACAGGCCTATAAGTCTGACCTCATTCATGTTAAAAACCATGGAAAAAATCTTGAACGAAAACATCAAGAAAAACAATTTAAATGAAAATCCACTGCACCAACGGCAATGGGCGTATCAGGCAGGGAAATCAGGTGAAGCCGCCCTGCACAATCTAGTGTCGGAACTCGAAAGGAGTCTGCATCAAAAAGAAGTCGCCCTTGCGGCATTTTTAGATATAGAAGGTGCATTTGATAATACCTCAATCGAGTCTATACAAAGCGCACTGGTGAGGAAGAAAATCAACAACACAACATGCAAGTGGATTATTCAGATGCTTCAGAGCAGAATAATATCCACAGATACGCATGAAGATACCATAAATCTGAGGGCAACTAAGGGATGCCCTCAAGGCGGTGTATTGTCACCGTCATTATGGAACATAGTTGTCGATGATCTGATTCATGGGCTAAGCGCCCAAGGAATCTGGGTCCAGGGTTTCGCAGATGATATCGTGATAGTAACTAGGGGAAAATTTCCCAGCACTGTTGCGTATCAGATGCGATATGCCCTTCACTACATAGAGAACTGGTGTCTGAAAGAGAACCTCTCCGTGAACCCTTTTAAAACTAAACTGGTAGCCTTTACAAATAAGAGGAAGCTTACTGGACTGAGTGAGCTGAAATTATTTGGAGAGGTACTGGAAAGAACCAATGAGGTTAAGTATCTAGGGGTAACCCTGGATTCGAAACTCAATTGGAATACTCATATTACCAATATAACCAATAGGGCTAAGCGACTCTTCTGGAACTGCAGACGAGTTGTAGGTAAAACCTGGGGATTGAAACCAAAGGTGATATGTTGGTTGTACACATCAGTGATACGACCGACAGTTACTTATGGGTCAGTACTCTGGTGGAGAAAGACGGCTTTGCAATCTTGTGTGACCACTCTCACCACCCTACAAAGACAAGCGCTTCTAAATATAACAGGAGCCTTGAATAGTACAGGAACGGCTTCATTAGAGGCTATCACAGGTCTCCCTCCGCTGGAATTGTATATTTCGGCGGTAGCCTTTATGACCATCCTGAGGCTCAAAGCAAACAATACTTGGAGGCCAAATTATGTATTGAATAGCCACACAAACATTACTGGGACTATACTTGAGGAATACATCTTTATGATGAACTTAGATATGATGACACCAGAACTAATCTTCACTGAGAAGATTAACACAATTATACCATCTAGAGAACAAAAAGTCCCAAACATTAATGGAGACTTAATATGGTTCACTGATGGATCTAAAACTGCCCATGGTACTGGATCAGGAGTCTTTGGGCAAACATGTAACTATAATAAATCTTACAGCCTAGGTCAACATACAACGGTGTTCCAGGCTGAAGTTTTTGCTTTGGTGGCCTGCATTGATGAAATAATTGATGAGGACCCTAAAGCTAAGAGAATCAACATTTACACAGATAGCCAATCGGCTATTCTGGCTGGAAAGAACCCTCTCACCAAATCAAAACTGGTGAGAAACTGCAAAGATCTCCTCAATAACCTGGCAAAAGACAACAAAGTGTCTTTAATATGGGTGCCGGGTCATGAAGGGGTGCATGGGAACGAACGAGCAGATATGTTAGCGAAACAAGGCTCGAGAAAAACTTTTGAAGGCCCAGAACCTTTCTGTGGCATCACTAAAGATGCTATGAAAAACGAGGTTCAGAAATGGCTGATAAAGAATCATCAAAATAAATGGAGAACCACTCAAGGGCAAATCCAGACTAAAAAAATAATCAAGAATATTGATAAAAAAACTCTCGAACAGTTTGATGAACCTCAATAAACGAGAGATCAAAACGGTCACTGAAATGGTGACTGGACATTGTCGTTTAAGAAATCACCTATACAAACTAGGTAAGGTGAATGAACCATGGTGCAGAAAGTGCGAAATGGAAGAAGAAACTGCCATACACATACTATGCTATTGCAGTGTGCTAGGTGATGTAAGGCAGAACTTCACTGGTCAAATGAGGTTTGAACCAGAAGAGATCTTAAAACTACCAATAAGAAAACTGTTGGCCTTCGTTGAGGCCACAGGACTTATTAAAGTTTAAGGAGAAGAACAGGGTTTGGTACAAAGGTCTTATGACCAAGTGCCAGAGACTAACGAGTCTCGCCTGAGTTAAGAAGAAGAAGAAGAAAGGGGAATAAAATTAAAAAGTAAACAATATTGTTAATCAAGGTCCCTATACCATAGGTTGTATGGTAACTTTGACATTGACAAATGAAATATTGTCATCGTGACGTCACCCAGACGATCAATTTTACGAATTGCTTGTAAACATAATAGGATACGTGGTTTGGAGGCTATATTTTGTTATTAAATATCGTTAGTGTTTTAATTTGTGTTTATATCTTGAGATATAATGTATCTATAGATATCATTAAGCGTTTTTAGTATAATAACTTAAACCCAAAACTCTTTTACAAGTGTTCAGATACATTTTAATGTGGTTGCGTTAAGTACCTACTTACTTACTGGATTGCAGCCATCTGAAGATCGTTTGAATAAACAATTATAAACTAAATGAATATATAAAATGGGGAAAATTCCCTTTATTGCACTGAAATTGTATTTTTTTTATATTTTATTGTTAACGTAAAACTTCACAGGTACCTATTGAATGGAATCATAATGTTTTCATAGTTTTAGGTATTATAATCAAGTACCTAACGTAATTAGTACTAGTACCTACTCAAAATCATTTAAAAAAGTAAATTGTATTCAACCCATTATTAATATACCTAGGATATTTTAATGATTTAGTCCCATATATACACAAGAAAGAATCTACTTCTGCTTTAATTAAGTATGTAGTAATGCTATTCCACTGCATATATTTAATTGCAATTATATTCTATGATTTTTGTAACTCTACAGGCATCTACCGCATTTTTTAAAGAATATATGAAATAAATAGTCATTAAAAATCCAAACGTATTTTTTTTTAATATACATATTTTCAATATATTCCTACTTTCCGAGTTCATTTCAATGACTGAAGTGAATGAATTTAAATGCAGCATTCTGGGTGACGTCACTCCCGCCATTAGATTCTCGACGCTGATTGGTGGAAAGTTACCATACAACCTGTCTATTTATGAACCTTGATTGTTAATTAAATTTATAAATATGGAAACATTAAAAAATGACACAAAACTGTCCATAAACTGTGTTTTTATCTTCTTCTCTAGGTGCTGTCTCCGCTTCAAAAGTTAGCAATCATCAGAGAGATCTTTATTTCTGAAACAGCGGCTCTAAATAATTCATTGTTATTACATCCAAACCAGTTCCTAAGGTTCTTCAGCCATGAGTTACGTCTCCTTACTATGGATCTTTTTCTTGCATAATGACCTGGAGTATTAGATATACATCTCTCATCACATGTCCCATATATCTCAGTTTTCTTCTTATTTGTGAGTTCTCGTTCCTTATGCGTAAGTCTCGTTACCTCCACGTTAGCTATTCTATCTACTCATGAGATATTTAGCACTCTTCGGTACAAATCGAATGTCTCTAGTCTCCTCACGCCAATTACTAACTTTTAACGAACTAAATTCTAAACCAAAACACAAAATAATGCACAAAGACGTTGTGAAACACAAGTGAAGTCGAAGTCGAAATTTCAAAATGACAGGTACACAAAATACTGACCTGAATAATAACCGTCACTTGACTCTTTGACACTTCTAAAAAATGGCCAAAATGGACGAAGTTTTTGTCAAATGTTCGTAATACGTGTATTTGATTGGCTAGAAAAAACGCGCATTCTAAATATCAACGAATCAAAAGTAGGTTAGGAATAAACATCTTATGTATATAACCATTGTAATGCTGCATTATTTTTGTATTTAATCACGGAGCTACCGCTTTTTCCGTCTCATCTAACTTAATGCATTAGAGAAAAATCGAAAAACTGTGACGCACTGAAAAATGATCATGAGAACAAGAATACCTGCCGCATACATCTGTCGTTTCATCCACGATAATATACAAAAAATTGCCCTCTAACTCCCGCTTAATTTTTGAAATACATTCCACATAACATTTTTCCACAGTAGTGTTTTCTCAATGTACTTTCGTCCGGTAAGGATTTATTAAGATATTTTTCGAAAAAGCATTTAAAACTAGGGTTATTAACTTTATATAGAGGAATGTTGGATGCAATCATCATCTGGCATAAATCAAATTTAAATGCGTCTTCTTCCTTTTTTTTGAACTGCTTAAACTATCCCGCAGAGATATTTGGGCTAACTTAGAGGAATTTAATTTTTCCAAATTACGTTTATGAAGTGGGGTTCCACAATGCTGGTCAATAAAGTACTTTTTTCTACTTGAAATCTGAGAATTAAAAAAAAATAATTAGAATTCTAAAACCGCTTTAGAATTTAGTTATGTTGTGGGACGAGAAAAAATAAAACTTACCGATTTGCCGCATGGTTTACAAAATGCTCCATCTCCTTCTAGAGAAAGTTCCGAATAAGGTGCGATCCATAGCCTTAATTTAGATGTCATCTTTTCACACAAATGTCTAAAACGTTTTAAAACTTGTTCTTTGCTTTTCGGTATACGCAACAAAACTAAACTAGGATATAGCAATTTGTGACTAAACTCTGATACAGTAACCGACTGTACAACTGATAATAAACTAATAAAGCTTAGGGATTTCCAAATAGTTAACCCTCAAGCCTCAAGTCTCGATCAGGTACATTTTCCTAGAAATCTGTTATATAAACAAACCATTGATATTTTATTATTGACCCAAAATTTTATTATAGAATGGTTTAGTAATAGAATAATATCATGGGTAGTACCATGAAATTTTAAAAAAGGCACAAATAGGCGGAATTTACGAAAAAAGGCAAAAAGTGCAAAAAACAATTATAATGAGCAAAATAGGCAAAAAAAGGCATTTTGCCTATAATCCGAGCTTTAGTTATAACTTTATTGTAGTTGTGATCACAAAGTGACGTCACAATTGCAGTTTTTTTGAAATTCTAAACATCTGTGCTCTCACTATCAGTCTAGTTTGATCAAATTTTTTGTATTGAGTTGTCTAACTTGTTTGTACTTTATTTAAAATTAAAATTTTTCATTATTATCCACAATGAACACTCAGGATGTGACGTCACTAACTGTCACTTTCAGTTTGCTCAAACCAGTTTGATCAAATTATTTGATGGTGGGACGCGGTCTTTAGGCAACTCAATACAAAAAATTTGATCAAACTAGACTGATAGTGAGAGCACAGATTTTTAGAATTTCAAAAAACTGCAATTGTGACGTCACTTTGACGTACTTCCTCAAGTACGTCAGGTTTGCTCAAACTGTTTGATCAAATTATTTGATGGTGAGACGCGGCCTTTATAAACGTCTAAAATACCATTACATTACATAGTTTCTCACCTTTAGACGTATCAGAGGTATGACAACTGTCACTGTGAGAGTAGAATTTTATAAAATACTCCTATCACAGACGTCTACAGGTGGAAAACTATGTAATGTTAATTAATACGTTTATAACGATAATTTCCACCTCCACTAGTTTCATCTCTTTTTGTTCCGCAATGTATTATGTTTTCCATCTTTTGAGCTTTTTTGCCGGTTATTAGCGTGTTCATCACTGTATACCAAAAACCTACTAAAAAATACGCTGTGTCTAGGTACACGCTAACGTGTACGCAAATAAAAAAGTTAGGTACACGCGAAACGTCATCAAGTCAGTGACGTCACTATTTAGCGTGCACTGTTATTCTTGTTCTCATGATCATTTTTCAGTGCGTCATTAATTATGACGTCATATACTGTATTGGGTGTGTCGAGACTTATTTCATGTAATTATTGACGAATCTGACAGATGCCACAATCGTACTTAGCCATAGGTGAAAAGCTTGTGGAATTAAACTAATTAGTAATTTAGTAGATTTGATTTTTACACAATATGTTAACATGTAGGTATTTTTTATAAAGGGGAATAAAATTAAAAAGTAAACAATATTGTTAATTAAATTTATAAATATGGAAACATTAAAAAATGACACAAAACTGTCCATAAACTGTGTTTTTATCTTCTTCTCTAGGTGCTGTCTCCGCTTCAAAAGTTAGCAATCATCAGAGAGATCTTTATTTCTGAAACAGCGGCTCTAAATAATTCATTGTTATTACATCCAAACCAGTTCCTAAGGTTCTTCAGCCATGAGGTACGTCTCCTTACTATGGATCTTTTTCTTGCATAAAGACCTGGAGTATTATATATACATCTCTCATCACATGTCCCATATATCTCAGTTTTCTTCTTATTTGTTATTTCTCGTTCCTTATGCGTAAGTCTCATTACCTCCACGTTGGCTATTCTATCTACTCATGAGATATTTAACACTCTTCGGTACAAATCGAATGTCTCTAGTCTCCTCACGCCAATGACTAACTTTTAACGAACTAAATTCTAAACCAAAACACAAAATAATGCACAAAGACGTTGTGAAACACAAGTGAAGTCGAATTCGAAATTTCAAAATGACAGGTACACAAAATACTGACCTGAATAATAACCGTCACTTGACTCTTTGACACTTCTAAAAAATGGCCAAAATGGACGAAGTTTTTGTCAAATGTTCGTAATACGTGTATTTGATTGGCTAGAAAAAACGCGCATTCTAAATATCAACGAATCAAAGGTAGGTTAGGAATAGACATCTTATGTATATAACCATTGTAATGCTGCATTATTTTTGTGTTTAATCACGGAGCTACCGCTTTTTCCGTCTCATCTAACTTAATGCATTAGAGAGAAATCGAAAAACTGTGACGCATTGAAAAATGATCATGAGAACAAGAATACTGATTTTTTTGCATACACGCTAACTTGAGAATACCGCGAGTGTCAAAGTGGTAATGAGATTAGTAAATTAGTATTGATTAGTAAAGAGATTTCTTATTTTTTATCTGTTTAGTGTTTGATTTTAAATTAATTATGGAATGTGGACAATTATTTAGTTCTTTTAATTAATTTAACATTTTAAAACAGTATGAAAAATATAAGAGACAAAAATTCGTGGGTAGCAGAAGTGTTAAGATAAAATATACAGGGCGATTGATTAGTGTTATAAAGCTCAGTAGTAAAGTTAGTAACAAAAATTGTAGCAAACTTTGAGCTCCATATTACAAAATTAGTCAGAATGTTACGATAGTTACAGAATGAATGTCAGAAGTTCGATAACATAGTGGCAGACCAAACTTACGTTTTTTTTAACACCCTTTATTTTATTTTATGTTCGAAATCTTCTTAACGTCCCCATCACAAAAATATAAAGGTTTATTATGTTATACAGGGTATTTACAAAGTTATAACCAATTTTCTATGAAAATCGTTAACCAATTTTCTATGAAAATCGTAACAAGTTCAACTCCCTGTATAAATAGAAATAAACACAACAGCAGTGGTTTATAAACTGGTGTAGTTGGTTCGCTAAACTCAGACACAACTGGCTAGTGATTTTAGTCTGTAATTTTTTGTTTTTTGCCAAAATTGGCAATATAACAAAATATTTAGTAATTATTAACTATTTAGTAATTACTTACTAAAATCAATAGCGAGTTGTGTCTGAGTTTAGCGAACCGACTATATAATTAACTTACTTATAAAAAATATTTTAACAGTATTTTGTACATGTCATGTCAACTAAACATTTATTTTGCTAACCTGAATATATACTTTTATACAAGGTATACACATTTGCTTTACTACAATTAAGTTTGAAACTTGAAACATCCGAATAGTTTTGCTTCCCTTCCCCTTCCCATAATAACAAATATTTTTCTATCAAACAAATACTAAACATATCAAAATGGCGTGTACCAAAATATACAGTCACTGCGCACGCTAAATAATGACGTCACTGGCTTGATGAAGTTTAATTCGCGTGTACCTAACTTTTTTATTTGCGTACACGTTAGCGTGTACCTAGACACAGCGTAAAAAATATTGCCTACTAGAATTTAAAAAAAATATATCAAAAATCTATCCAAAAAGTAGAAATCTGCTGAATGTGGCAACGCTGTTACAAAATAAACACAACTGTCCACTGTCCAATTCAAATGTCAAATATTCTTCTTCTTTTCAATTAGCCTTGTACCACATATATTAGCGATCTACATTATGTGTCGCCATCTCTAATTCCGGAAGCTCACTATATATATGGAACCGAGTTTTTCTATTCTGTCTAAATCCCGAGCCGAGGATTAGCGGCGGGTAATTTGGGTTGCCTATATAAACTTGAATCAACGAAATGGGCCTTGAGTGTTATTTAAAACGCTGAAAAGACCGTTTAGTGATAATAAAAAGGGTGGGTTGTGATTACGCGCAGCGGTCAAATACCTCCTGCCCTGCGGTTCTCTCACTCTAATACCCGTAAGTTAGGTTTGGACCGAAGGGTCAGGTCTTCCTCCTTTCAGGCAAAAACCGATATTTACTGCGGTTGCATGATATTTAATATTAAAATAGTATTGGATGTGGTAGAATGTAGACTCTTTGTATAATTATCAATTGAACAGTGAAGCTGTTAGATCAATTTTCCGATTCAATCATTTCTACTGTTCACAGTTCTGTGTTTGTGTTATTGTGTTTGCTTTTGAGTAGGTATTTCATTTTCTTGACAACGAAAATGTTCGGTGTGGAAATAATTAATAAGTGCTTGGAATGCGGAAACGTGTATAAACGTAAACATGATTTAAAAAGACATGTAAAAAGTTCGCATCCCGACAAATTGGATGCAATTGCCCCTTTAAAAGTGCTTAAAGGCAACGTCTATAAATTTAGACATAAGCCAAGTTTAAACTTTCATGCCAAAAAAATGCACACAAATGTCATTGATTTGTACAGTTGTAATTTTTTGAATAATAAACATTCGCGATTCAAGTTTATATAGGCAACACAAATTACACGCCGCTAATCCTCGGCTCGGGATCTAGACTCGAGTATTTTTTCCATTGAGTTCGCAGCCCATGATCATGATTCTCAGTATTCAGGGTTACCAGACCTAGGGAATTTTCCCTAAGCCTAGGGAATTTTGAGCCAGCTTAGGGAAAAAGGGAATTTTATTCAATTCCATGAAAAATCTAGGGAATTCTTAATATTTGTAAGACGATTTTAAAAAATCTGTTTGATTTTATAGGCTTTATAAAATTGCACATATATTATCTACATAAAAATCGTTTTATTCGCGAATTCGGGGAATCCCAGCGATGCGTCAAACTTAAGAAATGAAGAGAATATGACAGATATCGATTTTTACGATTATCGATTATTCCCCATTTGTTATCAAGGGCAAACAAACATCAATAAGGTTATGTTATAAATCTATTATTAATCAGGGTTTCTGATTTCTGGGTTGTAGGATTAAATTATTATCCATAATATATAAAATCCACGAAGAGATTTCTCTAGGATTAGGTTCTACCATTAACCATAAAAATATTACTAGATTATTAGATAACCATAAATGTTCGATTTTTGATTTGGTGTGTCGCTTGTCAACAATAATCGATTCGAATCGATCAGTGTTTTGAATTTTGACCATTTCAGACATTTTACACTTTGGGAGTACAATGCTAGAAGTGTACAATATTTTCCGTACAATGGTAGGATTGTCCAATTTCGGGCTTTGCTCGTAACATATACAAAAAAATACTGGGTCTATTCGCGGAGAACATCCTGAAATTACCCAGAGGCAGTACGCCTGCGCATTAGCTGTTCAGATGGAAAAAGTCGACCTTATCCAATGCGCATGCGTATATTAAAAATATATAGGGAATTCTAGGGTAAAAATGGTTGTCAAGTTGTTAGGGAAATCTAGGGAAATTTTGACAAAAATTCTAGGGAATTAAAAAAAAATCATCTGGCAACCCTGGTATATGTATTGAGCATGTATCGAAATAGTCGGTTGGTATTTTGGTAAAATAAAAAATAGTAATAAAAATAATGCTGCAGCTGCATACTGTTCTTTTATAATATGCGTTATCGTTATATTTTCTTAATGTGAGTGATTTTTTTGTGTAAAATTATTATTGGCATTCAAAAAGTCAAGGTCAAGTGTAATAAAATGGAAGTAAAACAAGGCAGTAGCGAGAAAACATGTAAAATAGAAATAGAGTATAATGATTTGGATGATGCTCCTTTGGATGGCTTTAAATGTGAAATTAAGGATGAATCTAATAGGCACGACACATATGATTCTTTGGATTTAAAGAAATGTCCCATAAATACTGAAATAGAAAAACATGGAAGTAAACTCGACCCATTTGAAGAAGAGGAAAAAACTGAAAAAGGTTAGTATAAAATATTTAGTACTACAGCCCTATCGAATAGTGATGTTGATTAATGTTACTTTCAAGTATTCCTTACAAATCGTTTTTGTATAAAGTAATTATTTACAGTATTCCTTACTATGATTACTTTTGTATTTGAGTACCAGTAATCATATCGAGAATCGTATTTCTCAGCATCACACAACACTTTTTTCTATGTTTCTCAGTAGGTAGGTATTTTCATAAATGAGGGGGTGGGGGGTATTTTGTATAGGTATTCTGATATAACAAGCACCTTCACCAATCTGTTTAAGGGATAAAAATGATTTGATTACTATGATTACTTTTGTTACCTTTGTATTTGAGTACCGGTAATCATATCGAGAATCGTATTTCTTAGTAGGTGGGTATTTTGTATAGGTATTTCGATATAACAACGACCTTCACCAATCTGTTTAAGGGATAAAAATGATTTGATTACTATGATTACTTTTGTTACTTTTATATTTGTGTACTGGTAATCATATCGAGAATCGTATTTCTCAGTAGGTATGTATTTATTTTGTATATTCGCGGTGTGCAAGTACTTGGAAAGGGAAACGAGAAACGACCGTGCGCGAGTCGTGGAGAAATATTGCAACTATCTTAAATAATTCATATTGTCAATTGAAATTGTCAAATTGACGTATATTTCATACCTTCTGTCATTGAGGCAGAAAAATTATATATTGCTCCACAATATTGATATGATATACAATTATTATATAAAGGTAAATTTAATTAATTGTATTTTGCTTGCAGTACTGCATTTTAATAACTGATTTTATTTACTACATACAATTGTTTACGTTTGCTAAACATAACCTGCATCTTATTTTTTCTTCTTATTATTTTTTTGGATTATGGTCTTGACAATTATCCAGCAACCAGGACTAATATAATTGGCCAATATAATTAAAAGTGCGAATAAAAGTACAGAGCGTAGAAATAGAGGTCGCTTTGCCGAACTTGCACGGTCCCAATAGGTATTCCGATATAACAACGACCTGTTTAATGGAGAAAAATGATTTGATCTGTAAAATCTAAAATGCCCGGCTTTATTTTTATTTTCATTCTGTGAATTATCTACTATCTAATCTACATCAGCAAATCACGTAGATGTAGATAAAAATATAGGGTTCTCCCATTCGAACTTTGTTATTAACATACATTACATATTTTATGTATACCATTATCCCTCCCTTTCATCATTATACATGTCTCATCTTTTATCTTCTCACCTCACCCTCACACCCTTAAAACGCTTCATACTGATAACGATATTCGATAACACTCATAAAATACCGGTCACATCCATTACTCACTGGGATACGATTGGTAGAAAGTAATCAAGTGTACTAGTTGTAGATACAATAGTCGTTACTCGCTCTGATACAATTGGTACGAAGTAATCAGAGAAATCAAAGTATAGTATCTCTGTATAGTAATTGTTACTTTTGGTATTTGTAAGTAAAGAGTACTTTGTAACTAATAGATACTTTTTCAACATCTCTACTATCGAAGAGCCTCAACCTTCCCAAGTCTATTATGCCAGTCTGTCCTATCTATTGCCAGTTTGCTGCACCTATTTTTCTCCCATCCCCATCTACACCATCCTTCCATCTGAGTTTTGGCCTACCCCTATTTCTACTTCCCACAGGTTGTGACATAAGGATTCTTCTAGGAGGGTTGTTCGGCTGTGATCTTCTTTCATCTTTAGGGTGAGTAAAGAGCATAAAGATATTTTTATTCATACCAAAAATGAGTACCTAATTCTCACAACAAACTTTACAAAAGACTACCTACTCAAGCCAAGTATCCACTTCTGATTTTTATTCTTACCACGTGGAGTATGTCCTCCAATGCTCATTTTACAATGTTATAATCAACTAAAGCTTTGAATTATTAGTTACGCTAACTTTCGGATAATCCGAACTTTTAGGAATCTGAACAGGCTGTCCCCCCATTAGTTCGGATTTGCGGGATTCTACTGCATTTAGTTTATATTTTAACTACAGTTTATTTTTTAAACAACATCATTTTCCCTTCCCTATCCTTGATTGGTCGATTAGGTTCATATCGCCTAGTGAAAACAATAGTGGCGAAACTAGAAAATTAAAGTTTTTGAGTTAAGTCCATCAATCGACATCTAAATATGCCCTCTTTTATGTGCAATATCGGCTAACCATTATTTAATTTCCTTATTACTAGAGGGCGCCTACAAGTCTTTATGGTATTGTGAATTTGTCAAATATTTTGATGCATTAACGACGAAAGCACACCAAACTTAATATCAATACTGGCGAATCTGTAATTACGCCGTGCCTACATGTATTTGAAATATTAGATATTTTATTCAAGATAGTAGTACAATGTGCAATAGTGGCGAATAATCACTTTTGTCTGTGTGGTCGTTTTTGCTTTTGTGTTTTTTTTATAAAACTTCTTACAGATAAACTCAGTTTCAATCGTTCTTAGGTACTTAGAAATAGCAAATCAAGAAAGCGTCTATCCACTTTGGATCAGTATTGTTTAATTCCATACTATCGAGAACCAATATTCATTTCTAAAAAGAAGTTTTACAAAATAAATCAATTCCTTCTACCCGCAATCATTTCTTTAGTATTTTGAAATACGAAACATACTTGAGTGAAATGATGAATTTAATTTTACTATTCATAGTTCTTTTGCTTACTTTTATCTTTTATCATGTTTATCGTTTTCATAATTATTACTTAAGATCTTATTTTGTTATGTTTCTATTGTACTTTAGTTTCATTTTGCTCATAACTGGTGTGTACAATAAAATATTTTATTTGATGCGTTTAATTTATTTTTAAAAGTAAATTTTTTTAATTATTTAAAACAGAAACTAAACTGTTGCAGTATAGTAGTATTAAAGTATAGTGGCGAAACATCAAATTAAACATTTTCGATAATGCAATAATGGCGTAACGCAGAAAAAAAATAAAAAATAAATACGATATCCATCTTTTCTTCAAATAAAATTACTTCTACTAATTGGTTTACATATCTAGAAAGCACATTATTAGAAAAATTTTGCAAAATGATTACCTATAAGTCAGTTATACTGTTTAGCAGTTTCATCAAAACTTCAAATACGATTATCTCTAAATGTTCATTTTGAAGTTTCGTCACTATTGTTCTCACCAGGCGATATAATAGTTTTGTTTTATGGTAGGTTTACTTAGGCGTTAATTTAAATAATGTTGCTGGCTAAATGGGCATAGCTCCCAAAGGCCATAAAAGAAGAAGAAAAAATATTAAACAAACAAAAATCTTACATAATCTTCTATATAACAATATGACTTTGACACTTATAGGTACTAAAAATAGTTATCTTTGTTTCACACTCCAGACAAAAAAACAGTGTAGCCGGTAGTTGTAGTAAATACATACAACATGGCAACAGCGCTTTCCTGCTAAACTTAACGGTAACGAAAAAATTAATATATGAAGAAAAATTTGCTGTATTTGTTTGCTGGTGGGTTATGATGTCAACAAATCTATGACGTGCATGAATAATAATTGTTTGACTTTTATTTATTTATTTTGCTCAACAGGTCATGTAGGCCCTGGGCATGATATACATTACATTTTTTTTACTATACATACAATATACAATATTTGTATATTAAAAATACATTATATAAGTAAATATATTATATAGCTATCATTTTACAATTCATGGACCATTATTGCCAACTCTTTGTTTGTTCTTCTTCTCCATCCCATTTGTGTATTTATGCCTCCGTAAATTGATCGGAGAATTTTTCTCTCCCATCTTTCTAATCTTTCATCATCTGCCTTTCTCAAAGCAATAATTCAGCTACATATACAACCGTAGCTCTAATCACTGTCTTGTAAATTCTTTATTTTGATTTTCTTGAAACAGACTTAGACATCATTAGGAATCTCAGCATTCCGTATTTCTGGTTGCCTTTTGTAATTCTGGATTCTATTTTTTTTATCTTCATGTCCATTTTCCTTTACTTTCACACCAAGCGAGGTAAACTTTTCCACTCTGTCAAAACTGTACGTATATGTAATCTTTCTCCTCTTGTATTTTTATAAACTCTTCATTGTCTTGCTGTGTATTAGATACCTACCCATTACCATGTATTTCGTTTTCTTTTCATTTAACTTCAGGCCAAAAATATTTGCTTTTTTTCTATCTTTTCTTTGATTTTGCTAACTTTGTTAGATCATTTGCGAAAGTAATACATTGATGTTAATTTTTAATATGGTGTGTTCCATTTTTATGCTGCAATTCCTCATTATTACTTCAAGAACAAGATTGAACAACGTGGTTGACATCGGGTCACCTTGCCTGAGTTCTTGTTTGATTTTGGAGTCCTCTGAGACGTTTGTCCACACTACTTCACTTTTGTTTGACTTTTAGTTTATAGTGTTTTTAGTACAAAATCAAGATTGGCAGGTCAAAATTTCTGATGTAAGAGCACTGTCAAAACATTAGAATGTGACTTCATCATGGCCACGTTAATGTCATTACTTGTCAGATATTGTCTTTGTTTTTGTTTACTGTACAAATAATATCTCTAATTCTTTATTCTAATTAATGATGTCAATCGGTTTTCATTTCTTGCCGAAATATATTAATAATACGCCGAAATATTTGTAATGTTAATTAACATAAATAAACATCAACTTTAAAATTGACATTTCTCTAGCCCAGCTATACGACACCCACACGGAACTGCCCGAACTTGCAAAAGTGTCAACATGGTATTATAATAAGAAAAACGTAATCGCGATTACATTGAGAATTTTATAATTATTTTGTTTAAATAACCAAAAACATGTTTTATCCAGATTTAGCCATACGGCTCACACACTCCCTCTAAGGGGAAAATTGACTCATCCCAGATACCTACGGTATCAAAAGGATTGAGCTCTGGTGGGACTCTTTCCGTGTTATCGAGCCCTAGGTGACTTGGAATGCAGGTGTATCTCCCAAAAATTTTCGTACACTTCTGGCCGTCGCAAGTAGTACAGCTTTCTGCATGGTCTTATAAAGATGTTCATTTAGACCCAGCTTTTTTATGCTTTCGAGGAGGGTCTTCGGAATGACTCCAGTAGTAGACATAATAATCGGTATCGTCTGGGTACTTTGCATTCTCCATTGCCTTCGTATTTGAATTTCTAGATCTCTGTACTTGGCGATCTTTTCAGTAAATTTACTTCGTAAATTATTATTGTTAGGTATCGCCACATCGATTAGTGTTGTTTGTCTTGTTAATTTATTGACTAATACGAGATCTGGTCTATTATGTGCCACTGTTTGGTCTGTGAGCACAGTGCGGTCCCAGTATAGCTTGTAGTTGCCATCCTCAAGCATACTCTCAGGGACGTATTGATAATACGGGAGATGGTCCGTTTGGAGAAGTCCCAGCTTGATAGCTATCTCTTGATGAAGGATTTTTCCCACTGCGTCATGCCGTTCCTTGTATTCAGTTGCAGCAAATGCCTGGCAGCCCCCTGTAAGATGTTGGATGGTTTCTTGGGCTTGACATCCATATCGGCATCTGTCGTTTTGAACCTGAGGGTCTTTGATGATATATTTCAGGTAATTTCTTGTTGGTATAACCTGATCCTGAATGGCCAGTAATGAACATCCGTTTCAGGAAACATCTTTCCTGATGTCAACCAGTAGTTCGACGCTATATTGTTGACATAATCTTGGCTGACCTCATTGGGATGTCGCCCGTGCAGAGGTTTACCCATCCAGGCGCGCACTTTTTCGTCCTTAGTAAAAACAGAAGAAAAAAGAAGAAGAATTTATTCAAAATTAGGTAACCCTAATATACAGTTAAAATTGAGATATTTTATAATATGTATATACAATTTAAATTATTTGACAATAGAAAAGTGTTATTAAGATACAATATCCAAGTCATAATAATAAAAATAAAACAAAAAAACACTTAAAATATTCCATTACAATACAATCATTAAAAATAAGTTGGTAAGTAAGGTGGTTTATGCACATTTCTGGTTCCCTCAGTTTGATCGGTGTTGTGTCATCTACTGCGCAGATAGCGCGGTGTAGAGTAGATGTCTCAGCCTGCAACTGAAAATAAGTTCTTAAATTAGCAATTTGTCTATCTAATTGCTTACCTATATCCATAAGTCCATGTTTTATTATTAATAATAATAAAATGTTTTTATAATAATAACATGTTTTATTATTAATAATATAAATTTTATGAACAGTTGTCTATCAAGTCTCTTAGTGATTAGACGTGTTTGATTTAAAAGTCGATTCACTAATTGCCGCAAAAAATACACAGTTTGTTTACCTTTTACTCATTTATTTGGTTAAGTTTTTTGGATTTCTACAAGTAAGTCGATTCATTACTTAATTTATCCTGGGAAATTATACTTAAAAATCCGACTTTTGTCTGGGACGGATGTCGGGAACTTCACCTGGCGGCGGGAAGCCGCCGCGATCTTCAAATATAAGAATCAAGGATATCAGGGTTCTGGATGGCATGGAACTCGACGATTCAAATGTAAATATTAATCAAGATGGTTTTCGCGGATTTACAGAAGCCGATAAGAATAATATTGCAACAGGGGACAAAAATCAAGTTTTTCCAGCAGATAATGATAACAATAAAAGCTCATTAACAACAACAGCAAGTAATTTAGACCAGCCAAACCAGTCTTTCAAACGCGATATTTCCATTAATAATCGATTTACGTCAAGAGATACAGACCAGAGATGATCAGAGAGGTACTTAATTTTTGTGGAACACGAAGTTTTGAATGTGGGAAGATTGCATCCAATGAGACTTGGTGAAAAACTGTTAGCACTTTCGGAATACGAAAAATCGATCTTAGAAATTAGTAGCGTGGGTCGTAATAGACTTAAAATTGAAGTTAATTCAGGGTTAGTTGCGAACAAATTAGTGGAAAATTCGGTATTCAAAGACAATAAACTGATAGCTTATATCCCCTCACATTTAACTGAAAAAAAAGGTATTGTGAGATCGGTCGATACATATCTGACTGAAAATAATCTTGTTAAAGTTATAAAATCAGAGTGTTCTGTTCGTAAGGTGCAAAGAATGTTTCGAAAAGTAATAAAAGACGGAGTGATTGAAAAAATCCCCCGTCAAATGATAATTGTCACATTTGCAGGGAACAAAATTCCCCAATTTATTTATATAAATAAAGTGAGATGTCCTGTAGACACGTACGTTCATCCTGTTATGCAGTGTTACAATTGTCTTCGTTACGGTCACTCTGCATCTCAATGTAAAGGAAAAAAGAAATGCCGAAACTGCGGCAAAGAAAATGATAACGAATGCACTCAATGTGATAACTTCTGCATTTTTTGTAACTCTAATTCTTACAACTCGACAAATCGAGATTGTTCAGAGTATAAAAAACAAAAACGAACTAAGAAAGCAATGGCACACCTTAATATTTCTTTCAAAGAGGCTGAAAAAGTTATTGACAATCCTGCCTACACTAGTATTGTTCAAAAAAACAGATTTGCTCCGTTACTGTCATCCACTACTGAATTCCCTTCATTAGTTTCCAGGCCAAATACCTATTCCAATATTGCTCAAAGCTCATCAAAACATTTGCCTTCCATTGCAAATATTTCAAATACTGCAGCTTCTACTAGAAAAAAAACGAAAAATACACCCATCGTTTCCAATTTAGCTTTTGTGCTAGCCCCGTATTCCAGTTCGGAAACTATAATAAAAATGTATCTAAAAATAACGATGAACATCTTAAAAATGAATTCGCTACTACTTTGAAGGATTCAATCAATAATTTCTTTTCAGACATTCCTGCTCGAAACCCTGCGATTAATAGTTCAGTTCCCTCTATACAAGATGTAGAAAATATAATTAACAGCGTGATTAAACATTTCTTTACCTGATATGGCCGGTTTAAAAATTGTCCAGTGGAACGCTAGATCAGCGTACTCTAATAAAAACTCTATTACGCAACTTTTTACAGAAGAACACTTTGATATAGCTCTTATTTCGGAAACTTGGTACAAACCTAAGTATGAAATGTCCTTACAGGGATTTAATATTGTTAGAAAAGATAGACGTAATAAACGAGGTGGAGGTGTTAGCATAATTATCTCTAATAATATTAAATACAATAATATAGTATTCAACCAAACATTTAATAAAAATATTGAAGTTTCTGGCATTGATATTGATGTCAATGGCACCAAAATATCTGTGGTTAGTATTTATCGTCCAGGTAGCATTGCAGTCACAGTGAACGACTATGTTTCTCTTTGTCAACAAATTCCGCATAATTTTATTATTGGTGTCGACTTTAACGCCCATCATGGAGCCTGGGGCTCTATAAACAATGATCATAGCGGTAACATACTCATGGAAGCTTTAGAATACTTCGACAACTTTATCATTGCAAATGACGGATCTCCTACCAGAGTATCTGCCCCTGGCTCTCCTCCATCATGTGTTGATCTTACCCTCATTTCGTCCAACTTTAGCTCACAATTCTCTTGGTCTGTTAAAGCAGATACGTATGGCTCTGACCATTATGCTATCACATTTGTGTTACAACAACTCAGAATTGATAATATTAATATTACCCCCATTCATAAATGGTCTATGCGAGAAGCTGATTGGGCATTGTTTCAAACAAAAATTGATAAAGATTTCTCCGAGATTCCGCTTTTCAACAATACTAACGAAATGATTAACTTTATCACCAATTCAATGACATACTCGGCGGATTCAGCTCTTAAAAAAACTTACCCCTTCTCTCCCAAAAAGGCTCCTCATCCCCCTTGGTGGGATGAGGAATGTCAACAGTTAGTTACCCAAAGGAAGGAAGCTTACAAAACGTACAAGCGCAATATGATAACTTCAAATTATATCAATGTAAAAAAATAGATGCTCTCTGCAAAAGAACCTTCAAATTGAAAGCCAAACAGGCTTGGGCAGACTATTGTACTTAACTTAATAGGAATTCAAATCCCTGGGAAATTTGGCGCCGGATTAATAGGTTTCAAAAGAAGAAAAATGATATCCAACCATGTGAAGAAGATGAGGCGGAAATACTTTTTCATAAATTAGCTCCAAGTTTTGTTAGTCCTTACATTCACTACACACCCACCAGTAATCATGATCATTCTCTTCTAGCCCCAGTTACACTAAGAGAGTTAGAACTTAATATCAAATCGTCAAAACTTACTGCTCCAGGCTTAGATGGCATCAATTATATGATGATTAAAAAGCTCCCTGACTCGGCGAAACACTTTCTTTGCAAAATATATAACAATATACTTTCAGGAGATACGGATTACCCCTCACTAAAACAGTGTCAAATTATTCCTATTCCTAAGGTCAGTGACAACAAAGCTCTGCGACCCATTTCTCTAATGTCTTGTGTATTAAAAACTTTGGAAAGAATTATCAAACTCAGATTAGAATGGTGGTTAGAAAATAATAACATCCTCCCCCAATCCCAGTTTGGTTTTCGGCGAGGTAAAGGTACTCTCGACTTTGCAGCCAATCTTGCAACGGAAATTCAGTTGGCTTTTTCAGAAAACCATTATTCAGCTGCCTTATTTTTAGATATCTCTAGTGCTTATGAAAGCGTGCTGTTGGATTGTTTATATGAAAAGTTAACATACATCCATATACCACCACAATTTGCATTTGTTCTTATTAATAAATATGTTCCTCAGACGACAGATCTTTATAAAATGCAATACAAATACTCTAGGTCCTAGAGAGGTTAACTCGGGTCTGCCACAGGGGTCGGTGTTGAGCCCGCTTCTATTTAATATCTATACCCTCGATGTTCACAACCTTGGTATGAACGCAAGAATTTTACAATATGCTGACGATTTTTCTATATACACTACTCATAAAAACTACTCTCAATGTGTTAGTAATCTTAAGTATATAGTGCATTGCTGCTTTAAATACTTTCCTGAGCAGGGATTTGAAATATCACCTCATAAATCTGCTATTGTATTTTTTACCAGACACCAATTGCCAGAACTTAATAGCCTTACAATTCAAAATCACACTATACCTGTTTGCAAAACATACACATATTTGGGTATCACATTTGATTGCAAACTGACCTGGTCCGATCACATATCAAGATGCATTAAGAAAAGTGAAAAAAGTGTTAATATCTTAAGAGCAATTAACAGATATCATTGGGGCGCTGACCCTAACATTAACTTGATTTTCTACCGAGCGTACACTCGATCTATCCTAGATTATGGTTGTTTCTTGTATGGATCAGCCACTAATTCCAGACTTTCACAAATAGATAGGGTACAGTTCAAGGCTCTACGCATTGTTCTTGGTGCATTTTAATCCACTCCCACAGCTGCTCTCCTTGCAGAGTGTGGCGAACCCCCCATGCAACTTCGACGACAGTTACTAGCTGAAAAATTCGTCGTTAAACAAAAACGATTTACACACAACGACCTTATTAAAAATTTAGGCATCTTAACTGCATATAGCTACACTAATAAATACTGGCACAACAGAAACTGTCCCCCTCTAACTGATGCATTTGCAACAGTCTCAAACATCGAACTACGTGATAATTCTGGTTTGCCGTTCTTCACGGCTAAATTCGATATATGTCTTACACAACCAAATATTATTTTTCCAGAATATAATGATAACCCAGCAATTAATAACATATCTATGCAAATAGAATTAGAGAAATTAGGTAATGTACATAAATTTTTTACAGACGGATCCAAATCCCCTACTGGAACAGGATGTGCAGTGTACAGGGAAAACACAAACGAAAGTTTGTTGTTTAAACTAAACAAAAACTCTACAATCTTTGCAGCAGAGGCACTTGCTATATTTAAGGCTTTGGATTGGGCAAACAATTCACTGCTACCCTTGTCAAACTTGGCTATAATATCGGATTCGAAATCTGTTTTATCAGCTCTGGTGTACCCGGTTACCTCCATATACAATAACTCAATAATCGTGGAAATTTTGACAACTTTAAGAGCCTTAGATTATAAACAGATAAATACATTCTTCATATGGGCCAAAGGGCATTCCTCCATAACGGGAAACGAAACAGCTGACAAACTGGCAAAAAGAGCTATCACTGATGGCAAACAAGCCCCCGAATTAACGCTACAAGACGCATTATCTATATGTAAGCAAAACTTAAGAACTAAATGGGCAGACAAATGGACAACAATTAGATCTAACAATGCATTTCAGTACTGCACGCTTTTTCTAAACACTTCCTTCTACAAAGCTTGCTAAAAGAAGCCATCCCAATAGAAAAATTAACACCAAATACATTAGGTGCCTCTTTGGACACGGAGCAGTCAACTCCAAGCTTTATAAGATGAAATTGGCCACATCCCCCCTCTGTGACTGCAGTGACAGTTTTGACGACTTTAATCACTGGATTTTTCAATGCAGTCATAATTCTAATGCCACCTCTTACCTTATTACGGAACTAACTAAACTAAAAATCCCGTTTCCTCAAAATTATCTTTCCATTATGCTGGAGTGCATCCATAATCCCGAAGTAAGAGCTATTTTTTGTAACTTTTTGGGTCGTACGAGGAGACGCTTATAATTTCCTCAACTTTTAGGTCTGTATCAACCAATCCAAATTGTATTCAGTTAGGTATTAAATATATATGTATAGATTTGTAAAAACTGTATTTGTACCAAATAATTGTATTCAGTTACTGTATTTATATGTACAGATTTGTAAAAATTGTATTTGTACCAAATTGTGTTCAGTTATATGTATAGACTTTTAAATGTTATAAATTTTCGTGGCAAAACGGGTTCTTCCCAAAGCCAATAAACCAAAAAAAAAAATTATGAAACAATCCTTTAAGTTAAATACTCCAGAAAATAATAGATACTTTTATTTAAATATATTAGACAATCGTACGCTACTGATATGACAGTTTTGTTGCTATATTTTTACTTCATTTCGTACACAATTTGATTCAAAATATATCTTTAAAACACTGTACTGTTTTTATAAATACATACCTACATATTAAATATTGCTTGATTTAAAAACTATTGCAATTATTGTTGTGTACCTATTGGGACCGTGCAAGTTCGGAAAAGCGACACCTGGTTTCTACGCTCAGCAACTTTATTCGCACTTTTAATTGTATTGGCCAGTTACGTTAGTCCTGGTTGCTGCATAATTGTCAAGGCCACAGCCCAAAAAAAGTTAAAAGAAGAAAAACTAAGACTGAGGTTATGTTATTAAAAAGTAAACGATTGTATGTAGTAAATAAAATTAATTATTAATGCAGTATTGCAAGCAAAATACAATTAATTAAATTTAATTTTTATATAATATTTGCATATCATATCAATATTGTGGAGCAACATATAATTTTTCTTCTTCAATGCCATTAGTTATGAAATATACGTCAATTTGACAATATGAATTATTTCAGAAAGTTTCAAGATTTCTCCGATATTTACGCACGATCGTTTCTCATATCCCCTCCAAGTACTTGCACACCGCGAATACTATTGTGTTTGTGTTTGTATTGAGAAACATGTCAAATCAAAATGCTTATTTAATAGATTATTTTGAACAAGAACTAAATAATGGGATTCCCTTTTACCATTAATTGGAGAAGTAAGTTAAAGAATTTAGATTTCTTAGATTAGGTTTATTAGAAATAAGATTATTATTAGATTTAAAGATCAAAAAGTTTTCTTATGAATTTTAGCGTTTGCAGTACCTAGGTACTTAGTTTTGAAAATATTAAATAATCTTTAATGATTATACCTACACTATGATAATAGTATTATTAAGGCTAAGTACAAATAAATTAAAGCTATTAAGAATATAGTATTATTAAGGCTGTTTTATCGGTGCACCAAAACCTAGGGACAGTGTTTTCTCTGTTATTTACCGACAGAATGTCTCGAAATTTGGACACGTTATTCGAAATTATGTTGCCTTTAAAATGATGGTTTTACTTTTTTTTATTTTTTTGAAAATTCTGTTGAAAAATTAGATTATAATGTTTAACGTTCTATTATAACCAAACTTTTTACTCCCATCACTTGAAAGAGTTTTTTTTTTCTGTAATCGTTGATTTTTTTTCACCTTTCTGTGTCCAGTAATAATCGAGAAAAGCGTGTTCCAACTTTGAAGAAAATTTGCTAAAAATATTGAAATCTAATAATGAAACGTGTAACGCAGCATTGGCGCTTAGTTTCATCGTTATCGCCTTCGTGACGACAAATCTCATGAACGTACGGTCAGTCGGTCAGTTCGCTTGAATTAGAATCCATTTCCAGTTATTCATTCTTGTATTTTCTTCATCAACTTGCTTAGTGTTTACAGTTTACAGTATTCTTAGTTATTTTGAAAACATTAAACTTATTTAGTTTACGGGTATTTTTAAGTACTTAATATATTATTAGTTTAGTGGTATAAGTTACAAGTTCTTTAGTTTACGCGTATTTTTAAGTATTACATTAGTTTAGGGATATAAGTTGACAAGATAAGAAATGAGTCCCAGGGTGTTTTAAAATAAGACAGAAAATTATACTACTATCCACGATTTGTGTTTTATTCATCAATTTGATACTTTTCTTATGTAACTGCAACCTATAAATATATTAAAATAATGTATATGTTACCGGCCAAACCCGATTTCAGGACAAACTAGTTTGGCCTAGGCCAAACTACTTTGTCCTAACCGCCTAGGATAAACTAGTATGACCTAGGTCAAACTAGTTTATCATATCACGCGTAGGCTAAACTAGTTTATCCTGATATAAATAAACACACTTCAAGCCAAACTAGTTTAGCCTAGGCCAAACTATTTTTTCCTGATATAAAGACGCACACTTCAGGCCAAACTAGTTTATCCTGATATAAAGACGCACTTCAGGCCAAATTAGTTTATCCTGATATAATAAAGATTCACACTTCAGGATAAACTAGTACGGCCTTCTTTTTATTCTTCTTGTAGTGCCTATCCGTTTCGGATGTTGGCGATCATCATGGCAATCTACTTTTCTCACTGCTGCTCTGAAAAGACTTGTAGTGGTTGTGTTGAACCACGTACGCATATTTTTCAGCAAGGTGTTAAATGAAAGCTTATAATCCAAGGATGGTACTAAAAGTTAGGAATTTGACCTAGGCTCTCTGTCTGTCGGTCTGTCCGACCGCGAATATAACTGCTCCGTCACTATACCAGGTAGAATGACAAATGAGGTGTCAAATGAAAGCTTATAATCCAAGGATGGTACTAAAAGTAACAAAATTGACCTAGGCTGTCTGTCTGTCGGTCCGTCCGACCGCGAATATAACTGCTCTGTCACTATACCAGGTAGAATGAAAAATGAGGTGTCAAATAAAAGCTTATAATCCAAGAATGTTACTAAAGCCCACACTAGTTTGGCCTGAAGTGAGCGTCTAGAACCGGAAGTCCTAGAACAAAGGACCCCGCAGAAACTTTATGGGAAATGGCTCTCTGTCAAATGCTCTGAAACTTAGGATTGTGGTAGTTCTTGATGTGTAGAACAAAAGACTCCAGGGACGCGTAGCTCCAAAAAATCATAGTTCTAAGATATAAGCCTCTGAAGATATAGGTATAGTGAGGACGTTTGAGTTGGAATAAATTCATTTTCTCGAGAATGGGCGACTCTGGAGATAAATTACGAATCAGGTCAATTTTTATTTTTAAATTATAATTTTTTGGCATATATATCATACTAGTGACGTCATCCATCTGGGCGTGATGACGCAATCGATGATATTTTTAAATAGGAATAGGGGTCGTGTGATAGCTCATTTGAAAGGCTATTTAATTCTCTATTCACTAATATAAACATCAACATAATCATTTATACAGGGTGCCCAATTTTTTTTTAATTAAATTAATTGAGACAAAAAGAAGAATGTATATAATTTATTTAATTCGAAATACATTTTACTGCTGTCAGAAAACAGAAAAAATGTTTATTTGATAAATAAATATTGTTTTTCGCTTAAATTCAATATTAAAGCTGCCACCCACCTACCTCTTAGCAGTTTGAACATTTAATTTAAGCGAAAGACAATGTTTATTTTTCAAATTAACATTTTTTTCTGTTTTCTGACAGCAGTAAAATGTATTTCGAAATAAATAAATTATATACATTCTTCTTTTTGTCTCAATTAATTTAATTAAAAAAAAGTTTTGGCCACCTACGAATAGAGAATTGAATTACCTTTCAAATGAGCTATCACACGACCCCTATTCCTATTTAAAAAAAATCACCGATTGCGTCATCACGCCCAGATGGATGACGTCACTAGTATGATATATACGCCAAAAAATTATTATTTCAAAGTAAAAATCGAGCTGATTCGTAATTTATCTCCAGAGTCTCCCATTCTCGAGAAAATGAATTTATTTCAACTCAAACGTCCTCACTGTACCTATAACTTCAGAGGCTTATATCTCAGAACTATAATTTTTTGGAGCTACGCGCCCATGAAGTCTATTGTTCTACATATCAAGGACTACCAGAATCCAAAGTATCAGAGCATTTGACAGAGAGCCATTTCCCATAAGGTTTCTGCGGGGTCCTTTCTCACCTTTAGTACCAGCCTTGGATTATAAGCTTTCATTTAACACCTCATTTGTCATTATATCTGGTATATTGATGGAAGAATTACATTCGCAATCGGACGGAAAGACGGACAGACAGCCTCGCTAAGATTTCTCACCTTTAATAACATCTTTGGATTATAAGCATTTATTTGACACCTCATTTTTCATTCTACCTGGTATAGTGACGGAGCAGTTATTTTCGCGGTCGGACGGACCGACGGACAGACAGCCCAGCTCAAATTTCTCACCTTTGGTACCATCCTTGGATTATAGTGTAGGCTAGGCCGTACTAGGCGAAGGATTTCCTGGCTGAAAAATCTACGTACGTGGTTCAACACAACCACTACAAATCTTTTCAGAGCAGCAGTGTGAAAAGTAGAGATTGCCATGATGGCCGCCAACATCCGAAACGGATAGGCACTACAAGAAGAAGAAGGCCGTACTAGTTTATCCTGAAGTGTGAATCTTTATTATATCAGGATAAACTAGTTTGACCTAGGCCAAACTATGTGACAAAAATGTGATAATTCTTTTTAAAATATTATCTACGATAAAATCAATCTAAAAAGGTATTCCCGACAAAACTAATTTGAACGGAGAATACATTTTGTTGTCATTAAAATACTTGTCCGCCGGCGCCACTGAGTAAAGATCGAATTGTCGGTCGCACTCCCTACTTCAAATCAATTTCAAGTAGGGAGTCACGTGTGTCTGACGTAAGCAGTCTACGAAAGTAAGTGATACGCCCACTTAACATTGCAATGTGCTTCAACTGATAAAACAGCCTTAATTAATATATTTCGGCATGTAATGAATACCAATTGACATCATTAATTAGAATAAATAATTATTATAAATAATATTTTTAAAGTAAACAAAAACAAAGGAAAATAATCTGACAAGTAATGACATAAACGTGGCCATGATGAAAAGTCACATTCTAATGTTTTGTCAGTGCTCTTACGTCAGAAATTTTGACCTACGTAATCTTGCTTTTGCAGTAAAAATACTATACTCAAATAATTACATTATAGTTGGTTTGGATTTTAGGATATCTTCAAAATGAAAATAAAATGGAGATTACGGAGAAACTCATTGAAGATTCGTCTTACCAAGGAAATGATGTGACTCGACATACTCAAGGGAAAACATTAAATAAAAATGTAACAGTTGTAACTGGCGATAGGTTTTATAAATGTGAAATTTGTTTTAAGCAATTTAGTCAAGCAGGTAATTTGAAAGAGCATTTGAGAGTGCACACTGGGGAAAAACCTTACAAGTGTGAAATTTGTTTTAAGCAATTTAGTGTAGCATGTACTTTAAAACAGCATTTAAGAGTACACACAGGAGAAAAACCTCACAAGTGTAAAATTTGTTTTAAGCAATTTAGTCAAGCAGGTAATTTGAAAGAGCATTTGAGAGCGCACACTGGGGAAAAACCTCACAAGTGTGAAATTTGTTTTAAGCAGTTTAGTCAAGCAGGTTCTTTGAAACCACATTTGAGAGTGCACACTGGAGAAAAACCTCACAAGTGTGAAATTTGTTTTAAGCAGTTTAGTCAAGCAGGTTCTTTGAAAACACATTTGAGAGTGCACACTGGGGAAACTTCTCAGAAGTGCGAGATTTGTTTTAAGCAGTTTGCTCATACATATCAATTAACTGTTCACATGACAGTTCATACAGGAGAAAAACTTCACAAGTGTGAAATTTGTTTTAAGCAATTTCCTAGAGCATGTACTTTAAAAGATCATTCAAGAATACACACTGGAGAAAAACCTCACAAGTGTGAAATTTGTCTTAAACAATTTAGCGAAGCAGGTACTTTGAAAAAACATTTGAGGGTGCATACTGGGGAAAAACCTTACAAGTGTGAAATTTGTTTTAAGCAATTTAGTCAAGCAGGTGCTTTGAAAGGACATTTGAGAGTGCACTCTGGAGAAAAACATCACAAATGTGAAATTTGTTTTAAGCAATTTCGTACTGCAAGTGATTTGAAAATACATTTAAGAGTGCACACTGGAGAAAAACCTCACAAGTGTGAAATTTGTTGTAAGCAATTTAGTCGAGCAGGTCATTTGAAAGAACATTTGAGAATACACACTGGAGAAAAACCTTACAAGTGTGAAATTTGTTTTAAGCAGTTTAGTGTAGCAGTTAATTTAAAAAGACATTTAAAAGTGCACACTGGAGAAACACCTTACAAGTGAATCGCTTATTTGAGAAACCCCACATGTCCATAAATATGACAGTTTGACTTTTTTAGCTTAACAATATATTTTCATATAGACGCATAATTTAAAGAGAAATCACACATGTCCGACCCATATAAGAGTTTCAGCACTAGTTTAACCCTGCTGTCCTGTTCGGGTCTATTTGACCCAAAAAATAATTTATTTCTTATTTTACAAATTATTACGCAGAGTAACGATTTGGTGTTTCGTGACTTTATTCACTAATATGAGGTCTTTCTATTGCATATGAGATAAACAATTTACTTCCTGATTTTTTTGATAAAAATGAAATTGTTACCTAGGGTACGTTCGGGTCAATATGATCCGCATATTTAAACCGTTAAAAATTTCCTGTGTATGTGTGTTTAGTTGGCAGTATTCTATATTGGCAGTACCTGTGTGTCTGTCAGCCGGATACGTCTCTAAATAAAAACAGGTTTCTGCAACTTAGAACTTGTAAAATAAACTGTAGTATAGCTGGACGATGTTGCAAACCAAATTATAAATATGACCAATATGGACTGACAGCATGGCTTTGGAACCAACTGGAAAGACATGAATAAAGTTGGTTTCCAAGAATACCTTGGTCTTTTAGTTTTAGCTCGAGTTTATAAGTCCCATGGTGAATCCACTAAAAGTTTGTGGAATGAAGAAACGGGTCGTAGTATATTTCAATCAACAATGTCGCTTGATATGTTTACAAAAAGTTTGCAAGTAATACGTTTTGATAACAAAACTACTAGACAGGATAGGAGACGTTTTGATAAACTTGCTGCAATACGTGAAATTTAGGAAACATAGGTTGAAAATGTTACCGTCGATAAGCAACTAGTTGCCTTTAGAGGCCGCTCTCCCTTCAAATGGTACATTCCAAGCAAACCAGCGAAATATGGCACACAAGTTTTGGTTTTATGTATTATGAACAGTAAAACTTCTTATGCTCTAAAATTGCAGATCTATACAGTAATGCGTGTGATGTGTGACTTGAGTAGTGACTTGGAAGGCCACAATATTACGTGTAATAACTTTTTTACATCGTAAAATTTAGGACAATTTATTCTAAAACAAAGTAGATACAATTCCGGGGACTATCAGTAAAATAAACCGGAGCTTTCAGCAAAAATCGCGAATAAATAAGTTCATAGCTCGTCTTTTTTGTTTCACGCAAGATACCACTGTTGTTGACAATATTCCTAAGAATAATAAAAATGTTCTTATGAGTACATAATCATAAATCGATGCATCATGCATCACTTTCATCAAATGAAAAAGCCCCAAATTATTTTAGATTACAATTCCAATAAGGCAGCAGTTGATATTCTAGATTAGCTTGTTGGCACGTATACATGCGAGAAGAGATAAATCACTGGCCAATGATTGTTTTTTATAATCTTCTGTAGATTTCTGCCTACAACGCGTTCGTGTTATGGGCATCAATAAATATCCATTGGAATACCAATAAACTGACAAAACGGCGAATTTTTCTTGAGGAATTGGGAAAAAACTAATGAAACCAGTCATCATTTCCAGAAAAAATATACCAATAACTAAAGGGTCTTACGAACTGGTAAAAAGGACACGAGCAGAAACAAGTAGACAAGATGGAAATGCTAATGAACCGTCTATGGACGCTAAACTATAACTCCGCCTGCTAAACGAGCACGCTGTAAACTTGCCCTAAAAACGATAACAAGACTAATTATTATATTGTATATATCATAAACATATTTGTAAAATCCATTCTTTTTATTACTGTCCCAGTCGTAAACTGAATTAAATTTTTGTAGATATTTGTTACTAGGTTTTTTGGAAGAAAAAGATACCTTTTATTTTTGTTAATAAGGTTTAAATTACATTAACAACATAATTTTTGTTTAATTAACCATAATTTCCTGTTAATAAAGTTTTGTTTATTACCATTAGCTTATTTTATTTCGATTAAGGAGGGTAAAGCATAGTTGGGTCATATTGACCCGAACAGTACATTTGTGTAGTTGACTCGAACGGGACAGCAGGGTTAAAATATATATTTATTTGAGAAACCCCACAAGTCCCGGACATGTGGTATTTCTCGAATAAACGGCTTCTAACGTCCGACGAGGATCGTTATGTGGAAATTATTCCTAAAAACGTAAAAAGGGACTAAAACAAGTTATTTATAAAAATGAAGTAACCAGAAGTGCATGTTAAAGGTCAAAGACCATCTGAATAGGGAACTTGCACATTTTTTTTATTACATAATAATGTTCAGTATTGTTTAAAAATGAGATTTCCAAAATTTCACGCTTCAAAAACTTTTAATAACTTAGAAATACATATTTAAAGTCTTCTGCGGTATAAAATAATTCAAACGACCCGTGACGTCACATAGTTTTACATTAGTTATTATTATGGTTATATTTCGCTGTTTCTAGGTACACGCTAACGTGTACGCAAATAAAAAAGTTAGGTAAACGCGAATTAAACTTCATCAAGCCAGTGACGTCATTATTTCGCGTGCTCAGTGACTGTATATTTTGGTACATGCTATTTTAATATGTTTAGTGTTTGTTTGATAGAAAAATATTTGTTAAGGGAAGGGAAGCAGAACCATTCAGGTGTTTCAAACTTAATTGTAATAAATGAATGCATATATAAAAGTATATATTTAGGTTAGCAAATTAAAAATATGTATTTAGTTGACATGACACATACAAAATATTGTTAAAATAATTTTTATACGTCAGTTAATTATTATAATCAACTATTCTAAATGGGAAATAAGCCACACTTTAACTAAAAAAATGATTTTATTAACGTTTCGACGTCCAAATCGGATGTCATTGTCAAAATACAAAAATTAGTCAGATTAAATAAATTATTAGAAACATTTTTTTACTAAGCAACAACATTTTTGTTTAATTTAATAATATTTTGTATTTTGACAACGACGTCCGATTTAGACGTCGAAACGTTAATAAAATCATTTTTTTAGTTAAATTGTGGCTTAGTTCCCATTTAGAATAGTTGATTACAAAAATGCCACAAGGAAATAGCTTCAGAACAAGTTAATTATTATTGTCAACGCTTTAGGTGTTCCTTTTATTTTAATTTTGGACGGTAATAGTATTTCACTTATAACTAAAAAAATATATATATATATTAATTTATAGTCTCTTTAACTTTTTCATACTGTTTTAAAATGTTGTTAAACTCATTAAAACAACTAAATAATTGTCCACACTGCATATTTAATTTAAAAACAAACACTAAACAAATAAAAAATAAGAAATCTACTAATCAATATTAAAATTAAAGTGTACACACAACGCGATTAAACAAATTCCAGCACTCTGACATTCTAACTTTTTTATTTGCGTACACGTTAGCGTGTACCTAGACACAGCCTTATATTTAGGTATATTCTTCTTCTCCTTCTTTGGTTTATTGGCCTCCACCTACTTGGGTATTTGGCCAGCTCGTCGTCGGGAATAAAGGAAAAATATTTATATTCTAATGACATTTCTCGTATGTCGTAATTATATATACCAGTTTGTTGAGATTGGAGTTTGATACAGTTTTTGAAGGAAAGGAAAGAAGGTTTACTATTGAGAATAAAACCATTTTGTAAAAGTACAAATTTTCTATGAATAGTTCAAACGATCAAAAACACTTTTAACGTCACATAACTGTATTTTTACTGACGTTTATAATGTCTAATTTAAAATTGTATATACAACGTAGAATGTAAACATACAACGGCGTGACGTCACGACGCGTTTTGGGGTGGCTGGTATAAGTTGAATTTGTAGTCGTCTTTAGGGGCCAAACGAAAGACAAACAAAACTTTTTTATCTTTGATACAGGTTCTAAATTATGTTCTGTTGTGATTTATACCATTTTTTTCGAATTTAAAATTTTATGCAAGTTCCCTATTACAGAGGCACCAAAGTATAGTATGTGTCAAAGATGTACAGTTGTTAATATCCACGACCTAAAAACTGGGAAATCTATGTTTTAAGTATATCTGGGAAATCTATGTTAATAGGGCAGTCAATGAGAGCAAGAACAGGTTATTACCTCCGAATTCTATCCTACTGCATGGATTTTAATGAAATTTTAGGAATAGCCTGAAAATATCTCCTTATTTAAAGTCTACCCTATGCCGATGTGTGCTTTTGTCTTGGGGGCGGTCCCCACCCCTTCTCGGGGTTGGAAAATTTTTTGGTTAAACAACTACGGAAGTTGCTAGAGAACAAGCAAAAAGCTAATTCTAAGCAAAAACTGTTCTATAATTTTTTTTCGAAAACTCAATACTTTTTGAGTTATTGGTGGTTGAAAATTGGCCATTTTCATTGAAATATAACACCTATTCAAACGGTTTTTTGCGAATATCTTAAAAACAATGCATCTAACTAAAAAATTATATAAAACATTTTTGTAGCTCATAAAAAAACTAAGAGATTCGTTCCTTCTTCAATCTTCTAGTTATAACACAAAAAGAGATATGGTAGGTAAAAAGAGTTTGTTTTTTTGGTACATGCTCAAAGCAGTGTATTCAACTTGAAATAACACATTTTATGTATATAATGCTACCAATACCTTTTATTGTACTTGAAAAGTCCTTTCAAATAAACAATATTAAATGTCGATTACATTCAAACTAAGCGAGATATGCTGCAAAAAATTGATGACTTAACTAATTTTAAGAAAAAAATTGAGAAGTATATTTAACCCCTCACCCACAAAAATTTAAATGCATCGTTTTCCTTTTACAATACATTTTACTACAGTGTCATTTTTATGTTCAAAAAGTTGAGCGGGTTTAAAATGAATGGTTTTTGAAAAAAACTAAGATTAAATTATAGAGCGCATATTTAAATTTTCTTAAAAATCTTCTTTTTCTCCATGTAACTTGAAAATGATAAGAGATACTGTTATAAAAAGTCAAATCAAAATGTTTATCTAGAATAAATCTTCATTTTTGTATGGCATCTTTTTTTGGCATCTCTTATCATTTTCGAGTTACATGGAGAAAAAGGAAGATTTTTAAGAACATTTAAAAATGCGCTCAATAATTTGATCTTATTTTTTTCAAAAACCATTCATTTTAAACCCGCCCAACTTTTTGAACATAAAAAGAACACTATAGTAAAATGTATTGTAGAAGGAAAACAATGCATTTAAATTCTTGTGGATGAGGGGTTAAATATACTTCTCATTTTTTCTTAAAATACGTTAGTCATCAAATTTTTTACAGTTTATCTCGCATAGTTTCAATGTAATCGACATTTAATATTGCTTATTTTAAAGGTCGTTTCAAGCACAACAAAAGTTATTGGTAGCATTATACACCTAAAATCGACCGTTTCTCTGTTATTTCAAGTTAAATACACTGATTTGAGCATGCACCAAGAAAACAGGTTTTTTTCACTTACTCTTTTTGTGTTATGACTAGAAGATTCATAAAGTAAAAAATCTCTGTTATTTTATAAGCTACAAAAATGTTTTATATAATTTTTTTTAGTTTGATGCATAGTTTTTAAGGTATTCGTAAAAAAACCGTTTGAAAAGGTGTTATGTTTCAATGAAAATGGCCAATTTTCAACCAGGAATAACTCAAAAAGTATTGAGTTTTCGAAAAAAAATTATAGAGCAGTTTTTGCTTAGTATTAGGTTCTCTAGCCACTTCCGTAGTTATTTAAGCAAAACATTTTCCACCCCCGAGAAGGGGTGGGAACCGCCCCCAAGACAAAAGCACACATCGGCATAGGGTAGACTTTGTTTCTTGGGCTATTCCCTACTTACTGTGAAAATATCACGTAAATCGATATAGTAGGATAGAATTCGGAGCCACATACCCTCATTGACTGCCCTATAACTCCATCAAGGATTACTATTTCCATATTTTTTTTGATATATGTGGTGGTCAGAATAAGAACTATACAGTTTAGCACTTACAGACCTCCGACGATTTCAAAGTGTGAACCAGTAGAAATTTCCCCATAAAGGGACATTTCTACATGCCATGTGACAGGGATTTTGCTATGGCGAAGAAAAAACTTAATAAAAAGAATCACTTTTTTAGTAAAACATGTTTCGTTGTTTGTCAGTTTAAACACAAAAAAAATTTCCATATTAAAAAAGAAGCCGCATCTCGATAAAAACTGGCTTATCGAAAAAATATTAGAAGGCAAAAAAGTTTTAGAAACGTTGTGTTTAACTAATGGTACCACAATAATTAATTAATTGGAACGTACACAAAAGTGGGGTTTAAGGGAACAAAATCCCCATAAATTTTTTATGGGGTGGACAAATTTGACTATAATTTTGTTTTAAGTTGTTCCTGCCATAAGAATGATACATGTCCATTTTCAATAAAAAATCTCTAATAGTTTTCGATATATTGAAAAAAATCGATTTTCATTTTGTAACTTCAAAGGGCTGTAACTTTTTTTATGAGCACATTTGTACTAAGGTAAGTTAGGTTCAATCGAAGTATTTTTGACCCCAGAGCGTGTGGTATAATTTATAACCAATCTTTTCGGGACACCCTGTATAATATAATATTATGTACGAATATAATCTGTACAATTTATAAGACTATACAAATCAAAGAAAATACCGTTTTATAAATGCAATAAACACAATTAGGCATTCCAAATCACGTGATATAATATGGCTGCTGGATGGCGAAACTGTCATCCATAGGCGTATCCAATGTTTAAACCACTTCATATTTAATTTGCTATCACAATTTCACAAATTTCGCTACACAATTAACAAAAAAACAAAACCAAACAGGATATTCTTTACAAATTTGTCAATATTCAATGTAAACATTACATACATCATGACCACCCCCCTTAACTGTGTCTATGGCCATGTCAGTTTAGCCATCCACGGACCACCACTGACAGTTCATTGGAATCCCTAATTGATTTGTTTTTATGCCAAACTACATATAAAATGTGACAACTGTCAGATTTAACTAAAATGTCATGTTAGAATAAATGTTATAAATGTGTATTATCACGGACTTAACTTTTTTTCTATCATTTGTGACGCATTGAAAAATGCTCATGAAAAGGACCATAGGCATTTTGTATAGGTATTCCGATATAAAAATAACCTTCACCTACTTTATTAAATCTATCATTATAAAGTTACAACCGTTACTACAAGCTATAGCTATTCCTACATCTGACATTAATCAAGTCTCTGTCAAGGTCCAGTGGCTAACGGCATCCTGGTGACAGCCATGCTGACTTGTCACTGTCATGGCTATCACTATTCAGCACTCCAGCTACCTTAATAGTACGCACTTAAGCGTAACATATTACATCTCCCCCTTTTTACAAATTTAGTTTTAAAGGAGGTTTAACAACTCTACCTGACTTAGTTCTGCAAATATCAGATTGCTCAGTTACATTATTTTGTATGTCAAGAGAGGTAGGTGATTCAGCTGTGTTGAGGTTGAAGGTCCTTGATCTAAACCTGCATCCTCAGTATCTGTAAGTGTTACAGGTGGTTGTGACTCAAATTTATTCAGAGATTCTCTTATATCTACTCTATTGCGACGGACAATATTATCATGCTCATCTCTCAAGATATAAGATCTTGGGACTTCATGCTGTGACAATATTTGTGCTGATTCCCACCTCTTTTGACATCGATTCTATATCACCACATCTGTGTCAGGTTCCAAACACTTTAAATCCTTAACACCCTGGTTAGAGTCCTTCACATATATATTTCTCCTTTTACTCAATTTTTCGTTTACATCTAGACAAAGTGATGGTTTTAGCATCTCTTACAACCGGCAACTTAGTTCTACAGTGTCTACTCATTAAAAGCTGTGAAGGAGTATAACCAATATGCTTAAGGGGTGCATTTCCTTACTGTAAGAGTGCTGATTCAATGTCAGAACTGTCATCAACGGACTTCTTAACAATACTCTTGGCAATGGCTACACCTTTCTCAGCCAGTCCATTTGATCGTGGATAATTGGGGCTTCTAAACTTAATTTGAAAATTCCATTCTCTGGCAAATTGAAAGCTATTAAACGGAACATTATCACAACATACATAGACTGGTGAGCCATGTGTAGCAAACATTGACCTTAAAACTTGAATGACAGAACTGACAGATTTGTCTCTTATTGGGTGAAGCTCTATCCAGTTTGAAAAAGAATCATAAGCTACTAGATAATTTGTACCATAACATGTAAAAATGTCAATGCCAATTCTTTCCCATGGATTTTCTGGTAAAGGGTATGGACATAACGTTTCCCTTTGCTGCGTTGGTCTAAATTTTTCACAAGCTCATTCCTGGCCAGTAAAAAATTTGCCTGGCTCTAGATTTTGACTTCTCAATGCCAATATGACCTTCATGCACCAGCCCTAACATTTCAGATCTCAAGCTTTTGGGAGTAACAATCTTGTTGCCATAAAATAACAAGTCGTCACAGACACATAAGTTGTCTCGGAGTTTAAAAAACTTACTAACTGTCTGTGGAACATCACGCTGGTGTTCTGGCTAGTGATGTAAATTTTCCGGGAAGATTCGAACGCCGGAAAGTTTCCGGAAACTTTCCGGGAATATTGGAAACTTACGGAAATATTGCATTTTTATTAAAATTATTATTAATGTAGTTTAACTTCCCTGCTCTATCTATAGTCAGTCTATTTCTTCTTTTATTATGAATGAAAGAGTATGTGCTATAAATACGCTCTGTTTCAGCGTAGTATCTGGTAACCCCAGTATTGTAATTGCCAAATCTTTTAAAGAAGTTTTGGTGCATATTCCTTGTCACCAGCTTATACAATATACTGATCGTGCTGTAGCCAATTAAAATCCATTGACCAAAGGTCTGCTTTTGCACAGAATTTTGTTAGTTGTGTAAAAATATTTTCTTTTTTGTCAATAAACTTGAAACGATTGGTTAATATCTTGTCTATACACTGCATAGCTAACATATGCTCTTCACCAGTGAGGATTTGCCCTGTTAAAGACGAATCAAGTAAGTTTGCAGCATAGTGCACAGGCATCACTGCCATTTTTTTTCTTTTTTCTAATTTGGACAACCATTCCTTTTCCTTAGACTTACTGATTGGAAGTAATGGAATATTCTCGGTAAAACTATTTTCTGTATCCTTAAATGCCTCGACAACCGGGATATTTTAATCGTTAAAGCACTTTTAGACGCAATAAGGTTTTTTATACAATTGAGGATTGAACCCCATCAAGTTTTTACAGGAAGTTTTAATGTTTAACTAAAGCTCGGATTTATAGGCAACAAAAATTGAAGAAAAAGGCGCCTATATAGGCAAAGATTTTTATTAAAAAAGGCAGGAATATTAACATTTAGGCAAAATATAGGCAATAAAGGAATATAACTTATTATTTATAACCACTTAAAATTTTATCATTAATAGAAACAACTAAATGTTTTTCAATATTTTCGGTCTTAAAACTATGTCTTCGATCACTTAAAATTAATTTGTACATTGAAAACGAACGTTCGACATCGACAGATGTAATTAGAGCATATTTCAGAGCGGATAATAAATCTGGCATAATTTGTAATTCCTCGGAAAATGTCCCATTCAAAACTTTAGCAACATTAGATAAAAACGAAAAACCTTCATTCTTGTCGAAAACATATTTCATTTTTTTTTTAAATTAATTGACCGTTACTTCCAGGTGCCGATTTAATTTTCGTCTTTAAATTATCTATTAATTTTACTGACTCACATAAATTTATCTCTTGTTTTTCTAATAAGGTAATTGTGGTAACTATTAATTTATAATTG
Organism: Diabrotica virgifera virgifera; assembly: GCF_917563875.1. NCBI lineage: Eukaryota > Metazoa > Arthropoda > Insecta > Coleoptera > Chrysomelidae > Diabrotica > Diabrotica virgifera. The sequence continues at coordinate 176,637,671 of NC_065451.1, forward strand.
TCATTGATATAAGCCAGTTCCTGTTTCAATTTGGGATTTTTTAATATTTTTTTTTGCTTCTCGAATGGCTTCGGAAATATCATCATCAAATTCTGACATAACTAATTCTATTTCATTGCAGTGTTCAAAGTAAAAAAAACTGCTTCGAGCCAGGTTCCCCACCTTGTAATTACTGGTTTAGGTGGCAAAGGGACACCGGGAAGTCTTTCTTTATATATTTGCACCCTCAACGGAGCCTTACAAAAACTTTTTTCATAAAATTTATAAAATTATTTACCAACGGAAACAGATTTCTTATTTCTTCAGCAATTCTATTTACCCCGTGGGCTACACAAGTGCAATGAATTAAATTAGGATAAAAAATCTTTAAATTAACAGCAGCTTTTAACATATATGCCGCAGCATCTGAAAGCATTAAAACTATTTTATTCACTGGTATAGGGTTGGGTAAAAAGAGGTTTGTTAAACTATCTTGTATAAATCGACTTATTGTTAAATTGTTTGTTTTTTCCAATTCTTTAACGGCAACTAAATAAGGTTTTCTCGCAAAGTTTTCGTTCAAAATTCCAATCAATAAATTAGCTATATATTCTTGTTCTCATGATCATTTTTCAGTGCGTCATTAATTATGACGTCATATACTGTATTGGGTGTGTCGAGACTTATTTCATGTAATTATTGACGAATCTGACAGATGCCACAATCGTACTTAGCCATAGGTGAAAAGCTTGTGGAATTAAACTAATTAGTAATTTAGTAGATTTGATTTTTACACAATATGTTAACATGTAGGTATTTTTTATAAAGGGGAATAAATAAGCCATGCTCTGGGATACATTCCCAAAGCTTGGAGAAGGGCAAGGGTGGCGTTTATTCCCAAACCAGGAAAAACAGATTACACCTTAGCAAAATCCTACAGGCCTATAAGTCTGACCTCATTCATGTTAAAAACCATGGAAAAAATCTTGAACGAAAACATCAAGAAAAACAATTTAAATGAAAATCCACTGCACCAACGGCAATGGGCGTATCAGGCAGGGAAATCAGGTGAAGCCGCCCTGCACAATCTAGTGTCGGAACTCGAAAGGAGTCTGCATCAAAAAGAAGTCGCCCTTGCGGCATTTTTAGATATAGAAGGTGCATTTGATAATACCTCAATCGAGTCTATACAAAGCGCACTGGTGAGGAAGAAAATCAACAACACAACATGCAAGTGGATTATTCAGATGCTTCAGAGCAGAATAATATCCACAGATACGCATGAAGATACCATAAATCTGAGGGCAACTAAGGGATGCCCTCAAGGCGGTGTATTGTCACCGTCATTATGGAACATAGTTGTCGATGATCTGATTCATGGGCTAAGCGCCCAAGGAATCTCGGTCCAGGGTTTCGCAGATGATATCGTGATAGTAACTAGGGGAAAATTTCCCAGCACTGTTGCGTATCAGATGCGATATGCCCTTCACTACATAGAGAACTGGTGTCTGAAAGAGAACCTCTCCGTGAACCCTTTTAAAACTAAACTGGTAGCCTTTACAAATAAGAGGAAGCTTACTGGACTGAGTGAGCTGAAATTATTTGGAGAGGTACTGGAAAGAACCAATGAGGTTAAGTATCTAGGGGTAACCCTGGATTCGAAACTCAATTGGAATACTCATATTACCAATATAACCAATAGGGCTAAGCGACTCTTCTGGAACTGCAGACGAGTTGTAGGTAAAACCTGGGGATTGAAACCAAAGGTGATATGTTGGTTGTACACATCAGTGATACGACCGACAGTTACTTATGGGTCAGTACTCTGGTGGAGAAAGACGGCTTTGCAATCTTGTGTGACCACTCTCACCACCCTACAAAGACAAGCGCTTCTAAATATAACAGGAGCCTTGAATAGTACAGGAACGGCTTCATTAGAGGCTATCACAGGTCTCCCTCCGCTGGAATTGTATATTTCGGCGGTAGCCTTTATGACCATCCTGAGGCTCAAAGCAAACAATACTTGGAGGCCAAATTATGTATTGAATAGCCACACAAACATTACTGGGACTATACTTGAGGAATACATCTTTATGATGAACTTAGATATGATGACACAAGAACTAATCTTCACTGAGAAGATTAACACAATTATACCATCTAGAGAACAAAAAGTCCCAAACATTAATGGAGACTTAATATGGTTCACTGATGGATCTAAAACTGCCCATGGTACTGGATCAGGAGTCTTTGGGCAAACATGTAACTATAATAAATGTTACAGCCTAGGTCAACATACAACGGTGTTCCAGGCTGAAGTTTTTACTTTGGTGGCCTGCATTGATGAAATAATTGATGAGGACCCTAAAGCTAAGAGAATCAACATTTACACAGATAGCCAATCGGCTATTCTGACTGTAAAGAACCCTCTCACCAAATCAAAACTGGTGAGAAACTGCAAAGATCTCCTCAATAACCTGGCAAAAGACAACAAAGTGTCTTTAATATGGGTGCCGGGTCATGAAGGGGTGCATGGGAACGAACGAGCAGATATGTTAGCGAAACAAGGCTCGAGAAAAACTTTTGAAGGCCCAGAACCTTTCTGTGGCATCACTAAAGATGCTATGAAAAACGAGGTTCAGAAATGGCTGATAAAGAATCATCAAAATAAATGGAGAACCACTCAAGGGCAAATCCAGACTAAAAAAATAATCAAGAATATTGATAAAAAAACTCTCGAACAGTTTGATGAACCTCAATAAACGAGAGATCAAAACGGTCACTGAAATGGTGACTGGACATTGTCGTTTAAGAAATCACCTATACAAACTAGGTAAGGTGAATGAACCATGGTGCAGAAAGTGCGAAATGGAAGAAGAAACTGCCATACACATACTATGCTATTGCAGTGTGCTAGGTGATGTAAGGCAGAACTTCACTGGTCAAATGAGGTTTGAACCAGAAGAGATCTTAAAACTACCAATAAGAAAACTGTTGGCCTTCGTTGAGGCCACAGGACTTATTAAAGTTTAAGGAGAAGAACAGGGTTTGGTACAAAGGTCTTATGACCAAGTGCCAGAGACTAACGAGTCTCGCCTGAGTTAAGAAGAAGAAAGGGGAATAAAATTAAAAAGTAAACAATATTGTTAATTAAATTTATAAATATGGAAACATTAAAAAATGACACAAAACTGTCCATAAACTGTGTTTTTATCTTCTTCTCTAGGTGCTGTCTCCGCTTCAAAAGTTAGCAATCATCAGAGAGATCTTTATTTCTGAAACAGCGGCTCTAAATAATTCATTGTTATTACATCCAAACCAGTTCCTAAGGTTCTTCAGCCATGAGTTACGTCTCCTTACTATGGATCTTTTTCTTGCATAATGACCTGGAGTATTAGATATACATCTCTCATCACATGTCCCATATATCTCAGTTTTCTTCTTATTTGTGAGTTCTCGTTCCTTATGCGTAAGTCTCATTACCTCCACGTTAGCTATTCTATCTACTCATGAGATATTTAGCACTCTTCGGTACAAATCGAATGTCTCTAGTCTCCTCACGCCAATTACTAACTTTTAACGAACTAAATTCTAAACCAAACACAAAATAATGCACAAAGACGTTGTGAAACACAAGTGAAGTCGAAGTCGAAATTTCAAAATGACAGGTACACAAAATACTGACCTGAATAATAACCGTCACTTGACTCTTTGACACTTCTAAAAAATGGCCAAAATGGACGAAGTTTTTGTCAAATGTTCGTAATACGTGTATTTGATTGGCTAGGAAAAACGCGCATTCTAAATATCAACGAATCAAAAGTAGGTTAGGAATAAACATCTTATGTATATAACCATTGTAATGCTGCATTATTTTTGTATTTAATCACGGAGCTACCGCTTTTTCCGTCTCATCTAACTTAATGCATTAGAGAAAAATCGAAAAACTGTGACGCACTGAAAAATGATCATGAGAACAAGAATACCTGCCGCATACATCTGTCGTTTCATCCACGATAATATACAAAAAATTGCCCTCTAACTCCCGCTTAATTTTTGAAATACATTCCACATAACATTTTTCCACAGTAGTGTTTTCTCAATGTACTTTCGTCCGGTAAGGATTTATTAAGATATTTTTCGAAAAAGCATTTAAAACTAGGGTTATTAACTTTATATAGAGGAATGTTGGATGCAATCATCATCTGACATAAATCAAATTTAAATGCGTCTTCTTCCTTTTTTTTGAACTGCTTAAACTATCCCGCAGAGATATTTGGGCTAACTTAGAGGAATTTAATTTTTCCAAATTACGTTTATGAAGTGGGGTTCCACAATGCTGGTCAATAAAGTACTTTTTTCTACTTGAAATCTGAGAATTAAAAAAAAAATAATTAGAATTCTAAAACCGCTTTAGAATTTAGTTATGTTGTGGGACGAGAAAAAATAAAACTTACCGATTTGCCGCATGGTTTACAAAATGCTCCATCTCCTTCTAGAGAAAGTTCCGAATAAGGTGCGATCCATAGCCTTAATTTAGATGTCATCTTTTCACACAAATGTCTAAAACGTTTTAAAACTTGTTCTTTGCTTTTCGGTATACGCAACAAAACTAAACTAGGATATAGCAATTTGTGACTAAACTCTGATACAGTAACCGACTGTACAACTGATAGTAAACTAATAAAGCTTAGGGATTTCCAAATAGTTAACCCTCAAGTCTCGATCAGGTACATTTTCCTAGAAATCTGTTATATAAACAAACCATTGATATTTTATTATTGACCCAAAATTTTATTATAGAATGGTTTAGTAATAGAATAATATCATGGGTAGTACCATGAAATTTTAAAAAAGGCACAAATAGGCGGAATTTACGAAAAAAGGCAAAAAGTGCAAAAAACAATTATAATGAGCAAAATAGGCAAAAAAAGGCATTTTGCCTATAATCCGAGCTTTAGTTATAACTTTATTGTAGTTGTGATCACAAAGTGACGTCACAATTGCAGTTTTTTTGAAATTCTAAACATCTGTGCTCTCACTATCAGTCTAGTTTGATCAAATTTTTTGTATTGAGTTGTCTAACTTGTTTGTACTTTATTTAAAATTAAAATTTTTCATTATTATCCACAATGAACACTCAGGATGTGACGTCACTAACTGTCACTTTCAGTTTGCTCAAACCAGTTTGATCAAATTATTTGATGGTGGGACGCGGTCTTTAGGCAACTCAATACAAAAAATTTGATCAAACTAGACTGATAGTGAGAGCACAGATTTTTAGAATTTCAAAAAACTGCAATTGTGACGTCACTTTGACGTACTTCCTCAAGTACGTCAGGTTTGCTCAAACTGTTTGATCAAATTATTTGATGGTGAGACGCGGCCTTTATAAACGTCTAAAATACCATTACATTACATAGTTTCTCACCTTTAGACGTATCAGAGGTATGACAACTGTCACTGTGAGAGTAGAATTTTATAAAATACTCCTATCACAGACGTCTACAGGTGGAAAACTATGTAATGTTAATTAATACGTTTATAACGATAATTTCCACCTCCACTAGTTTCATCTCTTTTCGTTTCGCAATGTATTATGTTTTCCATCTTTTGAGCTTTTTTGCCGGTTATTAGCGTGTTCATCACTGTATACCAAAAACCTACTAAAAAATATTGCCTACTAGAATTTAAAAAAAATTTATCAAAAATCTATCCAAAAAGTAGAAATCTGCTGAATGTGGCAACGCTGTTACAAAATAAACACAACTGTCCACTGTCCAACTCAAAATTCAAATGTCAAGTATTCTTCTTTTCAATTAGCCTTGTACCACATATATTAGCGATCTACATTATGTGTCGCCATCTCTAATTCCGGAAGCTCACTATATATATGGAACCGAGTTTTTCTATTCTGTCTAAATCCCGAGCCGAGGATTAGCGGCGTGTAATTTGGGTTGCCTATATAAGCTTGAATCAACGAAATGGGCCTTGAGTGTTATTTAAAACGCTGAAAAGACCGTTTAGTGATAATAAAAAGGGTGGGTTGTGATTGCGCGCAGCGGTCAAATACCTCCTGCCCTGCGGTTCTCTCACTCTAATACCCGTAAGTTAGGTTTGGACCGAAGGGTTAGGTCTTCCTCCTTTCAGGCAAAAACCGATATTTACTGCGGTTGCATGATATTTAATATTAAAATAGTATTGGATGTGGTAGAATGTAGACTCTTTGTATAATTATCAATTGAACAGTGAAGCTGTTAGATCAATTTTCCGATTCAATCATTTCTACTGTTCACAGTTCTGTGTTTGTGTTATTGTGTTTGCTTTTGAGTAGGTATAGTATTTTTACTACAAAAACGTTATTACGTAAGTCAAAATTTTTGACGTAAGAGAACTGTCAAAACATCAGAATGTGACTTTTCATTATTGCCGTGTTTATAATAAACATAGCAATAATGAAAAGTCACATTCTAATGTTTTGACAGTTCTCTTACGTCAAAAATTTTGACCTACGTAATAACGTTTTTGTAGTAAAAATACTATATTTCATTTTCTTGACAACGAAAATGTTCGGTGTGGAAATAATTAATAAGTGCTTGGAATGCGGAAACGTGTATAAACGTAAACATGATTTAAAAAGACATGTAAAAAGTTCGCATCCCGACAAATTGGATGCAATTGCCCCTTTAAAAGTGCTTAAAGGCAACGTCTATAAATTTAGACATAAGCCAAGTTTAAACTTTCATGCCAAAAAAATGCACACAAATGTCATTGATTTGTACAGTTGTAATTTTTTGAATAATAAACATTCGCGATTCAAGTTTATATAGGCAACACAAATTACACGCCGCTAATCCTCGGCTCGGGATCTAGACTCGAGTATTTTTTCCATTGAGTTCGCAGCCCATGATCATGATTCTCAGTATTCAGGGTTACCAGACCTAGGGAATTTTTCCTAAGCCTAGGGAATTTTGAGCCAGCTTAGGGAAAAAGGGAATTTTATTCAATTCCATGAAAAATCTAGGGAATTCTTAATATTTGTAAGACGATTTTAAAAAATCTGTTTGATTTTATAGGCTTTATAAAATTGCACATATATTATCTACATAAAAATCGTTTTATTCGCGAATTCGGGGAATCCCAGCGATGCGTCAAACTTAAGAAATGAAGAGAATATGACAGATATCGATTTTTACGATTATCGATTATTCCCCATTTGTTATCAAGGGCAAACAAACATCAATAAGGTTATGTTATAAATCTATTATTAATCAGGGTTTCTGATTTCTGGGTTGTAGGATTAAATTATTATCCATAATATATAAAATCCACGAAGAGATTTCTCTAGGATTAGGTTCTACCATTAACCATAAAAATATTACTAGATTATTAGATAACCATAAATGTTCGATTTTTGATTTGGTGTGTCGCTTGTCAACAATAATCGATTCGAATCGATCAGTGTTTTGAATTTTGACCATTTCAGACATTTTACACTTTGGGAGTACAATGCTAGAAGTGTACAATATTTTCCGTACAATGGTAGGATTGTCCAATTTCGGGCTTTGCTCGTAACATATACAAAAAAATACTGGGTCTATTCGCGGAGAACATCCTGAAATTACCCAGAGGCAGTACGCCTGCGCATTAGCTGTTCAGATGGAAAAAGTCGACCTTATCCAATGCGCATGCGTATATTGAAAATATATAGGGAATTCTAGGGTAAAAATGGTTGTCAAGTTGTTAGGGAAATCTAGGGAAATTTTGACAAAAATTCTAGGGAATTAAAAAAAAATCATCTGGCAACCCTGGTATATGTATTATAGAATACACTATAAACCGCAAGGATTTCTGCTGTGATTGGTCGTCATAGATTTGCTCCGATTGGTCATTATCGTCATCTGATTTTGACATAGCCTAATTTAAAATTTGGCGGGTAGTATAAGCAGGGAATATTCGTTAGTATTAAGCTGACTATTATTATTACAATTTTATTATAAGAATTATAATTATTTAGAGTGTTTTATTTTATTTTTATAAATGTAGAAATTTTTCCTTTTGCCATATGTAGGTAAACATAACCTATTATGTGAATTTGTAACTTTAAATTCGATAATAATATGTGTTTGCTTTTGTTAGTGATGCTGTTTTTATTAAATATGTAGGCTATTTTATTTTTATTAGGTAATGTTTTGTTTAGAGGTTTGTTCCTCGTATTACTTTTATTTCTAGAACATTCATTTTCTTTTTGTCTTTCCTTTCTTTTGTACAGTTGGCTTTCTATTTATTTTCCTCCAAATTTTTTGTGCCATATCAAGAATACCTTTTACACGCATATCCTGATTAACTGTCGCCCACCACGTCTTTTTCGTCTTCCTATTCTACAGGGACTAACCACCTCTCCTCTACTTGCATGGTGTGGTCCTCATCTCTATGTTGCTCATAACGTATACCTTAACCTGTTTCTTATTTTGTTTCCAGTGGGATCTACACCTAATTTTCTCTCATATATTCATTCCTAATTTTATCTTTTATAGTTACTCCACTCAGCTAATGAATCATTCGCATCGCAACAATATACAATTCCTGTTCATTCCAATGTTTTACTGCCCAATATTCAGTACCCTACGTCCATACATCATAGCTAGTTTTAATGCAGTCATATAGAACTTACTTTTGAGTTTTATTTGCACCTTTCTATCATACTTTGCCTTCTTGGCTTTTCAATATTAATCAACACTACGTGCAAGTCTGCCTTGCATAAATTCTTCTTCTTGTTGTCCTTATGTCCTATAAGAGCGTCGGACTTTGGTATCACCTATCCATCTTTTACTCATATCTTCCACGCCTTCCAGTCTCCTGCCATTTCCATCTGCTGCACTGTTTTCCCTCTCTTTGTCACGATTTCCTCAATTTGTTCCATCCACCCTTCTTCTTTTCCCCTGTCTTTTGGCATGTTACCTTCTTTACTAGTCTGTTCTCGTTCATCCTAGTTATATGACCAAACCAATTCAGCTTTCTTTTTTAAATTTTTTTCTCTATTGGTTCTGACAGTACATTTCTGATGTTTTCGTTCCTTTCTCTGTCCATCTTCGTTTTTCCAGCTATTTTTCTCAGCTGCTTCACTTCTGGCACTTTCATGTCTTTTATTTGTGACCCATGTCTCGCTTGCATATAGAAGAGTTGGTACTGATATTGTATTATATACATTATGTATTTTTGTGTCCTGGCTGATTTTTCATTTTCTCAGTATCATATTATTAATCGCATAATATATTTTCGTAGCATTCTTTGTCCTATTGTCTTTTGTCCTTTGTCATAGCATAAATTCAAAATTACTTTTATTTCTAGAACCTTGCACTAAATTTTGTTAAGATTTCACCATAAATGTATGATACCAAAAACATATTTTGAATTGGGTGCTAAGACAAATGGTCTGAACAAAATTAAGCAAAGGTTTACTGGAAATAACTATTTCAAACTAAATAAAACACTAAATAGCTTTGTTTAAATTTTTTTTATTCAAGGGGAGAGCCCTTTATTGGTGCAATGGCGAGATAAAACTCCTCTAAATCTCACCTAGGACTAAAAATCTATAAATAACATTACTTAACATTCCTTTTTTTATTTGAAGGAAAATACTGCTGCTTCTCCATTTTTCGCTTCTTTGTAATGTTCATTGCCTCTTCATTAAGTTTTTCCAACGGTCCTTGAACCATCCTCATAAATTTGGCAAAAGATTCGTCATCTAATTTGTTCATCATATTATTGACGTATTCCTGTTGAAGATTTCGTTTGGTTTTTTCCTGGGTCACATTTGTCTGTTCTAGTTTCTCTCTGATAAATTCATTAATTTCCTCCTCATGGTTTGATTTGATAATTGAACTTTCTCCCAAACACCTTGCAGCATCATCTAAAACAGAGTTAGTACCCACGCTCTCCTCATACATTCTTACCAAGTGCACATGCTGACACAAGGTATTTCTCACTGCATATACTCTACAGTCACACTGATAACGGTGTATACAAATTTTACAAACTCTACAAAACAACATCTTACATTCACTTTCACACACTTGTCTTAAAGTTACATTTTGTAATATATTAGGATCCGTAAGGGATCTTACCTGATATTGCCCATATACCTCCATATTCTTCGTAACCTCCATTTTCCTTTTGATCGTTTCTGCCCCTCTGTGTGCCTGAATTATAGTCCTGTCCTGATAATTGTTCGCGTTTGGCCGTTTTATGTCCACAATTCTTTTCCACATTTTTACCTCCACTAGCTCATCCATAGTATCCAATAATTTCTCGATTCCTCCTGTTGCAGTCCGATTTAGGTAGTTGGTCTTCAGTAGATTGTTCAGCGACTCCAGGGACATGTTGGTATTAATTCCAGAATTTCTTCTATAACAATGGGCCCACGTTTTTGTTCTCTTCATAGACTTAAAGTATTTCCTAGAAAAAAATATACTTAATGTGTCTTAAAATGTACGATTTCATATAATTATTTACTTTTCCAGATAATTGCAAAATTCTGTCTCATTTGCATTTTTCAGTTTGGTTAAGTAGATATCCCGTAATTCCATAAATTTTTCTTCATCCGTTTCTGTAATAATCTGCCTCAGGTCGTTTTTCATTTCCTTCTTTATAGTTGTATCCTTTATTTTACTCTTCCCTTGAAAATTCCAATTTTTGATCACGTGCCAGGTACATAAAAGCTTATTCGGTTGATTTCCCATTGTATTCACCCATGCATTGTAATACTTGGGATCATCATCACTCATGAAATGATCTGCGCGAATCTCTGTCTTCATCCTATTCTTGAGGGCACCTAAAGATTTAAAAATTATCCTTACCAGTCATTAATTGTTACTAATTATACAGTGAGGACGTTAAATTGGGAATAGAAAGGGCAAATTTGGAGAGACATCAGGATAGGTAGATTTTTATTCTTAAATTATGAATTTTTGGCATATTATGATTTAAATTCTTATTGTGGCGTATTATGCCAAAAAGTCATAATTTAAGAATAAAAATCTACCTTTCTCCGGAGTTCTCTCCAAATTCGCTCATTCTTGAGATAATGAATTTATTCCAACCAAACGTTCTCACTGTATAATACATACCTAAAAAAACTTCTTGAACTCGTTGGTCCAGTCTGTTTGACAGTAAGAAGGCAACTGGAAATCCTTGGTTTCGGTCATCTTTAATAAGCATTATTGTTAAGTCCATCCGTCTTTTATTAGTTCCATGGGTTCCGTCCACACATATTATGTTAGGGAATTCTCGTAACTTATCCTCCATTATCTTGTTCATAAATCCAATGGCAAAATCTTCTGTCCTCAGCACATCATGTTCTTCTCCTAATAAAAATAATAGTAAGAACAATATGGAACATGATATGGGCACTAAATCAGATAGAATGAATTACATGGACCAGTATACTGACAACCAATCAAGTTAAAATGGAATACATGTATGTAGGCAAAACATGTCATATTAATGTTGGCAAAGAAGAATATTCATAGCCAATAAAAGCTACTATAGCTTAAATTAAAGAATTAAAATCAGGTAATATTACAAGAAAAAAGTGCCACGTATACAGGATGTCCCCACAGTACACAAATAGTTGGGGGTTTAAAGGAACAAAACCCCCATAAAATTTTTATGTAAATATATTAAATAAGAAGCCACATCTCGATAAAAACTGGCTTATCGAAAAAATACTAAGAGGCAAAAAAAGTTTTAAAAATGTTGTGTTTAACTAATGGTACCACAATCATGAATTAATTGGAAGGTACACAAAAATTGGGGGGGGGGGGGTTTAAGGGAACAAAACCCCCATAAAATTTTATGGGGTGGACAAATTTTACTATAATTTTGTTTTAAGATGTATCTGCCATAAGAATGATACATGTCTATTTTCAATAAAAAATCTAATAGTTTTCGATACATTGAAAAAACTCGATTTTCTTTTTGTAATTTCAAAGGGCTGTAATTTTTTATAAGCACATTTGTACTAAGGTAAGTTAGGTTCAACCAAACTATTTTAACCCCAGAATGTGTGGTATAATTTATGACCAATCTTTTTGGGACACCCTGTATAAAACCTTAATAAAATAAGACCAGTTATTCACATACAGTCGGAAAAATGAAAGAATACCCATGAAAGAACATATTAAAACACGCTGTATTTTCCTGTCACCGTGTCACAAAGAAAATTGTCCAGTGTAAGTACATATAACAATAATTATTACATGTAAGCTGGCGCTGGCCAATTTTTTGTGTGGCACGGTGACAGGAAAATACAGTGTGTTTTATATGTTCGTTCATGGGTATTCTTTCATTTTTCCTAATGTAATGGATCTCAAACCTGGACACTTACTAAAAATAAAGAAAGCCAATTGGCTAATTCTGAAGGAAAAATCTTAAGTGGAATGGAGCAAAATGAAAAATTTTGATGTATGTCCAATTTTCAATGTGTTTTAAATTTATTTTAAGTATAAACTAGTAACAGAAAATTGTATGTGGAGAGAAAGATATACCTTTTAATTGTACAGGGCATACCACAATCTTTATATCATAATATTTATATAAATAGGATGACTTGAGGTAGAAGGGACATGTGGAAAGGGCAGAAAAGATGAAATATGTTCCAAAATACACGAATAAATGCCAGTTGGACATAGAACTAGAGGAAGACCAAACATTAGATATAAGGAACAAATGAAACAAGAAGTACTTCAAGGTCTTCAACAGGCCAAGGCCCAAAAAGGTGTTATAAATATAGCAATGATGATAATAAAAGGACAATTTAAAACTAGTTATTTAAGGGGTGAAAGTTGTTGATTTCTGACAAGTGTGAGATTTATTACTTGAGGGATGCAAAGGTAACAATTAAATCAGTAAATTTAACATATCAACCACCATCATCTCCTTAACAAATTAACTTTAACGAATAACTAAAACTAGCATACTTATATATTTTTAAAAATGCTTATTGTATATTTCATATCAAGGGATAAATGTTTATTCTACTTAAGGGTAAGATTTCTTATACGAGCCAAGCAAGGATAAGAATTCACACAAGTCATATTGAGAGAGGATTGATTAATAAGGTATAATGTTGGTAGCTATCAAAAAAAATTGGTGTTTACCTTCTTTCTTGAATAAGAAAGCATAATTCTTGTTGTTAGTATTCCATTCCTGAACCTTTAAGGCTACAGCTACCATATCATTTTGATCTCTTTTCTTGTGTATATTATACTTTGTGGACAAATTTACGAGATCCTTACTTGTTGATACAGCAAGTCTATCTAGTTGTGGTATTTCCAGTTTTCTTGAATCTTTTAAAATTCTACTAGGTGGCACCCCAGCGGTTAATTTTTCTACAAGCATTTTTTCTTCTGCTTTTGACAGATGCATGGCTCTTAATTCTTCTTCATGTCCAGCATGTGTTTTCCAATAACTGAGGGAAACTTGTCCTTGATCTCTCTGTTTGCAAATAAGTCTGGAGGGACAAACTCCTTTAATTTTAATTGATCCACCAGATTTCTCTGTCCTAATTTTATAGTTGGGCTTATACCCTAAAGATAGACAAGTATAAGTTTTAATTATTACAAGTAACAAAGAATTGGACTTACCACGTATGTCACTTCTGTTACACTCATAGTATAAGCTCTTATGTTCCTTTGTATTACATACTCTAGTCAATGCATAACTGGTCTCAATTTTCTGCTTATCTTTCCATGTCTCATATTCTTGTTTGCTAGAAAATTCCAAAGTTATTAGTTCAATACTCAACTGGTGGTTCTCCTTGAGATGTTTTCGTAAATTTTCATGGGTTTGTAAATTAGTTTCTTGCTCACATAACGGACAAACAATATGATTAATTTTCTTAACTGACACATCTATTTTATGTATGCTTTTGATATGATGATTTCGTATTTTCACAGTTTTAAATATTTTGCTGCAAAGATGGCAGGTTCTTGACAAATCCTGAGCTCCTGAGACAAATTCAGAACTTGTTGAAGTCGATTGATGGCTAGCTAGTTGAAGTCGATTGAAGGCTCGTTGAAGTAGTAGATTGGTAGATCGAATCCATTGTTTCTTGCTAAACAAAATCTTGGTTAATCAAATAATGTGTTCTAACGAACAGATTTTTTTCAAACAACTGAAAAATTGAAATATAAAAATGAAATTTTGTATGTATGTTTGCTGTTGAAAAACCGCCAAACAGACTAAGAAAATATGTGCTTGGAGTTAAAAACCGCCAAAACACAAAACAAGGCGCCAAATCGAGGATTGATTAAACAGACAAGACCCCCTTTTCTATGGACAAGACAAATACATAAACATAACCTCACAAAAAATTCATCAAAATCCATCATGTCTATGTCAAAATCAGCTGACGATGATGACCAATCAGAGTAAATCTTTGACGACCAATCGCAGCAGAAATCCTTGCGGTTTATAGTAGGTTTGTTCCAACATGAACTTTTGGACGGTCCAGAAACCGTCACGAAACTACTTGTACCGTTTGTTGTGCGCATGTTCGTAATTGTATCGCCCAGTTATCGTCCCATGACGGTAATCATATATTTGTCATTTTTATTGGTGACAGCTTGTGTGCTTTTAGTCGATCAAAGGCTCAAAAACTTTAAAGAATTAAGTCCTAGTGCGCAAGTCAGTCCAACCAGCACATTATGCATTTGCCCGATTACTGAAATGATCATCACGAAACCGTCACCGAAAGATCACAATTCTTGTTGGAACAGTGGGAAGGACGATCCGATGACGATCATATTTTTGTTGGAACGGATTTTATTTACTGCGCAGGAGCATTACCGTTTCGTGACGGTTCTCGGTCGTGTTGGAACAAACCTAGTGTATTCTGAGCATGTATCGAAATAGTCGGTTGGTATTTTGGTAAAATAAAAAATAGTAATAAAAATAATGCTGCAGCTGCATACTGTTCTTTTATAATATGCGTTATCGTTATATTTTCTTAATGTGAGTGATTTTTTTGTGTAAAATTATTATTGGCATTCAAAAAGTCAAGGTCAAGTGTAATAAAATGGAAGTAAAACAAGGCAGTAGCGAGAAAACATGTAAAATAGAAATAGAGTATAATGATTTGGATGATGCTCCTTTGGATGGCTTTAAATGTGAAATTAAGGATGAATCTAATAGGCACGACACATATGATTCTTTGGATTTAAAGAAATGTCCCATAAATACTGAAATAGAAAAACATGGAAGTAAACTCGACCCATTTGAAGAAGAGGAAAAAACTGAAAAAGGTTAGTATAAAATATTTAGTACAGTAAAACCTCAATATAACGGACTTAGGATATCATCATCATCAATGGTGCTACAGCCCTATCGAATAGTGATGTTGATTAATGTTACTTTCAAGTATTCCTTACAAATCGTTTTTGTATAAAGTAATTATTTACAGTATTCCTTACTATGATTACTTTTGTATTTGAGTACCAGTAATCATATCGAGAATCGTATTTCTCAGCATCACACAACACTTTTTTCTATGTTTCTCAGTAGGTAGGTATTTTCATAAATGAGGGGGTGGGGGTATTTTGTATAGGTATTCTGATATAACAAGGACCTTCACCAATCTGTTTAAGGGATAAAAATGATTTGATTACTATGATTACTTTTGTTACCTTTGTATTTGAGTACCGGTAATCATATCGAGAATCGTATTTCTTAGTAGGTGGGTATTTTGTATAGGTATTTCGATATAACAACGACCTTCACCAATCTGTTTAAGGGATAAAAATGATTTGATTACTATGATTACTTTTGTTACTTTTATATTTGCGTACTGGTAATCATATCGAGAATCGTATTTCTCAGTAGGTATGTATTTATTTTGTATATTCGCGGTGTGCAAGTACTTGGAAAGGGAAACGAGAAACGACCGTGCGCGAGTCGCGGAGAAATATTGCAACTATCTTAAATAATTCATATTGTCAATTGAAATTGTCAAATTGACGTATATTTCATACCTTCTGTCATTGAGGCAGAAAAATTATATATTGCTCCACAATATTGATATGATATACAATTATTATATAAAGGTAAATTTAATTAATTGTATTTTGCTTGCAGTACTGCATTTTAATAACTGATTTTATTTACTACATACAATTGTTTACGTTTGCTAAACATAACCTGCATCTTATTTTTTCTTCTTATTATTTTTTTGGATTATGGTCTTGACAATTATCCAGCAACCAGGACTAATATAATTGGCCAATATAATTAAAAGTGCGAATAAAAGTACAGAGCGTAGAAATAGAGGTCGCTTTGCCGAACTTGCACGGTCCCAATAGGTATTCCGATATAACAACGACCTGTTTAATGGAGAAAAATGATTTGATCTGTAAAATCTAAAATGCCCGGCTTTATTTTTATTTTCATTCTGTGAATTATCTACTATCTAATCTACATCAGCAAATCACGTAGATGTAGATAAAAATATAGGGTTCTCCCATTCGAACTTTGTTATTAACATACATTACATATTTTATGTATACCATTATCCCTCCCTTTCATCATTATACATGTCTCATCTTTTATCTTCTCACCTCACCCTCACACCCTTAAAACGCTTCATACTGATAACGATATTCGATAACACTCATAAAATACCGGTCACATCCATTACTCACTGGGATACGATTGGTAGAAAGTAATCAAGTGTACTAGTTGTAGATACAATAGTCGTTACTCGCTCTGATACAATTGGTACGAAGTAATCAGAGAAATCAAAGTATAGTATCTCTGTATAGTAATTGTTACTTTTGGTATTTGTAAGTAAAGAGTACTTTGTAACTAATAGATACTTTTTCAACATCTCTACTATCGAAGAGCCTCAACCTTCCCAAGTCTATTATGCCAGTCTGTCCTATCTATTGCCAGTTTGCTGCACCTATTTTTCTCCCATCCCCATCTACACCATCCTTCCATCTGAGTTTTGGCCTACCCCTATTTCTACTTCCCACAGGTTGTGACATAAGGATTCTTCTAGGAGGGTTGTTCGGCTGTGATCTTCTTTCATCTTTAGGGTGAGTAAAGAGCATAAAGATATTTTTATTCATACCAAAAATGAGTACCTAATTCTCACAACAAACTTTACAAAAGACTACCTACTCAAGCCAAGTATCCACTTCTGATTTTTATTCTTACCACGTGGAGTATGTCCTCCAATGCTCATTTTACAATGTTATAATCAACTAAAGCTTTGAATTATTAGTTACGCTAACTTTCGGATAATCCGAACTTTTAGGAATCTGAACAGGCTGTCCCCCCATTAGTTCGGATTTGCGGGATTCTACTGCATTTAGTTTATATTTTAACTACAGTTTATTTTTTAAACAACATCATTTTCCCTTCCCTATCCTTGATTGGTCGATTAGGTTCATATCGCCTAGTGAGAACAATAGTGGCGAAACTAGAAAATTAACGTTTTTGAGTTAAGTCCATCAATCGACATCTAAATATGCCCTCTTTTATGTGCAATATCGGCTAACCATTATTTAATTTCCTTATTACTAGAGGGCGCCTACAAGTCTTTATGGTATTGTGAATTTGTCAAATATTTTGATGCATTAACGACGAAAGCACACCAAACTTAATATCAATACTGGCGAATCTGTAATTACGCCGTGCCTACATGTATTTGAAATATTAGATATTTTATTCAAGATAGTAGTACAATGTGCAATAGTGGCGAATAATCACTTTTGTCTGTGTGGTCGTTTTTGCTTTTGTGTTTTTTTTATAAAACTTCTTACAGAGAAACTCAGTTTCAATCGTTCTTAGGTACTTAGAAATAGCAAATCAAGAAAGCGTCTATCCACTTTGGATCAGTATTGTTTAATTCCACACTATCGAGAACCAATATTCATTTCTAAAAAGAAGTCTTACAAAATAAATCAATTCCTTCTACCCGCAATCATTTCTTTAGTATTTTGAAATACGAAACATACTTGAGTGAAATGATGAATTTAATTTTACTATTCATAGTTCTTTTGCTTACTTTTATCTTTTATCATGTTTATCGTTTTCATAATTATTACTTAAGATCTTATTTTGTTATGTTTCTATTGTACTTTAGTTTCATTTTGCTCATAACTGGTGTGTACAATAAAATATTTTATTTGATGCGTTTAATTTATTTTTAAAAGTAAATTTTTTTAATTATTTAAAACAGAAACTAAACTGTTGCAGTATAGTAGTATTAAAGTATAGTGGCGAAACATCAAATTAAACATTTTCGATAATGCAATAATGGCGTAATGCAGAAAAAAAATAAAAAATAAATACGATATCCATCTTTTCTTCAAATAAAATTACTTCTACTAATTGGTTTACATATCTAGAAAGCACATTATTAGAAAAATTTTGCAAAATGATTACCTATAAGTCAGTTATACTGTTTAGCAGTTTCATCAAAACTTCAAATACGATTATCTCTAAATGTTCATTTTGAAGTTTAGTCACTATTGTTCTCACCAGGCGATATAATAGTTTTGTTTTATGGTAGGTTTACTTAGGCGTTAATTTAAATAATGTTGCTGGCTAAATGGGCATAGCTCCCAAAGGCCATAAAAGAAGATGAAAAAACATTAAACAAACAAAAATCTTACATAATCTTCTATATAACAATATGACTTTGACACTTATAGGTACTAAAAATAGTTATCTTTGTTTCACACTCCAGACAAAAAAACAGTGTAGCCGGTAGTTGTAGTAAATACATACAACATGGCAACAGCGCTTTCCTGCTAAACTTAACGGTAACGAAAAAATTAATATATGAAGAAAAATTTGCTGTATTTGTTTGCTGGTGGGTTATGATGTCAACAAATCTATGACGTGCATGAATAATAATTGTTTGACTTTTATTTATTTATTTTGCTCAACAGGTCATGTAGGCCCTGGGCATGATATACATTACATTTTTTTTACTATACATACAATATACAATATTTGTATATTAAAAATACATTATATAAGTAAATATATTATATAGCTATCATTTTACAATTCATGGACCATTATTGCCAACTCTTTGTTTGTTCTTCTTCTCCATCCCATTTGTGTATTTATGCCTCCGTAAATTGATCGGAGAATTTTTCTCTCCCATCTTTCTAATCTTTCATCATCTGCCTTTCTCAAAGCAATAATTCAGCTACATATACAACCGTAGCTCTAATCACTGTCTTGTAAATTCTTTATTTTGATTTTCTTGAAACAGACTTAGACATCATTAGGAATCTCAGCATTCCGTATTTCTGGTTGCCTTTTGTAATTCTGGATTCTATTTTTTTTATCTTCATGTCCATTTTCCTTTACTTTCACACCAAGCTAGGTAAACTTTTCCACTCTGTCAAAACTGTACGTATATGTAATCTTTCTCCTCTTGTATTTTTATAAACTCTTCATTGTCTTGCTGTGTATTAGATACCTACCCATTACCATGTATTTCGTTTTCTTTTCATTTAACTTCAGGCCAAAAATATTTGCTTTTTTTCTATCTTTTCTTTGATTTTGCTAACTTTGTTAGATCATTTGCGAAAGCAATACATTGATGTTAATTTTTAATATGGTGTGTTCCATTTTTATGCTGCAATTCCTCATTATTACTTCAAGAACAAGATTGAACAACGTGGTTGACATCGGGTCACCTTGCCTGAGTTCTTGTTTGATTTTGTAGTCCTCTGAGACGTTTGTCCACACTACTTCACTTTTGTTTGACTTTTAGTTTATAGAATAGAATAGAATAGAATACTTTATTGGTATAGCTTTACAGCTGCCATCATAAAGATGGATATACACGTCAGATATACAACACAATATAGTCACAGACACATAATCAAATACCTATACATACACTTAAATTTTAGATTTAACATAATGTACATTGATAAATATGAAAATTATTAATATTAGACAGAACTCATAACAGCAATCTAGTTGCTAAGTATTCTTCTACACTGTAGAATGCATGTTTACATAGTATACTTTTCACAACTCTTTTGAATTTCACCGGATGCAAAGATCTAACTTCATTTGGAAGATGATTATATAGCCTGACCCCCACATAATCTGTGGACTTCTCAAATTTGGATAGTTTGTGACCAACAGTAACAAACTGATTGGCATTCCTAGTTGAGTATGCATGTAAATCAGAATTTCTCTTGAATGAATGTAAATTATGCTTAATATACAATATGGATTTCAAGATATATATGGAAGGCAACGGTAAGATATTGTTATTAATGAAAACTTGCTTACAAGTATGCCCAAAAGGAATATTGAAGATAAGTCTAATAATTCTCTTCTGTTTAATAAACACTGTGTCTGATTTTGTGGAATTACCCCATAACGTAACATTATAAGTAAGGTGACAATAAACCAAAGAATAATATACATTAATGAGAGTTTTAATACTGAGTGTTCTCTTCAACTGTACTAAAGCATAGAATGAACAATTTAGTTTCTTATTAACATATTCAACGTGAACATCCCAACTCATAAACTGGTCCAAGAATACACCTAAAAATTTTATGTTTGGAATATTTACAATTTCAGGAATAGACACAACTGGCATATTTCGTTTGCATCTAAAATGTATATACGATGTTTTATCAATATTCAGTTGTAGCAAGTTTTGTGTACACCATGTTTGGAATAATCTGATAACCCTTGACACTCTATTTTGAAGCTCTACGTATGTATGTGCTGATACAATCACAGATGAGTCATCTGCGTACATTACAATGTGGTCATGAGTAATATGATCGGGTAGGTCATTGACAAAAATAAGAAATAGCAGTGGTCCCAACACAGATCCCTGCGGCACTCCTACATCTACACTGAAGATGTCTGACCTTTCCTTGTTTAATTCAACATAGAATTTCCTCTCCAGAAGATATGAGTTCAATAAATTTAACATGTTACCTCTTATTCCGTGGACATACAATTTGTTAAGGACAAATTCAAATTTAAGACTGTCGAATGCTCTGGAAAGATCAAAGAAGATACCCACTACAAGAAGACCATCATCAAGATGCCTATAGACAGATTCCATAAATACTTCAGTAGCCCCCTCTGTTGATCTTCCGGATCGAAAGCCATGCTGTTCTGAACACAGTGCATTATTTTTGTCCAAAAACTGTATGATCCTAGTGTAGTAAGCTCGTTCAAAAATTTTTGAAATTACATTTAACAAAGAAATAGGTCTATAATTATCAATACAAGTGTGATCGGATTTTTTATATACTGGAACAATTTTACTTAATTTTAGGTTTTCAGGAAATTCACCTGTGTTGTATACTAGGTTAATTAAATATGCCAGCGGTTCTGATATAACATCCTTGATGTGTTTGATCATTCTTGTGTTTAATTCATCATTTCCAAAAGAATGTTTATTTTTAAGACCACAAATAATATCAAGAACTTCATCAGATGTTACTGGAAAATAAACAAAACTGTCTATAGTCCACCTATGTGATAAAGTACAGTTTTGAGGGTTATTGTCAAGCCTATTTTTTAGTGCATTATTTTTGTCATTGAAATGGCATGCAAAATATTGAGCTAAATTTTTATCATCTGATATTAGTTTGTCTTCAATTTTGAGTTTAATTTTATTAGTACTTTGCTTTCTCCCTATAGTTTTATTTACTATACTCCACATAGTTTTTTGTTTATTATTACTACTTATAATTTGAAGATAATTGAATTCCCTTTTCTTTTCAGCAATAAGATTATTGTATTCCTTCTTGGTAGCTTTATACTCATTCCAGATGTTACTATTATTAGAGTTTTTAGCTTCATTAAATAGGTTTTTTAATTGTTTACTCCTAGCATATATGTCATGATCAACCCAACCTTTACTTTTATGCACGTCCTTACCTATTTTACTTTTAAGGGGACAGTTTGAAGTAATAGCAAAGTTTAAAGTATCCATAAATTCGATAAAAGCGTTATTAATATTACTTTCATTGTATACCTCGTAAAAACCAATCCTCATTAAGTCTTGTTTTAGGATGTCTAAATTATTATCATTTAAACACCTAAAACACTGCTGTTTTATATTAGATTCCATCCTATCCTGATTACGACCTACAACAATGTCAAAAATAATGGCAAGATGGTCACCCATATTGGGTTGATTGACTTGACAAGTATGATTCATAGTGATATTATTAGTAGCAATGTAGTCAATTTTTGTTTTTGTTACTTTATTGTTATTCATGAAAATACGTGTTGGTATATTTGGGATATTAAGAGACAAACCAAACGATTGAAAAAGATCATCTAATCGAAGTTTTTCATTGCTCTGAATTAAGTAGTTGATATTAAAGTCTCCACAGAGATAAATTTTATCAACACGGTTGTGAAAATGACCTAAAATATTAAAACAATTATTTATAAAAGAATCTAGATTGCTGTTAGGCGTTCTGTACACATTAATGACTAGAAATTTACAGTTACTGATTAAAATAGTCACAGCACAACATTCAAAGCTTTCTTCCTCAGAGAATTTACGGCAATCAACGACTGAGACTGCATACTTGTCTGTCCCAGATTTAGATAAAATAAGAGTTCCACCATGTATTTTATTTTTTCTAGTAAAATGTGTTACTAAAGTGTACCCTGGGATATAAATAAGATTAATATTATCCTCATTACACCAGTGCTCCTGAATACATAGAATGTCAGGTTTTTCAGCATTAGAAAAAAGCTCAAGATTTAAAAGTTTGTTTGTTAAACATTGTACATTAACCGAGATTAACTTCAATTTAAAGTCATTTACTATACGTGAAATAGTTGTATTGCTTGAGGACCCACCTAATGCGACAGCGTCCTCCTCATCTTGAAAAACGAGACTAATGCTCCGCTGGGCCAGATTTCTCGCTTCCATGCATTCTTAATTAAGTCTCGTCTAATGGTCACTTTCATGGATGCATATATGTCAGGTTTTTTGGACTGATGGATTTCGCATTTTACGCCATCTAAATGATTTTCCAGGAACTTTTCTAATTGCTCCGGTTTTGTGTCAGGCTTTAGGCGAGTCACATGTAGGTTGATCATTTGTGGAACAGCCTCAATGTTGCAAGGTGACTCGGTACTTCCAACTAAGAACTTCCTCTTTTTTCTATGAGCTACCTGTGTCCACGCACCGTTGCTTGAAGACTCTGAAAGAACCGGAGCATTATTTTCAGTGTTCAACAGATTATGTAAAACAGTTTGAGTTTTGGCTTCTTGCATTGCGGCACTCATTTGTCTTGATGTAATGTATTTTTTTTCATTTGGCACTTCATTTCCAAAGTTTGTCGATGTTGAGGATCGCGCTAGCGTTCCGTCTGCAGGAATTTTAGTCACTACTAATTCAGTTTGTTTACTATTAGTAAGGTCATTAACATTTTGTAGTTGTTTATCATCTTTACCAGGGGAAGTCCAGTTTTTTCTTTTGTCAACGTTAATTACCTTGAATTCAGGTTCTTTAGTTTTTTGTTTTACTTTTTCTTCAAGGAGCTCGTTAGTTCTTTTTAACAATTGATTATTATCAAATAAAATTTTATATTTTTCCTCTTTTTCACTTAAAATTGTTTTTAGAAAATCAATTTCCAACTGTAGGATATGTGCATTTACCTCTTGAGTATGACTTACTGAGTTTCCTTTGGGATTTTCAGATTGTTCACATGTCTCACATACAATTCTAGTATCACATAACTTTATACATTTCTGCTTTTTTCTTGATGAACAAGATAAATGAAAAATACTTCCACATTTTATGCACACTATAACGTTAGTAGTTTTCTGGCAACATTTGAATGCTTTTTCCTTAAAATTCTCATCATTTACAGAGAGGAGTAATTTCACGTGCGCATCGTTCGGCGCCATCTTGAATATAGTGTTTTTAGTACAAAATCAAGATTGGCAGGTCAAAATTTCTGATGTAAGAGCACTGTCAAAACATTAGAATGTGACTTCATCATGGCCACGTTAATGTCATTACTTGTCAGATATTGTCTTTGTTTTTGTTTACTGTACAAATAATATCTCTACACCGAGAGAACAATTTCTTTTCTCCTAAAACACCGATTTCTTTGAGCAATATTTCTTAAAAGTTAACATATCCTATTAACTTAAACATACCGCTTCACATATAAAGAAACGAGTTTTTTAAACACAACTCAATAATTTCTTACAGATAATTTCTTCAATACCAAGAAATGCATTAATGGTTACATTTAATTTTCTTATCCTAAAGTTTTTATTTCTTAAATTGAAAACTACAAATATTTTGCAGTATAAGAAATATAATGTTAAGTTAATCCATATTTATATTTGTGAACAAGAAATTTTCTTGCAATCAAATAAATATTTTAAACCACAAGAAATAATTCTTCAGAAATACCCTCTGTAGTAACTGTGGTTATAAAATAAAAACTTTGTCATTAATGCCGAAATGTTACCTGCAAAGAGATTTTCTTCCACAAAAGAATTGCGCAGATTAACTATTTATGATTTAGTCGTCAGTGTTTGTCAAGATGGCGTGATATGTTCATGTTCATAGATGAATGTTGGATTTATTGGTGTACTTTAAAAATTAACGGATATTTTGAAGGTACGTACATATATAGGTATTAAATAAAAGTAAATTGAGTAATTTAAGATGTAATAAAAATATTGTTGCGTATCCGAATGGTTAAAAAAGAAACATAATAGTATCTTTATTTGCTTTTTAGGTTTAATGATGGACGACTCTGAAATAAAGGAGCTTATTATTCTAACTGGGAAATATGCCACAATTTAAAGCTGGGACAGAATGATATAATATATAGCTTCAGAACAATATTAAGAAAGGAGTTATTAACCATCTGCGGGGCCTTCCAGAAATGGTAGAACTTCATACATGTAAGTACCTTTTTAAAAATGTGTATACTTATGTATCAACTATAATAGGTTTCTTGAATGTATCGTCTTCTATAAAAAATATACAATATAACGCTATATCAAACATGGCGGGTGCAACGCTGAGGATTTTTCTGTTAATTTATTTGAGATAAAGAAATCAATTAGTCTAAAAGAAATATATGTTTATGGTTAAGAAATGTTATTGCCGAAAACCGTGAATTAGTTAATATGTATTAAATTACTTAGATGTAAACTAATAATACTTTCCCGTAATAAAATTTCTTAATGATTACGTATGCTGTCTCTTTTAGATTATAAAAATTAAGAAAATTACATATTATTATGTCTGATTCAATGTTTTACGTTAGTTGTATTTTCCCTCTTGTTTTAGCTAAACAATGTTTATTGTGTGACTTAATATTATACAGATAAATAATTAATATTTCAAAAATGAATAACCATTTTCAATTTCGTTGCAAAACGAAAATACAGCCGAACCATATTCCAGTCCAATCAGAGAGTGCCGCAAGCACCTCTACCGGTTTCGAAACTTATTAGTCTCTCATCAGGAGGCACATATGCTGCTCTCCCCGATCCAACCAAAACAAACCCCAGCGTGCAGTCCCGAATTGCAACGAACGAAATGGCATAGATGCCCTAGCGGCAACTGCTAGCAAAAGACTAAGTTTTCACTCTAATGGCACACAACATATCCCACCAGAATGAAAACAATGGGAACCTTCTCTGGTTACACCTCCGAGGCTTCTACAATTTGCAAGCCATACGGATGCTGAGACTAAGGAAGATGAGGGAATTCTACAATTTACAATTCACGTCACATCTGCTCAGCGCGGTAAAGTTCCAACGAGACTGGTTCCCTTCATACTCCACACAGAGTAAATGTAAATCAAAAATGAATAACCATTTTCAATTTCGTTGCAAAACGAAAATACAGCCGAACCATATTCCAGTCCAATCAGAGAGTGCCGCAAGCACCTCTACCGGTTTCGAAACTTATTAGTCTCTCATCAGGAGGCACATATGCTGCTCTCCCCGATCCAACCAAAACAAACCCCAGCGTGCAGTCCCGAATTGCAACGAACGAAATGGCATAGATGCCCTAGCGGCAACTGCTAGCAAAAGACTAAGTTTTCACTCTAATGGCACACAACATATCCCACCAGAATGAAAACAATGGGAACCTTCTCTGGTTACACCTCCGAGGCTTCTACAATTTGCAAGCCATACGGATGCTGAGACTAAGGAAGATGATGGAATTCTACAATTTACAATTCACGTCACATCTGCTCAGCGCGGTAAAGTTCCAACGAGACTGGTTCCCTTCATACTCCACACAGAGTAAATGTAAATCAAAAATGAATAACCATTTTCAATTTCGTTGCAAAACGAAAATACAGCCGAACCATATTCCAGTCCAATCAGAGAGTGCCGCAAGCACCTCTACCGGTTTCGAAACTTATTAGTCTCTCATCAGGAGGCACATATGCTGCTCTCCCCGATCCAACCAAAACAAACCCCAGCGTGCAGTCCCGAATTGCAACGAACGAAATGGCATAGATGCCCTAGCGGCAACTGCTAGCAAAAGACTAAGTTTTCACTCTAATGGCACACAACATAACCCACCAGAATGAAAACAATGGGAACCTTCTCTGGTTACACCTCCGAGGCTTCTACAATTTGCAAGCCATACGGATGCTGAGACTAAGGAAGATGAGGGAATTCTACAATTTACAATTCACGTCACATCTGCTCAGCGCGGTAAAGTTCCAACGAGACTGGTTCCCTTCATACTCCACACAGAGTAAATGTAAATCAAAAATGAATAACCATTTTCAATTTCGTTGCAAAACGAAAATACAGCCGAACCATATTCCAGTCCAATCAGAGAGTGCCGCAAGCACCTCTACCGGTTTCGAAACTTATTAGTCTCTCATCAGGAGGCACATATGCTGCTCTCCCCGATCCAACCAAAACAAACCCCAGCGTGCAGTCCCGAATTGCAACGAACGAAATGGCATAGATGCCCTAGCGGCAACTGCTAGCAAAAGACTAAGTTTTCACTCTAATGGCACACAACATATCCCACCAGAATGAAAACAATGGGAACCTTCTCTGGTTACACCTCCGAGGCTTCTACAATTTGCAAGCCATACGGATGCTGAGACTAAGGAAGATGATGGAATTCTACAATTTACAATTCACGTCACATCTGCTCAGCGCGGTAAAGTTCCAACGAGACTGGTTCCCTTCATACTCCACACAGAGTAAATGTAAATCAAAAATGAATAACCATTTTCAATTTCGTTGCAAAACGAAAATACAGCCGAACCATATTCCAGTCCAATCAGAGAGTGCCGCAAGCACCTCTACCGGTTTCGAAACTTATTAGTCTCTCATCAGGAGGCACATATGCTGCTCTCCCCGATCCAACCAAAACAAACCCCAGCGTGCAGTCCCGAATTGCAACGAACGAAATGGCATAGATGCCCTAGCGGCAACTGCTAGCAAAAGACTAAGTTTTCACTCTAATGGCACACAACATATCCCACCAGAATGAAAACAATGGGAACCTTCTCTGGTTACACCTCCGAGGCTTCTACAATTTGCAAGCCATACGGATGCTGAGACTAAGGAAGATGAGGGAATTCTACAATTTACAATTCACGTCACATCTGCTCAGCGCGGTAAAGTTCCAACGAGACTGGTTCCCTTCATACTCCACACAGAGTAAATGTAAATCAAAAATGAATAACCATTTTCAATTTCGTTGCAAAACGAAAATACAGCCGAACCATATTCCAGTCCAATCAGAGAGTGCCGCAAGCACCTCTACCGGTTTCGAAACTTATTAGTCTCTCATCAAGAGGCACATATGCTGCTCTCCCCGATCCAACCAAAACAAACCCCAGCGTGCAGTCCCGAATTGCAACGAACGAAATGGCATAGATGCCCTAGCGGCAACTGCTAGCAAAAGACTAAGTTTTCACTCTAATGGCACACAACATATCCCACCAGAATGAAAACAATGGGAACCTTCTCTGGTTACACCTCCGAGGCTTCTACAATTTGCAAGCCATACGGATGCTGAGACTAAGGCATCTATGCCATTTCGTTCGTTGCAATTCGGGACTGCACGCTGGGGTTTGTTTTGGTTGGATCGGGGAGAGCAGCATATGTGCCTCCTGATGAGAGACTAATAAGTTTCGAAACCGGTAGAGGTGCTTGCGGCACTCTCTGATTGGACTGGAATATGGTTCGGCTGTATTTTCGTTTTGCAACGAAATTGAAAATGGTTATTCATTTTTGATTTACATTTACTCTGTGTGGAGTATGAAGGGAACCAGTCTCGTTGGAACTTTACCGCGCTGAGCAGATGTGACGTGAATTGTAAATTGTAGAATTCCCTCATCTTCCTTAGTCTCAGCATCCGTATGGCTTGCAAATTGTAGAAGCCTCGGAGGTGTAACCAGAGAAGGTTCCCATTGTTTTCATTCTGGTGGGATATGTTGTGTGCCATTAGAGTGAAAACTTAGTCTTTTGCTAGCAGTTGCCGCTAGGGCATCTATGCCATTTCGTTCGTTGCAATTCGGGACTGCACGCTGGGGTTTGTTTTGGTTGGATCGGGGAGAGCAGCATATGTGCCTCCTGATGAGAGACTAATAAGTTTCGAAACCGGTAGAGGTGCTTGCGGCACTCTCTGATTGGACTGGAATATGGTTCGGCTGTATTTTCGTTTTGCAACGAAATTGAAAATGGTTATTCATTTTTGATTTACATTTACTCTGTGTGGAGTATGAAGGGAACCAGTCTCGTTGGAACTTTACCGCGCTGAGCAGATGTGACGTGAATTGTAAATTGTAGAATTCCCTCATCTTCCTTAGTCTCAGCATCCGTATGGCTTGCAAATTGTAGAAGCCTCGGAGGTGTAACCAGAGAAGGTTCACATTGTTTTCATTCTGGTGGGATATGTTGTGTGCCATTAGAGTGAAAACTTAGTCTTTTGCTAGCAGTTGCCGCTAGGGCATCTATGCCATTTCGTTCGTTGCAATTCGGGACTGCACGCTGGGGTTTGTTTTGGTTGGATCGGGGAGAGCAGCATATGTGCCTCCTGATGAGAGACTAATAAGTTTCGAAACCGGTAGAGGTGCTTGCGGCACTCTCTGATTGGACTGGAATATGGTTCGGCTGTATTTTCGTTTTGCAACGAAATTGAAAATGGTTATTCATTTTTGATTTACATTTACTCTGTGTGGAGTATGAAGGGAACCAGTCTCGTTGGAACTTTACCGCGCTGAGCAGATGTGACGTGAATTGTAAATTGTAGAATTCCCTCATCTTCCTTAGTCTCAGCATCCGTATGGCTTGCAAATTGTAGAAGCCTCGGAGGTGTAACCAGAGAAGGTTCCCATTGTTTTCATTCTGGTGGGATATGTTGTGTGCCATTAGAGTGAAAACTTAGTCTTTTTAATTAATATTTCATTAACAAAAAGAAAAAAATAAACAAAGATGTGTAGGTTAAATAATGCCATGTTTGAACTAAATATGATTGATTATTATTAGTATTAATAGTTCTTATGTGGGGCCGTGTATTTGTTTTTTTTTGTATTTCCTAAATTTGTGAAAATAAATATCTATATCTTTATAAAAAAAATTTATTAAAGTAAGTTTACTCTTTCTACATAACGATTTTGTTTTAGGGAATTGCTGATATACAAAGTGCTATTAACAAAAGAAGGAAAATTTGAGGAAGTTGGATTTGCCTCTCCATCCTTTTATTGTTGTGTAGAAGCCAGTGGTTTAAGAGTGGAGAAAATATTTGTATGTAATAATAATGTTTTATATCTTGTTTTATTAATAAATAATGATTTTACCTTAACACAATGATTTATTTCGCCGTATGTAATATCACTTTATTTTCAAGAAATATTAACTTAACTCTAAATATACGTTTATCTCTACGAAATATATTTCTTAACATTAAATAAATTAATTATTAATAGTAAAATAATAATATTCCTTACTAAGAAATATTATTGCTCAGAAAGAATAGTTTTCTAATGTGTAGAAAATATATTTTTATGACTAATAAAATTAATTAACATCAAGTGTAATTTCTTTCTGATAAATGAGTTTGAAGTTTGCCAGAAAGTGATAGTTCAATCATGTTTAAGATATATTTCTTTGGCTATAGTAGAATTTATTTGAAATATTTTAGAAAATTATATCTTACATACAAAGATATATTTCTTAGGCAATATGCCAAGTCGATCTTTCTTAAATATTAATAAAGTTTCTTTATGCCAAGAATTTTTTTCTCTCGGTGTAATTCTTTATTCTAATTAATGATGTCAATCGGTTTTCATTTCTTGCCGAAATATATTAATAATACGCCGAAATATTTGTAATGTTAATTAACATAAATAAACATCAACTTTAAAATTGACATTTCTCTAGCCCAGCTATACGACACCCACACGGAACTGCCCGAACTTGCAAAAGTGTCAACATGGTATTATAATAAGAAAAACGTAATCGCGATTACATTGAGAATTTTATAATTATTTTGTTTAAATAACCAAAAACATGTTTTATCCAGATTTAGCCATACGGCTCACACACTCCCTCTAAGGGGAAAATTGACTCATCCCAGATACCTACGGTATCAAAAGGATTGAGCTCTGGTGGGACTCTTTCCGTGTTATCGAGCCCTAGGTGACTTGGAATGCAGGTGTATCTCCCAAAAATTTTCGTACACTTCTGGCCGTCGCAAGTAGTACAGCTTTCTGCATGGTCTTATAAAGATGTTCATTTAGACCCAGCTTTTTTATGCTTTCGAGGAGGGTCTTCGGAATGACTCCAGTAGTAGACATAATAATCGGTATCGTCTGGGTACTTTGCATTCTCCATTGCCTTCGTATTTGAATTTCTAGATCTCTGTACTTGGCGATCTTTTCAGTAAATTTACTTCGTAAATTATTATTGTTAGGTATCGCCACATCGATTAGTGTTGTTTGTCTTGTTAATTTATTGACTAATACGAGATCTGGTCTATTATGTGCCACTGTTTGGTCTGTGAGCACAGTGCGGTCCCAGTATAGCTTGTAGTTGCCATCCTCAAGCATACTCTCAGGGACGTATTGATAATACGGGAGATGGTCCGTTTGGAGAAGTCCCAGCTTGATAGCTATCTCTTGATGAAGGATTTTTCCCACTGCGTCATGCCGTTCCTTGTATTCAGTTGCAGCAAATGCCTGGCAGCCCCCTGTAAGATGTTGGATGGTTTCTTGGGCTTGACATCCATATCGGCATCTGTCGTTTTGAACCTGAGGGTCTTTGATGATATATTTCAGGTAATTTCTTGTTGGTATAACCTGATCCTGAATGGCCAGTAATGAACATCCGTTTCAGGAAACATCTTTCCTGATGTCAACCAGTAGTTCGACGCTATATTGTTGACATAATCTTGGCTGACCTCATTGGGATGTCGCCCGTGCAGAGGTTTACCCATCCAGGCGCGCACTTTTTCGTCCTTAGTAAAAACAGAAGAAAAAAGAAGAAGAATTTATTCAAAATTAGGTAACCCTAATATACAGTTAAAATTGAGATATTTTATAATATGTATATACAATTTAAATTATTTGACAATAGAAAAGTGTTATTAAGATACAATATCCAAGTCATAATAATAAAAATAAAACAAAAAAACACTTAAAATATTCCATTACAATACAATCATTAAAAATAAGTTGGTAAGTAAGGTGGTTTATGCACATTTCTGGTTCCCTCAGTTTGATCGGTGTTGTGTCATCTACTGCGCAGATAGCGCGGTGTAGAGTAGATGTCTCAGCCTGCAACTGAAAATAAGTTCTTAAATTAGCAATTTGTCTATCTAATTGCTTACCTATATCCATAAGTCCATGTTTTATTATTAATAATAATAAAATGTTTTTATAATAATAACATGTTTTATTATTAATAATATAAATTTTATGAACAGTTGTCTATCAAGTCTCTTAGTGATTAGACGTGTTTGATTTAAAAGTCGATTCACTAATTGCCGCAAAAAATACACAGTTTGTTTACCTTTTACTCATTTATTTGGTTAAGTTTTTTGGATTTCTACAAGTAAGTCGATTCCTTACTTAATTTATCCTGGGAAATTATACTTAAAAATCCGACTTTTGTCTGGGACGGATGTCGGGAACTTCACCTGGCGGCGGGAAGCCGCCGCGATCTTCAAATATAAGAATCAAGGATATCAGGGTTCTGGATGGCATGGAACTCGACGATTCAAATGTAAATATTAATCAAGATGGTTTTCGCGGATTTACAGAAGCCGATAAGAATAATATTGCAACAGGGGACAAAAATCAAGTTTTTCCAGCAGATAATGATAACAATAAAAGCTCATTAACAACAACAGCAAGTAATTTAGACCAGCCAAACCAGTCTTTCAAACGCGATATTTCCATTAATAATCGATTTACGTCAAGAGATACAGGTCCGTACTTAATTTTTGTGGAACACGAAGTTTTGAATGTGGGAAGATTGCATCCAATGAGACTTGGTGAAAAACTGTTAGCACTTTCGGAATACGAAAAATCGATCTTAGAAATTAGTAGCGTGGGTCGTAATAGACTTAAAATTGAAGTTAATTCAGGGTTAGTTGCGAACAAATTAGTGGAAAATTCGGTATTCAAAGACAATAAACTGATAGCTTATATCCCCTCACATTTAACTGAAAAACAAGGTATTGTGAGATCGGTCGATACATATCTGACTGAAAATGATCTTGTTAAAGTTATAAAATCAGAGTGTTCTGTTCGTAAGGTGCAAAGAATGTTTCGAAAAGTAATAAAAGACGGAGTGATTGAAAAAATCCCCCGTCAAATGATAATTGTCACATTTGCAGGGAACAAAATTCCCCAATTTATTTATATAAATAAAGTGAGATGTCCTGTAGACACGTACGTTCACCCTGTTAAGCAGTGTTACAATTGTCTTCGTTACGGTCACTCTGCATCTCAATGTAAAGGAAAAAAGAAATGCCGAAACTGCGGCAAAGAAAATGATAACGAATGCACTCAATGTGATAACTTCTGCATTTTTTGTAACTCTAATTCTTACAACTCGACAAATCGAGATTGTTCAGAGTATAAAAAACAAAAACGAACTAAGAAAGCAATGGCACACCTTAATATTTCTTTCAAAGAGGCTGAAAAAGTTATTGACAATCCTGCCTACACTAGTATTGTTCAAAAAAACAGATTTGCTCCGTTACTGTCATCCACTACTGAATTCCCTTCATTAGTTTCCAGGCCAAATACCTATTCCAATATTGCTCAAAGCTCATCAAAACATTTGCCTTCCATTGCAAATATTTCAAATACTGCAGCTTCTACTAGGAAAAAAAACGAAAAATACACCCATCGTTTCCAATTTAGCTTTTGTGCTAGCCCCGTATTCCAGTTCGGAAACTATAATAAAAATGTATCTAAAAATAACGATGAACATCTTAAAAATGAATTCGCTACTACTTTGAAGGATTCAATCAATAATTTCTTTTCAGACATTCCTGCTCGAAACCCTGCGATTAATAGTTCAGTTCCCTCTATACAAGATGTAGAAAATATAATTAACAGCGTGATTAAACATTTCTTTACCTGATATGGCCGGTTTAAAAATTGTCCAGTGGAACGCTAGATCAGCGTACTCTAATAAAAACTCTATTACGCAACTTTTTACAGAAGAACACTTTGATATAGCTCTTATTTCGGAAACTTGGTACAAACCTAAGTATGAAATGTCCTTACAGGGATTTAATATTGTTAGAAAAGATAGACGTAATAAACGAGGTGGAGGTGTTAGCATAATTATCTCTAATAATATTAAATACAATAATATAGTATTCAACCAAACAATTAATAAAAATATTGAAGTTTCTGGCATTGATATTGATGTCAATGGCACCAAAATATCTGTGGTTAGTATTTATCGTCCAGGTAGCATTGCAGTCACAGTGAACGACTATGTTTCTCTTTGTCAACAAATTCCGCATAATTTTATTATTGGTGTCGACTTTAACGCCCATCATGGAGCCTGGGGCTCTATAAACAATGATCATAGCGGTAACATACTCATGGAAGCTTTAGAATACTTCGACAACTTTATCATTGCAAATGACGGATCTCCTACCAGAGTATCTGCCCCTGGCTCTCCTCCATCAT
Organism: Diabrotica virgifera virgifera; assembly: GCF_917563875.1. Taxonomy (NCBI): domain Eukaryota; kingdom Metazoa; phylum Arthropoda; class Insecta; order Coleoptera; family Chrysomelidae; genus Diabrotica; species Diabrotica virgifera. The sequence goes on from NC_065451.1 coordinate 176,671,858, forward strand.
GTGTTGATCTTACCCTCATTTCGTCCAACTTTAGCTCACAATTCTCTTGGTCTGTTAAAGCAGATACGTATGGCTCTGACCATTATGCTATCACATTTGTGTTACAACAACTCAGAATTGATAATATTAATATTACCCCCATTCATAAATGGTCTATGCGAGAAGCTGATTGGGCATTGTTTCAAACAAAAATTGATAAAGATTTCTCCGAGATTCCGCTTTTCAACAATACTAACGAAATGATTAACTTTATCACCAATTCAATGACATCCTCGGCGGATTCAGCTCTTAAAAAAACTTACCCCTTCTCTCCCAAAAAGGCTCCTCATCCCCCTTGGTGGGATGAGGAATGTCAACAGTTAGTTACCCAAAGGAAGGAAGCTTACAAAACGTACAAGCGCAATATGATAACTTCAAATTATATCAATGTAAAAAAATAGATGCTCTCTGCAAAAGAACCTTCAAATTGAAAGCCAAACAGGCTTGGGCAGACTATTGTACTCAACTTAATAGGAATTCAAATCCCTGGGAAATTTGGCGCCGGATTAATAGATTTCAAAAGAAGAAAAATGATATCCAACCATGTGAAGAAGATGAGGCGGAAATACTTTTTCATAAATTAGCTCCAAGTTTTGTTAGTCCTTACATTCACTACACACCCACCAGTAATCATGATCATTCTCTTCTAGCCCCAGTTACACTAAGAGAGTTAGAACTTAATATCAAATCGTCAAAACTTACTGCTCCAGGCTTAGATGGCATCAATTATATGATGATTAAAAAGCTCCCTGACTCAGCGAAACACTTTCTTTGCAAAATATATAACAATATACTTTCAGGAGATACGGATTACCCCTCACTAAAACAGTGTCAAATTATTCCTATTCCTAAGGTCAGTGACAACAAAGCTCTGCGACCCATTTCTCTAATGTCTTGTGTATTAAAAACTTTGGAAAGAATTATCAAACTCAGATTAGAATGGTGGTTAGAAAATAATAACATCCTCCCCCAATCCCAGTTTGGTTTTCGGCGAGGTAAAGGTACTCTCGACTTTGCAGCCAATCTTGCAACGGAAATTCAGTTGGCTTTTTCAGAAAACCATTATTCAGCTGCCTTATTTTTAGATATCTCTAGTGCTTATGAAAGCGTGCTGTTGGATTCTTTATATGAAAAGTTAACATACATCCATATACCACCACAATTTGCATTTGTTCTTATTAATAAATATGTTCCTCAGACGACAGATCTTTATAAAATGCAATACAAATACTCTAGGTCCTAGAGAGGTTAACTCGGGTCTGCCACAGGGGTCGGTGTTGAGCCCGCTTCTATTTAATATCTATACCCTCGATGTTCACAACCTTGGTATGAACGCAAGAATTTTACAATATGCTGACGATTTTTCTATATACACTACTCATAAAAACTACTCTCAATGTGTTAGTAATCTTAAGTATATAGTGCATTGCTGCTTTAAATACTTTCCTGAGCAGGGATTTGAAATATCACCTCGTAAATCTGCTATTGTATTTTTTACCAGACACCAATTGCCAGAACTTAATAGCCTTACAATTCAAAATCACACTATACCTGTTTGCAAAACATACACATATTTGGGTATCACATTTGATTGCAAACTGACCTGGTCCGATCACATATCAAGATGCATTAAGAAAAGTGAAAAAAGTGTTAATATCCTAAGAGCAATTAACAGATATCATTGGGGCGCTGACCCTAACATTAACTTGATTTTCTACCGAGCGTACACTCGATCTATCCTAGATTATGGTTGTTTCTTGTATGGATCAGCCACTAATTCCAGACTTTCACAAATAGATAGGGTACAGTTCAAGGCTCTACGCATTGTTCTTGGTGCATTTTAATCCACTCCCACAGCTGCTCTCCTTGCAGAGTGTGGCGAACCCCCCATGCAACTTCGACGACAGTTACTAGCTGAAAAATTCGTCGTTAAACAAAAACGATTTACACACAACGACCTTATTAAAAATTTAGGCATCTTAACTGCATATAGCTACACTAATAAATACTGGCACAACAGAAACTGTCCCCCTCTAGCTGATGCATTTGCAACAGTCTCAAACATCGAACTACGTGATGATTCTGGTTTGCCGTTCTTCACGGCTAAATTCGATATATGTCTTACACAACCAAATATTATTTTTCCAGAATATAATGATAACCCAGCAATTAATAACATATCTATGCAAATAGAATTAGAGAAATTAGGTAATGTACATAAATTTTTTACAGACGGATCCAAATCCCCTACTGGAACAGGATGTGCAGTGTACAGGGAAAACACAAACGAAAGTTTGTTGTTTAAACTAAACAAAAACTCTACAATCTTTGCAGCAGAGGCACTTGCTATATTTAAGGCTTTGGATTGGGCAAACAATTCACTGCTACCCTTGTCAAACTTTTCTATAATATCGCATTCGAAATCTGTTTTATCAGCTCTGGTGTACCCGGTTACCTCCATATACAATAACTCAATAATCGTGGAAATTTTGACAACTTTAAGAGCCTTAGATTATAAACAGATAAATACATTCTTCATATGGGCCAAAGGGCATTCCTCCATAACGGGAAACGAAACAGCTGACAAACTGGCAAAAAGAGCTATCACTGATGGCAAACAAGCCCCCGAATTAACGCTACAAGACGCATTATCTATATGTAAGCAAAACTTAAGAACTAAATGGGCAGACAAATGGACAACAATTAGATCTAACAATGCATTTCAGTACTGCACGCTTTTTCTAAACACTTCCTTCTACAAAGCTTGCTAAAAGAAGCCATCCCAATAGAAAAATTAACACCAAATACATTAGGTGCCTCTTTGGACACGGAGCAGTCAACTCCAAGCTTTATAAGATGAAATTGGCCACATCCCCCCTCTGTGACTGCAGTGACAGTTTTGACGACTTTAATCACTGGATTTTTCAATGCAGTCATAATTCTAATGCCACCTCTTACCTTATTACGGAACTAACTAAACTAAAAATCCCGTTTCCTCAAAATTATCTTTCCATTATGCTGGAGTGCATCCATAATCCCGAAGTAAGAGCTATTTTTTGTAACTTTTTGGGTCGTACGAGGAGACGCTTATAATTTCCTCAACTTTTAGGTCTGTATCAACCAATCTAAATTGTATTCAGTTAGGTATTAAATATATATGTATAGATTTGTAAAAACTGTATTTGTACCAAATAATTGTATTCAGTTACTGTATTTATATGTACAGATTTGTAAAAATTGTATTTGTACCAAATTGTGTTCAGTTATATGTATAGACTTTTAAATGTTATAAATTTTCGTGGCAAAACGGGTTCTTCCCAAAGCCAATAAACCAAAAAAAAAAAAATTATGAAACAATCCTTTAAGTTAAATACTCCAGAAAATAATAGATACTTTTATTTAAATATATTAGACAATCGTACGCTACTGATATGACAGTTTTGTTGCTATATTTTTACTTCATTTCGTACACAATTTGATTCAAAATATATCTTTAAAACACTGTATTGTTTTTATAAATACATACCTACATATTAAATATTGCTTGATTTAAAAACTATTGCAATTATTGTTGTGTACCTATTGGGACCGTGCAAGTTCGGAAAAGCGACACCTGTACCGGGACTCTGTAACTTTTATAGCTAAAGCGTAAGCGTGATTTCCGAACGCTTTCATCAAGTTATACTCTGTAAACTGCTGTCGGATGACGCCGGCAACACCGAATGGAGTTCGGAAGTAAAGCGAAACGTGATTATTTGTGGTTTCGTTTCACCACGTTTAGCGCTTAGAGTGACGTATTAAAAGAAGAAATTGACAATTTTACTTGGTTTTGAGGTTGTTTTTTACCACGTTTCGTTTTTTTGGCCGTTGTTGTTTACAAATACATAGTGTACTTGAGTTTTCAGTTTTCACAAATACATTTTTTTAACATAGAAATATATAATGTTATCCATCAACGGTTGCAATTCATTAAAAAGGTAATGGAATAAATCTTTATTTAATCTAAACAACTCTATGAATCGTAAATCCGGCAAACCAAAATAATCACTTCTATCCCTTAAAAATCTACCTTCTTCACGAAGCAGCCGTAACTGATCCCTACGTTCTTGTTCGTCGAAAATTATTAAATTTATAGGCAACATTTTATTTAATTTCAACAATAAACACTTGTTTTTGTTTACCTTATGCTTTTTTGGAATTATAGGTTAGTTAAATCTGTCAAATATGTAGAATCACATCACATTTCCACAGGACGGAGTTTATCTATGGCATAGAACAAGACAATTATTACAGAACTCTAAAATCTTGAGACGACGTGCTGTGTTGCCGTTAATTTTTACCCAATCGTTCGTTTCAATTCGGTCCAGTTCGTAGAGTATTGCGATAGTATAGCGAAGCGAAGCCACACAATACAGAGTACGATTCGAACTGAACCGTTGCTTTGCTACGCTTCGCTACGACTTGCTTACGCTTTCGCTATAAAAGTTATACGAGTCCCACTGCTGGTTTCTACGCTCAGCAACTTTATTCGCACTTTTAATTGTATTGGCCAGTTACGTTAGTCCTGGTTGCTGCATAATTGTCAAGGCCACAGCCCAAAAAAAGTTAAAAGAAGAAAAACTAAGACTGAGGTTATGTTATTAAAAAGTAAACGATTGTATGTAGTAAATAAAATTAATTATTAATGCAGTATTGCAAGCAAAATACAATTAATTAAATTTAATTTTTATATAATATTTGCATATCATATCAATATTGTGGAGCAACATATAATTTTTCTTCTTCAATGCCATTAGTTATGAAATATACGTCAATTTGACAATATGAATTATTTCAGAAAGTTTCAAGATTTCTCCGATATTTACGCACGATCGTTTCTCATATCCCCTCCAAGTACTTGCACACCGCGAATACTATTGTGTTTGTGTTTGTATTGAGAAACATGTCAAATCAAAATGCTTATTTAATAGATTATTTTGAACAAGAACTATATAATGGGATTCCCTTTTACCATTAATTGGAGAAGTAAGTTAAAGAATTTAGATTTCTTAGATTAGGTTTATTAGAAATAAGATTATTATTAGATTTAAAGATCAAAAAGTTTTCTTATGAATTTTAGCGTTTGCAGTACCTAGGTACTTAGTTTTGAAAATATTAAATAATCTTTAATGATTATACCTACACTATGATAATAGTATTATTAAGGCTAAGTACAAATAAATTAAGGCTATTAAGAATATAGTATTATTAAGGCTGTTTTATCGGTGCACCAAAACCTAGGGACAGTGTTTTCTCTGTTATTTACCGACAGAATGTCTCGAAATTTGGACACGTTATTCGAAATTATGTTGCCTTTAAAATGATGGTTTTACTTTTTTTTATTTTTTTGAAAATTCTGTTGAAAAATTAGATTATAATGTTTAACGTTCTATTGTAACCAAACTTTTTACTCCCATCACTTGAAAGAGTTTTTTTTTTCTGTAATCGTTGATTTTTTTTTCACCTTTCTGTGTCCAGTAATAATCGAGAAAAGCGTGTTCCAACTTTGAAGAAAATTTGCTAAAAATATTGAAATCTAATAATGAAACGTGTAACGCAGCATTGGCGCTTAGTTTCATCGTTATCGCCTTCGTGACGACAAATCTCATGAACGTACGGTCAGTCGGTCAGTTCGCTTGAATTAGAATCCATTTCCAGTTATTCATTCTTGTATTTTCTTCATCAACTTGCTTAGTGTTTACAGTTTACAGTATTCTTAGTTATTTTGAAAACATTAAACTTATTTAGTTTACGGGTATTTTTAAGTACTTAATATATTATTAGTTTAGTGGTATAAGTTACAAGTTCTTTAGTTTACGCGTATTTTTAAGTATTACATTAGTTTAGGGATATAAGTTGACAAGATAAGAAATGAGTCCCAGGGTGTTTTAAAATAAGACAGAAAATTATACTACTATCCACGATTTGTGTTTTATTCATCAATTTGATACTTTTCTTATGTAACTGCAACCTATAAATATATTAAAATAATGTATATGTTACCGGCCAAACCCGATTTCAGGACAAACTAGTTTGGCCTAGGCCAAACTACTTTGTCCTAACCGCCTAGGATAAACTAGTATGACCTAGGTCAAACTAGTTTATCATATCACGCGTAGGCTAAACTAGTTTATCCTGATATAAATAAACACACTTCAGGCCAAACTAGTTTAGCCTAGGCCAAACTAGTTTATCCTGATATAAAGACGCACACTTCAGGCCAAACTAGTTTATCCTGATATAAAGACGCACTTCAGGCCAAATTAGTTTATCCTGATATAATAAAGATTCACACTTCAGGATAAACTAGTACGGCCTTCTTTTTATTCTTCTTGTAGTGCCTATCCATTTCGGATGTTGGCGATCATCATGGCAATCTCTACTTTTCTCACTGCTGCTCTGAAAAGACTTGTAGTGGTTGTGTTGAACCACGTACGCATATTTTTCAGCAAGGTGTTAAATGAAAGCTTATAATCCAAGGATGGTACTAAAAGTTAGGAATTTGACCTAGGCTCTCTGTCTGTCGGTCCGTCCGACCGCGAATATAACTGCTCTGTCACTATACCAGGTAGAATGAAAAATGAGGTGTCAAATAAAAGCTTATAATCCAAGAATGTTACTAAAGCCCACACTAGTTTGGCCTGAAGTGAGCGTCTAGAACCGGAAGTCCTAGAACAAAGGACCCCGCAGAAACTTTATGGGAAATGGCTCTCTGTCAAATGCTCTGAAACTTAGGATTGTGGTAGTTCTTGATGTGTAGAACAAAAGACTCCAGGGACGCGTAGCTCCAAAAAATCGTAGTTCTAAGATATAAGCCTCTGAAGATATAGGTATAGTGAGGACGTTTGAGTTGGAATAAATTCATTTTCTCGAGAATGGGCGACTCTGGAGATAAATTACGAATCAGGTCAATTTTTATTTTTAAATTATAATTTTTTGGCATATATATCATACTAGTGACGTCATCCATCTGGGCGTGATGACGCAATCGATGATATTTTTAAATAGGAATAGGGGTCGTGTGATAGCTCATTTGAAAGGCTATTTAATTCTCTATTCACTAATATAAACATCAACATAATCATTTATACAGGGTGCCCAATTTTTTTTTAATTAAATTAATTGAGACAAAAAGAAGAATGTATATAATTTATTTAATTCGAAATACATTTTACTGCTGTCAGAAAACAGAAAAAATGTTTATTTGATAAATAAATATTGTTTTTCGCTTAAATTCAATATTAAAGCTGCCACCCACCTACCTCTTAGCAGTTTGAACATTTAATTTAAGCGAAAGACAATGTTTATTTTTCAAATTAACATTTTTTTCTGTTTTCTGACAGCAGTAAAATGTATTTCGAAATAAATAAATTATATACATTCTTCTTTTTGTCTCAATTAATTTAATTAAAAAAAAGTTTTGGCCACCCTGTATAAATAATTATGTTAATGTTTACGAATAGAGAATTGAATTACCTTTCAAATGAGCTATCACACGACCCCTATTCCTATTTAAAAAAAATCACCGATTGCGTCATCACGCCCAGATGGATGACGTCACTAGTATGATATATACGCCAAAAAATTATTATTTCAAAGTAAAAATCGAGCTGATTCGTAATTTATCTCCAGAGTCTCCCATTCTCGAGAAAATGAATTTATTTCAACTCAAACGTCCTCACTGTACCTATAACTTCAGAGGCTTATATCTCAGAACTATAATTTTTTGGAGCTACGCGCCCATGAAGTCTATTGTTCTACATATCAAGGACTACCAGAATCCAAAGTATCAGAGCATTTGACAGAGAGCCATTTCCCATAAGGTTTCTGCGGGGTCCTTTCTCACCTTTAGTACCAGCCTTGGATTATAAGCTTTCATTTAACACCTCATTTGTCATTATATCTGGTATATTGATGGAAGAATTACATTCGCAATCGGACGGAAAGACGGACAGACAGCCTCGCTAAGATTTCTCACCTTTAATAACATCTTTGGATTATAAGCATTTATTTGACACCTCATTTTTCATTCTACCTGGTATAGTGACGGAGCAGTTATTTTCGCGGTCGGACGGACCGACGGACAGACAGCCCAGCTCAAATTTCTCACCTTTGGTACCATCCTTGGATTATAGTGTAGGCTAGGCCGTACTAGGCGAAGGATTTCCTGGCTGAAAAATCTACGTACGTGGTTCAACACAACCACTACAAATCTTTTCAGAGCAGCAGTGTGAAAAGTAGAGATTGCCATGATGGCCGCCAACATCCGAAACGGATAGGCACTACAAGAAGAAGAAGGCCGTACTAGTTTATCCTGAAGTGTGAATCTTTATTATATCAGGATAAACTAGTTTGACCTAGGCCAAACTATGTGACAAAAATGTGATAATTCTTTTTAAAATATTATCTACGATAAAATCAATCTAAAAAGGTATTCCCGACAAAACTAATTTGAACGGAGAATACATTTTGTTGTCATTAAAATACTTGTCCGCCGGCGCCACTGAGTAAAGATCGAATTGTCGGTCGCACTCCCTACTTCAAATCAATTTCAAGTAGGGAGTCACGTGTGTCTGACGTAAGCAGTCTACGAAAGTAAGTGATACGCCCACTTAACATTGCAATGTGCTTCAACTGATAAAACAGCCTTAATTAATATATTTCGGCATGTAATGAATACCAATTGACATCATTAATTAGAATAAATAATTATTATAAATAATATTTTTAAAGTAAACAAAAACAAAGGAAAATAATCTGACAAGTAATGACATAAACGTGGCCATGATGAAAAGTCACATTCTAATGTTTTGTCAGTGCTCTTACGTCAGAAATTTTGACCTACGTAATCTTGCTTTTGCAGTAAAAATACTATACTCAAATAATTACATTATAGTTGGTTTGGATTTTAGGATATCTTCAAAATGAAAATAAAATGGAGATTACGGAGAAACTCATTGAAGATTCGTCTTACCAAGGAAATGATGTGACTCGACATACTCAAGGGAAAACATTAAATAAAAATGTAACAGTTGTAACTGGCGATAGGTTTTATAAATGTGAAATTTGTTTTAAGCAATTTAGTCAAGCAGGTAATTTGAAAGAGCATTTGAGAGTGCACACTGGGGAAAAACCTTACAAGTGTGAAATTTGTTTTAAGCAATTTAGTGTAGCATGTACTTTAAAACAGCATTTAAGAGTACACACAGGAGAAAAACCTCACAAGTGTAAAATTTGTTTTAAGCAATTTAGTCAAGCAGGTAATTTGAAAGAGCATTTGAGAGCGCACACTGGGGAAAAACCTCACAAGTGTGAAATTTGTTTTAAGCAGTTTAGTCAAGCAGGTTCTTTGAAACCACATTTGAGAGTGCACACTGGAGAAAAACCTCACAAGTGTAAAATTTGTTTTAAGCAGTTTAGTCAAGCAGGTTCTTTGAAAACACATTTGAGAGTGCACACTGGGGAAACTTCTCAGAAGTGCGAGATTTGTTTTAAGCAGTTTGCTCATACATATCAATTAACTGTTCACATGACAGTTCATACAGGAGAAAAACTTCACAAGTGTGAAATTTGTTTTAAGCAATTTCCTAGAGCATGTACTTTAAAAGATCATTCAAGAATACACACTGGAGAAAAACCTCACAAGTGTGAAATTTGTCTTAAACAATTTAGCGAAGCAGGTACTTTGAAAAAACATTTGAGGGTGCATACTGGGGAAAAACCTTACAAGTGTGAAATTTGTTTTAAGCAATTTAGTCAAGCAGGTGCTTTGAAAGGACATTTGAGAGTGCACTCTGGAGAAAAACATCACAAATGTGAAATTTGTTTTAAGCAATTTCGTACTGCAAGTGATTTGAAAATACATTTAAGAGTGCACACTGGAGAAAAACCTCACAAGTGTGAAATTTGTTGTAAGCAATTTAGTCAAGCAGGTCATTTGAAAGAACATTTGAGAATACACATAGGAGAAAAACCATACAAGTGCGAGATTTGTTTTAAGCAGTTTGCTTATAAATATCAATTAACTGTTCACATGACAGTTCATACAGGAGAAAAACTTCACAAGTGTGAAATTTGTTTTAAGCAATTTCCTAGAGCGGGTACTTTAAAAGAGCATTCAAGAATACACACTGGAGAAAAACCTTACAAGTGTGAAATTTGTTTTAAGCAGTTTAGTGTAGCAGTTAATTTAAAAAGACATTTAAAAGTGCACACTGGAGAAACACCTTACAAGTGAATCGCTTATTTGAGAAACCCCACATGTCCATAAATATGACAGTTTGACTTTTTTAGCTTAACAATATATTTTCATATAGACGCATAATTTAAAGAGAAATCACACATGTCCGACCCATATAAGAGTTTCAGCACTAGTTTAACCCTGCTGTCCTGTTCGGGTCTATTTGACCCAAAAAATAATTTATTTCTTATTTTACAAATTATTACGCAGAGTAACGATTTGGTGTTTCGTGACTTTATTCACTAATATGAGGTCTTTCTATTGCATATGAGATAAACAATTTACTTGCTGATTTTTTTGATAAAAATGTAATTGTTACCTAGGGTACGTTCGGGTCAATATGATCCGCATATTTAAACCGTTAAAAATTTCCTGTGTATGTGTGTTTAGTTGGCAGTATTCTATATTGGCAGTACCTGTGTGTCTGTCAGCCGGATACGTCTCTAAATAAAAACAGGTTTCTGCAACCTAGAACTTGTAAAATAAACTGTAGTATAGCTGGACGATGTTGCAAACCAAATTATAAATATGACCAATATGGACTGACAGCATGGCTTTGGAACCAACTGGAAAGACATGAATAAAGTTGGTTTCCAAGAATACCTTGGTCTTTTAGTTTTAGCTCGAGTTTATAAGTCCCATGGTGAATCCACTAAAAGTTTGTGGAATGAAGAAACGGGTCGTAGTATATTTCAATCAACAATGTCGCTTGATATGTTTACAAAAAGTTTGCAAGTAATACGTTTTGATAACAAAACTACTAGACAGGATAGGAGACGTTTTGATAAACTTGCTGCAATACGTGAAATTTAGGAAACATAGGTTGAAAATGTTACCGTCGATAAGCAACTAGTTGCCTTTAGAGGCCGCTCTCCCTTCAAATGGTACATTCCAAGCAAACCAGCGAAATATGGCACACAAGTTTTGGTTTTATGTATTATGAACAGTAAAACTTCTTATGCTCTAAAATTGCAGATCTATACAGTAATGCGTGTGATGTGTGACTTGAGTAGTGACTTGGAAGGCCACAATATTACGTGTAATAACTTTTTTACATCGTAAAATTTAGGACAATTTATTCTAAAACAAAGTAGATACAATTCCGGGGACTATCAGTAAAATAAACCGGAGCCTTCAGCAAAAATCGCGAATAAATAAGTTCATAGCTCGTCTTTTTTGTTTCACGCAAGATACCACTGTTGTTGACAATATTCCTAAGAATAATAAAAATGTTCTTATGAGTACATAATCATAAATCGATGCATCATGCATCACTTTCATCAAATGAAAAAGCCCCAAATTATTTTAGATTACAATTCCAATAAGGCAGCAGTTGATATTCTAGATTAGCTTGTTGGCACGTATACATGCGAGAAGAGATAAATCACTGGCCAATGATTGTTTTTTATAATCTTCTGTAGATTTCTGCCTACAACGCGTTCGTGTTATGGGCATCAATAAATATCCATTGGAATACCAATAAACTGACAAAACGGCGAATTTTTCTTGAGGAATTGGGAAAAAACTAATGAAACCAGTCATCATTTCCAGAAAAAATATACCAATAACTAAAGGGTCTTACGAACTGGTAAAAAGGACACGAGCAGAAACAAGTAGACAAGATGGAAATGCTAATGAACCGTCTATGGACGCTAAACTATAACTCCGCCTGCTAAACGAGCACGCTGTAAACTTGCCCTAAAAACGATAACAAGACTAATTATTATGTTGTATATATCATAAACATATTTGTAAAATCCATTCTTTTTATTACTGTCCCAGTCGTAAACTGAATTAAATTTTTGTAGATATTTGTTACTAGGTTTTTTGGAAGAAAAAGATACCTTTTATTTTTGTTAATAAGGTTTAAATTACATTAACAACATAATTTTTGTTTAATTAACCATAATTTCCTGTTAATAAAGTTTTGTTTATTACCATTAGCTTATTTTATTTCGATTAAGGAGGGTAAAGCATAGTTGGGTCATATTGACCCGAACAGTACATTTGTGTAGTTGACTCGAACGGGACAGCAGGGTTAAAATATATATTTATTTGAGAAACCCCACAAGTCCCGGACATGTGGTATTTCTCGAATAAACGGCTTCTAACGTCCGACGAGGATCGTTATGTGGAAATTATTCCTAAAAACGTAAAAAGGGACTAAAACAAGTTATTTATAAAAATGAAGTAACTAGAAGTGCATGTTAAAGGGCAAAGACCATCTGAATAGGGAACTTGCACATTATTTTTATTACATAATAATGTTCAGTATTGTTTAAAAATGAGATTTCCAAAATTTCACGCTTCAAAAACTTTTAATAACTTAGAAATACATATTTAAAGTCTTCTGCGGTATAAAATAATTCAAACGACCCGTGACGTCACATAGTTTTACATTAGTTATTATTATGGTTATATTTCGCTGTTTCTAGGTACACGCTAACGTGTACGCAAATAAAAAAGTTAGGTAAACGCGAATTAAACTTCATCAAGCCAGTGACGTCATTATTTCGCGTGCTCAGTGACTGTATATTTTGGTACATGCTATTTTAATATGTTTAGTGTTTGTTTGATAGAAAAATATTTGTTAAGGGAAGGGAAGCAGAACCATTCAGGTGTTTCAAACTTAATTGTAATAAATGAATGCATATATAAAAGTATATATTTAGGTTAGCAAATTAAAAATATGTATTTAGTTGACATGACACATACAAAATATTGTTAAAATAATTTTTATACGTCAGTTAATTATTATAATCAACTATTCTAAATGGGAAATAAGCCACACTTTAACTAAAAAAATGATTTTATTAACGTTTCGACGTCCAAATCGGATGTCATTGTCAAAATACAAAAATTAGTCAGATTAAATAAATTATTAGAAACATTTTTTTACTAAGCAACAACATTTTTGTTTAATTTAATAATATTTTGTATTTTGACAACGACGTCCGATTTAGACGTCGAAACGTTAATAAAATCATTTTTTTAGTTAAATTGTGGCTTAGTTCCCATTTAGAATAGTTGATTACAAAAATGTCACAAGGAAATAGCTTCAGAACAAGTTAATTATTATTGTCAACGCTTTAGGTGTTCCTTTTATTTTAATTTTGGACGGTAATAGTATTTCACTTATAACTAAAAAAATATATATATATTAATTTATAGTCTCTTTAACTTTTTCATACTGTTTTAAAATGTTGTTAAACTCATTAAAACAACTAAATAATTGTCCACACTGCATAGTTAATTTAAAAACAAACACTAAACAAATAAAAAATAAGAAATCTACTAATCAATATTAAAATTAAAGTGTACACACAACGCGATTAAACAAATTCCAGCACTCTGACATTCTAACTTTTTTATTTGCGTACACGTTAGCGTGTACCTAGACACAGCCTTATATTTAGGTATATTCTTCTTCTCCTTCTTTGGTTTATTGGCCTCCACCTACTTGGGTATTTGGCCAGCTCGTCGTCGGGAATAAAGGAAAAATATTTATATTCTAATGACATTTCTCGTATGTCGTAATTATATATACCAGTTTGTTGAGATTGGAGTTTGATACAGTTTTTGAAGGAAAGGAAAGAAGGTTTACTATTGAGAATAAAACCATTTTGTAAAAGTACAAATTTTCTATGAATAGTTCAAACGATCAAAAACACTTAACGTCACATAACTGTATTTTTTACTGACGTTTATAATGTCTAATTTAAAATTGTATATACAACGTAGAATGTAAACATACAACGGCGTGACGTCACGACGCGTTTTGGGGTGGCTGGTATAAGTTGAATTTGTAGTCGTCTTTAGGGGCCAAACGAAAGACAAACAAAACTTTTTTATCTTTGAGACAGGTTCTAAATTATGTTCTGTTGTGATTTATACCATTTTTTTCGAATTTAAAATTTTATGCAAGTTCCCTATTACAGAGGCACCAAAGTATAGTATGTGTCAAAGATGTACAGTTGTTAATATCCACGACCTAAAAACTGGGAAATCTATGTTTTAAGTATATCTGGGAAATCTATGTTAATAGGGCAGTCAATGAGAGCAAGAACAGGTTATTACCTCCGAATTCTATCCTACTGCATGGATTTTAATGAAATTTTAGGAATAGCCTGAAAATATCTCCTTATTTAAAGTCTACCCTATGCCGATGTGTGCTTTTGTCTTGGGGGCGGTCCCCACCCCTTCTCGGGGTTGGAAAATTTTTTGGTTAAACAACTACGGAAGTTGCTAGAGAACAAGCAAAAAGCTAATTCTAAGCAAAAACTGTTCTATAATTTTTTTTCGAAAACTCAATACTTTTTGAGTTATTGGTGGTTGAAAATTGGCCATTTTCATTGAAATATAACACCTATTCAAACGGTTTTTTGCGAATATCTTAAAAACAATGCATCTAACTAAAAAATTATATAAAACATTTTTGTAGCTCATAAAAAAACTAAGAGATTCGTTCCTTCTTCAATCTTCTAGTTATAACACAAAAAGAGATATGGTAGGTAAAAAGAGTTTGTTTTTTTTGGTACATGCTCAAAGCAGTGTATTCAACTTGAAATAACACATTTTATGTATATGATGCTACCAATACCTTTTATTGTACTTGAAAAGTCCTTTCAAATAAACAATATTAAATGTCAATTACATTCAAACTAAGCGAGATATGCTGCAAAAAATTGATGACTTAACTAATTTTAAGAAAAAAATTGAGAAGTATATTTAACCCCTCACCCACAAAAATTTAAATGCATCGTTTTCCTTTTACAATACATTTTACTACAGTGTCATTTTTATGTTCAAAAAGTTGAGCGGGTTTAAAATGAATGGTTTTTGAAAAAAACTAAGATTAAATTATAGAGCGCATATTTAAATTTTCTTAAAAATCTTCTTTTTCTCCATGTAACTTGAAAATGATAAGAGATACTGTTATAAAAAGTCAAATCAAAATGTTTATCTAGAATAAATCTTCATTTTTGTATGGCATCTTTTTTTGGCATCTCTTATCATTTTCGAGTTACATGGAGAAAAAGGAAGATTTTTAAGAACATTTAAAAATGCGCTCAATAATTTGATCTTATTTTTTTCAAAAACCATTCATTTTAAACCCGCCCAACTTTTTGAACATAAAAAGAACACTATAGTAAAATGTATTGTAGAAGGAAAACAATGCATTTAAATTCTTGTGGATGAGGGGTTAAATATACTTCTCATTTTTTCTTAAAATACGTTAGTCATCAAATTTTTTACAGTTTATCTCGCATAGTTTCAATGTAATCGACATTTAATATTGCTTATTTTAAAGGTCGTTTCAAGCACAACAAAAGTTATTGGTAGCATTATACACCTAAAATCGACCGTTTCTCTGTTATTTCAAGTTAAATACACTGATTTGAGCATGCACCAAGAAAACAGGTTTTTTTCACTTACTCTTTTTGTGTTATGACTAGAAGATTCATAAAGTAAAAAATCTCTGTTATTTTATAAGCTACAAAAATGTTTTATATAATTTTTTT
Source organism: Diabrotica virgifera virgifera (assembly GCF_917563875.1). Lineage (NCBI taxonomy): Eukaryota > Metazoa > Arthropoda > Insecta > Coleoptera > Chrysomelidae > Diabrotica > Diabrotica virgifera. The sequence continues at coordinate 176,687,698 of NC_065451.1, forward strand.
TAGTTTGATGCATAGTTTTTAAGGTATTCGTAAAAAAACCGTTTGAAAAGGTGTTATGTTTCAATGAAAATGGCCAATTTTCAACCAGGAATAACTCAAAAAGTATTGAGTTTTCGAAAAAAAAAATTATAGAGCAGTTTTTGCTTAGTATTAGGTTCTCTAGCCACTTCCGTAGTTATTTAAGCAAAAAATTTTCCACCCCCGAGAAGGGGTGGGAACCGCCCCCAAGACAAAAGCACACATCGGCATAGGGTAGACTTTGTTTCTTGGGCTATTCCCTACTTACTGTGAAAATATCACGTAAATCGATATAGTAGGATAGAATTCGGAGCCACATACCCTCATTGACTGCCCTATAACTCCATCAAGGATTACTATTTCCATATTTTTTTTGATATATGTGGTGGTCAGAATAAGAACTACATATACAGTTTAGCACTTACAGACCTCCGACGATTTCAAAGTGTGAACCAGTAGAAATTTCCCCATAAAGGGACATTTCTACATGCCATGTGACAGGGATTTTGCTATGGCGAAGAAAAAACTTAATAAAAAGAATCACTTTTTTAGTAAAACATGTTTCGTTGTTTGTCAGTTTCAACACAAAAAAAATTTCCATATTAAAAAAGAAGCCGCATCTCGATAAAAACTGGCTTATCGAAAAAATATTAGAAGGCAAAAAAGTTTTAGAAACGTTGTGTTTAACTAATGGTACCACAATAATTAATTAATTGGAACGTACACAAAAGTGGGGTTTAAGGGAACAAAATCCCCATAAATTTTTTATGGGGTGGACAAATTTGACTATAATTTTGTTTTAAGTTGTTCCTGCCATAAGAATGACACATGTCCATTTTCAATAAAAAATCTCTAATAGTTTTCGATATATTGAAAAAAATCGATTTTCATTTTGTAACTTCAAAGGGCTGTAACTTTTTTTATGAGCACATTTGTACTAAGGTAAGTTAGGTTCAATCGAAGTATTTTTGACCCCAGAGCGTTTGGTATAATTTATAACCAATCTTTTCGGGACACCCTGTATAATATAATATTATGTACGAATATAATCTGTACAATTTATAAGACTATACAAATCAAAGAAAATACCGTTTTATAAATGCAATAAACACAATTGATTTGTTTTTATGCCAAACTACATATAAAATGTGACAACTGTCAGATTGAACTAAAATGTCATGTTAGAATAAATGTTATAAATGTGTATTATCACGGACTTAACTTTTTTTCTATCATTTGTGACGCATTGAAAAATGCTCATGAAAAGGACCATAGGTATTTTGTATAGGTATTCCGATATAAAAATAACCTTCACCTACTTTATTAAATCTATCATTATAAAGTTACAACCGTTACTACAAGCTATAGCTATTCCTACATTTGACATTAATCAAGTCTCTGTCAAGGTCCAGTGGCTAACGGCATCCTGGTGACAGCCATGCTGACTTGTCACTGTCATGGCTATCACTATTCAGCACTCCAGCTACCTTAATAGTACGCACTTAAGCGTAACATATTACATCTCCCCCTTTTTACAAATTTAGTTTTAAAGGAGGTTTAACAACTCTACCTGACTTAGTTCTGCAAATATCAGATTGCTCAGTTACATTATTTTGTATGTCAAGAGAGGTAGGTGATTCAGCCCATGTCAGCTGTGTTGAGGTTGAATGTCCTTGATCTAAACCTGCATCCTCAGTATCTGTAAGTGTTACAGGTGGTTGTGACTCAAATTTATTCAGAGATTCTCTTATATCTACTCTATTGCGACGGACAACATTATCATTCTCATCTCTCATGATATAAGATCTTGGGACTTCATGCTGTGACAATATTTGTGCTGATTCCCACCTCTTTTGACATCGATTCTATATCACCACATCTGTGTCAGGTTCCAAACACTTTAAATCCTTAACACCCTGGTTATAGTCCTTCACATATATATTTCTCCTTTTACTCAATTTTTCGTTTACATCTAGACAAACTGATGGTTTTAGCATCTCTTACAACCGGCAACTTAGTTCTACAGTGTCTACTCATTAAAAGCTGTGAAGGAGTATAACCAATATGCTTAAGGGGTGCATTTCCTTACTGTAAGAGTGCTGATTCAATGTCAGAACTGTCATCAACGGACTTCTTAACAATACTCTTGGCAATGGCTACACCTTTCTCAGCCAGTCCATTTGATCGTGGATAATTGGGGCTTCTAAACTTAATTTGAAAATTCCATTCTCTGGCAAATTGAAAGCTATTAAACGGAACATTATCACAACATACATAGACTGGTGAGCCATGTGTAGCAAACATTGACCTTAAAACTTGAATGACAGAACTGACAGATTTGTCTCTTATTGGGTGAAGCTCTATCCAGTTTGAAAAAGAATCATAAGCTACTAGATAACTTGTACCATAACATGTAAAAATGTCAATGCCAATTCTTTCCCATGGATTTTCTGGTAAAGGGTATGGACATAACGTTTCCCTTTGCTGCGTTGGTCTAAATTTTTCACAAGCTCATTCCTGGCCAGTAAAAAATTTGCCTGGCTCTAGATTTTGACTTCTCAATGCCAATATGACCTTCATGCACCAGCCCTAACATTTCAGATCTCAAGCTTTTGGGAGTAACAATCTTGTTGCCATAAAATAACAAGTCGTCACAGACACATAAGTTGTCTCGGAGTTTAAAAAACTTACTAACTGTCTGTGGAACATCACGCTGGTGTTCTGGCTAGTGATGTAAATTTTCCGGGAAGATTCGAACGCCGGAAAGTTTCCGGAAACTTTCCGGGAATATTGGAAACTTACGGAAATATTGCATTTTTATTAAAATTATTATTAATGTAGTTTAACTTCCCTGCTCTATCTATAGTCAGTCTATTTCTTCTTTTATTATGAATGAAAGAGTATGTGCTATAAATACGCTCTGTTTCAGCGTAGTATCTGGTAACCCCAGTATTGTAATTGCCAAATCTTTTAAAGAAGTTTTGGTGCATATTCCTTGTCACCAGCTTATACAATATACTGATCGTGCTGTAGCCAATTAAAATCCATTGACCAAAGGTCTGCTTTTGCACAGAATTTTGTTAGTTGTGTAAAAATATTTTCTTTTTTGTCAATAAACTTGAAACGATTGGTTAATATCTTGTCTATACACTGCATAGCTAACATATGCTCTTCACCAGTGAGGCTTTGCCCTGTTAAAGACGAATCAAGTAAGTTTGCAGCATAGTGCACAGGCATCACTGCCATTTTTTTTCTTTTTTCTAATTTAGACAACCATTCCTTTTCCTTAGACTTACTGATTGGAAGTAATGGAATATTCTCGGTAAAACTATTTTCTGTATCCTTAAATGCCTCGACAACCGGGATATTTTAATCGTTAAAGCACTTTTAGACGCAATAAGGTTTTTTATACAATTGAGGATTGAACCCCATCAAGTTTTTACAGGAAGTTTTAATGTTATAACTAAAGCTCGGATTTATAGGCAACAAAAATTGAAGAAAAAGGCGCCTATATAGGCAAAGATTTTTATTAAAAAAGGCAGGAATATTAACATTTAGGCAAAATATAGGCAATAAAGGAATATAACTTATTATTTATAACCACTTAAAATTTTATCATTAATAGAAACAACTAAATGTTTTTCAATATTTTCGGTCTTAAAACTATGTCTTCGATCACTTAAAATTAATTTGTACATTGAAAACGAACGTTCGACATCGACAGATGTAATTAGAGCATATTTCAGAGCGGATAATAAATCTGGCATAATTTGTAATTCCTCGGAAAATGTCCCATTCAAAACTTTAGCAACATTAGATAAAAACGAAAAACCTTCATTCTTGTCGAAAACATATTTCATTTTTTTTTAAATTAATTGACCGTTACTTCCAGGTGCCGATTTAATTTTCGTCTTTAAATTATCTATTAATTTTACTGACTCACATAAATTTATCTCTTGTTTTTCTAATAAGGTAATTGTGGTAACTATTAATTTATAATTGTCATTGATATAAGCCAGTTCCTGTTTCAATTTGGGATTTTTTAATATTTTTTTTGCTTCTCGAATGGCTTCGGAAATATCATCATCAAATTCTGACATAACTAATTCTATTTCATTGCAGTGTTCAAAGTAAAAAAAACTGCTTCGAGCCAGGTTCCCCACCTTGTAATTACTGGTTTAGGTGGCAAAGGGACACCGGGAAGTCTTTCTTTATATATTTGCACCCTCAACGGAGCCTTACAAAAACTTTTTTCATAAAATTTATAAAATTATTTACCAACGGAAACAGATTTCTTATTTCTTCAGCAATTCTATTTACCCCGTGGGCTACACAAGTGCAATGAATTAAATTAGGATAAAAAATCTTTAAATTAACAGCAGCTTTTAACATATATGCCGCAGCATCTGAAAGCATTAAAACTATTTTATTCACTGGTATAGGGTTGGGTAAAAAGAGGTTTGTTAAACTATCTTGTATAAATCGACTTATTGTTAAATTGTTTGTTTTTTCCAATTCTTTAACGGCAACTAAATAAGGTTTTCTCGCAAAGTTTTCGTTCAAAATTCCAATCAATAAATTAGCTATATATTCTTGTTCTCATGATCATTTTTCAGTGCGTCATTAATTATGACGTCATATACTGTATTGGGTGTGTCGAGACTTATTTCATGTAATTATTGACGAATCTGACAGATGCCACAATCGTACTTAGCCATAGGTGAAAAGCTTGTGGAATTAAACTAATTAGTAATTTAGTAGATTTGATTTTTACACAATATGTTAACATGTAGGTATTTTTTATAAAGGGGAATAAATAAGCCATGCTCTGGGATACATTCCCAAAGCTTGGAGAAGGACAAGGGTGGCGTTTATTCCCAAACCAGGAAAAACAGATTACACCTTAGCAAAATCCTACAGGCCTATAAGTCTGACCTCATTCATGTTAAAAACCATGGAAAAAATCTTGAACGAAAACATCAAGAAAAACAATTTAAATGAAAATCCACTGCACCAACGGCAATGGGCGTATCAGGCAGGGAAATCAGGTGAAGCCGCCCTGCACAATCTAGTGTCGGAACTCGAAAGGAGTCTGCATCAAAAAGAAGTCGCCCTTGCGGCATTTTTAGATATAGAAGGTGCATTTGATAATACCTCAATCGAGTCTATACAAAGCGCACTGGTGAGGAAGAAAATCAACAACACAACATGCAAGTGGATTATTCAGATGCTTCAGAGCAGAATAATATCCACAGATACGCATGAAGATACCATAAATGTGAGGGCAACTAAGGGATGCCCTCAAGGCGGTGTATTGTCACCGTCATTATGGAACATAGTTGTCGATGATCTGATTCATGGGCTAAGCGCCCAAGGAATCTGGGTCCAGGGTTTCGCAGATGATATCGTGATAGTAACTAGGGGAAAATTTCCCAGCACTGTTGCGTATCAGATGCGATATGCCCTTCACTACATAGAGAACTGGTGTCTGAAAGAGAACCTCTCCGTGAACCCTTTTAAAACTAAACTGGTAGCCTTTACAAATAAGAGGAAGCTTACTGGACTGAGTGAGCTGAAATTATTTGGAGAGGTACTGGAAAGAACCAATGAGGTTAAGTATCTAGGGGTAACCCTGGATTCGAAACTCAATTGGAATACTCATATTACCAATATAACCAATAGGGCTAAGCGACTCTTCTGGAACTGCAGACGAGTTGTAGGTAAAACCTGGGGATTGAAACCAAAGGTGATATGTTGGTTGTACACATCAGTGATACGACCGACAGTTACTTATGGGTCAGTACTCTGGTGGAGAAAGACGGCTTTGCAATCTTGTGTGACCACTCTCACCACCCTACAAAGACAAGCGCTTCTAAATATAACAGGAGCCTTGAATAGTACAGGAACGGCTTCATTAGAGGCTATCACAGGTCTCCCTCCGCTGGAATTGTATATTTCGGCGGTAGCCTTTATGACCATCCTGAGGCTCAAAGCAAACAATACTTGGAGGCCAAATTATGTATTGAATAGCCACACAAACATTACTGGGACTATACTTGAGGAATACATCTTTATGATGAACTTAGATATGATGACACCAGAACTAATCTTCACTGAGAAGATTAACACAATTATACCATCTAGAGAACAAAAAGTCCCAAACATTAATGGAGACTTAATATGGTTCACTGATGGATCTAAAACTGCCCATGGTACTGGATCAGGAGTCTTTGGGCAAACATGTAACTATAATAAATCTTACAGCCTAGGTCAACATACAACGGTGTTCCAGGCTGAAGTTTTTGCTTTGGTGGCCTGCAATGATGAAATAATTGATGAGGACCCTAAAGCTAAGAGAATCAACATTTACACAGATAGCCAATCGGCTATTCTGGCTGGAAAGAACCCTCTCACCAAATCAAAACTGGTGAGAAACTGCAAAGATCTCCTCAATAACCTGGCAAAAGACAACAAAGTGTCTTTAATATGGGTGCCGGGTCATGAAGGGGTGCATGGGAACGAACGAGCAGATATGTTAGCGAAACAAGGCTCGAGAAAAACTTTTGAAGGCCCAGAACCTTTCTGTGGCATCACTAAAGATGCTATGAAAAACGAGGTTCAGAAATGGCTGATAAAGAATCATCAAAATAAATGGAGAACCACTCAAGGGCAAATCCAGACTAAAAAAATAATCAAGAATATTGATAAAAAACTCTCGAACAGTTTGATGAACCTCAATAAACGAGAGATCAAAACGGTCACTGAAATGGTGACTGGACATTGTCGTTTAAGAAATCACCTATACAAACTAGGTAAGGTGAATGAACCATGGTGCAGAAAGTGCGAAATGGAAGAAGAAACTGCCATACACATACTATGCTATTGCAGTGTGCTAGGTGATGTAAGGCAGAACTTCACTGGTCAAATGAGGTTTGAACCAGAAGAGATCTTAAAACTACCAATAAGAAAACTGTTGGCCTTCGTTGAGGCCACAGGACTTATTAAAGTTTAAGGAGAAGAACAGGGTTTGGTACAAAGGTCTTATGACCAAGTGCCAGAGACTAACGAGTCTCGCCTGAGTTAAGAAGAAGAAGAAGAAAGGGGAATAAAATTAAAAAGTAAACAATATTGTTAATTAAATTTATAAATATGGAAACATTAAAAAATGACACAAAACTGTCCATAAACTGTGTTTTTATCTTCTTCTCTAGGTGCTGTCTCCGCTTCAAAAGTTAGCAATCATCAGAGAGATCTTTATTTCTGAAACAGCGGCTCTAAATAATTCATTGTTATTACATCCAAACCAGTTCCTAAGGTTCTTCAGCCATGAGTTACGTCTCCTTACTACGGATCTTTTTCTTGCATAATGACCTGGAGTATTAGATATACATCTCTCATCACATGTCCCATATATCTCAGTTTTCTTCTTATTTGTGAGTTCTCGTTCCTTATGCGTAAGTCTCATTACCTCCACGTTAGCTATTCTATCTACTCATGAGATATTTAGCACTCTTCGGTACAAATCGAATGTCTCTAGTCTCCTCACGCCAATTACTAACTTTTAACGAACTAAATTCTAAACCAAAACACAAAATAATGCACAAAGACGTTGTGAAACACAAGTGAAGTCGAAGTCGAAATTTCAAAATGACAGGTACACAAAATACTGACCTGAATAATAACCGTCACTTGACTCTTTGACACTTCTAAAAAATGGCCAAAATGGACGAAGTTTTTGTCAAATGTTCGTAATACGTGTATTTGATTGGCTAGAAAAAACGCGCATTCTAAATATCAACGAATCAAAAGTAGGTTAGGAATAAACATCTTATGTATATAACCATTGTAATGCTGCATTATTTTTGTATTTAATCACGGAGCTACCGCTTTTTCCGTCTCATCTAACTTAATGCATTAGAGAAAAATCGAAAAACTGTGACGCACTGAAAAATGATCATGAGAACAAGAATACCTGCCGCATACATCTGTCGTTTCATCCACGATAATATACAAAAAATTGCCCTCTAACTCCCGCTTAATTTTTGAAATACATTCCACATAACATTTTTCCACAGTAGTGTTTTCTCAATGTACTTTCGTCCGGTAAGGATTTATTAAGATATTTTTCGAAAAAGCATTTAAAACTAGGGTTATTAACTTTATATAGAGGAATGTTGGATGCAATCATCATCTGGCATAAATCAAATTTAAATGCGTCTTCTTCCTTTTTTTTGAACTGCTTAAACTATCCCGCAGAGATATTTGGGCTAACTTAGAGGAATTTAATTTTTCCAAATTACGTTTATGAAGTGGGGTTCCACAATGCTGGTCAATAAAGTACTTTTTTCTACTTGAAATCTGAGAATTAAAAAAAAAATAATTAGAATTCTAAAACCGCTTTAGAATTTAGTTATGTTGTGGGACGAGAAAAAATAAAACTTACCGATTTGCCGCATGGTTTACAAAATGCTCCATCTCCTTCTAGAGAAAGTTCCGAATAAGGTGCGATCCATAGCCTTAATTTAGATGTCATCTTTTCACACAAATGTCTAAAACGTTTTAAAACTTGTTCTTTGCTTTTCGGTATACGCAACAAAACTAAACTAGGATATAGCAATTTGTGACTAAACTCTGATACAGTAACCGACTGTACAACTGATAATAAACTAATAAAGCTTAGGGATTTCCAAATAGTTAACCCTCAAGCCTCAAGTCTCGATCAGGTACATTTTCTATAAATAATTAGAATTCTAAAACCGCTTTAGAATTTAGTTATGTTGTGGGACGAGAAAAAAAGAGAAAAAATAAAACTTACCGATTTGCCGCATGGTTTACAAAATGCTCCATCTCCTTCTAGAGAAAGTTCCGAATAAGGTGCGATCCATAGCCTTAATTTAGATGTCATCTTTTCACACAAATGTCTAAAACGTTTTAAAACTTGTTCTTTGCTTTTCGGTATACGCAACAAAACTAAACTAGGATATAGCAATTTGTGACTAAACTCTGATACAGTAACCGACTGTACAACTGATAATAAACTAATAAAGCTTAGGGATTTCCAAATAGTTAACCCTCAAGTCTCGATCAGGTACATTTTCCTAGAAATCTTTTATATAGACAAACCATTGATATTTTATTATTGACCCAAAATTTTATTATAGAATGGTTTAGTAATAGAATAATATCATGGGTAGTACCATGAAATTTTAAAAAAGGCACAAATAGGCGGAATTTACGAAAAAAGGCAAAAAGTGCAAAAAACAATTATAATGAGCAAAATAGGCAAAAAAGGCATTTTGCCTATAATCCGAGCTTTAGTTATAACTTTATTGTAGTTGTGACTTTTTTCTTTTAATTTATTATTTCTTTTTGAAATATTCCCATGCGTTTTACCTATACTACAATCATAATATAGATGCACTAGAAATAAACAAACCAAGACACATTGAATGTTCGAGGAGCAATGCCAAATCATGATTTACAATGTTTATACATTGTAAATCCCAAATCATGATTGAAAAGTTTATACATTGTAATTCATGATTCGGGAGTACTCCTCGTAACATTCAACGTGTTTTGGTTTGTTTATGTATAGTACATCTTTATTGTGATTTTAGTACAGCTTTAAGCATTTTTAGTATAAGAATAATGAAGGTAATGTTCAAAACAATGTTTACTTTGTACTTGGTAGTGGTGTAGGTTCTCCGGCCGTGTGAATTAATAGCGCTACTTCCATGTAAATTCAAATTACGTCACTGACTCTTATGTCCAAAAGGCTCTTGGATATAGTCTCCAATGTTCTTGGAAATATTATGGAAAGTTCTCGGAAACATTCTTGAAAGTTTTCGGAAAAATTCTTGAGAATTTTCCATTGAAAGTTTCAGGAATATTCGCGGTCAGGAGTACATTTCCATTTTTTATAGGCGAATATTCTCGGAAACTTTCCAATGTTCGCGAATATTCGCTTGGAAATATTCTCGACTCACATCACTAGTTCTGGCCATCCCTGTATGCATAAGTTTATGACAGTCTGCAACTGTTCATCTTTTTGGGTTTCTCTTCTAAATTCTGATTTTCTAGCATCAGACATAGCTACATTATTTACTACTGCATGAACTGCAAACTGAAATTCAGCATCTGATTTCAGACCACATTCTTGTAAAAATGCCCGTGACAATGTATCAGCAATGTACAGATACTTTCCAGGTTTATATACTACATTTAAGTCATAATTTAACAACCGTAAACGCATTCTTTGCAAGCGTGGATATATTGAGCATAAATCTTTACGAACTATTGATTCTAGTGGTTTGTGATCACAACTAACAAGCACTTTGTGACCATACACAAAATAGTGGAATTTTTGAAATGCAAACACTATTCCTAACATTTCTTTCTCAATTTGAGCATATTTCTGCTCAGTTGTACTTAGGCTCCTTGACGCAAATGCTACTGGATGACCATCTTGCAGCAAACAGGCACCTAGGCCATCTTTACTGGCATCAGTTTCAATTTGTATTTCCTTAGATGGGTCAAAAAATGTTAAAACTGGTGATGCTGTCAGCAAATGTTTTAATTGAGACAAAGATTTAGCATGAATATCATTCCAGTGCCAAGGCACATCTATTTTTGTTATTTCTCTTAATGGGGCTGTGACTTTTGACATGTTAGGTACAAATTTGCCTAAATACTTTGCCATTTCCAATAGTCTCATCATATCAGATTTATTATCTGGTGTTGGCATTTCTAGAATAGGTTTTACATATGCTTTATTTAATTCAACACCTTGTTTGGAATAAATCTGACCTAAAAACTTAACACTGTTTAACTTAAATTGAATTTTTTCTTTATTGAATCTAAGATTGTGCCTTACGGCCCTTTCCAGTACACGGTGAAGGTTTTGGTCATGTTATGCTTCACTAGCACCTCAAGGTCACCAAATATTTCATAATTTTTTCTTTGAAAGACTTCTGGAGCCGAGCAAATTCCAAAAGGTAAACTACAAAATTGATATCTACCAAAGGGAGTGCCAAATGTACAATAATCTGCACTCTGATCATCAATTTTAATTTGAAAGTACTCATCTTTCATATCCAGAACTGAAAAATACTCTTTGTTACATAATTTTACAGCAATTTCATCTGCTGTTGGTATCAAAAAGTATTCTCTTTTAATAGCTTTATTTAGGTACTTAGGGTCTAAGCACAATCTTAAATCCTTGTTTTTCTTTTCAATAATTACTAGAGGGTTCAACCATTCCGTAGGTTTATCTACTTTTCTAATAATGCACTGATTTTCTAGTTGTTTTAATTTTTCTTTTAATTTCTTATGTAAAGCTTGAGGAACCCTACGAACTGGTTGAACATGAGGAACTGCATTTTCTTTCAATGAAATATGATAATCATTAGGAAACTGACCAAGTCCTTCAAACACTGTGGGAAATGCTTCTACAACATTAGCCAAAGTGTTAAATTTCACATCTATACTTCTAACTCGGTTAATGAGATTGAAACTAATACAAGCATCCAACCCCAACAAGGGTACTTGGTTCTGAACATCAACAACAAATTTAATATCTGAAGATGAAGTCCCTACCTTGCAATGCATTTTAATCTCTCCCACAGGTTTTATTCTAAAATCATCATTTCCATAAGATATTATTGTAACATTAGTTTTATTAAATTTTTTTATACCAAGATTTTTTATATAATCAAGGGGCAAAACACTTACTTCTGCACCAGTATCTAACTTAAATTCTACTATACAATTGTTTACCTGAATTTTTTGTTTCCAGACATTCTGAGAGCTTCCAGATTTCAATAAACCCACAGTTTTGATAGAACCGACATATAGCTCACTACCTTCACTTTCACTATCACTCACTTGGTTTCTTACTTCATGTACTCCCTTTCTGCTCACTAGCTTTCTCTGCTCCATGTTTGTGTTCTTCTTGCTGCACACTCCAGCAAAATGGTTCCTACCCTGGCAATGGGCACACGTTTTACCATATGCACGACAATTTCTTCCTCGATGCTTAAACCCACAATATCTGCATACTTTTTGTGGAATAACTCTCTCTGATCTAACTGCATCCACTGTTGATTCGGATGTAAAGGCTTGTGCTTGAATTTTACTGCTTTCACTTAATCTGCATGTTGTAATAGCCTTTTGCAATGTGAGTTTCGATTCTCTTAAAAGACTTTCTTGTGTTTGCTTGTCTTTTATTCCAATAACAATTCGGTCTCTAACCATGTCGTCCTGATCTTTATATTCTGTCATTTTCACTGCTTTTTTTTTTTAACTCGGTCACAAAACTATCAAAATTGTATCCTTCTTTTTGGACAATGCTGTTGAACTTAAACCGTTCATAAATAATATTCGACTTATGAGAGCAGTACTCTTCAAGTTTATCCAAGACCGGTTGCAACTTTTTTTCGTCACCTTCACTAAATGTAAAAGTGTTAAACAATTCTAATCCATCATCTCCAAGTAAACTCAAGAATGTTGCAAGTTTCTTTTTCTCAGGCTTATCTTCCAACTCGGTGGCATCCATATACAGGGTGTCCAGAAACTCTACCAACAAATGAAGACAGGGGATTCCTCAGATAATTTTAAGACAATTCAGCCCAATTCACCTAGTCCGAAAATGCTTCTTAAGGGAGCTAGAGCTCTTTGAAGATGGCGTCATGAAATTAGTTTTTCTTAAATACCTCCAGAACGCTCTATTTAGAAAAACGAAAATTGGTATGCATATTTACTTTTCAGAGATGAATCGGTTCCATCCATTGCACATTTCTAGTACCGGTCATAGGCGTGCGTTTTGGGTAGAGCAACGGGTATTTTATCGCATAACTTTTTTGTCCTTAACTTTTATGCATTTTTGACACCTGATTATTAAATTGTGAGATATTCTAGTACTAAAAGGTACTCTTGATTTAAGTCGGTAGGACATACTGTTTTCTAGAAAAATCGATTTGAAAGTTTTTCGTTTTTGGAATTTGAAAAAAAACTGAAAGAACTTTTCAACAAAAAAGGAAGTATTTTACCAACATAAAGTAAGAATAACTTTTAGTACTCGAATACCTCATAATTTAATAATCTAGTGTCAAAAATGCTCAAAAATTCAAGACAAAAAAGTTATGCTATAAAATAACTGTTGACCTACCCAAAACGGACGCCTACGACCAGTACTAGAAATTCGCAATTAATGAAATCGATTTATCTCTGGAATATAAATAAATGTACCAGTTTTCGTCTTTCTAAACAGTTTTTTTTTTAATTTTTTTTAATTCAAAAAGCGAAAAGTTTTCAAATCGATTTTTCTAGAAAAAGGTGTGTCCTACCGATTTAAAACAAGAGTACCTTTTAGTACTAAAATACTTCCCAATTTAATAATCCAGTATCAGAAATGCATAAAAGTTAAAGATAAAAAAGTTATGCGATAAAATAACCGTTGCCCTACCCAAAACGGACGCCTATGATCGGTACTAGAAATTTGCAATGGATGGATTAGATTTATATCTTGAAGATAAATACGCGTACCAATTTTTGTTTTTCTAAATAGAAGCGTTCTGGCGGTATTTAAGAAAAACTAATTACAAGACGCCATATTCAAAGAGCTCTAGCTACCTTAGGAAGCATTTTCGGACTAAGTGAATTGGGTTAAATTATCTTAAAATTATCTGAAGAATCTCCTGTCTTCGTTTGTCGGTAGAGTTTCAATAGAGTATAGTTGAAATTTTTGAGAGAACCTTCTCCAGTTTGCCGCCAAATTTCCATCATCTAGCACAAGGGGTTCTGGAGGTTTAAATTGATTTTTCATTTTTCTACACACAAATCACTACTAGAGATTAAACCTCGGCCCGACCTGACACCATGTAAGATATGTCTTAAATCGAATAAGCATAGGAATCAAGATTAATAGTACTTTATTAAATCTATTATTATAAAGTTACAACCGTTACTACAAGCTATAGCTATTCCTACATCTGACATCAATCAAGTCTCTGTCAAGGTCCAGTGGCTAACGGCATCCTGGTGACAGCCATGCTGACTTGTCACTGTCATGGCTATCACTATTCAGCACTCCAGCCATCTTAACAGTACGCACTTAAGCGTAACATATTACATATTGTACCCTTGTATTGCCGTTGTTTAACAGATCTCTGGAAACCTCTTATGTTTCCTTCTTCATGGAAAGAAAGTTATATTGTTCCTATATTTAAAAATGGTCAGAAAGACAACATTGAAAATTATCGTAGCATTTGTATCCAATCTGCAATCCCTAAGCTCTTTGACTGCCTTATAGCAAAGTAACTTTCTTGGTTCTGTAAAGGCTTAATATCTCAATCTCAACATGGTTTTTATAGCAAAAGATCCACTGCAACAAACTTGGTTTGTTATCAGTCTGATATATTATCTCAAATGGAAGACCGTAAACAGGTGGATGCCATATACACAGATTTTTCCAAGTCATTTGACCGTGTTGATTACCAAATACTTTTGGACAAATTAGTTAATGCAGGCTTTCATGACAGGTTTGTTGAGTGGATTAAAAACTACATGTGGTAGAAGTCAAAGAGTCAAGATAGGTTGTCATCTGTCTGACAGTATTTCAGTAACATCTGGAGTTCCTCAAGGTGGCCACACTTCTCCACTTCTTTTTAATATCTTTGTTAACGACATCACTTCCTGTCTCCTAAATAGCAAATGTCTAATGTTTACAGATGACTTGAAATTTTGGAAAGTTATAGATTACCTAAAAGACCAAGCCCTATTGCAAGATGACTTAGACATACTACAGAGTTGGTGCACTCAGAACAAACTCCACTTGAATGTAAAAAAATGTTGTTTCATTTGTTTTTCTCGTAAAGTCAATAGAATCGAAACAAGCTATACTATTAACAATATGCCATTGAAATATGTTTCTTCTATTCGGGATTTGGGTGTTATTTTCGATGAGAAGCTTACTTTCTGTGACCACATAAATACTATCTCAATAAAGGCATCTAAATTTCTCGGTTTTGTTACTAGGAATTGCAAGTATTTCTCCATCAATTCAACAAGATTGGTGTATTGTTGCTTAGTTAGAACTATTTTAGAATACTGCTGTTGTTTGGTCACCCTACTTTCAGAATAATATTGATACGTGAGAAAGAGTCCAGCATAAATTTTTGAGATATTGTGCTGACCATGTTCACAGTACTATTAGAAATCATGATTATTCCCTTCATCGAACAACAATTATCTTTACCCCCACTCAAGAATCGTCGTGATATGTCAGGTGCTATATTTATGTATATTGTTATATTTCTATTTGATATGAAAATTAAATTTTGATAATTATAAACAGAATTCAATTTAATATAAAATATTTTCAATTTTCTCAACCACGGGCATATAAATTTAGAACAACCTGTATACAACAAATTGTTATATTTAATTTTAAGAAGTGATTAGAAGAAGCATACGAAACTCGGGACAATGCGCTTAGAATAAACAAAGTGAATGGCGCGTACCATTATCGTTGTTCGCGGAAGGTTCGATCATTAGCCTATGCTAAATAAGACTCAGTTGAAATAGATAATAGTTCATTATCGTTGTTCGCGGAAGGTTCGATCATTAGCCTATGCTAAATAAGACTCAGTTGAAGTAGATAATAGGTCATTAAATTTTGTAAATAGTAGAAAGTAATTTTAGAATGGGAATTAACTATTTTTTTTTGAAATCCATTAAGCATATTTAGAAAGATTAAAAATTGGTTTTGAGGAATACTGCGAATGAGAGTTGGTGGTGGAAGGTTGATTTGTGAATCTGGAAGGGATATTTAGAAAGTAGGGGAATGAATGAAAAAGATAGATCAGAATGTTTTGAGCTGTCGAGAAGTGAAGTCCAGTAGTAGACGGTAGTGTACGGAGAGTGAGAAAGCCGGTGTAGTTCCGTGAGTGTGGAGTATCTATCGTGAAACGAGAGGTAGGCCAGGTTGAGAGTAAAGAACCTCCTTGAGCCAAGAGTGTCCCGGTAGCTGATTGCAGTTTCGAAAAAGGTAGAATACAGCATCACGACAGAAGCAGGAACGAGAGCTATACGAGCTAGTTTTCAAAGGAGAACATTACTGAAAGCCAGGACGAGGTTTTGATCGCAGCCAAGGATAGCAGGAAACGGGTCTTGTGTGAATACATTCTCAGTTCACCAGAAAAAGGTCAGTCTCATTTGTTTGGACATGAATGTATGGGTTTTTCGTATTAAATACCACATTTAAAATTGAAGAACATAATAAATAATATCAGAAAAGCTTCATCAAACTTAAATAGAGTTGTTCCTAATAACTCCTAATAATTAAATGTTAATAAAAACTTTCAATTGAAAACCAAAAGGAAATAAGATTCCCATTTGTAAATGTTATGTTTAAGAATAATAAGAAATAGCAAATATTAAGCATTGATTGCCTTTTAAATAAAATAAAAAATATTTTGATTATAATTGTAACCCATATGTGTATTTTTTTTTACTCTTTTCTTTTCTATCCCGATTAGGAACCATTAAGAAATATTTAGAAGCCACGGAAGTAAGTAATTAATTTATAATTCGCCCTGAGATTGAAAACATATTGATATGTGATCTGGTTAATTAATTAGATTAGTATTAATACATTGATTAAATTAAGTAACATATAAGAATATTATCTCATATCAATAATCAAGATCACATCAACTGTCGTCCAACGTGGAAAGCATTGTAAAGTATTTCTAGTGGCAAATTTGAAGGATAGAAAGAGTAAAGCCGGTATTTGAAAATTTATATGCCTGTGGTAAAAAGTGAGATACTTACATTTGATAACATAAAATTTTAGATCTCTTTAGGTACAAATTTTACATAACTGATTTAATAATTTACTTTTACGATATTTACATTTGATATATTTATTGGCAATTTATAATATTTGGGTGAGCAAAAAATTGGTCTTGGTAACATACTAGTAAAATTTCATATTTGGCGGGGATAGTACTTCTTGAAAACAAATGTCTGTGACAAGAAGCCAAAGCAAAGACAACAAAAAACAAAAAGAACATTCAGACCAAGAAGATATTTTAGACACGACAATCATGGCATCAGAACAGCAAGAATTATCAGGAATAGATAAACTATTACAACTGATGCAACTCCAGTCACAAAAACTGGATGAAGCAAAAAGGACAATGGATAAAAATCAGGAGGAAACAAAACAAGCAATGGATAAAAATCAGGAAGAAACATCAAAGAAAATGGATGAAACACAACAAAAAATGGATGAAACACAACAAAAAATAGATGAAACACAACAAAAATTGGATCAAAAAATGGATGAAACACAACAAAAATTGGATCAAAAAATGGATGAAACACAACAAAAAATGAAACAAGCAATAGAAGAGAACAACAAGAAAATGGAGGAACGCATAGGAAAGTATGAAAAGGAAGTAAAAGGATGTTTAACAACAATGAAAAACGAGATGAAAGAACAAGAAATGAAAATTCAAAATAAAATAAAGGAGATAACGAATTGCCAGAAAAAAGAAATGGAAAGTTTGGAAAACAAGTTGCAAAACGCTATTCAAGCAGACATAGAAGAAGTGGAAAGAAAGATTGCGGAAATCAATACTCAGCAAAATGTCGGAGAAAGAAGAGAAATGGTTATACATAGCACAGATGACGTGAAGATAAGGTTTGGCGGGGACGTAAGAAGATTACACCCAGTGCCGTTCATAAATAGCCTGAAAAAGAAAATACAACAAATCGGAAATTTCGAAACAGCAAAAGAAACTATCAGAAACCATCTCAAATATGAAGCAAGCCTATGGTTCGATAGTAAAGAAGAAGAATTCGGCAATTGGCAACAATTTGAACAAAAATTTTTGAATTATTTCTGGGGAAAAGTCCAACAATTGGAAATTAACAAGGAATTGCAAAATGGGAAATACAATGATAGGATGGGGGTATCAGAAAGGACATATGCTTTACAAATTTACAATAATGCAAAACATTTACAATATAATTACTCATCGGAACAATTAGTCGAACTGATTGCAAGACATTTCGAGGAAACGCTGGAAGACCATATCACATTGCAAAATTACAAAGACATAGATAGTTTATGCCAATTCCTACAAATAAGAGAATCACGTCTAAGAGAAAGAAAATCAAGAAGGTCGCGAGAAGATTACAGGCCCCGAGAAACACAAGATTACAGAGATAGAAATCAAAATAGGAGGGACTATACAAGACGAGATTTTAATCCCAGAAGGGAAAACGAAAATAGAGACAACGGAAGAGGAAATTATGAACAAAGAAATAGGCAATGGAATGAGGACAGAAATCGAGAATACCAGAATAGAAACACCACACGCTCAAATCAAGAAAACAGAAATAATGGTAGACAAAATGAACAGGGATATCGAGAAAACCGAAACAGATCCGACAGACCAAGAGAAAATAGAAGAGAAGTAAATAATACCCAGACAGATGAATATGACGGAGAGAGACATTATGACGAAAATATAAACAACGATGAGCAACCGGCGTCTTTTCACGACGGCGCTCACTAAAAACCAAAAATCAAACAGGAATCTTTTGTCACCCCAAGGAGTTTATTAAATTGGCAGGAAACAACGAAAAGAAAAATGGAGTTAATTTAAAATTTGTGGATGGATTTATCAACGAGAAACCAATTAAAATTATGATAGACACTGGATCTGAAATAACATTGGTCAACAGAAAACTAATAGAAGAAGTTAACATAACAAATTTAATTTACAAAATACCTAGGGTAAATTTAGTGGGCGCAAACAAACGGACATTGGCAACTATAAATGAAGGCATACGAGTAATGGTACGACTGGGTAAGAATATGTATGCACTACAATGTGTAATAATGCCAAACATGTCACATGACATGATAGTAGGAGTTGACGAATTGGCAGAAAAACATGTAGTGATAGATTTTAAAAATAATACGATGAAACTAACAGAAGAAAAAGAAAAAGAACAGGACAAGGAACATGAGAAACAAAATACGGACGAATCAGGTAAAGAACAAACAGTGGAAATGAATTTGGCAGCGAAGCAAGGACAAAGAAAAAAAAGGAGAAAAGGTCAGAAAAAGATAAAAGAAAATGAAACCTGTGGCTCCTCAAAAGAAGAGTTGAGCCCAGAAGAAGAAAATTTGAGAGTATCAGAAACAAAGGAAACCTGGGATTCCTCAAAAGAAGAGACGAGCTCAGGAGAAGAAGAAATAAAGCTAAAAAATGAAAGTGAAAAGAATATGATTGAAACAGTAGTATTTGAAGAGGAGGTATATGCAAACGAGGATGCAGAATGCACGGTAAACATGTGTGAAGAATCTGAGAAAAAAGACAGAAAATTGATATGTGGAGAAGGGAAAGAAAAAGAATTGCGGTTGATGTTAAGAAACTACGAAAATTTGATCAATGAGGAAAACAGAGTGGCTAAAAAGTACGAACATTCATTTGAGGTGAAAAACTTGGGAAATTTTCGATCAAAGACTTACCCGATTCCATACAAGTATCGACAAGAGGTGAAAGAAGAAATAAATAAAATGTTGGAAGATCAAATCATCGAAAGATGTGATTCACCATATGTTAACCCGATTGTGATAGTAAAGAAAAGCAATGGAGAATTGAGATTATGTTTAGATGCCAGGAATATCAACCAGCACACTGTATCACAATATGAATCACCTCTAAACATCGAGGCCATTTTTGGAAGAATCACTGGGTCACACATATTTTCAAAAATTGACTTAAAACACAGTTTTTGGTTGATACCGTTAGCTGAAAAGTGTAGAAACTACACCGCTTTTTCTATTGATGGTATTGTCTACCGGTTTAAGGTAGTGCCATTTGGATTGCAGAGTGCTTGTGCTGCACTCGTCCGAGCTCTACATACCATTTTGAATCGCCATGAAGATTTCATAGTTCATTATATCGATGATTTATTAATTTTTTCACAAGATACTCAGAGTCATCTGGAACACATAGAAATAATTCTGGAAGAATTGGACACAGCGGGATTGAAATTAAACATTGAAAAATGTCAATTTTTTCAAAAAGAAGTCATTTATTTGGGTTTTCAATTGGACACCAAAACAGTAAGATTAGCCGAAGACAGAGTCAAGCTCATAGATGAATACCCAAGACCAACGAATTTGAAAACATTGAGAGGTTTTCTTGGCACGATTAATTATTTTAAAAAGCTGATTCCCGATTTGAGCCAAAAGGAAATCCCTCTGATAAAATTGCTTAAAAAAGGAATAAAATGGAATTGGAAAGAAGAACAGGAGGAAGCTTTCGAAACATTAAAACGAGAATTCGCAAAAGGAACGAAAATATACCACCCCATTTACAATTTACCTTTTATACTCCGAACTGATGCGTCCATACAAAAATTTGCAGGAGTTCTGTCTCAAATACAAAACGACCAAGAAGTGCCGATATGTTTTATATCTCGAGTGACTAAAACACATGAGAGAAAATATAGTGTTACAGAATTGGAGTTTGCCAGTGTACTATATTGCGTAAACAAATTGAGGTTTTACTTATTGGGAGCAAAATTCACAATCGAAACAGACCATGCAGCTTTAGTACATATCATGAAGAATAGATTAGTAAATAATAGAATACATAGAGGCATTCTATTATTACAGGAGTATGATTTTGAGTTCCGATATATAAAAGGAAAAGACAACATAATAGCCGACGCTCTAACACGGGATGAGGACACCGGAAAAAAGGAAACAATTACTCTACAGGTGGGACTAAATAGATTAATACAAGAAGAAGGGATATATTCGTTAAATGAGATAAGGACAAACCAGGAAGACCTAGAGGAAAGAGAGAAAAGAAGAGCGGAAGTAGAAAATAACATATATTTTAAGAGAATAGACGGAAAGGAACTATATTTAGTGACACAGACATTGGCCGAAAAGATAATAAAGAAATTACATGAGGACAATGGGCATATCGGTAGCAGAAAAGTTTGGCTCGTTTTTAGGGAAAATTACATCAGCCGACAGGATTACCGCATTGCAAAGGAAATTACCCAGAAGTGCGATGTATGTCAAAAATATAAGAGTCGGAATTTCAAAAACGAAAATGTTGCCAAAAATATTGAAGCCCGAAACAAACTAGACATTTTAGCAATAGATATGTTAAGCGATCTAATTATGACCACTAAAAGGAACAAACATATTCTGGTAATGGTGGATGTGTTTTCAAAATACGTAAAATTATATAGTTGCCGCACCACAAAGGGGGAAGAAATATTAAGAAAAATCGACAATTTTATAGCCATAGTAGGAACACCAAAAAAGATTCTACTGGACAATGCAACGTATTTCCGAAATGATCGTTTCAAGGGACAACTTCGAGAACGAGGAATAGAGACAAACTTTGTCAGCATCGGGCATCCACAGAGTAATCCGTCGGAACGATTCATACAGGAAGTGACGAAATTTCTTCGCATTGCAACAGATGGTCAACATCGCCACTGGGACAGGAAAATGGCGGAAATAGAAAGGTATCTAAATACAATTCCGAGCACAGTAACAAAAGAGACCCCAGAATACATCATGAAGGGTGTACTGCCGATAAGGCCATGGGAAGACCAAGAGCCAAAAGAATATCAACAGGTGATTGAAACCGTACAGAGAAGATTACGGCGAAGCAACGAAAAATATATCCAAAGACAGGAACAAAATAGAAAAAGAAGACCAGTGACTTTCAAAAAGGGTGAAAAAGTACTCGTGAGGGCATTACGAGTATCAAATCTTCCTGGGGGCATTTGCGCAAAGTTGATGCCTGTTTTCGAAGGCCCGTACATCGTAAATAATGAAAATGGGATAAATAGTTATGAGTTGAGGCACAGGAACTCGGAAAAGATCCGAGGAATTTATAATATTCACGATGTATACAAATATCACGAATAAAAGACAGAATTACATGAAGTAGATAGTAAGTTAGGATATAAGACGCAGATTAAAGTAAGGAAATATACAGGGAGTTGGTTTTGCCTCGAGAAAATTTATTTAAAAATGCAGATAAATTTTATCGAATACAAGGCGGGGATTTGTTATATTTCTATTTGATATGAAAATTAAATTTTGATAATTATAAACAGAATTCAATTTAATATAAAATATTTTCAATTTTCTCAACCACGGGCATATAAATTTAGAACAACCTGTATACAACAAATTGTTATATTTAATTTTAAGAAGTGATTAGAAGAAGCATACGAAACTCGGGACAATGCGCTTAGAATAAACAAAATGAATGGCGCGTACCATTATCGTTGTTCGCGGAAGGTTCGATCATTAGCCTATGCTAAATAAGACTCAGTTGAAATAGATAATAGTTCATTATCGTTGTTCGCGGAAGGTTCGATCATTAGCCTATGCTAAATAAGACTCAGTTGAAGTAGATAATAGGTCATTAAATTTTGTAAATAGTAGAAAGTAATTTTAGAATGGGAATTAACTATTTTTTTTTGAAATCCATTAAGCATATTTAGAAAGATTAAAAATTGGTTTTGAGGAATACTGCGAATGAGAGTTGGTGGTGGAAGGTTGATTTGTGAATCTGGAAGGGATATTTAGAAAGTAGGGGAATGAATGAAAAAGATAGATCAGAATGTTTTGAGCTGTCGAGAAGTGAAGTCCAGTAGTAGACGGTAGTGTACGGAGAGTGAGAAAGCCGGTGTAGTTCCGTGAGTGTGGAGTATCTATCGTGGAACGAGAGGTAGGCCAGGTTGAGAGTAAAGAACCTCCTTGAGCCAAGAGTGTCCCGGTAGCTGATTGCAGTTTCGAAAAAGGTAGAATACAGCATCACGACAGAAGCAGGAACGAGAGCTATACGAGCTAGTTTTCAAAGGAGAACATTACTGAAAGCCAGGACGAGGTTTTGATCGCAGCCAAGGATAGCAGGAAACGGGTCTTGTGTGAATACATTCTCAGTTCACCAGAAAAAGGTCAGTCTCATTTGTTTGGACATGAATGTATGGGTTTTTCGTATTAAATACCACATTTAAAATTGAAGAACATAATCAATAATATCAGAAAAGCTTCATCAAACTTAAATAGAATTGTTGCTAATAAATCATAATAGTTAAATGTTAATAAAAACTTTCAATTGGAAACCAAAAGGAAATAAGATTCCCATGTGTAAATGTTATGTTTAAGAATAATAAGATATAGCAAATATTAAGCAGTGATTGCCATTTAAATAAAATAAACAATATTTCGATTATAATTGTAACCCATATGTGTGTATTATTTTACTCTTTTCTTTCCTATCCCGATTAGGAACCATTGAGAAATACTTAGAAGCCACGTAAGTAAGTAATTAATTTTATAAAAAGCCCTGAGATTGAAAACATATTGATATGTGATCTGGTAAATTAATTAGATTATTATTAATGCATTGATTAAATTAAATGACATATAAGAATATTATCTCATATCAATAATCAAGATCATTTCAATATATAAGATCATACACGGCTTGATTGATTGTTCAAACCTGTTAAATCAGATTAACTTTAATGTTCCAAACCAAGCTTTACGTTACCACAATGTTTTCAACATTCCTTTCCTCATAACAACATAATGGTATTCACAAACCATTGGATAGATACATGGGATTATTAAATCATCTCGATTGTGATCTATTCAATATAACTTTAACTATTCGTAGGTTAAAAAGATCTTGCTTTTAGCCCAATAAGTGACCATTTTGGAGTGTAATTTTCAGGGGCAACTCGGAATTGCATGAAAATGTGGATTTAGGTTCTATTTACCCACCACTTCAAAGTTGAATTTGTGCCGTTGGTTGCTTTTACTTGGGGGGTGACAGTCACCCCATCACAGGGGGTGAAAAACGCGTGTTTAAAATAAGCCCGGAAATGGATAAATTGACAGAATATAAGCAACTTTCGTTCTATAAAGTTTTTTACGTAAGTCGAGTTATTCGCGATTGAAAATGTAGATTTTTCAACAAAAAAAAAACGTTTTCAGACCGTTTTTCGCAAATAACTCAAAAAGTAAATATTTTATCGAAAATATATTCTTAGCAAAAGTGTAGCTTATAAAAAAAACAAAAGAATGGTGTATCAGTAAAGTCTATAAATTGACTAAAAGCAAAGTTGTAGCTCATGAAAAATACGTTCTTATTCGTCTAATTCCAAATCGAATACTTCAACGCGAAATCACCGAAAAATTAAGCACTTTTCGGGAAAAGCTTATTAACATTTTTAAACTATCTAAAAAAGCTTTACATTTGTTTTTTACAGAAGTTTCTAGCATCAAAAATAAACGAGTTACACTGAAAAAAATAGTTGGCCCCTAAATAAAATTAATTGTTACCGCTTTACCATTTATTTTAACTGTATGTGTATTTTTTATAGGATCTGTAAGTTTGATTGGTTTAAAGTGCTTATTTTTTAAAAAAATTGGTTTTATAGTAAAGATAATTTTTTGAAAAATTTCCTTTTTTCAATATAACTTAAAAAGTATTAGTGATAAGAAAAATCTTAAAGAGTAAAAAAATGTAGGTTTTGCTATTAAAATATGCTAGTTTCATTTGGTTCTTCCGTAAGACAAAAATTGGTTAAGATATGTCTGTTCAAAATTTGCATACACTCGTGATTAGTGACCCTTTCAAGCTTTTTCAACTATAACCCTTTCAAAAAAAGCATTTTAAACCAGTGATACTGACACATCATATAAAAAATAGATAGGTAAGTAAATTGTTTGTAAAGCGGTAGCGAATA
Source organism: Diabrotica virgifera virgifera (assembly GCF_917563875.1). Lineage (NCBI taxonomy): Eukaryota > Metazoa > Arthropoda > Insecta > Coleoptera > Chrysomelidae > Diabrotica > Diabrotica virgifera. Next base: position 176,712,538 of record NC_065451.1, read on the forward strand.
ATTTCATTTGGGGAGCTAAACACGGGAAGATTTTCATGATTTTTTTACCAAAAAAAAAGAATGTGTGTACTTTGTACGCACGTACGAAGTTATTCTCCTATTATATAATTTTAACGAAGTAAATATACTTAACAGGTTATTTGTATTCTATTTAAATATTAAACAAACTTTCTTATCTACCACTTTCAAAAAATTTTTATTAAAACAACCAAAAATAAAAAAAATTAATCGTCCAGGATTGGAACCCGGGACGTTTCGATCTCTGACCGAACGCTCAACAACTAGGCCACCGAATCTCCTGTAATTGACACGTAAGTTTCGGATATAATTACACAACACGGTGACAAATAGATTGAGTGGTATCATAATAAAAATGTATTGAATTTGGAACCACTGTTCTTACATTTACTGCTTGAAATGAGCGTATAACTTTGTCTCTGATTTTTCCAAAATATTTGTTGCACGCTTCCCTCTGTTTGTCCGAAAGTGCTTCCCAGTTTTTCTTAGTTAAGTGCGCGAACTTGTTATAAGATTTAATTAGCTGTGTCGTTACTTCTTCCTGTATGTCCTTAGATTTCGGTACTTTTTTCTTTAAGACCCTTCTGCTTTGTCTTCCTACTTCTTGCGCAATTTCCTCAACTATTTTGACAAAATCTTCCCAAGTAACTTTGTTGCTACTCATTTATACATAATTTTTCTATCCTCAGTTCCTGCACTTCTTATCGAAAATATAAATTCGATAGTCTTACGGTGTATATAGATATGTAGTATATAGATATATAGTAAAAAAAATAACGAGATAAAATAATACGTCAATATATGGTAAAAAATATGTAAAAAAATTGCAATAATAATAAATAAAAGTTCAATAATAAATAACGTCATATTAACCCTTGTAAATAAGTAGTTAGAATAATAATGTAAATGTATTATGCATATAGCGTATATTTGTTATATATTTATATCGTATATTTATATTTATAGTGTATATTTACGATAGCAAATATTAAAATCATAAAAAAAAAATTGCAAAAATGTACCCTCGTAATGAATAATATAAATAATATATACCTCAAATAATAATGGTAATATGCCATGTGAATAACTTTAATATTTGTGATAAAAAAAAATTCCAATAATACCCATAAAGATAATTAAAAATAAATAGATAAAAATACTAGAAATATACCTTACATTACTGCTATACTATTCATTTGTTATGAAATATCGTGGAAATACCATAAGAACAAAATATAGACTCACCACTTTTAAACGTCAATGTTCGCTGTAGATCTCGCCAATCCTCGATGAATGTTCCTCTTGAGGTTCCTGCGATGTGTCTTCCATAGTGACCATGCCAGTCTCATGATCAGAACCGTCGTGATGATATAAAGAAGTACCTGTACCTCTGTGTCTAGCTTAATGTCCTTGTTGTTGACGATGAAGTTGCTGTTCACCACTCCATTCTCTTGGACTTCGTCTTTGGATGACTTTCCTCCCATCCTTGATCCATCAGCTCTCGTCTGGTCTAGATCGCCATATAATAGTCCAGGGTTACTAGGACCATCTTCTCCCGGTAAGGGTGGTTAACGAGGGGTTAACCACCCTTATCCCTTATCCGAGGGGTGGAATGATTAATAGTCGTATCACTGCTTAAGTTGTTTTATTATACTTGTGTATAAGCTGGTAGCAAGCTACGCGACGTCGTCTCGCGGAGTGGAGATGATACTATTTTAATATGAATAATCTTACGTCTAAGAAAGTATAATGACGAATGTGGAATGTGGAATCCCTTACTATGTTTTGATTGTATAAGTATATTTGAAAGTGCCGAGTCAGCGGCGACCCTGAAAGGTGTTTATAGTAAACACCGACCGTGACTGTATGTATAACTACTCCTCACAATCTAGGTCAATAATATTTATGTAACGAAAGATATTTGTTTATGATAACATTTAAATAATTGAAAGAAATTAACGTAGATAATTAAAGGGTGTTTTAAAAGATATCTAATAAGTACAGATGAATTCTTGTACAACACGGTGACAAATATATTGAGTGGTATCGTAATAAAAATGTTATACCTACATATTTTATTATCTTACTACAGAAGAAGAGAAATTCAAAGACACAAAAATTATAATATAGTCTGTTCGCTAAACTCAGACGCAACTTTCTAGATATTTTAGTCGGTAATTTTGCCAATTTTAGTAAAATTGGCAAAAAATAATTACTAAATAGTTAATAATCACTAATTAGTTAGTAATTTTGCCAATTTTTGCAAAATTGGCAAAAAGCAAAAAAATTATCGACTAAAATATCTAGCCAGTTGCGTCTGAGTTTAGCGAACCGACATAGATAATACATTTACTACTAATATATTCTTTTAATGACTTATTTGCGCTGATACAGATACTATCTTGAAAGATTAGAAACGAACAACAGACTGTCTGTATGCGCATGCGCGCAGATTTATGAAAAATTTTACTCTCAATCGCGTCTAAAGAAGAATAACTTCAAAAAGAGGGCCAACTTTATTTTGAGCGTAACTCGCTTATTTTTAATGCTAGAAACTTTTATTATGCTTTTTCTCATGAGGATTTTTCAGTGCGTCACAGTTTTTCGATTTCTTTCTAACACATTAAATTGTATGTGACAGAAAAAAAACGCACGTCGGTGATTACATTTCGTCGGTGACATTTATAACATTTATTCTAGTTGTCAATAGATGGCGCTATAATCGAAAATGAAATAATTTGCGAATTATATAATATATCTACGAATATTGAATATGATTAGAAAATTGAAAGAGGAGTACCAAAAATGGGGTTTGGAAATGAGCATGGAGAAAACTGAATACCTTGTAGTCGGAGGTGATACTGAAGACTTAGAATTAGAAGGGGAATACATAAAAGGATGTGATGAATTTAAATATCTAGGTTCAATTTTTGACAAAAACTCCACATGCGATCAAGATATAGAATATCGAATAAGCCAAGGAAGAAAAGCTATAAAACAGCTAAATGGCATTTGGTGGAGTACAGGACTGCAAAATCAGACAAAGAAAAAATCTACCAAACTATCGTGGAAGGAATTGTCCTGTACAACTCGGAAGTGTGGGAAGTAAAAGACCGACAAAATAAAAGACTTCAAGCTTTAGAAATGGACGCGCTTAGAAGAAGCTGCAGAATATCTAAACTGCAGCATATCCCAAACGAAGAAATAAAAGAAAGAATGGAAGTAGAAAAGGATATTATAGACAGAATAGAACAAAAAAGATTAATATGGTACGGGCATGTCCAGAGAATGGGACCAACAAGATGGCCCAAGAAAATGATCCAGTATGTACCACCCGAGAGAAGAAAAAGAGGCAGACCGAAGAGAACATGGATACAAGATGTAGAGAAAGCAATGAACAGTAGACAACTCAACGAGGAAGATATTCGTGACCGAAAAGCATGGCGAATAGGATGCGGGAAACGGCGAATGCTGTAGAACACCCGATATATATATATATCTACGAATATAACCTGAACAATTTAAAAGACTTTACAAATCAAAGAAAATACCATTTTATAAATGCAATAAAGACAATTGATTTGTTGTTATGCCAAATTGCAAATAAAATTTGACAACTGTCAGATTTAACTAAAATGTCATGTCACTAAAATGTATATTATCACGGACTTACCTTTTTTTTCTATCATTTGTGACGCACTGAAAAATGCTCATGAAAAGAAGCATACCAATTAAAATAAAGCTTTTTAAAAACTCTTTAAAAAAGTTTGAATGGGGTTTTCCCGAAAAGTGCTTAATTTTTCGGTGATTTCACCTTGAAATATTCGATTTTGAATTAGACGAATAAGAACGTATTTTTCATGAGCTACAACTTTGTTTTTACTCGATTGATAGACTTTACTGATACACAGTTTTTTCGGTTTCTTATAAACTACACTTTTGCTCAGGTTATTTTTTCCGATCAAATCTTTACTTTTTGAGTTATTTGCGAAAAACCGTTTGAAAACGTAGTTTTTTTATGTTAAAAAATAAACATTTTCAATCGCAAATAACTCAAAAAGTATGACTTACATAAAAAACTCTAAAGAACAAAAGTTGCTTAAAATCAGTCAATTTATCCATTTCCGGTCTTATTTTGAACGTATGTTTTTTCACCTCCGAGAAGGGGTGAATGTCACCCCACAAGTAAAAGCAACCAACGGAACAATTTCAACTTTGAAGTGGAGGGTAAGTAGAATCTAAATCCAAATTTTCATTCAATTCGGAGTTGCCCCTGAAAATTACACGGTATCGTCGTATTTCCCGTTCATTTACTGGGCTATTTGTGATATTATGTATATTGGTACAGTTGATTGTTTTTTGTATTTTGTGTGTTTTAGTATGTAGTGAACTTTTTGAATGTAACTTTTGATAGTATTGTTTTGATTTTATACTATAATATAGGTAGGGGAGAGTAGGGTAAAGTGAAATAGCTCAACTTTGAAATTAATTACATTTTACAATTTTCAAAATGGAATTTTGTAAAAAACATATCTTATTACAGTAGCTTTTAAGATCAATATGTCGAAATATAAATTAAATGGAGACAGTAAATTTTTTGTAATGCGAGGGTTTGTCAGGCATTGTTTTTTTTTCACTTTGCCCCGCATGGTTGGGTAAAGTGAAATAGTCTAGAGTACGATTTGAAATCGGCCTAGCTTCTTAATTGGCGCTTCTTCCTAAATTTTTTTTCGGATTTAATCCTCCGATTTAACATAGCAACAGATATTCCGTGTTGCATAGCAGCTTGATTTTGGCAAAGGATGCCCGTTCGCAAAGATATCTGATTCCAGATGTCATTGACTCCACAGACTATTGTTGTTAGGTCGTTTTTCGTTTATAATTTCGCATTTTACACCTGGAAATACAGATGTTCCTTGTTAATGGTGGCAATCAAGTATAATTACATGTGGGACAAAGTGAAACGATATTTCACTTTGCCCCATCTATTAACATTTCACATTACCCCAAATGGATTTAAAAACAAACATGTCCAGTAAAAATTTTTAACCCTATCCGAACAATCTATATTTTATATAAAAGAATGTTAAGTATGATTGCTTTTGTGTGTTGCTTTCAAAAATATGTTTAGTTAAATAAGATAAAAGAATTATCAATTACACACACCTACAGATTTTACAAACGGTCGCCCAAGAATGTATAAACAGTGATATTTTCAATAATATCGACAAACGACCGGTACAAAATGGTCGATATACTACTAGTCGCGTACTACTTCTAAACACCGATTGGATTGTAAACAGTGATGACTTCGTTTGCGGAAGAATTTGAAAACGAGCTATTTCGCTTTACCCCACTATTTCACTTCACCCTTCCCTCCCCTAATTATTTATGTTTTAATCCTAACTTATATTGTATGTAATTTGTAACTGTTAATGGGGTTATCCCGTATAATAAATAAATAAAGTAAATTATAGTTGGTTTGTATTTTAGGATATCTTCAAAATGAAAATAAAATGGAGATTACGGAGAAACTCATTGAAGATTCGTCTTACCAAGGAAATGATGTGACTCGACATACTCAAGGGAAAACATTAAATAAAAATGTGACAGTTGTAACTGGCGATAGGTTTTATAAATGTGAAATTTGTTTTAAGCAATTTAGTAAAGCAGGTAATTTGAAAGAGCATTTGAGAGTGCACACTGGGGAAAAACCTCACAAGTGTGAAATTTGTTTTAAGCAATTTAGTAAAGCAGGTAATTTGAAAGCGCATTTGAGAGTGCACACTGGGGAAAAACCTCACAAGTGTGAAATTTGTTTTAAGCAATTTAGTCAAGCAGGTCATTTGAAAGAACATTTGAGAGTGCACACTACGGAAAAACCTTACAAGTGCGAGATTTGTTTTAAGCAGTTTGCCCATAAATATCAATTAACTGTTCACATGACAGTTCATACAGGAGAAAAACTTTCCGAGTGTGAAATTTGTTTTAAGCAATTTCCTAGAGCATGTACTTCAAAAGAGCATTCAAGAATACACACTGGAGAAAAACCTCACAAGTGTGAAATTTGTTTTAAGCAATTTAGTAAAGCAGGTAATTTGAAAGCGCATTTGAGAGTGCACACTGGGGAAAAACCTCACAAGTGTGAAATTTGTTTTAAGCAATTTAGTCAAGCAGGTCATTTGAAAGAACATTTAAGAAGGCACACTGGAGAAAAATCTCACAAGTGTGAAATTTCTTTTAAGCAATTTAATCGAGCAGGTCATTTGAAAGTACACACTGGGGAAAAACCTCACAAGTGTGAAATTTGTTTTAAGCAATTTAGTCGAGCAGGTACTTTAAAACAGCACTTAAGAGTACACACTGGAGAAAAACCTCACAAGTGTGAAATTTGTTTTAAGCAATTTAGTCAAGCAGGTACTTTAAAAGAGCATTTAAGAGTACACACTGGAGAAAAACCTCACAAGTGTGAAATTTGTTTTAAGCAGTTTAACCACGCATGTAGCTTAAAAACACATTTGAGAGTACATACCGGAGAAGAACTTCCTAAGTGTGAAATTTGTTTTAAGCAATTTAGTCAAGCATGTTCTTTGAAAACACATTTGAGAGTGCACACTGGGGAAAAACCTCACAAGTGTGAAATTTGTTTTAAGCAATTTAGTCAAGCAGGTACTTTAAAAGAGCATTTAAGAGTACACACTGGAGAAAAACCTCACAAGTGTGAAATTTGTTTTATGCAATTTAGTCAAGCATGTACTTTAAAACAGCATTTAAGAGTACACACTGGAGAAAAACCTTACAAGTGCGAGATTTGTTTTAAGCAGTTTGCTCATAAATGTCAATTAACTGTTCACATGACAGTTCATACAGGAGAAAAACTTCACGAGTGTGAAATTTGTTTTAAGCAATTTCCTAGAGCATATACTTTAAAAGAGCATTCAAGAATACACACTGGAGAAAAACCTCACAAGTGTGAAATTTGTTTTAAGCAGTTTAACTATGCATCTAGCTTAAAAACACATTTGAGAGTACATACTGGAGAAGAACTTTCTAAGTGTGAAATTTGTTTTAAGCAATTTAGTCATGCAGGTCATTTGAAAGAACATTTGAGAGTGCACACTAGGGAAAAACCTCACAAGTGTGAAATTTGTTTTAAGCAATTTAGTCGAGCAGGTACTTTAAAAGAGCATTTAAGAGTACACACTGGAGAAAAACCTCACAAGTGTGAAATTTGTTTTAAGCAATTTAGTCAAGCAGGTAATTTGAAAGAGCATTTGAGAGTGCACAAAGGAGAAAAACCTCACAAGTGTGAAATTTGTTTTAAGCAATTTAGTCAAGCTGGTACTTTAAAACGGCATTTAAGAGTGCACACTGGGGAAAAAACTCACAAGTGTGAAATTTGTTGTAAGCAATTTAGTCATGCAGGTAATTTCAAAAAACATTTAAGAAGGCACACTGGAGAAAAACCTTAAAGTGCGAGATTTGTTTTAAGCAATTTGCTCATAAATATCAATTAACTGTTCACATGACAGTTCATACAGGAGAAAAACTTCACAAGTGTGAAATTTGTTTTAAGCAATTTCCTAGAGCATGTACTATAAAAGAGCATTCAAGAATACACACTGGAGAAAAACCTAACAAGTGTGAAATTTGTTTTAAGGAGTTTAGTGGAGCAGGTAAATTAAAAAGACATTTAAAAGTGCACACTGGAGAAACATCTACAAGTCTGTGCGTTAGAATTGAAAGGGCGGAAGTCACTTTCACTTTGCTTTGCAGGAGATAAAAATTAGTGCTCTTAATTTGTACACAATAATTTAAAATCCTCAAATGATGTTGCAGCTTTATGTTTTTAAAGAAAGTGGTGAAGCATGCATTAAAAAGACATTTAAAAGTGCACACTGGAGAAACATCTTACAAAAGTGTGAAATTTGTCTTAAACAATTTAGCGAAGCAGGTACTTTGAAAAACATTTGAGAGTGCATACTGGGGAAAAAACATACAGGTGCGAGATTTGTTTTAAGCAGTTCGCTCATAAATATCAATTAAGAGTTCATATGACAGTTCACACAGGGGAATAACAAAAGAAAGTTACTTATTTTACTTACGATTCAGTTACTTATTTCCGAACTTGAATGCAGAAGAATGTGTGGATGCCTTGTATCATGCTATGTATGGTTGTATAAACCAGTATGTTCCTTCAATCACTGTCAGGAATAGCACATTCCCTATATGGTTTGATGGCGAATTGAAGCATCTTGTCTCATTGAAAAAATCCTATAACGCCAGATTTAAAAAGACAGGTTGTTGTGACGATTATGACGATTTCTGTACTCTGAGAGCATTGTGTAAGCAGAGGAGTAGAGATTGTTATGCGGAGTTTGTTGAAAGTACTGAGGAATTCTTCTTATTTAAGTACCGTGCCCAAATTTTTAGGCGCGGGTAGCTTCCATAACAATTTGCCGATATCGTTCTCGATCTTGTGCGGCATGTAACAATTGATCTGCTGATAAGCCAGTCCATTGACGAAGGTTTCGGAGCCATGAATATTTCTTTCGACCAATTCCTCTTTTTCCGTCGATCTTTCCATTGAGTATTAACTGCAGCATCCTGTATCTGCTACCTCTCATTATATGCCCCAGATATTCAAGTTTTCTCTTTTTTATCATCTTCATTAAGTCACCTTCGCCTTGACCTACTCTGTTTAAGACTTCTCTGTTTGAAATGCGTTGAACCCAAGATATTCTGAGCATTCTACGATACGACCACATCTCAAAGGCTTCTAATTTGTTCATCATGTTAACCTTCATGATCCAAGTTTCACATCCATATAGTAATACAGGATACACATAACATTTTAGGAACTTAATTCTTAGTTGTAAGTTCAGCTGAGAGTTGCTCAGAATAGATCTAAGTTTCATAAATGCTCCTCTTGCAATTTCTATACGAGTTTTAATTTCTTCATCCGGATTTAGTGTCTCGTTTATCCAACATCCTAGGTATTTAAAATGGTTAACTTTTGTTATTGATTCATTACTGACAATTAGTTGCATAGGGCCGACGTCTTGTTTACTAACCACAAGTAACTTTGTCTTTGTTGCATTTATGTTAAGTCCGTTATTGGAGCATTCTCTAGTGACTCGATCTATAAGGAATTGAAGATCTTCGATATTTTCAGCCATGATCGCGATGTCGTCTGCATATCTGATGTTGTTAATAGTTTCTCCCCCGATTCGAACTCCACATTGTCCTTCCAAGGCTTCATTAAAAACTGAAGAATTACTTAATGGTAATATAAAACCGTTTTGGAGGTTGGTTAATTCTATGCGGAGTAATTTTGATATTCCTGGTTGTATGAAGTTAAATGATTCTGTCTATGGTGAGCCTCAGTCATTTGTTGATGCTTTCGCCACCTTCTTCAGCACTGTCTATAATACTTTCACATCTTACCCTGATGACTGGGTTGATCCATCTGATAGCAATCGCTGCCTTATTCACTCTTTTATACATAATACACTATAATCTTGATACTAGTAAAGGCCCAGGACCTCGATTTTTGACCCTTCGCTTCGTTATCGATCATTCGCTATCTGTACACTAAACAGATACAAAGCGAATACGTTCGATAACGAAGCGAAGGGTCAAAAATAGAGGTCCTGGCCCTAATATGATATCGAACTTGTTTTTAAGGAATTGTTCATTTTTTTTTGTGCAGACCATTATGGCTTATGTTTAACAGATCCCTGGCAGAGGGCCATTTTCCATCACAGTTTAAGAAAGAGTATGTGAAACCCATACACTGATCCATCTGATAGAAATCGCTGCCTTATTCACTCTTTTATACTTAATACACTATAATCTTGATACTAGTAAAGGCCCTGGCCCTAATATGATATCGAACTTGTTTTTAAGGAATTGTTCATTTTTTTTGTGTAGACCATTATGGCTTATGTTTAACAGATCCCTGGCAGAGGGCCATTTTCCATCACAGTTTAAGAAAGCCTATGTGAAACCCATACACAAATCTGGTAATAAGTCATTTGTTTGTAATTATCGTTCCATAACAATTCTTTCTGCCATTCCTAAGATTTTTGAAGCCCTGTTAACTGATTTCTTGACGGATAATTTGAATATTCAACTACATACTGCTCAACATGGTTTTCTGCATGGCCGTTCTATTTCGACCAACCTTCTTCTTTACACGGATCATATTGTAAATGCTTTCGTGGACGGTTTACAGGTGGACTCCATTTATACTGATATGTCCAAAGCGTTCGATAAGGTAGATCATTGCCTTTTATTGCATAAATTGGAATGTTTTGGTGTGAGTGGTCAACTTCTTTGCTGGTTGAAAACTTACTTGCGGGACAGGTCTTTATATGTCAAACTGAATGGTTTCACTTCTAATGAGTATTTTCTACTCTCAGGAGTGCCTCAGGGGTGCCACTTGGGACCTTTATTGTTTACAGTTTTTATTGACGATGCCCTTAAATCATTGACTGACTGCGAAGTGTTGGCATATGCCGATGACATAAAGTTGTTTTGTTCTGTTCGGGATCACTCTGCTAGGCTACAGAAATCTCTCGACTTATTTGCGAATTGGTGTGATAATAACAGATTAGTCATTAATCGTGACAAGTGTTAGGTTATCCAGTTTCATCGATCAGTGGAAATGGTAGATTTTGATTACAATTTGGATGGTTTTTTGATTGAGAGAGTCACTGGCGTCAATGATCTTGGTGTCATTTTTCAGAGAGACATCCTTTAATTTGCATATTGATTTTATTTGTAATGAGGCTCTTAGGTAGCTAGGGCTTATTAAGAGGCATACAAAGGATTTTCATAACATTTCTTCGCTGAGAATTTTATACAGTGCTCTGGTCCGATCTCAACTTAAAAATTCCACTATAATTTGGTCTCCCTTTGTCCAATCCTCTGTTCAAAAGTTGGAGAGAGTGCAAAGACAGTTCTTTATGCAAGGTGCCTTTAAATTACAGTCCTTATTCATATTCTTACTTACTTACTTTCCGTGTCCGGAACAGCAACAACTTTAAATTCTGTATTTCCAATGGTTGGCCACATAGATGGCCCTGTCATTTGCTATAATTAAGTCTTGTTCTGTGCAGGTCTCTCTCATCTCTGTGCATGATAGTAGATGCCGGCTGGTCTGAACCGCGCCACAGTCGCAGGTATCGTAATCCTGGTATCCCCATTTTTTCAGGTTACTAGCACAACGTGAAACGCCGGTTCTTAGTCTGTTTAGCGCTTTCCAGGTCGGATACGGTAAATTGTGTCCAGCAGCCATTTCCTCTGAGGGAGGAAAATGTGTCGCGGTAGCTGACGCTTGCCATAGGTGTATTCGGCGCGTCTCTGGCGCTTCGGGGATGGATCTTGATGTTTTCAGGAAGCTTTTCCGAGATCTTAGTCTGCTTGGCTGAGTTTGGTGGTCATGTAAGGGGTGTCTTCGGTCCGTCTCCTGCTTTTTCCGTTCTACCTCTGACGCGACCTTCCTCCTGATAAGTGGTGGAGCAATTCCAGCAATGGGGTATACCTCTTCGATAGGTGTCGGTTTCAGGCAACCCGATATTATACGGACCGTTTCATTTAGAGTCACGTCGACGTTCTTTGCGTGAGCAGAGTTTGTCCATACTGGTGCTCCAAACTCCGCGGCCGAAAAACATAATGCCAAGGCGGAAGTGCGGAGAGTGTGTGGTTGTGCTCCCCATTTTGTATTAGTTAACTTGCGGATGATATTATTTCTGGCACTTACTTTCTTCTTGACATCTTGACAGTGGTATCGGTAAGACAGAGTTTTATCCAGACGGACGCCAAGGTATTTTGGCGTCTTGTTGTGTTCCAGCATCTGACCACGCCATTCCACCTCCAGCGACCTTCGGGCATGCTTGTTTCTCAGGTGGAAAGCACATACCTGGGTTTTTGTGGGATTGGGTTTCAGATGGTTTTTATCATAGTATAGAGCTAAGTCTCCCAGGGCATCTGTCAGTTTCACTTCGACTTCATTGAAGGTTCTTCCCTGAGCTGCCACCGCTGTATCATCAGCTTAAATAAATTGCCTTGTTTGTTGGTGTATGGGTTGGTCGTTGGTGTATGTGTATATGTTGTATAGAATCGGCGCGAGGACACTTCCCTGTGGTAGCCCATTTTTTTGGTCCCTCCACCGACTGTTCTTGGACTGGAGCGTTACGTAGAAGCGTCTATTCTGGAGGAGACATTTCACTAACCTTGTTAGTCGGAAATCCTTTGTAGTTTCGTAGAGTTTTGCGAGTAGCCGTTGATGGTTAACTGTATCATAGGCGGCAGTTAGGTCTATGAACGCTACTCCTGTTATTTCCTTCCGTTCAAAACCATCTTCAATATGTTGGGTGAGATTAAGAATTTGACTGCAGCAGCACTTTCCGGCCCTGAATCCTGCTTGTTCTGGAATAATTTTAGTCTCCACATATTCTGCGATCCGGTTCAGTATCATTCTTTCAAATCAAGTATATTCAAATGGGAAATAAGCCACAATTTTACCTAAAAATGATTTTATTAACGTTTCGACGCCCAAGTCATTCTTTCAAAGGCCTTGAAAAGGTGGCACAAGAGAGATACAGGTCTAAAACTCTTTGTATCCGCCGGATCCTTCCCTGGTTTTAAGAGGGCTACCACTCTAGCTTTTCTCCAGATTTTGGGGATTTGTAATGTACGGATGCAGCAATTCATCATTTTTACGAGCCACTCTACGGTTTTTAGTCCAAAGTTCTTTATTTGCTGTGTTCGTATGTCGTCCAGGCCAGCCGCTTTATAATCTTTCATTTGATGGATCGCGCCTCTCATCTCCTCTAGACAAAAAGAGGTACCTAGAACATCTCTTTCTTCGTCGATATTCCGTTGAGCTCTCACCTTGTTCTTTCTTGATCTCGTCTTACCGTTCATTAGAAGATGATGGGCTATCTGATCGGGTGTGACTTCTGTCATGTTGACTGCCGGAGCAGCGGGATCGTTGCCAAGATTCCGAATAAGCTTCCAGGCACGTCTGCTGTTTTGTTTCATGTCCAGACTCGTGACCAGCTTGCACCACCTTTCCGTTCTGTTGGCAGATATCGCATGCAACATTTCCTCCCCAGCCTGTATTGTCGCTTCCGAGAAAGGGTCTTCTTCATATAGCTGTTCGTATCTTTTAAGTAGGGGTTTAGATTCTTCATTGAGCCCCGCTATGTACTCAGTTCGACAACCTCTAGGGATAAATTTCCGTGATACTTGCTTTACGATTCCCACAAATTTATCGTATGAATCAGGGCAAGGTTCTAGCTGGGAAACTTCTTGATCCAATGCTTCAGAGAATTTTTCCCATTTTGCTTTAGTAAAGTTGAACCTTCTCTTGAAAGGAACAATTTCATATTCATATGTCAATATCATTCATATGTCAGTATCAGAACAATATCAGAACAAGAACAATTCATATTCTGATATGATGAGATACTTAGAACTTACTTACTGTCTACTAGACGAGTTAATTTCGATCTCATCTTCACTTTTAAATTGGTTAACGGAATGATACATTCACCTGAACTGCTTCAATTGGTTTATTTCAACATTCCTTCCCGTGTCCTTCGTGAGAATACACTATTTCATATTCCTTTTCGTCGAACTAATTATTCTGTGAATAGAGGTCTGGTCAAACTTCTTGCTCATGCTAATCGGTTGTCTCATGAGACGGATTTTTTTAACTTGTCCTTAAGTGCCTTTCAACAATCTCTGAAGCGTTAAATTTAATTGTAATTCTATGTACATATTTATTTTATGATTTTGTATTTTATTTAGTATTTGTAATGTTTGTAAATGTATCTTATTGTATATTATTTGTCAATGGGCTTGCCCCGTTTATTAACAATAAATAAATAAATAGAACTACCTCACGGGTGTGAGATTTGTTTTAAGCAGTTATGTAAAAAGAATATTTTGAAAAGACATTTTAGAGTACACACTGGAGAAAAACCACATAAGTGTGAAACTTGCTTAAAACAGTTTCGTAGTACAAGTGACTTGAAAAGACATTTGAGAACGCACACTAGAGAAAAACCTCATACATATAAAAAGATCAGTAAATAGACCAGTAAGGATCTGTGAAAAAACGTCTATGTTTTCATGTGCGAGGTGGCATTCGGATTTTTGCAGATAAAGTTAGGTGACACCTTCAGTAATAATAATTGACTTATACTCTGGGCTAATTAGCAAAATACAAGGAAAAGTTATTTACCAGCAATTTTATTGCTGGAATCGAATCTTATTATTGTATGTATTAATAATATAGGTATGCAAAGTCCGCAGATAGTGTGCTACTTTTTTTATAAACAAAATGGCGCCCGAAAATCGTGTTTTTTTCAATTTTTGCTCTATAACTCCAAAGATTTTAACTTTACACCAAAAACACCCAAATAAAAATTGACCACAATTAAATTCTGCACAGAGACGTGTTTTTCCCGATTCAGTTTGACGAAAACTTTCCCCGGAAACAGCGGGTTTTTCCAACAAAATCTTTAATTTTCAACTAAAATTTTAGATAAGTAATTTATAATCAATATTTAAATAACTTGGTAATGTAAAAGCCCTTTTCGTATAGATTATAATTCCAGAAGCTCATGGAAATTGAATAAACAGTTTAGCAACAATTGAATTGTTAATTAAAAATTTACGGTCGCTATAATGACGACAATAATTATGATGAATAAGAATAACTATGATTTTTTCATAAAAAGACACTATACCCATCTAATGTACTTTACAGAATTGAAATTGGACTATTTAAGCGGCCTCAGGAATATTTTAAAATTATAAACAATTTTTTGGCTTATAAACAAATAGAATATCTCGGGAAATATTAAACTAAATTAAATTGTGAAAACGGTATTCGAGAGACAGCGGCAGAACTCTTCTTTTAAAAGAAAAAACGTTTAATTATGACGAGTGGTTCCTGAGATACAATCGGTCAAAGTTGACCTGAATTTACGGCAAAGATATAAACAATAGGATCATAATTTTCAAATCATCACCTTTTTATTTTTGTCCTCTTTCTCCACACCAATTTTCATATCTTTAAAATACTCATAACATATATTATTATAATAAAAACTATCGATAATACGTGTGAAAATTGCCAAAAATAGCAAAATTCCAATCAAAAATTAGGTTGG
Source organism: Diabrotica virgifera virgifera (assembly GCF_917563875.1). Lineage (NCBI taxonomy): Eukaryota > Metazoa > Arthropoda > Insecta > Coleoptera > Chrysomelidae > Diabrotica > Diabrotica virgifera. The sequence continues at coordinate 176,727,747 of NC_065451.1, forward strand.
AGAAAATGTAACCCTCAAAGTTCAAAATCGGTATACGTTAAAAAAATGCATTTTCTCGGCTTCCCATGGAGAAATTTCCTTCATTCTTTTTTTGTTCCCTAATAACTCGAGTAGAGCCATCGAACTAACGCATTAATAAATGTCATACTTGCTTTTGCTTTGTTATAATAGATTAATTTATTTATAAGAACAGAAAACTACACATTTTTTCCAGTTGTAGGCTTTTTTTTAGATAAACTTACTACAAGTGTACCTTTTAAAGTTAAAAACATAAATATTCTCATTTGAAAGCTGTATAATTATTTAAACAATTTTTATTTAAACAAATTAAAATTTCGTGTTATAATAAATAAATTAATTTATTATAACAAAACAAAAGCAAGTTTGACATTTAATAATGCATTAGTTCGATGGCTCTACTCAAATTACTTGGGAACAAAAAAAGAATGAAGGAAATTGCTCCATGAGAAGCCGAGAAAATGCATTTTTTTAACTTATACCGATTTTGAACTTTGAGGGTTACATTTTCTCGAACCTAATTTTTGATTGGAATTTTGCTATTTTTGGCAATTTTCACACGTATTATCGATAGTTTTTATTATAATAATATATGTTATGAGTATTTTAAGGATATCAAAATTGGTGTGGAGAAAGACGACAAAAATAAAAAGGTGATGGTTTGAAAATTATGATTCTATTGTTTATATCTTTGCCGTAAATTCCGGTCAACTTTGACCGGTTGTATCTCAGGAACTACTCATTATAATTAAACGTTTTTTTTTAAAAGAAGCATTCTGCCGCTGTTCTTCGAATACCGTTTTTATAATTTAATTTAGTTTATTATTTCCCGAGATATTCTATTTGTTTATAAGCCAAAAAATTCTTTATAATTTTAAAATATTCCTGAGGCCGCTTAAATAGTCCAATTTCAATTCCGTAAAGTACATTAGATAGGTATAGTGTCTTTTTATGAAAAAATCATAGTTATTCTTATGCATCATAATTATTGTCGTTATTATAGCGACCGTAAATTTTTAATTAACAATTCAATTGTTGCTAAACTGTTCATTCAATTTCCATCGACTTCTGGAATTATAATCTATACGAAAAGGGCTTTTACATTACCAAGTTATTTAATTATTGATTAACAATTACTTATCTAAAAGTTTAGTTGAAAATTAAAGGTTTTGTTGGAAAAACCCGCTTTTTCCGGGGAAAGTTTTCATCGAAGTGAATCGGAAAAAACACGTCTCTATACAGAATTTAATTGCGGTGAATTTCTATTTGAATGTTTTTGGTGTAAAGTTAAAATCTTTGGAGTTATCGAGCAAAAATTGAAAAAAACACGATTTTCGGGCGCCATTTTGTTTATAAAAAAAGTAGCACACTATCTGTGGACTTTGCATACCTATATTATTAATATATACAATCATAAGATTCGATTCCAGCAATAAAATTGCTGGTAAATAACTTTTCCCAAAAATGGCCTATTCTCCGATAATCAGCCCAGACTATTATGCTCCTTCTCAAATATGCCCGGAACATTAATAAAAAAATTAAAATATTTAAAAATTTCGAAAAACGTCGATTTTTTTCTGCTTTCTTTGCTTATAACTTTAAAACGATTCGTTTTGGAACAAAATTCGCAAAGAAATAAAATAAAGATAATTGAATTTTGTATGATATACGACTGGTCAAAAATGTCTTAACGTATTACCTTTTCTGCAATATAACAATAAATACAAAATAAGGGGGCAAAATACGCCTGTTGTTATTCAATGTTTTTAACCACTTTGGTGGCACTTAGAACCTTAGTAATTCGCTTAGGAAATTCTTTGTAACATACTTAAACCGTGCACCAAATTTCGATAAAATCGACCTAATAGATTTTGCATAATAAATTTGCAATCTAAATATTTTTAAAAAAGTTCAGATTTTTTAAAATCTTTCTGAACAAAAAGTAGACCATTTAGAAGTTGGCTATTTTTTTACATATAAAGAGGTGCTCTACCTATCTAATACACTTTACAGAATTAAAATCCGATTATTTAAGGGGCCTCAGCAATGTTTTAAACTTATAAACAATTTTTTGGCTTATAAACAAATAGCTTTGTTTAATAATAAAAAAAATAATTATTAGCAATGCAAATAATTAAGACCGGTATAATTTGGCTTAAACTTTCAAATGCTGTCAGCAGAATTGCTATTTTATTTTTAATCAAAAGTTATTCGCGTTCAAAAATTGCAATTTTTCGATTTTTTGAAAGTTCCACTGCGTTTATCTCGAAAACTATGCTTCCTACGAAAAAACTTGTAAGAACATTTTTTGCTTAGAATTACCCAAGAAATACAAAAAAATGTTTTGTTTTGCGAAAAATCGATGTTATGTAATTCCGCAAGTTCTTTGTTTATAACAATCTTATCGACATCCGGATCAACTGTTACCCAAAAAAATCGTGTTCTACGGGTCAAAAAATACATAAAAATCTTGGGTAAGCCTATCTAAATAAAGGAGTCCGTAGCACCCCCTCCTGGCCACAGCAATAATTTGTTTAGAAGCCGAATTAAAACATTGCTGAGGCTGCTTAAATAATCCGATTTCAATTCTGTAAAGTGCATTAGATAGGTGGAGTGCTTCTTTATATGTAAAAAAAATTGATAAATCTTTGTATGTTCTAGTTTTTGTTGTGCAAGATTTTAAAAAAATTTAATTTTTAAAAAAAGTTTGGATTGCAAAATTATTATTCAAAATCTAGTAAGTCAATTTTAATGAAATTTGTTGTACGGTTTTAGCACATTGCAAAAATTTTCTAAGCGAATTAGGAAGATTCCAAGTGTAACCTAAGTGATGGAAAATCATTGAATAAGAACAGGCTTCTTTTGCCCCCTTATTTTATATTTATTGTTATTTTGCAGCAAGGGTGATAAATTAAGACATTTTTAATCAATCGCATCTGATAGAAAATTTAATTATCTTTGTTTTATTCCTATACGACTTTGTTCCAAAATGAATCGTTTTTAAGTTATAAACAAAAAAAGTAGAAAAAAATCGATGGTGTTCGAAATTTTTAAATATTTGAATTTTTTTATTAATGTTCCGGGTATATTTGAGAAGGAGCATAAATCAGTTATTATTAACGAAGTTATCACCTAACTTTATCCGTAAAAATCTGAATGCCACCTCTCACATCCACTTAAAAACAGATTTTTACTGGTCTAAAAGGAACACGTTTTTAAATTTTTTCTTCTTAAAACACCTTAAAAATGGGACATGTTTGATGTCTCGAATTTCCTAAACCAGTGATCCGATTTGAGTGATTCTTTTAGTATGTTATAGCCTTATTATTTAAGAATATCCTTGTAATAAAGGTAGCTAGAAAGGTAAATATCTTTTTATACCGGGTGTGCCAATCATACTGTTTTTTTCTTAAAGTTTGGAACACCCTGTGGAATATTCTAGCAAAAATAAAGTATTGAATTTAAAACTAAATTATAGCCTTAGGCTTTCTTAACATTTTCTTTTTCGTTTCATTTGCTTATGTTGGAAAATAAAAAAGTTATATGCTTTAACAGTTAGCCATGTTTTTCTTCAATAAATCCTCATAGTAGGGGAGGAAAGTATGCTAAATTTGCAGTTACTCGAGCGTTATGGGAACTTATTGGATTGTGAAGAGTATGTGCTAAAACCAGAAAAAGGTTAAGATAAGTTTTCCATAAAGTGGGGGACTTTTCAGTTTTTAATTAATTTTCCATTTGAAATAATCGTTTTTTTTTCGATTATAGCGCCATCTATCCATAATTCGAAAAAATGTGTCGAATAAAAGTTGCTTATTTTTACGTAAAGAATCCAAATCTGCAATAAAACATGGCGGCTCCTATTTAAGATTTTAAATTAAATCACCCACCCCACCTCCGTGGGGGCTCGTGTTTGGTGACATTCGATAGATTTTTCAAAAATATTGAATACACGTATTTTGCAGTTTTTCGATCTGATGTTCATTTCGCGAAATATCGCAGGGTTCGTATTTAAAATTTTTAATTTACCCCTCACCCCTTTCCGTGGGGATTCGTTTTTGGTATCATTCGATAGACCTTTGAAAAATATTGAACACGTATTTTTTAGTTTTTCGATCTGACGTTCATTTCGCGAAGTATTCGCTTTTTTGTGAAACTTTGTGACTCCCCCATTTTCTTAGGCTCCGCTCAAATCGTCAGGTTTTTGAAACATACACTATTTTGCATATTCTTAACTTACCTTATCTTAATCTGACGATTTCGAATTTTTCTAAGGATAGATTTTTTTCGGACCCCCTTAACGAATTCCCCTGTATTAAGAACCAATATTATCGTAGGGGTACATTTACAGGGTATCAGGTTTTTCACTATTTGCATATGTTGATAATAAAAAAAATATGTTCGTTAACAACTAGCCATGTTTTCCATCAATAACTCCTCATTTTCTGCTTAGTTTAATAAACAATCCTAAACTAGGCTATGAGAAATTAGCAATTTAATACACACGCCGACTTATTTAAGGAAGAACCGTACTTTTTTGGTATACTTTTTTTAGCACCCACTCTTCACAATCCAATAGATCCCCATAACGCTCGAGTAACTGCAAATTTAGCATACTTGCCTACGCTACTATGAGGATTTATTGATGAAAAACATGGCTAGTTGTCAAAGCACATAACTTTTTTATTTTCCAACATATGCAAATAAATCAAAAAAGAAAATGTTAAGAAAGCCTAAGGGTATGATTGAGTTTTAATTTAGATATTTTATATATGCTAGAATGTTCCACAGGGTGTTCCAAACTTTAAGAAAAAACACAGTATGATTGATACACCCGGTATAAAATGACATTTACCTGTCTAGCAACAATATTATTACAACGATATTCTTAACTAATAAGGCTATAACATACTAAAAGAATCTCTCAAATCGGACCACTGGTTTAGGAAATTCGAGACATCAAACATGTCCCATTTTTAAGGTATTCGGCTAATTTTGCCGGTGTGTGTATTTTGCGCTCAAATATTCTCAGTTGATTTTCATCAGTGGTTGAGAGGGCCCACGTTTCATATGTAAAATAGGTCAGTTGTAACGTTTACGTTTTCCCAGTGTAGATTTTGGTCTGGTCCCCCTTCATTTCACGCTTTTATCTTAACTGATTAGGTCTTAGAGTCCCTATCGGCGTATTTTTCTTAGAAACACATGTGTCGCTATCGATAGCTGCGTTCTCATGCAAAATGTTAGACTTCAATAGCTTTCTTGTGAATGATATCGGCCTTGCATCCCATAACTCATTTTAAGTATTAGGTTTGCTAAGCCCTTTACGAGTGGTAAGAAATCTGTTTTTGAATATGTCTCGCAGTTTACCATAATTGTGATTGGTAAAACCCCACCTCTATCAAAGGACGCCAAAGGTTCATAAAAAGCACCAATTCTGAAAATTCAGCGTCATTCTGGTGAGTTGAGTTTTGATACAGTGCAGTCATGTGATTTCAGTGGCCATTGGTTCGGTGGACCCGAGACCTGACTTCTGTCGGTAAGTTAAAAAACAATCTTTTATAAATGCATCCAATATTTGCGTTTTTCTATTTTTTTAAAGGGTCCATCCACCCATTATGTTGTCCATCTAAGTTAGCCTTATGTTGTCAATATAATTCTTCATGTATGAGCCGTTCTTCTGAGCTAGTAAATAGCTCTCTCTCTCTATTGGGACCGTGCAAGTTCGGCAAAGCGACCCCTATTTCTACGCTCTATACTAAAATTCGCACTTTTAATTATATTGGCCAATTATATTAGTCCTGGTTACTGGATAATTGTCAAGGCCATAGTCCAAAAAAATAATAAGAAGAAAAAATAAGATTCAGGTTATGTTATGAAAACATCAACAATTGTATGTAGTAAATAAAATTAGTTATTAAAATGCAGTACTGCAAGCAAAATAAAATTAATTAAATTTACCTTTATATAATAATTGCATATCATATCAATATTGTGGAGCAATATATAATTTTTCTGCTTCATTGACAGAAGGTATGAAATATACGTCAATTTGACAATTTCAATTGACAATATGAATTATTTAAGATAGTTGCAATATTTCTCCGCGACTCGCGCAGGGTCGTTTCCCCTTCCAAGTACTTGCACACCGCGAATATCGTAATGCATATACGATATGCATTTTCTTCCGAAATTCAACTTTAGCCCTGTTTTGCCCATCCTACCATCTGGACAGTCTGGACGACACTGTCTAGTCCGAAACATGGGCTTTCTCTACCTAAGTTCGCAAGTGAGTGATAAACAGTTACTTTATTTTCATTTTGACATGACATTATTTTTTTTATAGATCGCTATGTAGTTCGGCACATAAAGACATTTTCTTTATGGAAATATGTATTTTTTTGAGTATTATTAAGTATTAGATTTATGAGTTAAGCAAACAGCTCTTTTCCTTTTATGTTTGTTTGTAAGTGAACGGTAAGATTTTCAGATTTTATTTAGAATATCGACTTTTTATTTTTTTGAGTACCTAACTATTCAGTTCATTTTCGTTTGAGTTAATAAGAGTTATATTCGTTCACTTACATTTTGTACTTTTTTGGGTTTTACTGTGTTGGTGAATACACCAATTTATATACAGTAATAATTACATGTATTTGAAGTTTTATTTTTTTGGTCAACAATTTTATAGTTATTTGTCTGTATATATTATGTAAATATTGAGTATTACGTCATTGAGAATACCTTTATTAATTATTTTAATAAATGTTACGTTGAAACGTACGATGTTGTTTTTTATTTAATTTTATTTACAGCTCAAGACTAAGAACAATGTTGTTTTGTCGTAGCAGTGTTGCTAATTTTTATTTTGTAGCTATTTTAACTATTTATAATGGGAAATAAGCCACAATATTATTAAAAATGATTTTTATTAACGTTTCGACGTCCAAATCGGGTGCCGTTGTCAAAATACAAAAGACTACTAACATAAACAAAAATGTTGTTGCTTAGTAAAAAAATTCTTCTAATAATTTAGTTAATTTGACTCATTTTTATCGGCAATTCAGATACATATTATACATTTTAAAGTAGAAGACTTTAAAATGATATTGCCAATATTTATGAGTTGCGTTCCTGGGACGACTTTACTGAAAGATAGTTCATTCGATTACATGAAATCAACCCCAACTCAAGAATATCCGTCTCAAAAAAATCATAGCATGTGATCTGTCTTTAAAAAGACAACCACATGCAACGGTGACATTAAAATTCTCGCGTTAGAGATCTCATAGTAAATCACGAGGGAAAACCAGGAAAAACCTCGTGATACTATCCCGACATCGTAAGTATTTGGTATTACATTTAATTTACTCTCAAAATTAATACCAAATTCTGACTTTACTATAATTTTGTTTAAATTATGAATAATATCAATAATACATGGATATATAAGTAATACTAAAATATAAAATATGTATTAACTCGACTATTGACTTATTAATTGTGGTATTTTCTTTCTATTGACTTCCTCTTTCAGTATGGGTATCCACATCCTACTGCATTCCACCGAGGAATTTGCGACACAATTGGTTTCGTTTAGCATAATTAGAGCCGCTTCTTTGATTTTTCTCTTTTTACTATCTGTTTCTTTCAGGACTATACTTGAATCTCTCCATGTTCATTATCCCATGCGTGTTGACATATTTGAGATCTATCAAATTCTCTATTTTTAATATAAGATTAATGTTCACTTATTCTAACGTTTAATGGTCTTGATGTTTCACCTATATAAAACTGTTCGCATTCACAAGGTATTTTATAAATACAATTCTTTGTCCTTTCTTGTTCATTGTTAGGTTTAGTTTTAGATAGAATAGATCTCAATGTGTTGGTTGTTTTGAATGTTGTTGAAATGTTGAATTTATTTCCTATTGTTCTAAGTTTCTCGGATAGTCCTTTTATGTATGGTATTGATATTTTTCTCGTATTATTTCTTGTGAATGTTGTAGGATCCCGTTCTATGTTGTTCTGTTCCATTCGATCCAATCTTGACAATTCCTTATTTATAAACGATAAAGGATAATCATTTTTTAATAAAACATGTTAAGAATTGTTTTTCTTCTAAAAATGAATTTTCGTTAGAACAAGTAATTTTGGCTCTATCATATAAGGATTTTATGATTCCCTTTTTAACGTTGATGTTGTGATTTGATTTGTAATTGAGATATCTGTTGGTATGTGTTGGTTTTCTATACACTTGAGTCTCATATCCAGTATCCTTCTTTGAGACTAAAACATCGAGGAAAGGCAGGGTGTTATTATATTCCTTTTCCATTGTAAATTTTATTGTCTCTTCTTGATCGTTTATAATATTCAGGAATGTATCCAACAATTCTGATCTATGAGGCCATATCGAAAACACATCATCTACATACCTCCACCATACAGTGGGTTTTAAATTTTGTTTAGAAATGATATTAGTTTCGAAATCCTCCATAAATATATTAGCCAATAATGGAGATAAAGATTTATTATTAGATAATATAAGATAATAATTAATTTTGAGAGTAAATTAAATGTAAGACCAAATACTTACGATGTCGGGATAGTATCACGAGGTTTTTCCTGGTTTTCCCTCGTGATTTACTATGAGATCTCTAACGCGAGAATTTTAATGTCACCGTTGCATGTGGTTGTCTTTTTAAAGACAGATCACATACTATGATTTTTTTGTGACGGATATTCTTGAGTTGGGGTTGATTTCATGTAATCGAATGAACTATCTTTTAGTAAAGTCGTCCCAGGAACGCAACTCATAAATATTGGCGATATCATTTTAAAGTCTTCTACTTTAAAATGTATAATATACGTCTGAATTGCCAATATAAATGAGTCAGATTAAATAAATTATTAGAAGAATTTTTTTTACTTAGCAACAACATTTTTGTTTATTTTAATGGTATTTTGTATTTTGACAACGAAACCCGATTTGGGCTTCGAAACGTTAATAAATTCATTTTTTATTAAAATTGTGGCTTATTTCACATAGAAAATATCGTTCTTCTGAGCTAGTAAATAGCTCTCTCTATATCGTGATGCATATACGATATGCATTTTCTTCCGAAATTCAACTTTAGCTCTGTTTTGCTGCCATCCTACCACCTGGACAGTCTGGACACTGTCTAGTCCGAAATATGGGCTTTCTCTACCTAAGTTCGCAAGTGAGTGATAAACAGTTACTTTATTTTCATTTTGACATGACGTAAGGTCATTGCCTTATTTTTTTTATAGATCGCTATGTAGTTCGGCGCATAAAGACATTTTCTTTATGTAAATATGTATTTTTTTGAGTATTATTAAGTATTAGATTTATGAGTTAAGCAAAGAGCTCTTTTCCTTTTATGTTTGTAAGTGAACGGTAACATTTTCAGATTTTATTTAGAATATCGACTTTTTATTTTTTTGAGTACCTAACTATTCAGTTCATTTTCGTTTGAGTTAATAAGAGTCAGTTATATTCGTTCACTTACATTTTGTACTTTTTTGGGTTTTACTGTGTTGGTGAATACACCAATTTATATACAGTAATAATTACATGTATTTGAAGTTTTATTTTTTTGGTCAACAATTTTATAGTTATTTTTCTGTATATATTATGTAAATATTGAGTATTACGTCATTGAGAATACCTTTATTAAGTATTTTAATAAATGTTACGTTGAAACGTACGATGTTGTTTTTTATTTAATTTTATTTACAGCGAGTCGAGTCGAAGCAAGCGAGGAGGTCGCACGTATTTATGTGAGTCGGCGGTAAACAACTCGGATTCGGGCTTTACCACGAAATCCATTTAGATATGTGATGTAAATTGATTTAAAAGTGATAAAAGTGATTTAGGATTGTTTTAGGATTATTTAGTGTTGTGAATGTTGTTTGTGTACAAAGGACACAGAAGGATTTTGATTTAACATTTTGCGAGCGGTAAGTGATTTTTTAATTAGTAATGGTTTTATAAATTTGACCTAGTTGAAATCGGTGTCAAATTCCTCGTGCATAAACAATTTGAATTAAACCTTTACTGTAAATAGCAAATTGATGGCAAAACATATATTTATTTTATAAATAAAAACAAACAACATTCAGATAGAAATAGGAATACCAGTAAAATACAGCCAAACAATTAATTATAATAGTAATTGAAATTAAGATGACGGACAGCGGCAGCGGCACTTACTTATCAGAGGATGGTAAAAGGAAAGGAAATGAATTTGAGGAAATCTTTAGTAAGAGCAGAAAAGTATATCGATCTCCCGATAAAAAGAATGCTGGAGGTAGAGAGAATGAAATTACGGAACTGATGAAAACGTTAATAACTGATAATAAAAAGAAAGATAAGGAACTAGAGGATATAAAAAACATGGTAGGGGAGTTGGTAGGAGAAATGAAAGAACTCAGAAAAGAGAATAGCGAGTAGAAAGAAAAGATTAAACAAATAATTCAAGAAAATGAAAATTTAAAAAAGGAAATGATGAGTATGAAACAAAAAATGGATAAATTAGAGCTAACTTTAGAAATCTGCCAAAAAGAAAGAAAGAAAAATAATTTAATAATGAAGGGTTTGCCAATAAGTACGTCTGATATGGAACAGCTTAAGAATGAAATAGGAAACTTTTTAAATAAAGAGCTACGAATAATGGCAGAGTTAAATAAGGTACAAAAGATCAACGACAATATGTGCATTATTGAGTTTAGTAAGTTTGAAGACAAACTAAGAGTACTAAAAGCAAAAAGTAATCTTAGAAGTTATAGACAACACCGCGTATACATTGAATGCGATTTAACACTTAAAGAGATTGATATGCAGAAAAATCTTAGACATATAGCAGCAAAAGAAAAGGCAAATGGCAAAAGAATAAAAATGGGTTATGGTTTTATCGTTATTGAAGACACCAAATGGAGATGGAACCATAGTACGAATAATATAGAAATAGTCAGAGATAATGTAGCAGCAACTGGTTTAAAAAACTACTAGTTAATGCAAATTCGAGGATGGATATGGATACGAACATGGCACAGATTATGGACATGAGAGAATATAACAAAATCGAGGCGAGTCTTGACAAAAATATGCAAAAACTAAACCGTAAAAATACAGACAATGAAAGAACTATAAATGCAAAAAATGAAAAACAAAATAAGTATTGGAAAATTGGGTTGTGGAATATACAAAGTCTAAATGGTAAAGAAGAGGAACTTATTGATGAGTTTGAAAACACAAAAATGGATTATTTAGCATTAACTGAAACAAAGAGAAAAGGTAGTGGATGTATTAAAATGAGAAATGAGCACTACATGATTTTTGGAGGTGTTAATGAGTCAGAACGTGCGAGGGCAGGAGTTGCCCTAATGGTTCACAGAAATGAGCATAAAAATATCACTAGATGGAAAAATATTTCGGAAAGACTCCTTAGAATAGATATGAGTAAAAACGAGAAGACAACAATTATTGTTGGGTATGGACCATCGGAAAATGAAGCCAAGGAACTCAAAGATAGCTTCTGGGAACAATTGCAGGACGAAATGGACCAAATAAATCATAAGGTCATAATAGTAGGCGATTTTAATGGGCGAGTGGGGTCAAGTAATGAATATGACTACCCTATAGGACCATATGGAGAAATGGTCAGGAATAATAATGGACAAAGAGTCATCGAGTTTTGCATCATGAATGATATGCAAGTTAGTAACACATTTTTTCAACACAAGGAGATTCATAAATACACACGAGTGATGGATTCTCGGAACGAAAAATCCGTTATTGACCTAGTATTAGTACAGAACAGATACAAAAATGAAATAGCGGACGTGCGTGTTAAAAGAGGCTATGAGATCAGCTCGGATCATTTTCTCGTTGAAACTAAAGTAAAGACAAGGAGAGAACAGGCATTTAATATTAAAAATGAAGAAAATCGCTACGAACAACCAAGTATTAAAGTATACAAACTTCAGTCTGAAAATATTAGGAAAGAATACTGTCGTAAATTAAATGAAGAAATACGAAAAACAAATTGGAAAAATGAGGAGGATATAGAAATATTATGAAACATTTTTAAGGAGCTGGTGTACGCAACTGGGAGTAAAGTATGTGGGGTAACGAAAGGAAGATATCTGAAAGGTACAGCTTGGTGGAATAATGACATAAAATTGGAAGTTTCGAAGAAGAAAAAATTGTGGAAAAAGTATATAAGCAATAAAAGTGAAAGTAATTATCAAGAATATAAGGAACAGAGAATACTGGTTAAAAATAAAATTAAAGAAGCTAAGAATCGACAATGGGAAGAATTTGGAAATAAAATGGAAAGTGATAGTAAGGGGAATGCGAAGTTGCTTTATAGGACTTTAAAAAATCTAAGACAAAAGAAATCAAACGGATTAACAGGTTTAGAGGACAAAGATGGTAACATATTATTAAAAAATGAAGAGATTACCGAAAGATGGCGAGAACATTTTATGGAGTTATTAATGGGAGACAACAACGAAATAGAGAATGACAGGGAGGAGTACAATTTAAATGAACAACAAGATGATGATGACATAACATATACGAAGAATACAGGGAAGCAATTTTAAAATTAAAAAATGGCAAGGCTGCAGGACACGATAATATTAAGGCTGAGCTAATTAAATATATGGAAGGAGAAGGATTACATTTACTATGGAAGATCATAAGGAGCTGTTGGCGTACCGGATGCATACCTAGAGATTGGACGCTTGCAACTATTCTACCATTACACAAAAAAGGCGATAAACAAAAGTGTTCTAACTATAGAGGAATATCATTGTTGGTAGTTGCTAGTAAAATCTACGAAATAATACTAGAGAAAAAGCTGCGAGAAAAGATCGAGGCCACACTGGATGACAGCCAATGCGGCTTTAGGCCAGGGCGAGGTACAACCGATCTCAGATTCACGGTGAGACAGTTATCAGAAAAAGCCCTAGAGCATAACAGTAAGTTGTATCTCTGTTTTGTGGACCTGGAAAAAGCATTTGATCGGGCGCCACGTAACAAGATCTGGGAAATATTAAACCGTAGAAATGTGAAACCGAAGTTAATCCAAGCAATAAAGAGTATATATAAATATACATGTAATAATGTAAGAACAAACAATTGCTCATCTCTTGAATTCTACACAAGGACAGGTGTAAGACAAGGTGGGGTTTTGAGTCCTTTGTTATTTATCACGCTAATGGACGAAATTGCAAAAGAATGCAGGGGTAAGGTAAAAAGAACTAGGGTTGGGGTGTATAAACTTCAACAAGTTTGCGTGTCAGAGTTGATATATGCCGATGACCTGGTTATTGTGGCAAAATCAGAAAAAGACTTGCAAGTAAATGTGAATGTTTGGAATGAAGCCTTTAAGAAATTTGGGATGAGAATAAATATTGAAAAAACAGAAGCTTTAGTAATATCGAAAACACAAGAAAATATAAATGTTAAGTTGAATAATGAGACCATTACACAAGTTGAGGACTTCAAGTATCTAGGATCAACAATGAATGGGCAAGGAAATATAGAACCAGAAATAAAAAGCAGGGTAATGAGTGCAACAAAATTATACTATGCACTAAATAAAAGTTTTATTAGGAAGAAAGAAGTAAGCCTGAAAACAAAAATGAAAGTATTTCAAACCGTATACGAGCCGGTGCTACTCTACGGTAGTGAAACGTGGACAGTGAACGACAACATCCGTAGTAAAATCCAAGCATGCGAAATGCGATATTTACGTGCGGTATCCGGGGTGACCAGACGTGATCGTATAAGAAATGAAGACATACGTGAAAGGTGCGGTGTTGGAAGGACCTTAGACAGACTTGAAACGAAACAGTTATCGTGGTTCGGACATATGGCGAGAATGAGTGAAGGTAGGACTGTAAAGAGGGTATGGAAAGCGGCATCTGACAACAAACGAAGAAGAGGCAGGCCAGCAAGAACGTGGAATGCAGGTATTGGAAAGGCTTGCGGAAAAAGAAATATTGGGTGGAGAGAAGCAGAAAGACTAGCTACCGACCAAAAGGCATGGAGACGTCTCATTTCTCCACTTACCTCGACACCGTAAGGTACAAGAGGACGGCTTAAGTAAGTTTATTTACAGCTTAAGACTAAGAATGTTGTTTTGTCGTAGCAGTGTTGCTAATTTTTATTTTGTAGCATTAAGTGTCGTAGTAGAGTTACTAATTTCTTTGTTGCGTTACGTATCGTTAATTGTTCCTTTGTAAATTTAAAACGGTTAAAATTTAATGGCGTCCAATATTTTCGTTTGTGAGTCAAACCATCAGTTAATGTTATCTATTTATCTTTTGTCTTTCGTCGTTTCATTAGCTCTATTCGCATGTCATTATTTATTCATTTAACATCTTTCATAGTAACAGAAGCCCAACCCAAAGAACCGCGCCAAGGTTGCCAGGTCTGGTGAAAATTCACCAGATTTGGTGATATGGTGAAAACTTTTTTAAAAAGCTTAATATTTGGTGATTTTTTGACCTCACCTACATATTATAAATTTATTTTAAAATTTTGAAAAGTACGATTATATTATTTATGTTTGTTATTCGTTATTAAGAATTGCCTAATATTCATATCATACAAAAAGTATTTGTAATATAAAATGATCCGCCCGCCTCTGTGATGTTCAACCGGGGATTTCCCGAAGTTTATGCTATTCTTGCATTTGTTCATGTACTTCTAATTTATGTCTTGGTTTCAGTTAAATCAACATAATATCAATTTTCAATTTATCAGTTTTATCTTTCATGTGTCGGCTATAGAGTTTTTAAGTGCTTACTGTTTTTCATATTTGTAGTTTTGTCAAGTTTTGTGTTAGTTTGATCATCTAAACTAAAATCTCAATGTAGTCCAGAGAAATAAGATTTTTCTCGTGACACATCCCCCTCCAGGCCGAAACCAAATTTTTTGAGTAGTATGGACATCTATATTATTAACCTATATGTTTCCTGCAGCCGATTTTGATGATATACATAGTTATAAACAAATGGAGATCAAAAAACGCTAAATTTTCGCTTTTTTCGTCTATTACCAAAAAGTTAAGCACTTTAAACAAATTTGAGTGTAAGAAACTCATAAATCGTATAAAAAACTTCAATATGGCGTTCGCTGAATATGTCCATCCTTATTGGTTGCTTAGAAAATTGCAAAATAAATCATAAATTTTGAGTTTTTAAAAATATTCATAACTTATGTAAAAATTAACTTAGAACCTTCTTATTACACGGAATGCTGATACTTCTTGTACTTAAATTATATTTTAAATTTCAAAGCAATTGGTCAAATAGTTTAAAAGTTATTTAATTTGTTTATACCAAATTCATTTTTTTGCAACACTACAAGTCAGAAAATTATGAGGCTACAATCATACTTCGGACAGTTTATGAAAGAAGAACATTTATACTATTACCATTATTAAAAATAAATGACAAAAAATAATTTTAAACAGTCTAAAATTATTTATTAAAAACATGTCGATTTTTTACTTACTTATAAACAATTAGAATAACTTTTTAACCGTTACCTGTAAAAAAATTATTTTTTCATATTTAGAAAGACTGAATTTTTATACACGTTTAGAAAGAAAAACAACTGTCCTAGGACAATTAGGGACAAAGTTAGCCCCCCCCCCCATTTATTTAATTCACATGTTTTTGCAAAATAATTTTGCAATATTTATAATTATTTTTTGTAATTTTTTTTTAATTAAATTAATACTGTAAATTTCCTTCTTCCATAAACTATCCAAAGTATTACTGTAGCTTCATTATTTTCTGACTTACAGTGTTGCAAAAAAAATAAATTTGGGATAAACAAATTAAATAACTTTTAAACTATTTGACCAATTTCTTCGAAATTTAGGGTATGAATTAAGCACCATAAGTCTCAGAATTCCGTGTAATAAGAAGGTTCTAAGTTAATTGCTACCTAAGTTATAAATATTTATAAAAACTCAAAATTTATGATTTATTTTGCAATTTTCTAAGCAACCAATAAGGATAGACATATTAATCAAACGCCATATTGAAGTTTTTTTATACCGTTTATGAGTTCCTTACTCTCAAATTTGTTTAAAATGCCTATTTTCTTAGTAATAGACGAAAAAAGCGAAAATTTACCGTTTTTTGATCTTCATTTGTTTATAACTATGTATATCATCAAAATCGGCTGCAGGAAATATATAGGTTATTATTATAGATGTCCATATTACTCAAAAAATTTGGTTTCGGCCTGGAGGGGGTTGTGTCACCAACAGGCTATTTTTTTTCCTTATTTCTCTGAACTAAAGGTAGGTATAAGTATTACGTTAATTACTATAACTATTTTTTCTACTAGGTGTTTTCAACAAAAATATTTGTTGAAACAAAGATGGTCTGTCAGGCTAAGTTTACGACATAAAAGTTTTAAATAGTAAATAATCTACATTGTCGGGATTTTTAGTAACTTTCATAAAAATGAACACCTACATTTTACATTATATTTTACAAAAAAAATCGTTGTTTTTTTTCAAAAAAAAAATTTTGTTTCAAAGAACTTCTTAATTTTTCTTATGTAAGCAACAACTTACATTGTAATAATTTTTATTCTAATTGTTTTATTAGGTTTGTTCCAACCCACGATACACGTTCTAACCTTTCACATTACCGTTCTCGAATGGTTACGCGCATGCGCAATAACGTATAATTATGCGCAGTATCATATTTTTCGTTACTGCGCATACTCGTAACAATCTGGTGATTTTTAGCAAAATCTGGCAACTTTTGAAGCGATTGTCTGGTGATTTTTAGTTTTTTGACCTGGCAACCTTGAACCGCGCCCACATCTCTTCCGACTGAGCAACGTGGCCTTTGTTTCGTCAATGTAAGCGATTGGACCTTTCCATCTTCGGTCATTCCTTATTCCAGCTAAGGATAATATCGTCCTGATCCTTCTGGTTCAGCCCTCATGACCCCTTGTCCATCCGATCGTTATACAGTAAAGGAACACGTTTTCAAATTTTCGCTCAAATCAGTCGACCATACAACAGTGCCATAGATTCTTCTTCTTCTAATGGAGCTACAACCCTTTGTGAGTCTTGGCCTGCATAACAATGTTCTGCTCTTTCGGATACTTTCCTTCGCCACTGCCTGATGTTCATGGTTTTACGATCCCCTCTACATCGACTATCCATCTTTTACGGGGCCTTCCTCTTCTTATATTTCCTTGGGGCTTCCATCTCTGGATTACTTTCACAGCTCGATTATCGTGACATTCTTTCTAAGAGACCAAGCCAGTTGAGTGTACAGTAAGGGAAAAACCCTTGCTGTATAATATAATATGTATCTAAAAAATGTATATAATTTATACCCCAGACTGTGGGTGAAAAAACGTGATATAATTCAGGAATTTTTGAAACCTATCAGGTGTTTTAAAGGACGATGCCAGGAATAACTTCTACTAAAATGTGACCAAAAATATTGTGAGCTTTTTTTTATTGCGATTTTCATTAATTTGTTAAATTTGCAATTTTTAAAGATTTTTAATTTTGCAGCTTAGGATATTGATTCTAGAGAAATACTTTTTAATAGAAAGTTGTAGTAAATTTAAAAACCTACAATTTGGGCTATGGTAAGTTTAATTTCGTTTATTGGTTATTGCAAAACAGCCTGCGAAAGGTCCAAAATGGCCGTTTTTTACAATTGCGGTATTTATTGTACAAATAATTTTTTTTTATTTTTTTCAAGCTTTAAAATGAAGATCTTTCAATTCCAAACATAAAAAAAATGTAAAGCCGGATTAACGAATTTGTTGCTTAGATATTATAAATTGTTTATCCCAAGAGGTCAAATGTCGAAGGCTATAACTTTTTGAAAAAAAAATCGTAGAGAGTTGGTGAAACATTAAATCTCCTTCTAAAGAGTTATATTTTCATATTCTGATGTAAATAAATGCGTAAAACATTCTTAAAACTCTAATTTTTGGATTTGAAAATCAGAGGGCCAATTTCGTTATAAATATTTAGAGCTGAAGCGGCCCTGTACATCCTACGAGTTTTTAACTTACAGATTATTGTTGCTGAAGAACAAACGAAGATTTATAAAAAAATTCTACGACCAACTGAAGCCGAGCTAAATGTTGGGTTTGAAAATAATGGGGCAAATTTCGTTATAAACATTTAGAGCTGAAGCGGCCCTGTACATCCTGAGTTTCTAACTTACAGATTATTGTTGCTGAAGACGAAACGAAAATTTATAAAAAAAAAATTTCTACAACCAACTGAAGCCGAGATAATTGTTTATTTTTTCTTAAATCGTAGTGCTTTTATTTATAACAATTAAGAAATTATTTTACAGTCATTGACTAAAGAAAGACATATTATCTTAAAATAAAAATTATTATAAAATATAGTTACATTTAATTATTAAAAATTATTTTTAAAATCGGTGCTTTTGCGAGCGGCCGAATTTTGCAAATCGCCCGGCTCGCTTCAAATCCGCGCGCTCGGAAAATTTTTACGTAACTTGTATTAAATTTTGACCGAAAACAATTCAATAATATTATCATTATAATATACAGTCTATTTACCACTGTATTTGTTTTTCTTGATAAACTTTTATATGTGAAATCTCATTTCTGAAGAAATAATATTACAAAAATGATACATATATATGAAATATATAACTATATTTTTAATTTTTTCATTGTTATATAAATATAATAATAATAATGTTACTTCTTATTATACAATATAAAACTTTTTCCTCTTGTAGTGACTATCCGTTTTGGATGTTGGCGACCATCATGGCAATTTGGCAAACCCCATTTGGAAACTGAGAACCAGGAAGGCGAAGGATTACCTTGCAACTACAAATCTTTTTAGAGCAGCAGTACCGATTTAGTGTGCAAGTACAGATTACCATGATGGTCGCCAACATCCAAAACGGATAGTCACTACAAGAAGAAAAAGTTTTATATTGTATAATAAGAAGTAACATTATTATTATTATATTTATATAACAATGAAAAAATTAAAAATATAGTTACATATTTCATGTAATATTATTTCTTCAGAAATGAGATTTCACATATAAAAGTTTATCAAGAAAAACAAATACAGTGGTAAATAGACTGTATATTATAATGGTAATATTATTAAATTGTTTTCGGTCAAAATTTAATACAAGTTACGTAAAAATTTTCCGAGCTCGCGGATTTGAAGCTAGCCGGGTGATTTGCAAAATTCGGCCGCTCGCAAAAGCACCGATTTTAAAAATAATTTTTAATAATTAAATGTAACTATATTTTATAATAATTTTTATTTTAAGATAATATAAGTCTTTCTTTAGTCAATGACTGCAAAATAATTTCTTAATTGTTATAAATAAAGGCACTACGATTTAAGAAAAAAGAAACAATTATCTCGGCTTCAGTTGGTTGTAGAAAATTTTTATTTTTTTTTACATCTTCGTTTCGTCTTCAGCAACAATAATCTCTAAGTTAGAAACTCATAGGATGTACAGGGCCGCTTCAGCTCTAAATGTTTATAACGAAATTGCCCCCTTATTTTCAAACCCAACATTTAGCTCGGCTTCAGTTGGTCGTAGAAATTTTTTTATAAAGCTTAGTTTCGCCTTCAGCAACAATAATCTGTAAGTTAAAAACTCATAGGATGTACAGGGCCGCTTCAGCTCTAAATGTTAATAACGAAATTTGCCCCCTTATTTTCAAACCCAAAAATTAGAGGTTTAAAAATGTTTTACGCATTTATTTACATCATAATATGAAAATATAACTCTTTAGAAGGAGATTGGATGTTTCACCAACTCTACGATTTTTTTTTCAAAAAGTTATAGCCTTCGACATTTGACCTCTTAGGATAAACAATTTATAATATCTAAGCAACAAATTCGTTAATCCGGCCTTACAATTTTTTTTATGTTTAAAATTAAAAGATCTTCATTTTAAAGCTTTAAAAAATAAAAAAAATTATTTGTACAATAAATAACGCAATTGTAAAAAACGGCCATTTTGGACTTTTCGCAGGCTGTTTTGCAATAACCAATAAACGAAATTAAACCTACCATAGCTCAAATTGTAGGTTTTTTAATTTACTACAACTTTCTATTAAAAAGTTTTTCTCTAGAATCAATATCCTAAGCTGCAAAATTAAAAATCTTTAAAAATTGCAAATGTAACAAATGAAAATCGCAATAAAAAAAAAGCTCACAATATTTTTGGTTACATTTTAGTGTAAGTTATTCCTGGCATCGTCCTTTACAACACCTGATAGGTTTCAAAAATTCCTGAATTATATCCTGAAATCGACCTATTTTTCACCCACAGCCTGGAGTATTAAGCATAATTAGGTCGGAATGGGACGTTTCATCGCCGCCGTTTCGATGCCGCCGGTTCATCGCCGGCCGTTTCATCGCCAGTTAGTCAGTTGATCTTGTATTATGGGAGATGACATGCACGACACGACGTTAAATTCAGTTCAAAACTTATGACGAATAAATAGATAAAAAATATTATTATATTAATTTACTGTTCTATTTCTACTTCCCCTAAATTTGATACTAAACAGTATTAAATTTGTAGTGTTAAATTATATTTTATATTATAAAAGTTTAAAAGTCTATTAAAAGATTAAGTATGGCAACGGGAATGGTCATATCTCGCATTTCCTATAATTCCTATCTAATAATAAATGTAACTGTCGAAAAATGGTCGAAAATTCGGAAATATATCAATTAGCGATTAACTGACTGGCGATGAACCGGCGGCATCGAAACGGCCGACGATGAAACGTCCTAGACCCTAATTAGGTCGTTACAGAAGATGTTGTTTCTACAATCACAAACAAAGCGAAGGTTGATTGACGGAACTCGTTTGGGTAGAATAGAATAGAAAAAAGCTTTATTCTCAGGATTCACAAGTTACATACAAATATAAATTGTCAATAGAGAGAATGGTGTCAATTACAATTTAGAATGGTTGCTGTAACAACCTACACTTAACATAAAAGTAATATTAAAATATAATAATAACCTCGCGTACCGCTTGGATACTCACGTACCGTTTACTTTCAAAGTCCAAATTATAGGAAGATATAAAAAGCCCGCAGAGGGATAAAATAGAGGCATTAATGTTCATATTAAGATTAAGATCGTTACTATGCTAGTTAGCAGTCGTGCGAGACGGGTGTCTGAAAGACTACCCCTCGAAACAACATCTTCGTAACCTTACGTGTATGGATGTTGTAAACTTTAAATAAAGTTATAAGCAGTGGCGGCTCGTGGCTTTAGGGACAGGGTCGGCAAGGTTTTTGTCTCCTCAGATAGGTATACCATCTAATTGAAAGGCTTCAATCATCATAGAAGATTTTTGATTTTTGGTTTTTGTTTTTTTATTTATTTTTTTTTTGTTTTTTTTGTTTTTTTTTTTCACATTAGATTTAGATTTAGATCCTAAACATGTTTATAAATTAACTTTAGTCTATGTTGTTTGGACGTAGCAAAATGGGTTATAATATAACATCATCGTAAAATTTATTAATGTGTTGGAGATATTTTAATAGTTTTTTTCTATTGACATTTGAGAAAAGCTTGACATACTGTTTTGTTTCATGGTGTTTCGACAATACGTATGGTTTTGACACTTTTGAGACAAGAGAAATCCCGTTCATTTAAGAGGAAACAGTAGCGATCAACAGGTAGCAACAAACGCGTTCCAAGATTGCGGCTGTAATTTTGAATATTTTGTGGAGATATTTGGCACACTTATTCGTAATATAATAAAGATTTGACGATACAGAGCCCAATTTCAGAAATATTTTAGTATGTGGAAATTACTCTATAACTAAATAAAATATTGCAAAAAGGAGCCTGTACCGCCATTAAGAAAGACAAAAAATACACTTTCTTCAAATAAACTTTTTTATCCCGTGCCTAGACTTTGTGTCACATTGAAACTACCAAAAATCGATTTTTTTTAACAAGAAATCGAACGTCATTGACTTTCTCAACATTTCGCCCTTATCTGTATAAAAATTATTGTTTTTGATAGTATAAACGTCACTGTCAGTGTCAAATCACCGACGCACTGTTGCCTCACTTTTGAAAGTTCGTAGAACTTTCGGAATCTTGGACCGCATTTTTGTTGCTACCTGTTGATCACTACTGTATCACCTTAAGGCAAAAGTTGGTAGCAATGAGAGAATTCATGATAATAATTTATTAATTTCGGGAACAGTTTGTTGCAATGAATTGCATTATATAAAATTATACATATTTTGTAACTTATCCCATCTTCCGAAAATATTTGGATCAGCATATAAAACTTTTAATTAATTCCTTTAGTTGTCTATTTGATTAAAGAATGATGCATAGTTTTAATACACTTGTCTAATAGATACTTTGAAAATCCTTGGGCGTAACTTTTAAATTTTTGCAAAGCTTCAAAAATTTGCAAATCTTCAAAATTTGAAAAAAAGGAGTATCTATTTGCACAAATAATAATAGTATCAAAAATTTCAAAATATACTTGTTTTTCGAGATCTGTGTCATACTTTTGTATTTTTTGGGGGTGTTCGGAAATATCAAGCGAATCCAAAACGTCACTGCGTATATTATATTGAAAATCACTATCTCTGAGATTTTTTACCAGCTTTGTTATTCTATTTTTGGAATAAATAATGTCAGTTGACTGATTTTCAACACCATTGAATATCACATCAGTTTGGGTAAACACTTTCTTAAAAATATGTAAAAAAAATATTAAAATAATAATCATTTAGTAAAGTTTTCAAACCGATTGTTTCACGAATCGAGATAATATCATCACTTGCAAAATTTTCGCCTTTTTTAATAAAATAAAATTAAAAACTTCCAAAAGCTGTTTACGAAAATCTGCTACAGTGAAAACTAACCGAGATTTAAAATTCCAAAAGCTACTTTATTTCATAATTAATTTCATCCCGAGCGCACTTTAGATTTACGTGGCTTGCCTGCTGCTGTGTCTACCTATCACCGATGATCGGCAGATTGTTTATGTGCCGGACCCTGCCATTCAAATACGGGTGAAATTATGGTGAAATGTATAATTGGTTGTCTAATATTCCACAGCGCAGCGCTTCAAATCGTAGATCTAGGGACGGCATGCCGTCAAGCGAAGCTGATCTTATAAAAAAGAATTCATACAATCGCAATCGGATGCACGGCTGGGATTATTAATTTGAAAAGTTTCTTAAGCGTAGGGATCACGTAACGTATCGGATTGATCGAATTCTTTTAAAAACAATGAATTAAATGTAGTCTGTATTATCTCACAGATTTTTTTTATTTTACAGAAACAAATATCATCAACTCTGGATTAAATTAAATATTTAGAAAATCTACAATGTGTCCATAATGTGTGGGTCGGCACTGCCGACCCTGACCGGCCGCCACTGGTTATAAGTTAGAGTCAGTGTTTTCCTAAGTTCCGATAGTTGGCTCCCCTTCCGTCCCATTGAGGATCCAACTCGACATGGCAACCCTGCAACTCGACATGGCGACCCAAGCCCTTTGAACCTGGACAGCTGAGATGACGTAATCGACTATTTTTTTAAATGAGAATAGGGGTCGTGTGCTAGCTGATTTGAAAGGTTATTCAATTCCCTATTCAGTAATATAAACATTAACATGATTATTTATACAGGGTGTCCAAAATTTTTTTTTAAATTAAATTAATTGTTTAATTATTAATTCAAAAAAATTTTTTGGACACCTTGTAGAAATAATGATCATAATGTTTATATTACTGAATAGGGAATTGAATAACCTTTCAAATGAGCAAGACGACCCCTATTCTCATTTTAAAAAATAGTCGATTACGTCATCACGCCCAAATGGATGACGTCACTAGTACACGATATATGTCAAAAAATCATAATTAAAAAATCGAATAACTTTTGTATTTTACATTTTTTTCTAATTCTGTAAATAAAGCAGTTTACAAGGGGGTCAAAATATAGTGAATAACCCTGTTCATTCTTTGGGGCCGACCGACCGGCTCTGCCCCGTCATACAGCTGACCGACTATAATAACTTTTATTTATATTCAATTTAGAATGTGTGTACTGATTTTCAGCCTTAGTAAATGGATTGAATTACCTCCGCAGGTAAGCAACTGTGACAAGCTGTCAGTACCACCTGTTCTACGTTTCGCTTGACCGACCGCAGTATGCTTCTCTACACAATCACAGTAATCAATTGTGAAAAATCTAGCTTTAGTAAATTCAGAGACTTTTCGGCGCTGCCTCTCCGTCGATTTCAATGGACAATGAATTATTTATAGTCCAGAAAGCCACTGCGCATCCGCTAGCAAAAATATTCTAATTCGGATTTTTTGCACAATCTCACTCAAAAAGGACCCCTTTTAACAAATTTGCATGTTGCCAGGACCAAAAGTTGGTCAAAAATTTTTTAAACGTTTTTTTTTGTTTTTTTCCTAAAATTATTTTTCTTGCATGGAACAAAATTTTTTTAGGTTTTTTGAATCATTCCAAACAGAAAAGGTCTTTAGTGACTTTTCTCTGAAGTTGATAGTTTTTGACATATAAGCGATTAAAAATTGAAAAATTGCGAAATCGGCCATTTTTAACCCTCAAAAACTATGTGAAAAACTGAAAATTTGAATGTTGCCAAGGTAAGTAGATATTCTTTAAACATCGATTGATGAAATCCCGAAGAGTTTTTTGCAACACAATATTCAAAACTCCTTTGTTTTTTAATTGCTAATCAAGCGTGCGCGACACTATTTTCCACCGTTGCATGTATATGCAGTATGGTGCAAATGAAAGGAATAAATTCGTTATTTCGTAAATCGGCGACTATAAGGAAAATTTGCCAAATTATTTAATTTAATAAAAAAATTTTGGACACCCTGCATAAATAATTATGTACATGTTTATATTACTGAATAGAGAATTGAAGAACCTTTCAAATGAGCCAGCACACGACCCGTATTCTCATTTAAAAAAATCATCGATTACGTCATCACGCCCAGATGGATTACGTCACTAGTATACTATATATGCCACAATATCATAACTTAAAAATAAAAACCGAGCTGTTTTGGGATTTTTCCTTAAAGTCACCGGTTTACGAAATAACGAATTTATTCCTTTCATTTGCACCATACTGTATACACATGCAACGGTGGAAAATAGTGTCGCGCACGCTTGATTGGCAATTTAAAAACAAAGGGATTTTTGACATTGTATTGCAAAAAACTCTTCGGGATTTCATCAATCAATGTTTAAAGAATATCTACCTACCTTGGCAACATTCAAATTTTCAGTTTTTCACATAGTTTTTGAGGGTTAAAAATGGCCGATTTCGCAATTTTTCAATTTTTAATCGCTTATATGTCAAAAACTATCAACTTTAGAGAAAAGTCACTAAAGACCTTTTCTGTTTGGAATGATACAAAAAATCTAAAAAAATTTTGTTCCATGCAAAAAAAATAATTTTAGGAAAAAAACAAAAAAAAAACGTTTAAAAAATTTTTGACCAACTTTTGGTCCTGGCAACATGCAAATTTGTTAAAAGGGGTCCTTTTTGAGTAAGATTGTGCAAAAAATCCGAATTAGAATATTTTTCCTAGCGGATGCGCAGTGGCTTTCTGGACTATTAAGTTTCTCTGGACTATTGGTTTCTCCGCTATTCGCGCACGATCGTTTCTCGTATCACCTCCAAGATCTTGCACACGACGAATATATATGGACCGTTCACTCTTGTTAGAGTATAGGTCGCTCTTTTAATCCATTTCACGTGGTGGATTAGTCCGCTTTTCCTTTAGGTTGTCGTTCATAGGTTGTGATGTTTTTTTGCCTTCTCTACTATCTTCTTCCACTCTCTCCGGTCCTGAATCTTTTCTCTCCAGTTTGTAATTTCCATCTTTGATATATCGTCTAGCACAGCGGTTCTCAACCTTTTTTACTCAGCGACGCACTAACGTACTCATAACAGATTCGCGACACCCTTATATGTACAAATTTTTGCTAGTGGTAGGTAAGTACAGATGAATATATTAAGCATATTATTTTTTATTTCGTAAGAACATAACAAGAACAATATGCATGATTGGTATATTATAACAAGTAAAAAATATAAATAAAAATATCGTATCTGTAAATCTCGCGACACACCTGATAGGTTCTTCCGGCACACCAGTGTGTCGCGATACGGTGGTTGAGAACAGCTGGTCTAGCAGTTGATCTTCCCATCTTATTTTTGGTCTTCCTCTTGGTCTATTTTTTACTGGTTTCCAGTTCATTATCTTCCTGATCAGTTCTTCTACCCCTCTTCTTTGTGTGTGCCCAAACCATCTGAGCCTTTGTACTTAAATGAATTTTACTATATCTTCTCCTTCATTTATATTTATTATTTCATGGTTCATCAGCTTTCTATATTCCCCTGTTTCTGTCTTTACTGGGCCATGTATTCTTCTCATAATTTTTCTCTCAATTATTCTTAACTTTTCTTTGTCTTTTTTCGTAAGGCACATTACTTCTGCTCCATAGGCTATAACTGGTCTAATTGCTGCTATATATATTTTTGATTTTGTGTTTTTGCTCAGGTTTTTGTCCTTGAGTAGTCGGTGATATTTCCAATATACTCTATTACCTGCTTTAATTCTTTCGTTTATTTCTATACTCCTTTCGTTTTTGCCGTCCACCATCACCCCCAGGTATTTGAAGCAATCTACTCTCTGGAATGTATTTTCACCTAGCTTTATTTCTGTTATTCTGTTTACATTGTCTCGTGTGCTTATAAGATATTTTATTTTATTCTGATTATTAATCCTCTCGTCTTTGCTTCTCTTACCAGCGTTAAAAGTGACTCTTCTAGTCTTTTTTTTATCTCGTACTACCAGTCCCAGGTCATCCGCATATCCTATGATCTGTGTTGAGCTTTGAATAATTGTCTTTTTCAGCCCTGTGTCCCTAATTACTCCTTCTAGAGCTATATTAAATAGTGTCGTTGACAGACTGTTTCCTTGTCTTACCCCAAGTTCTATTTTGATGTCGTTTGTATCGCCCTCATTTGTTTAAACTTTTGCTGTTGAGTCTTTCTAGTTAGTCTTATTAATTTTGCCGGTATCTCCATTTTTTTTCATTTCCTTTAATAATTGTTGTCTGTATATGCTGTCGAAGGCCTGTTGGAAGTCGATAAATAGTATGTGTAATTCTATGTCATGTTCATAGCTTTTTTCAATTGTTTGTGTCAGTACGTGTATTGCATCTATTGTTGATCTTCCTTTTCTAAAGCCCTGTTGGTATGGTCCTATAATTTTTTCCGTGTATTGATATAGTCGGTTTCTTATAATTGTGGTCAATATCTTATACGTTGTATTTAGTAGCATAATTGCTCTGTAGTTGCAGCACTTAGTTGGATCTCCTTTCTTAAAGATTGGTGCGATGTGTCCGTTTTTCCATTCTATGGGCATGCTTTCGTCCTTCCAAATTGTAACCATTAACTTGTGCATTCGCTTCGTGAGCTCTTCTCCTCCGTTGATGATCAGTTCGTTGTTGATTTCATCTGGCCCTGGCGTTTTGTTTACTTTTAGTTGTTTTAATACATCCATGAATTCCTGATAAGTAAGTGCGCGTTCCTCTTCATCTCTGTTATCTCTTATATCCTCATCCTCTGAATATGCCTTGTTGTTGTTTTTGTATAGGTCCGTGAAATGTTTTCCCAATCTTTTTTGTTTATTTTTGTGACAGATTTTTTGGTACTGTATTGTTGTTTTATGTATTCGAACAATTTCTTGTTGTCTTTATTATTCGTTTCTAATTCTTGCATTTGTTCAGAGATCCATGTGTTCTTCTTTCTTCTATAGAGTTTCAATGCTTCTTGTTTTTCTTTTCTATATTGGTCCAATTGTTCCTGCTCGGCACTTTGTAGCCAGTTGTTTCTAGCGAGGTGCTTCAGTTGACTTTTTTGGTGACATTCCTCATCAAACCATTCTTTCGATTCTTTGTTTTTTTTTGGAATCCTATTATTTGTTCTGCTGTCTCTATTATGCTGTTCTTTATGTTTTCCCATTCTCCTTCTATTTCTATGTTCTCGTACCGACCCAATTTCTGTTCCAGTTGTTCTGTATATTGTTGCTTTGTTTATTGCGTTTTCAGTTTGGCTATATTCCATTTCCTCCTTTTTCCTTCCTTATGATTATTTGCTTTGATTATTTTCATCTTAAGTTTTGCTATCAACAATATGTGGTCAGTGTCCGCATTTGCCCCTCTATATGACCTTACGTCTTGTATGTACTATTTGTGTCTACTTTTTTTAAATTAGAATATGATCTATTTGGTTTCCATCCATTCTTCCTGGTATCATCCATGTTATTTTGTGTTCTTTTTTATGTTTATGCCTAGTACTAACTATATATGTGTTTGTTGCTGCTGCTAGGTTGCAGATTTTTCCTCCATTATCATTCGTAATTTCATGAATGGTTTCTTTGCCCGTTACATTACGATTACAGTCCTCCTTTCCGATATTTGCGTTGAAATCACCCAATATTATTATTATGTCATTCCTCGGAATATTTTCACAGGTTTCTTCCAGGATGTCGTAGAATTCTGCTTTATCTTCTTGGCTTGCTTTTTCGGTGGGTGCATAGCAATTGACTATCGAGATGTTGGCTTGTTTATTTTCTATTCTTATGTAAGATATCCTTCCATTAACTGCTTTGAATTGTATCACTTTTCCCCTTATTTTTTTGTTCACCATAAATGCCGTACCGTTCGTTCCCTGTTTGTTTTCTCCCGAATAATACATGCTAAAGTTTTTCTTCTCGATTTTTCCTTCTTTCTTCCATCGTATTTCCTGTAGGGCTAGGATTTCTAGTTGGTATTTTTTCATTTCAAGAGCTATACAATACGGTGAATACTTAACTATATACAAATATGTGGTAGATTTGACAAATATTCAAAATATCGCGACAAAAACTGGCTTTTTGAAAACGTACTAAGAGGCAAAAAAGTTTTAAAAATATTGTGTTTAACTAATGGTACCACAATAATTTAATTGGAACGTACACAAAAGTTTGGGGGGTTTAAAGGAACAAAACCCACATACAATTTTTATAAGATGCACAAATTTCAATATTATTTTTTTTAAGATTTTCCTGAAATAAGAATGTCACATGTTCATTTTCAATAAAAAATCTCTAATAGTTTTCGATAATTGGAAAAAATCGATTTCCATTTTGTAACTTCAAAGGGGGGCTGTAACTTTTTTATGTGCATAGGTAAGTTAGGTTCAATCCAACTATTTTTGGTCCCATAATATGTGATTTAATTTATGACCTATATTTTTGTTACACCCTGTATAGTTATATGTCGGATTCATGCGCTTTTTCTTGTATCGTTCTTAGTATGAATATATTATCTGTAGTGGCTCTATTTGATCTGAATCCAGTTTGATAACAATAGATTGTAGATTATACCAGAAATAATTTATGATTTTATGAAATAATACAAGAATTAAGAGCTTAATTTTTATTAATACTTAACAGTCAGATACCCACTAATGAAGTTAATTTAACTCTACAAATTATCATTATAAAATATGTACTTATATGTATTGGCTATTGTCTTAAAATCCTTTGCTCTTCACCCAATAGGGAATTATGAGATAATGAAAACGTAAGGCTATCATTATTATTACATACATAATTTGTACAGATGTACATGATGAAAACTGCTACTGACAAAATATACATAATTATATCATATCTCTCTATTGCGTTTGTATTCTTAAATATCAGGTTTGGGAGCATCCATAAACTATGTCGTAAAAATTTGAACTTTTTAATACCCTCCCTCCCCTCCGTCGTAATTCGTCGTTTAGAGATGACCCCCCATGTCGACGTCGTCGTTGCAACTCACGACGCCCCTTTCATTGATTTAAAAAAAAATCAATATTATTTCTGTTTTTTTTAATCAAATATGAGGGGGTAGGCGTAAAATCTGGTCCAATGCTATTTAAATGCATTATTTTTTTCGAATCCTGAGAAAACTAATAAATATATTTGAAAAATTTAAACGCAGAATAAAATATTACATTATTACCGAGGGTTGAAAGTCCCTTAGAATAAACAAAAGGTTTCTTTTGAATGAAATATTTGAAATGAAAAATCAGACAAAATTTTCTCTTTTTTTTTCACCCCTGTAACTTATTAAAATAAACATTATATATGTTTTCAGGAACTTTTGGCCCTCGGCAATAATGCAGTCTTTCAATCTGCGTTTAAATTTTTCAAAAATCTTAGTTTTCTTAGTATTCGAAAAAAATGAATGCATTTAAATAGCATTGGACCAAGATTTTGCGGGGTGTGCTTTCTTAACTGCATCATATAAATCTTTATGTATATTTTGTTTTGATTTTGATGCCATTTCTTCTAAAGTATAAATACGACTTACTAACTAAATAGAAAACAATATTTTATTTCTATTCGTTCTTTCAGAACTGTTGTTTCACACAGTACGCAACACATAAATGAACTAACAATTTAATTTTTTTTTGCTTTCAGACGTTGTTCTGTATATAGAAGCGATTATTTAAACCCAAAGAACAATGTCTTACTGTTTGTTGTCCTGTACAAAAGTGCTACCTAATATTATTTTAAGGCCGTGACTGATAAAAACGAAATGAAAAGTATGCGATAAAAGTATCTATAATAGAATCATTCTTTTTAATTTTAACAAAGGTATATTTATTCGTAAACGTTTTGTTTTATTTTCAATTTCATATCAAAAACTATACGTTTTTATATGAATATCTGATACTTTAATGCTGGTAGAAGCTAGTAAAAAATTATTTTTATAGACACAATAGTGACAAATTTAAATATACAAATATATTAAACGACGTCGAATGGGCACTCCTGTCGTACTCCGTCGTAATAAGCAAGCCCTCCCTCCATCTTCTCAACGACGTAGTTTATGGATGACCCCTTTCACCCTTATAAATTATTATCATATAAAAGAAAAAAAAAACGATTCTGTACAGAAAACCATTTTTGTATCTTCTAATTCATTCAGTGATCTCATTAATTCATTAAAATCTAAATATATTTCTTAAAATGTTATGAGGTTCCTTATAAATTATCACATCGATCAAAAACTAGTGAAAACTGGTTTGTTAACTGCAGTGACAAAAGCAAAATGCGCACCAGCGCGCTTCAGCGCAAGCATCAAACCGTAATAGAAGCTATTTTTTACTTATATA
The DNA here is from genome assembly GCF_917563875.1 of Diabrotica virgifera virgifera. Classification (NCBI taxonomy): domain Eukaryota; kingdom Metazoa; phylum Arthropoda; class Insecta; order Coleoptera; family Chrysomelidae; genus Diabrotica; species Diabrotica virgifera. Next base: position 176,759,082 of record NC_065451.1, read on the forward strand.
CTATATACATTATCATTAGGTGGGTCTAGATATAAATATTATGAACTTATCTAATCTATTTTTCTACTGCAGTAGGAATAACAAAATCGGTTCTTCGATGAGTCCATGTCACTACAAAGATCGGTTTTTTCTTCATCTTTCATCTTGAGAAAATCTCTACACAATGGACATCCTAAGTCTTGACGTCACAAAATTGGGAGGAGCTTATCCGCTCCGAGCTTCGCTGGTGTCGCCACCTACCTATAGGATTACTAGTATAACTTTTACCGGAAATTTTCTGGAAAGAAAAAAGTGTTGCCTATACTCTGTGAGTTTGGTTGGTAGGGCTGCTATCGCCATCTAACGGTTGACTAGTGTTCTTATTTCGGCCGGAATTTTAAAGAGGACAGTAGAAAAGCAAATAATAGTTGTTTTAAACTTATTATTTAATTCTTATCGTGTAATATTTACAACGAAAAGAAGTAATTGGATTGTAATCGATAATTAATAGCAGTAAGTACAGAATTTATTATTCTTTATGATTATTTTTAAGATTTTGCTTATCGTTTTGACGTTTATGTTGACAACTAATATTAGAAAAAATTTATTCTGCAAAAAAAGTATAATAATTTAATATAATTATAGTATAATACTTCTTAAATATTAACTTACGAATGACAGTTATTTATTTAGCGTATGGGCTCTATCACAGTTTTTGTATAAAAATAAAGATCACAATACATTAAAAAATAATAATAATTAATTTTTATAAACGAAAATTTTGTTGATAAATATATTGAATCGATTCATTGGTCGCCATTAAAAAAATCGGACCAATTGCCACTGTACGATCTGATGGGGCATTCCTCCACCAAATGCTTAACCGTTTGTCTTTCAGCACCGCAATCGCAATTTGGAGAAGGTATTTTTCCCCATCTAAAAAGTGAGTCAGAGCACCTACCACAGTTGGTTCTAATTCTATTTAGTGTAGCCCAGATCCGTCTTGGTTGATTGAAGCCCTCTGGCTTGCTTGTAATACATGGCATATTTCGGATGTCAGGTGGAGCATTCTTCTCCCAATCAGGGCCGTAACTACCATTGGGGCAACCGGGGCAGTGCCCCGGGGCCCCTGGCGAAGGGGGCCCCCGCAGGTTCCCCTTTTTTGACCGTGCATAGAGTTTAACGAGGAAAATAAAAATATGTATTTTAAAAGCCGATCCCAACGAAATATTTTCAAATGACACAAATTTAAAAAGACCTTACAGGGGCACCCTAGAACTGAACATAAAAATTTAAATTAATACTTAGGAAATTAGTTATTTCGGCGTAATAAAACCTAAAATGCCATTGGAAGAGGCTAAGCTGGGGCCCACGAGGCCTTTCGTAAAGATATAAATTGTTACTGAGGAATAGTTATTTTGGTGAAATAAAAACTAAAATGCAACCGGAATAGCGGCCCTCTGTCCCAGCTACTTTGTCTTAACCAATTTACCCCAGACCACATCTTGGTACGTGAACGGAATCACATGGTACCACATATTGAAAAGAAAGGTAAGTGTAAGATGGAATGAGCACATTGGAATCAGCCCTACTAGTACCACAGCATAATAAATCTAACAGCAGTGACAGTATTCGCCTTCGAGAGTGTCACTGCTGAAGGTACCGGATATCCTTTTCTAATATCCTCGTCATAAAGGATTCTGCTCTCATTAGAGCTATATACAATTACTTCCCGACGGTCTCCTCCTTTTTGACATTTTCCCATCCCCGTCAATTTTTCTTCCACTTTTTCCATATCTAATTTTACCGCATTCTTGAACTTTTCTTCCACTTTTTCAATTTTCTGTATCTCCTCAGCAATCTGATTTACCTCTTCCTGCATTTTCTCTAAATAAACCTTCATATCTTCATATTTTTCCATTCGGTTTTGAAGTTTCAAGAAATTTGCTTTTTATTGTTTCACTATATTTTCTAATTTTGTTTTACTATCTGTTCATTTTGTGGTTTTTCTTTTAAATTTTTTAAAGCGAATAAAAAATAAGGTGATTTCAAAATTTTTTTGTGTTGGTCAACTAAAATAGCAATATGTAGGTTCAAGAAACTTCAGTCATAGAATCCATTAAAATGCGTTTTCAAGGGGTTAAATATCAATCATTTTTCCGGACCTCGCCTTCCACTGGGGGGTAAACCCCCAGACTCCCCGGCAGGGGGCCCCCAGATCGCCTTTGCTCCGGGGCCCCTAACATCGTAGTTACGGCCCTGCTCCCAATCTTCTTGCCAACGGTCGGTTATTTCGAAATTCCTTTCAATTAGTATCCTTGCAGAATCCAGAGGGTTTTTTCTTGAACGAAGCCTACTTTTGAATGACAGTTAACGGCATCCTACGTTTGCTGTGATTTTTCGTTCGGACCAAATTTTGTTTCAGGATTGGATTGTAAAATTGAAACCGTCAAAATTTGAGAGTGTGCTAACTGATCCTTTAGCTCAAATGTGTCTACCGTTTTAAAATTAAAATTGTGTTTACTTACTTTTTTCTAATTGCATCAATCCATTTTTGTCATTGAATCACCTTATGCTTAGCGACAGGAAAGTTGTAGAATACACAGTTACTATTGTAACCAGTATTTCGACACTCTTTAATACAACAACTTTCGTGAGACATTTAAAAGCTATAATATGCAACTCTTAATGCAGAACGTCAAAAAGCAAATTTCCAGTAAAGGTTTACAAACTTCTCACTACTGGCGCTCGCGAATTTTTAATTATCCCCTCTACCTACGAGCTCACAGCGTATATTTGACTCCAAACAATTTTGTTTATAATGTTTAACACTCATAAGGAATTTTTAATTTATTGTTTACGTGGTTTGTGTGACAAAATAAGACTTTTCTTTTAGATATTTAGTTAAAGAAACGTGTCAATTAAGAGATTTTTATTCGTTTTTGTCCAGGTAATTTAATGCAATGATTAGAACGTAAACAGTTTTGAGGTTATGTTTATTTTCAACCACTAAGGAATAAAAACCACCTGAGCAAAAACGAATAAAAATCTCTTAATTAACACGTTTCTTTAACGAAATACCTAAATGAAGTCTTATTTTGCCACACAAAGCACATAAATGAAAAATTCTTTATGACCATTTAACGTTACAAACAAAATTGTTTGGAGTCAAATATAAGCTTCTCCCAATTTTGTGACGTCAGACTTAGGCTGTCCATTACAACTTTTTTTTCTACTCGTACTTATCTAAAGACAATAGGGATCTTAAAAATTTATCGTCACTTTAATTTTAATAATTGTAATATTGAAAATATAACTGTACCCACAAAATAATTAATTTAATCATATAACTACTTCATTTGTTTGTTACAAAATAAATAAATTTAAATATTTTTTGTGAATGATCGTAAAAAAATCATGTATTCAACTTGCATTTAATTGCCATTATGATGCTCGTATTCTAAACATTACATGTATCCCTCTTACTTGCATCATAATGACCAGCATTAAATGCTCGTTGCATAATAAACCAAATTCTTATTCACTGTTCTTCACATAAATACCTCTCAATATATTTTTGTAGAAAGAATAAAACCTGTGCAATAAAATTTCTTATGTATTATCATACTAAGAATTATTTAAATTCTAATCTAAGCAGTTTCTTTTCACCAGCATAGTCCTAACGATCACTGGTACCGGATGAAACTACCTTCTTATCATACTTCTTCAGTTGAATCTTATTCCTTTTATCCAACAATGAGTCGATTTCGTTCTTGTCAATTGATTTAATGCTGGCATTAAGTACTTGCTGACCTTTACTTCTCAGTACCACCTGTCCCCCTAAAAAATAAGATTCGTTATATACACCAGTTAATACAGAAAAAAATCGTCTATTTCACATAAAAATGTTAAGCAGGGTTTTGAAGGTTTTAAACGATAGATGAGGTATAAATTATGATAATTCCGTGAAGACGTACAGCTAATTTTTCTTCTTCTTTTTTTAAAACAGTTACAAAGAATGAAAAACTAAGTTTTTTGACTATAAAACGTGTCTTATTCATTTTAGAGAAAAATGTTTCAAATAAATATTGTAGACCTTAAAAAGTTCTTCAATTTGGTGGGACACATATTGAAATATATAAACAATTGACCGAGATAATTTTAAAAAACTCTCATTTTTGCACTAATTTTTAAATATTAATAACTGTATTTTTTGCACAACGATATTTAATTTAACTACCTCAAATTATAGGTGAGGGAAGAAGAAGGAGGGGTCGACCGCGGAAAAAGTGGCTGGAAGCAGCCAAAGAGGATCTACAAAGAGCAGGCGTTGTAAACTGGAAGACAGCTGCCCTGGACAGAGTAAAGTGGAGAAAGACAGTTGAAAAATTTCAAGCCATGGGCCCCTGAGGCCTGCAGCGGTATTATATACCTCAAATTATGAAAATTAATGGGTTATTTCAGTGTGCTAAATTTCAACCAGATCGACCAAATAGTTTATAAGTTATTCAATTTGTTTATCCCAGACAGCAATTGTTTAAACAACTGTTCTTGCCCTAACAGTGACTCTAGAGATATTTTACAAATCGCAATCGATTATTTAAGACTTTAATTTTAAGATGTATTGAAAATGTTTTAAGATTTTATCAAAATTGTTGTTAAAAAAACCGTCTGAAAAAGACCCTACATTTTAGGTTATAAACAATTAGAATAACTTTGACAGTTTTTATGTTACACGCTCGTATGTAGACTCATGAAAAGCTGGTGAAAAAATACACATTAAAATAATATAATGGATTTTATATGACTAATAGAAATCAAGTTAGAATTTTTTTTTCAATAAATCATATTTCCATTGTTTATAAACATTAAGAGCTGAAAATTGAATAAGTTGTTTAAGAAGGTCTATATTTTCTGACCCACTTCATAGATTGCATATGCAGTAAAAAAAATAAAAAGTCATGACTCGTTAAAATGATGGTACTCGTGAAACACCGCCAACAAATGTAAAGGTGAGAATAGCTTCGTTTTATTTTTTAGAATGGAATCCCAATTTGAAACATGTTGAAAAAATTTGCAGTTTAATTGCTATTACTTGCTTTAATTTTACAATAATTTCTCGTAAGAATTACTTATATTTTACTAATTAAAGTATATTATTTATATAAATATACAATAATAATAAAATTAGCTCAGGCCCAGAAATTAAATTGGTTGAAAACACGATCTTATCCATAAAACAAAAAATATTTTTAGCAGTTAGTAAAAATAAAAAGCAATTGATTCAACTTTTATGTGCAGAGCTCAACAAATCTGGGTACCGAACTAAAGTAGCAGATGAAGATGCGGACGTATTAATAGGGCAGACAGCTCTTCACGAACATACATATGAAACTAGCAAGACCATTGTAATAATTGGTAATGATACTGATATACTCATAATATTGACGCAACTCTCTGCTCCGGACAATAACATATATGTATTTTGAAAAAAAGGCGAAAAAGGAAAATCTATCTATTATAGTTGTAATAGTTTTAAACATTCTCATCTAAGAAAATACGTTGGGTTCTTATATATTTTTACTGGGTGTGATACAACTTAATCTTTTTTTAATCAAGGAAAATTCAAATTATTAACTGCATCGTCAGAAATTGTATATCTGATAAATATTTTTTACGACGAGAATGCTAACAAGGAGGACATCATGAAAAACGGATGTGATATCATTGTTGCTTTGTATTCTGCTGCAATTGATGTTACATATAAAAAAAACATAATAACATATTGTCATTAAATGAGTTACGTCTTTTACAATTTATAAGAAATACAGGCAAAAAATCTTTTAAATTGGAAAATTTGCCCCCAACAGAAGGTGCAGGTTATCAGCATGTACTTCGCGTTTATCATCAATTACAACACTGGTTAGGTAAAAAATTGGATGCTATCCAATATGGATGGAAAAAAACTGATACGGGTTTTGAACCTATTTACACCTTAGATTGTTTGATTCCTGAAGAGATATTAAAACAAATTACATCTAAATGTTCAACGGGTTGCAAAAGTACAAGATATGGTTGTAAAAAATATGGTATAAACTGTACGGATCTTTGTACAAACTGTGCAGTGGAAGAAGAGGAGAAAAAATGTTGTAATCGCGCTGCAGTGGTTCTTGACGATGTCGAGTCAGACTTTGTAGAGGATTAACTGTAACTTGCCGAGAAGCGATTTAGAAGTTATAGACGTTCACTAGAATAATCAAATTAAAATTCATAAACAACGTTTTACTTTTTTATTTTTATAATTAATTATATGAATTTATTAAAAAATATATATTACTATCAAAACAAATATATGACTTTTATTCTAATTATTGAACTTAAACATAAATCATTAAATAGTGCAAACATATTACATATTTATACTTATTAGATGCCTACCTAAACAAATATTAATAGTTTCATTAAATTAAATAACATTTCATAACAATTCAGAAACAAAATAAAACAAACAGTTTTTTAAAAATTATTAAGGACTTTTAAATACTTTTTAATTATTTCAAATAAAAAAAATAAATAATGTATTGTACTAATTTATAATTATTTTATATTTATATAAAAAATATACTTTACTTAATAATTTAAAGAATTTTTAAGAAATACTTGTAAAATTCAATAACTTTTATAGTAAAATTGAATCAATTGGTTTTCACGGGATTTTCCAATTTTCCAATTGAGCAAGGTGAAATTTGCACAATTTTTAGTATTTTCTTGAGCTACTCCAGTTAAAAAAGAAGGTTGTGCGTGCTATGGAAGGTGATAATATATTGCAGTTTTTTTCCAAAAAAGGAAGGGAAGCTTGAACAGTTCCCACCTTCACTTTCGTTGGTGGTGTTTCACGAGTACCATCAGTTTAACAGGTCATAAGTTTTTATTATTTCACTGCATATGCAATCTATAAACTGGATCGTAAAATATAGATTTCCATATATAAATTTTCAGCTCTTAATGTTTATAAACAATGCAAAATTTGATTTATAAAAAAAAATACTAACGATTCCTATTTGTCATATAAAATTATTTTTTCTTTTTTAATATGTATTTTTTCACCAGCTTTTCAGTGAGCCTACATGCAAGCGTGTGACATAAAAACTGTCAAAGTTATTCAAATTGTTTATAACCTAGAAAGTAGGGTCTTTTTCAAACGAGTTTTTTAATAACAATTTTAATAAAATGTTAATTTTTTCTTAATGCATCTTAAAAGTAGACTCTCGGATAATTTATTGCGATTTGCTAAATATCTCTAGATTCACTGTTAGGGCAAGAACAGTTGTATAAACAACTGCTCTCTGGGATAAACAAATTAAATAACTTATAAACTATTTGGTCAATCTGGTTGAAATTTAGTGCACTTAAATAAACCATTAAATGGCATAATTTAAAGTAGTTAAATTATATATCATTATGTAAAAAGTAAAGTTATTAATATTTAAAAATTAGTGCAAAAATGAGAGTTGCTTGCAATTATCTAGGTCAATTGTTTATGTATATTATTATGAGTACTATCAAATTAAAGAACTTTTTAAGATCTACAACACTTATTTAAAACATTTTTCTCTAAAATTAACAAGAAACGTTTTATAGTAAAAAAACTGAGTTTTTCATTCTTTGTACCTGTTTAAAAAAAAGAAGAAGAAAAATTAGCTGTACGTCTTCACGGAATTATCATCAGTTATCTCTCATCTACCGTTTAGCACCTTCAAAACCCTGCTTAACATTTTTTCATGTTTTTTTCCCTATTAACTGGGGTAATAAGTTGTTTAATCTATAGAAGTAATCGGCTTGAGTTCTTAGATATTGGAATGCATAAGGCCAAAATTTAGAAGTTGTTATTAAATATTGCCAAAACGAATTCTGGGGTGCTGTCTTTTCCACCCTGTTATATGGAGTTGAGGCTTGGACACTAAAACAAAACATCGAAGCATTCGAGATGTGGTGCTAGGGTGATTCGAAAAAACTTTTTTTCTTATTTCCGATCGCTATAGTGAGCAAAGGTTGCCATTGGTATAGACTTAAAAAAAGCACTAATTATTATTTTTTTATTAATTTGTCTTCCGGTCGCGCAATGCCATCGAAGTTAGCAAAAATTGTGAAAAACCTTAATTTTTCAAATTTTTTTTTTAAACGGGCCAGATGGTTTTCTTTGAGTTCCTATACCATGAATTAACTACTAAAAGTATGTAAAATCAATATAAATGCACTTATTATACATTTGTTTCATATGGTCCGGTCGCGCAACGTAATACAAAATGAGTAAAATTAGTAGTTTTTGCAAAATTTCAAAGTTTGACTGTTTAGTACAATTGAATCATACGACTTTTAGAGATGCTATAGTTTAATTCAATTACAATAATATATTTAAAATCCAAGCATCTAAGATACATTTTGATATTCAAGTGGAATTAGGTCGCGCAGCTTCGTCAAAAACAGCAGACTACCGAGAGGCGAGGCGAAAGCGACGAATGCCAGCGAAGCTCGCGCAGCCACAAATAGAGATACATGTGGGAAGACCTCTACAATGGAGTATTTGTCTTCTCCATTACAACGAACTGCCATTCCGCCACCTTTTCCAACGCTTAGATGGAAATACAACAGGCACTATAGGATATCCGGACCGATTGGAAAGGCCCTACCTGATTGTGAAAGACTACCATTTGTTGTTGATTTTAATCGTTGGCATCGCTGAGCGGTGCAATAATTACTTTACTTTTACTTTACTTAATCAGTAGACCCATTAGTACCTTTCGGTGTAGGGCCATTTATAATACAATTCATTAAATTACAATTCAATAAATTACAATATTTTACAATCTTCTGGATTGTCCTAGCTCTTAACGAACTTTCTCCATTCCTTCCTATTGGATGCCATCTGTGTTGCTTCCTGCCAAGTCTTACCCTTACTCTGCAGTATCTGCGAAATGTCACTGTTCCATTCTTTGATGGGCCTTCCTCTTCTATTCTTACCTATTGGTTTGGCTTCCCACACTCTTTTCACTTGTCTATCATTGTCCATCCGGGTTAGATGTCCGAACCATGCCAATTTTTTCTTCTTGATTGAGTCGAGTATCGGCTTGATTTTGAGTCTTTCTCTTATTTCTTCATTTCTGATTCTATCTGTTCTTTTTACTCCTATCGTTCTTCTGAGGTATTTCATCTCTGCTGCCTGTATTCTGCTCTGGTGTCTTTTGTTTAATATCCAATTTTCTGCTCCATATGTCACCGTAGGTCTATATATTGTTTTGTATATTGTCATCTTGGTCTTTGTTGATATTTCTTTGTTATTAAGGAATCCTCTATTTAGTGCTTGGAATAGTTTTCCTGTGTTTTCCATTCTGTTGTTAAGATCGTCCTCTATGTCTCCTTTGTTGTTGATTACTGTTCCTAAGTATTTGTATGAATTTGTCTGTATTAGTTGATGTTGGTCTATCATTATTTCTATTTGATCTTCCGTCCCTTGTTTCCTTGATATTTTCATTATCTGAGTCTTCTCTTTGTTTACGTTTAAGTTGTATTTGCTTGCTTCTAGGTTCCATTTCTCTAAGTTGTATTTCAGTTTTTCTGCTGTTTCCGCAATTAATACTATGTCGTCTGCAAATATACACATCTCAGCGTTTATCATTTGCATTCTGTTCCAACCGATGCAGTATTTCTTGAAAGTTTTCTTACATTCTTTCACTATCTCATCTATTACATTTATGAATAGCACTGGGCTGAGACTTCCCCCTTGTCTAACTCCTTGAGTTGTTTCAAATGGTTCTGACTGTATATTTAACATTCTTACTGTATTTGTTGTTTTCATGTATATACTCTTTGTTGCTTCTATCAGTTCTTCGCTTACTTCCTTCTTCTTTAGGCTTTCCCATATATCTTTTCTTTTGACTGAGTCGAAGGCTTTTTCCATGTCTATAAAGCTCAGGTATATTTCTCTATTTTTCTTTAATGCTTTTTCTATTACTTGTTGCATGGTAAATATATGGTCTTGTGTGTTGTGTCCTTTCCTGAATCCACTTTGTACGTCCTCTAATTTATGTTCTATTTCTTTTCTGATTTTCCTTTCTATTATGGTTTCGTATACTTTTGCTGCTACACATAGTAGTGATATACCTCTATAGTTCTTACAGTCTCTTGTGTTTCCTTTTTTGTATATAGGTATAATTACTGCATTTGTCCATTCTCTGGGTATTACTTTTCTCTTCCATATTAGGTTATATATGTATAACAATTTTTCTTTTGCTTTTATTCCTATATATTTCATCATTTCTGGTGCTACTTCATCGCTTCCTGGTGCTTTTCCAATCTTTATCTTTCTTATTGCTTCTTCTAGTTCTTCTTTTTCTATAGTTTCTGTATTTTCCGTGTTTCTTATGGATACTCTCTTTATGTGGCTTTCCTTCTCCATTGTGTTCACTTGATTTCCATTCAGTAACAGCTGGAAATGTTCCCTCCATCTTTCCATTATTGTTTTATCGTCATTTATTATTATTCCTTCCTTGTTCATTATTTGTTTCAGTTTCGTTTCTTTGTTGCTTCTTAGGTTTTTCAGTGTTCTATAAAATAATTTTACGTTTTCTGTGCTGTTTTCTTCCATTTTTTCTCCGAATTTTTCCCAACTTTTCTTTTTCTCTTTCCTAACTATCTCTTTAACTTTTGTTCTTTTTCTCTTATAATTTTCATATTTTTGTTGTGTTTTGTCTTGTATGTATTCTTTCTATAATTTCTTCTTTTCTTTTATTTCTCTTTTCACTTCATCGTTCCACCAAGACGTTCGTTTCCCTCTGTTGTTATTTCTTGTGGTTCCACATATTGATTTAGCTGTTTTTATCATCGCATTTTTAAATTTTCCCCATTCTTCTTCTATTGTTTCTGTTATTATATGTTCATTGTCTATTTCTTTCTCTAGCCCTTCTGTGTATCTTATTTTCGTTGTTTCTTCCCTTAGTTTATAAATTTTTATTATTTCTTTGTGTTCTCTGTTTATGTTCTCATTTCTTTTTATTTCTTTTCTTTTGCTTTTGAATGTGGTTTCTAGTAGATAGTGGTCACTACCAATTTCATAACTCCTTTTCACCCTTACGTCTCTTATCCAGTTCTTCTCTGTTTTTTGCACTATAGTATAGTCTATAATTGATTGTTCGTCTCTTGATTTGACTTCTCTTGTGATCTTGTGTATCCTTTTATGTTGGAAGTGTGTGTTCATAATCACCAGGTTATTGTCTAGACAGAATTCAAGTAGTAATTTTCCATTTTTGTTTATTTTTTCCTCCCCATACGGTCCGATGACATTGTTCCATTTTTCTGCTTCTTTCCCCACTCTACTGTTCATGTCTCCTGTGATCACCATTTTCTCTGTACAATCATTTATCACTTCTTGTAATTTGTCCCAGAACTCATTCTTTTCGTTTTTTGTTGCGTCTTCATCTGGTCCATAGCATATGATTAGGTTTGTATTGGTTTCCTCTGTATCCATATATATGTCTACTCTTAGTATACGTTCGTTGTAATATATCCAATTTTTTACTTTGTTGATACTATCCTTCTTAAGCAGGCACGCTACTCCTGCCTGAGCTCTCTTCGTTTCTTCCACTCCACTGTATATTAGTAACATTCCGTTTTCTAATATTATTGATCCTCTTCCTTTTTTCTTTGTCTCTGTTATAGCTACTATTTCAATGTTCTTATCTCTAATTTCTTCCCCCAGTTCTATTTCTTTCCCATTTATACCTCTTACATTCCATGATGCCATTTTCAAAATTGTTCTGTTCATTTCTATGTTTAAGTTGTACTTCAATTTGTTTTTCCTTACGTTTCTGTTATTATCTTTAAATCTGGTCATGTCCCTGTTCTTTGCCTGTTTTGTTTCTCGGTCCATCATTGTGTTTTCTACAGCTAGTTTTTTGAACAAGTTGGTTCTGTATTGTATGTTACTTTTTCTATCCGGCTTGTTTTTTGGTTCCATTTCCACTTAATGCCTTCAATAATTATGAATCCATATCCAATTTTTGTCCTTTTCCCATTAGTCTTTTCCTCTGCTGCTATCTTCCTAAGGTTTCTTTGTATTTCTATCTCTTTTAATGTTAGGTCACATTCTATATATACTCTATGTTGTTTATAGCTCATTAGTTTACCCTTGGCTTTCAGTATTTTCATTTTATCTTCGAATTTTTTACATTCTATAACACACATTGTTTCATTTATCTTTTGTACCCTATTTATTTCTGATTTTACTCCCATTTTTGCTTCTATGAAGTTCTCTATTTGCTCTGTTCCTATTGTGTCTAGTGGTAAGCCTCTCATTATTAGGTTATTTTTCTTCTTTTCTTTCTGACATGCTTCCAAGGTTATTTCTATTTTATCTATTTTTTGTTTCATCGTAGCCATTTCTTTCTTTAGATTTTCATTTTCTCTTATTATTTCTTTCATTTGCAACTTGTATTCATTATTTTCCTTCCTAATTTCTTTTAGTTCCTCAATCATATTACCCATTGTATTTTTTATATCTTCCAGGTCCTTGTTTTTCTTTTTGTTATCGCTTGCTAATTGTCTCATTAGTTCCATCATTTCGTTCTGGCTGCTGGTTTCATTCGTTGATGGTTTCGACCTGTCTGGTGTTCGGTTCACTTTTCTACTCCTGTTAAATATATCTGGCTCCTCTTTGCTTTTTCTTTTACCGTCCTCATTAATGCTATCATTACCATCCGCCATCTTTCTTCCTATTCAAATTATTAAAGTAGGTATGTATTTATAAATACAAATATTAAATCAAATTAAAACCTACTTGATTAAATCAAATTAATTAAATTTTTTACTTTAATTACAAAATATGTGTGACTATATACTACTACAAGCTGTATACTACATGCAAGCGTGTGACATAAAAACTGTCAAAGTTATTCAAATTGTTTATAACCTAGAAAGTAGGGTCTTTTTCAAACGAGTTTTTTAATAACAATTTTAATAAAATGTTAATTTTTTCTTAATGCATCTTAAAAGTAGACTCTCGGATAATTTATTGCGATTTGCTAAATATCTCTAGATTCACTGTTAGGGCAAGAACAGTTGTATAAACAACTGCTCTCTGGGATAAACAAATTAAATAACTTATAAACTATTTGGTCAATCTGGTTGAAATTTAGTGCACTTAAATAAACCATTAAATGGCATAATTTAAAGTAGTTAAATTATATATCATTATGTAAAAAGTAAAGTTATTAATATTTAAAAATTAGTGCAAAAATGAGAGTTGCTTGCAATTATCTAGGTCAATTGTTTATGTATATTATTATGAGTACTATCAAATTAAAGAACTTTTTAAGATCTACAACACTTATTTAAAACATTTTTCTCTAAAATTAACAAGAAACGTTTTATAGTAAAAAAACTGAGTTTTTCATTCTTTGTACCTGTTTAAAAAAAAAGAAGAAAAATTAGCTGTACGTCTTCACGGAATTATCATCAGTTATCTCTCATCTACCGTTTAGCACCTTCAAAACCCTGCTTAACATTTTTTCATGTTTTTTTCCCTATTAACTGGGGTAATAAGTTGTTTAATCTATAGAAGTAATCGGCTTGAGTTCTTAGATATTGGAATGCATAAGGCCAAAATTTAGAAGTTGTTATTAAATATTGCCAAAACGAATTCTGGGGTGCTGTCTTTTCCACCCTGTTATATGGAGTTGAGGCTTGGACACTAAAACAAAACATCGAAGCATTCGAGATGTGGTGCTAGGGTGATTCGAAAAAACTTTTTTTCTTATTTCCGATCGCTATAGTGAGCAAAGGTTGCCATTGGTATAGACTTAAAAAAAGCACTAATTATTATTTTTTTATTAATTTGTCTTCCGGTCGCGCAATGCCATCGAAGTTAGCAAAAATTGTGAAAAACCTTAATTTTTCAAATTTTTTTTTTAAACGGGCCAGATGGTTTTCTTTGAGTTCCTATACCATGAATTAACTACTAAAAGTATGTAAAATCAATATAAATGCACTTATTATACATTTGTTTCATATGGTCCGGTCGCGCAACGTAATACAAAATGAGTAAAATTAGTAGTTTTTGCAAAATTTCAAAGTTTGACTGTTTAGTACAATTGAATCATACGACTTTTAGAGATGCTATAGTTTAATTCAATTACAATAATATATTTAAAATCCAAGCATCTAAGATACATTTTGATATTCAAGTGGAATTAGGTCGCGCAGCTTCGTCAAAAACAGCAGACTACCGAGAGGCGAGGCGAAAGCGACGAATGCCAGCGAAGCTCGCGCAGCCACAAATAGAGATACATGTGGGAAGACCTCTACAATGGAGTATTTGTCTTCTCCATTACAACGAACTGCCATTCCGCCACCTTTTCCAACGCTTAGATGGAAATACAACAGGCACTATAGGATATCCGGACCGATTGGAAAGGCCCTACCTGATTGTGAAAGACTACCATTTGTTGTTGATTTTAATCGTTGGCATCGCTGAGCGGTGCAATAATGTGGTTCTAATATAACCGTCTCTGGAACTGTGTCCACACACTTTACTTGAAGCTACGGTCACTAGCTTAACGCATCTTTCAACTGCCTGTGTATGGCGTGGCAAAGTATCTATACTCATAACAGGCTTGAAGTCATTGCTCACATACTGTTTTATCTCTTCATTAGTCAATGTTCTTAGCAGTAGAGGGGAGTCAGTGTACTGGTGTTCCATTTGATAATTTCGTAATACTATTTAGCTTCAAAGTTTGAGTTTGGTGGTTTAAAGATTCTGATAGAGTCGCTTTCAGATATTGCTTGCTTTTCCTTCATGATACGCCTAAAGCCCAGCTCTCGGATATGGTTTCTGTCATCAGTTACCATAGCAAAAAGTAAATTTTCGGGATGGGCAAAGTAAACATTCCGTTGTAAAACGGGATCAACAACTTGAAGAAGCTCTTCTGGTAAGTACCTTGAATATTCAATGATTTTGTAATCATGTCTAGGCCCATCTGCGAATTTGTGGCAAACCACATAGGCATATTATAACATTTGAGAATGAATGTGACAATCTCTCTCAGATTTTCAGAAGGGTTGGACACACTGATGTATAAATGCAAAACTCAGTTTGCAGTAGTGAGCCATCTTGAATGTGACGTTGGGATAGGATCACCTACCCACTGATATGTCTTCTGAACAATGTCCTGACTTGATGACTTCTGATATCTCAAGCAAGTACAATTATTGCTGCTTGCTAAAAATACGCTTGTCAACTTTTGGAATCTCACAATCAATAGGATTAAAATCAATAAGTGGTAGTCTTTCACAATCAGGTAGGGCCTTTCCAATTGGTCCGGTATATCCTATCGGGCCTGTTGTATTTTCATCTAGGTGTTGAAAAAGGTGGTGGAATGGCAGTTCGTTGTAATGGAGAAGACAAATACTCCATTGTAGAGGTATTCCCACATGTATCTTTATTTGTGGCAGCCCGCGTTTCGCTGGCATTCGTCACTTTCGCCTCGTCTCTCGGTAGTCTGCTGTTTTTGACGAAGCTGTGCGACCGAATTCCACCTGAATATCAAAATTTATCTTATATGCTTGGATTTTAAATATATTATTGTAATTAAATTAAATTATACCATCTCTAAAAGTCGTATGATTAAATTGTACCAAACAGTCAAACTTTGAAATTTTGCAAAAACTACTAATTTTGCTCATTTTGTATTATGTTGCGCGACCGGAAGATATGAAACAAATGTATAATAAGTGCATTTATATTGATTTTACATACTTTTAGTAGTTAATTCATGGTATAGGAACGCAATTAAAACCATCTGGCCTGTTAAAAAAATATATGAAAAATTAAGGTTTTTCACAATTTTTGCCAACTTCGATGGCATTGCGGGACCGGAAGACAAATTAATAAAAAAATAATAATTAGTGCTTTTTTCAAGTCTATACCAATGGCAACTTTTGGGCACTATAGCGATCTGAAATAAAATAAAAAGTTTTTTTCGAACCACCCTACTAAAGGCTCATTCTCAACATATCATGGATGGACCGCGTCACTAACACGCAAGTACTCCAAACTTTAGACAAAAGATGCGAAATTATAAATGAGATAAAAACTAGAAAGGTGGAATACTTGGGGCACATTATGAGGGGTGAAAAGTACGAACTTTTACGAATTTCGAGGGTGGAATTCGATCCGAGTGGTCAACAAATTGTTATAAACAATTTAATTGTTTATAAATTGTTTATAAGGCTCTGGCTCATAAACTAAAAGAGATAAAAAATAATGTTTCAAATAAAATTTGTTCGTTAATAAAAAACGAAGAAAAAAACGTTTACTTAACTTAAATCCAACTATTAGAACTCAAGATATTGTAAAATTAGTGCACAATGCAAATTGCAAAATAAGTATTTTTCGAAGCTTTATCGATCGTAACTCGGCTTCTACGCAAGCAAATGAGCCTTAGAAGATCACATTTTAAAGTTTAATGAATATACTTCCGAACAAAATTTGTTAAATTACTTTGTCTTCATTTGTTTTAAAGTTATATCCATTTGAAGTAAAAATTTTCTTAAAAAAATTGTACATTAATTTGTTTATAAGGGTTTCAAGCAAATTTGAGCTATAAACATTTATACTTTAATTAACAATAATGATAGAAGAACTCAAAAGGAACATTTTGAGCGTAAGAAAATGTTCGTATGTTTATTTTTGGCCAAGATATCGATATTTTAATAGCGCGCTCTAAGGCGCGAGATTGGCTCACCGCGTAAAGGTTCACGCGCTAACTTCTCGATGCAAATTATAATTTCTATGTATATATACGTTATCTTCATTTTTCATTTTTGAAGATAATAATAAAATTTTATCATATAATTCTTATAATTAAATCATCATACTGTACCTCGTATCACCTTTCATTCTATTTACTTTGTCTTCTCTATTTTTTTGTACTAAATGAGAAAAAAAATTAAAAACTAATATTTCAGAAATATAACTAAAAAGTAAGTTGATATTATTTATTAATACTATTTTTACAAACATTATATTTCATGCATCTGCATCGAGATATATAGAGAATCTCAGCTTTTTTACATCTGCATAAGTTCTTAGAGCAATTTTTACAGTTCACCAAGAATAGCTGAAAGTATGAAATTCTAACTGCCTGCGCGAACAATGAAGTGAGAACGCACTCGGAAGGAAAAAGATAGCCTGTACGCGCGGGTGAACTTTAAAATATAGGTACAATCGGAGACACAAATGTAGAAAAGTAAAGTTTGAATAGTTTCTAATAGGTCCCGTACACAATTATTATTGCTGTCATTACTTTTCTTCAGTATATTTGTAGTATTTTTTTACAAAGTGAGATGTAATAAAATAGATCCAACAAAAACCGCTTGTGTTGCTATAAATTATGGCATTATAAACCAAAAATTATATTTTTATATTGACTATTTATACTTTATATTACCATTATATTGACCAAAAGGTTTCGGAGAAAAAGGGCGTAAGCAGTAGGGTAATAAAGTAGTAATAAAATCGTCTATTGCAATACTAAATAGAAATTAGATGTTCGGTCCCGGTGAAGCATAAATATGGTGTCTTTGTACCAGTACCTTTTGTTAAAAGAGATATTTATAACCTTTCTCGTATCCATTTCCATAGCATTTGTCGTCATTGTTTTATTCAGTCCACACAAACTTTTCACTAATTTAAAATCAAAACTGACATTTTTTTCAGCGACATATTGTTTTATAGAAGCCCATACTAACTCTATAGGATTCAAATCCGGATAATATCTTGGGTAACCGTAAAACTGAATGTCCTTTATACTCGAGTATTTTGTCAATTTCATAGGTTTTAAACAGAGGTTTGTACAATTTTGTAATGTCGTATAATTCAAATTTCAACATGCCATCTGTAAAGGAAATATTTCGCGTTGTCAGCCACTGCTGCATTTCTGCTTTCCTGGAAGACATAGTTGGACATTTCTCAGTTTGTACGTTGTGATAAGGTGCATCATCAATCACTAAAACGCTGTTCGGGGGCAAATTTGGTATCAGTTTATCCTGAAGTCACTTTTTGTAATTGTCGTAGTTCATTGCATCATGATAATCTCCTGTTTTTATAGTAGGTTTGTAGCGCAGATAAGCGTTTTTAACAAAACCACTTTCACCTCCAGCATGCACTATCACAAGCATCTGTCCTTTAGATACTGGTTTTTGTATGCCCTTGTTTGAACTATCAGACCAGCTCTTTTGGTAGGTATGAGATGAATGGAAGTATGTTTCATCCATGTATATAATTGGGTGATTTGCGTTCCTGTAACGTTTCATACTACGTAAGAAATTCAGTCTAAGATGTTGAATATTGGGCTTTTCCATTAATAATTTTCTATTAGTTCTGATTTTTCGCCAACGAAATCCCATCTTTCTAATTACTGTTCGTAGGCTTTCTATGGAACCTGAGTAGTTGTACTCCTCTGCAAATGTTCTGTGTATGCGTTTCACAGTTGGGACTTGTTTTTGTGTTATACAAAAATCCATTATATAACGTCGAAGACGCCCCTTATATCAAAATCGTCCAAGCACGTTTTTGAAGCGCTTTTTTTTCTCTTTTTGTTTGGAGTTACAAATGAGGAATATTCGCCATCTTCAATTAATTGCATTTCCCGAGCAATTTTTTGAACTCTGCTTAAACTAACACCTGTTGCCAATACCACACGTTCCTGTACTTTTTTCAAATCTCTACACGGTTCATTGTTTTTCGGTTCATTTATCATAAAATGAATCACGTTTGCTATCACTTCCCGTGTCTGATAATTTAAAACTTTTCGCTTCAGATTCGATTTAAACAAAATTTGCAAATTTTAAATTGATTCTCCTTTGCGGTTCGTACTTACAAAAAATGTTTCGCAGACTGTACCGACTTGTTCACGTTACAAACGGTAGATATTAAGTGAACGCTCAGTGAGAGATCCGTCGGATGACGAATGCGCATCATGGGCGTGGTTATTTTCAGACTTTCAGCTATTCTTGGTGAACTGTACAGTTACATGGTGGTACTATGTCGGTTCTTGTAGGCAGTAAAACTAAAACTGTCTGGGGCTTCAGAGTCTAATTATCTATATGCTATCCATATAAAGTGGATCTAGTTCTTTTGCAACATCATCAAGGCACGTCAATTGTGTGTATGCCGCCACAACATAAATGCTCGTTTTATATGCAATGATGATGCTGCTAAATATCTCGATCCATTTTTATATGGATATCACATATTGGCTCATTTTCATGCGTAGAAGCCGAGTTATGATCGATAAAGCGTCGAAAAATACTTACATACTTGACTGTGAGCCGATTTTACGCCTCATAGCGCGCCATTAAAATATCGATATCTTGACCAAAAATAAACTTACGAACATTTTAAAAAGCTGAATATGTTCCTTTTGAATTCTTTTATCATTATTGTTAATTAAAGTATAAATGTTTACAGCTCAAATTTACTTGAAACACTCATAAACAAATTAATGTTTTTTTAATGTAAATTTTTTTAAGAAAATTATAACTTCAAACGGGTATAACTTTAAAACAAATGAAGATAAAGTAATTTAACAAACTTTGTTTGGAAGCCTATTAATGAAACTTTAAAATGATACCCTCTAAGGCTCATTTGCATGCGTAGAAGCTGAGTTACGATCGATAAAGTTTCTAAAAATACTTATTTTGCAATTTGCGTTGTGCACTAATTTTACAATATCTTGAGTTATAACTGTTGGATTTAAGTTTAGTAAACGTTTCTTTCTTCGTTTTTTATTAACGAACAAATTTTCTTTGAAACATTCTTTTTTATCTCTTTTAGTTTATCAGCCAGAGCCTTATAAACAATTTATAAACAAATAAATTGTTTATAACAATTTTTTGACCACTCGGATCGAAATCCACCTCGAAATTCGTAATCAGCTGCCAAAAATCCATAAGAAACCGTCGAGTTTGTCCATCAGAATTGAAAAGGACACGGTGACCCCTCTGGCGCCTAGACTATAACGGGTCCCGGTGAATTCGTAACTATTTTAATTCCCCATCCTAAGAACAGGCCAACTGGCAACTCTGGCGCGTAGTTAATTTTTAGATAACCACTAACTACCGGTGAATTTGTAACTTTCATTTTTTAAGTAACGTTGATAATCTAATACCGGTATTCCAGGTATGTAGGTACCTGTATAAATTACCCTCTTTGGAGGTGGTGTAAAAGGATTCATCATTTATGTATTGTCTCTTGATTTATTAGAGAGAATCCAAATAAATCTTGTGAAAATGGCTGAAATTCTTGTAACAGATTTCGTAATGAGTGAACGTTGGTGTAAGTTATTGGTGGTAAATAATTTTAAATTTCACTTAAAGAAAGTGCTAAAAAGTGGAAAACATTTTACTGTTCTGCATCTGGTTGCAAGGCAACTTGTTATAACGATGGTAAGTTTTTACGTAATAAGTGAAATAGCCCAAATAAATGAGTAAAAATACACGGTTTTTATGACATTCAGTGTAACTCCTATATGTAACAATTGTTTTAATTTCCATATGAATAAAATTACAAAATTTATGTAAATCTGACAAATTTCTTCTCAATTTATTTTTTTATTGACAATTTAAATGAAAAATAGCCGATTTTTTAAGAATTTTCGTCTATAAGTTACAACATTTTACCAAACAACTGAAAAAAGGACCGATTAGTTTATTAAAATAGCATTAAAATGAGTTGAAGTAAAATAGAATTGGAGCTTTGTTTATCAATAAACATTAACTACGTTACTGTCCAATTTATTTCTTACGATTTAACCTAACTACCTGAGGTATTAGATTTAATCCATGGTTTCGAATTCACCTATAGAAGGTTTGAAGTTGGCAGGTTCAGGTAGTAGAAAAGTTACGAATTGGCCAGTGTACATTTTAATTTGAAAATGTTTGTCATTAAAAGTTGAGAGTTGGCGCGTGTTTCTGCTAACAAAGTCGCAGTGGCCATGATGATTTCTAATCTCCGCTAGGAGTGGCACGTGAAGAATTAAATAATTATTTAGCATGTCCTGGAATTTACATAATCATGAAATAATACTGTATTTAAAAAATATAACTAAATATAACCATAATACAGATTTAATACATACTTTATAAATTTAGGCATATATTTAACTGTACTATACAGTCATAAATAGGACGAAGAAGAAATGATGGCGACCATTCTTAGTATTCTAGTTGATGCTAGGAGATGTAAAGTGGCCTAACCCACAATTTTACCAAAACGCATTTATTACATTAAAGTTATCCCTTATTTAAGTATTTTCAGATGCAGAGTGGCTTAAACAATTTAACTCTAATAAAGTAGTTCCATTTTAACTTTGCCCATGCGTCATGATTTATTTTCATACAAATTAAATCAAAACATAAGGTGAAACGTATGTCGTTGTGTCTAGTATATAGTATACATAGTGTGACCAACTCCAATTGAGGCGAATCCGGGACAAGACTGAAAAAAATACCTAAAATCCGGGACATTGTAATGAAAACCGGACCATTTTTTTCAGAAGACAAAATACAGAAACGAAAAAAAGTCCACCGTTTTAGTTTTCGCAGAACTATAATACCCTGATATAAAACGCATGCGTTTGGAATGTGGTATTAGTGTTACACTCTAGAGTCTAGAGATTCTCGATTTTTTTTTTCATCCTACCAATTCAGTTTGATGTGAATTCTTAGAAGAATAACGAATTCAAAATTTCAAAATAGAATTTTACCAAAACGTTGAAAATTCGGATGGCCCGGAAGCCTTGTCCGGGACGCCGGGACATGACTTCGTAATTCGGGCCAAGTCCCGGATTTTTCGGGCTAGTTGGTCACACTAAGTATACAGAATACAGTATACACAGTATACAGGATGTTTCATTGGGAAACGGAAATACTTTAATGGTGAATAGAGGTCACCAAGCTGGTTCTAGATATACTACATTTTTTCCGAGTTACAGGGTGTTTTATCGATTTTGTCCATTTCTTTTCTAAGCTATAACTTTAGAACCACCCTGTATATTTTTTTGATATTTGGTACACATATGTCTCATCCAAAACCCAAACGACCGACATACTAACCATAAGAAAAATCCAGGTCCGGATTAACAAAAAATTATAAAGTAATTGTGACCTTAAAACAACACAATGTATATTCAAATTTTGAAAATCTGTTTGCATTAAAAATGCAAATATGTTTAATGTTTAATGTAATGTTTAATGTTGACATTAAAAAGCGGATATTATTAACTTTTAGTTATAAATTATTAAAGATAATGAATAAATACTCGTTTTAAAAATAATCAATACTTATTTACCACATTTGAACGACCCAATTAGTAATCACAAGAAAAATCCAGGTCCGGATTAACCAAAAAAAATATAAAGTAATTGTGCCCTTCAAACAACACCCTGTATATTGAAATTTTGAAAATTTGTTTGCGTATTTTAAAAGAGCATAAAAAACTGCGTTAAAAAGTTCATGTCAAATTTTTGCGCAGATAATTTAATTACGGCAATTTTGAAATCATATTGATTAATTCTGTGAAGGTGACAAGAAGCTGCTAGAAACTTTAAGAACAATCCCAATGTAATTAGAAAATCGATTCGAAATCTTTTAAAACTAGCAATAAAATGCATCGAACAAAATGGCGGACATTTTGTGGAACTGTTATAATTCAAATATTTTTAATTTATGTTAAATTGTTGAATGGTCTAAACGATTTTTTTTATTAGATATAGCTGTTTTTTAATAATTTACTAAATCATTAAAATATCCCAAATCTAGCAATTCTAATTTTTAATCATGTGCATACAGCTACAAATTCAGAGAATCCATGAAGCCAGCGTAGTAAATAAGTATTAAGTATTTTTAAAATAAGTATTGATTCCTTAACATTAAATTATTAAAAGTTAATAACACATGGTTTTTAAACGCTTTTATTTAGTTCAATAGATTGCGTCAAATCTTTGGATGTTAATTTGACTACCTTTTCTTCCATGCAAATAAATGAAAATTTGCAGACATATGCATTCGCGGGAACAATACACGAATACACAACAAAAAATTTTTGTTTATGTTTATTAATTGTTTAAATAAAAGAAAAACGATTTTAATGGAAAAAGGCCTTAATTCTCTTGTTTTTTACAATGTAGAAACTTGGAAACTTTTACGGATTGTAGCTAATGATATAACCTATACATAATTTCACTTCTTACGTTAATTGTTTACGTTATGAGTCATAAATAAACAATAAAGTTTTAAATTTTGAACACTCATATATTTGTTTATACAGTACGATGCAAATGAAAGGAATAAATTCGTTATTTCGTAAAAAGGCGACTTTAAGGAAAAATCCCGAAAGAGGTCGATTTTTATTTTTAAATTACGATATTTTGGCATATATGTCATACTAGCGACGTCATCCATATGGGCGCGATGACGTAATCGATGATTTTTTTAAATGAGAATAGGGGACATGCGATAGCTCATTTGAAAGGTCATTCAATTCTTTATTCAGTACTATAAAAATTTATATAATTATTTGTACAGGGTGCCCAAAAATAATTTTTTAATTAAATTATTTGACAAAAAAGAAGAATGTATGTAATTTATTTAACTCAGAATACATTTTACAGTTGCCCGTAAACATAAAAAATGTGTATTTCAGAACTAAACATTGCTTTTCGATTAAATTAAATATTCAAGCCAGCTCCCGCCAGTCACCTGCCTCTTGGAAGTTTTAACATTCAATTTAAGCGAAAAGCAATGCTTATTTGTGATATAAACATTTTTGTCTGGTTTCTGACAGCAGTAAAATGTATTTTAATTTAAATTTAATAAGTTACACACATTCCTCTTTTTTTTAAACGCTTTTCTTTAGTTCAATAATTTGCGTAAAATTTTTAGAGGTTAATTTGCCTGCCTTTTCTTCAATGCAAATGAATGAAAATTTGCAGACATATGCATTCGCGGGAACAATACACAAATAGTCAATAAAAAAAATTTGTTTATGTTTAATAATTGTTTAAATAAAAAAAACGATTTTAATGGAAAATGCTTAAATTCTCTTGTTTTTTACAATGTAGAAATTTGAAATTTTTACGGATTGTAGCTAATGATATGAACTATACATAATTTCACTTTTTACGTTAATTGTTTACGTTATGCTTCACAAATAAACAATGAAGTTTCAAATTTTTTGCCGATTCTGACTACTTTTTATGTTTGTACATCATATTTTAATAAACATGACGATATATTTTAATGTTAGAAAAGTGTAAGACTAAAAAGTAAAAAATAAAAAACTACGAAAAAAAATTTTTTAGGAAACGCTTTTCTTTAGTTCCGAGTGACTAAAATTAAAAATATTAAAAAATCAACTAAAAGGCAAAAAATAAAAAAAATTGAAAAAATCCAACACATTCGTTAAAGAAAAGCTTGGGGCGAAAACCGTTTATTCGATGAAGACGCGCCACGCTTTTCTTTGACGAATGTGTTGGATTTTTTCAATTTTTTTTATTTTTTGCTTTTTGGTTGATTTTTTAATATTTTTAATTTTAGTCACTCGGAACTAAAGAAAAGCGTTTCTTAAAAATTTTTTTTTCATATTTTTTTATAATCTCAGAATCTCAGAATTCTTTAAAATTTCAATATAATTTCAAAATTGATGTAATTAAATCAACGGCGCAAAAAATTAAAATATATCTTTAATAACAGTTTTGTATGCTCTTTTAAAATGCGCAGACAAATTTTCAAGATTTCAGTATACAGGGTGTTGGTTCAAGGTCACAATAATTACTTTATATAATTTATAACTAAAAGTTAATAATATCTGCTTTTAAAAATTAAAAAATTAAAGTCATAAAATTGTCTGGCCGAAAAATAGAAGCGAACCAT
The DNA here is from genome assembly GCF_917563875.1 of Diabrotica virgifera virgifera. Taxonomy (NCBI): domain Eukaryota; kingdom Metazoa; phylum Arthropoda; class Insecta; order Coleoptera; family Chrysomelidae; genus Diabrotica; species Diabrotica virgifera. The sequence goes on from NC_065451.1 coordinate 176,784,046, forward strand.
TAAACTGACTTTTTTGTGCTCTTTTCAAATATGCAAACATATTTTCTAAATTTGAATATACAGGGTGTTGTTTTAAGGTCACAATTACTTTATAATTTTTTGTTAATCCGGATCTGGATTTTTCTTATGGTTAGTATGTCGGTCGTTTGGGCTTTGAATGAGACATATGTGTACCAAATATCAAAAAAATATAGTTTTTCCGTTTCCCAATGAAACACCCTGTATATACACAACGACATACGTTTCACTTTATGTTTTGACTTAATTTGTTTGAAAATGAATCGTGGCGCATGGGCAAAGATATGGAACAACAATAACAACTTACCTCTTAACTCTATTATTCCTTGTTTTGCCATAGCTTTCATTTCATCTGTAGTCAGAATAAATTTCTGAACTTTCACCAGCTTATCTCCCATTTTGACAGTTTTATTTCCTAACGAATGGGTGCTCGTATCAGGTGTAGCAATATCCTGTAAAGCAGCTGTTGGTTTAGGATTAGGATCAGCCAGTGAAGGAGTCATTCTAAAAAACACAATTATTAAAAAATGAAGGTGGGGAATAGGGAGAATGAGACGCCAATTCAAAACTGAATTTATGAATTTGGAACATTGCAATTGTAGACTTGCAGTCTGGTTAACGCGTTAATCTGACGAACAAGAAATTTCTTCTTCAAACATTCTTTGGTTTTGAGTTATTAAGCAAATTGGTTGCCACAATACTCACTATTATGTTCTCCTTTTGATTCCATAAAATTATGTTTTGACTAGGAAAGTTTTGGGGTAGTTCTGATTTCTTTCATTATGTATGGATTTTGGGCTGCTGAATCCGAATATGAGGTTTGCGGACAAAATTTCTTGCCGGAACATTGAAAAAATCGTGAAAAAAGCGAAAAATTTCAGTTTTTTCCGCTTTTTTGCTCAAATCTCGAAAACTATTAACTTTTAGTAAATGGTATGTTAACAGAAATTAAAGTACTTAAAATTATCTAAAAATATCACTATTTACTTTTTTTTAGACGAACCGTTCGGTCTAAAGTACAAGTTGAAATTTGCCAATTTTTAACGGTCTCGGCAAAACTCACTTTTACATTCCAAAACTTTATTTTTTATTAGAATGCTGTCATTTGATAAATTTCTCCTAGTTTTCTGTACAAATAATAAATGTTAGTTCATAGGTATAGTATGTCTCTGGTGACAGTTTCCATGAGTCCATTCCGTCCTAAGAGGCCGGGAATGTCTCTGCTTTTCCCTTAGAGCCACAGAAGATCAGGCACAGATGGAGTCACAGTTACAGTTATTCTGAACATTTCCCTCGGATCTGTTATCTTGATTTCTGATAAACCTTGAGGTTTTGTCCTTTTAAAATGAATTAGTTGAACAGCTCCCTGACATCCATAAACCTCAGGCGCGGGTTTCTGTTTTATCCGAGGAATGGATTGCTTAGGAGCTACTGCATGTTTTGGTGCAATACAAGAAATGCCACGTATGACGTGAAAAGTGTGGTATTCGTCGATTGTATGTACGTTAAAATCAGCGATATCGTACACCTGCTGTGTAAAGCACGGCAGGTAAATTTTCTGCGGATCGCCTGCGAATGCTGACACTTCCAGGCGAACAGCTTCTGTATAGAATGAACAAAACCCCAAAGAGGAAACTACATCAACCTATTTTCTTGAGCCGTATTTTTGTAGAGAAAACGGCCAACCCTGCAAGGAATGGTGAGACCAACTATCTGGGCCTTACTGCCGCTACAAGACTTTGAGCAAGCGCGTTGCTTATCTGGAAGTGTCAGCAATCGCAGGCGATCCGCAGAAAATTGACCAGCCGTGCTTTACACAACAGGTGTACGAAAACGCTGATTTTAACCCTTTCTATGCCAGGCCTTAATTTGCATGTTGGTCCCTCAATCCCAAAGGTTTTTTCATGCCTTATACAGGGTGTTTCATTGGGAAAGTAACATACATTAACAGTAGAAAGAGGACACTTAGGCAGTCTCAAAAATACCATACTTAATGGGTCTTACTTCCTTAATAACAAAGTTACTGGGTGTTTTATCTATTTTGCCATTTTCTTATTTGGTTCATAACTTTTTAACCACACTGTATATTTATTTTATATTTGGCACGCAATTATAACTTAAGGTGTACAATAAATTAATTTATTTACAAATGTAAAAAATCCAGGCCCGGATTAAAAAATATTAGAAAAATATTCCGACCCAAAAACAACACCCTGTACATTAAATTTTTTTAAAATGGATTTTTTAGTTGAAAAGAGGATGAAAAACTAAATTTAATCGTATACTTTGAATTTTCTGCAAAATGATTTTTCTGGTCAAGTTTTGAATTTGAATTCTGAAATTATGTCAATTGCGAGAGCTCTAAGTAGAAAAAAAAATAAATACAACTTACAACTTGTTAACAGCACTGTATGTTTATTTTATATTTAATACAGGAATATAATTTTAGGTGTCCAATCAATTATTTTATTTACAATTATAAAAAATATTGTAAAAATGTTCCGACCCCAAAAAACACCCTCTATATTAAATTTTTTTAAAATGGATTTTTTAGTTGAAAGAGGATGAAAAACTAAATTTAGTGGTATACGTTGAATTTTCGGCAAAATGATTTTTCTGGTTACATTTTGAATTTGAATTCTGAAATTATGTATGTGAATTGCGAGAGCTCTAAGTAGAAAAAGAATTAAATACAACTTACAACTTGTTAACCGCACTGTATATTTATTTTATATTTAACACGCGAATATTTTTTTAGGTGTCCAATCAACTATTTTATTTACAATTATAAAAAATCCAGGTCTGGATTAAAAAATATTGTAAAAACGTTCCGACCCAAAAAAACACCCTGTATATTAAATTTTTTTAAAATGGATTTTGCATTTGAAAAGAGGATAAAATACTAAATTTAGTGGTATACTTTGAATTTTCAGCAAAATGATTTTTCTGATAAAATTTTGAATTTGAATTCTGAAATTATGTCAATTGCAAGAGCTCTAAGTAGAAAAAATTAAAATACGACTTATATTTTAATTAATACCATTATTTCATCTAAATAATGACTAACTAATAAAGACTGAATAAAGAATACATCACTTTAATCAACAAAGTATGTATCTAAAAATTATAACAAAACAGCGAAAATGTGCAGCATAACTATTCAAAACTAAAGTACTTATTCAAAATTACCACCATCAAAAATTATTTTTATGTGTCAAAATGTTAGTATTTTACCAATTTAGATTAAATAATGGTATTAATTAAAATTAAATCATTTTTTAATTTTTTTTTACTTTGAGCTTCGCAATTCACATAATTTCAGAATTCAAATTCAAAATTTTACCAGAAAAAATATTTCGTCGAAAATTCAAAGTATACCATTAAATTTAGTTTTTCAGCATCTTTTCAAATGCAAAATCCATTTTAAAAAAATTTAATATACAGGGTGTTTTTTTGGGTCGGAACATTTATACAATATTTTTTAATCGGGACCTGGATTTTTTTTATTTGTAAATAAATTAATTGATTGGACACCTAAAAGAATATGCGCGTGTTAAATGTAAAATGAATATACAGTGCGGTTCACAAGTTGTAAGCTGTATTTCAATTTTTTTCTACTTAGAGCTCTCGAAATTCACATAATTTCAGAATTCAACTTCAAAATTTGACCAGAAAAATTATTTTGCCAAAAATTCAAAGTATACCACTCAACTTAGTTTTTCATCCTCTTTTAAATTGAAAAATCCATTTTAAAAAAATTTAATATACAGGGTGTTGTTTTTGGGTTGGAATATTTTTTCCAATTTTTTTAATCCGGACCTGGATTTTTTACAATTGTAAATAATATAATTTATTGTACACCTTAAACGATATTTGCGTGCCAAATATAAAATAAATATACAGTGTGGTTAAAAAGTTATGAACTAATTAAGAAAATGGCAAAAAAAGATAAAACACTCAGTATCTTTGTTATTAATGGAGTAAGACCCATTAAGTATGGTATTTTTGAGACCGCCTAAGTGTCCTCTTTCTGCAGTTAACGTATGTTAATTTCCCAATGAAACACCCTGTATATACGTCGCATATAAATAAACAAATAAATGACCACAGCATGTTTTTAATGTGAGTTCTCTGCCCCACATATATCTCAATTACATCAATCAGGACCCTATAGACAAACCTTCAGCACGCCAGGCAGTTAAACCTGAGAAAAAAATAACTTCAGAAAGAGTCTCATTAGAGATCAACCCTTTTAATGCAATATTAACCTGGGATATGAATTTTTCCTTTACAGGGAGTGAGAGCTATCTATCTAATTAGCCTTCTTCGGTCTATCTTTGGACATAGGTCTCTTCAAACATTTTCCATTCTTCTTTGCCTGTCGCTACAGTCATCCAACCTAAAGTCCACTTGCTTCTTGATATCATCTGCCCATCTCATCTGTGGCCTTCCTCTGCCTCGTTTATGTTCCCACTGTCTCCAATTTATAAGAATTTTATTCCATCAGTCTCCTTTTTGTCTTATATTATGTCCGGCAAATCTCCACACGGTGAGCTTGAAAAAGTTATTATCTAATTTAGGATATCGTCAACTTTTTTTGTTGGAATATCTTGTACAACTCAAAAGTAAACAATGCAAGACTAAATTTAAATCCGCTAAGCCTCCCTTTTTGAAAAAAAAAAAACGATTTTTTCTAAAAAAAATATAAATTTCAGAAATTTCTGAAGAATTTCTTGAACCGTCCCGCATATCCTCCAACCGCTGCATTTTTATTTAATTTGCAAACTAGTGGACAAAAAAAAATTAGATATGTATTTATTTATACAGGGTGGGCCAAAGAAAAGAATCCACCTCGATGTTTGGCAGTAGTTATTAGATTTTAAGGAAATGCCGAAACAGGTCGATTTTTATTTTTAAATTAAAATTTTTTGATATATATTTCATACTAGTGACGACATCCATTTGGACGTGATGACGTAATCGATGATTTTTTAAATGGAAATAGGGGTCGTGTGGTAGCTCATTTGAAACGGTGTTCAATTCTTTATTCAGTAATGTAAACAATAATATTATTTATACAGGGTGGCCAAAAAAATTATTTTTGAATTAAATTAATTGACGCAAAAAGAAGAATGTATGTAATTTATTTAACTCAAAATACATTTTATTGCTGTCAGAAAACAGAAAAAGTGTTTATTGGGCAAATAAACATTGCTTTTCGCTTAAATTAAACGTTAAAACTGTCAAAAGAGGTAAATGGGAGCCGATTTGTGATTTAATTTAAGCGAAAAAAATGTTTATTTGTGAAATAAACATTTTTTTCCATTTTTTTTCATTTTTTGACAGCAGTACAATGCATTTTGAGTTAAATAAATTAAAAGTACATTCTACTTTTTGCGTCAATCAATTAATTCAAAAAATATTTTTTTGATCGCCCTCTATAATGATATTAATGTTTATATTACTGATTAGAGAATTGAACTACCAAATGAGCTACCAAACGATCATTATTCCCATTTAAAAAACATCGATTACGTCATTACGCTCTGATTTATGACGTTACTAGTATTAGGTCTGGATCCCGCGTATGAAAAAAAAGTTGATTAATAGCAAGCTGAAAATTTGTTTTAATAGCTTAACGGTGTCTAGTCGGACAAACTTTGATATATGGGACCACTGGAACAGGGGAAGTTCTAATTGTGGAACAGGTTAAAAATTTGGAACGATCAGACCACGAAAACGGCACATGTATTTTGTCCGACAGAACAGACTTAAACTCTCCGAAGAGAGATTAAACTCTCACGCAAAAATCAGACTGCTATTTATCACCAAATGGACGTTTTAATGAGTGGAACATGTGGAATATGTCAAATGACAAGAATTATGACAGGTGATAAATAGCAGTCTGATTTTTGCATCAGAGTTTAATCTCTGTTTGGAGAGTTTAAGTCTGTTCTGTCGGACAAAATAAATGTGCTGTGTTCGTGGTCTGACCGTTCCAAATTTTTAACCTGTTCCATAATTAAAACTGCCCCTGTTCCCGTGTTCTCATATATCAAAGTTTATGCGACTAGACACCCTTAAGCTATTAACAAATTTTCAGCTTGCTATTAATCAATTTTTTTTTCATACGCGAGATCCAGACCTATATGAAATATATGCGAAAAAATTGCAATAAAAAAATAAAAATCGACCTGTTTCGGCATTTTCTTAAAATCGAATAACTACTGACAAATATCGAGGTGGACTCTTTTCTTTGGCCCACCCTGTATTTATATATTGTTGTGTTCATGTAGTATTAATATAGAAGTTTGAATAAACGTTTCTTTCATTTTTCAAACGATTACAACGATAGTTATTCCAAAATATTTATGTAAAATGTTACTTTTCAGAAATTTATATTTTTTTAGAAAAAATCGTTTTTTTTTTTCAAAAAGGACGTTTAGCGGATTTAAATTTTGTTTTGTATCGTCTACTTATGAGTTGTAGAAGATATCCCAACAAAAAAAGTTGAAGATATAGTAAATTAGATAATAACGTGTTTCAAGCTCACCGTGTCCATTTCAATTTTACAACTTCTTGTCTAACATCTCTAACTTTTGTTTTCTCTCTTATCCACTCGTTTCTCTTTTTATCCATTAGTCTTATGTGTAACATTTATCTTTCCATTGCTCTGTTTTTATGATTTTGTCCAAGTTTGCTTTTGTAAACCTCCACGTTTGGGAACCATAAGTGAGAACAGGGAATACGTATTGATTGTATAGTCGAAGGAAATGAAGCATTTTGGCTCGCAATTTTTTCGTCCAACATGGATTTACTTGAAATTTTCACAGAAGGTAGGAAATAGTCCAAGGATCATTTTCTATATCATGCCGCTGGACGCTAAAACCTTAGGGGTGGGAATTTTTTATTACATTTTAAATGCAAATCGATGTAAAAAGTAATTCTAAGAAAAAATGTTTTTTGCATTTTCTTCGTAAAACTAATATTTTTTCGAGTTATTCGCGCTTGAAAGTAACAGTTTTTCGTCGAAAAAATCGACTTTTTTGAGGGTTTTTTGAGAATACCTCGAAAAATATGCATTTAATAAAAAAAAAACTGTAGATAACACAATCGTAGCTCTTAGTAACCCAAACAAAATTCTTTTTCTATAATATCTTTAATACCAATACAAACCGAGATACGGCATGTTAAAGGTTAGCTTTTCTCGTCAAACGCATAATTTGAAATATTCAAAGCCAAATAACGGGAAAACTTTGCATTTTTCGAGAAAAACCTAAATTTTTTTTCAAGCATACAAATAAACCTTTCAAGGAATAATACTAAAAAAAATTTCTAACATGAAAATAGAGCGACTTATGATCAAAAAAAGGTCGGTACCTGTTTTTTTCTACGAAAAAATCAGTGAAAATAACCCCCTAACTACCCTCCTAATTAAAACTTGGTCTTCATCTTTCTGTAATTCCTTGTATATTTGTATTATCAATACACCCAAGAAGTTTGGCCTATTTAAAAGGCCTAATTTTAGAAAAAAATTAGAGTTTAAAGGAAAAAAGTTTTTTTTAATTTCGTATTTATCACCTTTTACTTCAAAATATCTCCGAAGATACTGGAGATACGAGTAAAATGATAGACTACTAAATTGTAGCTTTTTTAATAACCAAAATTATATTGTACATATATTTCATTAAAGTGACCATTTAGCGAGATATAGCTGTTTAAAACCTCTATTTACGAGCAAACACCCCCTTATTCGAGTCCTTTAAATCCACCCTAATTAAAAACTAAGGGATCTAACGGAATTAAATTTACACAGTCTGATAGCTCTTCAAAAATCCTACAAAATCATTTTTGAAAAACTATTTATCGCTAAAAATGAAGGAGCTATGTTTATAAAACTAATTATTTTTTCGAAATATTCGAATAGTCCGCTTATGGAACATTTTCAATGCATGTAAATATAACACCACAGAAATGGTTCGTATACTGGAAAATGACTTAAAAACTATTTGTATTTGTATTTCTACATATTTGTAAATTCGTATTTTTGTGTAAATAAATGTTTTCTAATTTTTTATTCTACTTTTTTTCTGTACAGATCTATTAAATTATCTACTTATAAAAATTGTAATGTTCTTAAGGGTGGTTTTTAAGGGTTGAAATATTACGATATTATATCTAAAGCATAAAACATTCATTATTTTTAGCCAATCAAAACCAAATTTTACCCATATTACACCCACATAATTACAATGTTTTTATATAATTTTTGACAATAAGGCGTAGTGTACACCCCTAAAAATAATCGACGCCCTTAAGCATGTTATAGAATATGTAGTACAGGGTGAGATGATCCTAATCCTAAATTTCTTTGTAAATCGATGCAAGCCAAAATTATTCTTTTAGGATAAGTATTTTTTATATATAGCTCCAATAAGGGTGGTTTTAAGGGTTGAAATATTATGATAGTATATCTTAAAGCATAAAACAATCATTATGTAACTAATAAGAACCAAATGTTGACATTATTAAAGTTTAAAATGTTATTTTATTATTTTTTATAAGTAGTTTTTTTAGGGGTAGTTTTCACCCTTAAAAAACCAAAAGCGTACAACGGCTCAATATAGAAAATGAACTAGAGGGTGAAATGAGCCAAATCCCAAATTTTTGTACAAATCGATGCTGGACGAAAAAATTGCGAGGTTTTGCCATTTTTTCAGTTTCATTTCCTCGACTAGTATACCTTGCTCTTAAGGTGTTGTGGATATCTTTTGTTTTTAAGGAGGTAGCTTAGTTTGCCAAATGCCGCCCATGCCAGTCTAACTCGTCTTTTGATCTCCGAGAGCGAGTGAGATCTGTACGGCTTAAATCTAGATAAAAAATAATAAATAAAAAATGGTTACCTTTTTAATACAAGCACAAATTTTACAAACCTAATTTCAGGCAGTGTCCTCGTATGTATATTTTTACGCTGATAAACTTTGGTTCCTTCTTGTCTGATAATGGGTTTAAGAGGCTCGATTGGCACTTCTTCCACTTCTTCTTCTTCTTCTTCGCCTTCTTTTGACTGTTCCGCTTCTGGGTCGAATTCGTCTTTCAAAAATTCTCCCACAATCTCCTCCGCAGTGGCAGAATTCTTGGAGGTAGTAATAGTTGGTCTAACGCCGGCTGAGGGATTGTTTATGTCGACCATTGTAAATTGGGATATCTATATTAAAAAAAGGACACAATGTTAAGTGAATATATATTAATTTACAGTGGGGTAACAAAAGAAAACAGGCCAAAGAAGGTTAGCGGTACTAATACACCTAAAATACTTCATGAAATACTGTAATAGAAATTATCATGAAATACTTCACACCCAAGAGAGCAGCACTAACACAAACAAAAATCAGAGTCGAAGAATACAGAATCCACGGAATAATAATACCGAAAAACAATATCAGAGAATATTGCTAAGAAGGAAATATTAGAAAACGATTATGGTCCAAGAGCTGGAAGCGGATTTTGCTCGTGATAAGTAATATGGAAAAACTATACGGGGATATGTTGAATTAGTTGTATACATGACTTTCCTAAACGGGCGAGTGGGGGACGAGGGTAGTTATAACTATAAGGGGTCAAAGTCGCGGTTATTTTTTTTGTGACGCTCATGATCGACATAATGTACCAAAACTTGGGAATAAGTAGATCGTGATGCAACTAAGCAAAATCTCCAGGGACAGAACGCTGTATGGGGGACAAAGGGGTGGCGGGCAGGGGTGAATATAAAAATTATAAGGGTTTTTTTGTGACGCTCATGATGGAGATAGTGCACTAAAATTTGGGAATAAGTAGATCATGACGTAACTAAGCAAAATCTCCAGGGGCGGAAACCAGAGTGGGGACGAGGGTAGTTATAAGGGGTCAAAGTCGCGGTTATATAGATATTGCAGATAGAAGAGGAAGATATTGCACCGATATTTGTTAATAAGTAAATCGTGACGTAACTAAGCAAAATACCCAGGGACGGAACGCTGCGTGGGTGAAAAAGGGGTGGCGGGCAGGGGTGAATATAAAGATTATAAGGGGTTTTTTGTGCTTATGATAGAGATAGTGCATCAAAATTTGACAATAAGTAGATTATGACGTAACTAAGCAAAATCTCCACGAATAATAATTGCAAACAGGTGTTATCATAGTCTATCAAAGTACTTAGCTAACAAACGTCTGTCTCAAAAAACTTGTATAAGGCTGTATAGAACATTGATAGTCCCCGTTCTCACATATGGATCAGAGGCATGGACGCTAACTAAAACAGATGAATCCGCTCTGTCGATTTTTGAAAGAAAGGTGCTACGTAAGATATTCGGAGCGGTCTGTGAGAACGGAATATGGAGGCGTAGATATAACTTTGAACTGCAGAATATCTACAAGCATACGTTTGGTGGAAAAGATATTATCACTATAATTAAGCGAAACCGCCTGCAGTGGGCAGGACATGTAGCCCGGGCCCCTGAATCGAACATGATAAAAAAGATTCTAATAGCGCAACCCGTGGGAATGAGAAGACGGGGTAGACCAAAGCTGAGGTGGATGGACGGGGTAACACAGGATGTCGAGAAGATCGGAGTCGGCAACTGGAAAATGCAAGCAAGGGACAGAACAGAATGGCGTAGAAAGCTTGAGAAGGTCGAGGCCCTCTAAGGGCTGTAGCACCAAGATGATGATGATGATGAAGCAAAATCTCCAGGTGAGGTCCAGGCTTTTTGTGACGTTCGTCCTTATAATTTTTATATTCACTCCTGCCCACCAAACCTTTGTCCCCCACGCAAGGTTCCGACCCTGGAGATTTTGCTTAGTTACGTCATGATCTACTCATTCCCAAATTTTTGTGCACCATCTCGATCATGAGCGTCACAAAAAATCCATTATAATTTTTATATTCATCCCTTCCCGCCACCCATTTGTCCCCCACGCAGCGTTCCACCTCTGGAGATTTTGATTAGTTATGTCATGATCTACTTATTCCCAAATTTTGGTGCACTATCTCGATCATGAGCGTCACAAAAAAAATAATAAAAACCGCAACTTTGACCCCTTATAACTACCCTCGTCCTTCACTCTGGTTTCCGCACCTGGAGATTTTGCTTAGTTACGTCATGATCTACTTATTCCCAAATTTTAGTGCACTATCTCTATCATGAGAGTCACAAAAAGCCCCTTATAATTTTTATATTCACCCCTTCCCGCCACCCCTTTGTGCCACATGCAGCGTTCCGCCCCTGGAGATTTTGCTTAGTTATGTCACAATCTACTTATTCCCAAGTTTTGGTGCACTATCTCGATCATGAGCGCCACAAAAAAAAATAATAAAAACCGCAACTTTGATCCCTCGTCCCCCACTCTGGTTTCCGCCCGTAAGGGAAAGTCATGTACACAACTCATTCAACAAATCCTCATATAGTTTGCCCATATTACTTACAACGAGCAAAATCCGCTTCTATCTCTCCGACTATAACATCAAGGAAAGTTGGCAAAAATTTAAAGATAACATAATCAACGCAGCAACAGAATCACTTGGAGAGAGGAAACTAACGAATACTAACATATCAAAAAAGAAAATCCGATGGTTTAGAGAGGGATTTTAGAGAGAAAAGAAGAAAACATTATTACAATACAGAACAAAACAAACTTATGAAAAAATATGTTGAATAAATGAATAAAATAAACGCTTTAACTTACTTCAGTTCCTTCGTCTTCCTCCATCGCTTCATCTTCTTCTTCAGAATGCGGCCGTGTAATTTGCATAATGCTTTCAGAAAATACTTCTTTTTCAATTTGTTCTTCATATTCCATCTCGGCATGCCTCAGTTCATGTTCCTCTAACTGTTCTTCAGTTTCGAAGCTGTAATCGCACTTATCGCACGGGAACGGAAGACTAGCTAAATGCGTAGTAATATGCTCTTTCACCAAATCCACCGTTTCGAACGTAGTATTACAAATGACGCATTTAAGATTTACCATAGAGTGTATGGCACTGTGGTTTATCAACGAATCTTTCCTCCGGAAAGCCATACTACATATGTCGCACTTGTACTGTCCTATGATGGTTTCTGTGGGATTGGATGAGTAATGGCTGCGCATGTGTCGAGTTAAGTGGTGACTAAGAAGGAAGGTTCTTCCGCATATTTTGCACGGATATGGTCGAAGACCAGCGTGTGAAGTAATGTGCCTGGTGAGTTTGATGGCTGAAATGAAGCTAGCGTCACAGTAGTTGCATTTATGAGGCTTATTGTTACTATGGATTACTTCGTGACGCTCTAAGCCCTGAAAATTAGATTAGCAAGAATCAAGTAAAAATAAATTTGACTTCATTTATTTAATCAAGTTAGAGAAACTAACTTTTCAGGCCATGAAAATGCCAGTGACCACATTAACTCCATTTTAATGTTTATAACACGATCTAAAATTCACTTATGTTTGCTGACTATGTAAAACTGTTTAGAAAAATTCAATGCTGGAATGATGCTGTTGTGCGAGGTGGCATTCGGATTTTTGCAGATAAAGTTAGGTGACAACTTCAACAATAATAATTGACTTATGCTCCTTCTCAAATATGCCCGGAACATTAATAAAAAAATTTAAATATTTAAAATTTTCGAAAAATATCGATTTTTTTCTACTTTCATTGCTTATAACTAGAGTCCGGATTTCTAAGCATAATGCTTATGGTAAATAATACAAGCAGGACTATTTTCTTTTTAAATATGAACGAAATATGCAAAAATAAGTCATTTTGACACCACTTTTTTATGCCTTTTTTGCTTTTTTAAAATTTTTATGCCTTTTTTGAATATTTGTGCTTATTTGGTGCTTTTTTATATAATATTATTATTTTTGCATTTGTGAACAGCAGAAATTTAATTTTGATCTATGCAGTGCAATTGTGGACTGTGAGCTCCCATTAAATAAATTGAAAAATGAAAGTTTTAAATAATTTTTGGAAAAGTACTATCAAAGACATGTGCCGGATAAAAGTGCTCTGCGAAAAATATGTTAAATGCGTTTATAAGGAAACCTGAAAAAAAGTATAAACACTAGTTGGGAACAATTATACCTGGTTTGTGTGGACAAGACTACGGATATTTGTGAAAGGTACGTCTCTAATATAATCATAGGCGCATTTCACGAAGAAATCTTGACGAAGTGTTATTCAGTGTGCTCAAAACAACTAGAAGAAGAAAATAATAATGCAGTTCCAAGATTCGTAAATGAAGCTTTAACAAATTTTTATCTTCTCGAGGCTGTGCCCACCAACAAAACAGCATCAAATCTTAGTGTTTTATCCAAATCAAATTCACTGTACGTGTCTAGCACATGGCCTGAATCGCGTTGCTGAGACTAAAAGGTTGCAACTTTTTAGATACAGATTCCCTAACACTCCATTATTACCGGAACCAGTGTTAACTCTGTGGGGTACATGGTTAGGTGCAGCTTTATACTACACCGAATATTTTGAAAATTTTAAAAGCTTCGTATTGGAACTTAAAGATACTGCTAGCAAATCGATAAAAGATTGTCAGGATGTTTTAGGTGAAACAGAATTACAAAACAATCTTGCTCAAAATGTCATTAGTTGAGTCGATCCAAAAAATAAACAGTTTTGAAAAAAGATGGCAGGTATCCCTGGAAAAATTGCTCAGATAGTATTAACAAAAGTCAAAGATGTATTAACAAAAAGCGAAGGATTTCAAAAGACGAAGAAAATAATTTCAGTTTTAAATGGAGAACACGTTGAAGATATAAATACTGATCCGGCAGTAGTGGCAAAGTATTAAAGTATGCATTGATAACCAGTGTGGACTTTGAAATAAGCTTTTCGATATAAAAAAGTTTTGAGTGACAGGCGCCGAAACTTTACGATGATATATTTGAAATGATATATACGAAAAATGATGTATTTTCCTTCATCTAAATCGCGTGGATAAAAATTTGGTTAAAACATTTTTGTCTCAGTTATCTATTTTTTTTGGTTTATTTTATTTTTAAATTTATAATAGTTAAATAATGAATGTGTTGCATGTGTGAGTCCATACTAGTGTAGTAAAGAAAAGAGAGACGTTCTCACAAACAATTTATTTTACTACTGACGACCGGTTTCGCTGTTTACAATTTATACAGCATCATCAGGTCCGGTTAAAGTAAAATCAAATGCTACAAAACAAAAAACCAGAGTTAGTTAGGTGGTCTGGTTTGAATAAATTTTTAATGATACGGCCAATATCAAAGCACATCTGTCAAAGCATGCACATGAATACCCACATGTACGCGCGCATGGTGTATAATCCTCATACTCACAAACATGCACGCATCCATGTGCAGTGGCAAACTATAGTATGTCAAGTATAAGATATATACTTACTTTCCGGTATAAGGGAAAAAAGTAGTAGTATTCAATATCATACTTTTCATGCACCTTGCTAGAGGGATGGTTGGTGAAGGGAAAGATTTCAATGTAATATATTAACTAAACATCGATGGGGTCTTGAAGGGTTTAGTAGGAAAATACGACATTAAACCGATAATCCAATTTGTTAGTTATATATAGTAATGTTATTTTAATTATATCTATGGTGATGTTATCTTATTTATAAATGTAGCTTTTATTATATGATAGTTAGATGTTGTGTTGGGTGTGCGACTTTAAGAAAAAATTGTTCGTTTGTGTAATAAATATGATCTGTTTGTGAATATTTATTTTCTCTGTTTAAAAAATTGTAGTTGAATATAAAATTGGACAGTAGTAATTTGTTAAAACTTTTTTTATATTTAAAAAATATTAAAATTGTCAAAATTAGTCAAAATTTAAAATCACTCATAACTGACTCAGAGTTGAAGCTGTGTTAAGGTAATGCAGTAAGTAAATTAAATTAAATTAAACCAATTGTAATGTGAAGTTATAATTATCTATAGTATAATGAAAAAATATGGAATATCACTAAGAAGTTTAAAAAGTGAAAATGTAGAAAAAATTTTAATAATAAATGAATGATGAAAAAAGCTGTGTAAAAACTTTTTTCTATTGTATAGAAATATTTGTACATAAACTAAACAAATATTTCTATACAATAGAAAAAAGTTTTTACACAGCTTTTTTCATCATTCATTTATTATTAAAATTTTTTCTACATTTTCACTTTTTAAACTTCTTAGTGATATTCCATATTTTTTCATTATACTATAGATAATTATAACTTCACATTACAATTGGTTTAATTTAATTTAATTTACTTACTGCATTACCTTAACACAGCTTCAACTCTGAGTCAGTTATGAATGATTTTAAATTTTGACTAATTTTGACAATTTTAATATTTTTTAAATATAAAATAGTTTTAACAAATTACTACTGTCCAATTTTATATTCAACTACAATTTTTTAAACAGAGAAAATAAATATTCACAAACAGATCATATTTATTACACAAACGAACAATTTCTTCTTAAAGTCGCACACCCAACACAACATCTAACTATCATATAATAAAAGCTACATTTATAAATAAGATAACATCACCATAGATATAATTAAAATAACATTACTATATATAACTAACAAATTGGATTATCGGTTTAATGTCGTATTTTCCTACTAAACCCTTCAAGACCCCATCGATGTTTAGTTAATATATTACTTTGAAATCTTTCCCTTCACCAACCATCCATCTAGCAAGGTGCATGAAAAGTATGATATTGAATACTACTACTTTTTTCCCTTATACCGGAAAGTAAGTATATATCTTATACTTGACATATAGGTCTGGATCCCGCGTATGAAAAAAAAGTTGATTAATAGCAAGCTGAAAATTTGTTAATAGCTTAAGGGTGTCTAGTCGAATAAACTTTGATATATGGGAACACTGAAACAGGGGTAGTTTTAATTGTGGAACAGGTTAAAAATTTGGAACGGTTACAGCACGAAAACGGCACATTTATTTTGTCCGACAGAACAGACTTGAACTCTCCGAACAGAGATTAAACTCTCATGAAAAAAGCAGACTGCTATTTATTACCTGTCATAATTCCTGTCATTTGACATATTCTACATGTTCCACTCATTAAAACGCCCATTTGGTGATAAATAGCAGTCTGATTTTTGCATGAGAGTTTAATCTCTGTTCGAAGAGTTTAAGTCTGTTCTGTCGGACAAAATAAATGTGCCGTTTTCGTGCTGTGACCGTTCCAAATTTTTAACCTGTTCCACAATTAAAACTACCCCTGTTCCAGTATTCACACATATCAAAGTTTATTCGACTAGACACCCTTAATCTATTAACAAATTTTCAGCTTGCTATTAATCAACTTTTTTTTCATACGCGGGATCCAGACCTAATACTATAGTTTGCCACTGCACATGGATGCGTGCATGTTTGTGAGTATGAGGATTGTACACCATGCGCGCGTACATGTGGGTATTCATGTGCATGCTTTGACATATGTACTTTGATATTGGCTGTATCATTAAAAATTTATTCAAACCAGACCACCTAACTAACTCTGGTTTTTTGTTTTGTAGCATTTGATTTTACTTTAACCGGACCTGATGATGCTGTATAAATTGTAAACAGCGAAACCGGTCGTCAGTAGTAAAATAAATTGTTTGTGAGAACGTCTCTCTTTTCTTTACTACACTTTATAATAGTTATTTACTAGTTCTTAAGCTAAGCCTAGAGATATTTATATATATTTAAAAAAAATGGTTTGTCAAAATTTATATGCTTATTTTCATGCTTTTTCTGTATAATAAAATGCTTTTTATCATAAAAGCATTATGCTTTTTAAGCGCTTTTTTTTGCATTTCTTTATGCTTTTAAATCCGAACTCTACTTATAACTTTAAAACGATTCATTTTGGAACAAAGTCGTAGGGAAAGAAAATAAAGATAATTGAATTTTGTATAATATACGACTGGTTTAAAATGTCTTAAATTATTACCCTTTCTGCAAAATAGCAATAAATACAGAATAAGGGGGCAAAAAGGTCTGTTTTTATTCAATGTTTTTCAACCACTTTGGTTGCACTTAGAACTTTCGTAATTCGCTTCGAAAATTCCTACAATATACTTAAAATCGTTCACCAAATTTCATTAAAATCGACCTGATAGATTTTGCAGAATAATTTTGCAATCTAAATTTTTTTTAAAAAGTTCAAATTTTTTTAAAACTTCCTGAAGAAAAAGTAGACCATTTAGAAGTTTGCTAATTTTTTTACATCTAAAGAGGTTCTCTACCTATCTATAATACACTTTACCATAATTAAAATCGGATTATTTAAGCGGCCTCAGCACTGTTTTAAAGTTATAAACAATTTTTTGGCTTATAAACAAATACAGTGAGGACGTTTGAGTTGGAATAAATTCATTTTCTTAAGAATGGGCAACTCTGGAGATAAATCCCGAAACAGGTCGATTTTTATTTTTAAATTCTAATTTTTTGGTATATATATCATACTAGTGACGTCATTCATCTGGGCATGATGACGTAACCGATGATTTTTTTAAATGATAATAGGTGCCGTATGATAGCTCAATCGAAAGTCTATTCAATTTTGTATTCACTAATATAAACATTAACATAATTATTTATACAGGGTTTGAATTTAAAAAAAAATTTGAATTAAATTAATTCCAATATTTAGATTACGTCATCACACCCAGATGGATGACGTCACTAGTATGATATTTAAGCCAAAAAATTATAATTTAAAAATAAAAATCAATCTGTTTCGGGATTTATCTCCAGAGTTGCCCATTCTCAAGAAAATGAATTTATTCCAACTCAAACGTCCTCACTGTATTTGTTTATAAGCCAAAACATTGTTATAAATTTAAAACAGTGCTGAGACCGCTTAAATAATCCGATTTTAATTCTGTAAAGTGTATTAGATAGGTACAGAACCTCTTTATGTAAAAAAATTAGCAAACTTCTAAATGGTCTACTTTTTGTTCAGAAAGTTTTTAAAAAATTGAAACTTTTTAAAAAAAATTTAGATTGCAAAATTATTATGCAAAATCTATTAAGTCGATTTTAATGAAATTTGGTGGATGGTTTTTAAGTATGTTGTAAGAATTTTATAAGCAAATTATGAGGGTTCTAAGTACAACCAAAGTGGTTGAAAAAAATTGAATAAAAACAGTCATTTTTGTCCCCTTATTTTCTATTTATTGCTATTTTGCAGAAAGGGTAATAATTTAAGACATTTTAAACCAGTCGTATATTATACAAAATTCAATTATCTTTATTTTCTTTCGCTACGACTTTGTTCCAAAATGAATCGTTTTAAAGTTATAAGCAATGAAAGTAGAAAAAAATCGATATTTTTGGAAAATTTTAAATATTTAAATTTTCCTATTAATGTTCCGGGCATATTTGAGAAGGAGCATAAGTCAATTATAATTATTGAAGTTGTCACCTAACTTTATCTGCAAAAATCCGAATGCCACCTCAAAACAGATCCGCCCTGGTCTACTACAGGAAGATCTGAAATCGTTTTAAGATTTGTGCAGTTTAACACTAGAAGCACCAACATTTCTGCATACCTAGAAGCACCGCAGCGGTTAAAATGACGGGTATTAGAATTTCTATTGCCAGCCGTTTTTGAATTCTTTTTTACTTGATAAAAACCTATATTGAGACATATATAAAGACATATTTAATTAATTTAAATGAATTATTTAATTATTTAAGTACTGTAACAATAACGAGCGTTCGGGTATTTATTTACGACTTTATTATTTATTTATACAAGTTTACTTTACAAACTTTAGCTTAAGACTAAACTCTATTCACAAAAATTATGCCTTATATATCCTAGTCGTTATTCTCGATCATTCCGGGCTAAGCCAGCTCTCCGACTATCGTGTGACCTTCCAACAACCGCGCATCGGTTCCACGTATAGCGTGCTTCGATCTAGACTTTTCTCGGCTTACGCCTTGCGGCCGGTGACTCATTGTTTTGCTACATTGCTCCCCTCTTAAGATCTGAGCGTCCCGATCAGCAACTCTAGATGAAGGCCCATGATGGCGGAATCTACACGACTCTCCAGCTTTGCATACACCCTTCAAGAAGAAATAACAGTCTACTGTCTTTGAAGGATCCGACATCTTCGGGTTCATGCAACACACAGTAATTCGTACGCCAGTTTCTCTGAAGACCACTTCAAGCATGCTTCTCACAATCTTCCAATCCAGATTTTCTACTGCATGGCCTATTTTTGGTAAAGCCAAATCTTTGATGTCATAATTACACACGATTTTCTTCAAATTACTTAGAGCACGCCATATGTTCTCATAGCTTGGCGTGTCCGTATAAGACTTCCTGATTACCATATACAGCAAAGATCGAGGACCATCTTCCAATCGCAGTACTCTTCCAATTTTAGGCTGCTGATTTCTTAACTCGTCCAGGCGGCCGAACTTTCTATTGAATACGGACGAGATTCCTTTAGTCATCTCGAGGTCTTGGGCAACACAGTGGGCTAGAGAGACGTTTTCTGGAACACCAAACAGATCTTGCTGAACTTCTGTGGTCACGCCGAATCTAGCACTCTTTCTTTCTGCGTAATTTGACATAAATTCCTTAAAACTTGGCTGTGCGGCATCTTTCATTTCCTGTTGGAGGACTCGGGCTTCTTCTGTTTCATTGGAGCCAGCATATGGTGCAAGACGATTTATGTGAATAACTTTTGGTTTACCGTTTGGCAACTTCTTAATTCTGTATATTACGTTATTTATTTTCTTCTTAACTTCATACGGACCTTCCCATTGTCTTTGCAGTTTAGGACACAAGCCGCGACGACGTTGTGGATTATAAAGCCAGACAAGATCACCTACTTCGAAGTTTTCATTCTTGCATCGAGAATCATATTGATCTTTCATTCTGTCACTGGCTATCTGGATGTGTTGTCGAGCAAATTCATGAATGTTGTTCATTCGTAACTTCAGGCGGTCGACGTATTCTTCGCCTGCAACATGTTCCTCGGAAGGTCTGCAGCCAAGCTCTAGGTCGCAGGGTAAACGAACTTCACGACCCAACATCAGGCAGGTTGGTGTTTGACCTGTAGTTTCATTTACGGCCGAGCGGTATGCCATCAGGAATAAATGAATGTGTTGGTCCCAATCTCGCTGATGTTCAGACACAACTTTGGACAAGTGTTTACCCATCGTTCGGTTCATCCTCTCGACCATTCCATCTGATTGAGGATGCAGGGGTGTTGTTCTGGTCTTATTGGCACCAATCAATTTACAAACGTTTTGGAAAAGAGCTGACTCAAAGTTTCGCCCTTGGTCGGAGTGGATCTCCAAGTGAACACCAAATCGGCTGAAGAATTCTCTAACAAGTACCTCTGCAACGGTACCAGCTTCTTGATTCGGTAATGCATAGGCCTCGGTCCATTTCGTAAAATAATCCATGGCTACCAGGATGTACTTATTTCCAGCATCGGTTTCTGGAAATGGACCTGCAATGTCGATTGCTACTCTTTCCATAGGACTGCCAACATTGTACTGTCTCATGGGTGCTCTCTTTTTACCAACTGGACCATTACCGGATGCACACAGTTCACATTTCCGGCACCATCTTCTTACATCATCTTTACAGTTCACCCAATAGAACCGTTCTCGAACCTTTTGCAGAGCCTTCGTAATACCAAAGTGTCCACCTGATGTACCGTCATGCAACTGACGCAATACTTCTGACACTTTACTTTTAGGTACAATCAACTGAAGCTTCGATTCTGTACCATCATCGTTCTCAAAGGTTCTGTACAGAAGATCATCTTTTAGTACCAGGCAATTCCATTGGCTCCAATAGGCCTTGACTTCTGGACTACATGCACTAATGTTCTGCCAACTAGGTCTCTCACCTTGCCGCATCCAAGCCAATACTCTTTTTATACACGGATCATCCTCCTGGGCGTCTTGTAACTGTAGGGGCTGCCATTGCTCATTAACGACGGTAGTTCGTCTCACAGGGCAAAGCTGTCCCTCTACTTTAAGCCGGTGATTACAACTTTCACCGCATGGCCGTATCGAGGAAGCATCTGTATTTGAACGAACTCTTCCAGCCCTCTTCACGCGTCTCTTCGGCATCGTGTCACGAATCACCTTCCGTACCATTTCCACCAAACGTTCATCTTTTCTCTTATCGCCTTTTTCCACGGCTTTTACTCGATTGTTTCGTGAAGCTTGGCTAGCTGCTTCGTGTTCCAAGGCAATAGCAAGTGCTTCATCTAAAACTTTCGGTCTTGCTAGTCGTAAAGCTTTCTGTAGTTCATTATCTTTCAGCCCATTGACGAAGGTATCTACTGCAATTTCTTCTAAAACGCTGTCTGGCACCTCTGGATAAGCCAACCGCACCACACGAGCCACATCTGCTTCAAATTCTTGCAGATTCTCACTTGCTCGTTGACTTCTACTTCGCAGTTGTGCTTTGTATACTTGTTGTAGATGGGCATCTCCATAGCGTTTTTCTAGACGAGTGAACAAGGTCTGGTAACAATTTTCTTGACCCTTGGGAATTGACCTTAATATATCTGCAGCATCACCTCGTAAAGCAGCAGTCAAGGAAACAGCCTTTTCTTGTTCGGTCCAATGATTGGCGGTCGCAATAGCTTCAAACTGTCTAAGATATATGGACCAAGAGGCCTTTCCATCAAATGGTGGTAATTTGAATCTCATATTATGCGACGTTTCGTCTCTCGGTAGTTCATCTTTCACTAAAGGATCTAACGCTGCTGCATTAACTGATGGTTGTACTTTTGTATCGGTTATCCTGCTCTCTAGCTGTTTGATCTTTTCTTCTACGGTCTCTACACTTTTCTGCATCTTATCGAATGTTCTAGAAACTTCTTCAAATTTCTCGTCATTCTGTCTACAAACGTCTTTAATTATTTGAGAAACACTTTCAAATTTCTCGTTGTTCTGTCTACAAACGTCTTTAATTACTTGAGAAACACTTTCAAATTTCTCGTCGCTCTGTCTACTAACTTCTTCAAGTTTTTCGTTGTTTTTTCTAGAAGTTTCATCGATCGTTTCAGAAACAGTTTTTAATTTCGATAAGATTACTTGCTCTGCTGACTGGAAGTGGAACGTCTCTGGGTCATCTCCGTTCTTCGTGAGGACTTCCTTGAGTCGTGCTTGTAGGACTATCTTGCACCCACTGCTGTCTAATTCGTACTCTTCTAATTGTTCACGGAGCTGTTTTATGGTCAGTTCTTGTAGCAACATCTTTGGTCGGCACACACGTACTTTTCACAATGTCTTTTAAAAGTCTTTCCGAATACCGAACAATCAACGCACCTTAACTATTCCCGACGAATAAAGTCCAAAAGTCTTTTAAAGTCTTTCCGAATACGAACAATTAACGCACTCCGGTTATTCCCGACGAATAAAGTTCAAAAGTCTTTTAAAGTCTCTCTGTAATTCACTTATTTATATCGCACTAAGTTTACCGAACACCGACACCAACTGTAACAATAACGAGCGTTCGGGTATTTATTTACGACTTTATTATTTATTTATACAAGTTTACTTTACAAAACTTTAGCTTAAGACTAAACTCTATTCACAAAAATTATGCCTTATATATCCTAGTCGTTATTCTCGATCATTCCGGGCTAAGCCAGCTCTCCGACTATCGTGTGACCTTCCAACAACCGCGCATCGGTTCCACGTATAGCGTGCTTCGATCTAGACTTTTCTCGGCTTACGCCTTGCGGCCGGTGACTCATTGTTTTGCTACAGTACGATTTATGCAGTAGCAAAATTTTTCAATTTTGCTTGTACAAGACCCACACAAATTTTATTTACATTTATGTATATGACAAATTTCACATGTTTTTCACTTTCACCTGCTACGTCTTGTCTGTTGTTTTTTGTGGTGTCGAATCGTGTACCTTGAACAAAGAATATGGGCAGAAAATTGGAAGCATTCCAAATGTGGCTATATCGGAGAATAGCTACAAAAGAATCGGAGAGTCACAAATGAGGAGGTCCTCAGAAGAATGTAGAAGAACCGAGAGGTACCACCATCAAATCTCGAAAGTTCGAATACTTTGGACACATTATGCGAAATGAATCCAGATATACCCTTCTAGAAATCATGCTGCAAGGAAAATATTTGGAAATCGGGGCCCAGGAAGAAGAACATCCTGCGGATAAGGTAAAAATTCCCATGATGGTCGCCAACATTCATCACGGATAGGCACATAAAAAAATAATATGCTCAAAAATATTATATGCCTAAGTGAATACATAAATATAAGCTAGTGAAGCTACTAATATAATATAGTTGCTAACCTGGTGTACTAGCGCTATTGCAAAAGTAACTCCCATCCTATAGTGTCGATGGAGGAATTCTCTAAACTGCTTCCGCGAATTCCTCTTACCTGGTTGGTAATAATTCCTAAAGAGGTATTGAAGTCAGCATTCGAAGTTGAAGCAGAAGTACTGAGCATATCCTCAATCTCAACTTCATCTTCAGAATCGCTACCCGATGAATGTCCTTGATCAACTTTATCAGGCACATACTCGTCTTCTTCATTATTGGATACATTTTCATCACATAACTCTACTTCATATTCATTATCTGACAAATTCTGTAACCACTCCAATAGTTATTGCTCAGTCAAATATCGACGAGACGTGATAGCAGCAGAAAAGAGAAAGATCGCAATGAAAAATCAAAATACATATTGAGCACGCACTTGCAAAGAGTACTCAAATTACCTAATAACAAATGTTTTCGATACATTTTATACACAAAATAAGTAAAACTTCCCAGAAAAATAGAACAAAATGTAGAATACCTTGTCATTACTACCCAATTTTTCAAGGTAGACATTAACTATTATTCAAAATGTAATTATACTGTAAAAGTACCTGTAAAAGAGAAATTATAATCCTCAAATAAATATTAAAGTCCCAAAATTATAAATTTTGTAAAATAAATATGAATGAGTAATACAAAGGGACAAAAAGAGAAAGCAGTCAAAATGACTGCTCTGGTGCTTGTAGGTAGACAATAGCATATCTTAAAAAGTAATTCCGCTAAGTAGCTGTAAAGGAGAAATTATAATCTTCAAATAGATCTAGGAAAAGTCGTAAATTATCAAGTTTCTAAAATAACTATGAATGAGCAAAACAGAGTGTCAAAAATAGAAAGCAGTCAAAATGACCGCTCTGGTGCTTCTAGTGTTAAACAAAATGTTGCTTAACATAAACAGATGTCATTTTCAAGGCAAATAAAACCAATTAGATTTGTTTATTCTATAAATAACTTGCATTAGTTTCTAAAAATGAAATATCAGACTTAAGAATCTGAACTGTCATTCTCAAGGAACATGAATCAGGTAACAAACAGGACGATGAAAGTACTGGGATTTATCCCAGACTTTATTGTGGTTTCGTTAGGCCCATTCATCATACAACTGTTACAACCAGAGGGGAATATGATCAGTGGGTAAGAGACAGTCTTGATTTACCAATATTTGAGTGAAGGAGGACATTGTTATTATTATTGAGCTATATTAAAGTTTATTATTCTGAGATGTTTGATATTTTAATCATTGATTCTTATTAAGGTGTAGCTCTGTTAAAACTTTTGTAAGTGAATGCCGTTAATAAATAAATATTGTACAGATATCTACCAACAGTGTGGATTTTTTAAGCTACGCGACTGTTTGTGAGAATCCAGCAGTGCCACTGGATTTTATTAAGAAAAATATTCTTAAATTAGGAAAGCCACCTACACTAGATCCTCTTATGAAATCTACAGGAATTTTTGCCCAAAGTCGAGACAGTATTATCAAATTGGTTCAATATAATTATTGTGAACAAGAAGGCAATAAACTAATTCCTTGAAATAGACTAGAGTTTTGGGTAACCATTACAGTGTTAAATGATGAATTGGACATTGATGAGGATAACTAACTTACATTAACTTTGGCTATTCTAATTTATTACAAAAAATATTTTCATTTCATATTGATCACAAATGAAAACTACATACTGCTAATAGGCTTAGTTTTATAGCAATAATTTATTAAAAAACATTTTAGCAGTATGTACCTATTTTGATATTAAAATTTTTTTTATTATTTTTAAATGAAAGTGTATATCTTTAAGAATAGTTTCTGAAAATTTTAGATTGATCTGAGTAAAATTACCAGAGACCGTGTGTTGAATATCCTTACCTCCGTCTCACTTTGCCGCGTTTTCGTAGCAGTACGCTTGAGCATAGTGAGAAACGTTCAACAACTGTTCCCCTTCTCTTTTGTAGATTTCCCTGCGATTCAAAAACATATTCCGGTGTGCATCACGATTTGACAGAAAAAAAGAAGACAAACGCGAAGTTATCAAAACTTTAAACATGTTTTACTAAAAACTGCTTTCACAAAGGCGGTGGATATTTTAACTCAAAAACTACTGGACTGATCCACCTGAAATTATGCATAGATTTTCTTTAGATATTTCGTGAGGTAATGCTGTCGAGATATATTTGTTTTTATGTGTATCTGTTATTTTACAATAATAAATATGTTGATTTTCACCTTTTTGTTACAAAGAATTTCGTTTTTTTAACTTCTAAGTGATACCAAGAACTCAAAAAATCGTTAATAACAAAAAACTCGAAGCGTTACCTTGAGAAACTCATAATCTAATAAAATCTTTTTGAACTTTTTCTTTCACATGATCCAGTAATGAGTTATGATGTCCACTGCAAAATCCTTTTTTTTGAGGTGTCTGTAAAAACTTGCCACCGTTGGCTTATTTTTCAATAATTTTCCTTGGAATTTTTTTTTAATATACGAGAGGTGAATCAAATATGAACCGACCTTTGCTAATAACTTTTTATTGAATTATAATTACAACAATTAAACAATACACCATTTTACTATATACATTCCTTCCTCCTGTATGCATTTTTCCCATCGGCTAGGAAGCTTCTGTATTCCATTTTCATAAAAAGAATGAGGGCGGGTATCTGACCAATTGCTCCACTTGATTATTTATTTATTTAAGAAACAAACAGGCAAAGTCTAATTACATGTTTCTGTACATTATTACAACGATTATATTGAAATCAAATAACAAAAAAAAAAAAGAAAAAACGTAAAGAACTTAAATATTATAAATATTATAAGGTGTAAACGTATACATATATAAAAAAAAACAAAAAAAAACGTTTAATAATAAAAAAAAAAGAAAAAAAAGTGCATTTATATCAAGAACAGAAATAACCTGCGTATACCTATTCGTGCATAGGGAGCCCACCAAGACAGCAAGTATTTACCTACATATTTGGTTGGTTTTTGATGTTTTGTTTTTGAAAGTATATATAGATGTTAACACAAACTTAAAATAAAATATTCAACTTAAGTATGTGATAATATTAAGAGTGAGGTACTAATGTGACAACATTTAATAGTGTATATCCCTTTGATTTCATGCTTAAATTTTGGTAGATTTGTGTCAAATATATTTACAGAAAAAAAGAAGTCATTGTGTATATGACATAGTCGAGCTATCGGTCTATCATCATTTACCAAAAAAGTCTGTTGACGAGGGCGTATACTACGTGGTTTTACATAAAGGTTTATTTGAGACATAAGATAGGAGCTATCGATTAAATAATTCAATATTTTAAAAAGAAACGTAATGGCAAAAACTCTTCTTCTATACTCAAGTTTTATTATACGAAATTCTTTTCTGATAGGATCATATGAAGCATATTCGGGATTGGTTCTATGTTTTTTAAAGTACAAATATTTTAAAAATTTGTTTTGGACTACTTCTATAGAACGGTTTAAGTTTAGCTGTGTAGGATTCCATATTACATTAGCAAATTCAAGTTTACTACGCACTAGAGAAAAATATAAATATTGTATTATTTCAGTGTTTGTAAATGCATATGTTGTCCTCTATAAAAAACCTAGTAACTGGTGCGATTTTTTAGCAATATTATTTATGTGCTGATTAAATTTCAAATGATTTTGAAAACAAATGCCGAGGTCACATACAGAAGTCACTCTTTCTAACTGTGAATTTTGAATAAAATATATAATAATGATAAGGGTTTTTATTTGTGTTAAATGTTAATACTTTACATTTTGATAAGTTAAATAACAACTTATTCCGTAAGGACCACTCACAAATATTATCTATATCATTTTGAAGCTCTAAGTAATCATTTATGTTTTCAATTTTACGAAATAGTTTGAAGTCGTCTGCGTATAACAAGCAATCGGATGTTACTTGTGAAGGTAAATCGTTTATAAATATTGAAAAAAGGAGTGGTCCCAAATTAGATCCCTGAGGAACTCCTGATCCACTTAAAAATATGTGTGACAATTCACTTTTATATGATACTACCTGAGTTCGTAATCTTAGATACGAGATAAAAAAATTTAATAAATGTTCGCTAATTCCATAGTACTTTAATTTACATAATAAACTGTCGTGACTTACTTTATCAAAAGCTTTTGCAAAGTCTGTATATATACAATCTACCTGTATTTTATTGTCTATATTCTCCCTTACTTTATTAACGAATGTCAAGAGATTTGTTTCAACTGATCTCCTTTTACAGAAGCCGTGTTGTTCAGCTGGGATCAAATGTTTAAAACTGTTGTACAACTTATCATGTAAAATGAATTCAAAAATTTTAGCTATACAATTTAGGACCGCAATTGGTCTATAATTTTTGACATATTTTTTATCACCATTTTTAAATATTGGCGCAATCTTGGTTTGTTTAAATTCGTTTGGATAAACACCGGAGCTTAATGATTTATTAAATATTACCATCAATGGGTACATCAAACAATCCCTGCATCCTTTAAAAATATAACAAGGAATATTGTCAGGGCCAGAAGACCTTTTCGGTTTCAATTTATAAAACGCTTTTTCTAAATCAGTAGTGCTAATCGTCTCAAAATGAATATTATCAAAAAATTGTAGGGGTAATTCACGCATTTTTTTTCGGTAATTACCTCTTTATTATACGAGGAATCATTATCATAGACCGAAGAAAAGTAATCAGCGAACTCGCCTCTTATAATTTTAGGATCGGATACGTCCCTATTCTCAACCTGAAAAGTACCATCGGAATTGCTGGTTTGCCTATTATTTTTTACAAAATTCCAAAAAAGTGTCGGGCTTCGTTTTATATTACCCTGCATATCTCCAAGGTAAGCATTATATGCATTTTTAATTTTTAATTTAATTTCCTTTCTTTTTTCACTGTATTTTACCTGAAAATCTTCTGATTGATTCCTTCTGCGCCTATAAAACTCTTTTACTTTTAAATCACTTATAATATCACTATTAAACCAAGGCGGAAATATTTTGCAGTTTTTTGGTTTTATATTAAATTTTGGTACCGTTATATCTAGAATATTATATAATATTTGATAAAAATACGACACACAATCATTAACATTTTCAAACTGACCTAATAATTCCCAATTAAAGTCCCTTAACAATTCATAAATAAGCTTAAAATTTGCTTTATTAAAATTATATCTACTTTCTAAATTATTACATTTGTTAAAACTACTTTTCTTCATACTAAATTCTATTTCCAATGAAGGATGTCATATCTATTTTTACTAATGGTGATATGCTTTCTTCGACTTTGATACAAAAATTACTCATGATCAAATCTAGTGTCCTATTATCAATGTTTACGACATTATTATATGATTTTAAATTATACGACAATATTAAATTTTGAATTATATTTTCTACTTCATTTCGATCATTAAACTGGTAGTTTATACCATTTATTTGTGGTATATTATAATTACCCGCCAATAAAATATATGTACTGTTGTCAACAAACTGATCCAATCGTTCAAATAAATTAGCATACTTGTGGTACACAACTAATTTAGATGCTGGAGGAATATATGTAGAGTTTAATATAATATTATTTCCAAACACCTTAACGTTTACAAATAAGGTTTCTAGAGGAGTGTCTACCTGAATTTCCGAAGAACTAAATTTTCTACTTACTGCTATAAGAACCCCGCCTTCTCTTGTTTTACCTGTAATTTTTAAATTTCTGTCCTTTCTGTATACAACGTAATTTTTATTAAATAACTCTCCATCCTGTATATCATTAGCTAACCATGTCTCTGTTAATATAATAAAATCGTAAGACTCTGAATGTAAATTTTGGATAAATTCTGCTGTCTTGGTACGCAGACCCCTACAATTTTGGTAATACGCAGTTATAGACATTTTAAATTAAATTAAACTAGTAACACTTAAAAAAGAGGAAAAAAAAATAAAAATTAATAAAGTTTAATAACGTTAAGATAGAATCAATATGTCTATATGTATGTATATATTATCCTTATCAAAGCGCGCTTCGCCTAGTGCATTTTTTAATGGACCGTACATGTGGTAATCACATGGTGAAAGATCAGGACTGTTTGCAGGATGTTCAAAGAGAGTCCAATATATTTCGGCTATTTTTTTCTTGTGGCAGGTCAGGCGTCAGGCGTTGTCATGCAAGAACAACACATCTCGTATAGAACACCCCCGTCTTTTGGACCTACAGGCAGGTTGAACACGATCCAAAAGACTGCAGTAATAAGCGGCATTAATGGTTCATCTCTCATAAAGGATATCCAGCAACAAAACGCCACGATAATTCCAAAACACTGTCGCAATAAGGTCAAGAACGGCTTCAATATTTTCTTGAGACGTGCTTGTTTTTGGATGTCGTTGATGACTTTTGTTTTGCAAGGCATCTCATCCTTCACGAACTTGTCTATGCCAAAATTTCACTTGTATACTGGACAGTGTTGATTCCGCTTATTGATTTGTTAATCCTCGCCAAATTTCAGCAGGACCAACATTTTCTTTTGCAAGGTATTTGATAACAATGCGTTGTGCAACCGAACATGGCACTACTCTCCCACTCATCGCAACAGTAACTGACTGCACGTCATTAGAGAACAGGCGGTAGCGCGCAGTAACAAATTAGACTATAACCCCCACCACAGGACTAATTTAGACATTATCGCCAGTTAATGCTAAGCGTTATATGATCCTCGCCTGGCGAGGATCATATAACGTCTGAAATGTTAAAAATGGGTGGCAACACCGTTGTAGAGGTTGTGGAAGTCTTGCTTAATAGGTGTCTGATAGAGAAAAGAATACCCAATCTGTGGGAAAACGCCGAAATAATCCTTTTACACAAGAAAGGAGACAATACTAATATTGAAAACTACAGGCCTATAAGTTTGTTGTCACATTTATACAAATTGCTAACAAGAATAATAACCAACCGCATAACACAAAAACTTGATTTATATCAACCGGTTGAACAGGCGGGATTTCGAAAAGGGTTTGGTACTAACGATCACTTACAAACCGTCAGAACACTGGTAGAAAAAACCACAGAATATAATGTACCCTTACATATGGCATTTATTGACTTTCACAAGGCTTTCGATAGTATTGAAACCTGGTCCTTTTTGTCAGCCCTCAGGGATGCTCGAATAGACTCACGGTACACTACACTCATTAAAAACATTTATGAACAGGCCACATTCCACATCAAAATCAATGAAGACCAAAAAAACCGAAAAAATACGCCTTGGTAAAGGCATTAGACAAGGTGATACTATTTCACCAAAACTTTTTACCTTAGCATTGGAAAATGTATTCAAACAGCTCGACTGGGAGGAAAAAGGTCTAAACATTGATGGTGTACATTTGAGTCATTTGAGGTTTGCGGACGACATAGTATTATTCAGTACAGATATCAAGGAACTGGAGCAAATGATGAAGGAACTAAACCAGCAGTCAAATAAAATAGGTCTCAAAATGAATCTTCAGAAAACAAAAATAATGAGTAATGTACAAACTAATCTTGTTATTGACAACGTCAGTCTTGAAAATGTAGACCACTATATATATCTTGGACATACCATTAAAATCGGCAAAGAAAACCAAATAGCCGAAATAAAAAGACGCATACAATTGTCTTGGGTAGCTTTCGGCAAGTTAAGCTTTATCTTGAAGAATAGAGATATACCAATGTGTCTAAAACGTAGAGTTTATGACAAATGTATCTTGCCTGTAGCTACATATGGACTGGAGACCATGGTCTTTACAAAGAAAACCTTAGAGTAGCTCAGTACAACTCAAAGAGCGATGGAGAGGGCCATGCTAGGGATTAGTTTGAGAGACAAAATTCGAAATATCGACATTCGTGAAAGAACAAAGATTACTGATGTCGCAGAACGTATAGCAAGGCTCAAGTGGCAATGGGTCGGACATGTTGCCCGAGATAATTCCGAAAAATGGACACAGAGACTAAAAACTGGAGACCAAGAGAGAACAGGCGACTAGTAGGCAGACCGCAGAAGAGGTGGGCACTAGTGGGCAGATGATATCAAACAAGTCGCGGGCAAACAGTGGATGAGAATTGCCAAGAGTAGAAATCGATGGAAGCAAATGGAAGAGGCCTATGTCCAGCAGTGGACGAACACAGGCTGAAGAAGAAGAAGAATGCTAAGCGGGGACGAAAAGGTCGGTTCATATTTGATTTACCCACGTATGTACTTTGAATTTTACTCAATATGCTTATTTAATTTAAAAATAAAATATTTTTACTCAATTAAAAAAAAAGTCACAAAAATGTGCTTGGAACGTTGATTTCAAACCATACTGTCCCCTTAAATATAATTATCGATTTTCTTAATAAACTGGAGCATATATGCATTCCAACAAAATGTAAGCTAGTCCATACACTCCTAAAGCATTAAAATTTTAGCATTAGATTTTGAAATGACAGGCTTAGCATGACAGTATATACAGTGATGAGTGCACTAAGAACCCGCAAAATAATGCAAAAGACGGAAAACATAGTACATTGTGAAATAACAAGAGATGAAACTAGTAGAGGTGGGAAATTATCAATAGAAACCTATAAATTTACATTATATTGATTGTTTCCAACCTTTAGACGTATCGGAGTCAATATATTATAGTTGGTATTTTCACAATCTGATTTATTTTGATTTACATTATGGTAATTAAGAACTTACCTGTTTAAAAACAAAACTCTTGTTGCAGATTTTACAACCGAACGGCCTACTTTTATTGTGATCATGCATATGAAAATTTAAATTTTCTTTAGACATAAACGATTTGTCACATTTAGGACATGTGTGCCATTCCACATCTTTATGAATCTTCTCGTGTTTTCTTAAAAATGACACCCTATTAAACGATTTATTACAAACACCACATTCAAATCCCTTATCAGGATTGTGAATAAGTGAATGTTTCTGGAGGTCATATATAGTGTAGAATTTGTTAAGACAAACTTCACATTCGAAGTTTCTTTCCTTAGTGTGTTTTTCCATATGTAAATCCAATAGCTGTTGTAATGGAAATGATCTGTCACACTCGTTGCAGGGAAAACAAGAAGTTTCTACCGTTTCTACAGTTTCATTTTCTATTTCCACAATTGTGCCTTCTGGAAATTCCTCAACCAAGCGATCATGTACTGCTTCCTCAGTTTCTGCCACTGCATTATTGATCTAAAATTCAAATATAAAATTTTTATTATGGATATATTCACTCATTCACAAAACTGACCAAATTAATAACCTTAATTTTCAATAACTACACAAATGAAGAAAACATACCAGAAAATTGGAAAAAGGGGTGAATAACCCCAATACACAAAAAGGGTAACAAGGAAGACTGCAAGAACTATCTCTGTATTACTGTAACCATCACCTTTAACAGATTATATGAAATACTTTAAACACTCTAATAGAAAATGAATATCCACCTTTAGAGACCGAACAACAAGCAGGATTCCGAGTAGGAAGGTCCTGCATCAACCACATCTTCACGGTCAATCAACACTATGAAAAAAAAAGTAGCCAAAAACAGAGAAATATTATATCTACTATACATCGATCTAACTACAGCATATGATACCGTGCTACTGTGGAAATGATGGAAAGTCCTGGAAAAATCCTCTATTAATATAACTTTAATAAAAAGCAGTGCAAAAATTGTATAACAACACCCAATCAAACATCAAAATCAACAATAGATTATCTGATAGCTTCATGGTGAATAAGGGACTATGACAGGGATGCAACTTATCGCCAACACTGTTTAAAATCTACGCTCACCAGCACAAAATTCCTCCACCCAAAATTTTTGATTAAGTTTGACAATTTATAACTTTATTATTTGTTCTCCGATTTTCAAGATTCTTGCACCAGTTTGTAGGTACATGTATTGGTATCGTTTGTTGTTATTCCAGTAACACAAAAATTTTGCTTGCATGGCATTACACGGGGGTGAATGGAAGCGTTGTATTTTCTCCTAACTTTAAAACATTCTGTGGAAAAATGGAAGAGATAATTTTGTTTCATAGTCCTGTCATATTATCCCGGAGGCATCACTGAAATTTTGTTTTTTGAATTATCCAAATATCTCTTTTTTTGTAAGAGCTGTACCATTTTTTGTAATACTCCAGGCTGTGGGTGAAAAATAGGTCGATTTCAGGATATAATTCAGGAATTTTTGAAACCTATCAGGTGTTGTAAAGGACGATGCCAGGAATAACTTCTACTAAAATGTGACCAAAAATATTGTGAGCTTTTTTTTTATTGCGATTTTCATTTGTTAAATTTGCAATTTTTAAAGATTTTTAATTTTGCTGCTTAGGATATTGATTCTAGAGAAAAACTTTTTAATAGAAAGTTGTAGTAAATTAAAAAACCTACAATTTGAGCTATGGTAAGTTTAATTTCGTTTATTGGTTATTGCAAAACATCCTGCGAAAGGTCCAAGATGGCCGTTTTTTACAATTGCGGTATTTATTGTACAAATATTTTTTTTTTATTTTTTAAAGCTTTAAAATGAAGATATTTCAATTCCAAACATAAAAAAATTGCAAGGCCGGATTAACGAATTTGTTGCTTAGATATTATAAATTGTTTATCCCAAGAGGTCAAATGTCGAAGGCTATAACTTTTTGAAAAAAAAATCGTAGAGAGTTGGTGAAACATCCAATCTCCTTCTAAAGAGTTATATTTTCATATTCTGATGTAAATAAATGCGTAAAACATTTTTAAAACTCTAATTTTAGGGTTTGAAAATAAGGGGGCAAATTTCGTTATAAACATTTAGAGCTGAAGCGGCCCTGTACATCCTATGAGTTTTTAACTTACAGATTATTGTTGATGAAGACGAAACGAAGATTTATAAAAAAAATAAAAAATTTTCTACAACCAACTGAAGCCGAGATAATTGTTTCTTTTTTCTTAAATCGTAGTGCCTTTATTTATAACAATTAAGAAATTATTTTACAGTCATTGGCTAAAGAAAGACTTATATTATCTTAAAATTAAATTATTAAAAAATATAGTTACATTTAATTATTAAAAATTATTTTTAAAATCGGTGCTTTTGCGAGCGGCCAAATTTTTACGTAACTTGTATTAAATTTTGACCGAAAACAATTTAATAATATTACCATTATAATATACAGTCTATTTACCACTGTATTTGTTTTTCTTGATAAACTTTTATATGTGAAATCTCATTTCTGAAGAAATAATATTACAAAAATGATACATATAAATATATGAAATATATTATAACTATATTTTTAATTTTTTCATTGTTATATAAATATAATAATAATAATGTTACTTCTTATTATACAATATAAAACTTTTTCTTCTTGTAGTGACTATCCGTTTTGGATGTTGGCGACCATCATGTCAATCTGTACTTGCACACTAAATCGGTACTGCTGCTCTAAAAAGATTTGTAGTTGTTGTGTTGAACGACATACGTACATTTTCTAGCAAGGTAAGGTTTTAGGTTAGGTTAAGGTTTTCTTCGCCTTCCTGGTTCTCATTTTCCAAATGGGGTTTGCCAAATTGCCATGATGGTCGCCAACATCCAAAACGGATAGTCACTACAAGAAGAAAAAGTTTTATATTGTATAAGTAATAAGAAGTAACATTATTATTATTATATTTATATAACAATGAAAAAATTAAAAATATAGTTATATATTTCATATATGTATCATTTTTGTAATATTATTTCTTCAGAAATGAGATTTCACATATAAAAGTTTATCAAGAAAAACAAATACAGTGGTAAATAGACTGTATATTATAATGGTAATATTATTAAATTGTTTTCTGTCAAAATTTAATACAAGTTACGTAAAAATTTTTCGACCGCGCGGATTTGAAGCGAGCCGGGCGATTTACAAAATTCGGCCGCTCGCAAAAGCACCGATTTTAAAAATAATTTTTAATAATTAAATGTAACTATATTTTATAATAATTTTTATTTTAAGATAATATAAGTATTTATTTAGTCAATGACTGTAAAATAATTTCTTAATTGTTATAAATAAAGGCACTACGATTTAAGAAAAAAGAAACAATTATCTCGGCTTCAGTTGGTTGTAGAAAATTTTTATTTTTTTATAAATCTTCGTTTTGTCTTCAGCAATAATAATCTGTAAGTTAGAAATTCATAGGATGTACAGGGCCGCTTCAGCCCTAAATGTTTATAACGAAATTTGCCCCTTATTTTCAAACCCAACATTTAGCTCGGCTTCAGTTGGTCGTAGAAATTTTTATTTTTTTTTATAAATCTTCGTTTCGTCTTCAGCAACAATAATCTGTAAGTTAAAAACTCATAGGATGTACAGGGCCGCTTCAGCTCTAAATGGTTATAACGAAATTTGCCCCCTTATTTTCAAACCCAAAAATTAGAGGTTTAAAAATGTTTTACGGATTTATTTACATCAGAATATGAAAATATAACTCTTTAGAAGGAGATTGGATGTTTCACCAACTCTCTACGATTTTTTTTTCAAAAAGTTATAGCCTTCGACATTTGACCTCTTGGGATAAACAATTTATAATATCTAAGCAACAAATTCGTTAATCCGGCCTTACAATTTTTTTTTATGTTTGGAATTGAAAGATCTTCATTTTAAAGCTTTAAAAAATAAAAAAAATTATTTGTACAATAAATACCGCAATTGTAAAAAACGGCCATTTTGGACCTTTCGCAGGCTGTTTTGCAATAACCAATAAACGAAATTAAACTTACCATAGCTCAAATTGTAGGTTTTTTTAATTTACTACAACTTTCTATTAAAAAGTTTTTCTCTAGAATCAATATCCCAAGCTGCAAAACTAAAAATCTTTAAAAATTGCAAATTTAACAAATGAAAATCGCAATAAAAAAAAGCTCACAATATTTTTGGTCACATTTTAGTAGAAGTTATTCCTGGCATCGTCCTTTACAACACCTGATAGGTTTCAAAAATTCCTGAATTATATCACGTTTTTTCACCCACAGCCTGAGGTATAAATAAAAACACTGATTGACTCATAAAATAGAGGTTGGATTGATAAGATTAGAATGGCCCGCATGCAGCCCAGATCTCAATCCTATTGAGTATTTATGGGTTGAATTAAAAAAAGTTATTCGCTGTCATCCTAGGCCTCCAAAAAAATTTGGTACAGTTATGACCCTGGTAGAGGAATATCGGGCTATTCCCCAGGCAAGGATAACACATCCTTATTCGATGCCAAACAGATTGCGAGCATTCGTTGCTGCAAGGGGTGGACATACCCGCTATTGAATTGTTTTGTTGTTAATTTTGTTTTCTTTTGTTAATTTTAGTGCGTTTGATATTTTTAATTAAAGAAACCTTTAAAGCAGTGTTTTTATTTACAGCTCTTACAAGAAAAGAGATATTCGGATAATTCAAAAAACAAAACCTTAGTAATACCTCTAGGATAATACAAAAGGAGTATGAAACAAAAAAAGCCCTCCAATTTTTCCACAGAATTTTTTAAAGTTAGGAGAAAATACAACGCTTCCATTCACCCCCGTATAATGTCATCTAAGCAAAAATTTTTGAAGTTATACTTCTTTAGGCGCGATTGAGAGTAACATTTTTCATAAATCTGCGCGCATGCGCACACAGACAGTATGATGTTTAGTTGCTAATCTTTCAAATTATGTATCGGCGCAAATAAGCCATTAAAATAATATATTAGTGTTTTTTAGTAAAATGTATTATTTATTATAATTTTTGTGTCTTTGAATTTGTCTTCCTTGGGCGTAAAATATTAAAATATCTATTTTTATATTTCACTTGTCACCGTTATGTGTAATTATGTATATCCGAAACGTCAATAACACGTGCCTTGGCAGCCTGGTTGGTAGAGCATTGGACCAGAGATCGAGAGATCGCGAGATAGCGGGTTCAAATCCCGGACGATTCATATATTTTTTTTATTTTTGGCATTGTTAAATTTTGGTTAATTTTTGGTAATTAT
Organism: Diabrotica virgifera virgifera; assembly: GCF_917563875.1. Classification (NCBI taxonomy): domain Eukaryota; kingdom Metazoa; phylum Arthropoda; class Insecta; order Coleoptera; family Chrysomelidae; genus Diabrotica; species Diabrotica virgifera. The sequence continues at coordinate 176,821,481 of NC_065451.1, forward strand.
TGTTAATTTTTTGTATTGTAACTGTTAAGTATATTTATTTTGTTGAAATTATATAATAGAAGTATAACTTCTTACGTGCGTACAAAGTACACACACATTCTTTTTTTGTTACCGGAATAATAGAAAATGACATCAATACATGTACCTACAAACTGACGCAAGAATCTTGAAAATCGGAGTACAAGTAATAAAGTTATAGATTGTCAAACTTAATCAAAAATTTTGGGTGGCGGAATTTTGTGCCGGTGAGTGTATATAAATGAGATCTTGAATAAATGGCGGAAATCATTTTTTTGCATGGGGGTACAGCTAAATGATGCCTCAACACTGTACACACTACATTTTGCTGACAATCAGGTAGTGATTGCCCAGGATAAAGATGATCTGATATTTATGACAAACCCGCTGTTTCGAGAATACAAAAATGGGGTCTATAGAGCCAAATAGAGAGAACCAAATGTGTATAGGAAAGAATTGTTAAAAGAAAGAAAGTAATAGGAGCTTTGAACTCACTACTTTGGTCAAAAACCAAATAAAAAGAAAAGAAAACACAGCTATATAATAGCACCTTTAAAAGTGTGGTACTTTATGGATGTGAAACCTGGCAACTGAATAAGCAAGCAGAAATAAAAGGAGCTCGCACTGGAAATGGACTTCTGACTACATCTCCAGAGATTCACATGTAACGAATGAACGAGTATGAGACATTATGAATAGAAAAACAAACATAATTGAAGAAATCCAGGAAAAACAACTTTGTTGGTATGGCCATGTACAAAGAAGGAAGGAACATTGACTCCCAAAGCTGATAATGGAATGGCATCCCCTGGATAAGTGGAATCTGCCTGGATAAGTGGAATCAAAAAACCAATATCGGAGAGAAAGCTACGACCAGGAAACTGGACAGATCGATGCAGCTGGAAAATAGGAACCATAAGGCGCAGAACTCTATAAACCGGTGTTACATCATCATTCACTTGTAAGAAGAATAAACAGTGATCACTGGGAATGTTTTTCGAAAAAAATGGAACATGATTTTTATAGTCTGTAAAAGGAAATACGGTGCTTCATATTAGGTCAAAGAACGGAGGTAAAGGAACTAATAGAAAATGATACGTGGATCGACTATCTAAAGAACAGTGGCGGCTGGTCAGGGTCGGCAGTGACGACCCACACATTTATGGACACATAGATTTTTTTAAATATATAAGTTAATCAGAGTTGATGATATTCGTTTCTGTGAAATAAAAAAAATCTGTGAGATAATACAGACTAAATTTTATTCATTGTTTTTAAAAGAATTCGAACGATCTGATACGTTAAGTTATCCCTGTGCGCTGTGCGTAAGATACTTTTCAAATTAAGGATCCTAGCCAGCCATACACTTGACTTCGATTGTGTGAATTCATGGCCCGCTTCGGCTAGCCGTACCCAGTTGACCATTTGCTTGTAATAAGACGCTATGGAATATTAGCCGATAGGCAACCAATTATACATTCCCCGTATTTATTTGAATGACAAGTACGGCAGAAAAACAATCTGCCGAGCACAGCGGTGATCTGCAAACGGCAACAAGACAGGTACTTGGACGTTGAGATTTAATTTGGACGTTGATAGGTGACTCAGATTTGTTTGCAGACATTGCTTGAAAATAACTCATATAATAATATTTGAGTTATCCTCCCACTCAAAAAGGTCCGGAACATTGTTTAAATAATCAAAATGTCAAAAAATAAAGGAAAAATTCGATTTTTTCTTCATTTTTTGATTATAACTTTAAAAGTATTCATTTTCGAGAAAAGTTGCACTGACATAAAAGTTGCGTAATTAAATTTTCTACAATAAAGGATTAGCTACAAATTTTAAAAATTGTCACCCTTGTTGCAAAATAGCAATAAATGCGAAAAAATCATAAAAAACAAGTATTCGCATTTTACGTTTTCAACCGTTTATGCTACACTTAAGACCTTCATAATTTTACCCAGAAAAACTATATCATATAATAAAAAAAAATACTGTGAATTTCATTAAGATCGGTTCAATAGATTTTGCAAGATAAATTTTGCAATCCAGCTTTCGCAAAAAAATTAATTTTTTCAAAATGTTGCAGAACTGAAAATAAAGCAGACAGCAAGTTGAATTTATTTTTACGTATAGAAGAATACTGTACCTTTCTTCTATATGTAAAAAAAATTCAACTTGCTATCTGCTTTATTGTCAGTATGTACTGCAACATTTTGAAAAAATTAATTTTTTTTTGCAAAAGCTGGATTGCAAAATTTATTTTGCAAAATGTATTGAATCGATCTTAATGAAATTTACAGTATTGTTTTATTATATCATAAAAGTTTTCTGGTTAAAATATGAAGGTCGTAAGTGTTAGCATAAATGGTTGAAAAACGTAAAATGCGAATACTTATTTTTTATGTTTTTTTCGCAATTATTGCTGTATTGCACCAAGGATGACACTTTTTTAAATTTTTAACCAATCCTATATTGTAGGAAATTTAGTTACCCAACTTTTATGTCAGTGTAACTTTTCTCAGAAGTGAATACTTTGAAAGTTAAAATCAAAAAACGAAGAAAAAAATCGAAGTTTTCTTAATTTTTTGGCATTTTGATTATTTAAACAATGTTCCGGACCTTTTTGAGCGGAAGGATAAATCAATTATTATTTACAAGGAATTTTCAAAATATCTATTATAGTCTGTTCGCTAAACTCAGACGCAACTTTCTAGATATTTTAGTCGGTAATTTTGCTAATTTTAGCAAAATTGGCAAAAAATAATTTTTAAATAGTTAATAATCACTAAATATTTAGTAATTTTGCCAATTTTTGCAAAATTGGTAAAAAACAAAAAAAATCTCGACTAAAATATCTAGCCAGTTGCGTCTGAGTTTAGCGAACCGACTATAGACAAGTTCATTAAAAATTATCCATCATTCTTTATTCAAATAAAATAATAAAATGGATTAACAGTTTTATATGCTGATCTAAATATTTTCGGAACGTGGGATAAGTTACAAAATTTGTTTAATTTTATATACTGCAATTCATTAGGTACAACAAACTGTTCCCGAATTTAATAAATTATTGTGCTCAAATGTGGGCAAATTCTGCCTCAAATGAACGGGATTTCTCTTGTCTCAACAAAGTCAAAACGTATTGTCGAAACACCATGAAACAAGAGAGAATGTCAAACTTGTCTCAAATGTCAATAGAAAAAAACTTTTAAAACCTCTCCAAAACAATAATAAATTTTACAATGACGTTATAACCCATTTTGCTACTTCGAAACAACATAGACTATAAACAGGTTTACAAAAAAAAACAAAAAAAAAATAATAAAAAAAAAACAAAAACCAAAACCAAAAATCTTCTATGAAATTGAAGCCTTTTAATTAGATGGCATACCTATCTGAGGAGACAAAACCTTGCCGACCCTGTCCCTAAAGCCACGAACCGCCACTGCTAAAGAAGCTCTATGCAGAGGAAGAACAAATGACTCTAGAACCGGAAACACCGAAATTACCACATATTTATGAAGAAATTAATATAATTACATGGAAAGTTCAAAAACACTTGAAAATCTGAAGAACAGAAAAGCTGTAGGTAAAGACATCAAACAAATTACTGAAATATTCTGCAGTAGCAATGACAGAACAATTAACAACATCAATTAAGCAAATTATAAAACATAATAAAATACTGGAAGAATGGAAAACAAATGAAGAACTAGTTCTACTATTCAAAAAAGGAGATAAAAAACAGTCAGAAAACTACAGATGTATGAACTTGTTAAATACTACTCTAAAACTTGCAACTAAAATTTTACAAGAACTAATGAGTGAGAGGATAAGTATAGCAGATGAAAAGCAGGGTTTTCATACTGGAAATTTGTGTACAGATAAAAATATTCATCATAAAGCAAATTACTGAGAAATCATTAGAGTATAATAGGCCAGGGGTCACCAATTATATTTCTTGAGGGTCCGTTTCGAAAACCTATGACACTTCCGGGGTCCGGAGTTAACACTACCTGTCTGATTGTTCCAATTTGGTAAACAAGTCAGAAGGGTTCAGTGCGAAATATTTAGGCAAAAATTTTTTATTAACAGTTTTTTAATAAATTAAAAACATCACCTTTTTTGCTCCCGAAAGTTTGTTTTTAGCATTTTGGGGTCATCTTAAACAAAAAGATTTCTGTCATTTTTCTCAAAACTTGATAGATTTTAAGTTTTAAGCGATTTATAAACTGAAAAATGCGAAAATAAGCATTTTCGAAGCTTGAAAATTCATGTGTAGATTATTATTTTTGCGGTTGTCAAGTGCCTAAATTGAAGTTTAAACATTCAATTTCACGATTCTGATAAGTTATCAGGGTTTATTTCAATTTCGACCGTTTGTTTTTATTGGCGTTTTTAATTAGCCCATTGGCAATAATTAATTGAATAAATAAATAAATCATTAAGCTAAAAAAATATGTTAATAATAAATTATAAAATTTCAATAAATGTGAAGTATTTGTTGGGCATTTTTTGCATAAGTACGTATAATATGTATAATAAGTGCGACAGAGACGCACCATAAATTGCGATGTGCGGCGACTTAAAGGTCGAGTGGACTCGCATAATTAACAATTAAAAAACAATGGTCTATAATGAAGTAGGTAAGTCCTGATTACTCGTTAGAATCTTGAAATTGAATTTATAAACTTCAACTTAGGCACTTGGCAAGCTGAAAACTAATAATTTACATATGAGTTTTCAGACCTCGAAAATGCGTAGGTATTTTCACATTTTTCAGATTTTAAATCGCTTATAACTCGAAAACTATCAACTTTTGAAAAAAATGACAAGAGACTTTTTTTTTAAATACAATTTTCGGGGCTAAAAGGTAATTTTGAATTTGTATAAAAATATTGTTTTGCCCGGCATCCCGGGCCCCTTCTGATTTGTTTAAGGGGACATTTTTGAACAGGAATCCACAAAAAAACCGAATCAGAAAATTTGTCATTCTTTACAAAATTAAATTATCAGGGAGAAAAATGACATTTTTTATCATGTACAACCTGTCTGAAGTTTGCAGTGAGTTTGGTGCAACTGATTCTCATTGGGGAGTTGAGATATTCATCTGTTAGCTGAGATCTGTACCAATTTTAATAAAGTTCGTTCTTTTTAAAGCGGCTTCGCACACATAAGTTGAGTCAAACAATATACAATTTCATGGCCAAACATTTTCAAAATTGCCAAATGCTATATTCTGAATTTAATGACGGTCCGCACAAAAGTAGCTCACGGTCCGGATGTGGACCGCGGTCTGCTCATTGGTGACCCCTGTAATAGACCAACATTTCTATTTCTGATTGACTTAAAGAAAGCATAATTTGAATCTTGAAGATGTACAATAGAGAAGTTTCCCTAGATATGGAAGTCAGAATAGATGGACAAGTTAGAGAACCTGTAGATATAGGCAACAGAATAAGACTCAATAAGAGGGTGACTCATTGAGTCCTATTCTCTTCAATTTAATCATGGATCAAATCATCAAAAGGATCAACAAAGGAAGAGGATACAGAATTAAAAACAAAGAAGTAAAAATATTTTGGCATGCAAACGACACAATATTAATAGCAAAAAATGAAGTCTCCAGAAATTAGTCCATAGATTTAACAGAGCTAAAGAATTCAATATGACATTTACATATCAGAAAACTAAAACAATCTCTAGTAATCAGCAAAGAACCAATCAGATGTAAAATACAAATTGATGGCATCAGTATTGAACAAGTAATGGAAATAAAATACCTTGGTATGACACTGTCCAGCTTCAGAGACCAGGACAAAGAAGTGAAAACTTAAGTACAAAAAGCAAATATACTGGTAGGATGCCTTAATAACACTATATCACGAAACTAACATATTAATTTATTCAATGCTTATCTAAGAGGATGGAACTTGGCTAGGAGCCATTCTGATGAACAGCACCATATCACTTGCTCGTGCGTGAACGGCACCTAACTAAAGTAACCATATCATGTGGTGGCATGTGATCAGCAGCAAATGGGTTAACACCAAAATGAAGTCAAGAATTTATAAAGCCAGTGTAAGACCAATAATGACATATGCATCAGGAAAAACCCTCCACAGCCACAAACAGACTACTGGAAGCAGCAAAGATGAGTACATTGAGAAAAGAATTTCTGGAAAGACGAGTGAAGACATTGATGGACAAAAGAATGGAATAACCACACAAGCAGAATGGGGGAGACTTGTGTGGTCAAATAAATCACCAATCGGTAGAAGTATCAGCCAATTAGGCCAAAGATGGAGTGACAACCTTCAGTAACGGTGTCAATCTGGGAATGAACAAGCAGAATAGGGAACTTGCACATTTTTTTTTATTACATTTATACTTCATTTTAAACTTCAATTAACTTCAATATGAGTTAATCAGTTTGTTGGACTGGTGTTAGTGTAGGAAACAGAGGTTGAACCTTGCAAAATGGACACAAGTCCGGTTTCATTTTTTTTCTGTTATATCAAGGGGTGCTTATTATAAGACTAACTTTTTCTGAAAAATTTTCGCCCCGGAACCCCCCTTTTCACCCCTTTAAAGGGGGTCATTTGTGGTTTTTGCGGAACATAGCCCTTCCTGTATCTTTTACAAAAAATTTTTTTTATAGAAATATGAAGTGGACTATATTTTCTACGATTTATTTTCCGACAGCATATGTCTATCATCCACTGTTTAGCGGGGGTGGCGCCCCAAAGTTGACAAGTTTTTAAAAAAGATGTTTTAAAAAAATATATATTTTTCCCTAACTGTAACGGAAATTAAGAAGAAATCCTGCGACAATTATTCACAAATAAGTGACTGATTTTTTGGTACAAGTTTGACTTAAGGGTAATTGCCTTATTTTTAATTACAGGGTGTTACATTTTAAAAAAACCCTTTTTTATACCATCTGAACCGTTTATGCTAGAGTAAAAAAACTTTTAGGGATTACCCATGTACTGGTGTTATTTAGAAATTTGTATAATGCATCCCCATTTTTCCACGGAACCACCCAAAAAAAAGAAGAATTAATAAATAAAGTGATTTTCTTGGAATCCTTCACACACAATGCCCTTTATTAATATGCTTCATATATCATTTTGTGCACGTTATTATTACCCATGCATGGACACCAAAAGTGATTTCCTAGTGCAACCCCTGTAGCAAAAAAAATAAATAAAATGGGGCGTTGAAATTTTTTTTTTGTTTTTTGCTTTTTTATCTATATGGGCATATGCTTCATCAATAGTGCTTTTTAAAAATGTATATGGTTATTGCAACATTCCTTCAGAAACCATCCCTGTCCTTGAAAATATACTGCAGAAACTACCCCTAGCCCTTGGCGAGCATGTTTTTACGACTTTCTCATTACCTATGCATTATTTTTAAACAAAACTTATACAAATTTAAAGACCACTATTTACTCTAAAAATTAGGTCCTATTCATTTTTTTCGTATAAGCAACTGTTACGGCACAGTGGCGCCGTAAACCTCATATATGCTTTGACGGGCTCCAGTTTTTGTTTTTTATATCGTCATCTGTTCGTTTTATTGATAAAGTACTTATGTAAAATAAATCAACGCAGTGTAACCTACAAATTATGACCTATGCACATTTTACATTCTTTGCGCCCCAAAGCCATAGTGGTGGCCCAAAATCAATTTTTACATATTTTCGCCACCTACACGTATTTTATTACATTAATGCTACTTTAATAGCACAATATTCACCCTTAAGTGGTCACTAAGCAGTGGCGGATCCAGGGAGGGGTGATGGGGGTGATCAGCCCCCCTCTTAAACCAAGTGATATTATATTTAAAGATTGTAAAAGTATTCATTTATTTTTATAAAAATTTAGCCAATTGGCATCCCCCTCTTAACGATGCTGGATCCGCCACTGTCGCTAAAGCATAAAAAGTACGCCATTCTTATAAAAATAATCATATAATATAAGTATTTCTATAAAAATAAATGCATATTTTTATAATCTTTAAATAGAATATCACTTGGTTTGAGAGGGGGGGTGATCGCCCCGATCACCCCTCCCTGGATCCGCCACTGCTTAGTGACCACTTAAGGGTGAATATTGTGCTATTAAAGTAGCATTAATGCAATAAAATGTGTGTAGGTGGCGAATATATGCAAAAATTGATTTTGGGCCACCACTGTGGCTTTGGGGCGGAAAGAATGTAAAATGTGCATAGGTCATAATTTGTAGGTTACACTGTGTTGTTTTATTTTACATAAGTACTTTATTGTCCTTTTCATGATCATTTTTCAGTGCGTCACAAATGATAGGAAAAAGGGTAAGTCCGTGATAATACACATTTATGACATTTATTCTAACATGACATTTTAGTTAAATCTGACAGTTGTCACATTTTATTTTCAATTTAGAATAAAAACAAATCAAATGTGTTTCTTGCATTTATAAAATGGTATTTTCTTTGATTTGTATAGTCTTATAAATTATACAGATTATATTTGTAATATTATTATCTAATTAAAAAAATTATTTTTTTAAATTATGGCGCCATCTATCGACAACTAGATAATCACAGAACTAGAAGTAATCACCGACGTGCCTTTTTTTTCTGTCATATACAATTGAATATGTTAGAAAGAAATCGAAAAACTGTGACGCACTGAAAGATGATCATGAGAAAAAGAATATCAATAAAACGAACAGATGACGAAATAAAAAACAAAAACTGGAGCCCGCCAAAGCATATATGAGGTTTACGGCGCCACTGTGCCGTAACGGTTGCTTATACGAAAAAAATGAATAGGACCTAATTTTTAGAGTAAATAGTGGTCTTTAACCTTGTATAAGTTTTGTTTAAAAATAATCCATAGGTAATGAGAAAATCGTAAAAACATGCTCGCCAAGGGCTGGGGGTAGTTTCTGCAGTATATTTTCAAGGATAGGGGTGGTTTCCGCAGGGATGTTGCAATAACCATATATATTTTTGAAAAGCACTATTGATGAAGCATATGCCCATATGGATTAAAAAGCAAAAAACAAAAAAAATTTTCAACCCCCATTTTATTTATTTTTTTTGGCTACAGGGGTTGCACTAGGAAATCGCTTTTGGTGTCCATGTATGGGTAATAATAACGTGCACAAAATGATATATGAAGCATATTAATAAAGAGCATTGTGTGTGAAGGATTCCAAGAAAATCACTTTATTTTTATTAATTCTTCTTTTTTTTTGGGGTAGTTCCGGGGAAAAATGGGGGTGCAATATACAAATTTGTAAATAGCACCAGTACATGGGTAATCGCTGAAAGTCTTTTTACTCTAGCATAAACGGTTCAGATGGTATAAAAAGGAGTTTTTTAAAATGTAACACCCTGTAATTAAAAAAAGGGCTATAACCCTTAAGTGAAACCTATACCAAAAAATCAATCAATTATTTGTGAATAATTGCCGCAGGATTTCTTCTTAATTTCTGTTACAGTTAGGGAAGAATATATATTTTTTAAAAACATCTTTTTTGAAAACTTGTCAAATTTGGGACGCCACCCCCGCTAAATGGTGGATGATGGACAGATGCTGTCGGAAAATAAATCGTAGAAAATATAGTCCTCTTCATATTTCTATAAAATAATTTTTTTGTAAAAGGTACAGGAAGGGCTACGTTCCGCAAAAACCACAAATTACCCCCTTTAAAGGGGTGAAAATGGGGGTTCCGGGGCGAAATTTTTTCAGAAAAAGCTAGACTTATAATAAACACCCCTTGATGTACCAGAACAAAAATAAATCCGGACTTGTGTCCATTTTGCAAGGTTCAACCTTTTGTTTCCTACACTATGTACAAGAAATGGGATGAGTCTGAATCCATCGAAATGCAAAGCCATTACGTTTTCTCGATCTAGATCCCAATCCATTTTGAATACAAGATTGGACAGCATTGCCTAGATACTGTACCTTTTATCAAGGACCTTGGTGTTACTTTGGATGCTACTCTACAACTTTCTGATCACTTAAATAATGTAGTCAACAAGGCATTTCAGATGCTTGGCTTTATCAGAAGAAGCACACAGGATTTTACTGGGATTACTGCCTTAAAGACGCTTTATTGCTCTCTTGTCCGTCCCCATCTTGAGTATGCATCCTGTGTATGGACACCTTTTTATGGTGTGCATATTGAGACCTTGTGTCATGTTGAGCATAAATTCCTTAAACAGATTGCTTTCAAATTAAACATCTTGGACAACTACAATTACTTGCTACATTAAATATGCCACCCATCTCTATGTGCCATAAGAAGAGAGATCTTATTACTTTTTACAATATTCTGCATGGTAGAGCTGCTGCTTCTTCTTTGCTCAATAAAATTAATATACATGTTCCATCTAGACCTACCAGATCTGTAGCTAGTTTCCATTACCCTATACATCGCACTAACTATGGATTTAACAATTTCATTTCAAGAACTGCCAGACTAGCCAATCAATATGATAACATAGATTTCTTTGCAACCTTTGGCTGATTCTTGCGTCAGGTTTCGTGTACTCTTGACTTGAGTAATGGATATAAATTATAACTTTTTGTATTGCATTGTATAATAATACAGATTAACTTTTTGTATGGATAACTTTTGTATTGCATTTAATATAGATAACTTTTTGTATTGCTTTGTATAATAATACAGATTAACTTTTTGTATTGTAACTGTAGATATAGTCAGTGTTAGGATTTTAGAGTTTAACATTATTGTAATTGGGCTTGCCCGTTGATAAATAAAATAAAATAAATACATAATAATGTTCAGTTTTGTATAAAAATGAGATTTACAAAATTTCACGCTTCAAAAACTCATAATAACTTAGAAGTACAAATTTAAAGTCTTATTTATCTTAAAATAGTTCAAACGACCCGTGACGTCACAGAGTTTAACTATGTGGTTCCGTTTATGATTATATTTACATATATTCTTCTTTAGTTTATTGGCCTCCACCTACTTGGGTATTTGGCCAGCTCGTCGTCACGGAATAAAGGATAAACATTTATATTCTAATGACATTTATCGTATGTCCTTGTAATAATATATACCAGTTTGTTGAGATTGGAGTTTGATCCAGTTTTTGAAGGAAAAAAAAGAAGCTTTACTATTGAAAATAAAACCATTTTGTAAAAGTACAAATTTTCTATGAATAGTTCAAACGATCAAAAACACTTTTAACGTCACATAACTCTATTTTTTACTGACGTTTATAATGTCTAATTTAATACCGGAATTACACTGTCCTGTTCGATAGGGAATTGTACAGGGAAGTGGGCAGTGTGAATGTGTAAATAGCTTACTCGCACTGTTCATGCTCATGCTACTGACATTGCACGACGATGCCCAAAAAGTCGGTTTTTGTGGCGGAAGTCAAAGGAGAGGCAGCATGAATATGAGTGAGTATTCACATTCAGCTACTCTCTCTCTCTCTCTCTCACTTGCCACCGGCAAAGTGGCAAGTGAGTAAGGGAGCAAGATGATGCTGTCGTCACATTCCATTCTTGTGTCAACATCAACTTAGTGTGTTTACATCAACTGATGTAAACACCTCACTCGTGTCGATATCATATTTCGGGCAATATTTCCGTCAGCAGCAGTGGCAGTGGCAATAGCTGAGTATAAATCCGGCATTAAATTATATATACAATTGATGTAGAATGTAAACATACAACCCCGTGATGTCACTACACGTTTTGGAGTGGCTGGTATAAGTTGAATTTTTAGTCATCTTTAGGAGCCTAACGAAAGACAAACAAAATTTTTTATCTTTGATACAGGTTCTAAATTATGTTCTGTTGTGATTTATACCATTTTTTCGAATTTAAAATTTTATGCAAGTTCCCTATTGCTTATACTTACAGAAGAACAATATATATTTTTATATATACCTTTGTTTCTCCCCCCATAGTAGTAGTAGTAACTATTTCATTCTTCTCAACCTCCTCATCTTCCTGTACTATAGAGATACATTTTTCCGAAGCAGGTGCAACTTTAATTTGAACCACATCATGCATGTAAGGCTTCGCCATTTGGCCCGTAAGGAGGAACAGTTTAAGAGCATCGTCTGATTTTTTACAATTCGTTTTAAAAATATATGCTTGTGTAGTAATATTTCGACAATCTTTGCAAATGAATTGGGGCATCCCATCACTTTGGAGCACTTCTATAGATACACAAGCCATAATTTGTAACGATAGAGAAGGTAGGGGTATGTTAATATCAGGGTCCTGTGGATGTTTTTCTTGTATGTTTAATAAATTATCTTCTTCATTGCAAAGGCAGAAACGGCATACTTTCATCCGCCGTAAGATATTCGATCTGTCCTCCATGACTAAAGATTTCTCCATTAATATAGAATTATGCATACACACAATATCTGCAATATATTAAACTAGAACTATACCATTTCCACTTAACAATTTTAATTTCTTATTTCTTTGCAAATTCTTTTCACAAAAGCAGCTTTTTTGCAAAGTGTTATGTGTTATGACATGACATATGACATTGTTGATAGTTTTTCGCGCCGCTCGTGTTTGGGTGCTCTACTATAAATATCTGGCGGGCAATTCGAAATTTCTATACCCTATTTTTAAACCAGGAGGAGTAAACTCAAAAGACAGATTCACGCCCAATAATGTCACTTTTTTGGTTGATCATGTCGGCCTTCGACGGTAATCCGTAAATATATTATACGATTATACTAATAAGTTGCTAATAGAAAGTTCTAAAAACAACTGTTTCTTTTATAAAAGCAGACTAAAAATCTAAGTTAAAGCAATAACGCAAAAAACACAGATTATCCCATGATTAACCCATGAAATGCCAATAGTGAAAATTTTATACTTGTCAATTTAGTGTCAAAATTTCATAACAGTGAACTACTAACTTTCCTTATACGCTGTGAGCTCGTACGTAGAGGGGATATTTACAAATTCGCGAGCGCCAGTAGTGGCAAGTCTGTAAACGTTTACCGGAAATTGGACATAAATGTCAAAGTAATTAATTTAAAATTAAAATTAAAAACATTAATTATAAAAAATATTAGTTGGTCAAAGCTGTGGTATATATTTTTACCTTAAATATACTTACGTTTTAAATGCTGAATTTAAGTTTTTTTAATGTTCCGTAATATGTAATTATAAATTAATCCTGCGCCATCTACACGATAATTGTGAAAGTATCCGAAGTAAGAAATTCATATTTTATCAATAGAACGTCAAAATGATTAGCAAAATCTTTAAAAAATCGATTACAATTTAATTACTTTTTTGCGTTGTAAATATTAAGCGATAACAATTAAATAATAAATTTAAAAATTACCGGTAAAAGTTGAATTAATAACCGCTAGGAGCGACACCAGCGAAGCTCAGAGCGTATAGACCAGTAACGATCTGTTTTTAGGTGGATGTGAGAGGTGGCATTCAGATTTTTGCGGATAAAGTTAGGTGATAACTTCGTTAATAATAATTGATTTATGCTCCTTCTCAAATATGCCCGGAACATTAATAAAAAAAATAAAATATTTAAAAATTTCAAAAAATTTCGTTTTTTTTTTACTTTTTTTGCTTATAACTTTAAAACGATTCATTTTGGACCAAAGTCGTATAAGAATAAAACAAAGGTAATTAAATTTTCTATCAGACGTGATTGGTTAAAAATGTCTTAATTTATCACCCTTGCTGCAAAATAGCAATAAATATAAAATAAGGGGGCAAAACAAGCCTGTCCTTATTCAATGATTTTCCATCACTTAGGTTACACTTGGAACCTTCCTAATTCGCTTAGAAAATGTTTGTAATGTGCTAAAACCGTACACCAAATTTTATTAAAATTGACTTACTAGATTTTGAATAATAATTTTGAAATCTAAACATTTTTTAAAAAATTAAAATTTTTTAAAATCTTGCACAACAAAAACTAGAACATACAAATATTTGTCAATTTTTTTACATATAAAGAAGCACTCCACCTATCTAATGCACTTTACAGAATTGAAATCTGATTGTTTAAGCAGCCTCAGCAATGTTTTAAAGTTATAAACAATTTTTTGGCTTATAAACAAATTAGTCCTGTGGCCAGGAGGGGGTGCTACGGGCTCCTTTATTTAGATGGACTTACCCAAGATTTTTATGTATTTTTTGACCCGTGGAACACGATTTTTTTGGGTAACAGTTGATCCGGATGTCTATAAGATTGTTATAAACAAAAAACTTGAGGAATTACATAACATCGATTTTTCGCAAAAAAAAACATTTTTTTGTATTTCTTGGGTAATTCTAAGTAAAAAATGTTACAAGTTTTTCCGTAGGATGCATAGTTTTCGAGATAAACGCAGTGTAACTTTCAAAAATTCGAAAAATTGCAATTTTTGAACGCTAATAATTTTGATTAAAAAATAAAATAGCAATTCTGCTGACAGCATTTGAAATTTTAAGTCAAATTATACCGGTTTTAATTTTTTGCATTGCTAAAAATTAATTTTTTATTATTAAGCAAAGCTATTTGTTTATAAGCCAAAAAATTGTTTATAAGTTTAAAACATTGCTGAGGCCCCTTAAATAATCCGATTTTAATTCTGTAAAGTGTATTAGATACGTAGAGCACCTCTTTATATGTAAAAAAATTAGAAACTTCTAAATGGTCTACTTTTTGTTCAGAAAGATTTTAAAAATTTTTAACTTTTTTGAAAACATTTAGATTGCAAATTTATTATGCAAAATCTATTATACCCTATTCCACGAACATACGCCTGTTTTGGATTACTTCGACAACGAATATTTTACTGTGTAAAATAAGAAGAACGAAAGTAAACTGCAAATTACATTGTTGTTTATTGGAATAATTATTAGCGCCATTTACTTTCGTACTTCTTATGTTGCACAGTAAAATATTCGTTGTCGAAGTAATCCAAAACAGGCGTATGTTCGTGGAATGGCCCATAAGTCGATTTTAATGAAATTTGGTACACGGTTTAAGTATGTTACAAAGAATTTCCTAAACGAATTACTAAGGTTCTAAGTGCCACCAAAGTGGTTAAAAACATTGAATAACAGCAGGCGTATTTTGCCCCCTTATTTTGTATTTATTGCTATATTGCAGAAAAGGTAATACGTTAAGACATTTTTGACCAGTCGTATATCATACAAAATTCAATTATCTTTATTTTATTTCTCTACGACTTTGTTCCAAAACGAATCGTTTTAAAGTTATAAGCAAAGAAAGCAGAAAAAAACGACGTTTTTCCAAATTTTTAAATATTTTAATTTTTTTATTAATGTTCCGGGCATATTTGAGATGGAGCATAAGTCAATTATTATTACTGAAGGTGTCACCTAACTTTATCTGCAAAAATCCGAATGCCACCTTTTCACATCCAAAAATAGACGTTTTTCACAGATCCTTACTGGTCTATTAGGTACTAAAATGTAACCAAAAATTCGGGGAGCTTTTTTATTTATGACGTTTTTCATTTGTTAAATTTGAAATTTTTAAAGATTTTTATCAAAAATGTTTATAAGGAAATTTCCCCCTTATTTTCAAAGCTGAAAATAAGAGGTTGAAAAATGTTTTACGCATATTTACATCATAATATGAAAGTATAACTCTTTAAAAGGGGAGTGGATCTTGCATTAACTCACTACGATTTTTTTCAAAAAATTATAGCTTTCGACATTTAACCTCTCGGGATAAACACTTTATAATATCTAAGCAACAAGTTCGCCAATCGGGCTTTTCAATTTTTTTATGTTTGAAATTAAAAGGTCTTCACTTTAAAGCCTTAAAGAAGAAAACAAATTATTTATAGTCGATTCGCTAATCTGAGACATAACTGGCTACACTTACTACACTACAATCACAATAAAGATGCATTAGAAATAAACAAACACGAGGAGCACTCCCTAATCATGATTTGTGAGTGCCCCTCGAACATTCAACGTGTCTTTGTTTGTTTATTTCTATATAGTGCATTTTTATTGGGATTGTAATGTAAACAGTTGTGTCTCAGATTAGGGAATCGACTATAACAATTAAACATGCTATAGCTCACATTGTAGGTTTCTAAATTTACTACAACTTTCTATTTAAAAGTGTTTCTCTAAAATGAATATCCCAAGCTAGTCCTGTCGCCAGGGGGGGTACAACGGCCTCCTTAATTCAGATGGACTTACCCAAGTTTTTTTTATATATTTTGACCCGCAGAATACGAATTTTTTGGGTAACAGTTGATCCGGATGTCGATAAGATTGTTATAGACAAAGAAGTTGAGGAATTACATAACAGCGATTTCTCGCAAAACAAAACATCTTTTTGTATTTTTTGGGTCATTTTAAGCAAAAAATATTCCTACAAGTTTTTTCGTAGAATGCATAGTTTTCGAGATAACCGCGGTTGAACTTTCAAAAAATCGAAAAATTGTAATTTTTGAACCCGAATAACTTTTGATTAAAAAATAAAGTAGCAATTCTGCTTACCGCATTTGAAAGTTTAAGTCAAATTATATCGGTTTTGATTATTTGCATTGCTAAAAATTTATTATTTTATTGTTAAACAAAGCTGTAAACACCTAGTATGTGAGTGATGTTTTCTATGATTTCTCATTTAAAATCGAACGAGTAGGTAGAGTAGCTACAAGTGCAAGCGAGGCAATTTCTACATAGCATGCGTTAAAACGCATGTATTAGGCACGGGAAACACTATGTGTTTATAGCTTTGTTTAGCAATAAAAAAATAAATTTTTAGCAATGCAAATAATCAAAACCGATATAATTTGACTTAAACATTCAAATGAGGTAAGCAGAATTGCTACTTTATTTTTTAATCAAAAGTTATTCGGGTTCAAAAATTGCAATTTTTCGATTTTTTGAAAGTTCAACCGCGGTTATCTCCAAAACTATGCATTCTACGAAAAAACTTGTAGGAATATCTTTTGCTTAAAATGACCCACAAAATACAAAAAGATGTTTTGTTTTGCGAGAAATCGCTGTTATGTAATTCCTCAAGTTCTTTGTCTATAACAATCTTATATATCTACATCCGGATCAACTGTTACCCAAAAAATTCGTATTCTACGGGTCAAAATATATAAAAAAAACTTGGGTAAGTCTATCTGAATTAAGGAGGCCGTTATGTACCCCCCCTGGCGACAGGACTAAGCGGAAAAATTAAAAATCTTTAAAAATTGCAATTTTAATAAATGAAAAACGTCATAAATAAAAAAAGCTCCCAAAATTTTTGGTTACATTTTAGTAAAAGTTATTCCTGGCATCGTCCTTTACAACACCTGATAGGTTTCAAAAATTCCTTAGTTACACGTTTTATCACCCACAGCCTGGGGTATAGGTATAAGGTTGGTTGGACTAATTACAAACAAGCATACGGCTAGGTAAATTTGAATTACTCCTCCTAGTTTAATAATAAGGTATAGCTACTGCGGCCACTGAATCATTGACATTGGGGTTTTTCATTTTTGCATTGTAATACCACAGTATTAAAAACAAATTTAACAAAAAACATTGTTATGTTGATTCCGAGTTTACTATTCCTAGTTCGAGTCAACTCCAACTAAAACGAGCAGTAAAAGTTGATTTGAAAAATTTAATTCAACTTTGACTATTCCTGGATCGATTCAGTAAATGCCGATTATACGATTTATACGAGCATAATCTCACATGCTTTTTTGATGAGTGTGCGTCTCTTTGTTTTGACCGTTTTAACTACTTATCACGATTTAGTCCAGGCTATATCGTCGCCCCCGTTAGGTAAATTATTCCGATTCGATTTCTTTGCACGTACCTATTCAAAAAGAGGTCTTTATAATAAATCCACAGGGTGCCAGGCGGTATTGTGACTAAAAAATTGTTTAAACATTTTTTTTAAACAAATTCGCAAAAATAATTTTTTCACTTTGGACAATCTTTTTTTTAGATTCTTTGGGCCATTTTTTCTCTAAAATTGATTGTTGTCAAGTTATATGCAATTTAAAATTTGAAAAAAGCGAAAATAAGGCCATTTTCAAGGCTTAATAACTCGGTTAAAAACAATTATTATGAGAGTCAGAAACTGACCTTCATAATAATTCATCATTAATTATATTATCAACAATGAGCGCTAAAATGGTGTATTGAGGCGGCCGTCAATGTGGGTGTGAGTGAGATGGACCATTGGAGGGCCGGAATGGTGCATCTCTTTCGCACTCACCATTGAGGGCCGCCTAATATACGCACTTACCGCTCATTGTTAATAATTAAAAATAATAGCTTAGTAATAAAATAATGCGGTTATAGAAAGGGTATCCTCCTATAAATACCTTGGAGCTTGCCTGGATCATACAGGCGATCAAACAAAAGAAATAAGAGCAAGAATAGAAATAGCTAGATCAGCATTTAACAAGATGAAAATATTTCTCTGTAGTCGTGACATAAATCTTGATCTGAGAGTGCGTATGCTGCGGTGTTATATCTTCTCCACTTTATTATACGGAGTTGAGTCATGGACCATCAAGATGGGCAGTATTAAAAACATTGAAGCTTTTGAGATGTGGTGTTGTCGTAGAATGCTACGTGTATCTTGGGTGGACCACGTGACGAATGCCGAAATTTTACGTCGGATCGGAAAAGGATGTGAAGTTGTACTTACTGTTAAAAGAAGAAAGCTTGAATACTTTGGCCATGTTATGAGAGGTGACAAATACTCGCTGCTGAGACTGATCATTCAGGGTAAAATCAGGGGTAAGAGAAGTATCGGTAGGCGCAGAATATCTTGGTTAAGAAATCTGAGGGAATGGTTCGGCTGCAGTTCCATCGACCTATTTAGGGCAGCCGCCAGTAAAATAAGAATAGCTGTGATGATTTCCAACCTCCGATAGGAGACGGGCTTGAAGAAGAAGAATAAAATAATGACAATAATTTCTTCACGATCTTGTAGAAGGGGGCAATAAACTTTTGGGTCATTTTCTGACTTTCATAATAATTATTATTAACCGAGTTTTTAAGCCTTGAATGGCTATTTCTATAACTCGACAAATGACCCACACGATCTAAAAAAATTGTTCGAAGTAAAAAAAATATTTTTGTGAATTTGTTTAAAAAAAATAGTTTAACACTTTCGCTGCTGGCTTCTATGATACGGATTTGCCGGGTGCGGCATTTTTTTTCTAAAAATTTTAATTTTTTGGGTTTTATAATTGCTTTAGTACCTACTAAACTGAAGCTCATATATAAGGAGTTTAGTTGTTTTTTATCAATGTCACGCATGCGTGTCGGGCGCACCTAGGTATAATTTTTTTGCCAAGTGGTGACTGACACGCATGCGTGTCAATATATTTTTTACTACTTTAAAAGTTTATTGAAGATAATTTTAATAAAATTCCGTAAAATCAATTAGAATACAACTGTTTCAATACATTCGCACTGCTCGAATTATTTGAACGTGTGTCCGACTTCTACCTCGCTAATTTGTATCCCCTACTCTAGCATGCCCGATTGCCGAATACCGTCTCATTGGGAAATTCTGAAAACGGCAAACATATTTTAAATACTTTGTACCTTAGAAACACGCTAACAAGATCTGAATTATCTACTGCATACGCTGTATATAAAATGCTCTGTTAAATAAAACTGGTCAGATGTCACGCAAGTATGTCGCCATCACCTGACAAAATAATTTAAGGTCACGCATGCGTGACATCAGCAGTGAAAGTGTTAAACAATTTTGTGACCACGGTACCGCTTGACACCCTGTGGATTTGTTATGATCTTCTTCAATCATCATAGCTATTGGGACTTTGGAGACGGCTGTTCTGAAAAGTTCGCTTGATGTACATCCGTACCATTCTCTCAGGTTGCGCAGCCACGAGATTCTGCGTCTCCCTATCTGTGCTTCTTTTTCCTTGTGAAGAAGTATCGCTTTGGTATTAATTCCCAAACCGTTTTCTCCGTCTCTTGGTTGTAGAATAAATTACTTCTTTTTCCTAATTGGTTTATTTAAAAAGATTACACTTACTAAAGCTAAGTTTAGCTTTTACGCCAGACACATCGAGAATTAATATTGTACAAAAAAGTCCCAAACATTAATTTGGACTTAATTATGAACTATTATAATTGAAAAAGCTATCGTTTTTGAAATATATGGAACATTGACAAATATTTTATTTTTGGAATTGTCACTCATTTTTTGAGATAGATTTTTTAAGAAGGCCAAAATCGTGTATTAAATGTGACATAATGTTAGGGGCGTAATAAAGCAAAGATTAGAATTTGGATTATATAATAAAGTTTCAACATTCTCCCCCGCGTTGAAGCATCCCTGCTTCAACTAAATTACACAGTAACAGAAACAGAAAAAACAAAGTGTTAGGAAGAATGTAACAAAACTAGAAATAAGCATGTTGGTCGTTTTAAGGTTGAGTTTGATTTGGTAATAAAGAAAGCTTTGAAATGGATCGGATAAACTCTCCGGAAGCCGTACGGAGCTTAACCACACGGACTTTGCCATCCTTACCAGGATATACTTCAATGATGCGCGCCAACGGCCACATCATTGGAGGTACATTATCTTCCTTGAGTAAAACTAGTTTATTTACTTGCAGGTTAGAATATTCTTCAGCCCATTTAGGCCGGTTCTGAAGGCGATTTAAGTAATCAACCGACCAACGTTTCCAAAAAACTTGTTGAATTTTAGAAATCTGCTGGAAGGTGGAAAGTCTATGTTCGTTTAAATGTGAAAGATCCTTTTCAGGATAAGCGGTGAGAGGAGACCCTATCAGAAAGTGTCCCGGTGTAAGGCAGGTTAAATCTGTAGGGTCATTAGAAACTGGACCTAAGGGCCGAGAATTTAGTATTGCCTCGATTTGACAAAGAATAGTGTTAAACTCTTCTGAAGTGAACAAAGCATTACCCACCAATCTCTTGATATGAAATTTTGCGCTTTTGATGGCGGATTCCCAGATTCCACCCCAATGCGGAGATCGAGGTGGAATGAATTTCCACTTGGTCTCATTTTGTGAAAGAAAGTCACAGATAATATTTACATTATTATTAGTTTTAAAAAATTGATACAACTCATGTAGGACATTTTTTGCACCTAAAAAATTGGTGGCGTTGTCACTATAGATCACTGACGGATTTCCTCTTCTTGAGACAAAACGTTTTAAAGCGTTCAGAAAGGAGTCAGTAGACAGTCCAAGAACTAGCTCTATGTGAACTGCCTTGGTGACCATGCAAACAAAAACCGCAATGTATGATTTTATGAGTGGAGATTTACGAAGCCTTGAGGATTTTATTTGAAAGAATCCTCCGAAATCAATTCCAACTTTCTGAAATGGTCTAGAAACATTTACACGATCAGAGGGCAAACTTGCCATAATCTGTTGGCAGACTTGATTATTGAATCGAAAACACATATTGCAATTTCGAATGATTTTTTTGATCTCTCTAAGCCCATTAAGGGGCCAAAAACGTAAACGAATATTGCTCAGAACGGTTTGAGCACCAGCATGCCCGAGCCGCCTATGTTCGTACTCTAGTATGAGGGAGGTCGTATGATTATGGGGTGGCAAAAGCAAGGGATGTTTCTGTTGGTAGGGAATGGAGGCGTTACAAAGCCGTCCGCCGATCCTCAGCATTGATAATTCATCGAGAAATGGATTTAAAGATAATAATTGTTTATTTGATAGTTGCTGGTTTGCAGAAAGTTCGGAAATTTCTTTAGAAAAATTGGTTAGCTGAACTTGCCGAACTATAAAATATAGAGCTTGGTCCAATTCTTCAACAGTGAGGGGATCAGATTGTTTGTTTCCTTTTAAACAACTGACAAATCTGAGTACATATGCGATAGTACGACGTAATCGAGAAAAAGAAGAAAAATTTTGAAATAATTGTTCCCAAGGAGGTTTTGAGTTGACGTTTGTGAGTATATTGGAACGAGTTTTTCTGTGCTCTGTAATTAGCTGATCAGCTATTGGGGGTTCATCACAGAATTCTAAAGAATGATTAAGAAGAAAAGCAGGACCGGACCACCACAACTTGTTGTCCAGAATTTCTTGGGCTGATAAACCGCGTGATAGAATGTCAGCACTGTTTTCAGCTGATTTAACGTATCGCCACTGACAATTTTGCGTCAGTTCTTGAATTTGAGCAACTCTATGCGATACGAACACTGACCATTTACTAGGGTGTGCCCTGCACCAACATAAAGCGACCTGAGAATCGGTCCACAAATTTATTGAGTCATACTCTAATTTATTTTCGAAGACTTGTAGAATTTTGTTTACAAGTTTCGCCAGCAAGAGCATAGCGCAAAGTTCTAACCTTGGAATGGTAATTGATTTAAGTGGGGCGACTCTAGATTTTGAAGATACTAAAGTAGAAGAAATATCATTGTCAGAATAAAGAACTCGAAAATAAATGCAAGCAGCATAAGCCTCTATGCTTGCATCAGAAAAGCCATGAATTTCTATTTTGCTAATAGTTTTCGGACGAAAATATTGTCTAGCTATTTTTTGTTGTGAAAGCAAGGGGATATGTTCAATAAAATTGTGCCAATCTTTAAGAATGCAAGCGTCGTTTATTACGGTGTCCCAATGAAACTTTTTGAACCATAATTTTTGCATCAGTATCTTACCTTTTACTATAACAGAATTTATCAAGCCTAACGGATTATAACATTGAGCTAAGATAGAAAGTATTTTTCTTTTGGTAACTGGACCGTGCACGATTTCTTGAGGCACGGAAATACAAAGAGTATCTTCTGCTGTACTCCACTTTAGCCCAAGAACTTTACTTGGGACTTCATCTATGTTCATGTCATAATCAGCTTTTTGATTTTCCGAAATGTCTTTGGAAATATTTTTAAGAAAATAATCACTATTTGAACAATATTTATGCAACTCAAACCCATGCTTATTTAAGAGGGTATTTAATTGAGAGTATAAATTGAAAAGTTCGTTGTAATTATATGAACCACAAAGGCCATCGTCCATATAGAATTGATTCAGAATTGCATCAGACGCAAGAGGAAATTCTAAAGAGTTTAGACAAGCAATTTCTTTAAGAACCCTTGTTGCCAAGAACGGGGCTGAATTGGTTCCAAAAACTACAACATCGAGTTGGATACATTTAAAGTCTTTATCAGGGTTTTCTCGCCATAAAATGTTTTGAAGAAAAGTTTGTTCCGGGTTCACGAGGACCTGTCGGAACATTTTTTTAATATCTACCGTGAATACAAAAGGAAAAAGTCTAAATCTACATAGAATATCATACAATTCTGGCTGGACCTGATATCCCTTTAAACACACGTCGTTTAAGGAATACCCTGAGGAACTTTTGGCGCTGGCGTCCATGACGACGCGCAAACGCGTTGTTAAACTGGATTCTCTAACTACACCTAAGTGCGTAATAAAATATTTATTTTCAGATTTGGCATTTAGCAGAGTTAGGGGTACATAATGAGCATGTTTAAGTTCAATTAATTCATCAATAACTTTTTTATAGTCTTGATAAAAGTTACAATTAGCTTTAAATTTATTTTCTAAAGAAATGAAACGCTTTCTGGCCATGTAATAAGAATTTCCTAACTTTAGATTTTCTGAAGGTGATTTCAGCGGCAAACTTACTTGAAATCTACCATTTTGTAAAATTTTGGTTGTAGAACGGAATAGGCTTTCAGATGCCTCATCAGCTTCTGAAAGATAGAATTTATTGGGAATTTCCTCGATTTCCCAGAATTTTTTCAAACGGCTGTCTAATTGTAATGTGGAAAGAAGTGAATTAGATTCAGTTAAAACTTCTGAACTACTATCTGTAACAGACATATTGGATACAGTAAAATGATCAGGAACTGTACCAGCTACCACGAAACCTAAGTGAGACTCTTGTAAGACTGGAAGATTTTTGCCAAGTCTGACGAAGTTAGGTAAAACAATATCGTAATAAAGATCCAAACCAATTAGAATGTCAATTTCAGAAGGCTTAAAAAATTCGTCGTCTGCTAGAAAGAATTGTTCCGGAATATTTAATTTTTTCACTAGTATTTTTGATTGAGGGAGAGCACAAGTAATCTCGGGTAATACAACTACTGAAAAATGAAAACTTCTTCGACGATCATAATTGGAAAATATGGTTATATCTGACATTTTAGTACAAGTCGAGCCACTCCCTCCTATTCCTGATATATGTACTGACTTGTTATACGTATCTAATTGTAACTTGTTCACAAGCTTCTCTACGATAAATGAATTTTGGGATCCTGTGTCCAAAAGAATTTTCGCTATGCAGAAATTAGCGTTTTTAGCAAGTAAGGTTACTTTTGCAGTACCCAGAAGAATATGACTATTTTTTACTGACTGAACAGAGTGATTCGCTGAATGATTATTTGCGGTAGGGTTATTTTCCGTAAAATTTCTCGAAGGACCTTGAAAATTTGTTATACCTGAATTTTCCTGTACTGGTTGGATATCCAGAGAACGGGTTTGAAGATTTGAATTACTATCGAGATGAGAAGATGAATTATTACCATTTTGAACATGAGCAGTATTATCTAAATAAGAACTATTAGATGAGATTAGAGAGCTATGGTTACCTGCGTAGCTATTAGGTTGAGAATTTGAACCATTATTATATAGAGAATGTGAATGACGCTTACTACTAGTCATTGGCGGAGAATGTTGATTTTCGCCGATTTTTATGTGCATTAACGAATTGTGTGACTTGGAGCAAAAAGAACATTTTTTAGAGGATTTACACTCTTTCAAATTGTGTTTACCAAAACAATTTATACATAAATTCTTTGCCCTAATAAATTGCAATTTGGCGGAATGAGATATATCTTTAAACTCAGAGCAAGTGTAAATTTTATGGCCCTCCTTGTTACAGTAGATACAAATTAATTGAAATTGGCGATTTGAAGTTGCCTCATGCATTGTCGAATGAGATGAGAAATTTTTTCTGGTAGTTTTAGGACTAGAAATTTCAACATTTTCCAGAATTACTGCACGTTTTTCTAAGAATTTTAAGAAATGATTTAAAGTAGGTATTTCATCGTGATTCCTCTCAGATTCATATGCCTTAGCCGATTGAAAATCTAACTTCTTTTTTAGAATGAATATAAGTGTTAAGTCAAATAAATTTTCGGAAGTTAAATTCAAATTTTTTAGTGACAAAATATTCTTTTGAATTGTAGTGATTAATTCTCTTAATGTGTCTGACTTACATTTAGAAATATCATTACAATCAAAAATTGCTTGCAAATAAGAATTTATTATGGCGAATTTGTTTTCGTATCTCTTCTTTAAAATATTTAACGCGATTACAAAATTTTCATTAATTATCGGTAATGAATCTATAAGTTGAAGGCTTTCACCTTTTAAATAACTCTTCAAGTACACAAGTTTTTGGACATCTGTTAATGTCTCATTTTTCACTATGAGCGCATCGAAGAGCTCGATGAACGATTGAAAGTCTCTAATATGACCTGAGAATTGTGAAATTTTTATATCCGGAAGACGAACTGCTATTGGAGCACTACAAGAACCCTCACTGGATGAACTAGATCTTATCTGAGAAGGTGCAGCTTTTAATTTATTAACACAAGCGGTCAAATCGCTTACAAGTTTGAAATATTGATTTTCTGTAAACTCTCTATCTTTTTCTTCTTTGCCTGTATTTGATGCAAGGAATTCGATTTCATTTTGTGCTTTTTCATAATCATGAAATATTAAATGAAGTCTACTTAATCGCGTCTCGAACTGGGTAACATCTAATTCTACGTCTCTTTTGGCTATAAACCAGTTAGACATACGAGTAAGAGAAGACTTAGCAATTTTTCTATATTTTTTGAACTCATCCATTTTTAATAAAGATATTGGAACACGAAAATGTCTTTGAATCACAGAATTTATTGATTTTAATGTCTTTGAATAACTGATAGCCAAATAGAATAATGAAACAAAGGGTATATAAATGGACTTATCTCACCCAGTATATCCTTTTGTTGTTGTGTCGGCGAATAATCTTGAAGAACTTTCCATAAGTTTTATGCTGGTCAAAAATCCGGCTCGAAGGACCAAATGAAGAAGTATCGCTTTGGTATTAATTCCCAAACCGTTTTCTCCGTCTCTTGGTTGTAGAATAAATTACTTCTTTTTCCTAATTGGTTTATTTAAAAAGATTACACTTACTAAAGCTAAGTTTAGCTTTTACGCCAGACACATCGAGAATTAATATTGTACAAAAAAGTCCCAAACATTAATTTGGACTTAATTATGAACTATTATAATTGAAAAAGCTATCGTTTTTGAAATATATGGAACATTGACAAATATTTTATTTTTGGAATTGTCACTCATTTTTTGAGATAGATTTTTTAAGAAGGCCAAAATCGTGTATTAAATGTGACATAATGTTAGGGGCGTAATAAAGCAAAGATTAGAATTTGGATTATATAATAAAGTTTCAACACCTTGAATCTTTCGCTGCATAATGAGTTGGAGCAAGTGTATCTCTCTCCATGTGTAATAAGTCCGAGATATTCCAATTTTCTGGTTTTGATTGTATTTAAGATGTTCTGTCCATGATATTTTTAGAATTCTTCTATATACCCACATCTCGAATGATTGCAGTTTTTTCATTGATGCCGCATTCGAAGTCCAAGCTTCCATTCCGTAAAACAGAGTCGAGAAAACGTAACTCCTACCCAACCTTACTCGTAGCTCTAACCTCAGCACTTTTCTCATTTTGTTAAAATTCGCTCTAGCCTTTTCTATTCTAATTTTAATCTCCTGGAAGTAATCATTTGTGGAGTTGATCATTGTTCCAAGATATGCATATTGGTCTACTCGTTTGACGTTGGTTCCGTTTATGAGGAGATTCTCGTTATTTCTTTGAGTTTTAGATATTCTCATAAATTTTGTCTTCTTGATGTTCATTGTTAGACTGTACTCTTGGCTATATATAATTTGTTATAAGGACCTCTTATTGAGTAAGTTTGTGCCAAAAAAATAAAATCGGAATAATTTATCTAACAGGGTCGACGATACACAGCTCGGACTAATTTGAACATATTACCAATAAGTAACATTTAATTTCTATTCCAGTCGATTGTTTGTGTGAATCAACTCTTACTAAATGGCATTGGGAATAGGTATACTTTTTCTAGTTGGAGTCTACTTTTACTAGTAAATGTTGAATACAAATCTTCATTTTATGTTTATAATCAACTTTTACTGAAATCAGCCGATTGAGTTGACTCAAACTCAAACTAGGAATAGTCAACTCCAACTGGATAATCAACTTGAACTGTAACATATATACCTACAATGGGATAATACTACAAAATGGCAGTGTATTTCGCAGTCGTACCTTATTAATACTTTTGAAAGCAAGATAAAGGAGGATAATTGGGTCCCATTTGCGACAATGGTATATGGATATGGAGAAACAGGTTCAACCGCAAGAGTTATATCAATATTACAAAGAACTCTTTATCTATAGCAAATTATGCAAAAATACAAATATTGCGCTGGACAAGTTACCTTATAAGAATGGATGATGACAGAAAACCTATACTAAATTTACAATCAAGATATGTAGTAGAAATAAACAAACCAAGATACGTTAAATGATACTAGGAGTACTCCCAAATTATAATTTACAATGTATATACATTGTAAATCCCAAATAATGATTTTCAAAGTTTATACATTGTAAATTTATGATTCGGGAGGGCTTCTTGTAGTTCTTGTGTCTTGGTTTGTTTATTTCTACTGCATCTTGATTGTAAATTTAGTATAGTGTATAGTAGAACATACTTAGCGGAACCATGGTGGGACGTCGGCCATTAGGAAGACCAAGGAAGAGGTGAATAGACGAAGTGAGAACCGATGCTAAACAGATATTGAGGGTGGACAACTGGAGGAGAGTAGCCAGGGACAGAGATACTTGGGGGCGGAAGCTGGGGAAGGCCAGTGAACGACTTGGGCTGTAGTGCCATAGGAGAGAGAGCAGAGTTCGCAGTCATACGGATTTACTAAATGTCACAGTGCTTGTTTCGAAAAAAAAAAAAAAAATTCGCGCGAATTGGAAAATTAAAAAGCTATTAAACGCGTCTAAAATTCCTATAGTATAACACATTTGAATGACGTATAAAAAAAAGGGTCATTGCCAAATTCGAGGAAGGTTGGTCACTAAGGCAGTGTACTCATCATTTAAGAAATAGTAAGGGATTCTCGGTCAACGTATTATG
Organism: Diabrotica virgifera virgifera; assembly: GCF_917563875.1. NCBI lineage: Eukaryota > Metazoa > Arthropoda > Insecta > Coleoptera > Chrysomelidae > Diabrotica > Diabrotica virgifera. The sequence continues at coordinate 176,849,788 of NC_065451.1, forward strand.
GTGATGGATCAGTACTGAAAACCCGGGCGTTTGTTCTCATATACAGTCAGAACCACCGTACTAGACACATGGGTATGTACATAATTGCTATAGTCATGGGCTAATCCGGCCCATTCTCAGATTCTCAGCGACTGTCACAGTGACTTTCATGTCTGTCATGTCATGTTACTGCCAATAAACTATTCAAAATAATTGTTTTTCCATAAAAAAATTAAATTTTTAATTATGGTGTATTCAGTTGCGGAAAAATTTCAAATGGTCAAATGGTATTACGAAGGTAATACACTTCGACGAATTCGAAAATTATTTCCCGTTGAATTTGAAGGCCGTCCAACTCCTGCATTAAAAACCGTATCGCGTGTGATAAATAATATTCAAAGGCATGGATGCGTCAACCCTCGCAGACACAAGCGTGCTCCTGTTTTTGATGAAAATCGGGAACAGAAAGAAGTGATGATTTGTGCGTCCGTCAATCAAAATCCTACAATGTCCTGCAAGGAAGTAGCTGAGGTAGTAGGCTCAAGTGTGACTACAGTTAGAAGGGTTTTGAAGAAAAATGGTTATCGTGGACAATATTCGACGCATGGAGTTTTGTGAAGCGGTAATGGAAAAGGCTAACCGTGACGACAATTTTCTCAACAATATTGTCTTTACGGATGAGTCAACATTTCCATTACTACATCGTCATAATTCATCCCGCGTACGTTATTGGTCTCGGGAAAATCTTCATCGCTTTTTCCAAGTACGTACACAGTATCCCCGAAAGTTAAATGTATGGGGTGGAATTTTGGGAGGTAATATGATTGGACCATTTTTCATAGACGGAAATCTAACTGGAGCAAAGTATTTGGAGCTACTACAGCAGCAAATTGTTCCAAAAATCCGTAGAATCGCCGGCGACAGATTTGATCACATCTGGTTCCAGCAAGATGGGTGCCCTGCACACAACACTGCTGGAGTGCGGCAATATTTAGATATGATGTTCCCAAATCGTGTAATACGCGGAAGACAGGGAACTATCTTGTGGCCAGCGAGATCACCGGATCTGTCGCCCAATGATTTTTTCTTGTGGGGATACATCAAATCATCTGTTTATGGTCATGACAGAGCTAATAATTTGGAAGAACTCAAATTAAAAATTGAACGGGCGTTCCAAAACATTAGCCCTAACATGCTTGCGAATGTACGTTCAAGTTTTTATAACCGTATGGGTTACTGTCTTGCTCAGGAGGGAGGACTTTTTGAGCATCTTTTGTAAATCATTTTTGTATTATGTATTTATATTTATTTTTAATGTTTTATATTTCTTGAATTATATTGCTTGTTTGAAAGAATGTCTTTGTTTTTATTTAAAAAATAAACACATCAGAAAGCTTATTTTAATATTCTTTTGATTAATTATTAATTATTACTTATATTGTAATGTACCTACTTACTATAAAATAGTATAACTCGAAAATATGTTTTGTTTATTAAATTATTATAAAGTACCTACATACACATATTTTAAATAATATAATTGACGCCCTTTGTGAAGTGACAATAATATTGTTATTCTGCTTTAAAATAACTTTATTCAAACACCAACAATATTAATTTACAACTTTAACACAATGACAAACTATAAACGTCAAATAATACAACTGTTCTATAAATTGGCCACTCTGTATATTTATAAACATTTTCTGGCGTTATAGACGTCAGAAATAACCTACAACTTAATATTTCTTCTTTTACGTAAAGGGACTTTTTCTACGTAGGGATCAATCTGTTTACTTTTTGGCATAAAAGTAAACCGTACAATAAGTGAAGGGTGCAGGATTGTATTGGCTCAATGTGCCCGTGTGTCTAGTAAGGTGGTTCTTACTGTATATTATAGAAAAAAAAATTAACAGGATTGTATTACAAACAATTGCCTGGTGCATAGGCATTCGCGTAGAACTGTTTTTCCAGAATGGTTGGCATGAACTCATGTTAATGTTCTTCCTGGAGTCCAGATCTTAAGCTCATAGAAAATGTGTGGGCAGAGTTGACAAAGAAATTAAATGAAGAAACCTTAGACCACGGAAGAATTGAACTATGGGAAGCAGAGCAGACATTTAATATTAAAAAATAGTATTAAAATAAAATGTATATTTTTAACTTACACTACCGCATTTTTATTATTAACAACATAATCCATATTATTCAAAAAAACTTTTTTCCATTTTGTTACATTTTGTAAATTAGATTTATTTTATTTTGATTTTTTAATTATCCTATTCTGGGTCCGCATATTGGTAATTAACGTAACTTTACGTAAAATGCGCGTTTAACACGGGAGCAGTCGCGCCGTTAGAAAAATCTAACATTTTATCCTTTTTCGTGATAACTTGATGACTAAGTGCCTCGAGGAGGGGTGTAATAATGCGTAGGTTTATTCCTTTGTTAGAAATAATATTTCTAACATATCAAGTAAATAAAAATACTACAAAATAAAAATTTGTTGTAAATTGGTAATAATTAAATTCGTATTGTTAGATAAAATCTATCGCGCGACCGATTACGTGACAGAAAAGACCGCGACTGTTCCCGGGTTAAACGAGATAAAAGATAAAAAAAAATCGGCTACTATAATAGACATTTATAATGGGTGTAAACTATTCAATGGCCGCAACTGTACCGTACTTGGAGGGACCAGAAGAAATAAAAAAGATAAGCCCAAATTACATAAAAGACATAGGAATAATAACTTATATGGATTAAGTTCCCCTTTGTCTTAACTAGAGGGTTAGGGTTTATTGGGTTAAATTTATCTGTTTATAGTTTAGTTTTCATGTCAAATAGTCAAATAATATATTTTTATGTTTCAACCATTTTTTGCTTTAATTTTGGACTTTGTTGGATGTTGGAAGAGGGTGAAGTTTCCCATTCCCTCCGTAGATCCGCCATTGTTTTGAAACCGCCCATTTTAGTTCCCGGTCCAACTACGGGTAGCGCTCGTAGCGCGGAACTGTTGGGTGGATGTGGATATTCTGTCACTGTCACTGTCGTCTGTCATAAAATTTTTGTGGACATTGCAAATATTGATTTTTTTATTTTATAAAATATTAAACAATTCGTTCAGGGTTCAGGTGCAAATTCGATTAACATGTCGCTGTTTCCATTAGAATCAAATCCAGATGTAAGTAATTGAATTTGTGTTTGGTATTTATAAGTAAATAATTATTTGATTTTGTTTTAGGTTATGAACAAGGTAAATTATTGTAAGTAATGTTTCCTTCTGTTCTTTTATTAATAGCTTAAATTACAGTTCATGCATGTTCTGGGCGTTCCTGAGAAGTTTAAAGTAGTAGATGTGTATGGTCTAGATACAGATGCACTTGCTTGGGTGCCCCGGCCGGTGATTGCTGTTATCCTACTGTTTCCCTGCAGTGAAAAGGTAAAATTGCTTTTAAATAATTCAGATGTTTAATATTGATCCCAACCAGTGGCGTAGCTAGTCCCACAGGAACCCCGGTTCAAAGTTTGTCACAGGGTTCTTTCCGGGACCGATACTAAAGTCAGTTCTTGAACTGAACTAAATATTCATTAAATATAGTTAGGATACAGATAATATTACAAATACAGATGCTCCTGAGAGCCAATAATAAATATGTTACCCAAACAATTAAAAAATGAACTCTTCTAGCCTTTTGTTCCCTACACTTATTTATTAAAGCGTTCATACCTAAAGAAGATTTAAATTTCTCCAGATTTTTGGTTTCTGTAGACAGTAACAAAAAGTGATAGTTGTTCTTGTTCCATAGAAGTCCTTTGCGTTTATTCTTAAATCGAGAGAAAATTTTACTCCCTACTACGCTAGCTTGCTTTTCTACTCCTTCATAATTTCTCTCGATTTCAAAAAGCTGTATTCTTGAATCGAGGGAGTAGAAAGGAATGAGAGAAACTGCGAACAGTGTTGCCGGATTGTTGTTGAAAATTTGAACCAATCACAAAAGTTAAATATTGGCAAATGACATACCGTCGACTGTCAACCTGATCATTTGTTTTTGTTTACATGATTTTTCAACTTCCTACTTCGACAAACAAAAAAGAAACAGTTTTTCTGAAGAGTGTCGAGTATTTTCCTAAATACAACTCAAACTCTTGGATAGTTGTTTTGATTGTGGCTTTTAATTCATTTGCATATACATGCTGTGATAATAGTATTGTTTACCAGCTTTGCACCTTTATTTTATTTCTTTGTTGAGCTTTCTTAAACTCAACATTAAACTGTGCTTAAACTGGCCTTTATTTTCTCTTTTTGTATGTACACAACGTTGACAAAGATTTCTCGTGTTCTCACTAAAGTTACATGTTTTGTTTGTTATTCAATGTGTTTATTGGTTGTTGTTTTTTTTAGATATACAAAAACTATAACCTACCTAACTTTGTAGAATAAATAAGTAACCAACAAATTAAATTCATATTTAGTTTAAAATCATTTTGTTATACAGCAGGATAAAATAATACAAATGATTTTAGTAGCACAAAAAATATGATTATAACTTGGCCATATGATATACTATGCACTATGCTAAAACAAAAAAATGAGAGATATATACACTGTTGTATGTATAAAAAAGAATATTGTGAGGGCAGGAATATCTGTTCACCCACTTACATAATTATTTATTGATAATAAAATTATACATTGATTAAACCAAAGAATATAAACGTTAAACGAATATAAATGGAGAGTATATATTCTCTGTTATAACTGATTAGCATGTATGAGAAGTCTGATATCAATATTTGCTCGCTATCCTCTTGTTCTCCGGTTAACATTTACCTATACTTTAGAACTCCTTCTAAAAAAAATATTTTTTTGTATAAAATTGTGTAGGGGGTTAATTTTTCTACTTTAACAATACCTATGCACATCATTCCATTTCATTGATTCCTTGCTGATATTTTTTGTGTAGTTAGCTGTGTTTTTAACTAAAGCTTTAATATTCATGATATCTCGAAATATAATACAGTCGACTCCCGTTAATTCGAAACTCGAGGGACTCTTAAAATATTACGAATTATTGAGTGTTTGATATATCAAATGGTTTGAAATTTGTGAGAGAAAATAAGCAAAACTTCGAATTATTAAGTGTTGATCAATTATTATTTATTAAGTGCTATTCTATAACGATGACAAAAGTTTAGAAGTACATTCGTGTGCATACATGTATGTATTCATAATATGAATTAATCAATCTTTCGAAAGAACTCTATTATACTGCTTTGCTTCAAAGCACATTGCTGCTCAGACTGCTCAATAATTTTTTTTAAGAGAAAAAGTGCCTGAAATGCTTTTTCATCACTTTCGTTCTGTAGACAAAAGGTTTGTAAGGTATCGAATGAGGATCTTGCTTCCTTAACTGAAATAAAGGTGCGTTGAAACAAGTTTGAAAACTGTACTTACTACAATCTTTCTGCCTCTTTCTCTCTGCAACTTTGAATTGTCGAGTGTTGGATGCCGATGAGTTCGAATTAACGTGTCGTTTTTGACATATAGCAATGATTTTTTTCGTTCGAATTACCAAGTGCATAAAAATGGATTGATTTAGTTCGAACTATAAAGAGATTTTGTAAGGAACTCGTGATAACTTTGAATTATAGAGAGTTTCGAATTATCGCAGGTTTGAATTAACGTGAGTCGACTGTAGTAATATAGGGTTTTCCAGTTTTCTTTGCCCAATTTATTATAGGTGTTAGTTGTGAAGGCACATACAGTGGTCCTCCTTTCAGAGCATTTTATTTTTCACATTCTATAAGAGCATGCATTGTATCGCCCTAGTTTTGGATGTGTTCTACCACAAAGAACTTACGAGTAATGCTTTCAATATGTGTATTTAAGACAATGTATGATTAAAGGGCACATATAAACTTATTTTTATTTCGGAGCCCAACACTGAAAGGTACAAATGGACTTAACTGATTAAATAAAATAAAATATGACGTTTTACTGTAACATGATCCCTCAAATATTTCTAGTAAACAACCACCTATTTTGTTAACACCCCTACAAGCTACCCGTCGTACCATAAAAAGTAATATCCTTGTTTATTATGTATATCGTAAATCGTGTAATTGTAACAGGCAAGCCCTCTTTTATAAAAAAGTCACTTCTGTCTCCGTTTGGAACAACCTGAATTGCTAGCAAGTCAAAACAACATACAGTAGAACCTCGGTTAACCGATATCCGGTTAACCGAGGCCATCCTAATATGAATTTTATAAATTTTAATAAGAAAGTATCACGTAATGAGTGATAATTATTGATTCACATGTAGTGTATTTGAGATTCAACTGTTTTAAAGTTATGTATTATTAAATGCGTTTTATACCAAAATAATGTGTGTTTGTCCCAATTTTTATGTTAACCTTACAATCGTCTTTATATTGTACCATATTTAGGTTACGTTCCGTGTTATCAGAGTTTTGCCGTATCCGAGGTACCCTCGGCCCCAATTACCTCGGTTAAGTGAGGTTCTACTGTACTAGAGTTTTGACGAAGAAGGCAGTTTTAAATCGTTTTCTTTTCTAATTGACTTTGGTTCTTTTCATTAATGTGAGGAGTAAAGCTTTCCTGTTTTTTCAGATTCTCTTCATTAGATAGATCTTTAAAATATTCACAGAAAGAACATGCATTTTTTTGGCTGAAAAATTTAAATATTGTACTCAGTATTGAAAATATTTCCATATAAATGCTTTTTAATAGACTGACAATTGAATGGTGGGCTACAACAATGTTGTAAGCGACAGAATTAAGATTATGCAGGAGATGGAAAAAACTTATTGACAAGTCATTTATGACAATACGGATACCAATATTGTGGTACGAAAAACTCGGGGAAGGTAAAATGTTTTTGGCCTGATTGAAAGATGCTCGTATTGGTCATTGGATATACAATAATATTGCATTAAAACCTCACTTTGACCCAATCTGTCGCTTACAACGTTGTTGTAGCCCACCATTCAATTATTTTCTGTGCACTGCTTTAGATACAACTGATACATTTCAGATAAGTTCAAGCCCCCCTGTAAATATATTCTCTGTGTGTGAGCTAAGCAGTAATGAGATTCCATCATAGGAAAAGAATATATATGCCTTCTTGCGAAAATATTAATTTCTTTCATCATCTGTCCTTGGACATTCAGTCTTTGAATTTTTTTAACGTTCAAAGCCAACTCTCAAGAGTAAAATTTAGAAATCTAACTGTTTGCAACTGAGAAAATAAAACGCTTAGGAAAAAAATCAGTTACAAAATGAAACAACTCGAATTGTTACACTTTGGAACTAAAATAATTACCATTTTATGACAAAATATATGCATGACATCTTCACTGAACGTTATTATAGAGTTATTACCATTTGTAATTCGTAAATATTGGTTATTGAAGCACTTCCCAACATTTGCCTTGAAGCCACTATCATTCAGACTTGTTACTCTTTGAAATATCTTTGTATAGATAGCTAATAGACATTATTCTATAGATATGGAGATAGATAGAAACATCCATAAATCTGCATATGGAAGTTACACTATAACATCTACATGTGGATTGAAGGATAAGTTTCAGTGTAAAATGACAAGATCTGACATTGGGAACCCTCTCAATAAAAAAACCTCTCTAAATTGTAATTAAAAACCAGAGTTCCATACAATAGGATCAGCTAAGATATTTCAGAAATGAGAAAAGATTAATATTATGGAACACAAAGATGCATAGAAGACTTACTATCACAAAAACAGCTATGAATATGGAACACATGAAAATATGAAAAACAGCCACATAATATTATGCATCCCAAACATGGACATTGAAGAAAGCAGATAGAAATAAAATAGACGTTTTTGAGACTTCTCTCCGCTTTTGTAAGGTTATGTATTGTTATTTTCGCTCCCATTTTCAATTTCTCTTACATACTACCAGTAGAAATTATTACTCCCTTAGGGAGTGACATTTCTCTCAAAGATTAAGAGAATTTTTTTCAAGAATACAGCATTTTCGGTTTTAGGGAGCCACGCCTACTTTTACGTCACTTTCTCTTACCATTTCTACTCCCTGAAATTCAAGAATACGGGCCCTGAGGTAGTTTTTAATCATTTTTAATTTTGAAAAACTTCTTTCAGCTATGGCAGTAGCTATTTGAAGGGTTAAAAACAGAAAACATTCTGTTACTACCTCTGGAAAACTGGATGCAAGGTTATTTCATCATTAATAATTCTGAATGTTCTGTAACAGATTGAATTTTTGGAATTTCTGTAATTTTTCAAAATACAGTCAAACCTGCTTATTAAAATACTGGCTATAGGAATATCTTGGTTTAACCTTCGGAGTACGGAGATTATTTGACTTACTTAGATTACGAAGGTGGGTCAAGCGTGACCCATTCTCATTTTATTTATAAGGATGTTTTAAATAGTCAGTATTATTAAACAGTATCTTTAATTCAACAAACAACAAAGGAACACAAAAATTATAATCATAAATTTTTGTATTTAATTTTTTTAAGATGGTTCACCATCCTGGTCTTTTTGGCAGTAGTTGCATTTAATTTTGACAATATGGACTTCTTCGCGTTTTGAATGGGTATTACAAACAAATCTTTTACACATGTCACATCTTTTTGAATATTTATTTTCACTACCCCTACAAGAATAACAACGACCTCGTTTTGTTGCAGATTGCGGCACTTCGATTTGCTTTTTTGCACTAACACCGGTGGTTTCTATTGCAGCTGTTACAGATTTAGGGTATCCGGTGGGTTCTTCTTGTAGTGCTTCCGCTCTTCGGTTTATATTGGGCGAGGTTAATTGTTTTCCAAGCTCCTCCAGAAATAGTTTTCTGCAATGTTTTATATTTACTTGGCTGTTCCATTCGGGATTTTTCGTATTCCAGAGAACGAAAGCATTGTAGCACGCAATATCCAAAAAGTTGAAAAATATACGTAAGGGGCGTATTAGACACTACATTTGCTCCCAAGGTTAACTATCCACTAATATTTCTACAAACATAATCATTTGCCCTTGAATACATTCACTGGTAAACAGAGACGATTGCGTTTTACGTGTATCTACAAACACATTGAAAAATTCGTCGAAATCCGAAGACCGGGTCAGGAATGACCCGTCATCATAGATTTTACGTAGAGGAAAAACTGCAATTTGCATGTTCACGAATGATACACGAAAAAATAGATTGAAACAAATAAGGAGAACTTACGATCAATCAGATTTGTAAAAAAATTATTTCATGAAATATTAAGAAATAAGTGAATTTCGGGTCACTCTTGACCCAGTCTTCGTACTCCGAAGGTTAAGGAATAGAAATTTGAGGTCCCGAAACGTTTTTTACTAGCTACAAATGATCACTTATTAGATTATAGGCATACTTTTGCTTGACACAATGGCTATTCTAATAAACGGGTTCAACTGTAGTAATTATATTTTTACATTCATCACATTCGTGTTTTTTAATAGAAAATAAATTTATTTCCTATAAAGTTTTCATTATAAGTAAATGATTTTTTTATAACCCATAAAGCATTGTTCCTTGAAGGCCATCTAGTAGGACCTACTCTCTTGAAAGTAATTTTATATATTTCCTATGTATTGTTACTTAACATTGACCAGCTTTTTATACCATTACAATTACAACAAAAAAGGATATACTTTTTCCAAATTATCAAAAAAAAATTGGCACTTCATAAATGGGTTTAATCTAATCATTTAAAATTAAATTTAATGTGTGTGCCATACAATGAATGTAATCTGCATTTGGCCTATTTTTTTATAACATCGCGTTTCAGATTGACGCATATCATTTGTTGTGTTAACAAAAATGGTTTTTCATATTATTTAAAATTTCAGTGTTTGTTTGTACCTGTACTTATATTTCATTGTTAGAACAACTAACTATTGATTACTTTTGTTAATTATTTATTTTTAAGGTAATGAGACAGCAATATTTTCAAACTTACAAATTGTCATTATACTACATGAGTCTGGCTACAGTTCTGTCGAGCAGAAACTTATTTGCTTAGTTTCGAGATTACTCTTACACTTTTTATTTTTTTATGTATTTTTGACCGTTTTATATATATCTTTATATTAGTAATAGCGTTGATTGAAATATTGATATGTGAAGATCTCTCATGCTTCACTAAAAATTGAGGCATTCTATCACCGACATTCACCGAGTATCTCTATCCTTCTTTCAAAAACGCGAATACGATCTTCTGTCTCTTACAAACTGGAAAATTATTGAAAAATAGATTCTTCGATAGCTACTGCCCCAGTGAATTCATCGCAAACTATACTGTTAGCCTGTAGTTTCCTGTTTTATTTCGTTTACCGTTACACTCTAGACAAGGAAAGAGACTCAGCCAGCCTTTTTACACACCAGCTCTGTTGCCACATCTAAGAAATTTCTTGTTAGTCATAAAATTTAAATGATTCTTTCTTTGTAAATATATTATAGGTCTGAAAATGATAGGTCTGAAAATGAAAATGATTATTTTAGCTTTTTCAAATTTTAAATCGCGTATAACCCAACAACAATCAATTTTAGAGAAAAATAACAAGAGACCTTTTTTGCTGAGAATGACCAAAAGAATCTAAAAAAAATTGTTCGAAGTGAAAAAAAAAAATATTTTTGTGAATTTGTTTAAAAAAAATTTTTAAACAATTTTCCGACCGCGGTACCGCCCGGTACCCTGTGGATTTGTTATAAGGATCTCTTTTTGAGTAAATTTGTGCAAAATAATCGAAAAGGAATAATTTACATAACGGAGACGACTATACAGCTCGGACTAATAAATATTTTCGATGCCGATTATTTCCAAAACATTTAGAACTGGCAACCCTGTCGATTGTAGCGTTTTGTGGTCAAATCCAAAAATAATACAAGTTGAATTTTATACAAATTTCTTTATCGTTCTAAGGGTTAGAGATTCACATATCTGCTCACTAGATGGCTTTTGGCCTGCCATCTATGAGGCGAATATAGCAGAGGTCTCGTTTTCTTTCGTAACATGAGATATCTTCTCCAATACCTCAATCAACGGTAATAGTCGGTATGATGTACAAGCTGTTTAATGTTGATTCCTCAATCTCCTCAATAGTGAATAAAAAAAATCAAACACTTCAATAAAATAACTTTATACATCCACTGGGATAATAGCCATTGTCGACAGACCTGTCTTAGGTCTGATTTCACCAATACCAAAGAATCAATGAATAGTTATTCGCCGAATAAAATTTATTAGACGTTTATATTTTTATTTTGTTTCAATATATAGATATATTTATATATCTATATTTCTTTGTTATAGATATTTAAAGTACGGTTAACTTGTCCATTTATTCAAAGAGTAAATTTTTATTTGATAAATAAATAAAATAAGTCTTATTTGTAGACTAATAATAGAATAAACTACTATTTGTCGTTGGTGAAACTGGCCATTAATGTTTTGATTTAACTTGTTTGCAAATGAATCATTACGATTCCACTCTGAGTTTTTCTTCTTCTTCTTCTATGTCACTACAGCCCAAATTGAGCCCTGGCCTCCTTTATTTTTTGCCTCCACCCTTGCTTGTCTGTGGCTGCTCTTCTCCATACAGGGACTCCTAAAAGGGCTTGTGCGTCGCTGTTTACTGTGTCTTCCCAGCGCTTTCTTGGCTTTCCAACCGGTCTTCCAACCTGTGAGTTTTATTTGTTTGTATTTTCTATTTTATTAACATGTTCAGTGCTGATGACGCACCGGTGCATCAAGCTGTTTCTTGTAGAGGGGCGGATGACGCACAGGTGCGTCATATACCATATCGAATATAATGTTTAGTTGTATGCTAGCACTTGTAGTGTGTGTATCGCAGGAGTGATAGCACTTGTGGTAAGGTGTAGGTACTTATTTTGTCTTGTTTTTAACTCTTATAATAACACAAATTAACAATAATGGAGAGGCAAAAATGTAAAAAATATGTATCAGGCCGGCAGCAATGTTACTAAGATGTGAATAGCACTGAACGTGTTAATTGTTTTTAATAAAATTTTTAGTGCACTCCTGATGAAGCTGATAACCATTGGACAAATATTGAGTTCAACTAGATAATTGAATCATTTTATTTTTTACCAAAAAACATGATATCTCTCTTACTAGTTTATACAGTATGTCCCTGTAAGTTGTATCCATATGGAGAACTTTTTTGAGTGGAGAACTTTTGATATGGAGAATACAATATTGAAAATTGCTATTATGAAAAGTTGTTTGGAAATAACAACTATATAGGTCTGGATCCTGCATATGAAAAAAAAGTTGATTAATAGCAAGCTGAAAATTTGTTAATAGCTTAAGGGTGTCTAGTCGGACAAACTTTGATATATGGGAACACTGGAAAAGGGGAAGTTTTAATTGTGGAACAAGTTAAACATTTGGAACGGTCAGACCACAAAAACTTCACATGTATTTTGTCTGACAGAACTTCCAATTGATTTGTTACCCTTTCATTAAACTCTCATGCAAAAATCGGGCTGCTATTTATCACCAAATGGGCATTATAATGAGTGGAACACATAGAAAATGTCAAATGACAGGAATTATGACAGGTGATAAATAGCAGTCTGATTTTTGCATGAAATTTTAATGAAAGGGTAACAAATCAATTGGAAGTTCTGTCAGACAAAATACATGTAACATTTTCGTTTTTTGACTGTTTCAATTTTTTAACCTGTTCCACAATTAACACTTCCCCTGTTCCAGTGTTCCCATATATTAAAGTTTGTCCGACTAGACACCCTTAAGCTATTAACAAATTTTCAGCTTGCTATTAATCAACTTTTTTTTTTCATACGCGGGATCCAGACCTAATATTCTAATATGCAATTACATCCTTCTAATTGAACAAATTTTTTTTTTGAAAAATTGCAGATAACTGAGATAACTAACATTTTCAAATCCACGAGGAAAAATTTCCTGTAGTTGGCTGTATACCATTACAAAAACATAAAATCCTTTATAAAAGGTATATTTGTTAAAATTAAAATGAAACATTTTCAGTTATTTCAATTTTGATAACTCTTTTATTATTAATTTTACGAAAAAAAGTAATTCTTAATAAAAAGTTCTGGATGGTCTAAAACCTAAAATACAACCATCTTATATCAAATTTTATCAATTTTGTTCGAAGTATGCCAAACAAGATAAATTTAGATCAAAAGCAAAGTACCTTTATAGTTCAGAATAGTTCGATTAGAAGGATGTAATTGCATACTAGAATAGAGTTTTTAATTCTAAACAACTTTTCATAATAGCAATTTTCAATATTGTGAAAAATAAAGTTACTTTACTCTTGAATGAAATTCAAACTTTTTGACATACCTCATATAATATTCAAAAAATTTGATATTTGATGGTTAAATCTTAGGTTTTGGACCATGCAGAGCTTTTTATGAACAATAACTTTTTTTCGTAAAATTAATAATAAAAAAGTTTTACATATGGATACAACTTACAGGGATAACATAAAAAACTAAAAACTATCTTTAAATATTTCTGATTCTGAGCATATTTAGATTGTTACACATACATTTTTCACATATGTATATTTTAAGTTACAGTATGCAGAAATTTGGTTGTTGGTGTCTCCTGTAAAAATGTGTGTAAATAAATGATTGATATCGTTTTTATATAAGCCATCGATTATATTTTAAATAAGTTATTCTGTTTTAGTTCTATGCACACGCCCAGAAACAAAAGGAAGAATATTTGAACAAGGCACCAGAGCTTAGTCCAAATATATGGTATATGAAACAGAAAGTATCAAATGCATGTGGTACTATTGCTTTGATTCACAGTATTGCAAATAATGACGAGAGGTAATGGTTTGTTTGTTTTTCTTTTACTTCTGGTACTGGTAGATAATTTTTAGGAAGGTTGCATTCTATAGTAAATGTAAAGTCTCCTTTTCGGCATTTAAAAAAGGTATTCATAATATAAGCCGACCCCGCATAGGGATAAGGCAAAGAGAATGACAATTCATAATATATACAGAATTCCTTTTTTTTCATAATTTTACAAATCGGTCCACTTATATGGTTACGTTTTCCAAGACCACACTCTCCTACAACATTTTCTTCTTTATATTCATCAATCTTAGCATTTAGATTTAATTTCACTATTACAATTTTATCTAAAAATATCTTCAAAGCAGTTCCCCCATACTTAATGTCTAATGACTAAGGATTAGGTCACTGAAACCTCATAAAATATGCTAGTTCAGTTACCTAAATTTAGTAGGAACTGTATTTAAGAGGCTACAGTAGCCATCAACAGGTAGCAACAAACGCGTTCCAAGATTGCGGCTCTAATTTTGTATATTTTGTCGAGATATTTGGCACACATATTCTTAATATAATAAAGAATGGCGGTACAGAGCCCAATTTCAGAAATATGTTAGTACGTGGCAATTACTCTATAACTAAATAAAATATTGAAAAAAGGAGCCTGTACCGCCATTAAGAAGAAAAAAATAAACTTTCTTCAAATAAACTTTTTTATCCCATGCCTAGATTTTGTGTAATCTTGGAACTACTAAAATTTTTTATTTCTAACACGAAATCGAACATATAACTAAATAACTAATTAGGCAACATAGAGAAATTATCACTGTCATTTTGACAAACCTGCGTCAGATTTTCTCTAATCTGTTCTGTCATCTTTATCGATATTTGTTCAGTGCAGTAGTGTGTTAATTTAAGAATTTGTTATTGTTGTTTCATAGGAAACAACAATTCTAGTAGTGTTTATTGATAGTTAATTTATTATATATTTGTTGTTGTATAAGTTGTTGGCCTCTTTGAAAGAATAGATTGCTGTTAATTGTGAGTTTTAGTCATACGTAGGTAGGTAAGTATATTTTACGTAAAAATATTTCGAATTCTAATGCGAGTATATAAAGTTTTAGGAGGATTTTTTATTCTAAAAATATTATCAATAGTTTAACAAAATGGAAAAAGTAAATCAAACGAAAAATAAAGTGAAACCTTCCAAGAAAAAGTCCATTAAAAACCATGCCAAAATTATGCGAAAATCGAAATTTGTTTCGCTTCACAACAAAAAATGATTATTTGGGTCATTGCTTACAAAATGTACATTTTGATGTCCTTTAAGCAAAATTAATGTTTATTAAGAAAAAATAATTAGCATAATATTACACTCAAATAAAGTGCATTAGAACTTAGCTTCCTATGATTATTTAAATCCCACAAATAAAACCAATCCTATATTTCTTTGAAATTAAAGGAGTCAATTCTCACTTTCGTTAATGTCCCCACCTTGCTAATATAAGCTTTGAAACAAAAAAACGGCATTTTAACATATTATGTAAAATAAATAATTACAGAGAATGTAGCTGACATTATTTCTTAGTTTTATCATCCCCTATAAGAAATACTTTATTTTATAGTTTAAAATCAGATTTTTATAGGTGTCCTCATCATTCATTCTCACTTTCGTTAATAGAATTATTATTTCACATAAATTCAGTTAGATGGCGCTGATAGTGTGATATTAAGTGTTTGGACAAGTCTTCTTTAGTTGAATAAAAGCCTTGAGAGAGGTAGATTGTTCTGTGAAATTTAACAAATATTAATAGAAAAACGGAGTTAAGACCCACAGACTGTAAGCATAATGTTTCACTTTTGTTAATAAGTATATTTTGTGAAAATTGTTTAATTAGTAATGTTTGTAAACTGTATATGCTAGGAAATTAAGCAAAGTAGTTATTCTTAAAAAGGCGTCACCATCCAAACAATTTATCAGGGATTTGGCGGGAAGTTTAACATAAAACCTCACTTTCGTTAATCTCACTTGCGTTAATTTATGTGTTAACGAAAGTGAGACAGAGTTAACATAAATAAGGTTTGATTAAATTGTTACAAAATATTATTATTTTTTTGCTTAAACGATTGCTTCAAACTTATTTTTTTAAAAATAAACATAGATTTTTTTAATAATATAGTAGGTACTGACATTTTGTAGAAATGGCAAAGTCGGCGAAAAACAATGAAAAAAAGGAGAGTGTTCTTAGGGAAAGATCAAAAAATGCGATGCGTAAGTTCAGAGAAAAAATAAAAAATAATCCGGCATTACATGAAGAAGAAAAACGGAAGGCTAGAGAACGTTATAGAGCTATAAAAGAAGCCGGTAAAGTAATAGGTCTGGATCCCGCGTATGAAAAAAAAGTTGATTCATAGCAAGCTGAAAATTTGTTAATAGCTTAAGGGTGTCTAGTCGGATAAATTTTGATATATGGGAACACTGGAACAGGGGCAGTTTTAATTGTGGAACAGGTTAAAAATTTGGAACGGTCAGACCACGAAAACGGCACATTTATTTTGTCCGACAGAACAGACTTAAACTCTCCGAACAGAGATTAAACTCTCATGCAAAATCAGACTGCTATTTATCACCTGTCATAATTCCTGTCATTTGAGATATTCTACCTGTTCCACTCATTAAAACACCCATTTGGTGATAAATAGCAGTCTGATTTTTGCAAGAGAGTTTAATCTCTGTTCGGAGAGTTTAAGTATGTTCTGTCGGACAAAATACATGTGCCGTTTTCGTGGTCTGACCGTTCCAAATTTTTAACCTGTTCCACAATTAAAACTTCCCCTGTTCCAGTGTTCCCATATATCAAAGTTAGTCCGACTAGACACCCTTAAGCTATTAACAAATTTTCAGCTTGCTATTTATCAACTTTTTTTCATATACGGGATCCAGACCTATAAAGACAATTGATGAATTATCAGAACGAGAGCAAAGGAAGATTAGAAAATGTTGGCGAGAAAAAAGTAAAAAATCGTACTATGCTAAAAAAGGAAGAGAAAGACTTTTAGCTCAGCTTAATGAAATAACCCCACCATCCACTCCAGTCCCTGAGGAATTTGCATGAGATATTACACCTCAACAAAATCCACAGCCTGGTTCATCACGACAGTCCTTAAAAGTTTTTTTTTATAATTTCACATTGCATTTTTATAACAGAATAAAATTTTTATTTTGAAACTCATTATATTAATATAGATTCCTGTTTTCTCATTTTTGTTAATTACTGTCTCACTTGTGTTAACCAAAACATTACAAAATCTAAAAATATAAGCAATATAAAAAAATTTAAGCTTTACCTGTTATTAGAGTATTAATATTTAGATTTTCCTGTTCTATGAAGGTCTTTCATAGTTGGCTTTTTAAATTTTTAATTTATAATTTTTTTATAATTGAAAATGTACATTTCAGTAGCAATGCCCCATTTATTATTGTTTTATTATTAGATATTTCATGCAAATACCTTTCTAAATACCTATCTTAACATAAAATGTTACCCATTTTGGTTTATTTTTATAAATATCTATTTATTAATAATAAAATCGTTTTATATTACTTCCATTTAGCGCGACTATGATCCCGAACAGGGAGAAGTTGGTTTTTTGCGGTTTCCCAACTTCATTGCACAATTATACCTGTTCGTCCCAAGAAAATAGCCGCAACTATTTTCTCACTCGAACGCTCACTGTCCATGCTGCGCTCATAAGCCACCTCCTGACCTCCCACGAGGGACGCAGGTTCGCCTGTCGTTGTACAATGGTTTCTAGGGACCTTGGTCGAGAGCAAAGCACGGACAGTACTCGTAAATGTCTATGGAACCAACATCATTTCCATCAAACTTTCGCCTCTGTTCTCTTGTAGCCTTCTGGACACCACCGTCCGGCATAACCCAGGACACCAGGATACGACACATACCCCAGTGTGTTTTTCGGACTGTTTGCTTTTGCGGCCACTTTTTCGTTGTTCAACTCAATACATTCACTACAAACCCTGAAGAGGACAAAATCCTAAACGGGGACACTCATTGATAGCATTTCCATAAAGCATTTTATGTTTACACGCAAATCAATACAATGAGATGATGCGACTATGATATTGTCAAAATATTAATCTTAGATAATGTCAAAGATTACCACTGTTGCCAAAGTTTATGATACTCTCTCCCGAAGTTATATTTTATTGCTACCTGTTGATCGCTACTGTTTACTATTAAAATAATAAGCATTTTAATTTTTAATCTTAAGATTTAATTTTAAGATTTTAATCTCTTTTTTTTCTATTTCAGATTGCAGTTGGCAGAAGGAGCATTTAAAAAGTTACTCTCTGAGTCTAAGACTATGACCCCCGAAGAAAGAGGGGATATCTTGCTAAAGGCAGAGGATTTAGCCTTTAATCTGATTAACACTCATCAAGAACTTGCTATGGAAGGTCAAACAGAGGTAATGTATTAATTATACTTAATATTTTTTTTAATTAAAAAGTAGTTTATAATTAATTATAACTAAATTTTTAACTATTACAGTAGGACCCCGATTATCTGTGTGCGGATTATTCGGACTGCGGATTATTATTACATTTTGCTAGTGTATATGATTCACCCACATGCCGATTGCCCAAAGCGGACTCGTGTTCAAGTGCAGATATTTCTTTGTATACTATTAAAATCTCTGATATTTATGATGGTATATGTCAACTCAGAAACTCTTTTTCAACGGGACCAGATAATATTCCAAATTATTTCTTGAAACGTTGTTCATTTACAATATCCAAACCAATATATCTACTGTTTAACTTATCTTTGCTCACATGTTCCTTCCCTGCTAGATGGAAAGAAAGCTATGTATCACCTATTTTTAAAGCTGGTGACAAAAATAATGTAAAAAATTATCGTAGTATCTCTAAGCAATCAGCAATACCAAAGTTATTCGATAAAATAGTATACAATCAACTATATTGGCAATGTAAAGAATTATTATCTGTAGTTCAACATGGGTTTGCAGCTGGGAAATCCACTATTACTAACTTGGCAGTATATGAAATGGATCTGTTGGAGGCATTGGAGAGGAAGGAACAAGTAGACTCAGTCTACACTGACTTCTCTAAGGCCTTCGACAGAGTCAATTTCGACATTTTGCTTGCAAAACTCCTAAATTTAGGATTTACTAAGGAGGCCTTAGAATGGATATCAAGTTTTTTAAAGGATCGAAAACAAAGGGTGAAACTATTTAATTTCCTATCTGAATCATTTGAGGTTTTATCAGGTGTCCCCCAAAGTGGCCACTGTTCACCATTACTACACACACCGGCAAAATTAGCCGAACACGTTAAAAATGGGACATGTTTGATGTCTCGTATTTCATAAACCAGTGGTCCGATTTGAGTGATTCTTTAGTATGTTATAGCCTTATTATTTAAGAATATCGTTGTAATAATATTGTTGCTAGACAGGTAAATACCATTTTATACCGGGTGTACCAATCATACTGTGTTTTTTTCTTAAAGTTTGGAACACCCTGTGGAATATTCTAGCATATGTAAAATATTAGAATTAATACTCGATTGTAGACTTAGGCTTGCTTAACATTTTCCTTTTCGATTCATTTACTTATGTGAGATAATAAAAAAGTTATGTGCGTTAACAACTATCCATGTTTTTCATCAATAAATCCTCATAGTAGGGGAGGAAAGTATACTAAATTTGCAGTTACTCGAGAGTTATGGAAACCTATTGGATTGTGAAGAGTATGTGCTAAAATCAGAAAAAGGTTAAGTTAAGTTTTCCATAAAGTGGGGGACTTTTCATTTTTTAATTTAATTTTCCATTTGAAACAATCATTTTTCTCCGATTATAGCGCTATCTATCCATAATTCGAATAAAAATGTCGAATAAAAGTTGCTTATTTTTACGTAAAGAATCCAAATCTGCAATAAAAATTGGGGCTCCTATTTAAGATTTTAAATTAAATACCACACCCCACCTCCGTGGTGGCTCGTGACACTCCACGGAGAGGGGTGGGGGTAAATTAAAAATTATAAATACGAACCCTGCGATATTTTGCGAAATGAACATCAGATCGTAAAACTGCAAAATACACCTATTCAATATTTTTCAAAAATCTACCGAATGGCACCAAACACGACCCCCCACGGAGGTGGGGTGGGGGGTTACATTAAAATATAAAATAGGAGCCCCAATTTTTATTGCAGATTTGGATCCTTGACGTAAAAATAAGCAACTTTTATTCGCAACATTTTTTCCTATTATGGATAAATAGCGCTATAATCGGAAAAAACGATTGGTGGAAATGGAAAATTGTAGCACCCACTCTTCACAATCCACTCCAGGTCACAAGATCGCTCGAGTAATTGCAAATTTAGCATACTTTTCTCCCCTACTATGAGGATTTATTGATAAAAAACATGGCTAGTTGTTAAAGCACATAACTTTTTTATTTTCCAACATAAGCAAATGAATCAAAAAAGAAAATGTTAAGAAAGCATAATTCTACAAACGAGTTTAAAGTTTAATATTTTATACATTCTGGAATATTCCACAGGGGCGTTCCGAACTTTAAGAAAAAAACACAGTATGCTTGTTACACCCGGTATAAAATGACATTTACCTGTCTAGCAACAATATTATTACACCGATATTCTTAAATAATAAGGCTATAACATACTAAAAGAATCACTCAAATCGGACCACTGGTTTATGAAATACGAGACATCAAACATGTCCCATTTTTAACGTGTTCGGCTAATTTTGCCGGTGTGTGTATTTAATCTCTTTATAAATGATATTTCTGATAATCTTGAATCATCAGTTTTACTTTTTGCAGATGACTTAAAGTTATATAGATGTATAAAATGTGTAGCTGACATACATATATTGCAAAAGAATATTGACAGATTATGGACTGGAGTATACAGAATAATCTTACATTAAATATCGATAAATGCTATTATATCAGTTTTTTTAGGGGGAATAAACAATATGACTCAAACTATCTTATGAATAATGTTAACTTAAGATATAAAAATCAAGTTAGAGACCTGGGCATCACTTTTAATGAAAGAATTAATTTCAATGACCATATTTCACAGATTACATTGAAAGGTCTTAAACTTCTTGGATTTACATTAAGAAACTGTAGTGAGTTCGCAATTGATGCAACGAAAGTTGTGTATTGTTCTCTTGTACGCTCTCAACTAGAATATGGCACGCTAGTCTGATCTCCTATGTATGACCAGTATGTCAATTCTATTGAGAAAGTTCAGAATAAGTTTCTAAGGTATTGCGGTTACAAAATGGGAATTCCAGTTGCAAATATAGAAAAAAAGTAATTTTAGACAGATTAAATCTAACAACACTTTATAACAGACGAATTCAGTTTGATTCTGTATTTATTTATAAATTATTAAATAATTTAATTTAATGTCCGGAACTTTTAAGTAAAATAAGCTTCAATATTCCACAGCATAGACTAAGATCTTTTGAACTTTTTCATATAAACTTTCATGCTACCAATTATGCCTGCAATAATCCATTTGATAGGGCCTTAAGGTTTTTAAATAGTCACTGTGATATAGATCCCTTTAATTTAAGTTTAAATCAATTTAAAACCAAGATTTATAGTAAACTCTAGAATAGGGAACTTGCATAAATTTTTAAATATTAAAATAATATTAAAAAACATAAGGTAACATGATCTTAAAATGCTTGCATGTAAAAAAACAAATATTTTTAACCCATACGCTTATTACGAGGCTTTGAAAATTATATAAAATTCAAATTTCTTAGAAAGCGCTTGAACGTCCTTCTATTGGTCTGACGTCACGGACCACAACCGGGCTACGAGTCAAGCCCTGTTAGGCCGATGCCACATTATGCGTTTTGACCGGATGCGGTGAAAACGCATCCATTTCCAACGCAACCGGACCGACCTGTCACACTATGCGTTTAGTCTGGTGCAGTTTGTAAGAGCGTACCGATGACTCAAAACGCATCCGTTTCCAACGCAACCGGACCGATCTGTCACACTATGGGTTTTCATCGGATGCGGCGGAAACGCATCCGGTCAAAACGCATAATCTGACATCGGCCTTAAACGCGATTAGAGTATTACAGGTGTTGTATATAACATCTCAATCGTATTTAATAGGAAATTACCAGATATTAGTTGTATTCTTGCATAGTTTTACAATCAGTTTATTTAGTTTCAAAGTGAAATTTATAAATCTTTAGAAATTGCTACTTTCTAAAGTGCTTAAAACGCAAAGTCGATACTATTACTCACGAGGGTTTTTCAAAAGAAAGCGATTAGGCTATTCTGGAGAGTATAGTACATTTTAATCGTCTTTAATTGAAATGCTAAGGGTACGTTTAATTTAACTGGACCAACTTGGGTCCTTTACTTTCATTTTACCAATAGTCATCACTACCATTATATTCACTATTATCTTCAAATACAGAACGTCCTGATTCACTTTTTGTATCTTCAAATAATTTTTGCAAGTCTTTTATAGGTAAAGTTCATGCATCCTTATTATGTATTTTCAATTGCGACAACCCGACTGTAACACTCCTTTGAAATTTACACTGAATACCTTTATCTTAATCTACATAGAACAGAGTTATATGTGGAAGCGGCATCTTCAAGAAACTGACGTTTAACCCTTTTAAGGGTTGCTTCCCTCATGGCCTCATGTGCGGGACAACACCTGACTTAATAATTTTGGGACCACCCATAATATTGAATTTATATAGTTATCCATGTCTTGTTCCAACTGCAACAAATAAACAAGTTCAAGTAGGCACATTTCATGAAACGACAACTACCTAATATTTTTTCTTGAAATAGAAAATGTCTTATTAGTATTAGATACCTAATTAGATAAATACTCACATCGAAATGATCCTCACAGACATAAAGACCTTTGCTACTTTGTGAAATATCCTTTTTATCTCGCCTGCATGCCTTTAGCCATTTCATTCGACGTTTTTGCTTTTACTGGTAGAGTAAAAAAATTGTTGGATGTTCTGACAGTGATGTAACGAATATTCGTATTCGCATTCGCATTTGCGAATATTCGCATGTTTTTGCATATTCGCATTCGCATCCGCATTCGCGAAATTTGTGCGAATATTTTGCGAATATGAAAACCAGAAAAAAATAATTTTAACCCTTAAAAGACTATGGTTGCCATATGGCAACCATTGTAAGCAGTGATCTAAATAATTTTTTCAGTAGGTTTCTCTATTAAAAAGCAGATGGCTCATGCAGTTCTGAATAGTAAAATAAGTATATTTTAAGGTGTAGTACTGAAAGTTCAGTCTTAAGTTAGTGTTTGTTTGATTAACATCGTTGTGTATATATCCGATTTTTGTTGGTGCAAGAAAATGTACATCAGATTTGTGTAAGTAACTTTTTAATACCTAATATAAATTATTTTTTGTTTAGTATACGATTTTATTTATAAGAATATACTATATTTTAAAAATGTTGCATTAGTTTGTCTTTTTCTTTTAGTGTGTAATTATTTTAGGGCGGGAAAAACTAAAATTGCCATATGGCAACCAGAGTCTCTTTCAGTATCTATTATTTAATGTTTTTATTTTATTTTAGAAGAGGCTTTACTCTTGAAGAGGCGTTACAAATGCCGTACACGGACGATTTAGATGTGGGGGGAATCTACATTGAACCACCAGACACAAATGAATTGACCGATGAAGATTCTGCTGATGAGGATAATGGTGGTATGATAGATAATTTACCAGCAAGCCAATTACGAGTTCCCGAGATTCAGGTTCGCAATTCGAACGAAAAGGATTTTGCAATGGAGAAAATAGACGCTACCAAGGCATATTTTGTATTTTTACGACAAATATAGGTGATAAAGTTTTATCGGAATTTTGCCGCTACAGAAAGTAAAAAGGTTTTCCCAAAAAGAAAAGAAAAATATTTTAGTTCCTAGACCATATGTTTTCGGTAAATACAATTTAGCAATGGGAGGGACAGATCTCATGGACGAAAATATAGCCAGGTATAGAATAAGTATCAGGGGTAAAAAATGGTGGTGGTGCATTTTTTCTTGGCTTATTGATGTATCGATACAAAATGCGTGGATTATTTACAAGAAGTCTGGCCACAACTGTACACAGCTACAATTTAGATGTGATATTGTAAAAGTAGCTTCTACTAAGTTTCGAGATCCACCAAAAACTTTAGGTCGACCATTGTTAAGCTTATCATCCAGCACTAATAGTAGAGTTAGTGATGATATTAGGTAATTTGTGGTATCTACTCCGGAAAATAAGAAAAAGAAATGTGCAAATAAAACGTGCAAGTCTATAATGAGAACGATGTGCTCTAAATGTAACGTTGGCTTATGCCCAGCGTGCAATGTGCAATTTCACACTAAATAATTTATAGTTTTTATTGTTATTCATAGTTGCAGTAATTTTTTATGTTTATTATAATATAGGTAGTAGGAAGGACTACGGTTGCCATATGGCAATCTTCTTTTTTTATAAAAAATACTTAAATTGTTTAATTTTTTTTATTATAATTTTAATATTTGTTCAAAATAAAACATAAATCACGGACTTTTTTTCAGTTTTTTAATAAAAACAAAAGTCCGTCCTTTAAGGGTTAAGATAATATTAGGATAATAAAATCAAAATCTATTCACTTTTCATCTTTTTTTATTAAGAAAAGGTAACCTAAATCCTAACCTCAAACATGCAGCTACTCTCAAATGGAAATATGCAGGACACAACAGCAGACAAAGAGGTGGAAGATGGAATAAAGCGAAGCGATAACTCGCTGGAGACTGTGGAGACCTTGGGACTACAAAAAAGGAAGGGGCAGACCACAGACGAGATGGTCGGATAACCTAAAAAGATACACGGGGATCAGATCGACTGAACCGAGAAGAGTGGAAAAATAAGGGGAAGGCCTACGTTCAAATTTGAACAAATGAAGGGCAATAAATATATAGAACTTAACCTTGTATAATCACATTATCAGCCTTCACTTTTTTTATTATTTGGTATTATGTAATAAAGCTTAAGATTCAGATTGATCTACACTCAATATCAATTAACTTTTCATTATAAATTTAGGAAACATTACAAAAATGGAAACAAATTAAAAAAAACTGAATATTCGCATTTGCATCCGTATTCGCGAATGTCAGTAGAAGATATTCGCATTCGCATTCGTATTCGCGAATGTTCAAAAAATGACATTCGTTACATCACTATCTGGCAGTTGTGCTTTGGCATTCCGGCACTATATAGTTCTTATATTGCGCAGATTTGTTTTCCATTTTGATACAGTATATTATACACTAAATACAATAATATAAACACCGAGCAAACGAGACAATTATTCGACACGCACAACTAGCAATGGCAAAATGCATTAAATGCAATAGCTCACCGAACGGGCAAACTAGAACAGTGGTTGCTGACGTCAGACCCCAGCCAGCTCGCGCTCTTGAAGTTGTTTGAAACCAAAATTTTGGGCGCGGAACTATTATCAGTTGTTGTATGTACACTATTCATTGTTAAGATGTAATATTTTGAATATAACATTTTTAAACATTAACAATTTTATGCAAAAATATTTTTGTGTGCAAGTATTGTTTCTAAGTATTGTATTTTAAAGTGTAGTTATAAGATAAATTAGATTAAAAATATAATGTTATTATAATGCTGTAATGGGGTAACCTCGTCTATTTAATAAAAATAAAATATTATTTTTATTTTGAGTCTAATTTTGATCACTACTGGGTTGCTATCCGATTCTTATTCGGAACTCAGATATGTTTTTGATGATATAATTGCGTTTCTATACATTTGTCGAACTAATAAATAGTCTATTTGGTTTCTTACAATGTTTACAGTATCTTCTTTGGTTTAGTTTAAACATTTAATACAACATTTTCATTTAAACAAACTAAAAAGATCAGTAAACAATAGTTTACTGGTCTTTTTAGTTATGATTTTCACATCAGTTACCGTTTACAATTTTAGGTCCAACCTGATGAGCAAGTCAATCACCACTTTGTAGCCTTAGTAGAAAAAGATGGAGAACTTTACGAATTAGATGGACGAAAAGATTTTCCTGTTACGCACGGAAAAACAACTCAAGAATCATTTTTGGAGGTAAGGTTTCATTAGTATCATTCTAATTCAAGAATTTTAATTTCGTTTCTTTTAAAAAGATAGAAAATCTTTTCTCCTGTTCTTCTTATTTCTATGTTTGGTACTGTATCTCTGATGGTAATACCTAACATTGACCTTTCCATAGCATGTTGTGTAACTCTGATTTTAGTTTTTCCTAAACCTGTTGTCCGATTTAAGTGATTTTTTTAACATGTTATAGCCTTATTTTTTAACCATATCGCTGTAATAATATTGTTACTAAACAGGTAAATTTTCATTGTATACCGGGTGCACCAATCAAACTGTGTTTTTTCTCAAAGTTTGCAACACCCTGTGGAATATTCTAGCATTTATAAAATACTGAAATTAAAACCCAACTATAGCCGCAGGTTTTTAATATTCTGTTTTTTGATTCATTCGCTTATGTTGGATAATAAAAAAAGTTAGTTTTAGTTAACAACTAGCAATGTTTTTCATCAATACAGAGTGTTTTTAGATAAGTATGACAAACTAAGGGGTTATTCTGCATGACAAAATAATTAGTTTGTATTATAAACGTATGTTCGCAAATGATTCGTTTCCGAGATACGGGGCGTTGCAATTTTTCTTACAAATTGACCATTTTTGTATTGCTCTAAAACCGATTGAAATATACAAATTAAATTTGGTGGGTTTTAAGAGCTAGTTATTGTGCATTTTTTGACATAAAACTAAGAATTTTATATTCACCATTGGCGCGCATATGGGTAATATGGCCCGTACGGGCAATGGTCTGAATTTTTTATAGAAAAATCAGTACGGCACTGAGATATTTAAAATTAAAAATCATTTTTGAAGTCCTCGTTCAATTTACAAAAAAGAATGTGTGTGTGTACTTAGTACGCACGTAAGAAGTTATACTTCTATTATATGATTTCAACGAAATTAATTTACTTTAAACAGTTTATTTATATTTTATTTAAATATTAAACTAATTTTAATACTTACCACTTTTCAAAAAATTTTATTAAAACAGTACCATAAATTAAAAAAATAAAAGAATAAAACACACACAAACACATTGAAAAATGCCACAAATGATTTCTGAACAATAATTGTCTGAAAAATTTTTAACTAAGTACGTATTTTCTGAAAAAAAAATTATATAATAAATATACTTACAATCATAAAATGTATAAAAAAAAAATAAAAAAAAACAAAAAAAATAATAGAAGTTTCTATTGGAGTTCGAACCCGCTTATGTTTGCGCAGTTAGTATTGGAATTCATTCATTTTACACTTCTACCCACGGACTAACGTTACCAGGTGTCCCGATTTGCGCGGGACGTCCCGAATTTCAGGGATCTTGGGACGCGTACCGATTTGTACCTGATCGGGACACTAAATGTCCCGATTTTCACAAACGAAAACCAATTTCAGGAAGACTTACAGTGAATTTTATAACTATGTTATAAAAACAAGGCACCCCTAAAAGCGGCAAAATCGAATGAAAAATGTAATTTTAATAAAAAATAAATAGTTTACTTAATCTACGATTTTTTTTTGTAATTTCGTCTGATTATTATTATTATGTAGGATTAAATACAGATTATAGAAAACCTTGTAGTCCAGTAAATGAACGGGAAATACGGCGATACCGTGTAATTTTCAGGATCAACTCTTAATTGCATGAAAATTTGGACGACTTGTGCCATTGGTTGCTTTTACTCGGAGGGTGACAGTCACCCCTAGTTGGGGGTGAAAAACCGCGCGTTTAAAATAAATCCGGAGATGGATAAATTGACTAAATCTAAGCAATTTTAGTTCTACAGAATTTTAACTTGCTTAATATTTTCGAGTTATTTACGAATGAAAATGTTTATTTTTCGACAAAAAATCACGTTTTCAGGCGATTTTCACAAATAACTCAAAAAGTAAATATTTGATCGAAAAAAATATTCTTAGCAAAAATGTAGCATAATATAAAAAAATGAAAAAAATTGTGAACTCGTAAAGTCTATAGACCCAGCAAAAGCAAAGTTGTAGCTCATGAAAAATGCGTTTTTATTGGTCAAATTCCAAATAAAATATTTCTACGTGAAATAACCAAGAAATTAAGCACTTTTCGGGAAAAACCAAACTTTTTTAATAAAGCTTATTTTTATGTTTTAAAAAAGTTTCTAGCATCAAAACTAAGCGAGTTATGCTAAGATCAAGTTGACTCCTTTTTAACAGAAAAACAAAATGAATCTATCATATTTATAAAAGCAAAACCTACCTACTTTTTACTCCTTAAGATTTTTAGTAACTTTTTGAGTTATTTTGAAAAAAGGGCAATTTCCAATATTTTAGGAATTTTTTTTTACTATAAAACTAATTTTTTTCAAAACTAAGCACTCCCAACCGGTAAACCTTACAGATCGTATAAAATAAACAATACATATATAAAGTAAATGGTAAAGGAGTAACGATTAATTTTATTTACGGTGCTAAATAGGGGGAGATTTTCACGATTTTTTGTTAACAAAAAAAGGAGCCAACTTTATTTTGAGCGTAACTCGCTTAGTTTTAATGCTAGAGACTTTTATTTACTACTGGGCTATTGTTATTTATTTGTTCCGATGAACAACCCTAAATCCCGATTTGTTTTTGCTTATGTACCGATTAAAAACAAATCGGACCTGGCAACACTACCACGGACACACCTGCATTATGTGGGAAGATGGACGAACTAAACAGTTTAAACTTTTGACAGTTCTGAATTTAACCAAATTATTATTTTTTTTTATTTAAATTAACGTGCATGTGACATCTATGGTCATTAGCACGAGTTACAGTTTACATGGTAATATTATAAATTACAAATTATAAATATATAGTTAACATTAGTAGTAGTTAACATAAGTAAGAAAAGATCAGTTAACAATAATTATATTTTGTTTAACAGTTGATTCTTCTCGAGGAATTTGATAACCTTGTTGATTTGGTCTGTACTGTTGAGGACATCTTTGAAGTTAGGACTAATACCAAGCTGTTGGCGTTCTTTGGCATAAAAAGAACAGTCACTAAGTATATGTCTGATCCGGAGAGTAGTATTGCAGTGTTGACATTTTGGTAGTGGAGATGATGTTATCAAATTGCCTTGTGTTAGACGGGTATGTCCTATACGCAGTCTTCGTACGATTGCCATGTTTTTCCGAGATAAACTAGGGCAGGTAAATAGGTTCACTGAGGGCTTAATTTCATGCAGCACTGAAGTAATTTTATTCCAGTGAATTTGCCAGGTGGATAGAGTGTGCTTCTTCAGTCTGACTTTTAGATCATTGCAGATTTGTACATTAAGTATGGTATCCATCGATGATGCAGCTTTTTTGGCAAGGCAATCGGCTTTTTCGTTACCACTAATGCCAACATGGGATGGTACCCATAATAAAGTGACTTTTGTATTTTGATTTATAAGAAGCTGATAAATGTCATGAATATCTTGGACAAGAGGATGGTTGGTGGTTATAGTATTGATGGAGTGTATAGATGAAAGTGAATCAGTACATATGACTATGTGTGTGTTTGGATATTTTTGAGCATGTTTGAAAGCACACAAGATAGCTAGCAGTTCGCCAGTGTGAATACTACACCAAGGAGAAATTTTACAGAGTTGGATAGGCTGTTGAAGAGTAGTTAGAGAATATCCAGCTCCACTTTCAAATTTTGACGCGTCAGTGTAAACAACTATGTTATATTTACTTTTGTTTATGAGTTCTAGGAAGAGATTTCTTAATGTGTTAACACTGACATCTTCCTTGTTAAATTTGGTGAGGGACAAATCATGCTGAGGTAGTAGGTTGGTCCAATAGGGATTATTGGAGAATGGTAGAGTTCTGGTTTCAGACAAATTTTGTATCTTTTAATAACGGCTGTAGAAGATGAGGAAAAGGATGTATAATTAAGTTACAAGGAGCATTGTTATGAGGTTGATGTAATGATGTAATTAAAGGATACACTGGATTGGAGGGATTGGAAGAAATTGCTGCAGCCTAGGAGGAAAGCAGGTACTCCCGTCTAAGCCACAGGGGAGGCTCATTAGCTTCACAGTAAAGACTTTCTGCCGGACTGGAACGAAATGCTCCAAGACATAAGCGGATAGCCGTTGTGTGCACTGTATTTAGTGAATTTAGGTTTGACTTAGATGCAGACATATAGATGAAACATCCATAGTCAAGCTTGGAACGGATTAGTGATCTGTAAACTTTTAGTAGCGTAGTTTCATCCGCATCCCAATGATAATGTGATAGTGTTTTAATTATATTTAACCTTTTAAGGCACGCTCCTTTAGTTTCCTGAATGTGTTGTTTCCAGGTTAATCTTGAATCAAATATCAGCCCTAATATTTTGCAATTGTCAACGACCGGTAATTTAAAGTTATTGACGGTGATTTCAGGGTTAAAAGAATTTATTCTTCTACTAAATTTAATAACTTTGGACTTAGAATGGGAGAGAGTAAGTCCTAGGGAAGCAACTTTGATTTGTAGATCATTTACTACTGATTGTAGAATTTTACTAGTAGTAGCGTTGGATTTACCCTGGCAGTACATTATTAGGTCATCGGCATATAATGAGCATTTGATAGGTGGAGGGATATTGTGACATAACTGGCTAATCGCAAGAATGAATAAAGATGTGCTTAAAACTGAACCTTGAGGAACTCCGTCATATTGGATATGTGGAGAAGAAAGGAAGTTATTGGCAGAAACCCTGAATGTTCTAGATGTTAGGAAGTTTTTTATAAAAGCGTATATGTTGCCAGTGATGTTACATTGAAAACGTTTGTCAAGAATTGCGTTTCTTGAGATGGTGTCAAATGCGCCTTCTATGTCGAAGATTGTAGCTATCAGATCTTGTTTGCTATTAATCGCGTTAGATATATGGGTTTGAAGTAGTGCAAGGTTATCTCTTGTGGAGCGCTGTCTTTGGTAGCCAGATTGCATTCTTGTATTTTTCAAAATACCATAGCAGTCGTTTGTTGATCATTTTTTCCATTAATTTGCACATAGTGCATGTAAGGGAGATAGGTCTGTATGATTGTGGAAAACTAGTTGGCTGATTTGGCTTCAGTATAGGTATTACAATAGACTTGCTCCATTGGGATGGAAATTTGTGTGAGCTCCAGATTAGATTATATAAAGTTAGTAGTTTTTTAAGAGCATAATTAGACAAGTGCTTTAGAAATGCATAAGGAATATCATCGGGCCCAGCTGCAGTGTTTCTGCTATTAGCTAAAGCAGATATAAGCTCATGGATAGTGAAAGGAGAATTAAGGGGTCTGCTATGTTCAGAGGATATCAGGTTATTTCTGTGTGAATTTACTTCACGAAAAGACATATTAATATGATTAGTTTTGTTTCTGAATTTATCTTCGAAATGTTTAGCAAAGGTGTTAGGAATAAGTTCATGTGAAGTGATCTCTATACCATTTGAAATTAAACGAGTAATTTTATTATTAGTTTTGTGACCTTGAATTTGTCGTATTTTTTTCCAAATTTGGCTAGGATTGGAATTTTCATTAATGGAAGATACATAATCCTGCCAGGATGATTTTTTGCTTTTTTTACTATGTGTTTGGCTTTGGCTTTAAATTTTTTGTAATTTATTAAATTTTCAAGGCTTTTGTTTTTTTGGTACTTGTTTAGAGCTTTTTTTGGATAGACGAATTGCCTCTTTACAAGAAGAGTTCCACCAAGGAACTGCCTTATGATTTGGAGAGAATGTTGTTTTGCCGATGTGAGTCTTAGCAGCCGTGAGAATTGTCTCTGATATTGACGTTAGTAAGTAGTCAACATCATTGGTTAACGGATGTTCATTTGCGAGCAAGAGAGTATCAACAGATTTTGAATATTCTGACCAGTTAGCTTTGTTTAAGCGCCAATAACTTTTGGAAGATGCAGCTCTACTACAGTTGTTGGAAATTATTATAGGATAATGATTGCTGTCAAAGAGATCATCGGCTGTTTGCCAGGACAGAAAAGGTGCTGATTTAGGGTCACTAATACTAAGGTCAATAGCAGAGAATGATCCAGAGGAAATGTTAAAGTGAGTATTAGATCCTGTGTTAAGAAGACATGAGTTTGTGCAATTAAGGATATTTTCAACTATTTTTCCACGACCAAATGTAGATTTAGAACCCCACATACTGTTATGTGCGTTAAAGTCTCCTGTAAGTATAAACGGCTGTGGTACCTAGCTGGAATATAAGGTCTAGGAGCTCTTCCTCTTTTAAAGGATGGTTTGGGGGAATATATATGGAACAGATAGTAAGCTTATTAGGGCAAAATGTAGTTATGGCGATTGCTTCAAGATTCGTTGTTAAAGGAAGCATTGTTGAGTAGATTTCACTGGAAGCAAAAATTGATGCACCTCCACTAGCTCCGATGCAGTTCGTCCTAATGAAGTGGTATCCTTCAAAGGATTTAGGGTGAGGAATATTATTTGTAGTAAAATTAGTCTCTTGTAGACAAATAAAATCTGGATGGTAAATTGATGTAAGATATTGTATGTGTTCAAGGCGCGGATAATATCCGTCGCAATTCCATTGTAAAATAGTGAAAAGATATTTTTTTATTTTTAGAAAAGATCGGTATCATTGGTGTTGGAGGTACATGAATTATTGGATGAAAGGCTTGCAACTTCGTCAGCGTCTACGGGATTTAATGTGATCTTAAGCTTTTTAGATAATCTTGTAATTCGATTTTTAAGCGATCTATCAGATACAGTTTGATATATTTGCGTAAGGTCTTCTAAAAGAGACTTAATGTTGGTGGTAAAGTTATGAGCTTCTTTGAGAGGATCACTGCTACCAAAGGAATTTTCCAGGAAGGCAATAAGCTGTAATGCTGTCAAAGAAAATTTCTTTGGATTAGCACTAATTAATTGTTCAATAGTTGATTGAGCAGAGGGAGTAATTTTACCAAGTTCTTTGTCATCAGTTTTTAATTTCTTTTTAGGAGCTGTTTTAGGAGTTGCAAAGGCTGTGGTAGATTTATCATTTATAGGGTTTAAGTCTGGGGGGTTATCAGTAACCGATAAAGTGGGTGATTCGAGACTTGTGTCGGTAGAATAAGTTCTTTTGATGCAAGGATTTGAAGGTAAGGACACTGACATTAGAGACTGTTCATTTGGAATTATTAAGTCGTTATTAGTTGGATTTATTTCTTCTTTTGAGGAGGAGGAAGGAGGAGACACAGTAGAAGGAGGTTCAAATGGGATTAGGCTAGAAGTTGTATTTTGAGAAAGATTGGTAGATATTTCTTGAGGGTTAGAACAGGAGTCTGCAGTGTGTCCAGATTGTTTACATAAGAAACATTCAAGTTTATCCGAAGTGATAAAGATTCTATTATTGGTATTTTCATGCGATATTAAAATTGAGGTATTTAATTCAAAGTTTTGTTTATCCGGTATAATATAGATAGAGCGTCGAAAACTGAAAATGTGAGCGTATTCGTCCTCAGGTGAGCCGCATCGGATAAAAGAGATAGGAGAAGCAAGTTGTAATCGAAGTTCGTCTTTAATTGCTTGCTCTATGAGTGAATTCGGGATCGAAGGGCTCACGTTGGACAGTAGTAGCCTCTTTGCAGGTGTAATAAGTCTGCGAATAGATACTGTTTGATTTCTAACAGTAATGGTCGGATAATTTTGCAGAAGATTATCCACTACGGATAAGGAAGAAAGATATATGCATATACGCTGGTTAGAAATTCGTGAAGCAAAGGTTATTTCTTTAGGGGTAACAATTTCGCCGATTGCCTTGATGTAATCAAATAGCACGACGTCAGGAAGAGCGTTCATAACGATGGCGAAACTTCTACTGGGACATGATATTGCTGTTGTAGGTTTTTTTGGTGTGATTTTTGTTACTGCAGCGAAGCTGGGTTGTACTGTTTGTGATGATGTTTGTGATGTTGTTTGAGATGAGGTTGATGCCATAATTTGATTTTAATATTCTGGATGCCAAAATATTAAATATGTATGGCCAGTAAGTATGTCGATATTTGCTGTTAATTAAAAATCGCCTTACCACTATTTTTGTTGGTAAACACAGCACATTAACTAACTAGTTTTTATATGAAACACTATTAGCAGAGACGATAAGCGAGGAGTACTTTACTCGTTGGCCTCTGAAATGGGAATGAAATTATTATTATTTATTTTTTATTTTTGTAGAATATTGAAATATTAAAATACAACAAAACATAGAGTAAGAAAACAATATATTAGGTGAATATTGGCAGAAATTTTGATGGTAATCAAATTATGTAAATCAAAGCATTACATGCTATTTTGATAGGTTCATTTTAAATTTTCCAAATAGGTAGGTACCTATGTAATTTTTATTAGGATACTGAAACATTTACAATTATTACTTACCTGTCGCTTTTAAAAACTATTTAAAAAGTTACTACAATTATAAACTTGCTGTTTTCTCTGCCATCACAACATTAAAAACTAATACACACAACATTTGTTGATCCATATCTCCAACAATTATTGACAGATGATTTTAACACCCAATACGATCCCGTATAACGTTTGAGCGAATAAATATACTTTCATATATTGAACTAATATATGATATTTCATAATTGACTAATATACTGTCGGTATGCGCATGCGCCAGGGAATGTAAAAAATTCACCCTCATGCCTAAAGAAGTATAACTTCAATAAAAAATCTTTCTTCCCATTTTTTCATATGAGGCACCGTTTTTATGCAAAAAACATCTTAACGTTTACAAGTATTTGAAATAAGTTTCTATGGATATGGAAACTACATCGAATACTTTGTAAGCGTTAAGATTTTTTTTTCACAAAAAAAACGGCGCCTCATATGAAAAAACTGCAAGAAAGATTTTTTATTTTAAATTGAACGAGGACTTAAAAAATAATTTTTAATTTGAAATATCTCAGTGCCGTACTAATTTTTTCTATAAAAAATTTAGACCATTAGCCGTATTACTCGTATACGCGCCAATGGTGAATATAAAATTCTGTAGTTGTATGTCAAAAAATGCACAATAACTACCTCTTAAAACCCACGAAATTTAATTTGCATATTTCAACGAGCTTTAGAGCAACACATAAATCGTCAGTTGTAAGAAAAATTTCAACACCCGGAAACCAAGCATTTGTGAACATATGTTTATAAAGCAAACTGTCGTTATTTTTTCATGCAGAATTACCCCTTAAAGTTTGTCATACTTATTTAAAAGCACCCTGTATTGATGAAACACATGGCTAGTTGTTAAAGTACACTTCGCGTCAAAAAAACTGGTACAACTCTTATAACCGAAAATCGTGTTTTTCAAGTTGTGTAAGTTGATCTTGTCACAAGTGTCATTCCAATTTCTAGGGTAACGTTGCCAGTTCAACGAAAATATTATATCCAACTAGGTAAAAACGGGGCTGTGCGTCAGACCGCATTTTTTAATATACTAAAAACTAAAAAATTGTAATTTTCCGTCATCTCAATTAAGTATCCATACATTGATTCGTGCTTTATTATAATTTATGGAAATATTTCAATTCAAAAACAATGATAGATAATAAATCTTGACATGACTTTAAATTATTATGTTTAATGTCAAATGGAGAGGTGTGATTGGTTTCTCGTAAATTGTAGGACAAAACTGCATTAAGTTGTGTAGAATAAATAAAACATACTGGAAAAATAAAAAAATTAATTTGAAATTAATACAAAATGAATAACTTTTACAGTGAACAAATCGAGGGTTTAGTGTCAAACAACGTTATCTACATTTTTTGTGAAATTGAGATATATCTATAATCGAGTTTACCGTTTTCGACTTCATTTAGTAACAAAAACCTGTAGCTCTATCTGCAGCAGATTACAAAATCCATTAAACGTTAACTACCAATTGTGAAAAAATTGTTCGTGTCAAAAACATCTAAGAGGTGATAACGTTATTTCACAGTGAATTTCGTGATACATCAAAAACAGTTATCGACTGTTAACGTTTATTGACACTAATATTTTAAGCTGTAATTGTAGACAGCGTTATTATTATAATTCGTATTTGTTTGAAAAACGTCATTTTGATACTGGATAGCTAAATAAATTTGTTTATTTTCGATATTGTTCGATTCTACCATCTGATTACTCATTACATGATTACTTGATTACAATAATCTGATTACTCATTACATTTTTTAGTTTTGCCGAAGTTAAAAGAAAACATATATGTTATTTTCTTATTGTCGGTTACGTATATATTTGTCGTAATTATTTAATATTTTGATTTTGTCAGTGTTTAACACAAAAAATGTTTAGTCGTAGCACAAAACTTTGTATGACACGAAGCACTAGCGGGTCGTGGATCTTCTGAGGTAGTCTCTTGCCTTACAAATACAATGAAAAGTGAAGTTACTGGGAAAGACTTCGCTTTTATGTCTGAAAGTTGTTCGGGAAAAAAGTTTCTGTTTGTTGTTGAAACACTAAATATTTCAAAAATCGACCAGTTATTTTTTGAGCCCGGATATTCCCAAATGGAACGTGATATGGTCCATGCCCACATCGAAAACGCGAGTAAAGGCTTGGAAATTTATGATCCATCCATCCATATGGGATGGTATATGTACAGTGATTAAAATGGCTTTAAAGAAATCAAAATACGAAGTAGTTGAAATATATCAGGAAGACATTTTGAATTTTAAAAAACTTCAAATTAAAATGATTAAAAATAAAAAAACTGACATTGAAGGAAATGTTATCAAATGGTTGAACATAGTTTGGCTACAATATACATATTATAAAAGAAGACACTGCACACAGTTATTTAAAATATAATTTTAAATCAGACAACTTTACGAAATTAAAAATACAGAGAAGGCAACTTTGAACATTTTCAATTAACAAACTTGTGCCAAGAAGAAAATATGACAAACCGTTAACGATTAATAATAATAAGTTAAAAGGTTTAGTAGAACTCTGTGAGCAAAAATCAAAGACCAATATCACTTCTTTTACTAGAATCTTCAAGGAAGGGGTGATGATCATAATGAAAATGTTTCAGAAGATGAAGACGTTTAAAGATGGTACCTATAAGTATTTAGACATTTGATAAGTTTAATATTTGTATGTTATTAGAAAAATAAAGTTTTTTATTTAAATACACTTGATAACATTTTTTATAATACAGGGTTAGTGCTGCATTGGATATCCTGAAAATTTTGAAAATATCAGCGAATTTAAGTTAAAAGATATCCTGAAAAAAGGGGAAATATCAGTGAAATTTTCTCAACATTTTAGGGAAATTATATTTTTACATTTTCACCCAGCAGTGCTAACCCTGTAGTAAAACTATTATTATCAGTTGCGACGTTAACGGTTACAAAAAATATATATCGGTAATATCAAAAAGCGTTATCAGGACATTATTAGAAAAAAATTCTATTTTTTTCTCTGTAGAATAACAATAACCTGTAATAATTTTTACCATATGTCAAAGAAACCATAATAATACTATATAAATTTACAGATTTCTATTGTAATGTATTTTGCCTCCGTAATTACAAATTTGTTGGCCGATATTACGTTTCAAAACAGTTTTTCGCATTTTCTGCCACTTTATGTTTTTGTAGTTAACGTTGTTTGATACTAAACCCTCGAAATGTGTAATTTAAATATATATATATTACAATTCGAAATATATACATGTTAAACGTTATTTTTTTGTATTTAAATTTAGTGCAATTCCGTTATCTGTTATGGCAACAACGAAGTGATTCACGAACAATAATTGTCAGTCTGAACACAGGTTTACATTGGGAAAAAAAAGTGTACCAGTTTTATATGACGCGAAGTGTACCTAACTTTTTTATTATCCAGCATAAGCGACTGAATCAAGAAACAAAATGTTCAGAAAACCTGAGGCTATAGTTGGGTTTTAATTTCAGTATTTTATAAATGCTAGAACATTCCACAGGGTGTTGCGAACTTTGAGATAAAAACACAGTTTGATTGGTCAACCCGGTATACAATGAGAATTTACCTGTTTAGCAACAATATTATTACAGCGATATTGTTACAAAATAAAGCTATAACATATGGACAAAATCACTTAAATCGGACAACAGGTTTGGGGAACTTGAGACATCAAAAATGACCCATTTTTAAGGTGTCCGTTTTTTTTGGCCAGGAGTGTAGTTATAAGCTATAACTTAGTCGATGCCATGGCTTTCAATTTGAATTTTAACGCTGACTACAAGGTTGCTCATAAATTTTGTCTTTGAGTTGTTAATTTTAAGACTAATTGATTTTGACGTTTCATAGATGAAATTGATTATTATTATATTATGTAATTACTCTATTTGTTTTAGGATGCTGCAAAAGTATGCAAAGAATTTATTGAGAGAGACTCTGAAGATGTTAATTTTACTGTGATGGCATTGGTTGAGGCCGAGGCTTCTTAAAAATCGAAAAATGATCTGTCTAAAAGCTTATTCTTACTATGATTAAATTTTTGTTTGCAAAATCAGCTGTTACTCATTTCTACGGTGTAGCTTTTGTACGTGCCTTGTTTTTCTATATTATTTTTTGTACTGAAATTGTGATATGAGCATTGGAGCCAAATAAATAAATATTAATCAAATTTTTGTAACATATTAATATTGCGATATTTCTTTAAGGATAGAAAATGTGGAGATCAAAAGAGGTGTCCTGCAGGGATGTATCTCATCCCCACTCCTATTCAATATTTATTCCGAGGAAATATTTAAAAAATGTATGGAAAATGCAAATAAGGGCATAAAAATAAACGGTGAGTTAACCAACAATATAAGATATGCCGATGACACTGTGATCCTTGCCAGTAGCGTAGATGAATTACAACAGGCAATGGAAAGGGCTAATTCAGTTAGTGATGAATACGGCCTGAGCCTCAACTTCAAGAATTCAAAATGGATGCTGATAAGCAAAAAGCAACAACCTGCTCGACAGTTACGGATAAACAACATACTAATTATAGTTCAGAGAAATAAGGAAAAAAAAAATAGCCCGTTGGTGACACAACCCCCTCCAGGCCGAAACGAAATTTTTTGAGTAGTATGGTCATCTATAATATTAACCTATATGTTTCCTGCAGCCGATTTTGATGATATACATAGTTATAAACAAATGAAGATCAAAAAACGGTAAATTTTCGCTTTTTTTCATCTATTACTAAGAAAATAGTCATTTTAAACAAATTTGAGAGTAAGAAACTCATAAACGGTATAAAAAACTTCAATATGGCGTTTGCTTAATATGTCTATCCTTATTGGTTGCTTAGAAAATTGCAAAATAAATCATAAATTTTGAGTCTTTATAAATATTTATAACTTATGTAAAAATTAACTTAGAACCTTCTTATTACACGGAATGCTGAGACTTATGGTGCTTAATTCATACCCTAAATAAATTGGTCAAATAGTTTAAAAGTTATTTAATTTGTTTTTCCCAAATTTATTTTTTTTGCAACACTGTAAGTCAGAAAATGATGAAGCTACAGTAATACTTTGGATAGTTTATGGAAGAAGGAAATTTACAGTATTAATTTAATTAAAAAAAATTACAAAAAATAATTATAAATATTGCAAAATTATTTTGCAAAAACATGTGAATTAAATAAATGGGGGGGCTAACTTTGTCCCTAATTTTCCTAGGACAGTTGTTTTTATTTCTAAATGTGTATAAAAATTCGGTCTTTCTAAATATGAAAAAATAATTTTTCTACAGGTAACGGTTAAAAAGTTATTCTAATTGTTTATAAGTAAGCAAAAAATCGACATGTTTTTTCAAAATAATTTTACACTGTTTAAAATTATTTTTTGTCATTTATTTTTAATAATGGTAATAGTATAAATGTTCTTCTTTCATAAACTGTCCGAAGTATGATTGTAGCCTCATAATTTTCTGACTTGTAGTGTTGCAAAAAAAATGAATTTGGGATAAACAAATTAAATAACTTTTAAACTATTTGACCAATTGCTTTGAAATTTAAAATATAATTTAAGTACAAGAAGTATCAGCATTCCGTGTAATAAGAAGGTTCTAAGTTAATTTTTACATAAGTTATGAATATTTTTAAAAACTCAAAATTTATGATTTATTTTGCAATTTTCTAAGCAACCAATAAGGATGGACATATTCAGCGAATGCCATATTGAAGTTTTTTATACGATTTATGAGTTTCTTACACTCAAATTTGTTTAAAGTGCTTAACTTTTTGGTAATAGACGAAAAAACCGAAAATTTAGCGTTTTTTGATCTTTATTTGTTTATAACTATGTATATCATCAAAATCGGCTGCAGGAAACATATAGGTTATTAATATAGATGTCCATACTACTTAAAAAATTTGGTTTCGGCCTGGAGGGGGATGTGTCACGAGAAAAATCTTATTTCTCTGGACTATTAACCATGTATAATCTTATGTATACCTAGTAGGGTGGGCTGAAAAAACAATTTTTTTTTATTTGATTCGCAATACCTCACAAAAGTTGTTAATTACCTATCTGAGTAAATTTCTGAAAAAAATTTCTAAATAAAAAAATATCTTCCGTTCGCGCATTCCATTCAAACTTTTGAAAAGTTGCGAAAATAATATTGTGAACTAAATTCACTATTATCAAAACTCAATAGGTCCTAATGTTGAATTTAGCGTATGAGAAACCTAAAAAAAAAATAGAAATCAGTAGTTTTTCAACATTAACTGACCGCGCAAATCGTGTAAAACATGGTATTTTTACAACTTTTTGCTTAATTTTGAACAAAACTAGTAATAATAAGTACCGCTTATTTCAATCTCCCACCGAAGCTGCGGTTTGAACAGTTCATATGGTCGTATTCTAAAGTAATAATCGAATGTAAAAAATCGTGTAAAACCGGTTTCCGCCCGGGCGAATTTACTATACGCGGTTGTTACGGAGGTTACTCTAGATCATATGATCTGTTGGGGGAAACCGGTTCTTCCCAACACTCCCCACTCTTCACCCGAGTGTTTCTCTATCTCGTCTAACCTTCCTTCCTCAGTTACCTACTACCTATCGATTACCGAAGTCATATTTGTGAACTGTTTCAAGTTCGTTTTCAACATTTTGTTTTGTTCATCGTGTTAGTGAATTTTGGTAAAAAATGTCGTGTAAAAAAGTCACTACAAGAAAGGATTTTGAATGCCCGATTCTTGGTAATCCTCGAGATTTTCCAAATAATAAACTCCCCAATTACGAAGATGTCTTATTGTGCTGCTTCCAAGTAAGGTATGAGATGTCACTCTACACTAACAACAAAAAAGTGAGCTTTAGTGAAGTAGCTAATACGGTTGCTACAAAGATAATGAATTTGTATTCAAAAGCTTCTATTCCTTCGGTGACCAAAGAAAGAATAGCGCAACTTATTAATAAGTACCATGATAAGTACTACAAAATCAGAAAATCTTACCATCGTGACATAAACAAACCCGATTTCAAAAAAAAGATTGACGAGTTCAAACGTGATTCTGCCTTGCTTTTTGATATGGCTGCGTGTAAATGTCCAATTGTCGTGAACTGCACTTGTAAAAAAACTAAGTTGAGTGAGTGCAAGTGCACGATTTCAATAAACTGTCATTGTGAGAAAGCCAACAAAATTCCAGCTATTGAATTACGATTTATTTATCTACAAAGAAGGTATGGTTTGGGAAAGATTGGATCGTTGGACTTGCAGGAAACACGCGAATTAGCGAAACGGCTTGACAGAAAAACCAAGAACATAGAGCCCCAGCCAAGTACGTCGAGAGGAATAATTAAGGAATCTGACGAAAACGTACAGTTTATAAAGGTCAAAAAAGATTCTGATAGTGATGATGACCTTGACTTATACGACCCTCCAGTGCGGCACCGAGTTGTCAAAAATAAAAAATCATGGCAGATGAGGATCAATCTCAAAACAACATCTCTAGCTAGTGATCGTTTCGGAGTCTCTGATCGAGCCACGGCCGCGATCGCGTCATCTGTCCTTCAAGATTTTGGTATCATTAATGACACATACACTTCCCAAGTTATTGACAAAAATAAAATACGCAGAGGAAAAACTCAAAACGGAAATTTTTTGCAGTGTCAATCGATTAAGGAAGCATTACATGGATTGTACTTTGATGGGAGAAAAGATGAAACCATAGTAATAAAAGAAATTAATTCAAATCGCTTTCGAAAAACTGAGAAAGAAGACCACTATTCCCTCATTCAGGAACCTGGATCAAAATATATTGGCCATGTTTCTCCCTCTTCAGGACTATCCAAAGACATAGCTTCTTCTATAGTTGCCTATTTGGCTAAACAAGGGATTTCCCTTGAAGAACTTGATGTGATTGGGAGTGATGGAACGGTGATTAATACAGGTTGGAAAAAAGGTGTCATTCATCAGATTGAGTTGCATGTTGGAACACCAGTGCAGTGGGCTATTTGTCTGCTGCACTTCAATGAGCTACCGTTCCGCCACCTTTTTCACCACTTGGATGGAGTTACCACAGGGCCAAAATCTTTCAGTGGACCAATTGGGAAAAAACTTGTTGGCTGTGAAAAACTACCGCCGGTCCAATTTGAGCCTGTGGATTGCCCCATACCTATTATAGACAGAAAAGTCCTGAGCAAGGATCAAATGTACCTACTTGACATTTCTGTTGCCATCAATACAGGTACTATTTCAGAAGATTTGGCGGCCCGTGATCCTGGCCCCCCTTTCACATTCAAGGTGGTTGACTGCGGCTAATCGAGTACTCCGACTTTATGTAAGCATGGAAATACCCTCTGAAGAGGTTAAGCAGTTAATACATTTTATTTTAAAATGCTATATGCCTCTGTGGTTCAAAATTAAAACAAGCAAAAAGTTTACAGATGGTCCGAAAATTGTTTTTGAAACCATCAGAACATCACGCTATCTATCTCAAAACTTGCTGCAAGTCATTGACCCTGTGATTGAGCGGAACGCATTTTTCGCTCATCCCGAAAATTTGCTTCTTACAATGAGAGTTGATGAAAGTAGATTCATCAGGGAACTAGGGTTGCGCCGAATTTGGAAAGCACGATCGCTTATGAAGGGAAAGCTAATACGAAATTTCACCACTCCGAGGATAAATTTCGATGCTACAGACTACACCGACATGCTTTTTTGGGACACGTGTAAACTTTCTCCTCCTCCCCTTTTAAGGAGGATCACGGATGAAGAAATTAAACAACTGATACACTCTGGCACCTGATTTTGATGATTTTCCTTGTCACACACAAGCAGTAGAACGGTGTGTAAAGCTCGTTTCTGAAGCTTCAAAAAAAGTGTGTGGAGTAGACGCAAGAGATGGCTTGATAAGAACCACCCTCCTGTCACGGTCCATAAAACTGTTCGTCACTGTTTAATAAAATTGTTTGTTTTTTGTTTAATTATTTTATTTTGTTCTAATTATAGTTATTTGAGTAAGTAAATGTGATTTAAAAAAAATTGGAAAATCGGTCATTTTTGTGAGAAATTGTAATAGTTAACTGCTTTGCGCGAACGTTTAACAATAAAAATTTATTAAATTCGTCGTTTTTTTGTTTTCTTCATGCCTTAAACTCATCATTAGGAGCTATTGCGTTTTCATAATAATACATTTTGTATTTTTAAAAAAATTAAAGAAAACAGCAAATTTTCACAAATTTTTAAAAGTTTGAATGCAATGCGCGAACGGAAAACATTATTTTATTTGGAAATTTTTTTCAGAGTTTTACTCGGACAGGTAATTAACAACTTTTGTGAGGTATTGCGAATAAAAAAAAAACAAAAAGTGTTCTTTTCTTCTTCTTCTTCAGGTGCCATCTCCGCTACGGAGGTTGGCAATCATCATAGCTATTTTAATTTTTG
The DNA here is from genome assembly GCF_917563875.1 of Diabrotica virgifera virgifera. Classification (NCBI taxonomy): domain Eukaryota; kingdom Metazoa; phylum Arthropoda; class Insecta; order Coleoptera; family Chrysomelidae; genus Diabrotica; species Diabrotica virgifera. Next base: position 176,893,766 of record NC_065451.1, read on the forward strand.
AGGCAGTAGCTCTAAATAGTTGTTTCGAGCTGCATCCAAACCACTCTCTCAGGTTCTTCAACCATGAAATTCGTCTTCTTCCGATGCTTCTTCTGCCATCTATCTTTCCCTGCATTATGAGTCGTAGGATACCATACTTCTCGCCCCGCATCACATGTCCGAGATACTGTAGCTTCTTTTCTTTAATTGTAAGTTCAACTTCCTTTTCTTTACCTATTCTTCTCAGTACTTCATTGTTTGTAACTCTATCTACCCAGGAAACCCTCATAATTTTTCTATAGGTCCACATTTCAAAGGCGTTAAGTCGTCTCATTGTCTCTACATTTAACGTCCATGATTCCACTCCATAGTATAGAACACTGTAGACGTAACATTTTGTTAGGCGTACTTTAAGAGCTAATGTTAAATCTTTGCTACATAGGACCTTTTTCATTTTTATAAAATTAGAACGTGCTTTTTCGATTCTGACTTTTATTTCTGCAGTGTAGTCATTATTTTCTGTTATAAGTGTTCCTAGGTAAGTGTACTTTTTTACTCTTTCGATCTGCTGGCCCTCTACTATCAAGATTTCGTTAGTATTATGGTTGTTTTTATTAATTTTCATAAACTTCGTCTTTTTGATATTGAGAGAGAGTCCGTACTCCCTACTACACCTTACTATTTTACTCATGAGTCTTTGCAGGTCTTGTAAACTATCGGCTATTATTACTGTATCATCTGCATATCTGATGTTGTTAACTAAGACTCCATTTACTCTTATGCCGACTGTTTCATCTTCCAGAGTTTCTCGCATTACCTCTTCAGAATAAGCGTTAAATAATAGAGGTGATAGTATGCAGCCTTGCCTGACTCCTCTCTTTATTTCCATTTCTTCAGATGTTTCTTTTTTAATTCTTACTATTGCTCGCTGATTGTAATAGAGGTGTGTTATTAGTCTTAAATCTCTTTCATCTAGGTTTTTATTTTTTAGGATTTCCATGAGTCGATCATGTTTTACTTTATCAAACGCCTTATTGTAGTCTATAAAACAGACGTAAAGAGGATGGTTAACATCCAAACATCTCTGTGTCAGCACGTTGAAGGAGAATAATGCCTCTCTGGTACCCATACCATTGCGGAACCCATATTGAGTGTCACTAATATCCAGCTCCAGTTTAGAGTGTATTCTGGCGTGGATAATTTTCAATAGAATTTTCAAGGTATGTGACATTAAGCTTATGGTTCGGTAGTCACTGCATTTTTTTGCATTCACCTTCTTTGGCAAACACACAAAGGCTGATGTCAACATTTCTCTAGGGATGATTCCAGTAGTATAGATAGCGTTGAACAGTTCTACTATTATGTCCAGGTTTTTCTCGTTGACCAACTTTATCAGCTCGCTAGGCAATTCATCTGGACCAGCAGATTTATTGGTTTTCATAGAGTTTATTGCCTGACTAACCTCTGATTTGGTTATCTCTGGGCCTACATCTCCCGTTTGGCTATCTATGGATGTACTAGCTTCTCTCTGGTCATGAAATAGTTCCTCGATATACTCTTTCCATCGTCGTAGTTTTCGTTTTGTCTCCATTATAATATTTCCATTTTTGTCGAGCAATATATTTGAGGTTCTTCTATTTCCTATTCCGGCTAGTTCTTTGACTTTTTTATGTAGGTTGAAGTTGTCATATGTGTTTTGCAGTTCTTCTATTTCTTTACATTTTTCAGAGAAGTAGGTTTCTTTAGCCTCCCTAATTTTTCTTCTTATTTGGTTTTGAAGCTGTTTATAGCGGGTCTTATTAATGGTTTTGTTTTTTCTTCTTTCATTCATCAAGTCTAGAATTTCCTCCGTCATCCATTCTTCTTTCTTACATTTGGTTGTAGTAAGTACTTTCTTACTTGGTTCTAATATAGAGGTTTTGAAGAATTGCCACTGCTGTTCTACGTTGCAATTATTTCCTGGGTTTCTGTCTAGATTTGTGTTGATTTCGTGTTTCAGATTTTCTTTTGTTTCTTCTGACTTTAGTTTCTGTATGTTAAGTTTATTGTTGTTGCGGCTTTTTTGCGTCTTTTTTAGTTGAAGTTGAAACCTAGCAATAAGAAGACTGTGATCAGAGGATACGTGTTTTAGTGTTTTTTTAGCCCACCCTAATACCTAGGTACCACCGTAAATGCAAAAAGGGAACAGAAATTATGGCGAGAATAGAGCGAACAGCATTTATTTATTTTATTATCCCGGTTATTTATAGCGTTCTTCGCTTCCGGTTCTCAGTTTCCAGCTTCGTCGGTCGTTCCATTCGCCAGGATGAAGATTCCTTTCCGACATTGCCTTTTGAATGCCGCCTAGCCAGGATTGTTTCGGCCTTCCTCTCTTCCTTTGGCGTCCATTTTAGAATTTGTTTTGGCAGTCTGTCGTCGTCCATTCTTTCTACATTGCCATACCAGATCAGTTGTCTCCTTTGAATGACGTCTATGATGGTTGACTTGACTCACATTATATTTCTGATTTGGTCATTTTGTATTCTTTCAAGCCTTGATTTTCTAGCCGATCTTCTCCAGAAGTCCATTTCCAATGCAAGTAGGCGTTGTTCCAGGGATTTAGTACGTTGCCATGTTTTGGCATCCATAGAGCACTATACTTTTAATGATTGAGTTAAAGATAAGATGTGTTTTCTTTGATTAGATAGTTCTTTTGACCATAGCATCGGGTTTAGGCATCCACCCAGACAAACAAACGACGTTTTTATAATGTAGATAACACGTCATAAAAATGACCAATTGACGTGTTTCTATGACGTAGTACTGACGTTGAAAATCACGTGTATTTGTCTCATCGATTTGACGTCATAATTGTGACGATTTTAAAACGTCAAAAAGATAACAACTTTTACACGTCGCCGTCGGTAAAATCACGTCTGTAATACTTTCAAAAAGTGACCTCTTTCTCTTTCAGATGTTTCAAAATAGTATAAAAAATAGGCTGCTGTATTTCACCAACTTTGTTCAAGATATATGTTGCAAAAGCACTAAACCAGTGGAAACGTAAATGCCACGGTATGGGTATAGACCTCGGGGAGGTTTGTTTATATACCTTACAATTTGCTGATGACCAAGTCATCATAGCTAATGATAAAGACGACCTACAGTATATGGCAAGAAAACTAAAGGAGGAATATGAACAGTGGGGCTTGGAAATTAATGTGGAAAAAACTAAATACCTACCCATAGGAGCTGAGTTATCCAATATCGAACTAGAGGATAATGAACAAATCACATCCTGTAGTGAATACACTTACCTGGGAGTAATCTTCGATAGAACGGGAAAAGACGATGGGGAAATAAAGAAAAGGGTAACACAAGCTAGAAGAACAATTGGCTGTCTAAATGGAATACTTTGGAGCTCCGAAATAGGAATACAGCGAAAATACAATATCTATGAAACACTTATTAAAAGCAGCCTACTTTACGGAGCAGAAACTTGGAGAATAACCGAGAACAACAGGAAAAAATTAGACGCTGTAGAAATGGATGTGTTTAGAAGATCGTTAGGTATATCCCGTAGGGAAAGAGTTCGAAATGAGGAAGTAAGACGACGAATTGGAATAGATGGTTACTTAACAACATACATTGAGAGGAAACAGTTGATTTGGTATGGTCATGTTCAAAGAATGGAAGACACAAGATTGCCCAAAAAATCATGCAGTGGGTACCACCAAACCGCAAAAAACGAGGAAGACCCAAAAAGACATGGAAAGAAGGGGTAACCAAAGCAATGAGTACAAGGGATCTTAGAGATGGCCAATGGGATGATAGAAGGACGTGGAAGTTAGGCATCGGACAACGTCGAAAGACGTTCTAAAACCGATACATACATACATACATAAAAAAGAGGTAACATAAAAATGTAGGCTAAAAATTAATTTAATTAAACTCGATAACACATAATTAGTTCATTAACAGAAAATAAACATAACCTCAAATAGTTGACAAGAAGAATTACTGCATTAAACTAACTCACTGAGCAAAAGCGAATAAAAATCTCTTAATTAACACGTTTTTTCAACTAAATATCTCAATGAAACATCTTATTTTATCACACAAGACACAAAGAACGTAAACAATAAATGAGAAATTTCTTATGAACAACGTTATAGGTAAACTAAATTGTTTGAAGTCAAAACAAACAAGCTTTTTAAGCTCCTCACAATTTTGTGACGTCAGACTTAGGCTGTCTCAAATGAAAACGTATTTTAACGTCATTAATCTTACGTATTTAAAATCACCTACAAAAGACGTCTATATGACGTGATTGATGTTCAAACACGTGTATATATTCAACCAAAACTGACGTTTCCTCGATGTTATATGACGTCACGGTTGCCTGGGCAATTACCCTTTTTCCTTTCACGATCCTTTGCTCTATCTCTTTTTCGGCAACAGCATTTAACAATATGAAAAAGCTTCTCATAAGCAAAGATTTATCTCTTACCCTAAACCCATGATACTATGACCTATGACAAGAAGATAAATCAACGCGCAGGATGGTCTTGCATCCCTATCGCTCACTGTGACGTAAACCAGAGACAACTATACAGAGAATTCTTTATTTGTGTTCATGTTCATTCGTGTTAATACAATAGTTATCTCTCACGTGTTGCTTCAAAACGTATTGAATGAGATTTTTGTGTATTCGTTTATGTAGTAAATACTTTTATATTATATAGTTACATAAATTTTGTGGTGAAAACGTTCAGTTTACTGTGTTAATATCACCTAATTTGTTTATCGAACGCAAGTTGCTCTCGGCTATCTGTTCCTACTTTATAAAGAAGACTAATTTTTGTTTACCATGTATTGTGCAGTGGTGGGTTGTTTAAACAATAACAATAAAAAAAGTAAAACTTTTTCGAAGTGTCGTTTTTTCGTATTTCCTAGAGACAAACACATACGTAAAGTGTGGGTCTCCAAGTGTTTTCAGTGAGCCAAATTTAATGTCGATACCGCGAGAATAATATGCTCAAAACATTTTACAGAGGTTGACTATTGTTTAAAAGAAAAACTATTGGGATTACCTGACAACAAGTGGAAGTTAAGAAATGATGCAATACTTTCTCTTCATTTAATAAAGACCCCAAGTGCTAAAACATCGATTGAAAATACACGCAAAAGAAGAATAGAGATAAGAAATGTATTAAAAAACATGTAAGTATTTTGATTTTATACACAATTTAACGACAGATAAAATGTTTCTATAGATACTAATGGCCATTTTAATAGAACTCTGAATTCGAAGTAACACTTTATTTTTGATAGCTCTATAAATAACTTATTTTTTACTACGAATATGGTAATGGAATGTCTTCTTTGTATATTTAACTTTTATTACAGAGAAAACACAAAAGAACTACAACCTGAAATGTCAAATGTGTTAGATGATTGCACAACAAGCAGTAGAAGAAACTTGCGACACAAAATTTAAGGATATCGCTACTCAAACTGTAATGTAAATTACAGATGTAATGTAAATTAAAGAGAAAAAACCTATTTTTAAAATCTACAAATTTACATAATACATATTTTTTATGATCTACATACTAAAAAATTATTTAATTTCAGTGAAAAAGACATAGTCAAAAAAGCTATTAAACAAACAAATAATTTGCAAACTGAAAATAAAAAATTGATTGAACTTCTTAGTAGAGAGAAGGAGGAAAAAAGTGCAGTTGAAAGAATTTTTACTAAAGGGCAGTTAAAAAAATTAAAAACTAAAAAAAAATTGAGTGGTCAATTGAAGATATTGCTTCAGCCATTACTTTGCACGCTGTAGGGGCAAGATTGTATCGTTTATTAAGAAAAAGAGGCTACCCCCTTCCAGCTGTAGGAACGTTAAGACCATTGGATGCCGGATGCTAACGATAAATCGTTTACCTGGGTAAACCACCCACGTTTCTGAGGGTTGTTTACTAAAACCAACCCTGGAATTTGTAACTAAATGTAGTGAAATGGAACATATTTTTCGTACTTATAATCGCAGTACATAAAAAAATTAGTAAACATTATCTGAAAAACTTATTAGAAGCCGCAAAACAAGTAAATCTCAGTGACGACGTAAAAATTATTTTTTTAGATGTAAAATGTATCTTATGTAAAATAAGGATGCTAAATAAAAATATTAAAGATAATTATAATATCCGCAAGAGAAAAATCATAAAAATTGTCAAATAATATCATAAATAAATAAATAATAATAAATAATATTCATACAGTCTGAAGTATGACACGATTTTCGTTTATTTTTCAAATTATTTACGTTTTACCGGCTTTGTATGATATTTAATTTATGTCTTATAGCTTTATTTATTTTGTTTGTAATGTACTCAATCAAATCGTACATTCATATATTTATATAATTAATTTTACAAATTAATTATGCATTTTCAAACCACGTATTCACATAAAGTAACTAGTTATGAATTCTTAGTGCAACATATGGCATCAAGGGCCACTCACCGTTCACAGTTCAAGTTTCAAGTATTCATTTATAGTAATGAAACAGCGTTGCCATATGATTCATCGTCAAAATAAGATACACACGAGTTCCCTGGTTTAGTCTCGCAGTGACGTCATGCGCCAGTCGATTGAATTTAGAATTGCAAGTGTGCATATCTTCCTGTCATAGTATCATGCCCTAAACCTACGTCTAGTTCAATGCTATATTTTTTCAATCTTACTATATGGTGTGGATGCCTGGACGCTGACAGAGACGCTCAGGAAAAACTTCGAAAGTTGGGTGTACCGACGCATTATTCGTATATCCTGGACCGAACATATCACCAACATAAAGGTAATCTACAGAATTGGAAAAGAGAAAGAAATCGTGAGCACAATTAAACAAAAAAAAACTTGAATATCTAGGCCACAGGCAGGAAAACTAAGCGAGGACCAGGCAGGAGAAGACACTCGTGGCTCCAGAGATCTGAGGAAATGGTTCGGGCTCACATAAGTGGCATAAGCCAGATCAGAATGGCCATGTTAATAGCCAACGTTCGCAACGGACATAGCACTTGAAGACGAAGGATAGAAAATGTTGACCTACAAAAAGTAATAAACCTACTCAGAACCACATACAAAAAGATCCAACATCGGCGGAAAAGGTATTATAAGACAGAACCAAATATACCAAGATGCTTGAAAACTGATAGCAAAAATATATCAAGGAGAATAGTACGAACACGATAGACCACAACTAGATAGGTAGTGCACAGTATCGGTAAAACTTTGTGCATATTGCGAAAATTAAACTGTAAGCCCAGCCGCACACCAAAGAAACATGAAACGTAAATTACGTTTCATGGAAATAAAACAGTGCTAAACAAATAAACGTCCACCCATTTATGAAACTCCGAAAATAAAAATGTGTCATGAGCATGAATCACACTCGTTTCATTGGTAGGCGGACTTTGAGATTTGTTTAGCAGTGTTTTAGGTTCATGAAACATGTTTTTCGTTTCATGTTTCATGTTTTTCGTTTCATGTTTCTTTGGTGTGCGGCTGGGCTTAGAACTACAAATATTGAGGTGAAACAGTGAGAGTGATTATTCTGTTTTAGTGGGAGTAATTAGAAATATTACACATGAAAATGCTGCTCTACATAATACCGGATCTCCACTTATATTTCCCCCATTTTAACTGCCTATAACTTCTAAACGGCTCAAGATAGAAATATGCGGTTTTCGCTGAAATGTTTTATTTTAGAAAAAGTTTTGTTTGAATGTTTGAACAACTATACAATGTTCCACGTTAAGAATAGAACATTGCGCTTATGAAGATCGGTGTTGCCAAACCTCTCGGACATGGGTGGCTACTCGACTGCCGATATGCGATTCATTCTATCGAGTATGGCATGGCATCGGCGCGCTTCTATTGTTCATAAGAAATACATGGGGCTATCTCCGCAATGTTCTATTCTTAACGTGGAACGCTGTATAGATCCAGATAAAGAGATAAAATGTAGAATCGAGATAGCCCGCACATTTTTAAAAATAAGGTTATTCTTTTGTAATCGTAACTTGCAACTTCAACTTTGAAAGCGTATTATTAAATGTTACATTTCTCTTATATGGTGTTGAATCATGGGCATTAAAAATAGCCAACATTAATCGTTTGGAGGCCTTTGAAATATGACTGCACAGACGTACACTAAAAATATCTTGGACTGCTATGCTGACAAATGTGGCAGCATTAAGAGAGCAAATGCTACTCGCGAGCTGTTTGATAATATCAATTGTAGAAAGATGGCCTATTTTGGACATGTAGTAAGGGGAGACCGATATAATATTCCTTCTTGTTATGATAGGTAAAATCGAAGGACGCAGAGGAATTGGTAGAAAACAGGCCTCTTGGTTGAAGAATATCAGGGAGAGGGCAGGCATAAAGAAAGCAGAGCAACTACTTAGAATAGCTCGAGGCAGAGATAGTTTCGCCTCGTCATGTTAATCGCCAACGTCAAGGGAACTTGATGGGGCACGTTAAGAAGAAGAAGAGAAGAGGGCAATCTTAACACATTAAACGTATAACCTCGTCTACTATAACATGTAACGATAGTAATCCTGAGGAAATGAAATGTTTTCATTCGTAAACCATTCTTTTATTATACCGGGTGTTCACTTATATTTTCCTCCATTTTAACTGCTTATAACTTATAAACGGCTCAAGATAGAAATAGGCGGTTTTCGCTGAAACCGCAGCGAACTTTTATTTTAGTAAAAGTTTTGTTTGAATGAATTGAATTTTTCATATCACTTTCAATTACGAAAAAAAAAATGGCAAATTTTACTTAATGGAACGTGCAGTATATTTTTTTGTAAATTGACAGAAGGGTCATTCATTCACCTATCCGGCGATATAAAGTTTTTTTAAGTCAGTTGTCAAATGACTGCGTAATTAATTTTTAAAATGAGAGATGCAACGTGGAAATTACATACAGTTGAGTCCCTGAATCTTTACGCGTGCGTCATCATTTAAAGCATACGAAATAAGTCGATGATAAGTCGGAAATTGAAATTTACTAAACGCAACAGCAAGTGACAGTAAGTGACTTGCTGTTGCGTTTAGTAAATTTCAATATCCGACTTATTTCGTATGCTTTAAATGATGACGCACGGGTAGCTAAATAATAACATGATTAAAATAACTGAGCAAATTAATATTCTGTTATGTGATTTCCACATTGCATCCATCATTTTAAAAATTAATTACTCGGCCATTTGACGACAGATTTTAAAAAACTTTATATAGGATAGGTGAATGACCGTTCTTTCAATTTACAAAAAAATATACTGGGTGTTTTCTTAAAAAAAGTCAACAAAACTGGGCACTCTTTGAATTATATGACCATCAACATAAACCGTGAATCCTGATGTGCTAAACGGCAAAATACCATGTATTTTGTTTTTGAACAGTTTATGTTTAGGCCAAACTCTCTTCCCACTGTGTCAATGGCATTTAAAAGGCATTGCAATCCATTCATGTCATCACTTAAAATAACTGTATCATCTCCATATCTGATTGTATTTATCAGGATTCCATTAACTTTCACGCCCCATTCCAAATTATGTAGCGCTTCTTTAAATATTCTATTTGAATATAAATTGAATAACAGTGGGGACAGTATACAACACTCTCTGACACCTCTTTGAATTTTACATATTTCTGTTGATTTTACATCTATGCAAGCCGTCGCTGTTTGACGCCAGTATAATTTTTCTATGATTCGTACGTCTGGATTGTCAAGTCCTGTATCCTTTAATATTGTAATTAAGTTATAATGCTCTACACCAGGGGTCACCAATTAGTTTCCCTGAGGGTCCGTTTCGAAAACCTATGACACACTTCCGGGGTCCGGATTTATACTGCCTGTGTCTGGCTGTTCTGATTCGGATTCTTTGCGGATTCTTGTTAAAAAATATCCCCTATAAACAATTCAGAAGGGTACCGGTCGACATTTTTGGGCAGAAATTGTTGTAACATTTTTTTTAACAAATTCAAAACATCACCTTTTTGCCCGGTAAAATATGTTTTAGCATTTTTGGGTCATCTTAAACAAAAAAGATCTGTCATTTTATTAAAACTTCAAGCAGCAAGAGCTTCAAGAGTTTTGAAAACTATTAACTTTTCAGAAATATGACAAGAGACCTTTTTTGTTTATAATTACCCACGAAACCTAAAAATGCATTTTTCGAGACAAAAAAGTAATTTTGAATTTGCTTAAAAAAATTGTTTCACCCGGCACCCTTCTGATTTGTTTAAAGGGGACATTTTTGAACAGGAATCCGCAAAGAAATCGAGTCAGAAAGATTTTTCATACCAAAGTGTCCTCACACATGGACTAATATGGAAAGGAAAACTAATAATATCTGATTGTTTTTTGGTTATTGCATACTTTTCTCTAAGTTTTCCTGGTACAATAAATAAAATATAAATTCATTGTGTATTGTTTTGATTTTATTATCAGTATATTTTGAAAACAGTAGCATTATAAATTGTTACTGGGAATATTTTAAAAGTTAGGAATTTATATTTTGAATGTAATGAAGTTTTTAGACATCTTCAATTTTGTAGAAAGGAAACTGAGGAATTTAAAATAAATAATCATAGTACAAAATGGTACTATGGTTAAGATGTTATCTTTTCTACATTAGTTTCAATGCAAGGTGTTTGTTGCAAACTTATTAAATCTGAAAATTATTTTAATTAAATGCACATCTGAAAAGTACTCCTACTTAACGTATAGTAATGAATATGCACATGACAATTTTATATTACAGTTTACTTAATTTCAAAATTAATGATTAGTAAGAATAACAATAAGGGGGAAAACTCTTTACAAAATTAAATTATCAAAGAGAAAAATGACTTTTTTTTATGTACAACCTGTCTGAAGTTTGGAGTGAGTTTATTGCAACTGAGTCTCATTAGGGAGTTGAGATATTCATCTGTTTAGTGAGATCTCTACCGATTTTTAATAAAGTTCATTCTTGATAAAGCGGCTTCGCACACATAAGTTAAGCCAAACATAGTACACAATTTCATGGCCAAACATTTTCAAAATTGCCAAACACTAGGTATATTCTGAATTTATTAAAGGTTCGCACAAAACTAGTCCACGGTCCGGATGCGGTCCGCTAATTGGTGACCCCTACTCTACACGATCAAAGGCCTTTTCATAGTCAATAAATACAGCAAAGTCGTCTTTACTTTGATCTCTGCATTTCTGCAATAATACACTTAGTGCAAAGAGGCGTCCCGTGTTCCTAGTCCATTTCTGAAGCCAAATTGTGTTTCATCCTGGTCATCTTCACATTTATCTCTGATTCTACTGTGGATGATGATGATACGTAGAAATATTTTCAAAGTGTGGCTCATAAGCCTCTTCTCTTACCATTGTGAAATCAATCCAATTGAACATATTTGGGGACTATGTAAAAATTACTACGATAATACTATATTGGACGTAACGGTTACAGTGACGCAACAGCTTTGGAAACATGACTAGAAGCATTGAATACCGATCCTCCTGCAATTTGAGAAAATATGTGTCAAAAACGTAGCTATTAACCAAACGTAGCTATTTACAATCCAAATGAAGATACCGACGATAGTGATTAGGAGTATGGACCTAATTCTTGATTACACTGTAAGGTAATATGTTTTTATTTTCTTATTTAGAAAAATTTTGATTGTTATTGTTATTATTTTATCAGTAAATACCACTACAATTTAGAAATAATAGGATTTGTAATTTTCTTCTATTTTTGCACTTATCATTATTGGGGCCACCTGCGCCTCAGAGAAAACGGGCCACCCACAAAATGGGTAATTTTTGATGTCTCGAATTTTCTAAACCTGTTGTCCGATTTAAATGATTTTTTTAATACGTTATAGCCTTATTCTTTAACAATTTGACTGTAATAATATTGTTGCTAGACAGATAAATTGTCATTGTGTACCGGGTGTACCAATCAAACTGTTTTTTTTCTCAAAATTTACCATACCCTGTGGAATATTCTAGCGTTTATAAAATACTGAAATTAAAACCCAATTATAGCCTCAGGTTTTCTTGACATTCTGTTTTTTTATTTATTCGCTTATGTTGTTTAATAAAAAGTTAGGTACTTTAACAACTAGCCATGTTCATCTATACAGGGTGTTTCTAAATAAGTGCGACAAACTTTAGGGGGTAGTTCTGTATGAAAAAATAACGACAATGACATAGGGCGCGTTCACCAGATGCAAACGTTGGCAATCAGTTTGGCTTTATGGTTCTGAACGACTTGCTAACGTCAAACATGTTTGGAAAGCGGTCGCCATTTTTGCAAACATAAGATATTTAAGGAGGGGGTATGGTTTGAAATATTTAATTTTTTTTTATTATTTCAAATAAAAGTGCATACTTTCAAGAATACTCTCTGAAAATTTCAAAATAATCGGAGTAAAATTACCAGAGATACAGGGTGTTGAATATCCCTACCTTCGACTCGCGTTGCCGAGGCTTCGCGCCAGCACGCTTGAGCGTAGTGAGAAACGTTAAACAACTGTTCGCCTTCTCTTTTGTAGATTACTCCGCAATTCAAAAAACATATTCCAATGTTCATCATTTTACGATTTGGCAGACAAATAAGAAGATAAAGATGCAGTTGTCAAAACTTTAAACGCATTTTTCTCAAAACTGCTTTTTCAAATGCGGTGGACCGCAAACTACTTGACCGATCTACCTGAAATTTTGCATAGATTTTCTTTAGACATTTCGTGAGGTAACAACGTCGAGATATTTTTTGTTTTGTGCCTATTTTTTGTTCAACAATATTAAATCTGTTGGTTTTCACAAAAATTTTATCAAAAATTTCGAATTTTTGACTTCTGAGTGATACCAAAAATTCAAAAATAATTAAAAATAAAAAAACTCGACGTTGTTACCTCGCCAAACTCATAAGCTAATTAAATCATTTTGAATTTTTTATTTCGTATGATCCAGTGATGAGTTCTGATGTCCACCGCAAAATCAATTTTTTTTGAGCCGCCTGCCAAAATTTGTCGCCAATGGCGTATTTTTCAATATTTTGAATTGAATTTTTTCTTAAATATTCTTTGAATTATACTTAATATGTTTATTTAATTTAAAAATAAAATAATTCTACCATAGCTTCGAAGAAAATTCGCAAAAAAGTGCTTGATATGTTGATTTCAAACCATACCCCCCCCCCTTACGTTGAACTTTGCAAACGTGTTAAATATTGAAAAAATATGGCGGGAATTTAAATTGTATATATTGTAGAATATATTGATAAGGGTTTTATATATAAAATAAAGGCTACTAAAGACATTCTGCTACGTTATTATCTATTAAATAAATTTTCTTTTTTCCTTTAATAAAAAAAATAAATTCAAAAATGTATTTATTGAGAAAATTTATTTTAGGTTACGTTCAAACGAAGCAAGCAAAATGTCAAATTTTAACCTAAACAACCAACCGTTCAGCTCGCTGTCAACAAGTTTAGAATCAAAGCGCAAACATTTGTGAACGTGTTTGCATCTGGTGAACGCAGTCATAGTTTGCATGTGTTATGATAATAACTTTATCAATATAATATGATATGTTTAGTACAAAATTTTATTTAACTTATTTAAATATTTTACTTGGATATTTTATAATGTCAATTCTGTGATATTTAATACAGTATAGCCCGAAATAAACTGTACTGAAACTAAAACATAGGTGTCTCTTTGAGCGCGCTGTCATACCCAAATTAATTAGTATAACCTGTGAAAAAATCCTTGAACACTTGAGTAGTAAGGCCTAATTGTTAAAAATGGTGTTGAATACAGAGAAGAAAGTGTTTCTGGTGGAGCAATATTTTCGCTCATACGGAATCAGCCGATAATTTCAAATATTGCAGGAAAAGACAACTTGCCATACTTTTGAACAATTCGTCAATTTCTTCAGGGACATTTTCCAAGCAGATTCAATTCACCATTTACTAACTTGCCTTATCCTTCACATTCTCTAGACCTCATATCTCCAGACGCATACATTTGGGGCATGTCTAAAACTGCCGTTTTTGTGTCGTCAGGCCCTCTTAGTGGACCTGAGACAACCCTTATTCTAAGGTATCTGAAGGTAATATCGCCAAGCTAAGGTTTAGAATTTTTTTGTTGGATAGTGGGTCATATTAAAAAAGTTGTCACTACTTGAGCTATTCAATGAACTACTTGAAATTACGTAGAATCCACTAAAATAATAAACTTGGGTATTTTTACACTTTACTGGACAGTTTAAAAAAAAAAAATCATCTTTGGCGATATTTCCAACCCTTGTTGGCAATATCGCCAACTTATTATTTTGAATGCAATACGGTCTAACAATCAGACGTTATACTTCAAAATGATATATTTGCTGAACGATTTGCTGAAATATAACAATAAGTAAGTATTGTATTGTAAGAACAATAAGGACAAAATATATAATAATTGAACAGTGTCTTCTTTTGTTAGTCCAAGGCAGTCCTCATGTAAGTAACACAAACAAACGCTACATAATCTCATATCCAAAACCAGTACCAGTTTTCCTTGGTACTCGAAGAACCTTTCTTGGATACTACTACTACTATCGGTTTACAGCGTTCTCCGACGCCTTCCGACTCCTAACCGCCATTCTTCTCTGTTTAACCATAGACCTGGAGGGATTTCTCTTTCCTCTAGTTCTTTTTCAATTCCCTCCCTCCAGCTTCTTCTCGGCCTTCCTCTTTTTCTTCTCCCTTGTGGTGTCCATGCATTCTCTGTACATGGTCGTACCATACCAGTTGTTTTGTTTTTATGCCATCAATTATTGTATGTGTTACTCCCATCATTTCTCGGTATCCTCTCGTTCGGTATCCGATCTCTTCTTGATTTGCTTGCTGCTCTTCTCCAGAAGTCCATTTCTGTTACTAGTAACATTTTCTGCGCTCTTTGTTTCAGTGGCCAAACAAAGAGCCATATGTGATTATACTTTTAAGTATGCTATTGTATATAAGCTGTTTGTTCGCTTTAGATATTGTCTGGTCCCACATAATGCCGTTCATCATGGATATGGCTTTTCTACCCTGTATGTTTCTGTCTTTTATAGCAGCATCGATTGTTCCATCTTGAGTTATCTTCATGCCCAGGTATTTGTATTCATCGCAGTGTTTAATTTCTACCCCATCGTCTAATGTAATGGACTGCTTTGTTCCTCCAATACACATGGCTTCAGTTTTCTTAATGTTGACTTCGAGACCCCATTTGTTATATTCTTCTGTTAGCTTCCACGTCATGTAACTTAAGTCGTCATGATCTTGAGCAATCAGAATTTGGTCATCAGCGAAACATAAAGTGTATAGTGTTGTGTCGTCATTGAGAGGGATTCCCATGCCATTACATTTTCTTTTCCACAGCTTGAGTGCTTGTTCCAGATAAATTTTAAAAAGGGTAGGCGAAATACAACAACCCTGCTTCAATCCTTTCGTGACCTTAAATCCCTCAGACATCCTTGATCCAGTTTTAATTTTTGAAGCCGTTCCATTATACAGACTTAGGACTGCTTTGATAAGACCATGTTTAATGTTGGTTTGATGTAGGGTTGCCCATAATTTGCCGAGGGGCACACTGTCATATGCTTTTTGTAAGTCTACGTATACCACCTTTCTTGGATACATTAGGTAAATTGGGTTTCTTACGGGTTTATATTGGTTTATATTTTTTGATATTGGTTTTATCGGTGTCGAACAGATCTTTTGTCAGAACTTGCGCTATACTATTGACAGCGGCTTTACTTTTTGCTCGTGTAGACTTTTGTATCATATCTGGAGTGGTTAGCATATCTGAAAATGAAGTGTCATGTTTTTCTTCATCTGATGTTTCCATCTCACTTAACTTTATATCCTTCTTCTTGCCAAGGCAACCTTCTCCAATAACGCCAAGGCGTTATTACTATCCATTGGACTTGGCGATATTATTGACATGCGCATAAATTGTTTGTAATTTGTTTTTCGAAGATAAGCAAAACTGTCTTAAAACTCTGAATGGTCATTTTATTCCTTAGGAAACAAAGTACAAATCACTGAAATCAAATAATATTACTCATCAATAACGCCGCTCCAATCTAATAAACACAAAAGATGTAAAATTATAAACGGTACTCTTTCTACACCGAACACTGATACTCAACTGTCATAACATTTGCGATGAAACTTGGAACATCGGTATGAAGTCTGTCTTGAGCGAGGAGGAGCAAATTTTTATAACATGTAATAAAGTGTTAATATGTATTTTTTAAAACACTAAAATAATCACAAGTTCAGTACTGTTTATTTTGGGCTATACTGTATTTTATATGTTTGATATAGTGAATTTTACTTTCTCTATTTTTCTGAGACCCTTTCCTTTTTGAAGAGCTGTTCTTTTCCTTATTTCATTTTTTGTTGTTTAATATCTTTTTCCACCTACCTCTACCGAAAGTATACTTTTCCGGACCTGATTGTAGGGAGCAAAGTTGTACTTTTCCTCCCTAGGGAGGAAAAGTAAAAGTGACGTCATGGTATTTCATTCATGAAATATAACTTATTGACGCCCTGTAGAATATCTATTTTCTATTACGTAAGTATTTATACATTTTAACGTTTATTCAGAAACACTGTATTTTGCAGAATGGTAAAAAACAGTAAATTGTTATTCTGATTTAACAATGTTTACATTAATAATTTGACTTATATTTGACAGTTGATAGTTATATTGTACCTATTTGTTAGTTTTAGTTCTAATAAATTTTGTTGGTTAGTTACATAAATAAATTAAGTAAAAATCAAAAAATTACTTGTTATTTGAGTAAGGTGGAAAAACCATATGTATAACATGGGAGTAAAGTGCCTTTTCCTCCCTTGAATGATTACTGCCCTCCGCTACACGTCGGGCAGTAAACTTCATTCTTGGGAGGAAAAGTAGCACTTTCCTCCCTTGTTATACAAATAGCTGTTTCTTTCTTACGTTTCTCACAGTAGGTTGGGATATTCTACTGACAAAAAAAAACAAATAAAAGACAAAAGTATATATTGAAAGCTTTATTATCTGTAATATTTCTGATACACAGGTTAAATATTCAGGTATTTCACATTGATTGAGAATAAATAATATGAAATGAATTACTTCCATTCAACTTATTTTACTAAAATACGAGCAACAGGAAAAACCACTAACCTGATTTTTTGCAAATACCAAAAACAAACTGAAGGGAAGTAATTCTACAAAAAAAAACGTTATCCATAGAAGCTAAATAACATTATTTAAATCTAAAAAATCGTCATTCTTGCTTTCGTTCATTTTATACAAACATGTAACCTTAACTTACAATAAAGCATATACATATATATAAAAATAACAGCTATAACAAAAACAAATAATTATCAGCATAAATACTCTCAAAATTATTGTAAGTTAGCGTTACTAACTTAACATTATCTTTCTATAAGTACGTCGTGTTCAAGAGCGGCGCTAGATGGCACGTTTCCGGAGACAGCCCCCCCCTTTAGCAACTTTTTTTTTATTACATCCTGAAAACTAAAAGAGAAATCGTGCCCTTTTTCTAACAACAGTCGCTCTTGATCGAAACTCTGTAAAATCCTTCAAAATTGTTCGTATTTAAAGCTTTGAGTTGTAAAACCTAGCAAGCAAAAATATTTGACTATAACATTTTCCAATTTTGAAGAATTCCTCCAAAAATAACTTATAAATAAATACATAAATAAAAATTAAAAATATACATTGCTTTAAAAATATATAACATTGAATTTGAGTTAATGCTAGTTACGAATTGTAGTAATATTAATCTTGTCTGAAAAATGGCAATTTTTTCCTAAAAAGGAAAGTGCTGAACGGACCAAATTTTTTTAGACGTCGCGTCGTTTTGCAAATCAAATAAGCAAAAGCTTAGAAGCATAAGTCAAATTGCAAGGTTTAGTTTTGTCGAATATTAAGATAAGTTTAACACTTATTTGTCACATTTGGAATTATTTCGAGGATTTAGGGATATGTCAATATTATTAAGTTTCATATTTGATTTGGCTTGTTTATTGCTTGCTTTCTTTCTCTAGTTCTTTGAGTAGTTCTTTCATCTCTTCGGATAACTGGTGCTGGTCTGCCACCCGCCTGAAAAAGAAACAATCGTTAACATCGTATTAATCTAATTAAAATAAATTGTGGTATTCGTGTAGAAGATAAAGTACGGGGCAGGATATTAGTAGGAAGATGCCACAATTCGTGGCTGAAAGACCTGAGAAGATGGTTTGACTGCTCATTCGCAGAAATGTTTCGTGCGGCAGTTTCCAAAATTACAATTGCCATTTCGATCGCCAACCTTCGATAGGACGGCGTAATAAGAAGAATTCGTCATTTAACACAGTTATTCAGTGAGCAAATTTCAAATAGGTAAACAATGTTCCATCCGTGGACAACAACTAATTTTTTTTATTTGTTTTTAAATACAATCTGTTACACCACAAAAAAAGTAACACTAAGCATTTTTGTTGAACGAACAAATGTGAGAGGAGTTTTAGTCCAATGACTATCAACTCCTAGTAAGTTTGTTACTAATAACTACATTAAGTCACTTATTTTTACTTGAAACCTTAAAACACGTTAAAACACTTATGTTCTAAATGGCAACTTAAGAGGAGTTCTAATTTTCATTCTATTTATTTGTGTAGAGTTGTCCAATAAATTCACTGCTAATTCGTTGGGGTGCTTTTCCAGTCGTTTGAAATATTTATCACTGCATTTGATGATCGTCTGCTTCACTGTCTCGATCTTCAAGTCCCTGTAAATATCTGCATTTGGAATGAACCACGGTGCATTTGTGATAGCACGAAGAACCTTGGATTGAAACCGCTCCAGTATTGCTAGGTTGCTGTCTGCTGCAGTTCCCCACAGTTCAATCCCGTATGTCCAGATGGGCCGAATGATTGCTTTGTACACTAATATTTTGATACATAGAGATAAGGTGGATTTTCGGCCGAGTAACCGGTAGTGTTTTTTGTATTTTATTTCTAATTGCTTCCTCTTCGTCCAGATGTGTGTTCTCCATGTTAGCCCCTTGTCAAGGTGTAATCCGAGATATTTTACAGTATCATTTTTAGGAATATTCTTGTTATGCATTAGGATATTCGGTGTTTCTTTGTGACATTTAGCGAATACTACGTTAACTGATTTTGCTTCGTTGATCTTTATCTTCCATTTCTTAGCCCATATTTCAACTAGATGTATGTTTTGTTGCAATATTTCAGCTGCCTGTATGGGATCTGGGTTTTTTATCAGAATTGCAGTGTCATCTGCGAATGTTGCGATTGTAGATTCTTCTCCAGTTGGGAAATCAGCTGTAAAGATTGTGTAGAGAATTGGTCCCAAGACGCTGCCTTGCTGGACCCCAGCATTTATGTTGTGAATTTCAGACACACTTTCTTCGTATCTTGTGTAAAATAGCCTTTCTTCGAGATATGATCTTAGTATTGTATATAGCGGCTGAGAGATTTCTTTCTTCAGTTTGAATAACGATCCTGGATGCCAGACCTTGTCGAATGCTTGACTTACATCCAGGAAAATGGCATTGCAATAGCTCTTTTCCTGAAAGGCTGATTGTATCTTTTCTACCACCCTATGCACTTGTTCAGTTGTGCCGTGGTTTTGGCGAAAACCGAACTGATG
Source organism: Diabrotica virgifera virgifera (assembly GCF_917563875.1). Taxonomy (NCBI): domain Eukaryota; kingdom Metazoa; phylum Arthropoda; class Insecta; order Coleoptera; family Chrysomelidae; genus Diabrotica; species Diabrotica virgifera. Next base: position 176,913,512 of record NC_065451.1, read on the forward strand.
ATTTGGTATAATATTGTTTGTCTGTATATCAATAAGTAGTCTACTTGCAATGATTTTCTCTGCAACTTTGGACATAATTGGTAATAAGCTAATGGGTCGGTAGGATGTAATCTCATGTGGAGGTTTTCCTGGTTTTGGAATCGTTATGATTTCTGCTAACTTCCATTGTGCAGGAAAGTAGCCTGTTCTTAGTATGGAGTTAATGATCTTTGTTAAACTTACTATTCCTTTTCTAGGTAGGTTATTTAATATGTTGGCCGTTATCAGATCATGTCCAAGCGAATTCTTTTTATTGAGGTTTTTTATTAGACCTTTTAGTTCATTAGGAGTTGTCCATTTGGGTGGTAGATTCATTTGATTAGGACTATCTAAATATTCATAGATGTCGTCATCTTCATTGGCTCTGTTTCTTAGTGGCTGAAATACCTTTTCTAGATGTTTTGCGAAATCCTCTGATTTTTCCTGATCTGTCTTTAACCATTTTAAATCTTCTGTTCTGATATGTGGAATTTGGTTTTGTGGCCGCTTTAGCTTATTTGTGGCCTTCCATAGTGAGTAATCGCTGTCTGAATTAGGTGTCAAATTTTCTAGGTAATATTGGAAATTGGCGTTATTATGTTGTTTTAGTAGTTCTTTTATTTCTCTACACATTCTGTTTAATTCTGTTTTGTCTTGAAGTGAACGAGTTTGTTGCCATTTTTTACGAAGTTTTCGTTTTTCTAATATTTTTGTTCTTATTATTGTAAACAACAACTAATAGGTACATTTTTTAAACATAAAGAAATCTACCTGTATACTAGAGAAACGAAAAGTCGAAATGAGAAATCCATAATTGACTATACGGTGGGATGAAAAGTTCGTAGGCTGACACATAAATGGCACTACTCGTAATAAATCCATTAGTGCGGCAGATTCGTGCAAATATTATAAGAATTGTGCATTTAATGATAGAAGCATATAATTTGGACCACATATACTACACATATAAAGGTTCAAATTTAGATATGAGGCCATCTCAGATTTTGCCTTTTACAAAAATGGCGGGCATTGTTTATTAAGAGTCCATGTCTCCACACCATACAAAAGAACAGAAAATACATAACATTTTAGTACTCGCTTTCTAAGATTTAGGCTGAGGTATTTGTTTCATATTAGTGAATGCACTTCTAGCCTTTTCTATTCTAAATCTGATTTCTTTGGTATACTCGTTATATAGACATCACTGATACGCAATTTGGGTTTTGCAAAGGCCTAAGAACTCGTGAAGCTCTTTTTTCACGTAATATATTAATACAAAGGTGCCTGAACGTCAATCAAGATATATATGCGTGTTTTATTGACTGTAATAAAGCATTCGACAAAGTACAACACGAACAATTAATGCATTCCCTGAAACCAAAGAAAATAGACTACAATGACTTAAGGAGTATATCGAATTTATGCTATAAGCCAGGTGTCACCAATTATATTCCCTGAGGGTCCGTTTCGATAACCTATGACATTTCCGGGGTCCTGATTTAATGCTACCTGTTTCTAATTTTTTTTTAGTATCAGTATATTAGTATCAGTATATCAGTATATTTTGAACGCAGCTTCATTGTAAATAATTATTACTGAGAATATTTTAAAAGTTAGAAATTTATATTTTGAATGTTAATGACGTCTTTCTCAAATTTTTAGACATCTTCAGTTTTTGTATACCTATAGTTATTAGCTTTTTTAAAACCAGTTTTTGAAACAGATATTTAAAATAAATAATCATAGCACAAAATGGTAATTTACATTGTTATCTTTTCTACGTTAGTTTCAATGCAAGATGTTTGAAAACTTTATAAATCTGAAAACTATTTTAATTAAATTTATAGCTGAAAAGTACACTTAACATATTGAGCGGAAATGAATATAAAAAAGCCTTTGAAAATTTTACATAACAATAAGGGAAAAACTCTACAAAATTAAATTATCACTGAAAAAAATGACATTTTTTATTTTGTACAACCTGTGTGAAGTCTGGAGTGAGTTTATTACAACTCATTAGGGGGTTGAGATATTTTCATCTGTTCGTTGAAATCTGTACCGATTTTTAATAAAGTTAATTCTTGAAAACACGGCATCGCACACGTAAGTGGAGCCCAATATGGTACACAATTTCATTTCAAGGACTTTTAAAATTGCCAAACACTATAATTCTGAATTTAATGGTGGTCCGCACAAAACTAGCCCACGGTCCGGATGCGGACCGCGGTCCGCCATTTGGCGACCCCTGATATAAGCAACGACCAAAAGTACGTGTTAAAGATCAGCTATCAGAGGATACTGAAATCAGACGTGGGGCGAGACAGGGATGCGTATTTTTGCCAATTCTTTTTAATGCCTACTCGAAAGAGATCTTGAAAAAAGCTCTTGAAGATGAAACAGCTGGAATAATGGTAAATGAAGTTCCCATTAACAACATCAGATATGCGAATGATACTGTCATCATAGCCGAAAATATTGAGGATCTTCAGAGGCTGGTGACCAGACTAGCGGAGTTTGGACAAGAATACGGTCTAACAATGAACGTCAAGAAGACAAAGTATATGAGAATATTAAAAACTCAAAGAAATAACGAGAATATCTTCATAAACGGATCCAATGTCAAACGAGTCGACCAATATCCATAACTTTGAACATTGATCAACTCCACAGGTGATTACTTCCAGGAAATCAAAATCCGAATAGAAAAGGCTAGAGTAAATTTTAACAAAATGAGAAAAGTGCTCTGCGCAAGAGATTTAAAGTTGGAGCTAAGAGTTACGTTGGCTAGGTGCTACGTTTTCTCGACTTTATTTTATGGAATGGAAGCTTGGACCTTGAATGCTGCATCAATGAAAAAACTAGAATCATTTTGAGCTGTGGATGTACAGAATAATTTTGAAAATATCGTGGACAGAACACGTCACAAACCAACAGGTTCTGAGAAAGATGAATAAAGTAATGGAAATCTTAAATACCATCAAAACAAGAAAATTAGAATACGTAGGACATATTACACGTGGAGAGAGATACAACTTGCTTCAAGTGATTATGCAGGGAAAGATTCAAGGAAAAAGAAGCATAGGGAGACGCAGAATATTGTGGCTGCGTAACCTGAGAGAATGGTAAGGATGTACATCAAACGAACGTTTCAGAGCAGTCGTCTCTAAAGTCCGAATAGCTATGATGATTGTCGACCTCCGAGATGGCACTTAAAGAAGAAGACCCAGTTTTAAAGATAAATATTATGATGGACGTAACTTATAGTTAGTTAATACAATTATACTTTGGTCCTTCGAGCCGGATTTCAAATTAGTTAACATCTGGACCTCAATACCAACCTGTCATATTCAGATTCATCTTTTTCTGCTCCCTCTTCTCCTTCGGCTGTAAAACAAAATACAAACAATTAGATAGTATTTCAAAATAAGTCGATTCTACATGCTAAATGATAAAAAATACTATGAAAAAGTGCACTGCATGATCCAAATCTGAAAAGTCGAAAAAAACAACTAAAAGGTAATCCTAGGAAAACAATGTACGTGTATGAAGAGTGGGGGTAAAGGGTAAAGTTGTACGTATACAAAGTTAACAATGGTAAAGAGAGTGTGTGTGAAAACATAGATTATAGTTAAAAAAAGACATTCACGACAAACTCATACTACTTAATAGAAAGATTCAAATGAGTATATACAAGTGATGTTTATATTTACAATTCCAATACAATTTCTAATCTTAAATCATATTATAAAAGATCCATATCATATTATAGCTTTGATACTAAGAATTGAAATTATAAAACCTTTATTGATAATTTTCTAAATTATTAGAAGATTTTTTACCAAGTAACAACAACAAAATCCGCTTAATTTATCAATGTTTTTTATTTTGAGACCGATTTCCGAAGTGGAGATCGAAACGACAAATAAACTTACTTTAAAATAAAATTTACTTGATAAAACATGAGCTAAGTTTGAAACTTCTTCTATAGCTTCACAAATATCTATGTCTGGTGTTTGAAGTATTTTGCTAACTATAACAACCATTTGCAGAATTTTAGCATTATTTCCAAACACATAATAAAATCGAAAGATTTTATTTGATGTCGTATCCCTTTATCTTCAGCTCCATATTTTGCATCAGTTGCGTCATCAACTGTCTGTTCAATGGCTTCTATAATTGCTTCAAGCTGATCTGTGAACTGCCTCAGCACGACAAGCCCCACGTTGGGCGCCAAATTATAAGGGATGTTAGGGTGTGGGAGTATACGTTGATACGGGATTATTTCTGTATTTCATACTTCAACTAAACTGTAAATGAAATGCAACTCTAGTTTGACATATAATAAAGTAAGCACATTACTGTGAGCTGTATATTATGTAATTAAGCGAAAAAGAACAATACAATAAACTATATTCTAACTAGCACGCTCATGGCTGAGGGACGAATGTCGAATTCTTAGTGACAGCCGTTGACACGTCCTACGTCAGGGTTGCCAAATATAATTTTTGTTACATAAGTGCAGTTTTTTGGGGCCGATTCCAAGTATGCCTTAATGTAAGGTCATATTTTTTAAGAAGTTCTGATTATTATTAATTTTAAAAATAATTCGAGAAACAATCCTTTTTTTCCACGAAGAGGTTTGCCTACTAGAACTATTCTTTTTCGTTTGGTTTGAAGATTTACGGAATTATTCAAGAATTTTGACAAAATTAGACAGCATAATACTATATCATAACCAGTCACCTATACAATCAATAGGTAGTTTTTCTAATAATTTAAGATTAGAAAATGTTATAGTTCTTCCATTAATCTATATCTATATATTTTTTCATTTTGTATTTTGAGTTTTACTCCATCCTACAATAAATATAAGATATTTGGTAACATGATTTCAGGTGACGTAAAAACAAGGATAAATTAAACAAAAGTGTGGAGTAAAAATATAACATAAATGAAACTCAATTTTTTCTGCAGTGTCTTTTCGCAAAAGCTCGATTTATACGTATACAGAGTGGACCAAAAGTTTGGAACCGCTTAATTATATCTTAAATGGATAATCCGAATTGTACAATTGTACAATTCGATAATACAAACACCTGTATATGCCTAATCTTCAATATGGAGATTTCAAATTTGATGCTTGTAATAATTTTGCAATATTTACTATTTTTCGGATAGTAAATATGGCATTAGTCACTTTGGTTTTTTAAATACAACACTCTGTGTATTGACCACCAAAGATAAGCTAAATACGCTTCAAGTACAAGCATGATCAATCATAACAGGAGCAATGTCGAATACTCCGACCGCCTCCGTGGAGGTCATGTTTGATCTCCCTCCATTACATATACATATGGAGCATAACACGCCAGCCTGATTTGTATAGGATAAGGCTTAATACATTTGAGCATATCAACTCGAGTCCTACGACTTTGTAGAAGTGTCACCTAAGGTCATAATAGACTTTGTTAAAAAGGCTGCGCTAAAGTGATAACTTTAACCTAGGGATAAGCCACAATAGACCTGTTAGGTGGAGTGGGAGGGTGGTGCCCACTAAAATTGAACCTAAAAAATTGCAGTGGGCAAAGGACACTGAATCATCAAGGATATATGCGGGGATCTAATATGTGTGATGATAACAGACCATTCAGTCTTCAAATATAAAATGGGAATACCGTTCCAGGTGAAAATATACTCTAATGAGGTATGGGGAGATCCTGTCAGACAGCTGAAGTATGAGGGCCACACCTGGTATACAGATGGGTCGGTATCAGGAGTATATAGTGAAGATATGGGCTATAACGGTTCCAATGACGCGAAGAACTTGACACTTGACACCATGGCGGAAAATAACGAGGTAAAACTCGTATGGGTGCCTAGATATCAAGGGATTGCTGAGAAATTAGAAAGCTAACGAACTTGCGATCAGCAACAAGATGCTTCGGTCCAGAACCGGCACTGGGCGTGCCCAAAAGCACAATCAGAGACTGATTAAGAGGCTGGATACGAAGACAATCGAATACCTACTGGGAAAAAATTCCCACACAAAGGCGTAGGAAGAGATTTATACCTCAGACATGCGCGAAAATAGCTAAATAATTGCGCAAAATGAACAGGAATCAGCTCAAAATCACTACAGGTTTCCTAACTGGACATTTTTCAGTAAATGGACACCTAAATACAGTAGGACTATATAATGGAGATCTCAGTTGCAGACTATGCAATGGAGAGACCGATACAGTCAGCCATATATTGTGTGACTGCGAGACACTGGATCGCAAGAGACAAGCAATATATGGATACTGAAGACCAAGTCCGAAAGCATATGGCACTAATCTAATGGACCTTTATAGGTTAGTGAATTATAGGTACTACTATATTGGATTGGGTGTCACAATAGGTCACAATTGGGAAAGCACAATAAGCCAAAAGGCTACAGTGCGACCGGGGTGCTTGCATGGACTGCTTACAGAAGGGAAAAAATATTGAACTTAACCCAATCTAACTCATATTTAATAATAAAAATAGTACAAATAATGTAAAAGTTACGAAAGTGAGGACAGTAGGTGATTGTGTTCTTTTAGACACTACTAAAGATTTTTTTACGTTAAATTTATACAACCTAATATTGTTTGCAACTATTTACAATTAAAATATAAACCTATCAAAACTCTATTATCCCGATTTAATAATTTTAATAATAGGGTTTAATTTTTATTGAGATATATAGAACTTAAGTAAACATTCAAAGAAAACGGACTTAAAGTAGATTGGAATAAGGAACTATCTAATGTATATACAAAGTGAAATATTAAACAAAAAAAACTAGGTATATATTTTGAACGTTTTCTACTATGAACTCAAATAAGCTGAGTACTTATAGTCCAGCTGCTAGAGATAAAAATACCATTGATTCTGCAAAAATCATCATACGATCAAGCTGAGTTTTGCTGAGAATGTTAATTTTGGAACCACAAAAAAGCTGCAAAAAAGTTTGCCACTCCTTCCTTCTCGCTTTCCCTTAAAAATTCCCCTCGTAATGGGGTAAGAAAGGAAAACATCAATTTGCCTAGAATCTGTACGCCGTAGAAAAAAAATGTTTTCAATGAAGAAATGAAACTGAGATCATTTTGAACAAAAATGATATTAGCATTCTCTATACAGTGATGAGAGCGCTAATAACCGGCAAAATAGCACAAAAGATGGAAAACGTATTAAGTTGTGAGACAAAAAGAAATGAAACTAGTCGAGCTGGGAAATTTAGCGATGTGAACCCAAACATTTACATTATATGGATTGTTTCCCACCTTTAGACGTATCGCACGAGTTTAGAAACTACCACTGTCACAGTGACAGTTTTATTTGACATACTCCTCTGATACGTGTAAAGGTGGGAAACAGTCAATATATAATGTAAATTTATAGGTTAATATCGCTAAATGTCCCAGCTCGACTAGTTTCACTTCATTTTATCTCACAACTTAATATGTTTTCCATCTTTTGTGCTATTTATTCGCTGGTTATTAGCGCGCTCATCACTGTATAGAACAGACCATTCTATCAGAAAGAACGCTTGAAGCGACCGGCGATTTTGAATGTCAGTTATGCGCGCGAAATCAATTTTTCAAATAACATTTGTGTCAACTTGACATGACAGTAAAAATTCGAAATCTTTTGATCAGAGTATCCTATCGACAAAAATAAAATTGCGCAACACTATAGTATAAGTGAGGACGTTTGAGTTTGCATAAATTCATTATCTCGAGAATGGGCAAATTTGAAGAGAAATCAGACAGGTCGATTTTTATTTTTAAATTAGAATTTTTTGGCATATATATAATACTAGTGACCAGTGGCGGCTCGTGGCCTTGGAGACAGGGTCGGCAAGGTTTTTTTGTCTCCTCATATAGGTATACCATCAAACTAAAAGGCTTAATTCATCATAGGAGATTTTGTTGTTTTTTGCTTTTTTTTATTTGATGTACTTGACATTCTCTCTTGTTTCATGGTGTTTCGACAATACGTGTTGATTCTTTTGAGACAAGGTAAATCCCGTTTTTTTTTAGGCAGAAATTGGTGGTAATAAGAAAATTGATAAACAGTTTGTTGTAATGAATTGCAGTACTTACTACATAGAATTATACATACATATTGTGCAACTTATCCCACTTTCTGAAAATATTTGGACCAGCATAATGTTTAAGTACCTAACTTGTAATAATAAATATCTTGGAAATTCTTTGGCGAACGTAACTTTTAAATTTTAAATCGTCAAAGAGGTCAAAAATTTGCAAATCTTCAAAATTCGAAAAACGAGTATCTATTTGCATATAATAGTAGGTATCCAAAATTTCAAGATATACTTACTCGTTTTTCGAGATATGTATCATGTCGTTGTCTTTTTTGGGGTGGTTCGGAAATATCAAGCGAATCCAAAACGTCACTGCGTATATATTGGAAACTACTATCATTACGAAAATCTCTGAGATTTTGCACCAGCTTTCGTATTCTATTTTTAGAATAAATAATGTCAGTTGACTGATTTTGAACAACAAGGAATATCTTGGGCAAACTCTGTCTTAAAAATATTTAAAAAAATATTGAAAGAGTCATTAGTATTTAATAAAGTTCTCAAACCGATTGCTTCACGGATCGAGGTATCGCCACTTTCAAAATCATCGCCTTCGATAATAAAATCAAAAACTTCCAAAAGCTGTTCACGAAAATCTGCTACAGATACTAAAACTATAAGAGATAATCTGCTTAGATAAAACTAACCGAGATTTAAAATTTCATCGCGTCTGACAAACTGTTCGCTTTTTTTTTCGAAACAAATTTGTTCTAAAGCAGTAATCCGTTTAGGTGAGCTAAACTGGCAAGAAAAGTCGATATTCTTTATTTTTTTACACGTATCATGTAAAACTAAATTCATTATATGCGCATAATAGTGAGTAAATAAAGCTTGTAATGCAATAGTTTTAACTTTTGCCTGGAGACTATTCAATTCACCACTCATCACAGCAACGCCGTCATAAGATTGCCCCAGTTTGCCCTACCAATTTATTTTTGGTATAAAAAAATTTGAATCTGTTCTTTAAAACACCAAAAATATATTCTGCCTTATTGCTTTTACTCACATCTCTAAAACCTAAAACCTCTCATAAATATTACCACGTAACGCGTATCGAACAAAATAATTGATAATAATTGTGAATGACATGATAATCAGAAGTTTCATCTACTTTCAGTGAAAAGCAAATGGTTTTCTAAATCTCAGATTCAACAACGTTATTCAAAATTTAACTATTTGATTATAATATGTATTATGTAGTTCATTCTGTATTACGAATACACTTCGAATCAGAAAGTAAATAGGTATTTCTAAAACAATTTTATTAATTCTCTATAATTACTTTGATTTTTAACAAATGCTTCGATCCATCATGTCCACTAAATGATAATTCCTGACAACTTAAAAAATTACAATATCAATTAAACGACGTAAAACGGCGTGATTATTTTTGACAATTTCTACCGATGCATGCTTCCAAATGAAACACCGACCGGCAGATCGAAATGTGCCGTACTTGGCGCGTAACCTGCCATGCCGTATCTTCTATTGCCCACGGAGAAAAGTAATGTTCGCTTGCTCATCGACTTGTTACGTCGTCGTTGAGTTTTACGTGTAAATTGTCAAGCTACGGATGTTAGGGACGGCTAGCCGAAAAGTCAGATAAATGGCTCGGATCATTGGTTTTTTGAGAAGTCTGTTATGCGCAGGGATCACTTAACGCTCGGATTGATCAAATTCTTTTAAAAACCATGAATAAAATTTAGTCTGTATTATCTGATAGATTTTTTTTTATTTCAGAGATACAAATATTTAAAAAATCTATATAAATGTGTGGGTCGGCACTGCCGACCCTGCCGACCCTGACCGGCCGCCACTGCTAGTGACGTCATTCATCTGGGCGTGATGACGTAATCGATGATTTTTTAAATGAGAGTAGGGGTTGTGTGATAGCTAATTTGAAAGGTTATTTAATTCTCTATTCAGTAATATAAACGTTAACATAATTATTTATACATGGTGTGCAAAAAATTACTTTTCTTATTGTGTAAATTAATTTAATAAAAAAATTTTTTTTGTACACCCTGCATAAATAATTAAGTTAATGTTTATATTACTAAATAGAGAATTAAATAACTTTTCAAATTAGCTATCATACAACCCCTACTCTCATTTAAAAAAAAATCATCGATTACGTCATCACGCTCAGATGGATGACGTCACTAGTATTATATATATGCCAAAAAGTCCCAATTTAAAAATAAAAATCGACCTCGCTTCAAATTTGCCCATTCTCGAGATATTGAATTTATGCAAACTCAAACGTCCTCACTTATACTACAGTGTCGCGCCCGCTTGATTAGCAATTAAAAAAACAAAGGGGTTTTCGATATTGTATTGCAAAAAACTCTTCGGGATTTCATCAATCGATGTTTAAAGAATATCTACCTACCTTGGCAACATTAAAATTTTCAGTTAAATATCCGATTCAGGGTTAAAAATGGCTGATTTCGCAATTTTTTAAATTTTTAATCGCTTGTATATAGCACAAACTATTAACCTAAGAGAAAAGTCACTAAAGACCTTTTCTGTTTGGAATGATTTAAAAAATCTAAAAAAACTTTGTTCGATGCAAAAAAAATATTTTTAGGAAAAACCCTTAATCTTTCCCTTCGCCTGGCAAGGTCTTATGCTGTTCATTATCGCCTGTCATTGTACACATTTCATCTAAATGACTTAATCAAACACATACCTAAATTTAATCCTTACAGGAGAAAGTTTTTTACCCCTAAACTATGCACTGTTCGATTCACCTGGTAGATACACGTGCAGGGCTGATGCCTGCCAGGTCATGGTTTTTAGCCTTGGTGTGCTATGAATTATCACTATACAAATTTCTAGCCTTACAGGAAGACCGTTAGTCGGAGGGCTCACTAGCTCTTAGACTATAGGGCGTACAGTTTCTATGTAAATCGATGTTTTCCGTTTTCCTCCCTTACGAGGGAGGTTTTAGGGGGAAGCTCAGAAGTAGGAGTGACAAACTTTTTCGCAACTTTTTGGAGTCCCAAAATTATTGACATTTTCAGCAAAATTCAGCTTGTTTGTCTCGTTTTTAGTATCAAATCTTTTACGACTGGACTATTACATATATTGTTTTTTAACTATTGAATGACGTTCAAAATACTATTAATCTGCAAAAATCTCATGACTATAAAAACATTTAAACATATTCAACAAACACAACATCAGAATCACGAAATAAAGGGGAAACTGTGTGCTGAACATACATGTATGTATAATTTCAAAAATACCAAATATCCAAAAACACCAACCAGTGATATAAGAATTGTTATTACAATACACTGATTTCGTTTTCCATTATTTCCAAATATTATCGTTATTAATGTCTCTTAACTCCAAATAAAAATCAGTATTATGCATATAACTTTCAAACTACAACATAATTATTCCGTTGGGGTACATACAAAAAGCATGGCGACTGATAAGGGTGGCTTTTATTATACCCGAACCTGGCAAAATCGAACAGGAAAAAGGTAAGTTCCTACGGCCGATAAGTCTGATATCGTTCGTACTGAAGACTCTAAAAAAACTGCTCGATTGTCACATTAGGGCGATCGCAAATACAGCCACTTGTGGTTGGCACCGGTGGTGGCTGCTACACGCATGGATCCGGCGCACACACTGCGTTCCCGGTAGTCACTTCGAGCGGGAAGCTGTGGCGTTGGCCGGTTCTCGCTCTCGCTACTTGAAGTCGGTAGCGACCAAAAGTGGCTGTGTTTGCGAGCGCCCTTAGGGATGGTTTATTGGATGAAAGTCCAATCCATCAGAGACAGTATGCGTATCGAGGAGTCTCTACAGAAATCTAGTGCAGAGGGTGCAGTCTGTTCTTGAAAACCAAGAGGTGCTGTTGGTGCATTTCTAGATATAGAGGGATCATTCGACAACACCTGCTACGAAGCAATCACAAGGGCGATTCGTCTAAAAGGAACAGACGAAGCAAGCTGCAGATGGACAAACTACATGCTGAGCTGTGTGATATACGCAATGTTGCTGTAGGATACAGTGTCAACACAGGTTGCTCCCAGGGGGTAGTTTTATCTCGTCTCTTATAGAATCCGGTCATGGATGGGCTGATAGGTAGACTTAGCAACGACATACATCATGTCTTGGCCTATTCGGATGACTTATTCATCTTAGCCCGCAGCAAATTTAATGGCACAGCCAGAGAGAGAATGCAACAAGCTCTGAATGTAGTAACATAATTGACTTCAAATATACAACTTAACATAAGCCATCTGAAGTCAAAAATCATGAAATCCAAGAGGAACTGGGACCTCTAAGCCTAGATGGTGCATATTTAAATCTGGTAAGTGAAGTAATCTGGTTGGTGCAAGAGTTAATGTAATATTAGACTTAAGTCTTAATTGGAACCAGCAGATAGAACGAATAACCAAGACAGCAGTAACTACGTTAATGGTAACCGACGCACTCATGGAAAATGTGGAGTTAAAGATCAAACATGTTATATTGGATTTAAAACATGGTGGTAAAATCCACAATTATATATGCATCAATGGTATGGTAGCCAAAAGTGCAGTCAAAAAGTGTCATTCTCAAATTAAGCAAGGTGAAAAGACTTGCTTGCCTCGGAATCACAGAGACTATAAAGGATACACCTACTGTAGTTATGAAGGATCTACTGGATCTCCATTATTTACATACATAATATAATTAAAAAGAGGGGAAGCGAGGTAAATACACGCGAGCAAATCTGTGCAATTTACCGGTTAGATTAGGACATGGTAACTGATAGTAACATAATAAATGAAACTAGGGATGCTGAATAGATGATTTATATATGGCACCTTGATAAAGCCAGAAGTATCTTTCCAAGACGGCATTTGCCCACGAGAGGGGGTGGGGTAGAGGGAACTCTAGGCCCATACTGCAGGGTTATACCTGGTATACGGAAGGGTCTAGATTTGCAGTAGGGTCAGGTGCAGGAATATTCGGTAATGGTATAAATTTAACATTTTTATTCTACTAGAAGAGATTATTGTAATCCTGCAGTATGCAAGAGAAATTAATTTCAGTATTTTCGAACTGAAATGGATCAATATATACACATATACTCATAAGCCCTATGGATGGCCAGTGTGGGAATACCGACACGAACTCGACAGACTGGCGGAACATAGCAGTGTTGCACTGTAACGGCCGGTTTCACAAAGTAAAGTTAACTTGTGGTTAAGAGATAACCTCAAAATTACCCCAAAATATGCGTTTCAGTTTCATAATTGTTACCCTTCTGGGTATACCCATAAGGGTAACCCACTCCAACCTCTGGTTAAAAATTCTCTGAGTTAACCATACTTCGCCGTTGACCTGAAACTAAAACGCATATCTTGGGGTAACCTCTGGTTATCTCTTAACCACAAGTTAACTTTACTTTGTGAAACCGACCGTAAGTGATAAGGTTATTTATTTATTTTAACAATTTTTTGTACATTTGAAAGTACACAAAACCACTGTTAGTCAATATCTTTGTTATAGATTTTAATAAAACTGAAAAGTTTACGTGTTGTATAACGGACTCCCTTCGTCGCGTAAATGGACTTTCCAACTATTTCGTGACGCTAATTCCGTGACGGTCTTCTCAGCGCTTTACTATAGAGAAAAAGAACGCCAGTATGGAAGCTTAGCCTCAAAAAACCACGGAGAACGTAAGTAATCTTTAAACTATTAATTTTCAAAACAATTTTTTTTACAGTTATATGAATAATACTGAAAATAATTGAAATGACACGATCGATATATTACTGGTTAATCTATTCTAGAGCTCGGTAGATTTGAAAGGTGTAACAAATATATAGAACAGTAGCCTATCTACCATGTTTGGGTAAATTAAACCGCCAATCGTGTTCTCTAGGATCCACCTCTGTTTGGTCTTCGACACTGATCTCATAACGAAGAGGTCTTCTACGGGTTACTTGGGCTACACCAAACAGAACCATCAAAATCTACTTGAACGATACGGCACCTTTTATTTGAACAAACCAATAGGAAACTTGTACGTTTTTGTTTTATTATATAATACTGTTCAGTTCTGTTTAAAAATGAGATTTCCAAAATTTCACGCCTCAAAAACTCATTACTTAAGAAAATTTAAAATCTTCTGTGTATTTGAATCATTTCAAACGATCGAAAAAGTGCGCGAAGACTTGTGACGTCATATCGTAATATTTTGTAACGATATTTCTCCTGTCTCATATAAAAGTCTATACAATTTTGTTTACTTTGGAGTTTGATAAAGTTTTTGAAGAGGTAATATTGAATTGTGTGTGTGTTCACTATGGAAAATAAAAGTAAATACTATAAGTGTTGTTTAGTACCATTGTGTTAAAGTACAACCATTAAAACCTCCATTAAAATATTTATTAGATTACCAGCAGATAAGAAACGCAGTAGTGGTTACATGTATGTTGAAAGGACACTAAAGACATTTTAGTTCATTCTCAAGGTCTTCATGTATATGAAAATCATTTTAATGTAAGTATTTAATATCTGTTGTCTACTTAATAGTTTTTTTAAATAAATCGAATGTATTTTGAACAAAAAGAAAATAGAGCTTTTGAATACACAATGTATATAGATGTAAAAGATAGAAATAATAATTTAATATATAATATCAATTCTGCGAAAAATTTTCACCCTTTTGAAAATATGTGGCCACCATAAACATATTTACAATGGGTCAGTTATCAGACTGCCCTTCAGAAAAACCCTCTTCGGTCATTTTAAAAAAATTGTCTTAACAAAAACACTCAAATATTATGAAATATATAGTTCACAGCAACTATCCAAAGATTTATAAAACTGAGATACACCATAAAATGATTACAACAAGTAAATGAATATCAAACGTAATGAATTAATGGCGCGGACCTCAAACATTATAATGATATGACGTCACGACCAATGAGGGCGCGTTTTGGGCTGTCTGCTTTAAGTTGAATTTTCTCTCGATTTTAATCATCTTTAGGGGACAAACGAAAGGCAAAAAGCAACTTTTTTTCTTTGATATATATCTTAAATTATGTTTTGTTGTTTTTTATAACATTTTTTTTTCGAATTTAAAATTGTATGCAAGTTCCCTAATCTAACAAGGAAAATGAAGTGAGTGTTTGATTTTTTATATCATATGTTTACCCTTTTAAAACGGACTCAAATTTGCAAACAACACATCATTTAACGTATTTATGATAGATTTCAATTTTAAATGACACACCATGAACATCATGACACTTCTTTTATTGGTTCGTTCAAATAAAAAGATATACAAATAATGTACATTTAATATGTATACAGTGGCGTACCAAGTATACGAGAGAAAGGAACATTAAAATTGTTAGTCGTTATAATTGTATCCCAAATTAATTCATTTGGACACGCCACTGGAAACAACGTGATATGATTACATAACAAATATATTATTATTATTAATATTTATATTGGGTTCTAGTAAACAATTCGTAATTAGGTATTATTACAAAATTAAGGGTTCTTTGTTAATAAAAGAACGATCGACGAAAGGCTATCCTTCAAGAAATATTTTTCATACAAAATCATATAATTATCCCAATAACTAATTAGTTAATCTATTTTTTTTAAATCGCTTCAAACTATTATTAGAAATGATAATTTCATTATGTGAACACTTTTAAAGGTGGGCAAAATTTTTTATTAATTTTTTTTTAAATATTTAAAAAATTCAATTTTTTTCTCTCTTCCGTTGCTATATCTCGATAGCTATTCAGGTTAGAAAAAAATTGTGAAGACAGAAAAGTTTTGCAATTAGATTCCTACAAGATAGAATTAATTCCAAATTGAAGAAGTATTTATTATTCTGGCAAAATCAGCAAAAACCATTAAGGGCAAAGAATAAATGTTTTTTCAACAATCTTTTTCAGGTATGTATTTAAAAGCCACATAGAATATTTCGAATTTATCCAGAAGATCTTTTTAATATAAAAACAAAACATTACACAAAATTTCAGCATAATCGATCAAGTTTTCGTAAAATAATATTGCAATCTAAAATTTTGAAAAAAAGTTTTTAATTTTTAAAATTACGCAAAGCCAACACAAAAAGTTTTTTATATTAAAGATATTCTGGGTAAATGTTGAAGGTTCTATGTGACTTTTAAATTCCTGAAAAAGATTATTGAAAAACGTTTATTTTTGTCCGTTTTTAATGGTTTTTGGTAATTTTGCAATAATAATTATTGTTTCAATTTAAAATCAGTTCTACCTTATAGGAAATTTAATTTCAAAACATTTTTGTCTGTACAAAAATTTTACAGTAAGTGCATAGCTTACGAGATATATACCAACGAAAAGGAGAAAAAAATTGAATTTTTCTAATTTTTTTACAAATTGCTTAATAAAAAAATTAGCCCACCTATTAAAGTGTCCGTATAGTGAAATTTTCATTGCTAATAATATTTCAAAGCGATTAAATAAAAAAAAATAGGATCATATATACGATTTAGACAACCCAAAATAGATACCGTCTGGTCTAATTTGAAGAGAATAGAAAACATAACAATATTTTAACTCTGAAAACAGGGAAATTGTGGTAATAGAGAGGATTAACAAGATCCAAACAAAGAGAAAAAAATCCTACCGTACATTTTAAGTCTATCTTGGCACCTGCGCTGCAAGATAGCAAATGCTGCGAGTATACTGAAGAAATTAGACAAAAATGAGGCAGCTAAATTGACCAAGAATTTGAAAAAAAAACAAGAAATAACCATAGACACTATCAGATCAATAAGACATTTCTTAATGTATCAACAGATTTCATAAATGTATTCAAGTCTTGTCACATGTTGAAGTTACAAATGTAGCATCGATGCTTTCGAGAAGTTTCTTTGGATAGAACATCCTAAATTTCTTTGGGGATCCCCAAAGGCTGAAAATTTTGGAACTGCTGGAATAAATATTAATAGTCCAATAACAGCCATTTTTTCGTGGAATTTTGAGAAACAAGGTCGATTTCCTTGAAAATTTGAATTTAGGTAGTAATTATAACCTTTGTCAAAATCTACCCTATGCCGAACTGCGCTTTTGCCCTGGGGGCGAAAGCAACCCCATCTAGGGGATGAAAATTTTTGAATCAAAATAACTATGGAAATCGATAGAGTGACTAATTCTAATTAAATTTTGTTCTATAAATTTTTTTTTTGCAAAATTGACTCCAAGTTATTTGCGATTGAAACTATGCATTTTTCATTGAAAAACTCACGTTTTATAACCGTTTTTCATGAATAACTTAATAAAATTAATTTTATAGAAAAAATCATTAAGAACAAAACTGTAGCTAATAAAAAACAAAGAGATTTGCGTCTGAAAGACGTATGTAAACCCAATAACGACTGAGTTATTGCTCTTTAAAGGATGGTTATTTTCGAAGAACATCGAAATGGAGAACCTTTAATCTCAAATAACTCGAATGTGGTGCATTTTTTTGGGAAAACTTAAAAAACATTTTTTAAAGCTCATTAGAATGCCTTTCAAATAAACTCTGACAAAAGTTTTTTGCATAAGAACTGACTGACTTATGACGAAAATAAAGTCGCTCTATGCTTTTTTCTTTTTGAAATGTAAAAATTAAACCCTTGCCGTTACAATCCTAATAGCAACGCGTAGCTTTCCACTTGAATTTACTTTATTTAGGTATAATTGATACGATCCATGTGATTTGACCGATTTGGAATGCTTAATTTAGAAAAAATAGTTGATCAAATTGAAAATGACATTTTAAAAATTGTTCTAAAAGTAAAAATAAATCTAAAAGTATTCATAATATGAAAAAATTTTATTAAAGAATTTCTTTCACTGAAAATTTTGATCTTTTTTTTGTTTTTGTACCATTGTAACGATTAGTTATTACCATCGTTACTAAAATATTTATTCCGATAGGAACTAGGTATGCAACCAACCATGCCGCTAGTTGTTTGAGGTGTTGTGTTGATTTTGGATACGACTTGAATGAATATCTGGTAACATTGAAATTGGTAAGTTGGCAATCTGTCAAGGAATGTCCGCGGAACTCATTTGACAATGTCAAAGACTTTCACTTGGCACTCCCTTCGAAGCCTTCGGTAAAGCTGTACTTTCCAATGGCCGGTGCTTTTTAGAATATAATTTATGTTGGAAATTGGTTTTTGAGAAGAATTAGTTAAGTTAGAAGTTGTGTCTTAGTTTTGGTGAGATTTAGGAGAGGAGTTTCGTTGTTTTTTACAGGAGCTCCGGGTATGTAGAAATATTTTTTTCTTCCTCTTTCTGGGGAAAACACCACCTTTGTCTGTTCCTAATACTAGATTTATATCATAATAAAATAAATGTTATACTTCAACAAGTCGATTTTCAATGCTTCCGTACGTCTAATCTAAGTTCTACAGATAGAAAAATTCTGAGAATTACATTTTCACTCCAAATAAGTTTAAAACCCATGACATTTTCATTATCTCATTTGTCTAATTCTATAAAGTAATCCTATATTATAATATCCATGTCTATTTGTTCCAAATATTTCCTCACATGTTGCTCAAAAGCCGATTTCAAGTCAAAGGTTATAGAAGGTCAACCATATAATTCATTGATTGTCACTAGACTTTACCTTTTTATATCATTTCTTATGACAAGGTTTTATACCTTTTTCTTATATGCCCTTTCCATGTGTACCTACTAAAAAAAAGTAAACCATCTGACCAAAGGTTTTTTTTGTATTCTTTTAGTCATTGGAGAAGAAGAAGATGAGTCCAATTTGTCTTTAATTTTTTTTGGTAAATGGAAAAGTAATTGGAATTTTTGGGTCCATTTTTTTGTTGGATATGGGTATGGAGTTTATGTTAAGTTTCTGGTACTATTAAGGATCTCCTCGTCGAGACAAGTACATTCCACCCCTAAGGTTGGGAAACCCGGAAGATACCGTACTTGGGTCTCCAATCGTCACCCTCGTAGGAGGTTGAAAACGAATCACACCGTCACTAGTGAAGAAGCAACAGGTTTTTATAAATAAATTTGCCTTTCAATTTGTTCTAATAATATTTTTTTCAATTTTCTATTTTGTTTTTTTCTGTCAATAACATTTAAATAATTCTAATAATAATATATCTTCATTTTTTCCTTAAAACATAATTAACATATAATATTCAATATTTTTCAACAAATTTTATATTTCACCTTTATATCATTCATTTACAATAGTCTGGGGATCATAAACTATCTGGGAAGGTACTGTGCACATTATCTGAAGTTTGTTCACTTATTTAAAACATTTATTTCATGTGTCAGGTATTATACTCAGGTTTGTCACCTCCGAACAAATACGAGATTGTCATCCAATATTGTAATCCTCATTAATAATAAATTTTGTTAAGTATACATACCTATTTGGATCAATCAACTGGATTGATATAATAAATTCACTACTTATTTTTCTTTCTTACGGTAAAACCTGCGTTATCGACAGGAGTGTACTAGTCTAGTACGTTGGGTAGTTAGGTAGTGTATAAAATTGTATATAGGGTTTATAGGTATTTTTTTCATTAAATTTGGTTGTAAATACATATATGTTTTATTATCATACCCTTACTTGTAACTGTAATAGGTATTAGTTAGGTGCAGCAATATCAGTCACTCGGCGAAGTCTTCTTTTAAAACTTCCCTGGCGCCCTCATCCGTTCTTCTGAATATCATCTCGGTTAGTAGTTCTCGTTCTTTTCATTCCTTATTATTTTAATTTATTTTCTTTAACATTCAAATACTTCATTAGGTACCGTCTTACTTCGGGCTTGTTAATTGGCCTAATCCTCTCCTGGGTCCACTTATAAGTCTCTTGAATTTCCAGCTAGCCAGCTCAATAACACTTCAACAACAAATTAAATTACCCCTTCAGCACTTTTAAATCTGTTACACCATGAACACTTTTAGGTTTATTTAAGAAAAATGCACTTTTCTTTTAAATTATAATAATGCCATTTTCGATTTAATCAACTATTTTTTTCTAAACTAAGCATTCCATACCGGTCGAATCACATGGATCGTATCAATTATACCTTCTTAAAGTTAATTTCAAGTGGGAAGCTATTCATCTCCATTAGGATTGTAACGACGATGGTTTAATTTTTACACTTCAAACAGAAAAAAGCAGAGAGCGACTTTATTTTCGTCATAAGTCAGTCAGTTTTTATGCAAAAAACTTTTGTCGGAGTTTATTTGAAAGACTTCTTAATGAACTTGAAAAGATGTCTCTTAAGTTTTCCCAAAAAATTGCACCACATTCGAGTTATTTGAGATTGAAGGTTCTCCATTTTGAGGTTCTTCGAAAATAACCATCAGTAACTCAGTCTTTATTGGGTTTACCTAGGTCTTTCTGACGCGACTCTCTTTGTTTTTTTATTAGCCACACATTTGTTCTTAATGATTTCGGTACTATTCGGTTCTTAATGATTTCGGTACTATTCGGATTTCACTATTCATGAAAATCGGTTATAAATCGTGAGTTTTTTCAATGAAAAATGCATAGTTTCAATCGCAAATAACTTGGAAAGTATCAATTTTGCAAAAAAATTTATAGAACAAAATTTACTCAGAGTTGGTCACTCTAGTTTTCATTAAAATCGGTGTTGATTCTCAAAATTCCAAGGTTTTACAGTTTTTTACCGCTGATGAGTGGTCTATAAAGCAGAGCAACGGTAGACTGTTCACTTCATTATATTCATTCGAAAATCCTCACACAAGAGAAGATTCTCACTCTAAAAAATATGAAAGATAAGCCTTTTGTCTATAATTCCATTGAAACAAATAATATCTTAACATTCTTTAACATATCAATAATTATTAGTAACAATTAACTAATTTACTTACGTCTAGAAGAAGATGTTGTTGCAGTATCTCTAGTGGAAGGTGAGGTTGAAGTACTATCGCCACCTAAAGGAATACAAAACTATTAATATAAAGCACAGAAGACATTAAAAAGGTGTGAAAGTACTCACCAAAACATGCAGAAAGATAAATGAACCTCATGCAAAATAAAAATAACTTACCAAAAAAATGAAAGAGGGCAAGTATAACATAAACCTAAATAAAAAGTCGAAATAATAAGCTGAAATAAACCAAAAAAAACTGATCTACTTCGGTTCGGAGGATTAGCATCAACAAACCTGTTCTTGTTAGTGATGTTAGTTGGGAAGAAGAAGAAGAAGCCGTGTCGTAGTGTTGCGGCGTAGTCGTTCTTCCAAGTCCATCTGAGAAAGTTTTCGTGATAACTCCTCCTCTAGCTTCTGTTGTCCTGGTGACAACACCCTGACCTTGGATAAATTCGGGTTGATTCAGTCTTCGGAAGTACTCTTCTATTTCTGGTCCTGATAAAGGTTGGTCAGAACCGTCGTCTCTTACTATAAACTTCTTTTGGACAACTCTTTTAACGTGTACGTTACCAGCTTCATCGACTTCTTCTGTTTCATATACTTGCTCTCCTTCGTTGAAATTCTGGATGAATTGTCTCATTTGATCTCCGGTTTCTGCACTTGTACCGGTAAAAGTAACTCTTTTTACTTCCGGTGGTAAGTCTATTCGTCTATGAACAATATGTGAGAATGACTCATCATCAATTGGTTCAATTAGTTCCGTTACATAAGGTCTGGAATCATCTACGTACTCAGTAGTTCTTCTACCGCTGAGATCTTCATCAAACCAGACTTTTCGTACAGCAGCAGCCACATCTACGGAAGTTGACTGTCTAGCTTGATCAATAGAGTTAGTTGAGGATACCATTGTGTTGGAACCACCACTAGTCAAGCTACCGGAATAAACCGAATCAGTGTCGTATTGATAAGTAGCGTGTGTAGCAGTAGAACTCGTCACGCTAATGCTTCCTGTCATATCATCTTTGTCTTGTATAATGTCATCCTCTTTACCAGATGAACTAAAATCTTTTCCTGTACTCGAACTACTATGATCTCCCACACCACCAATCCTTGATCCATCCTCATCTATAGAATCTGTCATAAGTAGGTTGTTTCCCGAGCTTGTTGCAGCAGCCAACTCAAGAGAATCGCTGGAAACCATATAACTTTTGTCCTCTGGTTTAATTTCTATACTATCCGTCATAATGTTGTCCTTTGCGGACTTTTGTGCTTGGAATTCGATAGAGTCAGTACTAGCCGTCATTACGTCTCCACCAGTTTTTTGATCTAAGCTATCTGTGCTGTCATGATGGCTAGGCTTGTCGGGTTTTAAATCAAGTGAATCTGTTGAAGTTACCATAACGTCATCTCCTTCTTTCCACTGTACCTTCACGGTAGATTTAACTAGAGGAGCATCTAAATCTAGTTCCGGTACTCTGGAAACTTCTTCTATAGAATCTCCTCGACCCAGTGATTCGGTCTTCTCAGGTTCTTTAAGATCGATAAATCTCTCAACATTACTTTGCGCTTGTCGTATAATTTCGTCAATTTCGAACATGCGTTTCTCGTAGTCTTCATCGTCGTCGGTATCTACAACTTTCTTTTCAGTACCCGAAATAGTTTCGCAACTCTCCGATTCTGACGTAATACTTTCTTGACCTTCCTCTATTTGAGCCAACATAGCTTCTTCTTCTTTAACTTTCAGTTCAATTTTATGCGCAGCAATGCAGGCCTTTTCTAGACCTTCGAATTCTTTTAGTGAACTTACTGATATATCGTCGCCTTGTCCGCTCTTACTGGCCAAATATCTAGACTTAAAGCTACCATTACTTGAAGAATCCTGCGACCCTTGATGCATTTTTCGCATTTCTAATGACATTGCTTGTTCTAAATTTTCAAACTCTTGTAAACTTGACATTGAGATATCGTCATGTTCACCAGATCGTGAAAAGTATTTTTTGCCAGCCAGTACATCGTATTCTGGCGTGCTCGAGAAAGACTCTTTTAGACTTCCACCTGAATCTCTTTGAGAGCCATAACTGGAGGCGGCTAAATCGTTTATGTCTTCTTCTTTTATATCTTCTAGAGGACCTCGTTCAAATTCCATCTCGTATCCGTAACCTGCTGCCCTCATAGCTGCTTGATCTCCTTGAAATTGTTGTTCAATCCATTTTCTGTTAGCTTCTAGTTCTTTGTCGTATTCTACACCATAATCAACAGTTCCTGATTTGCTAGAACTACTTTGATCTTGGGGTGGACTTTCTTCGAAGTCGAATGCTAGTTCTTCGCTTGAGGATGTACCACCGTCAGGATAGAATTTAATGTCGGTCATTCTTGTCAAAGGAGTAGGAGCTGAGTGCGCCAAATATTGTTCTACTTCTACATCGTGTTTTTCTTTACCAGCTGTTTTTCCTATTATTACGCTTTTACCTTCAGAATCAAATTCGTGTGCTTCTTTTCCGACTTCTTCAATTACTACAAAATCGTCAATTAAATCTGGTTTCTCCAACATTTCGAATGAATCACTGTTAGGAGAATCAGTTCCTTTTTCGGAACCTTCTTTTGTCGTGGTTTCAATAGCTGTAGCTCCCTCGCTTCTGGAAATAATTTTGCTTTCTGGTTCTTCTGAAATAGTTGAAATTGTTTGGTCCAAAACATATTCTCTACCTTGATCAGTCTCTTCTGAACTCTTACTTGATACTGAAGCAGGTGTCTGAGGTGTACCCGCTCCCACTGGCGATTCTTCTTCTTCCTCTTGTTTTTCTTTTGCTTCTAGTTCTAAATCTGGATAACAGAAGCTATTATCAACTAATGGAGCCATATGTTGAGTTATTTTAATATCTGGAACAAAACCAGGGCTAGCATCTTTGAGCATTTTATCTCTTCTTTCTTCTAATTCTTTTTGAGCTCTTTCTCTAGTTTCTATTTCATGCTTTTCAGCATCTTCATCCTCGAGAATGGGACATATCTGTTTAATTTTATGAGCTGGAGAAATATGAGCTACCATACTAAAAGCAGCTTCGGCTTCAGCTTCCTCAAAACTGGACTTTTCACTGGAAGTGGTGCTTGATTTTCCATGAGAATCTCGTTTTTCTAACTGATCTTTTGGAGGACAAATATCAGAGATTGATCTCCTTGTTTCTAAATGTGCCTCATGTGACCTAAACATAGCTGAAGAATATTCTTGTTCTAGCTCTCCTACGCTAGCCTGTGCCTCCGAACTGAATTCTGGAGTATCATCTTTATGTTCATCGAATGGTTCTGGAGAAGCAGGTCTTTCAATAGGATCGGTGCTTTCTGTAATATCGGAAGATTTGACTAAATCTGCTAACTCTGAATCAGGTCTACTGTCACTGAATCCTGTAGATGTAGGGCGTTCAGAATCGGACTTACTCAGATGAGATTGTGGTCGTGAAATGTCTAAATTGTCTTGCTCATTATCTGATTCAGTTTCACAATAACGCCCTTCTCGCAAATCTCTATGGAAACCTTGATCTGCTTCCGTTTCGTAGCATTCGTCGCGTTCGCTTTCATCAATATCTTTTTTCTCATCATTGCTTGTTTCTTTAAAGCTTAATTTTGAAGTATACTTGTCACTTTCTGCAAGATCTGACTGAATCTTGCGTTCAACTTCAGCTCTAGTGGAGGCGCTTATCATAGAACTGACAAACGAGCTCTCATTTCGTCTATGTCCTTTCTTCTTAGGTTCTTCTGGTTTAATCGGTGCCACTTCTTCAATAGGTGAATGCGTTTCTGAAGATACTTGTGCGGGGATTGCTTTTATACCACTTTCAAGTTCTGTTGGTAAATCTGATTGGAATTGGGTTGCAGATGTGCTTAGTTCTACTGGATGGGAGGTTGGAGTTGTGATTAAACTCTCTCTACTCCCTTTCGTAAAATTTTCTACATCGTCTAGACTCAGGTGTTCGGAAGTTCCGGAGACAGTTAAGCTTCCTCTTTCGGAATCAGCTCTAGAAAGTTCTATAACAGTTCTTTGTGCCCCAGTACTTGATGTGCTAGAAACGCTTACACTCAGTAAACTACCTTCGTCAATACTGGTTCCCAGTCTTTCTTCACCTTCACCTTGAGGAGAGTCAGGAACCAGTACTCTAGGTTCCGGTTGGAAAGTCATTTCATGTGATCTTTTCATTTTTGATTGAGTATCAGGAGCTTTTATTTCTTCTTCTTCAGAAATATCAACAGATTCGCCAACGCCAGTGTAAGAGAGAATTTCTGAATCACTCACTTCAGTACTCTGCCTCATTGTTGGTGGATGTGTCGTCCAGGCTGGACTTTGCTCTATATCATCAAGAAGTTGTTGGTCAACAGAGTCTAATATATCGTCTAAATCGCTTGTTGATGGTACCAATGTTTCTGAATGTTCCGAAGCTTCAACACTTGCTAAGTTACCTGAGCTTTCACTGTCTAAGCTTTTCATACTTTCCTTAGAACTCATACTGCTGACTGCTGTTTGATATTCTGTTGAAGTAATGTGTGATCTAGCAGAATAATCCTGTGATGTAAGTGCGCTTTCGTACTCCGAAGATCCTGCAGCTACTAGACCTTCTACATCGGAAGAACATGGTCTACTTTTACTACTGTCTATTTCGAAACTGTGATAGTGACTTTCTCCTGAGCTGGAGTAGGCTTCGAACTCAACACCAGATTTTCTATCAGGTTTTAAGTTTGAGCTACTACTACTAGTATCGGAAGCTGATACTCCTTTCCTCATTATTACAGGTGACGATTTGTAACCATCCGATTCATCTTTTTTACTAACAATGGCATCTACTGGAGATTTTACATCACTGCTAGATTTGGATTCACTGCTAGAAGTTCTCTTTATAGTTTCGTGAGTTGTAGTGACCTGACCTGATTCAGAACTAGTTAACAATGTTTCTAGATCTTCTGGACTACTAATTATTTTAGAGACAGATACTTCTGTATGTATTAGATCTTTTTGGGTCACAGTACTGGTTTTAACCAAATGGGTCTTGTCAATTTCAATTCTTGATTCTGTTTCTATACCATCAGCAGTTTGCTTAATTTCGTATTTCTCTGATGTGCTGGTTTCTTCTTCTAGTGATACTTCATCAGCTTCCGTAGTTGTTTTAATCGAGGTTTCTTTAATAGATTTTTCCGTCTTTTCCACAGATTTTAAATCTTCTTCATATTTAGCTGATATAACTGATGCATCTCTTTTGGTGGCTTCAGATATTTCAGATTCAATTTGTATTTTTTCAGCAGATAAAATTTCTGTTTTAGTCAATATTTGAGCTTCATGTTCCAAGTGAACATCTATTTTATCTACATTTTGCTCTATTTGTTCGAAATCGTGAGACTTGACTTCAACGCTTCCTTTTATTTCAGTTCCTACATGAGTCTTTACGCTCTCCTTTTCTTTTGATAAAATGTCTGTTTTGACTTTGTCACGACTGACTGTAACATCAGCTACTGTCGAACTTAACTTTTCGTCTTCCGATGATTCGATAGTTTTTATCAAAATATTTTCTTTGATCGACTTTACTTTTGACTCATCGTGAATTTTGAAGTCTTGTGAAGGTTTTCCTTCTGCGTATGCTTCATCTATCTTCTCAACATGGCTTATTTTATCATGCAAGCGTTTGCTTTGATCTTCCAAATCAAAATCAACTACGTTGACCTTCTCAGCTTCTAGTTGATCCATTTGTTGTTCTAGTATGTGCGAGTAATCAGTTTCAGCTCCACTGTATTTAAGATCTTCATCGGTGATTTCCATACTAGTAGAAGTATCACCTCGTGTTAATTTAGCTAGTCCTCTCTGTCGTCTTGCTAAGACTGACTCTACTAGTTCTATTTCTCTATCATCTAGACCCTTAGTTTCGGCGAGGTGTTTCAGAAAATCAGCTACTTGACCCTTCTCTGATGACTGAATGCTTTTCTGGACATATTCTTGAGGTGAAGAATCTCGTCTTTGCATTTCCGCTTCGATTTCTTCTACTAGAGCAGTTGCTATCTTCTTTGCTTCATCAGGATGAACTTTTTGCTGATATAAGCTATCCAAAATAATCTTTTCAATGTCAGTTTGGGCTTCAGATTTTATTTTATCGGATTCGTAAGAATCAGAGTGATCTTGCTGAGTCTCAGAGCCTATTTCTGACTCATCTTTGGCACTACTACTAAAATCGTCTTTATCCGCAGACAGCTTTACGCTGTCTTTATCTTCAGGAAAGTATTCATCAGGAGGTGTGGTCGTTTTTTGTCGTTGTAATTTGGCTTCAAGCAATTCAGAGATTTCTTGTTGTTGATCTAGCATTTCTGTAAAAACTTCTGATGATTCTTCTACATCGTGTTGCTTTTCTAGTTCGATTTCTCTCAAATCATCATCTTCGCCTTTAGCTATTTTCTCGGCCATTTTCATTTCCTCTAAAATAAATTTTTGAGTAATATCAGCTGACAAATCATCAGACTTTTCATCGGACTCCTTTCTGTGGAGTTGATAAGTTAGTTCACGAACTTTGTCTTTTTCTTCTTCTATAAATGTTTCTGTAGCTTTAACAGGAGATTTTTCTGATAATTGTTTAACACTTTCTGTGAATTCTCCTGTATGTGATTCAACTGAAACTTCCCACACAGTATCCTGGATACTTTCTTGTGGTACTTTTATAGGTGATTCAGCTTCAGGCTTTTCTTTAATGGGGCTACAAGTTTCAACAAGTTCAGGTTTTGGTTCGTATTCGTCGCTTTCCTCGCTTATTCTTCTCTGCTTTCCTGATAAAGTAACTGTTATTTCAGGAATGCTGTCGTCTTCTAAAATCTGTTTAGGTGAATATTCTTGGTCAAGTGAATCAAACGATTTGCCTTCTAAATCTTGATCTAGATCTGAGATCTTCTCTGTGTCTTCTATTTCGCTTTTATCTACTAGGACTTCCATAGAATCGATTTTTGTAGAATGACTACTTTCTAATACATCGGTGCTTTTGTCGGAGGAGACACTTTGTTGAGTTTCAAATGTGATAGGGTGCTGATAATCAGTTTCATTATCTTTGTGCGTTTTAGTTTGTGGTGAGGATGATAATGACAGCTGATCATCAACTATGGGTTGTTTGTGCGTTTCTCTCAATGTTGGGTCAGTAATTTCGATGAAATCTACAATATCATGAGGACTCGTTTCTTTTTCTTCAAATTTTCTAGTGTCTGATTCTACTTCTCTTATGTAGTCTACTTTTTGGCCTGCTATAACATTACCTAATTGTTTTTCATAGCCTTTAGCTAGATCTTTCACAGACATTTTGACAGGCTCTTCTTGTTCATCGGTATCTCTTATGAGCTGCTTTTCTTCCAATGTTTCTTTTGTACTTTTTATTACAGTAGTTTTTTCTTCTACAGCTTTTTCTAAAGATGTAGACGATTCAAACATTTGAGCTAATTTACTAACAGTTTTCGTAGGTTCTTCAATAATTTCTTCAACGTCTTCTCCAATAGATCTAGCGTCTGCATCAGTGTGCTCTTCATCCATAGAACTTAATAAATTCTTACGTTCTGGAGACGGTTCTTCTTCTATTTCGCTAGTAAGTTGTTCTTCTATCATCTCTTTTCTGATTTGTTCTTCGTAGTATTCTTTTCGAGCTTTAATAGCTCTTGCTGATACTTCGTATAAATCTTCTGTGGGTAGTGATGCTGATCGTTCGTATAAAGATTTTCGGGTGGATGATACTGACGGGACAAATACGCTCATTAGTCTATCTCGAATTTGAGGTACTCTATCTTCTATTTCTGAGTCAGATATATACTGTTCGACGTCTTCGCTGTCAGAAATATATCCGGTGTTGTCTATTAGACTGCTGCCTTTCTGGGCTTTGTCTGAGTCTATGCTGTCAGTTTTTTGCAAGTCTGTTTTAATTGGTTCGATTGCTTTGAAGCTTATTTTTCTTTCGGACGGCGCTTGGAATGATGCTTGGTACTCAGTCATTATTCTTTCTTCTTGGAAAGATGTATCGCTTTCTGAGATTTTGGTGAGATCAGTTTGAACTTGGCCACTGCTTTCGCTTGTTGACGATTCAAACGAAATTGCTCTATCTTTAACAGAAACTGTTTGGTATTCATCCACGTCTTTTGCTGTTTCAAGTAATTGCTCTGGAGTAACGTCTACATCAGACTCCATTAAACTCTTCGAGCTTTGAAGGACGGTACGTGGTTTAGGAACAGGTGGTGTTCCAAATTCATGGATCGATACTCGTTTTTTAGTCACGACAGTTTTTTCGAGTACTGAGCTTTCTTGTGGACTAATTTTTTTGTCTTGGGTGACTGTTTCCCAGAACTTCTTTCTGTCGGAATAGCTCTCCAGAACGTCATCTCGGTCTAGAAGGTCATCCCGAACTGGAGATATTGGTTTTTCTGGTTTGAGATCGTCTTCTGTTGGTTGGGCGATTTCGAGAGGAATGTCCGTTGGTTTAGTCGCAGATCGTGGCTTAGGTTGTGGTAATTGGTTAGTTTCGGTCGGTGTTAGTAGGGAAGCTGCTTCGGTTAGTGGATCGCAGCTGATTTCTAAAAATGCGGTTAAATGTTATAGTCTGGGAGACAGCTAGGTCATCGTGGCCTTTTTAATTCTGATAGGTCTACTCAAGTTTTTTTAATGTATTCTTGGCAGCTTATCACGTATTTTGAGGGTGCATTTCGATCCGAGTGGACAAAAAATTGTTATAAACAATTTAATTGTTCACAAATTGTTCATAAGGATCTAGTTCGTAAACTAAAAGAGATAGACAAATTTTTTCAAATAAAATTTATTCCTTGAATAAAAATAAAGACAATGGCGTTTAATAAACTTTAACACAATAATAATTAGAATTCGAGATATTATAAAATTAGTGCAAAATGGTTGCAAAATAGGTATTTTTTTAACTTTTTTCAATCGGCTGTGACACATGCAAAAAAACTTTGCAAAGTCTCGTTTTAAATCTTAATTTATAGACTTTCAAACAAAATTTGTTAAAGTACTTTATCTTTATTTGTGTTAAAGTTATACCCGTTTGAAGTAATTTTCTTAATTAACTATAATTTGTATCGAGCGGTTCGCGCGCGTACTATTTCTCTGCTAGCCGATCTTGCGCCTCAGAGCGCGCTATTAAAATATCGATATCATTGACAAAAATAAACCTACGAACATTTTTGTAGCTCAACATGTTCTTTTTGAATTCTTATATCATTGCTGTCAATTAAACTATAAATGTTAATTGCTCAATATTTGTTTAAAACCCTTATAAACAAATTAATTTATTTTTTTTTTAGAAAATTACAACTTTAAACGGGTATAATTTTAATAGATACAAATAAAGAAAAAGTAATTTAACAATTTGTTTGAAAGTCTATGAATTAAGCGTTAAAATTAGACTTTGTAAAGCTCATTTGCATGCGTGGAAGCGGAGTTACAATCGAAAAAGCTTCGAAAAATACTTATTTTGCAAACATTTTCCACTAATTTTACAATATCTCGAATTCTATTGCATTAAAGTTTATTAAACGCCATTTTCTTTATTTGTCTTTTAAGGAACAAATTTTATTCGAAAATTTCTTCTTTTAGTTTACGAGATAGAGCCTTAATAAATTATTTAAACAAACTTAATAAACAATTGAACTGTTTTTAACAATTTTTTGACCACCCGGATTGAAATTACATAAAAAAATTGGATGGACACATCAGAATAAAAAGGCCACGGTAACCCCTAGCTGTCCCCCTGGACTATTAGGGGGAACACTAGCAGTACAACAAAAATGTGATTTTAATATCCTTTAAGCCAAATAGTACATACAGGTGTTTCATTAATAATTAGAAATATTTTAACTGTAGATTCCTGGTCCCAAAATATGGAGGGTTAACCCAAATAACTAAAATAAAATGTAGCTCTTTACTAAGTTACAGAGTGTTTTATTTAAAAATTTAAAAACTATTTGTATCCAGTACTTTAAAATCATTTATCATATCCTTGTCATACTTGGCAGGAAGTGTAGATACTGTACACCCTACTAAATTTTGTTAAATAATCGTTTCTGGCTACTATCAGAGGCGTACAACAGAGGAAAGTTACTGGTTGATCCTTGCCAATCCTGGCCACTGGCGGAATTGCTATTTTAGTACACTTTTCCAATTTTCCAATACTTTCTATGTAAATAATATACTCTCTATAAGACTAATGTAGGCATTAATAATTGTGTTTTTGGCCCACAAGATTGTATTTATTACGCAAACGAATTTTTAATCGCTACTAACAAAAAACATAATGTATTTATTGAAATTTCTTAAAACAAATACAGTAGACTCGCGATTATCCGAGGTAACTGGGACCGTGACTACCTCGGATACGGAAAAACTCGGTTAACACTGAGATTGGTTATATTGATAGAAAAACACGTAAATAATCATAACTGTGGATATTTTAATGACAAAATTAATACAGTACTGTCTATAAAAGATAAAAACATTTACCTTATCAATATTACCGTTTAAAAAAGTCTTTGATTTTGCATAAGCTTTATTCCTCTTTTTGATTTTGAGGCGGCGATGTTGCGTCAAGGTTGAAAATTGTAACTCACCTGTTATGACTTTTGCCTCGGTTAACCGAGGGGCTCGGGTGACCGAGACTCGGATAATCGCGAGTCTACTGTATATGTATTAAAGATTTAAAAACAAATTGGGGTTCTAAAAATAACCGTTTTCTTGTAATCTATATAAAAGAACAATTTTAATAACACGGAAATATCAAAAAACACATTCTAACTGTTGATCAGACAAAAAATGTGTTTTTTGATGATTTAGTGTTTTTAAAATTGTTCTTTTATTTAGATTGTAAGAAATTGGTTGTTTTTAGGACAACAATTTGTTTTTAAATGTTGAGTGCATCTATTCGTTTGAAGAAATTTCAATAAATATCATTATGTTTTTTGTTAGCGATATTATAAATATCATTAGCGATTAAAAATTCATTTGCGTAATAAATGTAATCTTATGACCCAAAAACAATGACATAATTAATACCTACATTAACCAAAGTAACTGCGTCGGTGCATTTTTAATTTCAAATATCTCGAAAAATAATGACTTTATCGTTATGAATGGAGAGTATATTATTTATATAGAAGGTATAGGAGAATAAAAAAATTGCATTAAAATAGCAATTCCGTCAGTGGGGAACAATTCGGGAAGGGTCAGCCATTCACTATTCCCTGTCGTACGCCTCTGGTAGTAGCCAGAAACGTTTATTTAACATAATTTCGTAGGGTGTGCAGTACCTACACTTCCTGCCAAATATGACAAGGATATGTTAAATAAATTTAATTTTTTTAAATAACTCAGTAAGGTGCCATATTTTATTTAAGTGATTTGGGTTAAACCTTAATATTTTGAGCCCAGGAATCTACAGTTCAAATATTTCCAATTATTAATGAATCACCCTGTACAGGCAGCGTATTTCCGTTTGCGTGTTCACTTCACGACAGCGCAGTTTATAAATAGACACGGAAACGGCAAGACATATTTGGTTCCAAACAACTGTTGATTTGAAAGGTTTTTACCGAAACTCCGAACTACACACGGGGTTGTACTGAAACATGCGGCGTTGGAATGCTACATACCAGTGCGTAGTACTACGTCTATTCGTTTCATGTGTTGTTTATCAATTTGCATTTGTAAGAAAAGTCAAATAAATGTATTTGTGTTTTCTACTACTACAAAATTCAAAAATTTTTATTTATAAATCGAATCTTTACTACCAATACTACCTATATACCAATTTTATGCAAAATGGCATATTTAACCAAACAATTATCATTCGTTGGATCTATGAAAACAAAAAATAATTTTTTATGGTAGGTATGTAGGAGTTACTGGTAGTACCGAGCCGATTTATAAAAAATAATGGCGTAAAATTTTTTGAATTTTGAAGTAGTATAAATATATTTATTTGAAAATGCTTTTTGTATAAATGCAAATTAATAAACAACACGTGAAACGAACAGACGTAGTAGAATATGCCTACTTAGCACTGATATATAGCATTTCAACGCCGCATGTTTCGGTACAATCGAAACCTGTACGTAGTTTGGGGGGTTAGCTCTTTCAAATCAACACTAGTTTCTAATCAAATATGTCTTGCCGTTTTCGTGTCTATGTCAAAACCGCGCTGTGGTGAAATGAACACGCAAACGGAAACACCCTGTATAGGCATATTCGTTTAAAAGAAGGTAGGTAACAACTTCGTATCACACCACACTTACCGTGGGAACAAATTAAAGACATCAAAATTAATTGCTACTGAACTGAAAAAGGAACATGAAAGGACAGAAAAACAAAACAAAAAAAAAGTAAACCAAATCAAAACAGATATAACAAGCCAAAGTTTGCCAAAGTGCTCACTTTGTAATTTTGGATGAGAGTCTGTGTACAATTCATGCAAGTAAAACAAATCTAAAGCGAAACATAAGTCATATAGTTTCCATCAGATAACAAAAAATAATGTGAATGGTAGCGAGGGACACAGAACACCAAAATAAATTCATTATAGAGGTATCTAACATAAAATATGGGCGGTTTACTACCAACTAAGTAAATCAGATTTTATGTGTTTCCACTAGTTAGTTTCCTATGTATATACTTTATGATATTCTTCTCTGTTATTGCTATAATTTTTCGTAGATCTAAAAATATGTATAATGTGAAATACATATTAAATGGCGGAGATATTGAGTAAAAACGGTTTTTCTTTAAGTTCAAGATGGCGGCTAACACGGCGGTAGAATTCAGTCGGGATTTTAAATTTACACCTACTCCTATCGACTTCTAAAGGTTAGAAAAATAAAATTTGGCGAAGCTTGATATGCAAGGTTAGACCTTTTTTTAGTCCAACTGGACTATTTATTCAACCGCTTTGGTATATTTCTCTTTAATCCTTAATATTCCACTAGGTTGGCTGTTTTTGGTACCCTTAAAAGATATAATTATATTGAGTTTATTACATGAGACATACCTATTTGTTTATTTTTCTTAGTAGACAAGGCGAAAACGGCGGGTTCGTTGGGAAAAATATTCCCATGAGATTTTTTTGCATAATTACATTCGTGAGACATCCCAGAATAAGGTTCAAGAAGTCGCCCACGTGAAAAGTGGGCCAAAATTTTTTTAACAATTTTTTTAATCAAATTGCAAAAATCAATATTTTGGCCCGGACAATTTTTTGTAGCTTTTTTCGACCATTCTGAATAAAAAAGGTCTCTTATAATTTTTCTCTAAAGTTGATCGTTTTCGAGTTATAAGCAATTTGAAATTAAAAAAAAAAACGAAAAATGGCGATTTTCAAGGCTTAATAACTCGGTTAAAAGTTATTATTATGAAAGCCAGAAAGTGACTAAATCAAAGTTTAATGCCCCCCTACAAGATACCGAAGAAATTTTTGTCATTATTTTATTACTAAGCTGTTATTTTTAAGTAATACTATTGAGCGCCATGCACGTGGTAGGCGGCCGTAAATGTGAGTGCAAGTAAGATGCACAATTGGACTGCCGGAGTGGCATCTCTCTCACACTCACATTTACGGCCGGCTACCACGTGCATGGCGCTCAATATTATTACTTAAAATAACAGCTTAGTAATAAAATAATGACAAAAATTTCTTCGGGATCTTGTAGGGGGGGGGGGGGCATTAAACTTTAATTTAGTCACTTTCTGACTTTCATAATAATAACTTTTAACCGAGTTATTAAGCCTTGAAAATCGCCATTTTTCGTTTTTTTCAATTTTAAAGTGCTTATATGTAACTCGAAAACGATAAACTTTAGAGAAAAATTATAAGAGACCTTTTTTATCCAGAATGGTCCAAAAAAATGGTCGCTTATAACTCAAAAACGATCAACTTTAGAGAAAAATTATAAGAGACCTTTTTTATTCAGAATGGTCGAAAAAACCTACAAAAAATTGTCCGGGCCAAAAATATTAATTTTGGCTTTAAAAATTTTTGGCTTTTAATTTAAAAAAAAATCTGGCCCACTTTTCACGTGGGCGACTTCTTGAACCTTATTCTGGGATGTCTCACGAATGTAATTATGCAAAAAAATCTCATGTAAATATTTTTCCCAACGAACCCGCCGTTTTCGCCTTGTCTATAGTATATAACAAGACAAAACTAACCCTGGATTTTTCAGTTAAACATTATAATAGTCGGAAGGTTTAAACTCTGCAGACTCTGCCCTATTAGTTCATTTTGTATAATTACGAAGGTATGTGTAGTATTTACGAATTCTGTTTGTGTCTGACGATCAAAGAAATAGTCCAGTCAACGAATGTAAAATACAGAGTGACTATAATTTTCTCAGCCTTCATTGATTTGGACCGGAATTAATATATTAACTAATTTTAAGCATATTTTGTTCTATAATTTTTTTTAAAGTCAATACTTTTCAAGGTCTGTTTATATGGGATTAGCTACAGTTAGGTTGTAATGATGATTACATAGTTTCAATTTCCACTCCACACACAGGAGAAGTTAAAGAACTACGAATGCAACAATTTCGCGAATAAGCTATTTCTTCACTTGTATTATTGCTACAGACAGCATAAATCCACTATTCTCTTTGTTTTTTATGCGCTACTTTTAAGAAAGTTTTTTTTTGATAAAATACATACTTTTTCAGTAATTAAAAAAAAAAACGGTTTGAAAGTGTTCCCTTTTGTTAAAAAATTGAAATTTATAAACTTATAAAAGTCGAAAAGTATAAACTTTCAGAAAAAAATATAAAGATGAAAGTTGCATAAAATTGGTTCAGAAAATTATACGGGAAATGGTCATAAACTGGACTATAATGAAACAGCACTTTTACAGTATTTTTGAATACAGTACTTTTCATATAAAACTATCCACCTTAAATAACTTTTGAACCACTGATTTTTTGGAAAAACGCAAAAACAAGTCAAATAATATTTGAAGGGGGAGAAATTATGCCATATTTAAGCTTGCTGGGAAAGGCACCCTCTCACCCCCAGTATCACCCCTTAATTTTTTTCAAATTATTTTCCCCCTTTTTTATTTTATATTTGGATTATCCTTTTTGTGCTGATTTCAGGTTGTAGCATACAAAATAGGTTGTAGCATAATTTAAACTTTTTAATTATTTAACCTTACTATTTTTACTACCTCAAAAACTTTTTCTTCTTCTACTTCTTCTTTTTATTCTTCTTCTTTTTGTGTAGACATGACTCTGCCTGTTTTTTCAATGTGCCTCTAGTAAGTTGTCGTTCCATCGTTTTCGTGGTCTTCCCACTGATCGTCTTCCCATTGGGGAACCGACTCTCGCTGTCCTTACTACTATATTTCTTGTCATTCGGCTTATGTGGTCATTCCATTCTATTCTTTTGTTTCTTACCCAATTATTAATGTTGGCCACCTTGGATCTCCATAAAAACTTTTTGAAGGTACTAAATATTTAAAAAGTTTCAATTATGCTACATTTTCTTACAGTCGATTAAGGTGAGAGAGATACTATCTTGTTAAAATTATCTATCTCATAAACTAATCTCTTTAAGCCGACTGTATTATACATTTTTGAAATCAGCACGCAAAGGAGAATCCAAATATAAAATAAAAATTAAGGGATGATACTGGTGGTGAGAGGGTGCCTTTCGCAGAAAGTTTAAATATGGCATAATGTCTCCCCTTTCAAATATTATTTGACGTATTTTTGCGCTTTTTCTAAAAATCAGTGGTTCAAAAGTTATTTAAGATAGTTTTATCTCTGAAAAGCACTGTATAACTTTTTGGTGCGTGTATAATATACTATTTTTTTTTAAATTTGTTATAAAACAAAAACTATTGCAAAAATAGCAAAATTATTAAGTGCATGAGGTAGAACAATCTATACCAAAAACAAAACATAAAGCGATGGAACCAAAATGTCTATAAAAAATATTTTGATGTTCTCGACTAATCACTGCATTCACAACTATTTTTTTAAATTATTTAATCGCCATTAGACTAACTTCAAAAAAAAAAACAAAACAAATCCAAACATATCGGGCCCGGTCATCTATCGGTTCTAAGATCTAATTATTTAACAAAGTTTTTACCTAGCAACGGATCGTCTAAGCGCAGAAACAGACGAACTACTCTGCAGTGCGACTCTGTGGATCCACAAAGTGGCTTAAACAGGCGATTTTGTAGCCCCAATGATTTTGTAATGGACGCCACATCAGCGAGGATCGGCCAAGAGGCCAGTCACTGTCACCGATCCTCGCCACTGTGGCGTCCATTACAAAATCATTAGGGCTACAAAATCGCCTGTTTAGCCACTTTGCGGATCCACTCAGTAGCGCTGCAGAGTGGCTTGTCTCTTTCGGTTCTAAGTGTCACACACACTCTCACTAATTACCTTGTTCTTCATTTTCAAACTGAACGTTAATATCTGGTACTACACATTCGGACCTAGAGACAGATCTTTCGTCGGTCGATTCTAAGTCATCTTCAAATAAAGAAACACTAGTGTCCATCATATCGGGAATACTTGTCACGCTTCTTTTATCGATATTATCCATAGAACTAAACGGACTTGATTTTTCTAACCAGTTTACTACTGCCTTCATTATAGTTCCTTTAGGGATATAATCTGTACTGCCCAAAGACCTAGCTTCACCACTTATCAATGACTGAGTACTTAAGAATGTCTTAGGATCCATCTCCATCACGATATCGAGGAGGGAACCCTTAACTGACGAACATTTTAGGTTGGGCAAGCTACCTCTTTCGTCTTCTCGTACTTTATCGCTTCTGTAGTATCCCAAGGCGGATCTAGATCTTCTGGTCGTTTTGGTTTTTTTCCTTCTGGGTTTCGGGGATGGGCAGGGACTACGCATGATAGGGATCACGTCTACTTCTATACCGGCTTTGTTTATCGTATGATCTTTGTTTAAAGTGACTGGGCCCATATAAACTATTTCACCTACGGGAATATTATTATCGGTAAACGGTTGATGAAATTTTGACTTGGCGATGAACGATATTCCACTAATGGCGAAGATTTCAGGATTATGTCAAAAATTTACTTGCATTGGATTGACAAAACTATAATCATTAAGATACCACACGTTATTCTCTCTACAATGGCGCCGATATTGTCCAAGAAATTAAATCACCGCGACTAAGATGGGCAGGCCACGTGCGTAGACTTTATAACGAGAGACTTCTGGGAGGAGATTCCTACAGGCAAAAGACCACTCGCAAATCCCAGAACGCGATAGATAGATAACATCCAAGCAGATCCCCGGAAAATGAACATTCCATTTGACCCTGGGTTGATGGAAGACCGAGCAAATTGGAAAAAAGTTGTACAGTCAGCTAGGACCCACCCAGGGTTGTAGCGCTACGTGATGATGATAATGTTTTTTATTGCAGCATCAAGTATTTGAAACAAGAATCTGCAGAATTTATACTCACAAATACTACAATATCTGATATAAGACTACATAAAAGAGCTATTTGAAGACGACGAAAGAATGGAGACAATAGAACCAAGAGGTAGAAAAATCTTCTTGCGAGAGATATATGAACGTGTCTACAGAAACCTAGACGATAGAACAACAGGAAACCAATTTCGATTTAGAAAAGGCTTTGGCACTAGAGAGGTATTACTTACTATACTAACACTTATAGACTGGTGTCGAGATGTCAACGTTGACGTATTCCTATTCTAGTTGACTTTTGAGAAAGCCTTCAACAAAAGATAACAGAGAAGGCTTGAAAACATTACGTAAGACAGGAATAAATGATCAGGATGTGAGAATTATTACAACCCATATCAGAAAGCATGGGCCGCATATGGAGCACTATCAGACATCTACAAGAGCAACATGAAAAATTATTTGAAAAAGAAGACGTTTTTGATGTTTTTTATTGCAGCCTTAAGTATTTGATACAAGAAAATGCTATCTGCAGAATTTATAATCACAAATACTACAATATTTGATAAATAAGAATACACAAAAGAGCTATTTGGAGAATCGAAAGAATGAAGACAATAGACTAAGAGGTAGAAAAATCTTCTTGCGTGAGATATATGAACGTGTCTACAGAAACCTAGACGATATAACAACAGGATACCTGTCCATGTGTCGAGATGTCAACGTTGACGTATTCCTATTCTAGTTGACTTTGAGAAAGCCTTCAACAAAAGATAACAGAGAAGGCTTGAAAACATTACGTAAGACAGGAATAAATGAGCAGGATGTGAGAATTATTACAACCCATATCAGAAAGCATGGGCCGCATATGGAGCTCTATCAGACATCTACAAGAGCAACATGAAAAATTATTTGAAAAAGAAGACGTTTTTGATGTTTTTTATTGCAGCCTTAAGTATTTGATACAAGAAAATGCTATCTGCAGAATTTATAATCACAAATACTACAATATTTGATAAATAAGAATACACAAAAGAGCTATTTGGAGAATCGAAAGAATGAAGACAATAGACTAAGAGGTAGAAAAATCTTCTTGCGTGAGATATATGAACGTGTCTACAGAAACCTAGACGATATAACAACAGGATACCTGTCCATGTGTCGAGATGTCAACGTTGACGTATTCCTATTCTAGTTGACTTTGAGAAAGCCTTCCACAAAAGATAACAGAGAAGGCTTGAAAACATTACGTAAGACAGGAATAAATGAGCAGGATGTGAGAATTATTACAACCCATATCAGAAAGCATGGGCCGCATATGGAGCTCTATCAGACATCTACAAGAGCAACATGAAAAATTATTTGAAAAAGAAGACGTTTTTGATGTTTTTTATTGCAGCCTTAAGTATTTGATACAAGAAAATGCTATCTGCAGAATTTATAATAACAAATACTACAATATTTGATAAATAAGAATACACAAAAGAGCTATTTGGAGAATCGAAAGAATGAAGACAATAGACTAAGAGGTAGAAAAATCTTCTTGCGTGAGATATATGAACGTGTCTACAGAAACCTAGACGATATAACAACAGGATACCTGTCCATGTGTCGAGATGTCAACGTTGACGTATTCCTATTCTAGTTGACTTTGAGAAAGCCTTCAACAAAAGATAACAGAGAAGGCTTGAAAACATTAAGTAACACAGGAAGAAATGATCAGGATGTGAGAATTATTACAACCCATATCAGAAAGCATGGGCCGCATATGGAGCTCTATCAGACATCTTCAAGAGCAACATGCCAAATTATTTGAAAAAGAAGACGTTCAACCAATGTGTGCTTCCAGTCATGACTTACGGCGCCGAAACCTTATCGTTAACCCAGGGCACAGCAACCAAA
Organism: Diabrotica virgifera virgifera; assembly: GCF_917563875.1. Taxonomy (NCBI): domain Eukaryota; kingdom Metazoa; phylum Arthropoda; class Insecta; order Coleoptera; family Chrysomelidae; genus Diabrotica; species Diabrotica virgifera. The sequence goes on from NC_065451.1 coordinate 176,953,917, forward strand.
CTTAGAGTGGCCCAAAGAAGAATGGAACGGTCACTACTTGGACTGACTCTCAAGGACAGGGTCAGAAATGAGGAAATCAGAAGGACAGGCGTTACAGATGTCATAGAGCGAGTAGCATGGCTGAAGTGGAATTGGGCGGGCCATATAACCAGAATGAAGGACGGGAGGTGGACCCAAAAAACTACAGTCTGAAGACCTCGAGCAGACAAAAGAAGTAGAGGTAGACCACCTACACGATGAACAGACGACGTCAAAAGGATTGCTGGGAATTGGTTGCAGGAACCCCAAGACCGACAAAACTGGAAGAAATTAGGGGAGGCCTATGTTCAACTTTGCATGCAGAAGGCTGGATGATGATGATGATGGCATCAGATAACCATAATACGACAATATAAGAAGAAAAGTACGACAAGGATGTATACTATCCCCTCTACTTTTTAATATGTGTTCAGAAGAGGTGTTTGGAGAGGCACTAGAAGACATCAATGAAGGCATATCAATTAACGAAATAGTAGTGAATAATCTTAGAAATGCAGACGATAGAATACTCCTTGCGTACAGCAAAGAGGGTCTGCAAATTATGCTTGATTGCTCTATGCAGTACTGCGAGAGGTATAGAATGGCACTGAACACAAAAGAAGAACAAAAATCATGATTGTCAGTAAGAACAACATTGAATACGAAACAATCTACGTTAAACGAACAGCTTTAGAGAAAGTACCCAGGTACAATTACTTGGGATGTGAGCTAAATGAAAAATGGGACCAAATAAAACCACGCACTGAGATGGCCAGAAGCGCTTTCAATAAGATGAAAGCAGTATTGTGAAATAAAAAAATGGAATTCTAGATATTTTCTGTCCTTTTATACGAAGTTCAAGCCTGGAAAATTATGGACGCAACTGGAAAAGACTTGCCAGCTTTGAGATGTGGTGGTATCGAAGAATGTGAAAAATATAATGGACACAACACGGAAACATTAAGAAAGATAAACGAAAAGAAAAAGGACAAGAAATAACACTATGAAGGAAATCAAAATGAGCTACTTTTGTCACATAGAAAAGGGGACAAAACAAAATGCGCGAATTACAGAGGAATTTCACTCTTAATCACGGCATATAAAATCCTCTCAAACATCATTCTTAGTAGACTAACCCCTTATGCTGAAAATGTCCTAGGAGAATATCAAGTCGGTTTTAGGGCAAACAGATCCACAATAGATCAACTATTCATGCTGAGACAGCTTCTAAAAGAGGGATGGGAGTATAACAGACCCATACACAATCTCTTCATAGACTTTCGACAGGCATATGCCAGCGTAGAAAGAAGCCAAGTATGGAATGCCATGGCGGAGTTCTCAATACCAAAGAAACTCATTCGGATGACTAAAGTCTGTATGGAGGGTGGAATATCAAAAGTACGTGTAAATAATAAACTGTCTGACAGCTTCGAAATCAACAGTGGACTCAAACAGGGTGATGCGTTATCTCTACTACTTTTTAACCTTGTATTAGAGAAAGCCATGAGGTCGGCAGAAATAAAAACAGAACTGCTATCGGTTCAAGGTCCCAAGTTATTACTAGTTTACGCAGATGACATTGATCTCGTTGGAGACTCCATCCTATCCACAAAAGCCATTTTCAACAAGGTGGAAGGAGCAACAAGCGAAGTAGGGCTGAGGATTAATGAAGAGAAGACGAAATATATGTGTATAAATAGAACACGGTGCTGGAATCTCCCGATTGGACAGAATACGTAACGAAGAAATAAGAAGAAGGATGCAGGCACACGATACAGCGGTAGACAGGCTCGAGAGAAGAAGCCTAAAATGGTTCGGTCACTTACTTAGAATGGACGACCAACGATGGCCAAAGAAACTCCTGAAATGGAAACCCCCAGGTAGGAAGAAAAGGGGAAGACCAAGACTATCCTGGAATGACACGATAAGGAAGGCCATGGAACACCGAGATTTGGAAGAGGAAGATGCCCAGGATAGAAATAGATGGCGGTTAGGTGTGGGGATGCGGCGTCAGCCGATATGACACCCCGTATATATAATAATAAAAATAAAACAATACGAAGAGACAGGATAGGACAAAATATGACGGTAAACACCTTCAATTTCGAAAGAGTACAACGTTTTAAGTATCTGGGGGCCGTAATCACAGCTGACAACGATGTTACTGAAGACAGAATCCAATCAGAAAATCGCTGTCTATTCGCACTGGATAAGCTTATAAAATCAAAAAATCTTACAAGAAGTTCCAAGATCAAAATCTATAAATCCATCGTCAGATCTGTACTAACATATGGTTGCGAAACGTGGACCATGACCAAATCAAACGAAGAAAAGCTCAGACGTTTTGAACGAAAAATACTTAGAAAAATTTTCGGACCTCACCACGACATTAACACAAACCAGTACAGCATTAGAACCAACTTCGAATTAAAAGAACTTTACAATGACACCGATGTTGTCCAAGAAATTAAATAACAGCGACTAAGATAGGCAGGCCACGTGCACAGACTTCATAACGAGAGACTTGTAAGACTGGTATGGGAGGAGATTCCTACAGGCAAAAGACCACTCGGACGTCCCAGAATGCGATGGAAAGATAACATCCAAGCAGATCTCCGAAAAATGAACATCCCATTTGACCCTAAGTTGATGGAAGATCGAACAAATTGGAAGAAAGTTGTACAGTCAGCCAGGACCCACCTATGGTTGTAGCGCTACGTGATGATGATGATGACTTTTGTTGTCACATACTACGAAATGAAAAATATGAGTTGATGCAACTGGTTATACCAACGAAAGTGGAACGAAAATGAGGAAGAAGAAAGAAAAAATTGTTTCAGGAAAATTTATAAAAATGAAATGTAACACATGATCTGCTCTAAAGACATAAGAATTAGCCGTAAGAAATGAAGAATTTTGCTTTCACTAGAAGTTGAATACTGCAAAAAGTTTGTTTATAGTGAATTGTCCAAATATGGACTGAATAAACACACCAAGTTTAACGTTAACGGATATTGTTTAAAATAAATAAAAAAGTGACAATTGTACCTTTTATAAAAAAGTTACAATAAATTATTAGTACATCCACTGTTCTATATTTGTATTCTGCCACGTCATAAGTTCCGCATGCCATTGAAATAAACTGTCAAACGTCACATGTTATCTGTCAAACGTCATATGTTAAATGTCACCTAAAGGAAACGTTACATCAAAATATTTGCTGATACATTTTATGAAAAATTATACTACTTGTTCGTGGTTTATAAGCCTCCGTAGAGCTATTAAAGAAGGTTATAGCTTATTTTGCTGGTTTCTAACGATTTAAAGATATGAAACAAATTTATCCAGAGACTGAATACTGTTAAGCCAATGCATTTGTTAGTAATTAAAAGGGAGAAATTTTTAGTGATAAATAATATTTGACGTAATCCTAAAATAAGGACCCGCTCACATGACAGTTTTCATAACGCTTGTTTTGATAACGCACGATTACAACTCCACACATTTTATTTGAGGCCGTTTACATGTCAAAACGCACGTTAGCATGTGAACGGTCTCAAGTAGTATGTATGCAGTTGTAATCGCGCGTTATGAAAACGCGCGTTGAACGCCTGTCATGTGAACGGGCTCTTAGGGTGCGTCCCGATATGTTTGCAGCTCTATTTGGTGGGGAGGACGGTACAACTGATTAGACAGCATGCTTTGATCCTTAAACTTTGGAGAAGGGTCTTAAACTTAGTGTTAATAAACATTCTACTTAGGCGTGAAAAATGGTTATGTGAGAAGAAAAGATTCGGTAAAGCAACATCTAACATCTACCTTGTGGAAGTTCTTGCGCATCCGCTTGGCTGTCAGGAGTTTTTGATTCTCGATCACTGCTCTTCGAGAACGTGTGTTCGTCCCATAAGTGGCTGTACTCTTTTTGGAAGTCACTGATCTCTTCTGTGCTAAGCTGCGATACCAAGGTTTGGTAGGCACTCTCTCGTTTACCTTCGATCTCCGGGCTGGTCAATTGCACTTTTTTGCCTTCTTTCGATTCTGTTTCGAGGACTTCTGATGCCATTCTTTCGAATTTGCGTTCTACCCTTCGAAGTTTTTTCTCTACACGTGCATCCCCTCGTTCCTCTGTTTGTTCTACTATTTCTACTTGTTCTAATGAATCTAAAGCTCTGTCTAAGTCACGCAATTTCTTTTCTATTATATCTACCTCGGCTTGGGATTCCTTCTTGTGCTCTTCTAGTCGTTGTTCTTCTTTTTTCAACACGATCTGTATAGGTTTTGTCGAATCATCTAAGTCTTTAGTTAAATCGCTCAGTAAGCTTTCTATTCTACTTTCTGTTAAAGTCTCTAATACGTTAGAACTACTACTATCTCTTCTTTCTCTATCTGTCTTAGAGCTCAAATCACCCTCTTCAGACTCTATGTGGAAAAGAGTTTTCTTTTGTCTTACGTCATCTGGCTCAGTTACTATATAAGAACTACTACTAGAACTACTGTCTAAAGAAGAATCGTAAGTGATTTCTACTACTTGCGGTCTTCCTCCTTTAGTTATTTTCGCCGACAACGTTCTTCTGGTCAAAGTTGGCGACGTCACATATGACCTCGTTTTTTCATTTTTTATTAATTCTTCACTTTCGCTTGATAAATTTGATAAATCGATGTTAGCTTCAGAAATTTTCCTAGAGCCTTCCTCTGCACCTGCTTTTAACGTCGTACCATAATCCGAAACTGCTCGACTCATTCTAGAATCATCCTGTCTTTGACTTTCAGAGTCCAAAAAGTTCAGAGTCTTTTGTTGAATATCGGATAGTTGATGGAAAGATCCTATGTCATATTTCCTGCCAGTTTCTTCCTTTGCACCTGCTAAGTCACTTCCTAGTTTATCAGGAAAATCTTTACTTGCGTTTATGGTGTCTTTTGCTTGCTCTATAGTGGCTTCTATGCTAGAAAAAACTGGTTCTGTTACTTCTTTTATTTTAGTGGTTTCTTCCCTAACACCAGTTTCTGTCTTTTCTAACTGATCTAAACCTTTCTTAATGATAACAACTGAGTCATCAATTTGTTTTATAATTTCTTTTGGAGATTCTGGTACAGGTTTAGACGTTTTTGCAGCATCTTCTACGTTTTGAACAGTTGAAGCTATTCCTACTTCAACACCTTCAACTTTCTTTTCAACTTTTTTGCCAAAGTCTTTCGGCATATCACCAAGTTTGCTTTTTTCTATTTTGATTGCCTTTTGGACATAGATTATATCGTCGCTAAGTTTTTCCTTAGCTTCTCTAGTCTGTTTGTCTATATCGTCCTCGAGAAGACTCACATCAGCTTCTATTTGCTTCCGCTGAGTTTCAATTATTTTTTCGGAAACTGTTGTTACCTTTTTACTAATTTCTTTAGGTTTCTTTGATAGTTCTTCAGACAGTTTCATGGTTTCGCTGAACTTTTCGTCGATTTTCTTTTCAAAAGTATCAGATTTTTCTCTTAACTGTTTTTCTGTGCTAGTTATTGTCACAGTTTGTTTGTGTGCAATATCTGATACGCCTCGCTTAATATTTTCAGTTCTTGTTTCAAATTCTTTCATTTCATCTTTTGCCTTCTTTTCAATATCATCATGTTTCTCTTTAACATGCTCTAATTTTTCATCAAAGCTCTTCATTAAATCATGGGAAAATGTTTCTGATTCTGATTCAATTAAACTTTGTGTTTTTGAGACGTCATCAACTTTTATGGTTATTTCTGGTTGAGCTGGAATAGGTTTTTCGGTTATAATTGTAGCTTCTGGCTGCTCGAATGATACCTCTTTGCTTTTACCACCCAATTTCGATAAGAAACCTGGAGATCTTTTACCCTTTTTGTCTTTTTTCTCCTTTTCTACTTTTTTATCTTCTTCACTTTTTCCGGCCATTTTACTAAAAAAACCTGTTGTCTTTTTACTTAATTTTTCTGCTGAGTCTTTTCCTTCTTGTATCACTTCACCAATTTTACTTTCTGCTTGTTTTACCGTTGTTGAAACTTCTTGCTTAATTACTTTGTCTTCTTCTTTAAGTTTTCTTTCTGCATCACTAACGACTTCTTTGGCATGTTGTTTAGTGTCTGCTATTTTCTGATCTGTTTCTTGAATTTTAGTTGTAACAGTTTGTTGTATTTTGTTAGTTTCTTTTGATAAACTGTCAACTGTATCTCTTACTTGTTCAGATACAGCTTCATGTTTTTGTTTTACTAATTCTTTGTCCTTTTTAAATTCTTTTTCTACTTTGGTTTCTACAGTATCGATTGTTGTAGAGACGGCAGCGGCTGTAGAGTCTAATGTATCATCTGTTTTTCTCAAAATTTCAGTACCAGATTCATTCATACTCTTCGCAGCTTCCTCAACGTCGTATTTGGCACCCGTTAGTTTTCGACCTAATTTATCTAAAAATCCAACTTTTTCTTCTTCTACAGACTTCTCTTTTGGCTTTTTTAATTTCCTTTTTGCTATTTTAGGGCTTTCAGATTTATCTTTTTTACTAAATATTCCAAACAATCCTGAAGACTTAACTTTGGGGTCTTCATCAAGATCAGTAACAATTTCTAACTTTCCATCGTCATAATTTTCTAGTTCAGTCACTAGAAAGCTGTGGCTATCTTGCATATGTTTGAGCGTTTCACTGGACAGTTTTCCGTCTCTTGGTGGCGGTTGATCGAATGACAACTCTGAAATTTTACCCGGAAGAGGAGAATCAGGAAGTTCAGAAGGAAGTTTTTTACCAAACAATTCTTGACTACTGGTAAGCTCTGTTTTGACCATTGGTTTTTCGAGTGTGTAAGATGTAACTTCCGTTGAAACTTCTGGGATTATCACACCACCAGAATGAGGAGTATGAGGAGGTTGCTTCCTGAGGTCATCGGTAGAATCTGTTTGTTTTCTTAGTTCTTCCAACTTCATGTTAATTTCTTTTTCTAATTTTTCAATATCGTTCAATACGTCGGGAGATAACTGAATTGTGCCTGTTAGCACTTCCGTCTTTACTTTCGTTGTTCTTTCTCCGTGTGGTATTTCTTGTTTGGTAACTGTAGTAGTGATCGTTCTTTTTGGACTTTCATCTGCTAAAGTTTCTGCAAATGCTTCATCTGTGGTGTACTGACTTGATTTTTGGGTTTCTTCTGTTTTGATGTGTCTTTCATGTTTAATGTGGTCTTCATGTTTAGTAGTTTCTGTAGTTAATGTAAACGAAGTATCGATGGGTGACAGTGTGACTGGTTTGAAATTATCATCTGTAAAACTTTTGTCTAGTTCTGGTCGTACATCATGATAAACCTTCACTTCTGTATCTAGGAAGTCAGAACTTTGTTTCATGTTTTGAAGGACTTCGGTAGACAGCTTGTGCGGAATTTCTTCTTCAATGCTTTTGTCTTTTTCTTGAGGTTTGGTTTTCTTTGAAAACAGACCAAAGAAACTACCACTCTCTTCTTTTGATTTTTTACTATCCTGCAAGCGGTCGGTTTCTATCTTAGAGAAATCTTTGCTTTCAGGTTTAGCTGTCAGGTCCTTCTCTTTCTTTGATTTCTTTTTGTCTTTTGATTTGTTTATTTCTTCCTTACTAGGTTTACCGTCCTGTTCTTTGTCAGAAGACTTCTTTTTGGAAAACAGTCCTCCAAATCGTTTACTCTTTTCCTTTTCTTTTACTAAAGGTTCATCTTGTCTTTCAATAAGTTTTACGTCATGATAATTGTTTATTTCATCCCCTAAAAAGTCATCAGAAGAAACCAAATCTTCTAATTCTTGACTGGCTTTTTCTGGTTGTGTAGTATCAGATTTTTTTGGTGTGCTGTCTTCGTATTTGTCCAATTCAGTATTCAAAAAGTTAGAAGTCTCGTGTTTTTTTAATTCCTCAGCTTCTACTGTCCTCATGTCAGTTGTATAGACTCTCTTTTCTGTTGTTTCTTTCACGAATACTTCGTTCAAATAACCACCTTCTTTGATAAAATGTTTTTCTGTAATAATAATTTGTTTATTGCCTTCACCTTCTGGTTTGCTGATTTTTGAAGGACTCGCTTTAACTTCTGGATCGGAGGTTGTTTTCATAACTGGCTCGATTTCTGTTGCTGGTGGTGCACTTGGTACTCGTTCCAATGGACGAACATCATGGTACTTTTCAATTTCACTTCTGAGGAAATTGTCTGAATCATTCATAGACTTAGTAACGTCTACAGATATTGGTTTTTGAACTTCACGTTCTTTTTTGATAGATTTTTCTTCCTTTGTAGGTAATTTTTTAATGGTGTCTGTTTTTTGTTTAATCTCTTTTTCTTCAGATTCCTTTTTCTTAAAGATTCCAAACAGGCCTTTGCCTTCTTTAGTCTTGGTTTCTTTTACATATTTCTCGTCAGTCGTTGTAGAAAGAGTTTGTGCAACATCATGGAAAGTATCGATTTCTGGTTTCAAGATTTTATCGCTATCGATAGTTGGTTCTGCACCTGAAGGTAGTTCAGTGGTGAAGATTTCGTGTGTAACGTGAGTTGTTGTAATCAGTTTAGCTTCAGGAGCTCGTTCGGTGATTGCAATTTCTGTTTTAGGAGAAGGAATATCTATGGAGATAGGTTCTTTAAATTTCACTTTAGTCTCTTCTACGTTATCGACAATCTCCTTGATAGCTTTTACGTTGTCATCTATTGGTCTGACGTCATGATATTTATCTACCTCAGTTTGCAAGAAGTTGTTACTCTGCGTTATGTTCTGAATTGTTTCTTCTGATAACTTAGGCTGTTTCTTTTTAATACCAAATATTGGGCTTACTTTTTCAGACTTTTCTTTTTGTAAAACTTTCACTTCGCTTTCTAAAGAATCTGCTTTTTTCTTAAAGATGGTAACACTTTCCTTTTCTCCCTTTGTTTTAGATTTTCTAGGCAATTTTTCTGGCTTTTGTTCGTCAGGAGCTGCTCTGACATCAACTTTAATATGTTCATCTTTGACTGGTTGTCTAATAATGGGCCTCACGTCATGATATCGGTCTATTTCATCTTTTAAGAACGAATTACTATCAAGCATGTCTTTCACAACTGTGTCTGATAGAATAGGTTTATCTTCTTTACCAACGGGATCTAGTTTGGTTCCTCTTTCTAGTGATCCTCCCTTCTTCTTAAATAAACCAAAAAAGCCACCCTTTCCGTCCTTATCTTTATCTTTTTTCTTTGAGTTTTCTTCAGGCTTTATAGATTCTTCTGGCTTGGCAGTGACTGTAACAACTTCCTTTTTCACTGTCATTATAATAGGTCGAACATCGTGGTATTTATCGATTTCGGTGTCCAGGAATTTGTTGCTTTTATCAATGTTCTCAATGACTGATTCTGAAAGTTTGGAAGCTTCTTTGGGAATAGCTATATCCATCTTTACAGCAGGCATATCTACTTCTGTTACTTTCTGATATTCTTGTTGAGATTCCTTTACTATCTCGGTACTAATATCTTTTGAGGGATCAGTTTCTTTTCCCAAATCTTGTAGCTTTTCATTAATTTCTTTTTCTAATTTTTCTATATCCGTTAAGACATCCGAAGTAAGTTGTATTGTACCAGTTACTACTTCTGATTTTACTTTGGTAACTCTTTCACCATGAGGTATTTCTTCTTTAGTTATTGTTGTAGTTACTGTTCTTTTGGGAGTTTCATCTTTAAGGCTTTCAAGTAATTTGTCAGTGGTACTGGTTGATATTTCTTCTGTAATAGTTTGACTTTGATCTTTTTCTATTACCTTTTGTTCTAGTAAAGGTGCTGATATTATTGTTATTGTTTTTGATGAATCTTTTTGAGGAAGAGGTTTAACATCATGATACTTTTCAATTTCCAAATTTAGGAAATTGTTACTATCATCTATTTCTTTAAGTTTCGTTTCCGACAACTTGGGTTTAGTTTCTTCTGGAGATATTTTTTTAATAGTAGTTGTTACTTTAGTTTTAACGATTTCACCAGATTCCTTTAAGTCTTGCTTAATTTGTTGAGTTTCATCTTTAAAGTCTTTTTCGATAGATTCTGATTTTCTTTTAAAGATACCAAAAATACCACCACTTTCTTTATCTCCTTTTGGTTTTGATTTTCTAGCCACTTTTTCTGGATTTTGTGCTTCAGGAGTTTCTCTGACATCAACTTTAATATGCTCCTCTTCAACTGGTTGTCCAATACTGGGTCTCACGTCATGATATCTGTCTATTTCATCTTTTAAGAACGAACTGCTATCAAGCATATCTTTCACAACTGTATCTGAGAGAATAGGTTTATCTTCTTTGCCAACATGTTCTAGTTTGGCACCTCTTTCTAATGATCCCCCCTTCTTCTTAAATATACCGAAAAATCCGCCTTTTCCCTCTTTATCTTTATCTTTTTTCTTCGACTTATCTTCAGATTTGATAGATTCTTCTGGCTTGGTAGTGACTGTAACAACTTCCTTTTTCTCTGCCGTTATTGTAGGTCGAACGTCATGATATTTATTGACTTCTGTGTCCAGGAATTTGTTGCTATTATCAATGTTCTCAATAACTGATTCTGAAAGTTTGGAAATTTCTTTTGGAATAGCTATATCCATCTTTACAGCTGGCACATTCACCTCTGTTACTTTCTGATATTCTTCTTTAGATTCCTTCACTATCTCGGGGCCAATATCTTTTAAAGGATCAGTTTCTTTTCCCAAATCATTGAGCTTTTCATTAATTTCTTTTTCTAATTTTTCTATATCTGTTAACACGTCCGAAGTAAGTTGTATTGTACCAGTTGTTACTTCTGATTTTACTGTGGTAACTCTTTCACCATGAGGTATTTCTTCTTTAGTTATTGTTGTAGTTACTGATCTTTTAGGACTTTCATCTTTAAGGCTTTCAAGCAATTTGTCAGTGGTACCCGTTGACATTTGTTCTTTAATTGGACTTTGGTCTTTTTCTATTGTGAGTTTTTGATCTACTACAGGTGCTGATACTACTGTTATTGTTTTTGATGAGTCTCTTTGAGAAAGGGGTTTAACATCATGATACTTCTCAATTTCCAAATTTAAGAAATTGCCACTGTCATCAATATCTTTAAGTGTTGTTTCCGACAACTTGGGTTTGGTTTCTTCGGGAGATATTTTTTTAATAGTAGTTGTTACTTTAGTTTTAACGATTTCACCAGATTCTTTCAAATCTTGCTTAATTTGTTGAGTTTCATCTTTAAAGTCTTTTTCGATAGATTCTGATTTTCTTTTAAAGATACCAAAAATACCACCACTTTCTTTGTCTCCTTTTGTTTTTGATTTTTTAGCCACTTTTTCTGGCTGTTGTTTTTCAGGAGTTGCTCTGACATCAACTTTAAGATGCTTCTCTTCAACTGGTTGTATAATAATGGGTCTTACGTCATGATATCTGTCTATTTCATCTTTTAAGAACGAAGTGCTATCAAGCATATCTTTCACAACTGTATCTGAGAGAATAGGTTTATCTTCTTTACCAACAGGTTCTAGTTTGACACCTCGTTCTAATGATCCTCCCTTTTTCTTAAATATACCGAAAAATCCACCTTTTCCCTCCTTATCTTTATCTTTTTTCTTAGACTTATCTTCAGATTTGATAGATTCTTCTGGCTTGGTAGTAACTGTAACAACTTCCTGTTTCTCTGTCGTTATTGTAGGTCGCACGTCATGATATTTATTGATTTCTGTGTCCAGGAATTTGTTGCTACTGTCAATGTTCTCAATTACTGACTCTGAAAGTTTGGAAACTTCTTTTGGCATAGCTATATCCATCTGTACAGCAGGCACATCTACCTCTGTTACTTTCTGATACACTTGAGGTTTCTGTACTATCTCCGTGTTGATGTGTTTTGAAGGATCAGTTTCTTTTCTCAAATCATTTAGCTTTTCATTAATTTCTTTCTCTAATTTGTCTACATCTGTTAAGGTGTCCGAAGTAAGTTGTATTGTTCCAGTTATTACCTCTGATGTTACTTTGGTAACTCTTTCACCATGGGGTATTTCTTCTTTGGTAATCGTTGTAGTTACTGTTCTTTTGGGACTTTCGTCTTTAAGGCTTTCAAGTAAATTGTCACTAGTATCAGTTGAGATTTTTTCTTTTATTTGACTTTGGTCTTTGTCTATTGTCAGTTTTTGTTTCAGCACAGGTGCTGCTATCACTGTTGCTGTTTTTGATGAGTCTCTTTGAGGAAGAGGTTTAACATCGTGATACTTTTCAATTTCCAAATTTAAGAAATTGTTACTGTCATCTATTTCTTTAACTGTTGTTTCCGACAACTTTGATTTAGTTTCTTCAGGAGATATATTTGTAATAGTAGTTGTTACTTTAGTTTTAATTATTTCACCTGAGTCTTTTAAATCTTGCTTAATTGATTCAGTTTCATCTTTAAAATCTCTTTCGACAGATTCTGATTTCTTTTTAAAGATACCAAAAATACCACCACTTTCTTTGTCTCCTTTTGTTTTTGATTTTCTTGGCACCTTTTCTGGCTTTGTTTGTTCAGGAGTTGCTCTGACATCAACTTTAACGTGCTCTTCTTCAACTGGATGCCTAATAATGGGCCTGACATCATGATATCTGTCTATTTCATCTTTTAAGAACGCAGTGCTATCAAGCATATCTTTTACAACTGTATCTGAGAGAATAGGTTTATCTTCTTTACCAACAGGTTCTAGTTTGACACCTCTTTCTAATGATCCTCCCTTTTTCTTAAATATACCGAAAAATCCACCTTTTCCGTCCTTATCTTTATCTTTTTTCTTAGACTTATCTTCAGATTTGATAGATTCTTCTGGCTTGGTAGTAACTGTAACAACTTCCTGTTTCTCTGTCGTTATTGTAGGTCGAACGTCATGATATGTATTGATTTCTGTGCCCAGGAATTTGTTACTATTGTCACTGTTCTCAACGACTGATTCTGAAAGTTTGGACACTTCTTTTGGCATAGCTATATCCATCTTTACAGCAGGCACATCTACCTCTGTTACTTTCTGATACACTTGAGGTTTCTGTACTATCTCCGTGCTGATGTGTTTTGAAGGATCAGTTTCTTTTCTCAAATCATTTAGCTTTTCATTAATTTCTTTCTCTAATTTGTCTACATCTGTTAAGGTGTCCGAAGTAAGTTGTATTGTTCCAGTTATTACCTCTGATGTTACTTTGGTAACTCTTTCACCATGGGGTATTTCTTCTTTGGTAATCGTTGTAGTTACTGTTCTTTTGGGACTTTCGTCTTTAAGGCTTTCAAGTAAATTGTCACTAGTATCAGTTGAGATTTTTTCTTTTATTTGACTTTGGTCTTTGTCTATTGTCAGTTTTTGTTTCAGCACAGGTGCTGCTATCACTGTTGCTGTTTTTGATGAGTCTTTTTGAGGAAGAAGTTTAACATCATGATACTTTTCAATTTCCAAATTTAAGAAATTGCTACTGTCATCTATTTCTTTAAGTTTTGTTTCCGACAACGTTGATTTAGTTTTTTCGGGAGACACTTTTTTAATAGTAGTTGTTACTTTAGTTTTAACGATTTCATCAGATTTCTTCAAATCTTGCTTAATTGCTTCAGTTTCATCTTTAAAATCTGTTTCGATAGATTCTGATTTCTTTTTAAAGATACCGAAAATACCACCGCCTTCTTTGTCTCCTTTTGCTTTTGATTTTCTAGGCACCTTTTCTGGCTTCTTTTCTTCAGGAGTGGCTCTGACATCAACTTTAACGTGCTCTTCTTCAACTGGATGTCTAACAATGGGCCTGACATCATGATATCTGTCTATTTCATCTTTTAAGAACGAAGTGCTATCAAGCATATCTTTCACAACTGTATCTGAGAGAATAGGTTTATTTTCTTTACCAACAGGTTCTAGTTTGACACCTCTTTCTAATGATCCCCCCTTTTTCTTAAATATACCGAAAAATCCACCTTTTCCGTCCTTATCTTTATCTTTTTTCTTAGACTTATCTTCAGATTTGATAGATTCTTCTGGCTGGGTAGTAACTGTAACAACTTCCTGTTTCTCTGTCGTTATTGTAGGTCGCACGTCATGATATTTATTGATTTCTGTGTCCAGGAATTTGTTGCTACTGTCAATGTTCTCAATGACTGATTCTGAAAGTTTGGACACTTCTTTTGGCATAGCTATATCCATCTTTACAGCAGGCACATCTACCTCTGTTACTTTCTGATATACTTCTTGAGGTTGCTGTACTATTTCGGTGCTGATGTCTTTTGAAGGATAAGTTTCTTTTCTCAAATCATTTAGCTTTTCATTAATTTCTTTCTCTAATTTGTCTACATCTGTTAAGGTGTCCGAAGTAAGTTGTATTGTTCCAGTTATTACCTCTGATGTTACTTTGGTAACTCTTTCACCATGAGGTATTTCTTCTTTAGTTATTGTTGTAGTTACTGTTCTTTTGGGACTTTCATCTTTAAGACTTTCAAGTAATTTGTCAGTAGTACCTGTTGATATTTGTTCTTTAATAGTTTGACTTTGATCTTTTTCTGTTATTACCTTTTGTTCTAGTAAAGGTGCTGATATTATTGTTATTGTTTTTGATGAGTCTTTTTGAGGAAGAAGTTTAACATCATGATACTTTTCAATTTCCAAATTTAAGAAATTGCTACTGTCATCTATTTCTTTAAGTTTTGTTTCCGACAACGTTGATTTAGTTTCTTCGGGAGACACTCTTTGAATAGTAGTTGTTACTTTAGTTTTAACGATTTCATCAGATTTCTTCAAATCTTGCTTAATTGCTTCAGTTTCATCTCTAAAATCTGTTTCGATAGATTCTGATTTCTTTTTAAAGATACCGAAAATACCACCGCCTTCTTTGTCTCCTTTTACTTTTGATTTTCTAGGCACCTTTTCTGGCTTCTTTTCTTCAGGAGTGGCTCTGACATCAACTTTAACGTGCTCTTCTTCAACTGGTTGTGTAACAATGGGTCTCACATCATGATATCTGTCTATTTCATCTTTTAAGAACGAACTGCTATCAAGCATATCTTTCACAACTGTATCTGAGAGAGTAGGTTTATCTTCTTTACCAACGGGTTCTAGTTTGACACCTCTTTCTAATGATCCTCCCTTTTTCTTAAATATACCAAAAAATCCACCTTTTCCGTCCTTGTCTTTATCTTTTTTCTTAGACTTATCTTCAGATTTGATAGATTCTTCTGGCTTGGTAGTAACTGCAACCATTGTCGTTTCTGCAGTCGTTATTACAGGTCGCACATCATGATATTTATTGATTTCTGTGTCCAGGAATTTGTTGCTATGATCAATATTCTCTGTGACTGATTCTGAAAGTTTGGAGACTTCTTTTGGAATAGCTATGTCCATATTTACAGCAGGCATATCCACCACTGTTGCTTTCTGATATACTTCTTGAGTTTCCTTTACTATCTTGGTGTCAATATCTTTTGGAAGGTCAGTTGATATCTCTGTTTTTATTTTGGTAACTCTTTCACCATGAGGAATTTCTTCTTTACTAATTGTTGTAATAACCGATCTTTTGGGACTTTCGACTAATTTGTCACTAGTTTGGGTTAATATTGTTTCTTTAATATGTTCAGTTTTGTCTGTTTCGATAGTAAGCTTTGGTACAGGTGCTAATATTGTAACTGCTGTTGAATCTTTTTGAACGAGAGGTTTAACATCATGATATTTCTCAATTTCAGTTGCTAGGAACGTATGGCTTTCATGTGGTAACAAGGTCTTTAAAGCTGAATCAGCTTCTTCAATCACTTTTGTAGTTTCTGCATGTATTTCTTTAGATATTTCTGGAACGTCCTTATCAACAGAGCTAGTCTTGGTCTTAAATATACCGAATAAGCCACCTTTTTTTCCATGATCTTTTGTAGAAATTTTCATATCAACCTTTTTATCGTCTGGTGTACTTTGTTCAGGTGTTTCTTCAGTTTTTTGTGTCGTCACTCTTACATCATGGAACTTGTCAATTTCTGTTTGTAGGAAGGTGTTACTATTGGTCATATCTTCAATGGTCTTTTCCGATAATGGCTGCTTTTCTTTTTTGATTCCAAATATTGGACTAACTTTTTCAGACTTTTCCGTTGGTAAACCTTTTTGACCTCGTTCCAAAGAACTTGTCTTCTTTTTGAAAATGCTGAAGACACCACCTTTAGTCGTATCTGCATCTTTGTCGGTTTGCTTTTTAGATTCTTCTGTAGGTTTCTTTTCAATTTCTTTTATATGTTTTTTATCGATTAAATCTGTTCTTTCTAATGTTTTTGTAGGTTCAGGTTTGGAAACCAATATCGATTCGCTTATGGGTGTCTTTATTATTGGTCTAACATCATGATATTTTTCAATTTCTAATTCAAGGAAATTATTACTGTCATTAATATTTTGAATAGTTGGTTCGGATAATGCAATGGAGTGCAATGGTCCAGCTTCCATTTTGATATCTTTAATCTCTTCTGTAAGTTCTTTGGATTTATCCTTGACATCTTTTTCTGTAGATTCTGATTTCTTTTTAAATACCCCAAAGAGACTTCCACCTTCCTTTTCTAATTTTTGTTTTGATTTCTTTGGTGACTTTTGGGTTGTCTGTTGCACTGTAGTAGTTTCTATTTGAACCACTTGTGGTTCAACAGTTGTCGTTATAATAGGTCTCACATCATGGTATCTCTCTACTTTATCTTTCAAGAATGTGTCACTATCTTTCATATCTTTAACAACAGTCTCAGATAAAATTGGTTTTCCACTTTTGTCAACAGGTTCAAGTTTACTTCCTCTTTCAAGAGATCCATCTTTCTTTTTAAACATCCCAAAAATACTGCTGCCTTCTTTTTCTGGTTTTGACTTGGATTTTTTACCTAATTTTTCAGGTTTTTGCTCTACTGGAACAGATTTTACATCAACTTTAACGTGTTCTTCTTGCACTGGTACTTTAACAAGAGGACGAACATCATGGAATTGTTCTACTTCATTCATTAAGAACGAATTGCTGTCAGACATATATTTCACAACAGTGGGTGACAAAATAGGTCTTCCATTTTTATCAACAGTTTCAAGTTTAGATCCTCTCTCTAAAGAATCTCCCTTCTTTTTAAAGATACCAAATAATCCGCTTTTACCATCCTTATCCTTTTCTCTTTTCTTTTTAGTTTTTTCTTCGGAAGGTTCTTTTGGTTCAGCAGGAACAGAAACATCTTCTTTTGGACGTAATACTGGTCGTACATCATGATATTTGTCCACCTCAGTTTCGAGAAACGTGTTGGTGTCATGAACATCTTTAATAACTGTGTCTGATAGTTGTGGTTTACTTCCTTCCAAAGAAACGACGACTTCTTGCACTAGGGTAGTTTCCTTAGGTTTAAATGTTTCAACAACGTCTACTGTTTTTGTGAACTCATCTTTCCTATCCTCAGAAGCACTGGTTTGGGTTCGGAGTCTTTCAACCTCAGAATTTATTTCTTTTTCTAGTTTATCTACATCAGCTAGGATACCTTGATCTAACTGAATTGTACCTGTTATAACTTCTGTTTTTACTTTGGTTACTCTTTCTCCATGAGGAATTTCTTCTTTGGTAATTGTAGTGGTAACAGTTCTCTTTGGACTCTCATCTTTTAAATTCTCAAACAATTTTTCATCCTTAATCTTAGTGGAATGACTAGTTTTATGTACTTCTTCGCGTATTATTCTTTCTTTTGTACTAAGTGAAGTGTCAGGTAAAGTTACTGAAGTTAATGTTACAGGTTTGGTTACAGGAGTTTCTTCGACTTTAGTTGTCTTAGGAGTTTTTATTTCAGTTGTTTCAGTAACGATTAGATCTTGTCCAACGATTGGTTTAACGTCATGGTATTTATCAACTTCCGTTTTTAAGAACGTGTCACTTTCATGCATATCTTTAAGGCCAGTTTCTGAAATAACAGGTTTTTGATGTTTAATACCAAAAATAGGACTAACTTTTTCTTTGCGTTCTTTTTCTAAAGATCCTGTCTTTTTCTTAGCTGACGTAGGTTCACTAAATTCTCCCGATTTAACTTTACTATCTCTATCTCTCTCAGTGGAACCTTCTCTCTTTTTAAATAAACCAAAAAGGCCACCCTTATGTGCGTCAGTTTCTTTCTTTGTACTCTTCTGTGCTGATTGAATATCCTTATGTTCTGCAGGTTCTATATCAGTTTCAGATACTATTGGACGAACATCATGGAACCGATCTATTTCGTCTCTTAAAAAGTTATCACTATCTCTCATTTGTTGAATAACAATTTCAGACAAACGAGGAGGACTTGTGCTTGTTTTGTCTTCGTGAGGTTTTTTCTTAAATATTCCCAGAAGTCCACCATCTTTCTTCTGTTTTTTCGGAGTTGATTCTACTTTGACATCAACAGCTTCTTGGAGTATTGGTTCAGAAGACTTAACCAACTCCTCTTGTAGTTGATCAGAAGACTTAATGATTGGTTTCACGTCATGATATTTTTCAACTTCCGTCTTTAAAAATCCTTTGGAGCCGTCAATAGGTTGCAAGGTTGATTCAATTACCACAGGTGTTGCAGCAGCTATATCTGATTCTATGGTAGCAGAAGTTGTTTTTGTTACACTCTGAGTAGTAGACGTTGTTTGTGTTGTAATAATCTTCTTAGTAGTTTCTGTTTTAGTTTCCTTTTTTATAGTGTCAGTATGGTCTTTTGACGTAGTAACAAACTTTTCCTTGGTTGTTTCAGTTTTAGTGGTGACATTCGGACTACCTAAGTTTTCTTCCGTAGTGACAACAATAGATTCGTTTATAACAGGTTGGGTTGTAACAATGTTTTCTTCAACCAAAGGACGAACGTCATGATGCTTGTTGACTTCTTCTTGTAGGAAGGTACTTGTCTGCTGAATCTGGTCAGTTATTTCTTCTGATACTGGTTGTGCTCCAGTTTCTTTTGGTTTCTTTTTAAACATACCAAATATACCACCCGATTCGCTTTTGCCTTCTTTCTTTTTAGATTTACTTTTTTCTTCTTTGTCCACTTGATCTTTTGGTTTTTCAAGAACTGCTGACGTTTCTTTGATTTCGGAGGGTGCAACTTCAATTTTGGAAATAATCGGTCGTACGTCGTGGTATTTTTCTATTTCGTTGTTAAGGAAATTATTGGAATCAACTATTGAACGCTGTTCTACTGCTGGTTTAGCTGGCAAATCAAAAACTTCTATGGTAACTTCTCGTTCAATGGTAACAATTTTTCTTTCTGGTTCCAATGTTATATGTTTTACAAAATCTGGTTCTTGTGTTTGTTGTTCAGCTTTTTCGAGCACTTCGAGTATTTTAGAATATTTTTCATCTGGTTTTGCATGGTCAGTAGAGTCTTTTCCAACTATTTCGGCTACTATTTTCTTTTCTGGTGTAGTTTTTTCAACTGAAACTTTTTTCTTTAATATGTTTAAAACTCCTTTTTCTTTGGATTTCTTGGGCGATATTTCTAATGACTGTATTTCAACAGGCGTTTCAGCAATTGTCGCAGTTTGGGATGTAACAGATAGTTCTTTAACTTTTTGGGAAATAATCGGTTTAACATTATCGTCTTTTTTAACTTCTTCTTGAAGGAATCTATCTCTGTCAGTCATTTCTTGTATTGCTACTGCTGCCAGAGTGGAAGCAGTTGTATCGACTGGCTTTTCTATCTTATCTACACCAAATATTGGACCTCTTTTACTTCTTTGTGCTTCTGTTTCTATTTGAGCGATTTGTGGTTCAATTGTCCTTGTGGTAATGGGTCGCACATCGTGGTATCTTTCTATTTCGTCCTTCAAAAACGTGTCACTATCTTCCATATCTTTAACTACAATATCAGACAGAATTGGTTTTTCACCTTTAACAAGAGTTTCAAGTTTGCTTTCTCTTTCAAGCGATCCATCTTTCTTTTTAAATATTCCAAAAAGACCTCCACCTTGCTTTTCTGATTTTTGTTTTGTTTTCTTAGATAGCTTTTCGGTTGTCTGTTGCACTGTAGAAGTGTCTACTTGAACCACTTGTGGTTCAACAGTTGTCGTAATGACAGATCTCACATCATGGTATTTTTCTATTTCATCTTTCAAAAATGTGTTACTATCCTCCATATCTTTAACAACAGTCTCAGATAAAATTGGTTTTCCAGCTTTGTCAACAGGTTCAAGTTTACTTCCTCTTTCAAGAGATCCTTCCTTCTTTTTAAACATTCCAAATAGAGTTCCACCTTCTTTTTCTGATTTTTGTTTTGTTTTCTTAGATGGCTTTTCAGTTGTTTGTTGCACTGTAGTGGTTTCTATTTGAACCACTTGTGGTTCAACAGTTGTCGTGATAATAGGTCTCACATCATGGTATCTATCTACTTCATCTTTCAAGAATGTGTCACTATCTTTCATATCTTTAACAACAGTCTCAGATAAAATTGGTTTTCCAGCTTTGTCAACAGCTTCAAGTTTACTTCCTCTTTCAAGAGATCCCTCTTTCTTTTTAAATATTCCAAAGAGACTTCCACCTTCTTTTTCTGATTTTTGTTTTGATTTCTTTGGTGCATTTTCGGTTGTCTGTTGCACTGTAGTGGTGTCTATTTGAACCACTTGAGGTTCAATAGTTGTCGTGATAATAGGTCTCACATCATGGTACCTATCTACTTCATCTTTCAAGAATGTGTCACTATCTTTCATATCTTTAACAACAGTCTCAGATAAAATTGGTTTTCCAGCTCTGTCAACAGGTTTAAGTTTACTTCCTCTTTCAAGAGATCCTTCCTTCTTTTTAAATATTCCAAAGAGACTTCCACCTTCCTTTTCTGATTTTTGTTTTGATTTCTTCGGTGACTTTTCGTTTGTTTGTTGCACTGTAGTAGTTTCTATTTGAACTACTTGAGGTTCAACAGTTGTCGTTATAATAGGTCTCACATCATGGTATCTCTCTATTTCATCTTTCAAGAATGTGTCGCTATCTTTCATATTTTTAACAACAATCTCAGATAAAATTAGTTTTCCATCTTTGTCAACAGGTTCAAGTTTACTTCCTCTTTCAAGAGATCCCTCTTTCTTTTTAAATATTCCAAAGAGGCTTCCACCTTCTTTTTCTGATTTTTGTTTAGATTTCTTTGGTGACTTTTCGGTTGTCTGTTCCACTGTAGTGGTTTCTATTTGAACCACTTGTGGTTCAATAGTTGTCGTGATAATAGGTCTCACATCATGGTACCTATCTATTTCATCTTTCAAGAATGTGTCACTATCTTTCATATCTTTAACAACAGTCTCAGATAAAATTGGTTTTCCACTTCTGTCAACAGGTTCAAGTTTACTTCCTCTTTCAAGAGATCCCTCTTTCTTTTTAAATATTCCAAAGAGACTTCCACCTTCGTTTTCTGATTTTTGTTTTGATTTCTTTGGTGACTTTTCGGTTGTCTGTTGCACTGTACTGGTTTCTATTTGGACCACTTGTGGTTCAGCAGTTGTGATAATATGTCTCACATCATGGTATCTTTCTACTTCATCTTTCAAGAATGCGTCACTATCCTTCATATCTTTAACAACAGTCTCAGATAAAATTTGTTTTCCATCTTTGTCAACAGGTTCAAGTTTACTTCCTTTTTCAAGAGATCCCTCTTTCTTCTTAAATATTCCAAAGAGACTTCCGCCTTCTTTTTCTGATTTTTGTTTTGATTTTTTTGGTGACTTTTCGGTTGTCTGTTGCACTGTAGTGGTTTCTATTTGAACTACTTGTGGTTCAACAGTTATCGTCTTAATAGGTCTCACATCATGGTATCTCTCTACTTCATCTTTCAAGAATGTGTCACTATCCTTCATATCGTTAACAACAGTCTCAGATAAAATTGGTTTTCCATCTTTGTCAACAGGTTCAAGTTTACTTCCTCTTTCAAGAGATCCCTCTTTCTTTTTAAATATTCCAAAGAGACTTCCGGCTTCCTTTTCTGATTTTTGTTTTGATTTCTTTGGTGACTTTTCGGTTGTTTGTTGCACTGTAGTGGTTTCTATTTGAACCACTTGTGGTTCAACAGTTGTCGTGATAATATGTCTCACATCATGGTATCTCTCTACTTCATCTTTCAAGAATGTGTCACTATCTTTCATGTCTTTAACAACAGTCTCAGATAAAATTGGTTTTCCACTTTTGTCACCAGGTTCAAGTTTACTTTCTCTTTCAAGAGATCCCTCTTTCTTTTTAAATATTCCAAAGAGACTTCCGGCTTCCTTTTCTGATTTTTGTTTTGATTTCTTTGGTGACTTTTCGGTTGTCTGTTGCACTGTAGTGGTTTCTATTTGAACCACTTGTGGTTCAGCAGTTGTCGTGATAATATCTCTCACATCATGATATCTATCTACTTCATCTTTCAAGAATGTGTCACTATCTTTCATATCTTTAACAACAGTCTCAGATAAAATTGGTTTTCCACTTTTGTCAACAGGTTCAAGTTTACTTTCTCTTTCAAGAGATCCCTCTTTCTTTTTAAATATTCCAAAGAGACTTCCACCTTCTTTT
The DNA here is from genome assembly GCF_917563875.1 of Diabrotica virgifera virgifera. NCBI lineage: Eukaryota > Metazoa > Arthropoda > Insecta > Coleoptera > Chrysomelidae > Diabrotica > Diabrotica virgifera. The sequence continues at coordinate 176,976,365 of NC_065451.1, forward strand.
TCTGATTTTTGTTTTGATTTCTTTGGTGACTTTTCGGTTGTCTGTTGCACTGTAGTGGTTTCTATTTGAACCACTTGTGGTTCAGCAGTTGTCGTGATAATATGTCTCACATCATGATATCTATCTACTTCATCTTTCAAGAATGTGTCACTATCTTTCATATCTTTAACAACAGTCTCAGATAAAATTGGTTTTCCACTTTTGTCAACAGGTTTAAGTTTACTTTCTCTTTCAAGAGATCCGTCTTTCTTTTTAAATATTCCAAAGAGACTTCCACCTTCCTTTTCTGATTTTTTTTTTGATTTCTTTGGTGACTTATCGGTTGTCTGTTGCACTGTAGTGGTTTCTATTTGAACAACTTGTGGTTCAGCAGTTGTCGTGATAATAAGTCTCACATCATGATATCTATCTACTTCATCTTTCAAGAATGTGTCACTATCTCTCATATCTTTAACAACAGTCTCAGATAAAATTGGTTTTCCACTTTTGTCAACAGGTTCAAGTTTAGTTTCTCTTTCAAGAGATCCGTCTTTCTTTTTAAATATTCCAAAGAGACTTCCACCTTCCTTTTCTGATTTTTGTTTTGATTTCTTTGGTGACTTATCGGTTGTCTGTTGCACTGTAGTGGTTTCTATTTGAACCACTTGTGGTTCAGCAGTTGTGATAATATGTCTCACATCATGATATCTCTCTACTTCATCTTTCAAGAATGTGTCACTATCTTTCATATCTTTAACAACAGTCTCAGATAAAATTGGTTTTCCACTTTCGTCAACAGGTTCAAGTTTACTTTCTCTTTCAAGAGATCCCTCTTTCTTTTTAAATATTCCAAAGAGACTTCCGCCTTCTTTTTCTGATTTTTGTTTTGATTTCTTTGGTGACATTTCGGTTGTCCGTTGCACTGTAGTGGTTTTTATTTGAACCACTTGTGGTTCAGCAGTTGTCGTAATAATATGTCTCACATCATGATATCTATCTACTTCACCTTTCAAGAATGTGTCACTATCTTTCATATCTTTAACAACAGTCTCAGATAAAATTGGTTTTCCACTTTTGTCAACAGGTTTAAGTTTACTTTCTCTTTCAAGAGATCCCTCTTTCTTTTTAAATATTCCAAAGAGACTTCCGCCTTCCTTTTCTGGTTTTTGTTTTGATTTCTTTGGTGACTTATCGGTTGTCTGTTGCACTGTAGTGGTTTCTATTTGAACCACTTGTGGTTCAGCAGTTGTCGTGATAATATGTCTCACATCATGATATCTATCTACTTCATCTTTCAAGAATGTGTCACTATCTTTCATATCTTTAACAACAGTCTCAGATAAAATTGGTTTTCCACTTTTGTCAACAGGTTCAAGTTTACTTTCTCTTTCAAGAGATCCTTCTTTCTTTTTAAATATTCCAAAGAGACTTCCACCTTCTTTTTCTGATTTTTGTTTTGATTTCTTTGGTGACTTTTCGGTTGTCTGTTGCACTGTAGTGGTTTCTATTTGAACCACTTGTGGTTCAGCAGTTGTCGTGGTAATATGTCTCACATCATGATATCTATCTACTTCATCTTTCAAGAATGTGTCACTATCTTTCATATCTTTAACAACAGTCTCAGATAAAATTGGTTTTCCACTTTTGTCAACAGGTTCAAGTTTACTTTCTCTTTCAAGAGATCCTTCTTTCTTTTTAAATATTCCAAAGAGACTTCCACCTTCTTTTTCTGATTTTTGTTTTGACTTTTGCGGTGACTTGGCTTTCTCCTTCTTTGGGGATTTCACTGTTTCATCTTTTGTTTTGGTTGGTGACACTGTCGTTGTGTCATGTGTTTTAAGTAGTTTAACGTCGTGATAATGATAAATTTCGTCTTTTAAAAATGTGTCTGTTTCAACCATATTTTTAACAACATCTGTTGACAAAATGGGTCTTGGTTTCTGAATAGTTATTTGATCCGTTTCTGTGGATTCCTTTATTTTGTCCACTCCAAATATTGGACCAACGGGTTCCTTTTTACTTTTAGATTTTCTCGGAATGTGTTCTGGTTTTTTGATATCAGTAGTTTGAACGGGTACCTTAACAGCAGTAGTTTCTTTAATAGTATGTACATCATGATATTTTTCTACTTCATCTTTCAAGAAGGTATTACTATCTGCCATGTCTTTAACGGTAGATTCTGATAGATCAAATTTTTCTTGGACATCGTCAGTTTTTCTTTCCACTGACTGTCCTTTTCGTTTAAATATTCCGAACACACCAGAAGATTCTTTAGCTTCTTTAACTTTTGCTTTCTTGGGCGACACTTTATCATCGCTGACCATAGTTTCATGAACAACAATTTTTTCTTCTTTGGCCAATGAAGTACTAATAGGACGAACATCATGATACCACTGAATTTCATCTTTTAAAAATTTGTGGCTGTCGTCCATTTTTTCAACGGTTTCAGGAGAAAGAACTGGTTTTATCTCTACAGTAGTTGTTACAACTGGTGTTACTTCTTTTTCTACAGATTCTTTCTTCTTGAATACTCCAAAGAAACTAGAATCTTTTTCTTTTTTATCTTTTATTTTTTTAGTTGAAGGTTGTTTTTGGTGATCGGTTTCTTGTTTCATGACCAATGGAGTACTAATATGAGTACTAATAGGACGAACATCATGATACCACTGAATTTCATCTTTTAAAAATTTGTGGCTGTCGTCCATTTTTTCAACGATTTCAGGAGAAAGAACTGGTTTTATTTCTACAGTAGTTTTTACAACTGGTGTTACTTCTTTTTCTACAGATTCTTTCTTCTTGAATACTCCAAAGAAACTGGAATCTTTCTCTTTTTTATCTTTTATTTTTTTAGTTGAAGGTTGTTCTTGATGATCAGATATAGTTTTAGATACTTCTTGTGAAATTGGTTTCATTTCTTCTGTGTACTCAATTATTGGGCGCACATCATGATACATCTCAATTTCATCTTTTAAGAAATTATTGCTATTCTCCATGTTTTTAATCGTTACATCAGATAAAATAATTTTTCCAGGAGACTTGATTTTAGAATCAACCCTTGGCGATTTGTCTTTCTTTTTAAACATACCTCCAAACAAACCTTTTTTATGTTCTTCTTCATCGGTCTGTTTGGATTTTTCTGGGGATTTTATTTCTTTTGTAACTGTTTTTTCTGTAACAAGCTGCTCCTGTGGCTCTTTTTGCATGACGGAGGTAGTTTCCTTACCAACTGTGAATGCACCAGCACTAGTCTCAACAGTGGTCTCGACCTTTTTGGTTACTTTTTTAGTTTCTTCCACCATCGTAATTATCTTAGTAGGGCTATTTTCTCTTTTTTGCTTTATGATCGGTTTTACATCATGATATCGATGTATTTCGTCTTTTAGGAATATTTCGCAGTCATTCATGTCTCTTATAGTATCAGCAGATAAAACTGTTTCTGGTTTATGTTTTTCAGCATCATCTTTCTTTTTGAAAACATCAAAGAAACCAGATTTATGTTCTTCTTTTGATACATCTGAAATTTCTTGAGGTGTTTGTTTAACCACTGTTGACTGTAGCTCAGCTTCATGTTTTGGACTTAAGGGTGTCTGGGTTTTAATTATAGTTGTTACTGAGGTAACGCTGGGTTTAATTTGAGTTGTTTTCTCTTCCGATGTTACTTTAATTGGTCGTACATCGTGGTATTTATCGACTTCTTCTTTCAAAAAAGCTGTAGAATCTATCATATTTTTGATTGCAATTTCCGAAAATGTTGGTTTCTGAGTGTCTTGTTTACTAATTTTAAATATTCCCAAGAATTTTTTATCTTCTTTGTCTTTACTTTTACTTTTCTTTATTTTAGGAGATTTGGGCAAATCTTTTGGCTTGTCAGATTCAGCTAAAACTTCTTTCGAGGTTTCTTTATCTTGTTTTTCGATAACTTCTTTGCGGCTGCTTTCGTCTTCAGAATCATCGATGTCTTTGGAAGTTTTTCCGAACAAACCAAACAGTTTTCCATGTTTACGTTTCATTTTTAGACTATCTGTTAAGTTGCCTTCTGATTCTTTTACTTCTGCGTCGTCTGGTTGTATGGTTAAAGGTTTAAATATGTTGTGCTTATCATCTGCCCATCCAGTAAAACTGATTTCGTTTTGGATTAGGTCATGGGTGGCTTTTTTAATATGATGAGGATCTAGTCTTTGATCAGGATATAAGCAAACTTGAGGTTCTAGGATGTCTTCATAGACATGGCTTCGGATTGGTCTGATAGGTTGCTGTATGTGTACAATTGGTTTGATAAGACTCTCTTCAGGCAAAATTGGAGACTTTTCTAGAATCTCCTTCTCGATTTGTGCTTCGCTTTCGTCAATATTTAGGGTAAATATTTCCCTCGTTTTCTTTGGTGAATCCTTTTTGGTAGGATCTATAGTTATCGTAAATTCTTCTTCTTCGATCGTTAATGGAGCGAATGTTTTCGTAACTTTTTCTTCGATAATAACTGTTTTTTGCTTCTTTGGAGATTTGGAACGTCTATCTCGAGCCGTTTGCTCTCCATCGGATAGTACGGCTTGTACTATTTCTCTGGCTTTATGGGTTATGTTGGGTGGTACTCCAGCCTCTAGGTCGTCCAAATCGGTTACTGGGACGTTGTAGGTTTTTGTAATTTCGATTTTGTGCTCGGATCTATCAGTTGGAGATGCTTCGAAGAACGGAATATCTTCATATTTTGGATCTAATGGCGGTGTTGGCAGTTTTGGCTTTGTAGGTGCTGACTTAGGAGGAAGTTCGGGAGGAAGATCGCGTGGTTTCTTTTTATCCTTCTTCTTCTTTTCTTTTTTGGGTGATGACTTTTCAGAGTCGGAATCTGATTCGATCGATTTACCGACAAAACTCTTGATAGTACCGAAAATTCCCCTTTTTTGTTTTTTATGATCTTTCTGAGGGGCAGACTCATCGTCGGTGAGGGGTTTTTCCAAGTCGAGTTTGTAATGTTTCTCTGTGTGAGTATGATAGGGTTCTGCGCGTGACTCAGACTGAATTAGAGCATTAGTTAAATCGTAAACTGCTTTTTTGTTAGCGAATGGTCGGTCGGTAGTAAAACCAATAAGGCTATGGCTTAATGGTTTTTCTTCGGTACGATTTCCTGTAAGAACATGCAATTTCCAACAAGCTTCTCTAAACTACCAAAACTTATTTAGCCCAGTAAATGAACGTGAAATACGGCGATACCGTGTAATTTTCAGGGTCGCTACCGAATTGCATGGAAATTTGGATTTAGGTTCTAATTCCGTACCTCACAGCAAAACTGTGTTAAAAGTTCAGTTTTCTACTTTTTTGGCTCTGTGAATAGAGCGGACAATTTTAATCTCGGTGAGCCAAAAAAGTATAAAACTTAAATTTTGGTCTTAGTACAATTTTGCTCTGAGGTACAGAATTACACTTCATTCCAAAGTTGGACTTGTGCCGTTGGTTGCTTTTGCTTTGGGGGTGAAATAATATAAGTTTAAAATAAGTCTGGAAATGAATCAACTGACTAATTCTTCGCAACTTTCGTTGTATAGGGGTAATTTATCTAAATCAATACTTTTCGAGCTATTTGCGAGTAAAAATGTTTATTTTTTAACAAAAAAATGCGTTTTTTGGCAGTATTTCGCAAATAACTCAAAAACTAAGTAGTTTATAAAAAAAATATTCTTATCAAAAATGTAGCTTATAAAAAATTAGAAAAAATGGTGTATTGAGGTCTATAGACCTAATAAATTCAAAGTTGGATCTCACGAAAAATACTTTCTTATTCGTCAAATTTCAAGTAAAATATTCCAACGTGAAATAACCAAAAAACTATGCACTTCTCGGGGAAAACTCATTAAAATTTTTTTGTATAAAAAGAGTTTATTTTCGTTTCTTTTTTAAGTTTCTAGCATCAAAATTAAGCGACTTACGCTCAAAATAAAGTTGGTCCCTTTTGTTTTGGTAAAAAAAATCGGGAAGACTACCCCTATTTAGCACCCCAAATGAAAATAATCGTTACCCCTTTACCATTAACTTCACTTATTTATATTTTTATATGATCTGTAAGTTTTACCAGTTTAAAGTGTTTATTTTTGAAATGGTTGTAGTTGAAAGAGCTTGAACGAGTCACTAATGACGAGTGTATGCAAACTTTGAACAGCCATAATCTTAACCAATTTTTGTCTTGCAGAAAAACAAATAAAACCAAAACATTTATAAACATAAAACGTATATTTTCTTTACTGTTCGAGATTTTTCTTGTAAGTTATTTTGAAAAGAGGGCATTTTTCCCAGAATAACAAAAAAATGTATATTTTTACTATAAAACCAAATTTTTTCCAAATAAGTACTTCGAACCGGTCAAATTGTACAGTAAAGTGGTAAAGTGGTAACCATTAATTTCATTTGGGGTGCTAAATAGGGTGAGATTTTCACGAGTTTTTTATCAAAAAGGGAACTAACTTTATTTTGAACGTAACTCACTTAGTTTTGATACTCGAAACTTTTATAAAAAATCAAAATAAAGCTTTTTTAAACAAGGGAAGGCGAATCCCAAGCAAGTCTCTCTATAAACAAATAAATATTCAAAAATAAAATCTTTTGGATTTCTTAAGTAGGAAACAAATTTTCTCTTATACCTATGGAATCTATAGTATGCATTCCACAACACATCAGTTCATCAAGGCAAAGATCAAAAAAATTGTTTCCTAGTACTCAATACGTGAGTAAAAACGCAGGTAGGTAAAGGCATTTAATATTTAATTACGATTCAGATACCAATGCCATCTCTCTGTGGACCATTTCAACCTCTTGGTATCTTCAGGAGAGCCTGTAGTGGTGCCCTGACTCGAAGTTAAATATTTTCGCCCCGTATGCCAATTACAATGAAGTAATTAACATTTAGACGTAATAGCGACCTCTATTAAAGGAAAGGCGAACCCCAAGCGACACCATTTTTACAAATAAATATTCAATATTCAATAATTAGGGAATCCAACGATCTGTCAAACTATTCCAATATGTCTGGCGGCTGGCATGATGGCATTGAAGGCATATGATAGTATAGTGTTATTTTAGTATTTTAAAGTAATTTTCGTATTTTATATGTCCGTGTAAGTATTGCTAAATACTTCTGTGACATAGTAAAAAATATTGCTTACGTCAATAAACTTTAATAAGTAGTTAAAAAGTTTTAAATGAGTAATTTGGAAGATTGAAGAAAGCTAGGTTAACAAATTTTATGTTTTATAAGTTTAATAATAAATAATATTCAGCATCCCTAAAATAGATTTTAGGTAAAATCATCGGGGTAATATATATTTTATTATTTTAGGTACCTAGTAATACCACATTGTATCTTAAATTTGAAATTTTAATTTAAATAAAGTATCTAATAAAATCGCTTGTGTGCAGTGTTGCCAGAGAAATTTTTGTAAATGCACCGGAATGACTGGAATAGTGACACAAAGTACTAAACCAACACATTTTGTACAAAAACTTTAAAAAACGTCGTTTAATATTATTTGAAGCAAATTTCTTATGTCACAAAATTTTAGGTTTTTACTTTAGGAGACTTTAGTATCAAAAGTTTGGTTGTTAATTGTATCAAATTGGTACAATTGTAACAACTCTGGCAACGCTTAATTGCCTGCCATACGTCCTGTCATTAAAAATCACGTGGTTTGGATTGCCTAATTAACATTTAGACGCAATAGCGACCTCTATCAAAGGAAAGGCGAAACCAAAGAGATTCCATCTTTAAACAAATAAATATTCAAAAATATTTATTTGTTTAAAGATTGAGTAAACAAATAAATATTCAAAAATATTTATTTTAATAAATATTTATTTTAAATATTTATTTGTTTAAAGATGGAGTCGCTTGGGTTTCGTTTTTCCTTTAATAAAGGTCGCTATTGCGTCTAAATGTTAATTCCTTCATTGTAATTGCCACAAGGGGCGAAAATATTTAATTTCGAATCAGAGCACCACTACCAGGGCCGGATTTAAGGGAGGGCAGGCTGGGCAGCTGCCCGGGGCCTCCACATTTTGGGGGCCCCCACAAAGCCTCAAACATAAGAGGTTCATTTAAACAGATATTGTCAGGAGATACAGGAACTCGACATCGACAATGTATGTCAAGTATAAAATGAAGGAGCGTAGGAGTGATAATATAATACATTATTCATGTTTTTCACCTTCCACCGGGTGAGTGTATTGCTTCGTTTGTAAATTCTTATCTAGTGTTCGTACAGATTTTAGCCACAGACGATTTTGTGATTGGAAACATGCAGATAGTAGGCTTATGGATCACGAAATGTCTAAAGCACACGAAAGAATTGGGCGTATTGATACTGAAATAGCAAAACAGGCCGAAGCAATAAAGAATTATTGGAAAATATTCGAAAGACTAATTTTAGTGTTATAAAGTTTATTTGTGAACGAGATTTAGCATTTCGCAGCGAAAATGAGTTGTCGAGTTCATTACAAAATGAAAATTATTTGGAAATAATCCAGTTATTAGCTGAATATGATCAATTTTTGAAGCACCATATTAATAAATATTCAAATCCTGGAAGCGGGCATGTCAACTATCTTTCATCAACCATATGTGAGGAAAGTGTACATCCGATGGGTCAAAACGTATTAAATGAAATTGTTTTAAGGATTAAGAAGTCAAAATATTATTCAGTTCATACCAATCAATTAACTGTGATATCTCGTTACATAGAAGGTTTCACTCCTGTTGAAAGGTTTACCATATTTTTGCCAAATCGCGGTCATAAAGCAGAAGATATATTTAATTCTCTAATGACATTTTTGCAAGGACATGATATCGATTTGAAAAACTGCAGGAGACCGTCCTACGTTAATGCGTCAGTTATCAGTGGAAACTACAATGGTGTTCAGGCTAAAATTATAGAACAAAAAGGTACTTATCCATACATGCGTGCTCCCTGCTCGCTGTAGCTGCTCAAATGGATACGGCATGCGCTCCCCTACATATAACCCGCAAATCGGTTGAATCAAAGAGGGTGAGCGCCGTGGGGCGAGCACCAACGTATCTACTATGTGGAGCTGCTACACCGAGCACGGAGCACCCACGTTTGGATACGCACCTTAATATCTTGGAGTTGTGGATTCCTTGTGTCGCCCACTCTCTAAATTTAGTTTCAAAAGCTGCAACTGAGTGTTATAATTATATGTATTTTTCACTTCCTCTACATATATATACAACTTGTTAACAGAATGTTTAAAAGCTGCGTCTTTAAGCGACAGCAACGCAGACCATGGCAAAAATATTATTGTTCCTAAAAGAGCAAATACTACTTGATGGTTATGGAGGTGATGCCGCAAAAGAACTAATTAAAGGTTATAATCAGATTAAAGGAGCATTATCCAAAATTTCTGAAGACGAATAATTTAAAACTCGTAGTATTGCAAATGGTTTGTACCTATAATCGAATGTGTTTACTGGAAAGAGAGAGGATATTAGGGAAGACAAACAGCACAAGTCGTATTCTTCAAGATCCAAATATTGACCTTAATTCAGGGGTGGCAGCACTTAGATCACTTAAATAAATTATACAGTCAAGACGTGATAATTTCGAAAAATATGAGAACATCAGAGAAGTTTAGAACTCAAAATTTCATCGCTATAATAGATCACTTCATTACCTCTTTAACTCAGAGGCTGTCTACATACGAATCCATTCATTCCAATTTTGGATTTTTACATAATTTTGGAAAATTTGAAAATTTAATTCTCAATGAAATTGAAGCTCACCCACTAAAGCTTGCCAACATTTATAGTAATCATTTAGATGAAAACCTATGTGTCCATCTGGTACAGTTTGTAAGATTCTTCAATTCAATTAAAGAGGAAATCGGCTCATCAAATATAAGCAAAGAACTTCAAATGTACGAACTGCTAAAAGAAAAGAATATGAATGATGCTTTTAAAAATGTTGAGGTGACACTTTGTTTATATTTAGTTCTGATGTTAACTAACTGCAGTGGATAGAGATCATTCTCAAAATTTAAGTTAACTAAAAATCGACTTCGGTCTATGATGGGCCAAGAGTGTTTGAATCATCTCTCTATAATGAGCATTGGCCACGATGTCTTAATGTAACTAGATATGTCCCACATAATCAAGAAATTTTTAATTAAAATACCTCGAAAACTTCCCGGACTTTAACCATACATCTTACTATTATTTTTAATATTTTACTGTAACAAGTTACAGCTCTTGTACTTTTTATTATTTAAAAATATATTTATAAAAGTAGATTTTTTTAATGGTAGGTGGTAGGGCCCCACACCAAATCTGCCCAGGGGCCCCCACTGCCTTAAATCCGGCTCTGACCACTACAGGCTCTCCTGAAGATACCAAGAGGTTGAAATGGTCCACAGAGATATGGTAATGGTCTCTGAATCGTAATTAAATATTACATGCTTTTACCTTTTTTAAACACTTTTGAATAAGAACTAGGTATGTTTCATGACTTCATGGATACACCATTTTTTCGATTTTTTATAAGTTATATTTTTGATAGGAATATATTTTTCGATGAAATACTTAGTTTTTGTTACATAGTTATGTGCGAAAAAACGCCTAAAAAAGTGTTTTTTGTTAAAAAATACACATTTTTACCCGAAAATAAGTCAAAAAAGGTATTAATTTAGTTTAAAAACTCTATATAACAAAAGGTACTTAGAATAATTAATCCATTTATCCGTTTCCGGACCTATTTTAAACGTATATTTTTCAGCCCGAGAAGGGGTGTCTTTCACTCCCCAAGCAAAAGTAACCAACGGCACAAGTCCAACTTTGAACTGGAAGGTAAGTAGAACTACAAATTTTCATGCAATTCAGTGGTGGACCTGAGAATTACACTTCAAAACGGTCATTTACTGGGCCAATAACCGTAAAAATCGTATCAATAAAACAATAATTTCATTTTTATAAATATTCTTACCTTGGCTAATGCACGATATCGTTTATAATATTTTATAATATTAGTCAAAAATCAACTAACTACAATCCAAACCCATGCGTATGAGTCAGCACGATACCCCAGGAAACGAAGCATTTAAAAATAAAAAAAATACTGCCCGCTGTTTTTCAACTGGAATATTTGGCGGAAGTCAGTACAAAAGACGTACCATCTTCTAGGTATCGAAATTTTTCCTGCGTCATGGATTTTTATTAACAAATAAACAAAAAACCTTTTTTGTCGTTCACTTCAATATTGTACAAAAACTACAATCGTAGATGAAAACGTCCAACAGATGAATTTTTTTAAAATACTAGATCTTTAAAATGATACTTTCTAAATGTTATTGCAAGTTCAACCCGAATTTTATGCAATGTTATTTAATTTCATTTAATTGTATTTAATTTTTTTTAATTAATTTTATTTAAATTTATTTAATTATATTTAAATGTACCTAATTTTATTAATTTTATTAATTTAATTTAATTTTATTTAATTTTGTTTAATTCTATTTTATTTCATTTTATTTTATTTAACTTTATTTAATTTTAATTTAGGTACTTTAATTTTATTTAATTAACACTTATAGGGTTGAAACCACCCCGGAACCAGTCAATAATAGAAAATTCTGAATCTATATCTAATTTTACCGTAGAAAAATGGTAATAATATGGCAATAATATCAAAATCGGGATCCATTCTTAGTTTTACCATAAAAACATGTATAGCACTACTTTTTTTGAGAAAATTAAACAAATCACCCCTAAGAGTTGAGACCACCCCGAAGCCGGCCAATAATTTAAAATTCTGGATTTATACTTGAAATCACCCTGAAACCAGTTAAATAATAGATCATTCGGGATCTGCACTTAGTTTAATAAGAAATTTAAAATAAGTGTATGTATAGATATGTATATTTCGGTATACAGCAAGGTTACCACTCGCGTCACGATTTTTGAATGACGCCACATACGATTTTAATCCCGTTAAAATTCCATGCCAAGCGATAAGAAGTATTCACTTCAAAAAATATCTCTGGTTCTATGAGTCGTACTTACAAACTTCTGTTGTTTTTTAAAAGATGTGTTTTTTCATAACCTTGGTGTAGACTGTAGATAATTTTTCATAACAGAAGGTGTATTTTGTTTTTATTTTGTCAAGCTTAAAATGGTGCAGCTGATCTAATTGTTTATAAGGCGAAAAATAGTACTTCATTCGGCATCAATTATTTGTAAGTAAACAATTAAAAATAAATGTACTTTTTTAAAATCATGAAAATTTGAGATCATACGAAGAGAATGTGATTAAAAATACCCTTCAGAGTTTTGAAAAAGCACCTGTATAGGGCAGTTAATGAGGGTATTTGGCTCCGAATTTCATCCTACTACATCGATTTACTTGATATTTTTACAGTAAGTAGGGAATAGCTCAAGAAACAAAGTCTACCCTATGCTGATGTGCGCTTTTATCTTGGGGGGTGGTTCCCACCCCTTCTCGGGGGTGAAAAATGTTTTGGTTATAAATAGCCACGGAATAGGCTAGAGAACCTAATTTTAAGTAAAAACTGTTCTATAATTATTTTTTGAAAACTCAATACCTTTTGAGTTATTCGTGGTTGAAAGTTGGCCATTTTCATTGAAAAATGACATCTTTTCGGACGGATTTTTGCGAATACTTTAAAAACTATACATCTAACAAAAAAACTATATAAAATATTTCTGTAGGTTATAAAAAAAACAAAGAGATTCGTTCCTTCATAAATCTTCTAGTTAAAATACAAAGAGGAATATGGTAGGTAAGAAAAGTTTGTTTTTTTGCTGCATGCTCAAATCGGTGTATTCAACTTGAAATAACAGAGAAACTATCGATTTTAGGTGTATAATGATACTAATAACTTTTGTAGTGCTTGAAAAGACCTTAAAATGAGCAGTACTAAATGTCGATTACATTCAAACTAAGCGAGATATTCTGCAAAAAATTTGATGACTAATGTATTTTAAGAAGAAATGAGAAGTATATTTTACCCCTCATCCATCAGAATTAAAATACATCGTTTTCCTTCTGCAATACTTTTTATTATAGTGTTATTTCTATGTTCAAAAAGTTGGACTGGATTAAAATGAATGGTTTTTGAAAAAATTAAGATCAAATTATAGAGCGCATTTTTAAATTTTCTTAAAAACCTTCCTTTTCCTCCATGTAACTCGAAAAAGATAACGAGATACGAAAAAAAAAAGATAGCACACAAAAATGTAGGGCTTTTTCAGATAAAAATTTCATTTTTATTTTTCATTACAGTATCCCTTATCATTTTTAAGTTACATGGAGAAAAAGAAAGATTTCTAAGAAAATTTAAAAATGCTCTCTATAATTTGATCTTTTTTTTTTCAAAAACCATTCATTTTAAACCCGTCCAACTTTGTGAACATAGAAATAACACTATAATAAAATGCATTGTGAAAGGAAAACGATGCATTTACATTTTGGTGGATGGGGGTTAAAATTACTTCTCATTTTTTCTTAAAATACATTTAATAAGACCTTTAATATAGCTCATTTTAAAGGTCTTTTCAAGCACTACAAAAAGTATTAGTAGCATTATATACCCAAAATCGACCGTTTCTCTGTTATTTCAAGTTGAATACACCAATTTGAGAATGTACCAAAAAACAAACTATTTTCACCTACCATATCTCTTTTTGTATTATAACTAGAAGATTTATGAAGGCAAGTGTCTCTTTGTTTTTTATAACCTACAAAAATGTTTAATAGAGTTTTTTTAGTTGGATGCATAGTTTTTAAGGTATTCGCAAAAAACCGTTCGAAAAGGTATTATGTTTCAATGAAAATGGCCAATTTTCAACCACGAATATTTAAAAAAGTATTGTTTTCAAAAAAAAATTATAGAACAGTTTTTGCTTAGAATTAGGTTCTCTAGTGAATTTTGTGGTAATTTTAATAAAAAAATTGTCCACCCCAAGATAAAAGCACACATCGGCATACGGTAGACTTTGAATTAGGAGATCAGTAGAGGCTAGGCCCAAAATTTCATTAAAATCCATGCAGGTAATATCCTATTCTTGCTCCCATTCACTGGCGTATAGTCTAAGAGCCGGGAGCGGATTTTGTGCGTGATAAGTAATATGGAAAAACTATACGGGGATATGTTGAATTAGTTGTGTATATGACTTTCACCAACGGCTGGAAACCAGAGTGGGGGCCGAGGGTAGTTGTAAGGGGCAAAGTCGCGGTTATTATTATTTTTTTTATGACGCTCCTGATTGAAATAGTGCACCAAAATTTGGGAATAAATAGGTCCTGACGTACCTAAGTAAAATCTCTAGGGGCGAAACGCTGCGTGCCCGACAAAGGGGTGGGGGTAGGGGTGAATATAAAAAATATAAGGGGCTTTTTGCGACATTTTGCTTTTATGCGACAAAATTTGGGTATAAGTAGACCATGACATAAGTAAGTAAAATCTCCAGAGCCGGAAACCAGAGTGGGGGAGGAAGGTAGTTATAAGGGGTCAAAGTCCGGTTTTTTATTTTTTTTTGTGACGCTCATGATGGAGATAGTGCAACAAAATTTGGGAATAAGTAGGTCATGACGTAACTAAGTAAAATCTCCAGGAGTGGAACGCTGCGTGGCCGAAAAAGGGGTGGGGCAGGTGTGAATATAAAAAAATGTAAGGGGTTTTTTGCGACGTTGGTAATTGAGATAAGGCACCAAAATTTGGAAATAAGTAGACCATGACATAACTAAGTAATATCCCCAGAGGCGGAAACTAGAGTGGCGGACGAGGGTATTTATAAGGGGTAAAATTCGCGGTTTTTTTTTTGTGGCGCTCATGATGGAGATAGTGCACCAAAATTTGGGAGTAAGTAGGTCATGACGTAACTAGGGGTGGTAGACAGGGGTGAGTATAAAAATACATGGGGTTTTTTGCCGTTCATGATGGAGATAGTGCACCGAAATTTGGGAATAAGTAGATCATGACATTACTAAGTAAAATCTCCAGGGGCGGAACGCTGCGTGGGGGACAAATGTTGTGCCAGGTCACAAAAAAATAATAAAAACGGCGACTTTGACCCCTTATAACTACCCTCGTCCCCCACCTCGGGTTTCCGGCTCTGAGGATTTTACTTAGTTATGTCATGGTCTACTTATTCCCAAATTTTGGTGCACTCTCTCAATCACGAACGTCGCAAAAAACCCCTTATATTTTTTGTATTCACCCCTGCCCCACCCCTTTGTCGGCCTCGCAGCGTGCGACCCCTGGAGATTTTACTTAGTTACGTCATGACCTACTTATTCCTAAATTTTGGTGCACTATCTTGATCATGAGCGTCACAAAAAAAATAATAAAATCGGCGACTTTGACCCCTTATAACTACCCTCGTCTCCCACTCTGGTTTCCGGCTCTGGGGATTTTACTTAGTAATGCCATGGTCTACTTATTCTCAAATTTTGGTCCACGATCTCAATCAGGAACGTCGCAAAAAACCCTTTATATTTTTTATAGTCACCCCTACCCCCACCCATTTGTCGGCCACGCAGCATTCCGCCCCTAGAGATTTTACTTAGTTACGTCATGACCTACTTATTCTCAAATTTTGGTGCACTATCTCGATCATGAGCGTCACAAAAAAAAATAATAAAAACCGCGACTTTGATCCCTTATAACTACCCTCGGCCCCCACTCTGGTTTCCGGCCGTTGGTGAAAGTTATGTACACAACTAATTCAACATATCCCCGTATAGTTTTTCTTTCCATATTACTTATCACG
The DNA here is from genome assembly GCF_917563875.1 of Diabrotica virgifera virgifera. Taxonomy (NCBI): domain Eukaryota; kingdom Metazoa; phylum Arthropoda; class Insecta; order Coleoptera; family Chrysomelidae; genus Diabrotica; species Diabrotica virgifera. The sequence goes on from NC_065451.1 coordinate 176,992,122, forward strand.
CACAAAATCCGCTTCTACCTCTCCGACTAGTGGTATTGTCATTTGAAAATGACTTTATTTTTCTAAAATGGGATAAACAAATAGAATTGTTTAAAAACTACTCGACCGATCGAGCCCATCTTTTGCATATTTAGTAACTACATAAAAACTCACATTGTGAAATGTGCTTTAAATATTTTTATTGTTTTATTTGAATAATATAAACAATTGAAAATATGCTTACTTTCGGGTTTAATTTGTAATAACTTTTTTGTTTATAAACATTTTTTAATGTGGAAAGTCTCATTTTAAACAGTAAGTATTTTCAAAAAAGTCGTCTCTGGAATGTTTTCATCTACAATGCGTAGTTTTTTCACAATATTGAAATGAATGAAAAAAGTCACTTTTTTTGCTTAATTGTTAATAAAAAACCGTGACCTAGTAAAACTTTCGATACCCACGGGATGTTACGCCTTTTGTATTGACTTCCCCCAGATATTCGAATTAAAAAATAGCGGCCAGTAATTTTTCGATTTTTCAAGTTCTTATTCGGCTTCGTTTCCTGGGTTACGAGTTAAGGTCGCCAATTCGAAATCACTAACTTTACCTCTGAGGTCATCCACTTTTTCATGTAGCCAGTCGCAGTATGCTTCAGGAATATTGGAATTGTCAATGAAAGGATTTGAAATAAATTCAGTAGAAACGGAAGCTTGAGATTTATCGTTAGGAGAATATTTCTCATAACAGGGATAAAACGGGATATTCGCAAAAAGATCCACTGCATCATGGTCATCTTCTGCACTTGGAGGTGTATTTGGATCATATTCCAAAGGAAAGCGCTGGTTCGAAGTAGCAAGGAGCTCGGTTTTACTTTTAGACAGCTCTTTAGAAGCCAAAAGATTTGACTTACTATCTTGATCCAAATTCATAACGAATAAATTTTGTAGAACAAATGAAGGTTTCGGAGATTCTTCTTGTCCAATTTGTTCTGTATGCGGCTCAACTATAGGACAGTAAGATGTCGACTTCTTTTTGTCCAACATTCCGCTAAACTTCTGTGTAATGTTTGTTAACTTTTCACCAAGTCTACTTGGTAACGTCTGACTCTTTTTTTTAAGAAGTGTACTTGTTTCATACGAATCTTCGTCTGTTTTGGCTGGATTGTCCATGAATTCCCTTACTGACCTAATTTCAATAGCCTCCTTACCACTATCCAAGGTTTTTACCATTAGTTTTACTTCTGCTTTTACTAGTTTATTCGTGACTTCATAAGTACCTTCATCAGAACTACTTGACGTCACAGAAGAGCTTCCATCACTGGAATCATCGACGTCAATGGATGACTCCTTAAGAGAACTGCTCAGACCTGGTGTTCTCTCGATGATTGTTGTTTCGATTAGTGGAGAATATGCTTTGGTTGAGTATGATTTATTTGAGTAATAACTGCCTAATAAACTTTGGTTTTCTTCGTCTTCTTCGGGAACTATACTCAAGTTGCGATACGTTCCTTCCCACCATATTTCGTTTCCTGTCCTATTGTCACGCAGTTGCATTGCTTGAACTGGTGGTTTTGATTCCACAAGTTCATAATCATCGTCAATTAAAGTTTCTTTGTGTTCAGTTGGATCATTCCAGCTATCGGGGTAGTGATCACTTAGTGACTCACTGGAGGCAGTGTTAGCTCGTTGGAAGTCTATTTTGTACGTGTACGGTTTCTCTAAATACTCATCCTCTGGATGATTTGTTAAGAGCTTAGTTTCGTCGTCTTCTACAGAAATTACAAGGTCGTTGATGTTTTTTGAAATCTCGTCGAGATTGCTGAAGTTTTCTTTAACGACCACATCGTCATACTCATGAATGGGATCTACCCTTGGATGTCCACTAAATGAAATCAGGTCATAAGGAGATTCATCTTGGTTTACAATAATTTCTTGAGTTGTTTCGTAGACTTTTGGTCTTCGAATGACCTTCTTAATTGGAACTTCTATTAGAGCATCGGTGCTTGGTAATAACTCTAGTGTGTTAAGACACGCTTGGTCTGGTTCCACTACGTCTAAGTCTAATCCAAACAGTTTTTCCTGCTTTTGAACTTCGAACAACATGTTTTCAAGCATTGCGTCAATTTGTGTGTATGAGGTGGTTCTGTGTAGGAGAGGTTGTTGGTTCAGTGGAATAGAAGGAGAAGACACACTGCTGTTTGGCATAAGCACGCTTTCGTATGTTACGAACTGGGTGCCAGGTAGAGGCATATCTGGTGAAAAAAGTGAGCTATACTATTGCTCGAGTTTGGTAGAAATGTTCTATCCTGTCCAACTGTCTTTTTGGGCGAAAATTTTATGTGTTGAATGTATTAAATTTAAATTAAGATCGCGGATGGTCACAATTTTAACTTTTTATGTTAATAATGAGAAACATACCAAGATTCATTCGATATCGTAAGATATTTGCGAACATTTTATTTTAGGAAAAGATAATAATTTTTCTTAATCTAGTCTAATCTAATCTAGGTAAGTTAGGCTATTATAAAATATGTATCTAGCTGTTATGTAATATAACATAAAAAGAGAAAACATAAAAAAGAGGATTATAAGTAATTCATTTGGATACATTTTCTTGGCTTTTCCGTGTTCAGAGTGAGTTTTAAGTATGGAATGAACTCAGACAATAATAATATCCCAAACGACAATATTTGGCTGTAACAAGATGGTGATCCACCTCACTATGCGCGTGTGGTGAGGCAATGCCTACATGTGTTTCCCAGAGGATGGATTGGAAGGCGTGGTTTTTTCGAATGGTCCCTGCGATAACCCGACATGATTCCTTTAGACTATTTTCTGAGGGGTTTCTTAAAATCCAACGTTTATGAAAGAAAAATCTGTCAATATGCAGAAATTAAAAGATAGTATTACCACAGAGGTAAGTAGAATTAAGCAGTCAGGAATGTCGCAAAATGTATTGGTAAGTTTCAAAAATCACATGGCTTAAAATCACTTCTTGTATGGCTATTAAGTGTTTCATTAAAAGAAAATATCTAAATAGTTTTGGAACAATATTTCTACCCTTATATGGCCCGGATAGCTCAGGCGGTAGGTGTCTGACCTCCGCGAAGATAGGCCAGGGTTCGATTCCCAGCGCCGGCGAGGACATCTAGACATCTTTAAAAATGTCTATAGACTCCAGGTCGACTCAGCCCGAATAAAATGAGTACCTTGGGTAAAACCAGGGGTAATAATAGGCGGTTGAAGCCTAGCACTGGCCCTGTTACCGTCTTTACTATATATATACTATATATATATATATTATACTATAGGCCCTAGAGATAGCAGACTACCCTGCTATAATTCCAAAGCCGCGTTAGCGGTATAAAACGAAAGACTATTATTATTATTTCTACCCTTTTGATTTTTACCGCCTGTCCATTAGATGGCTTATTGTCGTCAGTTAGTGTTTCTCAGTTTTAATACCTTTTTCCTAGGCTGCGCGTCTAGGCGATTTTCCTCAGATTAGACCCTCTTCGATCATTTGGCTTTGGGTTCACACCTTCTAATTTTGTTCTGGATAGGCTCCAGAGTCTGCTGCCGAGCCTCATGTCAGTCAATATCTTGTTTCATCAAGTAATGATGAAATTTTTTCCCGTTGCTCCACTTAAGCTCATTCGTTTAACCTTTTTCGGTTCTGGTTGGTCTTCGATAGTATTTTTGTTACTAGAGGAACTACTTTTACCCTAGTCACGTATAATTATAAGCTATGGCTCTGACTAAGAAATCAGCACAGAAAATGGGAGAAACTCATAGACCAAGGGGTCTGTATAAGGACTGGTAATTAATCCACCACCAGGCTCCATTCCAAATCTATGGACCGCAATAAATCCACCTCCAGCCTTCATTCCATATTCATGGACTGCAATCACTAGACTCCATTCCACATGAAATTGAATATAAAACTATTGGTGTAATTCAGTCAGTAGACTCCACTATCTAATACATAACTAAGAGACTTAATATCGCAGTAACATCGTCAACTTTCCTTCCATCAGCCCTACATCAAAAGCAGCATGGACAGTTAGGTGTTTAATGAGCATATTTTTTTTTAAGATTAAGGTCTTCAGTCACCTTTTTATCTTTCTTTCTTTAGCCACTTAATTTGGTTTGGACCTTCTTTTTGATACCTTCACCCACCTTCTACAGGAATTGCTGAAACATAGAGACAAGTCTACTTACTTAATGAATAAAATGTTTGTTTACGTTTTTGTGTAATGCTTTGTTTGTCTTAGCGATTAGCCGAACTACCTCTGAGAACTGCTGGCCAGGGTAGAAATCTCCATGATTGTCTTTGTGGTGGCGAAGAGGAGGTACGGTAGCTGAGGTTGACCTCGTCACGATCTTAAGTCAATCGTTAATTTTAAAATGGTGCAACCAACGTGGTTTGTACTTTACACATTGGCGCCCAACGTGCGGCTCGATATGTAACGTGTGTTATACACAACAATACAACATTTACAAAAAATACAATAACACAAGATATTTTAATAATAAAACCAAAAAGGTGAAAAGCACATACACATTTTACATACTTTTTAACCGTTTTATCAACCTATTAAAGTTATTTATTATTCTAATTAAAAGACAGTTGGACTTGATAAGAACAAATTGCTTCGGAAATACTTTGTGTATATCTTTGCATTAACCAAAGTGTGATTATAATAATATATTCTATTCTCGTTAGTAAGAGTTGTTAATTTGGTATCAATATAAATGTTATTTTTGCCAATGAGATGTGAATGAAAGTGAATTTAGGAAGTGAATTTTGATACGCCGGAATGCTTAAGCTGTGCCGGTAATTGCACATTTTTCTGAACTGTGGTTGGATCTTAAAAGAATATTATTTCTCTACAATTTTTAAATAACGCCGGTTTTTATTTTACCTATAAGATTTGCCAGTACCTACGTTACTTCATTGTTTGTTTGGTTGATATTTTAAGTCATTGCAAAGGACAATGTATGGAAAATTTAATGTGGCTCAAATCAAATAAAATTTACATAAATAGATTCGTCTCGAAATCACAATCATTTCATATTCTTGCGCCAACTCTGAATTTTGATGAATAACGGCGTAAATTGTAATTAAATATTAAGGAAATCACATTTTTGAAGTCAGCTTGAAAACAGCTTAACCCAGCTTGAGGCTGTCACTTATTTTGCAGTGCGTCACTGGAAGAGCATTGTGATTTATTATCTACAATATAAGAGACCTTATTAATACCTGCAGAAAGATTTAAAATCTGTCGATTCACAAAATCTTTTTTCTCACTCTAATTCACTTACATACCCACTTCATTTTAGATTTATTTATATCCATTTACGCTGTTATTAATCAAAATTCACAGCTAATGTAATATATTCATGTAAATTCTATTTGATTTGAGTGACATTACATTTTCCAAAAGATGTGTGCGGTGTCCTGTATAGTATAGTATAGTGAAACGCTAACAGTTGTATAACGTAAACTTTTAACTTTGATTGTACATTAGAGACAGACGAAGAAAACAAAACGACATGCTGAACCTACATATTATCCGCATCTTTAGAATGGGACAAATTAGTAAACTTCATTAGAAACTAAAAATAACGCGTGAAAAACTCACTGCAAAAAAGTTATCACTCAAAATGAGAAGAAACATATTTTGCTTATTTTGCAGATACCTATGCACGTTTGATGAGAGGCAAGTATCTCAAAAACAGATACTAACAAAATGGTGTGTTTTGAGACATAACAACATTACAATATTAGTGAATTATTGAAAAGTCGACATTGAAACTTGGTAGGAAAGCAAGTAGAAAATAATAGTGGTAATAAATAAGAAGTAAACGGCATTAAGAATGAGACTCGTTGTAAGGAATTATTCTGGGGAATACTTAAGACATGAACATCTGGATACAAGAGTACTCATGTTTTTAAATATATTTTTCGGAATAAGCCATACATTCTAGAAAATGTTTCTATGGTGTTTTGGATGCCATATGGAAAGGCGTTTTTGAAGCAGATCGGTAAATGGAAACGACAAATGAACCACAAATTTTGTGGTTTCCAATCAAAAATACCTTTGACTGAAAATATATACTAAAATTCCAAAACGAATGGAACAGTATGAGAAACAGTAAGACGAAAAATTGACGCAATAAATAGAACAATACAATACACTGAAACTTATTGTTCGTCCGCTATAACTTTTTCCATGCGTCACGATTAATTTTCAAACAAATTAAGTCAAAACATAAAGTGAAACGTACGCCGATGTGTGTAGTATACAGTATACAAAATGTATATACACATCGACGTTCGTTTCACTTTATGTTTTGACTTAATTTGTTTGAAAATTAATCGCATGGGAAAAGTTATAGCGGACGAACAATACTAAACAATGTACAGGGTTGACGACTCAAAAGAATCCATCCTGATATTTGACAATATTCATTGGATTTTATGAAAATGCTGAAACAGGTCGATTTTTATTCCAAAGAGATCATCTTTAGACGATATAGACATCTGTCATTTGCCAATTCCCTTCCTTCCGTACCACAAACCCTTAATTAAAAAAAAAAGAATAGACCATAATGTGTGGTACATACTTTGAGAGGTATTTGGCTGGAGAATTCAGGAATCCATGATATTTCTTTTCATATTAACTATGTTTTTGTGAAACAGCATCAATTTATTACAAGCGTTACGTCTTTTAAAAACTAAACTTAATGCCATGTCTGGCTAGTATTGATGACAATTTTTTTCAAACAGCTTAGTTAGCGTTTAATAGCGATAATAAATAAGTATTTTTTAAATTCTTTCGAAATGGTTTATTCTACAGGATAATCGGAAAGTCCCCTTATAAAAATAATGTTTCAATGCGGCGCCAATGTTTGTTGGCATTTCTGCGCATGAACCGCAACTGACAGCTCAGTGAACTGCCGACACTTTATTTTTAACAAGATGGCGCTCAGCTCCATTTTGCCCTCACTGTTCGCAACCGCTTGAATGAAATAGTCCCGGGCCGATGGATTGGACGAGGTTCTCCAAAATGCCCTGTACAATAATTGCCTTGGCCTCCAAGAAGTCCAGATTTGATAACAATAACTCACCAACAAAATTATTGTGTTATTTTTTCCATGTGTAGTATAACAAAAACAGTGCATTACTGTAAAGGGACTTTCCCGCCACCCTATATCACAGACTTGTAGTATAATGTTATGTAAGAGCGGTCCCAGGCTCGCCGGTTGGAGAAACAGGGGGTGAGTTTATTTGTTGAATCGGTTGAATCTAACACACATGGGACATCTTCCCAGAGTTTCAGTATAATGTTATATAATAACTCCAACGAAAATGGATCGATATTGGAAATATTTTTCTGACGATAGACCTTCAGGATTCACTTATGTTTTTATATTCAAAAATTGTAGAGAAAGAATAGTTTCTTTTTTAGCATAAAACGGTCATTATTAAACCCGAATGAGCAAATCATTCAAGCAAAAAACAACCACTATTTTACGCGTATTTAAAAAAATATACTATAGTTTTCGCATGCGCATGCTGTAGTGCAAACCTTTGGTGTTAAATCCTTCAGAATAAAGAGTAGTTATGGCTGTAAGCTGATGAAATAGGGTTACTTGCCTGAAGTAAGCTGAAAAGCTCTTAAAAAATGGCGGAAGATTGTCTAGGAACCATGGAGGGTTGAGTATACACTTTTATATCCCCCACTCTGTGCTTTACCGTTTTTTTTTATGTTTTTGGTGTGTAGATTCGACTTTTAGAGAGTACCAGGGTGAAAAACCATCACATAATTTGTTTTTAAAAATTTAATTGTTTAAATGATTGTATCGCACAAACTGTTAGAGATGTTTAATTTTATCGAAATGAAAATTGTTCGTTTTGAAACAATGAACAAAATGGCGTTTGGTAAACTTTCATCAAATTTGATCAAATCAAATTGTTGGAACCAAAGATGTGTATCTCTTCAAGAAATTAACGCACCACCTTAAAAATGGGTCATTTTTAATATCTCGAACTTCCTAAACCTGTTGTCCGATTTAAATGATTTTTTTTAATATGTTATAGCCTTATTCTTTAACAATATCGCAATAATATTGTTGCCAGACAGGTAAATTGTCATTGTATACCGGGTGTATCAATCACACTGTGATTTTTCTCAAAGGTCGCGTCACCCTGTGAAATATTCTAGCATTTATAAAATACTAAAATTCAAACCTTACTATAGTATGTTTTCTTAACATTCTGTTTTTTAATTTATTCGCTTATGTTGGATAATAAAAAAGTTCGGAACTTTAACAACTAGGCTTGTTTTTCATCAATACATGGTATTTTTAAATAAGTATGGCAAACTTTAAGGGGTAATTCGGCATGAAAAAATAATGACAGTTTGCTTTAAAAATTTATGTCCGCAAATGCTTCCTTTCCGAGATAGGGGGTGTTGAAATTTTTCTTACAAACTGATGATTTATTTATTGCTCTAAAGCAGGTTAAAACATGCAAATGAAATTTGGTGGGTTTTGAAAGGTAGTTATTGTACATTTTTTGACATATAATTAAGAATTTTATGTTCACCATTGGCGCACATAAGGGTCATATTACCCATATGCGCGCCAATGTTGAATATTAAATTCCTAATTGCATATCAAAAAATGAAATAACTACTTCTTAAAATTCATCAAATTTTATTTGCATATCTCAACCGGTTTTGGAGCAATAAATAAATCGACAGTTTGTAAGAAAAATTTCAACACCCCCTATCTCAGAAACGAAGCATTTGTGGACATACGTTTAAGAAGCAAACTGTCATTATTTTTTCATGTAAAATTATCCCTTAAAGTTTGCTATACTTATTTAAAAACACTCTGTATTGGCCAAAAACAAGGCTAGTTATTAAAGTACTTAACTTTTTTATTAGCCAACATAAGCGAGTGAATCAAAAAAACAGAATGTTAAGAAAAGATGAGGCTATAGTTTGGTTTTAATTTCAGTATTTTATAAATGCTAGAATATTCCACAGGGTGACGCGAACTTTGAGAAAAATCACAGTTTGATTGGTACACCCGGTATACAATAACAATTTACCTGTCCAGCAACAATATTATTACAGCGATATCGTTAAAAAATAAGGCTATAACATATTAAAAAAATCACTTAAATCGGACAACAGCTTTACGAAATTCGAGACATCAAAAATGACCCATTTTTAAGGTGGTGCGTTATTCATTGGAGAAGTGTAGAAACATTTACTAAAGCTTATAATGTTCGTTTTGAGTTGGTTATAATTATCTGGCTAATAATTTCCATTGGCCAGATTTTCAAAGTTTATAGCCTAATTTTGATTAAATTTCTTAAAAACAAATTAATTCTCAACTTTTTAGTGAAATTTTTAACGTTGAATTGCTATAACTTTTTTAATAATAAATAAATATAAAGTAATTTTGCAAAATTTCTTAAAAGCTGAAACAACTAACTTTATGATGAGATGATTTAGAAAGTTAATCGCACGTATGAAATTTGAGTCATACTCGGAAAAGCCCCAAACATCAACGTTTATCAAACATAATTTTGTTCATTTTTTTTCAAAAGGAACAATTTTCATTTTGGCAAAATTAAATATCTCTATTAGTTTAGGAGAAACAATCATTTAAACAATTACATTGTTAATAACAAAAATATAACAAGGTTTCAGCCTGATACCCTCGAGAAATCGAATCTACGCACCAAAAAACGGCAAGATATAGTTGCCAACAAATTACTGTAGAACAACCTCATCTTAATCTTATTACAAAGTCATTTGTGTTTGAGTGGTGTCGTTACATTTCCGCCACAGGCAGAAAGTAACAAATGTTAATTTATTGTACCTTTAATTATTATACCTGCCATTCAGTATGTTTACTTGTCGAAACTTAACGACACAACTCAAATATAAATGACATTGTAATAACATAAGATAGGATTTTCTGCAATAATGCGTTTGCAACTATCCCGAGGGGATATAAAACTGCATACTTAACCCTTTCACTGTGCATGACACGGATCCGCGCCATGCTGTTTTCAGACAGTGCGCGTGGCACAAATTCGTGACACATGCACATTCTCACTTTCATTGCCAGTAGAAACTGAGCGTCTGGGCTGGAGATGTCTTCCAGCAAAATGTAGCAGTGAAAGGGTTGACCCCCTCTGGCTCTTAGACTGAGAAAGTTTTACGTGATAATAATAATTAGATCATAGTTATTATATGCTGGAAATAAATTTAAAAGCAGTTAGTGTGTTAAAAACTGTGTTGTTAATGCACAAAGAGCATCCTCTGGCTTAGAAATTAAACGAGTTAAAAAATGAAAATTAAAATGAAAAATGAGAATGAAGTTAGCGATTGATGGTGGTGCTCCTAGTGTGAGATGAAAGAGTTACAAATACCTGCATGTTATTTTCATAATTAGATATTATCATTAACCATTTTACCAGTTCTTTATTTTCAAACATTCAATATAATTTGTATATTAAAATTTTTTGTGGAATTTTTTAATTCTTTTTACATGTACAACTATTATAATTTGTGCATTTAAACATCGCTACCTATATGCAGTTGATCATAAATCTTGCTTAAAAACACATTTATGGAAAAGTTGAGAGTATTCTCATCAGCAAGCTAAGATGCAACAATATACATCCAGCTAATAGTATTTAATATAATACTAAAGCGTTTGATAGAATACAATTAAAAGATGTAATACACCTACCATATGAAAAAAATTTACCACTGTATATCACAAAACTGATAGAAAACATGAATGTAAGAAATAAAATAGAAATAAAAGTCAATGGAATAATAACAGAACCCATAGAAGCAAACAGAGGAATCAGGAAAGGAGATTCACTAAGTCCTCTACTGTTTAACATAATGTTTGATGCAATAATAAAACAAGTGAAAAAAGAGGGTACCTACAAAATGAGCGATAGAGAGATAAAAATACTCTGTTACGGTGATGACACCGTGTTAGTAGCATAGTGCGAAGACGACCTACAAAGATTACTGCACGAATTCAACATCAACGCAAAAGAAATGAATATTAAAATATCAGTCCAAAAAACAAAAAGCTTAGTACTAGCCAAAGAACCAATAAGATGTAAATTGGAGTTAGACAATCAAATTATACAACAAATAGTAACTTTCAAATACCTGGGAATTAATCTGTCAGCCGACAACAATATCGAAGTAGAGGTAGAAGACCTAATAATTAAAGACAGTAGAACGGCCGGATGCATAAACAACATAATTTGGAAAGCAAACACCTAAGAGTGGAAACAAAGGATATATAAGTCAGTTATTAGGCCAGTTATGACTTACATGGCCGAAACAAGACCAGACACAAGCAAAACACAAAGACATCTGGTGACCAACGAAATGGAGGTATTAACAAGGATTGCTGGAAAAGGTTTTATAGAACTGACAAACGCTTTCGATCGCATCCAAGTGGAAGACGTCTTACACTTACTCTATATAAGAAACATACCAAACATTATTATACAAACCATCGAAAACATCTACTTCCATAATCGAATACAGGCAAAGATAAATGGAAAACTAACACAGTTTATAACAGTACAAAGCGGAGTCAGACAAGGTGACTCCTTAAGCCCACTTTTCTTTAATATAATAATGGACGAAATAATAGAAGCAGTACTTAAAGGTCATGGTTACAGAATGGGAAACAAAGAAATTAAAATATTATGTTATGCAGACGACGCCGTATTAATCGCCGAGAGGAGACGATCTCCAAAGATTAACACACATATTCAATACAACAGCTAAGAAATACAATATGATAATATCAGCAGAAAAAACCAAATGTATAACAACATCTTAATACCCGCTACGATGTAAAATCGAAATTGATGGGAAAGTAATAAAGTTTAAGTTTAAATAAAAATTCAATGGACACATTCACACAATGGAACTGTTCCATAGAGACTTAAGCTGCATACTCTGTAGCAGAGAACATGAAACAGTCAACCATGTCTTCCATGACTGCAAGGCATTAGGTTGCAGGCGACAAACAATTTTTGGAGAGTACCAACTGACTCTAAAAACATATGTTACCCATCCACTAGACCTGTATAAGGCTGATACAGGGTTCCAGAATCCTAGAATGTTCTTCATGTAGAAATGAAAGATGTTTTGACATAATAACAAATAAATAGATTAATTAAAAAAAAATGCAAAAAGTAATCTTAACATTACAGTATAGAGGTGGGAATTCCGTTGTCTATGAAGTACTTCGCATTTTACTTCAGTGAACAATGATCGAAAATTGACTTTGAAAATAAAGAACTGGTTGGCTGTTATTTATAAGAGGGTATTTTTATCAGTCCAAAATTACTACATAAAACACAGTGTAATCTTGTCAAAAGATCTAAAGATCCTCACACACTATGAAAATACTAGGAAAACGTCACATTCAACATCAAAAGTCAAATCTCATATCCTCATATTCAATTGGAAAGTGGGTGTATAAACTGTAAAACGTCATCCTAGTGATTTTCAAAGATTCTTTAGAGCATCCCCTACACTAAATCAAATCGAACTACTGTTAGGCCGGTCACTCACTATCAGGTAAACCTGACAGGTCTAATCGTCCAGGTGTACCTGATAGTGAGTGGCCGGCCTTATGCAATTCAATTTGAATTAGCTGGGTAAAGATTACATGCATACATGTTTTGAATATTGTATTGATTAAAATACCGTTAAACATTTAAAATGACAATATTAAAACCAATTGGAAAATAGATCTTACCTTGCTGTGCTGCGTCCTTGATTAGTGTTGGAGGTGTTGGCTCCAAGTTAAGCGACTGTCGTGAGGCTTCCCATCCTACAGATAGAAAAAGTGGTTAATAGTAAATATATATTATTATTAAACATAAAGTTTCAACATTTATTCTAACACATTCGTTCACGACTATTTTACTTTTGATAATATTTTGTGCTTTAGAATGTATATATCGACCTCAGTAAATTTGCAAAATTTAAAATTACTATTTAGAAGTTAAATATAAACAAATAACTGTTTTTTTTTTAGTTGGAAAAAAGTTCGAGTGCGGTAACATGTCAAAATTCCGATACGTTACATTTTACATCACCCTGTACATCATTTTATATTTCAGTAAACATTTTCCCATGCGATTGTTTTGTAAGATTCTCCAATTATCTATTTTGACTAATCGTTAGGTTCACGTAATAAAATCTTTTCAAAATATACCGCTTACTGTAATAATGTATATTCTTTTATAATCCCTTAGAGATTCTACCGAAAATGCACCTAAATATTATGTGTTTATGATAATATTCTGAATCCTCTGTACGAAACAACCGTTAGTTAGCTAAATTTCAGTTCTATCACGTCCCATTTGGAAATATTCCCGAAGAATACTTGAATACACACCAATTTAAGTAAATTGTAAATATTTCTGTATAAAAATCAGTATCCCCTCGATCTAATTTCATTTTCCGCTAAGAAGTATGTAGTGAAAGTTCGACTCGTGATTTCAAGACCCCTGCCAAAGGGAAAGATATTTTTGGTACTTGTTTGTACAATTCCTATGCTTCGCTTTCCAAGGGAGAACTACGAAATTCTTAATTCTACCTTGGTAAATAAAACATAGAAAAAGTCAAATGTAATTTTGACGAAATTTCTTTAAACATTTACCAATCTATGTGAAAAACACAAACAACAGATGAGTACCTGAAAAACTAACTAAGATCTGACCAAAAAATCAGTAGAAAAGAATATTCCACGAAGGAGGATGTAGTGTGTGAAATATCATCCATCGTAGATTAATATTTTTTTTATTATAACCATTTTTGTTTATTCTCTAAACTCTTCCCAATCTCTTTTATGTTTTGACAATTACACGCTTATACATATTTTGCTTAGTTTCTTAGCATGTTATGCGAACGACGGAGTCATTATATCGGAAAATGCTGATAACTTACAATGATCTGTAAATAATACCAAGGCCCTCATAGTACCTAGAAAATCTAAACCAAGTGATGCGCCACTAAATCAAAATACCTTACAGGCATATTTTGAAGAAATAAATATATGAGTATCAGAAATAAAGCAAGAATCTATATGACATATTCTATACAACCGTAAAAGTCATGAAAATAATCATAAACGAGATATTATGTGACATCCAAGACGTAGTTTGGTGGACAAAAAACAGAAGAAGAGAATGGACAGACCATGTAAACATAATGCAAGACGATCGGTTAGTAAGCATTGCTAAAGAAAACCGCTCAAACATACCTAGACAGCATGGACTACTGCGTACGAGATGGTACGAAAGTTGGCCATCGTCCTCTTAACTGCTATTGCTACTCCATTAACGAAAACACAGGAAGTAGTCCTAAAGTACGAAGAAGAATATTTTTGTATGTTTCCCCTCCTTTCACTAGAAGAAAACTTCATCTCTACTGATTTTACTCCTTCGTTTTTGTAAATCATTATGTGGAATTACCTTATATTTGCTTTGATAGCTACATGTAAGCTATTATTTTCTATCGACCCGTTAGAGTTATCTCGTATTGACAAGAATATTGACATTTTTTACATATAGTCCGTCCGCTATAACTTTTCCAGTGCGGCACGATTCATTTTCAATCAAATTTAGTCAAAACATAAATTGAAACGAACGTCGATGTGTACATATATACATTTTGTATACTGTATACTATATACTACACACATCGGCGTACGTTTCACTTTCTGTTTTGACTTAATTTGATTGAAAATGAATCGTACCGCATGGGAAAAGTTATAGCGGACGGACATATACTGTTATTTAAATTTTGTACTTGGCAACATTGGTTCACTACGTTTCACTTTCTGTTTTGACTTAATTTGATTGAAAATGAATCGTACCGCATGGGAAAAGTTATAGCGGACGGACATATTATACTGTTATTTAAATTTTGTACTTGGCAACATTGGTTCACTCAGTAGTGATTCCGGTTGTCAACTGTCACTTGTAATCTTATTTAATAATGTAGAAAATGTTTATTTTTAACTTTTACTTTAGAATAAAGTATATTACTAATAAACAATTATTTTATTGAATAATTTTCATGAAATCACTTAAACAATTAATCAAGACCAAAATATATACATTCTTTATTGCAAACTTACCAATTTCTCAAGAATTTTTGCCAATTATTTGTGCCAATTATACATTTATTTTGAACATGCTATGTTCTAATTAATTTTAATAATTTTGTTCCTAACAGAATTTGGTTTTTGAGTAAATTGAGTGTATTTACAGTTGATATTATTATATTTACAGTATATTTTGAGTTGATGCTTCCTACATACAGTTCATTTCACTCTCTCATTAATTAGCTGCAAGAATCAACATACCTACTATTTACTATCTACAACATAATAATAATCTCCCGTTTTATACCGCTAACGCGGCTTTGGGATTATAGCAGGATAGTCTGCTATATCTAGGGTCTACGGTATACAAGGAAGGTAACAGGACCAGTGCTACGCTTCAACCGCTTATTATTCCCTGGTTTTACCCAAGATACTCATTTTATTTAGGCTGAGTCAACCTGGATCCTATAGACATTTAAAAATGTCTATAGGCCTATCAAAAACATGCAGATTGAAAATGTAGAAAATTTTTCGTATCTTTTAAATGTCGTAACAGAAAGCGGAGGTACAGAAGACGATATTCGTATGAGGATACGAGTAGCTCATCAAGTCAGCTTGCTCATTTGCTCAACCCTCTTTGGATGTCTGGACAGTATGCTATAAAGACAAAGATCCTAATATTCCAGTTAAATGTTTGTTCTATTATACGGATGTGAAACCTGGAAAGTGACAAACAAACTGCAGGCCTTTGTTAAAAAATGCCTACGAAGAATTGTTCGTATTTTTTGGCCTAAGATCATCAGAAAAGAAGATCTGCTCTACCGGACCGAACCAAGGGAGTAGAAAATAAAAAAAGTCCAGAAAGTGGGGTTGGATCAGTCATATATTTCGAAAAAATAGCTCCAGTATTGCAAAGACTGCCCTAGAGTGGAATCCCCTAAAAAAGAAAGGTCGCCCAGCACAAACGAGATAAGAAGTCAAGGAAAGTGTTGGAATGAGGTGAAGACCTTAGCGTGAAATAGAACTCGATAACGCGTTTTTAATGAAGTTCTGTGCTCCACTTTGAATTCAAGAACCTTATGTAAATCTAACAAGAAGACAACCATACTATTTGAATTATACAGGCTATAACGAAAATACAGGTCATCAATTAAATCACATATTCTGAGACCAAAAATAGTTCGAATGAACCTAATTTACCTTAGTACAAATATGCACATAAAAAAAGTTACAGCCCTTTGAAGTTACAAAATGAAAATCGATTTTTTTTTCATATATCGAAAACTATTAGAGATTTTTTATTGAAAATGGACATGTGGCATTATTATGGCAGGAACATCTTAAAAAAGAATTACAGTGAAATTTGTGCACCCCATAAAAATTTTATGGGGGTTTCATTTCCTTAAACCCCCCAAACTTTTGTGTACGTTCCAATTAAATTATTATTGTGGTACCCTTAGTTAAATTCAATATTTCTAAAACTTTTTTGCCTCTTAGTATTTTTTCGATAAGGCAGTTTTTATCGAGTTGCGGCTTCTTTTTTAATATGTTTACATACAAATTTTATGGGGGTTTTGTTCCTTTAAACCCCCCAAATGTTTGTATATGTTCCAATTTAACTTTTACTGCGGTACCATTAGTTAAACACAGTGTTTTTAAAACTTTTTTGCCTCTTTGTATTTTTTCGAGAAGGCACTTTTTATCGAGATATTATTTCTTTTTTAATATGGTTCAAAATATACCTAAAAATGTAAATCATAAATAAATTTTCATATTATTACCAAGTCTCCATAATCGTACTTAGCCATATACAAATATGTGGTGGATTTGACAAATATTCAAAATATCCCGATAAAAACTGACTTTTCGAAAAAGTACTAAGAGGCAAAAAAGTTTTAAAAATATTGTGTTTAACTAATGGTACTACAATAGTAATTAAATTGGAACGTACACAAAAGTTTGGGGAGGTTTAAAGGAACAAAACCCCCATAAAATTTTTATGGGGTGTCTAAATTTCACTATAATTTTTTCTTAATATACTACTACCATAAGAATACCACATGTCTATTTTCAATAAAATCTCTCTAATAGTTTTCTATATATTGGAAAAAATCGATTTTCATTTTGTAACTTCAAAAGGTTGTAACTTTTTTTATGTGCAGATTTGTACTAAGGTAAGTTAGGTGCAATCGAACTATTTTTGGTCCCAGAATATGTGACTAAATTTTTGATCTGTATTTTTGTTACACCCATATAAAAGACAATTATTGACCATAAAACTATTAAAAACTATACAGTTTAAAAACTCATTTTCTAAGGTAAGGTAAAGTTTTCAATCCTAATAGCGACATTAATAATATTGAAAAATATTAAAAATATTACAAAAAGATTTTTAAATTGAAAACTTATTGGTCCATTTCCCTGGTGATACCTCCATGGCTTTTAAAAATTGCAATCCAGATGGATGCTGAAGCGAAGAAGACAAGAGGGAATTCAAAAAACTTACAATTCACGACCCCTTCTGATCAGCTGGTAAATTCCAACGGAAAATGGACCTAGTTACTCAAAGGAGTAAAGACCAATATAAAAATAAAATAAAAATTCCATTTTTATGCAGTTGCAATGCGAAGGCAAAACAATCTTATTTTTCACTTAGAATACGGAGCGCAGTCCAGCACTCTGAATCGACGATTTTCGACTTTTATTGGAGTCTCATCGGAGAGACGTAGGCCTGCTGCTCCATACTTTAAGTGACCAACAACGAGAGTTTATCCCCCACACCGCAACTGACGTGAATGGATTAGGTGATAATCCATTCACGTCAGTTGCGGTGTGGGGGATAAACTCTCGTTGTTGGTCACTTAATGGAGCAGCAGGCCTACGTCTCTCCGATGAGACTCCAATAAAAGTCGAAAATCTTCGATTCAGAGTGCTGGACTGCGCTCCGTATTCTAAGTGAAAAATAACATTGTTTTGCCTTCGCATTGCAACTGAATAAAAATGGAATTTTTATTTTATTTTCATATTTTTCAATTTACATGGTAATAATTTTTGGTTTCTTTTAAAATCAAATTTGGCCAAATTATGCAGAGAAATTACTTGTGTATAACGGATGATAATATATATTTTGCTTATCTGCATATTTATTTCAAGTAAAGAAGAAGCATCAACTCAAGCTGATAGTCATCTTAAATAAATCTAATCATTAAAAAAATGGGTAGGATAATTTCATGCATAACATGAAGCATTCAAATGGTTTGATTGCAAATTGCTGGGAATAAGAAAACAGCGAAGGCTCATTTCGTAAAAAAAGTAAGCAAAAAGCTATTACCTGGCTGATGTCCGAACGCCACTGACCCATCCCTCAAATTCAACGAAATACAACCAGAGTCTTTCTTAATACCTCTCATCAGATCGTTAAAGTATCCCTCCTCAGCAGACATATACTCTGAATCTGTCAGATCAATGTAGCCACCTCCTTTAAGATACATGCATCCTTCAGACGCCATCTTTTTGTTAGTTCCATCTAAAACTTTCGTGGAACTTTCTTGCTTCAAGTCTAAATGAATTTGGTTAGGGGTACAAGTGTCTGCTCTAGAATAAGCTAATACGTCTTCGTCTGCTGACGTAGCTACATCTTCTGTATCTGTTGGTACAGGGCTCATTGCCACCTGTGAGATAACTTTAACTGGCTTGTTTATTTGTAGACGGTCTTCAATGGAAAACGGACCAGAACCTTCCATAGACATTATGACTTCTCCTCCCAACTCTCTTAGTTGTTGGGGAGTACATGACATTGCTCTAAAGTTAGGTTCTTCATCTGAACTGTCAGCTAGATTTTCGATATCTGTAAGACCTTCTGTGACTGGTAAATTTAATAAAGGAGACAAACTATGAAAGTCTCCAGAATTATAGTCACTCAAAAATACATCTTCTGTATCAGTCAAAGCTTTGGGCTCAGGTGTTTTGACAGACAGTTTATTTTTCTCAGCTAAGAATCGTTCGTGCATGTGTTTAAATTTGGGCGCTCTACGCCTCTTTTGCGTATTCAGAACTATCTCTTCTGTATCCGTCAATTCGTCCATATCATCATTACATGGAACATAAAGCGTTTTTTTCACTTTTATCTTTTGTTGATTCTCAGTTTCTTTTATAACACCACAGTCTGGTAAGCAAGTAAAATCCGACACGGACAGCGACATTGGTATTTCCATAGCTTCTTCTGCTTCAGAAACACTTTCTTCGTCTGTGTCTGCAATCATAGACTGTTCTTGAGGCGACTGTATTGGAGTATAGTCTACTAGTGGTAGAATCTGAACCGTTGGTAGTGTTCCATTTTCTTTCAGAATAACCAAGTTTCTAATAGGAGGAGGGAGAACTATTTCAGGTATATTGTTTAGTTCATCCAAATCGTCCTCAAACTCTTCTTCATCGGTATGTATCTGCAGTTCTTTAGCCAGAGCAATAGGTATAATTTTAGATGTTTCTTCGTCAGAACTATTGACATTTTCACAGTCAGTAAGTGGTTCTTCGTTTAAGATCGGTACCAATAGACTAGTTTTCTTGTTCTTTATTATTGTAGATGGTGCACCTACAAATCTAATATCATAAGTAATCTTTTCGTCATGATCCTCTTTTTCTGAGTCGCCGTGTTCAGATTGATACACATCACTATCAGTATTATTATCTCCATCATTATCATTACTTTTTGAAGACAAAGCCCTGATGATATTTTTACATTTGAGAGCGCTATGCGATTCGTTGATTTTGCTATAACACTCAGCCATTTCTTCTAATTTCTTTTCAAACGCTTTTTCGTGACCTTCAAAATTGGGTGTAGCTGGTGTTTCTATTACATCTTCGAAATCTTCTATATCTGTTGGAAAGTTAGTATCAAACTCTGGAATATTCAAAATACTCGGTTTCTTCTCTGCTATTTTTTTACATATTGGAAAAGGTAGATGAGCATTATCTTCATTGTCAGAGTCATACGCTAAAGAATGGCTTTTCGTGATAACTTTGAATGAATTGACCTTTCTTTTAGGATGTGAAATGTAATTTTTAAATCTGTCGTCAGTGTCTGAGATATCTAAGTCTTCTACGTCAGTTACGGAGTGTCTTCTAGATCCCTTATATCTTCTTCTTCGTGGTTTCGTTTTCTTAAACGATTTTTCGTCATCTGAGTCAGAATGCAATACTTCTATATCGGTCAAGTCTGACAAGTTGGGTGAAACTGACAGGGCATTCAAAAATTGACCACTGTGATAAGAGTGTTCAGAGTCGTTGGTGTCAGAAGGATTATTATTTGGGGAGACTGACAGACGTTTTGTTTCTTTTCTATTTGTATTGTCTGCTACATTCATATTCTCTAAATTATATGTATCTAAATCTATGCTGGTTTCTGGAACACTGTCTATTGCAACTTCATTTTCTGTGTCAAATATCTCTTCGTCTGTATAATTGTCATAAATCTTATATTCTACTTCAGTATCGTCCATCTTCCTTTGCGTAGTGGAACACTGAGTTTTTAATTTTTTAACACCCTTAGGGGTTCTTACATGTGTTTTATAAGATTCCTCAAAGATACCTCCCTCCAAGTCAAGATCTTCGATGGTTATTGGTTTAGAATGCATGATGATATTCTTGCTTCTATCGTCTTCTTCATCTGAAGCCTCAAAATCTTCTAGATCAGTTAAAGCCTCATCTTGTACCAACTTAATTTTTAGTTTAGATTTTCTTTGTTTCGGTTTGGCAACAAATAAATCGTCACCTTCTTCGTATAAATCTTCTACGTCTGTCAATGCTTCTTGCAAATTGAGGTAGTTATTTTCGTTATCGTTTTCTATCTCGTTTTCGTCGTCATGGGTAACTGCGATTTCTGGTATTGTGGTAGACATCTTGGTTGTTTATAAGATCCTACATTAAAATTTAATAGATCAGATATTGTTTTTTTGTCACTATGTATCCCCACGAGTGTTTATTAACATAAAAAGTTGAACAATTACGTTTCTAAGTGTGTGGTGTTTGTTTTTATTAGTGCGATTCTGATTAAAATCAAATTAAAATAGTTTAGAACTAAATTATATAGTTTAAGCGTTATAAATGAGTTGAAGTACAAAACTAAAAATATACAGAGTTGCAATCAGACCACCAGTTACAGACGCAACCGAAACAATGTACCTAAGAAATATAGATGAAGAAAAATTAAGAATATTCGAAAGGAAAATCCTAAGAATTATGTGTCCTATAAGAATGGACAAACAAGAACGACGGCGAATAAGGCAAAACATTACTATAAACGATCACAACTTCGAAGTGATTAAATAATTTAAATATCTAGGAGCAAAAATCACAAATGACAACAAATTAGAGTGAGAAGTTGAAACGAGAATAATGGCAGGAAACAGATCTTTCTTTGCAATGCAACATCTAATGAAGTCAAAACTTCTTTCACGAGGTGTAAAAATCCAGATATACAGGGTGTCCCGAAAAGATTGGTCATAAATTATACCACACATTCTGGGATCAAAAATAGTTCGATTGAACCTAACTTACCTTAGTACAAATATGCTCATAAAAAAAGTTACAGCCCTTTGAAGTTACAAAATGAAAATCGATTTTTTTCAATATGTCGAAAACTATTTGAAATTTTTTATTGAAAACGGACATGTGTCATTCTTATGGCAGGAACATCTTAAAAAAAATTATAGTGAAATTTTTCCACACCATAAAAATTTTATGGGGGTTTTGTTCCCTTAAACCCCCCCAAACTTTTAGTGCACGTTCCAATTAATTCATTATTGTGGAACCGTTAGTTAACCACAACATTTTTAAAACTTTTTTGCCTCTCAGTATTTTTTTCGATAAGGTAGTTTTTATCGAGATGCGGCTTCTTTTTTAATATGTCTACATAAAAAATGTATGGGGGTTTTGTTCCTTTAAACCCCCCAAATGTTTGTGTACGTTCCAATTTAAACTATTATTTTGGTACCATTAGTTAAACCCAGTGTTTTTAAAAACTTTTTTACCTCTTAGTCTTTTTTTAATAAGTCACCTTTTATCGAGATGTGGCTTCTTTTTCAAAATATAGCTAAAAATGTAAATTATAAATAAATTTTCAGATTATTAACAGGTCTCTATAATCGTACTTAACCATATACAAATATGTGGTGGATTCGACAAATATTCAAAATATCTCGATAAACAGTGGCTTATCGAAAAAGTACTAGGAGGCAAAGAAGTTTTAAAAACATTGTGTTTCACTAATGGTGCCACAATAATAATTTAATTGGAATGTACACAAAAGTTTGGGGGGGTTTAAGGGAACAAAACCCCCATAAAATTTTTGTGGGGTGCACAAATTTCACTTTAATTTTTATTTAAGATGTTGCTCCCATAAGAATGCCACATGATCATTTTCAATAAAAAATCTCTAAGAGTTTTCGATATATGAAAAAAAAAATCGATTTTCATTTTGTAACTTCAAAGGGCTGTAACTTTTTTTGTGTGCACTATTGTATATAGGTAAGTAAGGTTCAATCAACCTATTTTTGACCCCAGAATCTGTGGTATAATTTATGACAAATCTGTTCGGGACACCCTGTATAAGACCATAATACTACCAGCAGTCGCGTATGGAAGCGAAACATGGACGCTAACAAAAAGAGAAGTAAATAAATTGCTGGTGTGGGAACGTAAAATCCTTCCAATGATATATGGCCCTTGCAGTGACAGCGTGACAAACGAATGGAGGCGCAGATACAATAACGAGCTAGAGATTCTATTCGGAAAAGAAAATCTAGTCAGATATATAAAGGCCAATAGACTCAGATGGGCAGAGCATGTGATATGCAGTAACGATAATCGTCTTAAAAACAATGTGTTCTGGGAAAGGCCAGATGGAAGAAGGTCTGTAGGGCGGCCTAGAAAAAGGTGAAAAGATGCAGTCAAAGAAGATCTAGAGAAAAGGGGAGTGCGACAATGGGAATTAGTGGCACAGGACCGACAAACATGGAAGGCAGTAATAAACGCGGCAAAGACTCAGGATGAGTTGTAGCGCCAATATACTGTGAAATAGACATGTGTGGTCATTTGGACAAAAATTTGAAACAGAGACAAAACTTAAAGTTCTTCATCTGGGGCTCTTTTTGGAATAAGGAAAAAAGAGACTTTTTCACATAAGAAACCAATATTTTTATGTATACGCTCTGAGCTTCGCTGGTGTCGCTCCTGGCGGATTACTAATTCAACTTTCACCGGTAATTTTTAAATTTATTATTTAATTGTTATCGCTTAATATTTACAACGCAAAAAAGTAATTAAATTGTAATCGATTTTTTTAAGATTTTGCTAATCATTTTGACGTTCTATAGGGCTTTTCATTCACAGTCATTTGTTTCGAGCTTCTGTCATGTGTCACATAATATTAATATATCTACGTCGTACGTTATTGGTATTACCAATGACACAAACCGAAGACATATGACGTAGATATATTAATATTATGTGACACATGACAGAAGCTCGAAACAAATGACAATCGATGAAAAGCCCTATTGATAAAATATGAATATCTTACTTCGGATACTTTCACAATTATCGTGTAGATGGCGCAGATTAATTTATAATTACATACTACGGAACATTAAAAGAACTTAAATTCAGCATTTAAAACGTAAGTATATTTAAAGTAAAAATATATACACAGCTTTGACCAACTAATATTTTTTATAATTAATGTTTTTACTTTTAATTTTAAATTAATCACTTTGACATTTATGTCAAATTTCCGGTAAACGTTTACAGACTTGCCACTACTAGCGCTTGCAAATTTGTAAATATCCCCTCTACGTACGAGCTCACAGCGTATAGCCACAATGGAGGCAAAATTGCAATTTTGCGGTACAGTGTTTTAGTACCTACTTGTAAATAAATATCTTCTATAATTTGTTTTGAATCAAAATCACACTAATTCCACTTTAGTTCTTATTTTTGATCTCTACTTACCTGAGTTATAGATGAAATAATAATTTCAGATTTATATTTGTGTATTTTTCGATAAGTTAAAGTGTCAAGTAGCATTAGTTACATCATTTTACTACAACATAAGAAGTATATAAAAATGATCTACCTAACACTTATTAAATTGAATTTTCTTTAAAAAATGTCTTGGATATAATATGACAAGAGTTAATATTGCAATAAAATGAGAAAGAACTATGAAAACAAAAGTAAAGTAAAAATTAGTCAATAAAAATAAGACAATCCTATCCGCTAAGGAAAGATCCTGGAGAAAATTCGTTGAAATCACTGAAAATGTACCTGAAAGTGACATAGTTAACATAATCCTCAAAAGAGATATTATTAATAAACCCGTCATTTAAATTGCCAATGCAAAGTACACGATATAGAGGAGGCTGTACAGCATCTTTTAGGTGTTCACTTCCTAGGACGTTTTATCACTATTTCCCAGGACCCAATCATTAGGAAAATTATAGAGTGCCCTCAATGGTGTATTGTCACCAAAATTATGGAATATAATCATTGCCGATCTGCTTCATGGGCTTGGCAGGCAAGGAATCTGGATCCAGAGTTTCGCAGACGAGATTGTAATAGTGACGGGGAAAATTTCTCGGTACTGTTGTGGATCAGATGAGACATGCCTTCATTACTAAGAGGATTAGTGTCTGAAAAAGAACCTCTTTGTGAACTGTTATAAAACTAAATTAATAACTAAATTCCTTCACTAATAAGAATAAGCTTACTGGACTGAGTGGGCTGAAACTATTGGGGAAGAACTAGAAAGAACTAATGACATCAAGTATCTAGGAGTAAACCTAGATTCCAAACTCAATAAGAGCGCATATATTAACAATATATCAAATAGAGCTACGCGACTATTCTGGAACTGCAGCCGAGTTGTAGGTAAAACCTGGGGGTTGAAACCTAAGGTAATCTGTTGGTTATACACATCAGTAATACGACCGACAATTACTTATGGTTCAACACTTTGGTGGAAAAAATAATAGGCGCCCTGAGTTTAATATTTCTGTCAAAAACTATCTGTAAACGGATAAAGGCATAGCTATACAACAAAATCTTTGAAAGCTCTGTACTTTGGATGTGAAACCTGGTAATTCGTTAAGAGAACTCATAGTACCTACTAAAAAATAATTTTTGGCGGAGATCAGCAGCTATATCCAAAATAATGCATATAGCAAATGAAAGAATAAGACAAATCATGGATAGAACAACTATCATCATAGAAGTAATAAAGCAAAAGCAGCTCATTTGGTAGGAATACCTACCGAGAATGACAGACCATTGCCTACTGACGTTAATATTGGATTAGCAGCCAAATAAGCCAGAAAAATGAGGAAGACCAAAAACAATACAGCTTAATGGAGTCCAAAAAGCAATGAGACTGAGAGATCTACGACCAGGTGACTGGGCCGATAGAGGTACTCATTTTATGAGGCGGAGTCGCTATGTGGCCCTAGATGTTTTAGAAATATCTAATACATTTCTCTATTATTTCAAACTCTTGTCATATATTTACCAGTGAAATATTACTTAACGTTTGTGATCCATTTTTTCAAATGTCTGCTTCCATTGAGAATATTCTTTTCACAATTAATAAAATAAAATAGCAAAAAAAAGAAATGAAAGCGAAACTGTTTTTTGAATAATTGTTAGGTTAAATTTAAATAAAAAGTATAACGTGATAGTTTTACTATATTTTAAGATGTAAATGCTAGCAAGCGATATAACTAGTCTGGACCAACTAACATCTATAGGTGTTTGCTCAGTTCCGAATCCCTAAATTCAAAGTGTCTCTGGTGTGCCATCACAGCAATTATTGCACTAATCTTGTTATTTTCGTGTACGAAATATCCAATCACATTTCCTATTTTCTAAAGTAATATTATTATATAAAATACAACCGTTTGGGTCTATTTGAATTAATTGGATGTGAGGGCGCCTTCTTTAAGTAGCTAGTTAACGAGGATTTGGTTGACCGAGTCATCCACGACAAACTGATAGGTGTCTTGCACCAGGTGGAAATTGATGACCAAGACCTCCGTATTATCAAAAATTTGTATTGGCATCAATGTGACAACATACCAATTGGTGAGAACAGAACGAAAACAGTGGAAATGCGACCATGGAGTGAGGCAAGGATGTATTTTATCGCCTCTACTTTTTAATATCTACTCCGAATATATTTTCAAAGAAGACTTAGATGAAGATCCACCAGTGTGGGCAAACTCTGCTCATGCTAAAAACGTCGACGTGGCTCTAAATTAACCGGTTCGTATAATATCGGGTTACCTGAAAACGACACCTATTGAAGAGGTCTACCTCATAGTTGGAGTCGCTCCACGACCTATCAGAAGATAGGTCACGTCAGAGGTAGAACGAAAGAAGCAGGAGAGGGATCGAAGACTCCATTTGTATGACCAGCAAACTCATCCAAGTAGACTAAGATTTTTGAAAAGTTTTCTAAAGAAGATCATGATCCATGTCCAAAGCACTAGAGATGCGACGAATACACCTATGGCAAGCGTCAGCTACCACAACACATTTTGCCCCTTCAGAGAAAAAGACTGCTGGACACAATTTGCCGTATCCTACATGAAAAATGATAATAGACTACGAACCGGCGTTTCACGTTGTGCTAGTAACCTAAAAAATGGGGATACCATAGTCACCATCTACTATCATGCTCACAGATGAGGGAGACCTGCATAGAAGAAGATCTAATTTTAGCAATTGCCATCTATGTGGTCAACTATTGGAAGTACAGAAGTTAAAGTTGTTGGTGTTCCGTACACGGAAAAAAAGTAACTAAGCAAAAAGAAAAGAAACCGGACTTGGTGAAATACTTGTTTAACACTTATGAAGAAGTTTCATATCAAAGAATCTAGAATTAGTTTGACATATATATCATTGGGTACAATATATTGATAATCGACGATAAAGAACTAACAGAAGAATGGAAAGGGTATTTCATGGACCTTCTAAACATCATACAGGAAGAACAGTACAAAAAAGAGATCTATATAACAGCAGACATGCCCGTCGAAAATCCCTCTTTTGAAGAAACCAGAAAGGCCTTAAATAAGCTGAAAAATCACAAAGCGCCGGGTACGGACGAGATACCAGCAGAATTTCTGAAATATGCTGGAGAAACACTACATCGTCAAATCCACCAATTAATAACAAAGATATGGTTAGAAGAAAGGATACCAGCAAGATGGAAGGAAAACATCATAGTGCCCATCCACAAAAAAGGGGACAAAACAAAATGCGCGAATTACAGAGGAATTTCACTCTTAAGCACGGCATATAAAATCCTCTCAAACATCATTCTTAGTAGACTAACCCCTTATGCTAAAAATGTCCTAGGAGAATATCAAGCCGGTTTTATGGCAAACAGATCCACAATAGATCAACTATTCACGCTGAGACAGCTTCTAGAAAAGGGATGAGAGTATAACAGACCCATACACAATCTCTTCATAGACTTTCGACAGGCATATGACAGCGTAGAAAGAGCCAAGTATGGAATACCATGGCGGAGTTCTCAATACCAAAGAAACTCATTCGGATGACTAAAGTCTGTATGGAGGGTGGAATATCAAAAGTACGTGTAAATAATAAACTGTCTGACAGCTTCGAAATCAACAGTGGACTCAAACAGGGTGATGCGTTATCTCCACTACTTTTTAACCTTGTATTAGAGAAAGCAATGAGGTCGGCCGAAATAAAAACAGAACTGCTATCGGTTCAAGGTCCCAAGTTATTACTAGCATACGCAGATGACATTGATCTCGTTGGAGACTCCATCCTATTCACAAAAGCCATTTTCAACAAGGTGGAAGGAGCAACAAGCGAAGTAGGGCTAAGGATTAATGAAGAGAAGACGAAATATATGTGTATAAATAGAACGACACGAAGAGACAGGATAGGACAAAATGTGACGGTCAACACCTTCAATTTCGAAAGAGTACAACGTTTTAAGTATCTGGGGGCCGTAATCACAGCTGACAACGATGTTACTGAAGAAATAAAAGACAGAATCCAATCAGCAAATCGCTGTCTATTTGCATTGGATAAGCTTATAAAATCAAAAAATCTTACAAGAAGTTCCAAGATCAAAATCTATAAATCCGTCGTCAGACCTGTACTTGCGAAATGTGGACCATGACCAAATCAAACGAAGAAAAGCTCAGACGTTTTGAACGAAAAATACTTAGAAAAATTTTCGGACCTCACAACGACATTAACACAAACCAGTATAGGATCAGAACCAACTTCGAATTAAAAGCACTCTACAATAACACCGATATTGTCCAAGAAATTAAATCACAGCGACTAAGATGGGCAGGCCACGTGCACAGACTTCATAACGAGAGACTTGTAAGACTGGGATGGGATGAGATTCCTACAGGCAAAAGACCACTCGGACGTCCCAGAATGCGATGGAGAGATAACATCCAAGCAGATCTCCGAAAAATGAACATTCCATTTGACCCTAGATTGATGGAAGACCGAACAAATTGGAAGAAAGTTGTACAGTCAGCCAGGACCCACCCAGGGTTCTAGCGCTACGTGATGATGATGAAGCGTCAGCTACCACAACACATTTTGCCCCTTCAGAGGAAAAGACTGCTGGACACAATCCTACATGAAAAATGCAAATAGACTACGAACCGACATTTCACGTTGTGCTAGTAACCTAAAGAATGGGGATAGCTGCAATGCGACTGTGAGGCAGTTCAGAATAGTCACCATCTACTACCATGCTCACAGATGAGGGAGACCTGCATAGAAGAAGTTCTAATTTTAGCAATTGATAGGGTCATCTATATGGCCAACTATTGGAAGTACAGAAGTTAAAGTTGTTGGTGTTCCGTAGACGGAAAAAAAGTAATTAAGCAAAAAGAAAAGAAACCGGACTTGGTGGAATACTTGTTTAACAATTATGAGGAAATTTCATATCAAAGAATCTGGAATTAGTTTGACATATATATCATTAGGTACAATATACACTAAGCATCAAAATTAACGCACCACCTTAAAAATGGAACATTTTTGATATCTCGTATTTCATAAAACTGTTGTCCGATGTTAGTAATTTTTTTAATATGATATAGCTTTGTTCTTCAGCAACATCGATGTAACAATATTCTTGCTAAACAGATGTGTCATTGTATACCGGGTGTAACAATGATGGTGTGTTTTTTCCTCAAAGTTTGGAACACCGTGTGGAATATTCTAGCGTATATAAAATATTGAAATTAAAACTTAACTGTAGCCTTAGGCTTTCTTAATATTTTGCTTTTTGATTCATTCGCTAATATTGGATAATAAAAAAGTTAGGTACTTTAACAACTAGCAAAGTTCTTCACCAATACAGGGTGTTTCTAAATAAGTGCGACAAGCTTTAAGGGGTAATTCTGTATAAAAAAATAATGACCGTTTGCTTTATAAACATATGTCCGCAAATGCTTCGTTTCCGCGATACGGGATGTTGAATTTATTCTTACAAACTGACGATATATTTATTGCTCTAAAACCGGTTGAGATATGCAAATGAAATTTAGTAGGTTTTAAGTGGTAGTTATTACGAATTTTCTGACATACAATTAAGAATTTTATATTCATCATTGGCGTGCATACGGGTCATATTACCCGGTGCTATAACCCGTATGCACGTCAGTGATAATATAAATGTCTTAACCCGGCACCTGCCACGTGGGGATCTACCAGCACCCCATAACATATTTTTATCAAATATTTGGTATTTCAAGTTTGGTAAGCGAGCTGTGCGTCATAGTAGCTTTCTATAATATTATATAGTATATAATGTGTTAGTGTTTAAAGTGGTTATTTAGTGTCATTCTGAACTTATAGCTCTAAAGTCGAATTGGGGTGTCATCATCTGGCACTTTATGTTTTAAATTTTTTTTGTATTTTTGATATAAACAGGTCAAATTTACATTTTGTATTGAAGTAACTGATTTAAATTATTAATATAGACTCTATACTCACTATATCTTAATTTTTTTTAGATATTTTACTTGACTTCATTTATTATGGTTTGGTACTTGCTAATTTGCTTATAACACCTTTTTCATTTTATTTTTCAACTTTTATAACATATTAGTGGCTAATAAGTTAATAAAACATGTTTATTTATATTCTTGTGTTACTCAACACATTATTTTGTTTTTTTAAACAAGTGGATCACAGAAAATTGTTAAGGGGTGCTGTGAGATCCCCACGTGGCAGTTGGCGCCTTGCAAAGCCACGTGGCAGGTGCCGGGTTAATTGTACACCAAAAAAATGCGCAATAATTACCTTTTAAAATCTACCAAATTTTATATGCATATCTCAACCGGTTTTAGAGCAGTAAATAAATCGTCAGTTTGTACGAAAAAATTCAACATTCTGTATCTCGGAAACGAAGCATTTGCGGGCACATGTTTATAAATCAAACGGTCATTATTTTTTCATGCAGAATTACCCTTTAAAGTTTGTCGCATTTATTTAGAAACACCCTTTATTGATGAAGAACGTTGCTAGTTGTTAAAGTACCTAACTTTTTTATTATCCAACGTAAGCGAATGAATCAAAAAGCAGAATCTTAAGAAAGCCTAAGGCTACAGCTGAGTTTTAATTTCAATATTTTATATACGCTAGAATATTCCACAGAATTTTCCAAACTTTGAGGAAAAACACACTATCATTGTTACACCTGGTACACAATGACACTTATCTGTTTAGCAAGAACATTATTACACCGATATTCTTAAAGAATAATGCTATATCATATTAAAAACTTTACTAAAATCGGACAACAGGTTTAGGAAATACGAGACATCAAATATGTTCCATATTTAAGGTGGTGCGTTAATTTTGATGGTTAGTGTATATTGGGATATATAAAATTAAGAGTAGAAGAATTTCCTGGCTAAGAAACCTAAAACAGTGGTCTAGTTGCAGCTCAGTAGATCTTTTCAGAGCAGCCGCCAATAAAGTACGGATAGCTGTGATGATAGCCAACCTCCAAAAGGAGAAGGAACTGCAAGAAGAAGATTGGGTACAAAATAATAAGATCGTATAGAACAAACTGGATGTGGAAGAAAGCCTACAAGGAATTTCCAAAACTTGATGGAGAATATCCAAAAAATGGAAAAACAAAACGTGAGAAACATTGCAAAAATTATGAGGCTGTGGACCTATACGGTCTACAAACACGATATTTGGTTTTACGTTTAAAGCTTATATTAATTTTACTTTTTGAACTTGAAAGTAGAGAAAATAGAGAAGGCTAGGAGTGCATTCAATAACATGGCCAAACTCTTTAAAGCCACAACCTTAACCTGGAGATAAAAATAAGGCTCCTACGACGTTATATCTTCTCAATATTGTATTATGGAGTTGAATCCTAGACACTCACTGAAG
The DNA here is from genome assembly GCF_917563875.1 of Diabrotica virgifera virgifera. Taxonomy (NCBI): domain Eukaryota; kingdom Metazoa; phylum Arthropoda; class Insecta; order Coleoptera; family Chrysomelidae; genus Diabrotica; species Diabrotica virgifera. Next base: position 177,023,768 of record NC_065451.1, read on the forward strand.
CAATGGAGAAAAAAACTTGAAGCCTTCGAGATGTGGCTGTACAGGCGAATCCTAAGGACATCATGGACGGAGAAGATAACCAACGAGACCGTATTACGAAGAATGGGCAAAGAAAGAGAGGTGATGTATACCATTAAAAGGAGAAAGTTAGAATATCTCGGACACATAATGAGAAACGGCACTAAATACAGATTACTAAAGGTAATCCTTCAAGGTAAAGTATTCGGAAAGCGAGGAATTGGGAGAAGAAGAATATCATGGTTAAAGAACCTGATGAAATGGTTCTCCACAACAACAACTAATCTTTAAAGCATCAGTTAATAAAATAATTATAGCCAGAATGATCGCCAATATTCGAAACGAATAGGCACTAAAAGAAGAAGAACTTGAAAGTCACCAGATGTGTCAGGTATTTGGTATTTTTTTATTTAGTCTTGAATGATTTTTAAACTAGATAGCAGTGCACTTGAATTTAGGATACGGTTTCATCAACATTTGAATAAAAAGCGACATCTACTCGATTAAGGGGTAATACCTCTTTACTTGTGTCTATTCGAGAAGCCATGCTGTAGGATGACATCGCATTAGATTCGGGTAGCACTGAGGAAGTGTTACCTTTTGAAGAACTTCCTTCTACATGTTCGTACTGATACTTTCTTCTCGAAGGCGATACGACCACCGGAGATACCTTTTCTGGCTTCTGTGCAGAAATCTCAGCTTGCCTTAGTTCGTGGTATTGTGACATAACCAGCTTTCTCGGTAGTTCAGTTTCTTGTATCATCATGTTCTCTTGTATATTTACTAAATCTGATACGCGGTGAGACGATTCGTAGATAGATTCGAGTGATTTTTTTTGTTTGGGAGAGGTAGGCGATAAAGATTTGAAACGACCATTTACGTCAGAGCTTACTTCATGATCCGATGGAGAACTAGGCAGCGCTACTGACTCAGAAAGGCTAGAGTCAGTAGTATCGATCAGAGACATCTCTGTTTCGTTTCTTAACGCTGAAGCTACCCTTCTTATATTCTCGTACGGTTGTCTGTAAATAACCTCGATAGAGCCGGTGTAGTTTTGCGTTCTTGTAAACACTTCGGAAGTCATCAGCTTGGTATTTCCATTAGCCGATCTGACTCGTATTGGACTGCCGGGTAGAGAAGTAGGGCTGGCGCTTTTGCGCCCTTCTTCAATGAGTTCATGGTACGTGGTTGGAATAACACTTTGGCTTCTGGTACGGTCCGAAAATTGGACGGTTTTGTCATAGGACGGTTTATCGGTGAATTTTTTGATATGCTCGCTTACAATGGTACGACGCAATTTTGTAGGGGATGGACTCGGTTTGGGACTTTCTATTCTCGTAAATACTTCTGCCTTGTAGGACTTTACAGAAATCTCTTCCTTTGGAAGGAATTTCTCAGCTTGGGTCAGCTTGTTTGAGTCAATTACTTTAGTTTGCGCTTTCTTTTTAGGCGTAGAAGAAGCTGATGGAGTTTTAGTACCTTTTCGTGGTTCATGCAATTTAACAGTTTTTGTTGGTGTAGATTTTTGAACTGCTGAAACTGTAGTTTTAGAGTAAGAATATCTGGATTCCGACTCTCGTTTCTTTTCTGTTTTAATTTTATTACTTTCTTCCATCTTTAACTTATTTTTAAGTTTTTCGTTCGAGTTATCAATTTCGCGTTTATCTTTGGTCTTCGTTTTATCTTTTCGCTCAATTTTCATATCTCTAGATACAGTGGACATCATATATCTATGAACTGTATTGTCGTATTTTCTAACAACGTGTTGTGGCTGAGGAATCTCGTATGGAACCATTTTTTTCTTGTAATCAGACTTTTGTGCTCTCTTTACAGATGCAATACTCTCTGTGCTTGACATGCTAGTAATAGAAGCTTTAGATTCTATCGTATGTTTTGCTACTACTTTTTCAGATTTAACCTTTGTCCGTTTCAAACTGCCTTCGCTACTAGAAACTGCTGATGAGACACTTTTTCTGGAACGGCTTCCACTATAATCGATTCTCTGTTTTATAACTTTGTCAGGTTTTACATTTGTTAGTTCTTTAGAAGCATGCTCAATATTAGTTACATTTTGTGAAGAAGTTTTAACTGACTTAGAACTACTAGATGAATCAGTTCTTTTTTTAGTCACTCTTTCAGCTCGAATCCTTGTTGTATCCTTATGGGTGACACTTTCAGTACTAGAAAGTCTCTGAATTGAAGTTTTTGTAACGTGATCTGTTGTTTCTGCTACGTGTCTTATTGATCTTTCAGTTTTAGAAGCAGGTGAGGTCGTTACAGATTCGCTTCTTAGTTTCGAACTTTTCTTGACGCTCTTTGATTTTATACTTTGCTTCGTTTGATGGACTTTTTCATCATCAGAACTTAAATCTGCATCAGCACTAAATCTTCCTGTTTTAGGTTTTGGAATTTGTCTAGAATAACTCTTCTTCTTCCCTTGCTCTTCTTCAACTTTTCGAATTTGTTGAGATGATTTTTCGGTTAACTGTTTCCTTTTTATATGTTTTTCGTCATAGTCAGTTACAGTAACTTCCAGTATGTCATCAGTCATAACTATATCCGAAGTTAAAATGTCATAACGTTTGACACCAACCTTTTGTGACATTTCAATTATTGAAATGTGTGATTCAGTTTCAGAAACCGTTTGTTGATCTGCTTTCTGGCAAGAATCGGTTTCAGATGATAAAGGTTCTATGTCAGTTTCTGAAAATTTTCTAGTATCACTTTGTCTAGATATACTCATCTCCTCTAGTACTTCATCTCTTGTGTCTTTGTTCACTACTTCACTAGCGATACTCACAACCATGCTTGATGAGGCATCTAATATTACTTCCTCTGGACGAGTTACTTTTGCTTCCTTAACAACCTCAGTACTTTGTTCAGTTACTTGGTATTCTTTTTCTAATAATTCAGATTTCGAATCAGTCAGTTCGATTTTTTGTGTATATGTTGCACGATTTTGAGCCAAGGTCAGAGAACTCAACTCTGAGATACCCCGGGAAACTGAAGTAACACTCAATTTACTACCAACCATTAGGCTCCCTTCAGTAACTAATTTATGCTCGACATCACTTATAGTTGAAGAATCTGCATAATCTTTTATTCCATGCTTGGTCAAATGTTTTTCTGTAGTCTCAAGTGGCAAGTCTTTTAATTCCGCAGTTGGAGAAGGTTCTTCCCGTGGTTCACTCAACACTGTTGGGTCAGCACTAATTGGAGACTTTTGTATTAGTTCGACTTTATCAGACAAATGACTTTCAGTAACCAGTTCCTGATTTTTATCAGTGATCTTAATAACGGTAGATTTAATCGAAGACGTTAGACCTTCTTCATCTGCGACAAGCGATATTTTTCCGCTGTCTGGCTTCTTGTCATGGTCAGTAAGTTTTAGGTCAGAGGGTTCTGTTGGTCTCTTTGGTATGTCTTTATGATCTATTTTGTCAGTTGTAGGTTTGTCTTCTACAATTGTTTGTACACGTGATGATGACTCTGGTATATCTTTTTTAAGCAGTATTATTTCCTTAGGTTTTTCGGCAGGTTTATTCAACACTGTTGGAACAGCACGAATAGGGAGCACTATTCTTCTTTGATGTTGGTCTGTATCAGGAGAAGGCTGTGTAACAACCAGTTCGTGATCTTTATCACTTATATCAATATCCGTTCTTTCAATCCGAGCCTTTGACTCATCTTTTTGTGAGATTGTCGTCACCATTTCGCTCACTGATTTCTCATCATGATGAGTAATTTCTAGGTCAGAGCGTTTTGTTCGTGTAGGTGTGTCTTTCAGATCTATTGTGTCAGTGGCAGGTTTGTATGCATCAATTGGTTTTACATGTGATGGCGATTCTGGTATATCTTCTTCGTGTAATACTACTTTTAAGTCAGAGGGTTTTGTTGGTATCGTTGGTATGTCCTTGTGGTCAGTTTTGTCCGTTAAAGGTTTGTGTTCTGTAGTTGGTTTTTGTGACAGTAATTCTTGTTTTTCTTTTTCATGTAAGAGAATTTCCTTAGATTCTTCCGCCGGTTCAAGCAATAGTGTTGCATCAGCACTAACAGTCAATGATGGCTTATCTTCCTCTTTAATAGGAGATTGTTTTGAACTAACCAGTTCGTGATCTTTGTCAGTTATATTAACAACGGTAGTTTCAATCTGAGACTTTGACTTCTCTTTTTGTAAGATTGTCGTCACCATTTCGCTCACTGATTTCTCATCATGATGAGTAATTTCTAGGTAAGAGCGTTTTGTTCGTGTAGGTGTGTCTTTCAGATCTATTGTGTCAGTGGCAGGTTTGTATGCATCAATTGGTTTTACATGTGATGGCGATTCTGGTATATCTTCTTCGTGTATTACTACTTTTAAGTCAGAGGGTTTTGATGGTATCGTTGGTATGTCCTTGTGGTCAATTTTGTCCGTTAAAGGTTTGTGTTCTGTAGTTTGTTTTTGTGACAGTAACTCTGGTTTTTCTTTTTCATGTAAGAGAATTTTCTTAGGTTCTTCCACCGGTTCAAGCAATAGTGTTGCATCAGCACTAACAGTCAATGTTGGCTTATCTTCCTCTTTAATAGGAGATTGCTTTGAACTAATCAGTTCGTGATCTTTATCAGTTATATTAATAACCGTTGTTTCAATCCGAGACTTTGACTCCTCTTTTTCTGAGATTGTCGTCACCACTTCGCTTACTGATTTCTCATCATGATGGGTAATTTCTAGGTCAGATCGTTTTGTTCGTGTCTTTGGTGTGTCTTTCGGATCTATTGTGTTAGTGGCAGGTTTATATTCATCAATTGATTTTACATGTGATGGTGATTCTGGTATATCTTCTTCGTGCAATACTACCTTTAAGTCAGAGGGTTTTTTTGGTGTCGTTGGTACGTCCTTGTGGTCAATTATGTCCGTTAAAGCTTTGTGTTGTGTTGCCGATTGTATTTGTGACAGTAACTTTGGTTTTTCTTTTTCATGTAATATAATTTCCTTAGGCTCTTCCGTCGGTTCAAGCAATACTGTTGCATCAGCAATAAGAGACGATTTTGGCTTATCTTCCTTTTTAACAGGAGATTGTTTTGATTTAACCAGTTCGTGATCTTTATCAGTTATATTAACAACCGTAGTTTCAATCCGAGACTTTGACTTCTCTTTTTGTGAGATTGTCGTCACTATTTCGCTTACTGACTTCTCATCATGATGAGTAATTTCTAGGTCAGAGCGTTTTGTTCGTGTACTTGACGTGTCTTTGGGATCTATTGTGTCAGTGGCAGGTTTGTATTCGTCAATTGTTTTTACATGTGATGGTGATTCTGGTATATCTTCTTCGTGAAGTACTACCTTTAAGTCAGAGGGTTTTGTTGGTGTCGTTGGTATGTCCTTGTGGTCAATTATGTCCGTTAAAGCTTTGTGTTGTGTAGTCGATTGTATTTGTGACAGTAACTCTGGTTCTTCTATTTCCTGTAATATAATTTCCTTAGGTTCTTCCGCCGGTTCAAACAATACTGTTGCATCAGCAATAAGAGACGATTTTGGCTTATCTTCCTTTTTAACAGGAGATTGTTTTGAACTAACCAGTTCGTGATCTTTATCAGTTATATTAACAACCGTAGTTTCAATCCGAGACTTTGACTTCTCTTTTTGTGAGATTGTCGTCACTATTTCGCTTACTGATTTCTCATCATGATGAGTAATTTCTAGGTCAGAGCGTTTTGTTCGTGTCCTTGACGTGTCTTTGGGATCTATTGTGTCAGTGGTAGGTTTGTATTCGTCAATTGTTATTACATGTGATGGTGATTCTGTTATTCCTTCTTCGTGCAATACCACCTTTAAGTCAGACGGTTTTGTTGGTGTCGTTGGTATGTCCTTGTGGTCAATTACGTCCGTTAAAGCTTTGCGTTCTGTAGTCGAATGTATTTGTGACACTAACCCTGGTTTTTCTTTTTCATATAATATAATTTCCTTAAGTTCTTCAGCCGGTTCAAGCAATACTGTTGCATCAGCAATAAGAGACCATTTTGGCTTGTCTTCCTCTTTAACAGGAGATTGTTTCGAACTAACCAGTTCGTGACCTTTATCAGTTATATTACCAACCGCAGTTTCAATCCGAGACTTTGACTCCTCTTTATGTGAGATTGCCGTCACCATTTCGCTCACTGATTTTTCATCATGATGAGTCATTTCTAGGTCTGAGCGTTTTGTTCGTGTCTTTGGTGCGTCTTTCGGATCTATTGTGTCAGTGGCAGATTTGTATTTATCAATTGGTTTTATATGTGATGCTGATTCTGGTACATCTTTTTCATGTAATAATTCCATTTTCTCAGGCTCTTCCAATGCTATTGCCTCGGCACTAATAGGCGAATTTAGCTTATCTCTTTTTTTAAACGGAGATGCCTTTTCACTTAACAGTTCGTGATCTTTATGAGTGATCTTAATAACGGTAGGTTTAACCGGAGATGTTGGATCTTCTTTACCTCTGACAGGCGTTACTTTCCCGATGTCTGGTTTCTTGTCATCGTCAGTAACCTTCACGTCAGAGACTTTGGTTGGTGTAACATGAGTTATTTTCTCACTGTCTGGTTTCTTGCCACGGTCAGTAACTTTTAGATTAGAGGGTTTTGTGGGTGTCTGTAGTATATCCTTATGATCTATTTTGTCAGTTGTAGGTTTATGTTCTACAGTTTTGTCACTAATAGGCGACTTTGGTGTATCTTCCTCTTTTACAGGAGATGCCTTTGGACTAACTAGATCGTGATCTTTGTTAGTAATCTTAAGAGCGGTATGTTTAGCAGGAGACGTTGGCCCTTTATCTGCGACCGGCGTCACTTGCTCACTGTCTGGTTTCTTGTCATAATCAGTAACTTTTAGGTCAGAGGGTTTAGTTGGTGTGACAGGGGTTACTTTCTCACTGTCTTGCTTCTTATCATCGTCAGTAGTCTTTAAGTAAGAGGGTTTTGTTGGTGTTTTCGGAATATCCTTGTGATCTAATTTGTCAGTTGTAGATTTGTGTTCTACAGTTTTGTCACCAAGGGGCGATTTTGGCGTATCTTCCTCTTTTTTAGGAGATGCCTTTGGACTAACTAGATCGTGGTTTTTATCAGTCATCTTACGAGCGGTATGTTTAGCAGGAGACGTCGGCTCTTTATCTGCGACAGGCGTCACTTGCTCACTGTCTGGTTTTTTGTCATGATCAGTAACTTTTAAGTCAGAGGGTTTAGTTGGTGTTACAGGGGATACTTTCTCATTGTCTTGCTTCTTGTCATGGTCAGTAATTGTTAAGGTAGAGGGTATTGTTGGTGTTTTCGGAATATCCTTGTGATCTAATTTGTCAGCTGTAGGTTTGTGTCTTACAGTTTTATCACCAATAGGCGACTTTGGCGTATCTTCCTCTTTTGCAGGAGATGCCTTTGGACTAACTAGATCGTGATCTTTATCAGTAATCCTAACAGCGGTATGCTTAGTAGGAGACGTTAGCTCTTTATCTGTGACCCGCGTCACTTTCTCACTGTCTGGTTTCTTGTCATGGTCAGTAATTTTTAAGTCAGAGGGTTTTGTTGGTGTTTTAGGAATGTCTTTGTGATCTAATTTGTCAGTTGTAGGTTTGTGTTCTTCAGTTTTGTCACCAATAGGCGACTTTGGCGTATCTTCCTCTTTTGCAGGAGATGCTTTTGGACTTACTAGATCGTGACCTTTATCAGTAATCTTAAGAGCGGTATGTTTAGCAGGAGACGTTGGCCCTTTATCTGCGACCGGCGTCACTTGCTCACTATCTGGTTTCTTGTCATGATCAGTAACTTTTAAGTCAGAGGGTTTAGTTGGTGTGATAGGGGTTACTTTCTCACTGCCTGGCTTCTTGTCATGGTCAGTAATTTTTAAGTCAGAGCGTTTTGTTGGTGTTTTCGGAATGTCTTTGTGATCTAATTTGTCAGTTGTAGGTTTGTGTTCTTCAGTTTTGTCACCAATAGGCGACTTTGGCGTATCTTCCTCTTTTGCAGGAGATGCTTTTGGACTTACTAGATCGTGGTCTTTATCAGTAATCTTAAGAGCGGTATGTTTAGCAGGAGACGTTGGCTCTTTATCTGCGACAGACGTTACTCTCTCACTATCTGGTTTCTTGTCATGATCAGTAACTTTTAAGTAAGAGGGTTTAGTTGGTGTGAAAGGGGTTACTTTCTCACTGCCTGGCTTCTTGTCATGGTCAGTAATTTTTAAGTCAGAGGGTTTTGTTGGTGTTTTCGGAATATCCTTGTGATCTATTTTGTCAGTTGTAGGTTTGTGATCTACAGTTTTCTCACCAAGGGGCAACTTTGGCGTATCTTCCTCTTTTTTAGGAGATGCCTTTGGACTAACTAGATCGTGGTCTTTATCAGTAATCTTACGAGCGGTATGTTTAGCAGGAGACGTCGGCTCTTTATCTGCGACAGGCGTTACTTTCTCACTGTCTGGTTTCTTGTCATGATCAGTAACTTTTAAGTCAGAGGGTTTTGTTGGTCTTTTAGGAATGTCCTTTTGATCTATTTTGTTAGTTATAGGTTGGTGTTCTACAGTTTTGTCACCAATAGACGACTTTGGCGTATCTTCCTCTTTTGCAGGAGATGCCTTAGGACTAACTAGATCGTGGTCTTTATCAGTAATCTTAAGAGCGGTATGTTTAGCAGGAGACGTTAGCTCTTTATCTGCGACAGACGTCAGTTGCTCACTGTCTGGTGTCTTGTCATGATCAGTAACTTTTAGGTCAGAGGGTTTAGTTGGTGTGACAGGGATTACTTTCTCACTGTCTGGCTTCTTGTCATGATCAGTAACTTTTAAATCAGAGGGTTTTGTTGGTGTTTTCACAATGTCCATGTGATCTATTTTGTCAGGTGTAGGTTTGCGTTCTACAGTCTTGTCACCAAGAGGCGACTTTGACGTATCTTCTTCTTTCGCAGGAGATGCCTTAGGACTAACTAGGTCGTGGTCTTTATCAGTAATCTTAAGAGCGGTATGTTTAGCAGGAGACGTTGGCTCTTTATCTGCGACAGGCGTTACTTTCTCACTGTCGGGTTTCTTGTCATGATCAGCAACCTTTAGGTCTGAGGGTTTAGTGGGTGTGACAGGCGTTACTTTCTCACTGTCTGGTATTATGTCATGTTCAGTAACTTTTAAGTCAGAGTGTTTTGTTGGTGTTTTTGGTATATTCTTTTGATCTATTTTTTCAGTTGTAAGTTTGTGTTCTACAGTTGTATCAACAATAGGTGATTTTGGCGTATCTTCGTCTTTCACAGGAGATGCCTTTGGGCTAACTAGATCGTGATCTTTATCAGTAATCTTCATAGCGGTACGTTTAACAGGAGAAGCTGGCTCTTCTTTAACTGCGACAAGCGTCACTTTCTCACTGTCGGGTTTCTTGTCATGATCAGCAACTTTTAGGTCAGAGGCTTTAGTGGGTGTCACAGGCGTTACTTTGTCACTGTCTGGCTTTATGTCATGTTCAGTAACTTTTAAGTCAGAGTGTTTTGTTGGTGTTTTTGTTATGTCCTCGTGATCTGTTTTTTCCATTGTAGGTTTGTGTTCTACAGTTGTATCACATATAGGTGATTTTGGCGTGTCTCCGTCTTTCATAGGAGATGCCTTTGGGCTAACTATATCGTGATCTTTATCAGTAATCTTAATAGCGGCATGTGTAACAGGAGAAGTTGGCTCTTCTTTATCTGCGACAGGTGTTACTTTCTCACTGTCGCGTTTGTTGTCATGATCAGCGACTTTTAGGTCTGAGGGTTTAGTGGGTGTCACAGACGTTACTTTCTCACTGTCTGGTTTTCTGTCATGTTCAGTAACTTTTAAGTCAGAGGGTTTTGTTGGTGCTTTTGGTATGTCTTTGTGATCTATTTTGTCCATTGTAGGTTTGTGTTCTACAGTTGTATCAACAATAGGTGATTTTGGCGTAACTTCGTCTTTCACAAGAGATGCCTTTGGGCTAACTAGATCGTGATCTTTATCAGTAATCTTCATAGCGGTATGTTTAACAGGAGAAGCTAGCTCTTCTTTATCTGCGACAGGTGTTACTTTCTCAGTGTCGGGTTTCTTGTCATGATCAGCAACTTTTAGGTCTGATGGTTTAGTGGGTGTCACAGGAGTTACTTTCTCACTGTCTGGTTTTATTTCATGTTCAGTAACTTTTAAGTCAGAGTGTTTTGTTGGTGTTTTTGGTATGTCCTTGTGATCTATTTTGTCCATTGTAGGTTTGTGTTCTACAGTTGTATCAACAATAGGTGATTTTGGCGTATCTTCGTCTTTCTCAGGCGATGCCTTTGGGCTAACTAGGTCGTGATCTTTATCAGTAATCTTCATAGCGGTATGTTTAACAGGAGAAGCTGGCTCTTCTTTATCTGCGACAGGTGTTACTTTCTGACTGTCGGGTTTCTTGTCATGATCAGCAAACTTTAGGTCTGAGGGTTTAGTGGGTGTCACAGAGGTTACTTTCTCACTGTCTGGTTTTATGTCATGTTCTGTAACTTTTAAGTCAGAGTGTTTTGTTGGTGTTTTTGGTATGTCCTTGTGATCTATTTTGTCCATTGTAGGTTTGTCTTCTACAGTTGTATCAACAATAGGTGATTTTGGCGTATCTTCGTCTTTCACAGGAGATGTCTTTGGGCTAACTAGTTCGTGATCTTTATCAGTAATCTTCATAGCGGTATGTTTAACAGGAGAAAGTGGCTCTTCTTTATCTGCGACAGGTGTTACTTTCTCAATGTCGGCTTTCTTGTCATGATCATCAACTTTTAGGTCAGAGGGTTTAGTGGGTGTCACAGGCGTTACTTTGTCACTGTCTGGCTTTATGTCATGTTCAGTAACTTTTAAGTCAGAGTGTTTTGTTGGTATTTTTGTTATGTCCTTGTGATCTATTTTTTCCATTGTAGGTTTGTGTTCTACAGTTTTATCAACAACAGGTGATTTTGGCGTAACTTCATCTTTCACAGGAGATGTCTTTGGGCTAACTAGATCGTGATCTTTATCAGTAATCTTCATAGCGGTATGTTTAACAGGAGAAGCTGGCTCTTCTTTATCTGCGACAGGTGTTACTTTCTCAATGTCAGGTTTCTTGTCATGATCAGCAGCTTTTAGGTCAGAGGGTTTAGTGGGTGTCACAGGCGTTACTTTGTCACTGTCTGGCTTTATGTCATGTTCAGTAACTTTTAAGACAGAGTGTTTTGTTGGTATTTTTGTTATGTCCTTGTGACCTATTTTTTCCATTGTAGGTTTGTGTTCTACAGTTTTATCAACAACAGGTGATTTTGGCGTAACTTCGTCTTTCACAGGAGATGTCTTTGGGCTAACTAGATCGTGATCTTTATCAGTAATCTTCATAGCGGTATGTTTAACAGGAGAAACTGGCTCTTCTTTATCTGCGACAGGTGTTACTTTCTCACTGTCGGGTTTCTTGTCATGATCAGCAACCTTTAGGTCTGAGGGTTTAGTGGGTGTGACAGGCGTTACTTTCTCACTGTCTGGTATTATGTCATGTTCAGTAACTTTTAAGTCAGAGGGTTTAGTGGGTGCCACAGGCGTTACTTTGTCACTGTCTGGCTTTATGTCATGTTCAGTAACTTTTAAGTCAGAGTGTTTTGTTGGTATTTTTGTTATGTCCTTGTGATCTATTTTTTCCATTGTAGGTTTGTGGTCTACAGTTTTATCAACAATAGGTGATTTTGGCGTAACTTCGTCTTTCACAGGAGATGCCTTTGGGCTAACTAGATCGTGATCTTTATCAGTAATCTTCATTGCGGTATGTTTAACAGGAGAAGCTGGCTCTTCTTTATCTGCGACAGGTTTTACTTTCTCACTGTCGGGTTTCCTGTCATGATCAGCAACCTTTAGGTCTGAGGGTTTAGTGGGTGTCACAGGCGTTAGTTTCTCACTGTCTGGTATTATGTCATGTTCGGTAACTTTTAAGTCAGAGGGCTTTGTTGGTATTTTTGGTATGTCCTTGTGATCTATTTTGTGAGTTGTAAGTTTGTGTTCTACAGTTGTATCAACAATAGGTGATTTTGGCGTATCTTCGTATTTCACAGGAGATGCCTTTGGGCTACCTAGTTCGTGATATTTATCAGTAATCTTCATAGCGGTATTTTTAACGCGAGAAGCTGGCTCTTCTTTATCTGCGACAGGTGTTACTTTCTCACTATCGGGTTTCTTGTCATGATCAGCAACCTTTAGGTCTGAGGGTTTAGTGGGTGTCACAGGCGTTACTTTGTCACTGTCTGGCTTTATGTCATGTTCAGTAACTTTTAAGTCAGAGTGTTTTGTTGGTGTTTTTGTTATGTCCTCGTGATCTGTTTTTTCCATTGTAGGTTTGTGTTCTACAGTTGTATCACATATAGGTGATTTTGGCGTGTCTCCGTCTTTCATAGGAGATGCCTTTGGGCTAACTATATCGTGATCTTTATCAGTAATCTTAATAGCGGCATGTGTAACAGGAGAAGTTGGCTCTTCTTTATCTGCGACAGGTGTTACTTTCTCACTGTCGCGTTTGTTGTCATGATCAGCGACTTTTAGGTCTGAGGGTTTAGTGGGTGTCACAGACGTTACTTTCTCACTGTCTGGTTTTCTGTCATGTTCAGTAACTTTTAAGTCAGAGGGTTTTGTTGGTGCTTTTGGTATATCTTTGTGATCTATTTTGTCCATTGTAGGTTTGTGTTCTACAGTTGTATCAACAATAGGTGATTTTGGCGTAACTTCGTCTTTCACAAGAGATGCCTTTGGGCTAACTAGATCGTGATCTTTATCAGTAATCTTCATAGCGGTATGTTTAACAGGAGAAGCTGGCTCTTCTTTATCTGCGACAGGTGTTACTTTCTCAATGTCAGGTTTCTTGTCATGATCAGCAGCTTTTAGGTCAGAGGGTTTAGTGGGTGTCACAGGCGTTACTTTGTCACTGTCTGGCTTTATGTCATGTTCAGTAACTTTTAAGACAGAGTGTTTTGTTGGTATTTTTGTTATGTCCTTGTGACCTATTTTTTCCATTGTAGGTTTGTATTCTACAGTTGTATCAACAATAGGTGATTTTGGCGTATCTTCGTTTTTCACAGGAGATGTCTTTGGGCTAACTAGTTCGTGATCTTTATCAGTAATCTTCATAGCGGTATGTTTAACAGGAGATGCTGGCTCTTCTTTATCTGCGACAGGTGTTACTTTCTCAATGTCGGGTTTCTTGTCATGATCAGCAACTTTTAGGTCAGAGGGTTTAGTGGGTGTCACAGGCGTTACTTTGTCACTGTCTGGCTTTATGTCATGTTCAGAAAGTTTTAAGTCAGAGCGGTTTGCTTGAATTTTTGTTATGTCCTTGTGATCTATTTTTTCCATTGTAGGTTTGTGTTCTACAGTTTTATCAACAATAGGTGATTTTGGCGTAACTTCGTCTTTCACAGGAGATGCCTTTGGGCTAACTAGATCGTGATCTTTATCAGTAATCTTCATATCGGTATGTTTAACAGGAGAAGCTGGCTCTTCTTTATCTGCGACAGGTGTTACTTTCTCACTGTCGGGTTTCTTGTCATGATCAGCAACCTTTAGGTCTGAGGGTTTAATGGGTGTCACAGACGTTACTTTCTCACTGTCTGGTTTTATGTCATGTTCAGTAACTTTTAAGTCAGAGGGTTTTGTTGGTGTTTTTGGCATGTCCTTGTGATCTATTTTGTCCATTGTAGGTTTGTGTTCTACAGTTGTATCAACAATAGGTGATTTTGGCGTATCTTCGTCTTTCACAGGAGATGTCTTTGGGCTAACTAGTTCGTGATCTTTATCAGTAATCTTCATAGCGGTATGTTTAACAGGAGAAGCTGGCTCTTCTTTATCTGCGACAGGTGTTACTTTCTCAATGTCGGGTTTCTTGTCATGATCAGCAACTTTTAGGTCAGAGGGTTTAGTGGGTGTCACAGGCGTTACTTTGTCACTGTCTGGCTTTATGTCATGTTCAGTAACTTTTAAGTCAGAGTGTTTTGTTGGTGTTTTTGTTATGTCCTTGTGACCTATTTTTTCCATTGTAGGTTTGTGTTCTACAGTTTTATCAACAATAGGTGATTTTGGCGTAACTTCGTCTTTCACAGGAGATGCCTTTGGGCTAACTAGATCGTGATCCTTATCAGTAATCTTCATAGCGGTATGTTTAACAGGAGAAGCTGGCTCTTCTTTATCTGCGACAGGTGTTACTTTCTCACTGTCGGGTTTCTTGTCATGATCAGCAACCTTTAGGTCTGAGGGTTTAGTGGGTGTGACAGGCGTTACTTTGTCACTGTCTGGCGTTATGTCATGTTCAGTAACTTTTAAGTCAGACTGTTTTGTTGGTGTTTTTGTTATGTCCTTGTGACCTATTTTTTCCATTGTAGGTTTGTGTTGTACAGTTTTATCAACAATAGGTGATTTTGGCGTAACTTCGTCTTTCACAGGAGATGCCTTTGGGCTAACTAGATCGTGATCTTTAACAGTAATCTTCATAGCGGTATGTTTAACAGGAGAAGCTGGCCCTTTTTTATCTGCGACAGGTGTTACTTTCTCACTGTCGGGTTTCTTGACATGATCAGCAACTTTTAGGTCTGAGGGTTTAGTGGGTGTCACAGGCGTTACTTTCTCACTGTCTGGTATTATGTCATGTTCAGTAATTTTTAAGTCAGAGGGCTTTGTTGTTATTTTTGGTATGTCCTTGTGATCTATTTTGTCAGTTGTAAGTTTGTGTTGTACAGTTGTATCAACAATAGGTGATTTTGGTGTAACTTCGTCTTTCACAGGAGATGCCTTTGGGCTACCTAGTTCGCGATCTTTATCAGTAATCTTCATAGCGGAATGTTTAACACGAGAAGCTGGCTCTTCTTTATCTGCGACAGGTGTAACTTTCTCGCTATCGGGTTTCTTGTCATGATCAGCAACCTTTAGGTCTGAGGGTTTAGTGGGTGTCACAGACGTTACTTCCTCACTGTCTGGTTTTATGTCATGTTCGGTAACTTTTAAGTCAGATGGTTTTGTTGGTGTTTTTGGCATGTCCTTGTGATCTATTTTGTCCATTGTAGGTTTGTGTTCTACAGTTGTATTAACAATAGGTGATTTTGGCGTATCTTCGTCTTTTACAGGAGATGTCTTTGGGCTAACTACTTCGTGATTTCTATCAGTAATCTTCATAGCGGTATGTTTAACAGGAGAAGCTGGCTCTTCTTTATCTGCGACAGGTGTTACTTTCTCAATGTCGGGTTTCTTGTCATGATCAGGAACTTTTAGGTCAGAGGGTTTAGTGGGTGTCACAGGCGTTACTTTGTCACTGTCTGGCTTTATGTCATGTTCAGTAACTTTTAAGTCAGAGTGTTTTGTTGGTATTTTTGTTATGTCCTTGTGATCTATTTTTTCCATTGTAGGTTTGTGTTCTACAGTTTTATCAACAATAGGTGATTTTGGCGTAACTTCGTCTTTCACAGGAGATGCCTTTGGGCTAACTAGATCGTGATCTTTATCAGTAATCTTCATAGCGGTATGTTTAACAGGAGAAGCTGGCTCTTCTTTATCTGCGACAGGTGTTACTTTCTCACGGTCGGGTTTCTTGTCATGATCATCAACTTTTAGGTCTGAGGGTTTAGTGGGTGTCACAGGCGTTACTTTCTCACTGTCTGGTTTTATGTCATCTTCAGTAACTTTTAAGTCAGAGGGTTTTGTTGGTGTTTTTGGTATGTCCTTGTGATCTATTTTGTCCATTGTAGGTGTGTGTTCTACAGTTGTATCAACAATAGGTGATTTTGGCGTATCTTCGTCTTTCACAGGCGATGCCTTTGGGCTAACTAGAT
Organism: Diabrotica virgifera virgifera; assembly: GCF_917563875.1. Taxonomy (NCBI): domain Eukaryota; kingdom Metazoa; phylum Arthropoda; class Insecta; order Coleoptera; family Chrysomelidae; genus Diabrotica; species Diabrotica virgifera. The sequence goes on from NC_065451.1 coordinate 177,039,572, forward strand.
CGTGATCTTTATCAATAATCTTCATAGCGGTATGTTTAACAGGAGAAGCTAGCTCTTCTTTATCTGCGACAGGTGTTACTTTCTCACTGTCGGGTTTCTTGTCATGATCAGCAACCTTTAGGTCTGAGGGTTTAGTGGGTGTCACAGGCGTTACTATCTCACGGTCTGGTATTATGTCATGTTCAGTAACTTTTAAGTCAGAGTGTTTTGTTGGTGTTTTTGGTATGTCCTTGTGATCTATTTTGTCCATTGTAGGTGTGTGTTCTACAGTTGTATCAACAATAGGTGATTTTGGCGTATCTTCGTCTTTCACAGGCGATGCCTTTGGGCTAACTAGATCGTGATCTTTATCAATAATCTTCATAGCGGTATGTTTAACAGGAGAAGCTAGCTCTTCTTTATCTGCGACAGGTGTTACTTTCTCACTGTCGGGTTTCCTGTCATGATCAGCAACCTTTAGGTCTGAGGGTTTAGTGGGTGTCACAGGCGTTAGTTTCTCACTGTCTGGTATTATGTCATGTTCAGTAACTTTTAAGTCAGAGGGCTTTGTTGGTATTTCTGGTATGTCCTTGTGATCTATTTTGTCAGTTGTGAGTTTGTGTTCTACAGTTGTATCAACAATAGGTGATTTTGGCGTATCTTCGTCTTTCACAGGAGATGCCTTTGGGCTACCTAGTTGGTGATCTTTATCAGTAATCTTCATAGCGGTATGTTTAACAGGAGAAGCTGGCTCTTTTTTATCTGCGACAGGTATTACCTTCTCAGTGTCGGGTTTCTTGTCATGATCAGCAACTTTTAGGTCTGAGGGTTTAGTGGGTGACACTACTTTCTCACTGGCTGGTTTTATGTCATGTTCAGTAACTTTTAAGTCAGAGTGTTCTGTTGGTGTTTTTGGTATGTCCTTGTGATCTATTTTGTCCATTGTAGGTTTGTGTTCTACAGTTGTATCAACAATAGGTGATTTTGGCGTATCTTCGTCTTTCACAGGCGATGCCTTTGGGCTAACTAGTTCATGATCTTTATCAGTAATCTTCATAGCGGTATGTTTAACAGGAGAATCTGGCTCTTCTTTATCTGCGACAGGTGTTATTTTCTCACTGTCGAGTTTCTTGTCATGATCAGCAACCTTTAGGTCTGAGGGTTTAGTGGGTGTCACAGACGTTACTTTCTCACTGTCTGGTTTTATGTCATGTTCAGGAACTTTTAAGTCAGGGGGTTTTGTTAGTGTTTTTGGCATGTCCTTGTGATCTATTTTGTCCGTTGTAGGTTTGTGTTCTGCAGTTGTATCAACAATAGGTGATTTTGGCGTATCTTCGTCTTTCACAGGAGATGCCTTTGGGCTAACTAGTTCGTGATCTTTAACAGTAATCTTCATAGCGGTATGTTTAACAGGAGGAGCTGGCTCTTTTTTATCTGCGACAGATGTGACTTTCTCACTGTCGGGTTTCTTGTCATGATCAGCAACTTTTAGCTCTGAGGGTTTAGTGGGTGTCACAGGCGTTACTTTCTCACTGTCTGGTATTACGTCATGTTCAGTAACTTTTACGTCAGAGGGTTTTGTTGGTGTTTTTGGCATGTCCTTGTGATCTATTTTGTCCATTGTAGGTTTGTGTTCTACAGTTGTATCAACAATAGGTGATTTTGGCGTACCTTCGTCTTTCACAGGAGATGTCTTTGGGCTAACTAATTCGTGATCTTTATCAGTAATCTTCATAGCGGTATGTTTAACAGGAGAAGCTGGTTCTTCTTTATCTGCGACAGGTTTTACTTTCTCAATGTCGGATTTCTTGTCATGATCAGCAACTTTTAGGTCAGAGGGTTTAGTGGGTGTCACAGGCGATATTTTGTCACTGTCTGGCTTTATGTCATGTTCAGTAAATTTTAAGTCAGAGGGCTTTGTTGGTGTTTTTGGTATTTCCTTGTGATCTATTTTGTCAGTTGTAAGTTTGTGTTCTACAGTTGTATCAACAATAGGTGATTTTGGCGTATCTTCGTCTTTCACAGGAGATGCCTTTGGGCTAACTAGTTCGTGATCTTTATCAGTAATCTCTATAGCGGTATGTTTAACAGGAGAAGCTGGCTCTTCTTTATCTGCGACAGATGTGACTTTCTCACTGTCGGGTTTCTTGTCTTGATCAGCAACTTTTAGCTCTGAGGGTTTAGTGGGTGTCACAGGCGTTACTTTCTCACTGTCTGGTATTACGTCATGTTCAGTAACTTTTACGTCAGAGGGTTTTGTTGGTGTTTTTGGCATGTCCTTGTGATCTATTTTGTCCATTGTAGGTTTGTGTTCTACAGTTGTATCAACAATAGGTGATTTTGGCGTACCTTCGTCTTTCACAGGAGATGTCTTTGGGCTAACTAATTCGTGATCTTTATCAGTAATCTTCATAGCGGTATGTTTAACAGGAGAAGCTGGTTCTTCTTTATCTGCGACAGGTTTTACTTTCTCAATGTCGGATTTCTTGTCATGATCAGCAACTTTTAGGTCTGAGGGTTTAGTGGGTGTCACAGGCGTTACTTTCTCACTGTCTGGTATTATGTCATGTTCAGTAACTTTTACGTCAGAGGGCTTTGTTGGTGTTTTTGGTATTTTCTTGTGATCTATTTTGTCCATTGTAGGTTTGTGTTCTACAGTTGTATCAACAATAGGTGATTTTGGCGTATCTTCGTCTTTCACAGGAGAAGACTTTGGGCTAACTAGTTCGTGATCTTTATCAGTAATCTTCATAGCGGTACCTTTAACAGGAGAAGCTGGCTCTCTTTTATCTGCGACAGGTGTTGCTTTCTTACTGTCGGGTTTCTTGTCAGGATCAGCAACTTTTAGGTCTGAGGGTTTAGTGGGTGTCACAGGCGATACTTTCTCACTGTCTGGTATTATGTCATGTTCAGTAACTTTTACGTCAGAGGGTTTTGTTGGTGTCTTTGGCATGTCCTTGTGATCTATTTTGTTAATTGTAGGTTTGTGTTCTAGAGTTGTATCAACAATAGGTGATTTTGGCGTATCTTCGTCTTTCACAGGAGATGTCTTTGGGCTAACTAGTTCGTAATCTTTATCAGTAATCTTTATAGCGGTATATTTAACATGAGAAGCTGGCTCTTCTTTATCTGCGACAGGTGTTACTTTCTCACTGTCGGGTTTCTTGTCGTGATAATCAACTTTTACATCTGAGGGTTTAGTGGGTGTCACAGGCGATACTTTCTCACTGTCTGGTATTATGTCATGTTCAGTAACTTTTACGTCAGAGGGCTTTGTTGGTGTTTTTGGTATTTCCTTGTGATCTATTTTGTCAGTTGTAAGTTTGTGTTCTACAGTTGTATCAACAATAGGTGATTTTAGCGTATCTTCGTCTTTCACAGGAGATGCCTTTGGGCTAACTAGTTCGTAATCTTTATCAGTAATCTTTATAGCGGTATATTTAACAGGAGAAGCTGGCTCTTCTTTATCTGCGACAGGTGTTACTTTCTCACTGTCGGGTTTCTTGTCATGATAATCAACTTTTAGATCTGAGGGTTTAGTGGGTGTCACAGGCGTTACTTTCTCACTGTCTGGTTTTATGTCATGTTCAGTAACTTTTAAGTCAGAGGGTTTTGTTGGTGTTTTTGGTATTTCCTTGTGATCTATTTTGTCAGTTGTAAGGTTGTGTTCTACAGTTGTATCAGCAATAGGTGATTTTGGCGTATCTTCGTCTTTCACAGGAGTTGCCTTTGGGCTAACTAGTTCGCGATCTTTATCAGTAATCTTCATAGCGGTATGTTTAACAGGAGAAGCTGGCTCTTCTTTATCTGCGACAGGTGTTACTTTCTCACTGTCGGGTTTCTTGTCATGATCAGCAACCTTTAGGTCTGAGGGTTTAGTGGGTGTCACAGACGTTACTTTCTCACTGTCTGGTTTTATGTCATGTTCAGTAACTTTTAAGTCAGAGGGTTTTGTTGGTGTTTTTGGTATTTCCTTGTGATCTATTTTGTCAGTTGTAAGTTTGTGTTCTACAGTTGTATCAACAATAGGTGATTTTAGCGTATCTTCGTCTTTCACAGGAGATGCCTTTGGGCTAACTAGTTCGTGATCTTTATCAGTAATCTTTATAGCGGTATGTTTAACAGGAGAAGCTGGCTCTTCTTTATCTGCGACAGGTGTTACTTTCTCACTGTCGGGTTTCTTGTCATGATAATCAACTTTTAGATCTGAGGGTTTAGTGGGTGTCATAGGCGTTACTTTCTCACTGTCTGGTATTATGTCATGTTCAGTAACTTTTACGTCAGAGGGCTTTGTTGGTGTTTTTGGTATTTCCTTGTGATCTATTTTGTCAGTTGTAAGTTTGTGTTCTACAGTTGTATCACCAATAGGTGATTTTGGCGTATCTTCGTCTTTCACAGGAGATGTCTTTGGGCTAACTAGTTCGTGATCTTTATCAGTAATCTTCATAGCGGTATGTTTAACAGGAGAAGCTAGCTCTTTTTTATCTGCGACAGGTGTGACTTTCTCACTGTCGGGTTTCTTGTCATGATCAGCAACTTTTAGGTCTGAGGGTTTAGTGGGTGTCATAGGCGTTACTTTCTCACTGTCTGGTATTATGTCATGTTCAGTAACTTTTACGTCAGAGGGCTTTGTTGGTGTTTTTGGCATGTCCTGGTGATCTATTTTGTCCATTGTAGGTTTGTGTTCTACAGTTGTATCAACAATAGGTGATTTTGGCGTATCTTCGTCTTTCACAGGAGAAGACTTTGGGCTAACTAGTTCGTGATCTTTATCAGTAATCTTCATAGCGGTACCTTTAACAGGAGAAGCTGGCTCTCTTTTATCTGCGACAGGTGTTGCTTTCTTACTGTCGGGTTTCTTGTCAGGATCAGCAACTTTTAGGTCTGAGGGTTTAGTGGGTGTCACAGGCGATACTTTCTCACTGTCTGGTATTATGTCATGTTCAGTAACTTTTACGTCAGAGGGTTTTGTTGGTGTCTTTGGCATGTCCTTGTGATCTATTTTGTCCATTGTAGGTTTGTGTTCTACAGTTGTATCAACAATAGGTGATTTTGGCGTATCTTCGTCTTTCACAGGAGATGTCTTTGGGCTAACTAGTTCGTGATCTTTATCAGTAATCCTCATAGAGGTATGTTTAACAGGAGAAGCTGGCCCTTTTTTATCTGCGAAAGGTGTGACTTTCTCACTGTCGGGTTTCTTGTCATGATCAGCAACTTTTAGGTCTGAGGGTTTAGTGGGTGTCACAGGCGTTACTTTCTCACTGTCTGGTATTATGTCATGTTCAGTAACTTTTACGTCAGAGGGCTTTGTTGGTGTTTTTGGTATTTCCTTGTGATCTATTTTGTCAGTTGTAAGTTTGTGTTCTACAGTTGTATCAACAATAGGTGATTTTAGCGTATCTTCGTCTTTCACAGGAGATGCCTTTGGGCTAACTAGTTCGTGATCTTTATCAGTAATCTTTATAGCGGTATGTTTAACAGGAGAAGCTGGCTCTTCTTTATCTGCGACAGGTGTTACTTTCTCACTGTCGGGTTTCTTGTCATGATAATCAACTTTTAGATCTGAGGGTTTAGTGGGTGTCATAGGCGTTACTTTCTCACTGTCTGGTATTATGTCATGTTCAGTAACTTTTACGTCAGAGGGCTTTGTTGGTGTTTTTGGTATTTCCTTGTGATCTATTTTGTCAGTTGTAAGGTTGTGTTCTACAGTTGTATCACCAATAGGTGATTTTGGCGTATCTTCGTCTTTCACAGGAGATGTCTTTGGGCTAACTAGTTCGTGATCTTTATCAGTAATCTTCATAGCGGTATGTTTAACAGGAGAAGCTAGCTCTTTTTTATCTGCGACAGGTGTGACTTTCTCACTGTCGGGTTTCTTGTCATGATCAGTAACTTTTAGGTCTGAAGGTTTAGTGGGTGTCACAGGCGTTACTTTCTCACTGTCTGGTATTACGTCATGTTCAGTAACTTTTACGTCAGAGGGTTTTGTTGGTGTTTTTGGCATGTCCTTGTGATCTATTTTGTCCATTGTAGGTTTGTGTTCTACAGTTGTATCAACAATAGGTGATTTTGGCGTATCTTCGTCTTTCACAGGAGATGTCTTTGGGCTAACTAGTTCGTGATCTTTATCAGTAATCTTCATAGCGGTATGTTTAACAGGAGAAGCTGGCTCTTCTTTATCTGCGACAGGTGTTACTTTCTCAATGTCGGATTTCTTGTCATGATCAGCAACTTTTAGGTCAGAGGGTTTAGTGGGTGTCACAGGCGTTATTTTGTCACTGTCTGGCTTTATGTCTTGTTCAGTTACTTTTAAGTCAGAGTGTTTTGTTGGTATTTTTGTTATGTCCTTGTGATCTATTTTTTCCATTGCAGGTTTGTGTTCCACAGTTTTATCAACAATAGGTGATTTTGGCGTAACTTCGTCTTTCACGGGAGATGTCTTTGGTCTAACTAGTTCGTGATCTTTATCAGTAATCCTCATAGAGGTATGTTTAACAGGAGAAGCTGGCCCTTTTTTATCTGCGACAGGTGTGACTTTCTCACTGTCGGGTTTCTTGTCATGATCAGCAACTTTTAGGTCTGAGGGTTTAGTGGGTGTCACAGGCGTTACTTTCTCACTGTCTGGTATTATGTCATGTTCAGTAACTTTTACGTCAGAGGGCTTTGTTGGTGTTTTTGTTATTTCCTTGTGATCTATTTTGTCAGTTGTAAGTTTGTGTTCTACAGTTGTATCAACAATAGGTGATTTTAGCGTATCTTCGTCTTTCACAGGAGATGCCTTTGGGCTAACTAGTTCGTGATCTTTATCAGTAATCTTTATAGCGGTATATTTAACAGGAGAAACTGGCTCTTCTTTATCTGCGACAGGTGTTACTTTCTCACTGTCGGGTTTCTTGTCATGATCATCAACTTTTAGGTCTGAGGGTTTAGTGGGTGTCACAGGCGTTACTTTCTCACTGTGTGTTGTTATGTCATGTTCAGTAACTTTTAAGTCAGAGGGCTTTGTTGGTGTTTTTGGTATTTTCTTGTGATCTATTTTGTCAGTTGTAAGTTTGTGTTCTACAGTTGTATCAACACTAGGTGATTTTGGCTTATCTTCGTCTTTCACAGGAGATGCCTTTGGGCTAACTAGTTCGTGATCTTTAACAGTAATCTTCATAGCGGTATGTTTAACACGAGAAGCTGGCTCTTCTTTATCTGCGACAGGTGTTACTTTCTCACTGTCGGGTTTCTTGTCATGATCATCAACTTTTAGGTCTGAGGGTTTAGTGGGTGTCACAGACGTTACTTTCTCACTGTCTGGTTTTATGTCATGTTCAGTAATTTTTAAGTCAGAGGGTTTTGTTGGTGTTTTTGGCATGTCCTTGTGATCTATTTTTTCCATTGTAGGTTTGTGTTCTACAGTTTTATCAACAATAGGTGATTTTGGCGTAACTTCGTCTTTCACAGGAGATGCCTTTGGGCTAACTAGATCGTGAGCTTTATCAGTAATCTTCATAGCGGTATGTTTAACACGAGAAGCTGGCTCTTCTTTATCTGCGACAGGTGTTACTTTCTCACTGTCGGGTTTCTTGTCATGATCATCAACTTTTAGGTCTGAGGGTTTAGTGGGTGTCACAGACGTTACTTTCTCACTGTCTGGTTTTATGTCATGTCCAGTAACTTTTAAGTCAGAGGGTTTTGTTGGTGTTCTTGGCATGTCCTTGTGATCTATTTTGTCCATTGTAGGTTTGTGTTCTACAGTTGTATCAACAATAGGTGATTTTGTCGTATCTTCGTCTTTCACAGGAGAAGCCTTTGGGCTAACTAGTTCGTGATCTTTATCAGTAATCTTCATAACGGTATGTTTAACAGGAGAAGCTGGCTCTTTTTTATCTGCGACAGGTGTTGCTTTCTCACTGTCGGGTTTCTTGTCATGATCAGCAATTTTTAGGTCTGAGGGTTTAGCGGGTGTCACAGGCGTTACTTTCTCACTGTCTGGTCTTATGTCATGTTCAGTAACTTTTACGTCAGAGGGCTTTGTTGGTGTTTTTGGTATTTCCTTGTGATCTATTTTGTCAGTTGTAGGTTTGTGTTCTACAGTTGTATCAACAATAGGTGATTTTGGCGTATCTTCGTCTTTCACAGGAGATGTCTTTGGGCAAACTAGTTCGTGATCTTTATCAGTAATCTTCATAGCGGTATGTTTAACAGGAGAAGCTGGCACTTTTTTATCTGCGACAGTTTTGACTTTCTCACTGTCGGGTTTCTTGTCATGATCAGCAACTTTTAGGTCTGAGGGTTTAGTGGGTGTCACAGGCGTTACTCTCTCACTGTCTGGTATTATGTCATGTTCAGTAACTTTTACGTCAGAGGGCTTTGTTGGTGTTTTTGGCATGTCCTTGTGATCTATTTTGTCCATTGTAGGTTTGCGTTCTACAGTTGTATCAACAATAGGTGATTTTGGCGTATCTTCGTCTTTCACAGGAGAAGACTTTGGGCTAACTAGTTCGTGATCTTTATCAGTAATCTTCATTGCGGTACGTTTAGCAGGAGAAGCTGGCTCTCTTTTATCTGCGACAGGTGCTACTTTCTCACTGTCGGGTGTCTTGTCATGATCAGCAACCTTTAGGTCTGAGGGTTTAGTGGGTCTCACAGGCGTTACTTTCTCACTGTCTGGTATTATGTCATGTTCAGTAACTTTTACGTCAGAGGGCTTTGTTGGTGTTTTTGGTATTTCCTTGTGATCTATTTTGTCAGTTGTAAGTTTGTGTTCTACAGTTGTATCAACAATAGGTGATTTTAGCGTATCTTCGTCTTTCACAGGAGATGCCTTTGGGCTAACTAGTTCGTGATCTTTATCAGTAATCTTTATAGCGGTATATTTAACAGGAGAAGCTGGCTCTTCTTTATCTGCGACAGGTGTTACTTTCTCACTGTCGGGTTTCTTGTCATGATAATCAACTTTTAGATCTGAGGGTTTAGTGGGTGTCACAGGCGTTACTTTCTCACTGTCTGGTTTTATGTCATGTTCAGTAACTTTTAAGTCAGAGGGTTTTGTTGGTTTTTTTGGTATTTCCTTGTGATCTATTTTGTCAGTTGTAAGGTTGTGTTCTACAGTTGTATCAGCAATAGGTGATTTTGGCGTATCTTCATCTTTCATAGGAGTTGCCTTTGGGCTAACTAGTTCGCGATCTTTATCAGTAATCCTCATAGGGGTATGTTTAACAGGAGAAGCTGGCCCTTTTTTATCTGCGAAAGGTGTGACTTTCTCACTGTCGGGTTTCTTGTCATGATCAGCAACTTTTAGGTCTGAGGGTTTAGTGGGTGTCACAGGCGTTACTCTCTCACTGTCTGGTATTATGTCATGTTCAGTAACTTTTACGTCAGAGGGCTTTGTTGGTGTTTTTGGCATGTCCTTGTGATCTATTTTGTCCATTGTAGGTTTGCGTTCTACAGTTGTATCAACAATAGGTGATTTTGGCGTATCTTCGTCTTTCACAGGAGAAGACTTTGGGCTAACTAGTTCGTGATCTTTATCAGTAATCCTCATAGAGGTATGTTTAACAGGAGAAGCTGGCCCTTTTTTATCTGCGAAAGGTGTGACTTTCTCACTGTCGGGTTTCTTGTCATGATCAGCAACTTTTAGGTCTGAGGGTTTAGTGGGTGTCACAGGCGTTACTCTCTCACTGTCTGGTATTATGTCATGTTCAGTAACTTTTACGTCAGAGGGCTTTGTTGGTGTTTTTGGCATGTCCTTGTGATCTATTTTGTCCATTGTAGGTTTGCGTTCTACAGTTGTATCAACAATAGGTGATTTTGGCGTATCTTCGTCTTTCACAGGAGAAGACTTTGGGCTAACTAGTTCGTGATCTTTATCAGTAATCCTCATAGAGGTATGTTTAACAGGAGAAGCTGGCCCTTTTTTATCTGCAAAAGGTGTGACTTTCTCACTGTCGGGTTTCTTGTCATGATCAGCAACTTTTAGGTCTGAGGGTTTAGTGGGTGTCACAGGCGTTACTTTCTCACTGTCTGGTTTTATGTCATGTTCAGTAACTTTTAAGTCAGAGGGTTTTGTTGGTTTTTTTGGTATTTCCTTGTGATCTATTTTGTCAGTTGTAAGGTTGTGTTCTACAGTTGTATCAGCAATAGGTGATTTTGGCGTATCTTCATCTTTCATAGGAGTTGCCTTTGGGCTAACTAGTTCGTGATCTTTAACAGTAATCTTCATAGCGGTATGTTTAACACGAGAAGCTGGCTCTTCTTTATCTGCGACAGGTGTTACTTTCTCACTGTCGGGTTTCTTGTCATGATCATCAACTTTTAGGTCTGAGGGTTTAGTGGGTGTCACAGACGTTACTTTTTCACTGTCTGGTTTTATGTCATGTTCAGTAATTTTTAAGTCAGAGGGTTTTGTTGGTGTTTTTGGCATGTCCTTGTGATCTATTTTTTCCATTGTAGGTTTGTGTTCTACAGTTTTATCAACAATAGGTGATTTTGGCGTAACTTCGTCTTTCACAGGAGATGCCTTTGGGCTAACTAGATCGTGAGCTTTATCAGTAATCTTCATAGCGGTATGTTTAACACGAGAAGCTGGCTCTTCTTTATCTGCGACAGGTGTTACTTTCTCACTGTCGGGTTTCTTGTCATGATCATCAACTTTTAGGTCTGAGGGTTTAGTGGGTGTCACAGACGTTACTTTCTCACTGTCTGGTTTTATGTCATGTCCGGTAACTTTTAAGTCAGAGGGTTTTGTTGGTGTTTTTGGCATGTCCTTGTGATCTATTTTGTCCATTGTAGGTTTGTGTTCTACAGTTGTATCAACAATAGGTGATTTTGGCGTATCTTCGTCTTTCACAGGAGAAGCCTTTGGGCTAACTAGTTCGTGATCTTTATCAGTAATCTTCATAACGGTATGTTTAACAGGAGAAGCTGGCTCTTTTTTATCTGCGACAGGTGTTGCTTTCTCACTGTCGGGTTTCTTGTCATGATCAGCAACTTTTAGGTCTGAGGGTTTAGCGGGTGTCACAGGCGTTACTTTCTCACTGTCTGGTCTTATGTCATGTTCAGTAACTTTTACGTCAGAGGGCTTTGTTGGTGTTTTTGGTATTTCCTTGTGATCTATTTTGTCAGTTGTAGGTTTGTGTTCTACAGTTGTATCAACAATAGGTGATTTTGGCGTATCTTCGTCTTTCACAGGAGATGTCTTTGGGCAAACTAGTTCGTGATCTTTATCAGTAATCTTCATAGCGGTATGTTTAACAGGAGAAGCTGGCACTTTTTTATCTGCGACAGTTTTGACTTTCTCACTGTCGGGTTTCTTGTCATGATCAGCAACTTTTAGGTCTGAGGGTTTAGTGGGTGTCACAGGCGTTACTCTCTCACTGTCTGGTATTATGTCATGTTCAGTAACTTTTACGTCAGAGGGCTTTGTTGGTGTTTTTGGCATGTCCTTGTGATCTATTTTGTCCATTGTAGGTTTGCGTTCTACAGTTGTATCAACAATAGGTGATTTTGGCGTATCTTCGTCTTTCACAGGAGAAGACTTTGGGCTAACTAGTTCGTGATCTTTATCAGTAATCTTCATTGCGGTACGTTTAGCAGGAGAAGCTGGCTCTCTTTTATCTGCGACAGGTGCTACTTTCTCACTGTCGGGTGTCTTGTCATGATCAGCAACCTTTAGGTCTGAGGGTTTAGTGGGTCTCACAGGCGTTACTTTCTCACTGTCTGGTATTATGTCATGTTCAGTAACTTTTACGTCAGAGGGCTTTGTTGGTGTTTTTGGTATTTCCTTGTGATCTATTTTGTCAGTTGTAAGTTTGTGTTCTACAGTTGTATCAACAATAGGTGATTTTAGCGTATCTTCGTCTTTCACAGGAGATGCCTTTGGGCTAACTAGTTCGTGATCTTTATCAGTAATCTTTATAGCGGTATATTTAACAGGAGAAGCTGGCTCTTCTTTATCTGCGACAGGTGTTACTTTCTCACTGTCGGGTTTCTTGTCATGATAATCAACTTTTAGATCTGAGGGTTTAGTGGGTGTCACAGGCGTTACTTTCTCACTGTCTGGTTTTATGTCATGTTCAGTAACTTTTAAGTCAGAGGGTTTTGTTGGTTTTTTTGGTATTTCCTTGTGATCTATTTTGTCAGTTGTAAGGTTGTGTTCTACAGTTGTATCAGCAATAGGTGATTTTGGCGTATCTTCATCTTTCATAGGAGTTGCCTTTGGGCTAACTAGTTCGCGATCTTTATCAGTAATCCTCATAGAGGTATGTTTAACAGGAGAAGCTGGCCCTTTTTTATCTGCGACAGGTGTGACTTTCTCACTGTCGGGTTTCTTGTCATGATCAGCAACTTTTAGGTCGGAGGGTTTAGTGGGTGTCACAGGCGTTACTTTCTCACTGTCTGATATTATATCATGTTCAGTAACTTTTACGTCAGAGGGCTTTGTTGGTGTTTTTGGTATTTCCTTGTGATCTATTTTGTCAGTTGTAAGTTTGTGTTCTACAGTTGTATCAACAATAGGTGATTTTAGCGTATCTTCGTCTTTCACAGGAGATGCCTTTGGGCTAACTAGTTCGTGATCTTTATCAGTAATCTTTATAGCGGTATATTTAACAGGAGAAGCTGGCTCTTCTTTATCTGCGACAGGTGTTACTTTCTCACTGTCGGGTTTCTTGTCATGATAATCAACTTTTAGATCTGAGGGTTTAGTGGGTGTCACAGGCGTTACTTTCTCACTGTCTGGTTTTATGGCATGTTCAGTAACTTTTAAGTCGGAGGGTTTTGTTGGTTTTTTTGGTATTTCCTTGTGATCTATTTTGTCAGTTGTAAGGTTGTGTTCTACAGTTGTATCAGCAATAGGTGATTTTGGCGTATCTTCATCTTTCATAGGAGTTGCCTTTGGGCTAACTAGTTCGCGATCTTTATCAGTAATCTTCATAGCGGTATGTTTAACAGGAGAAGCTGGCTCTTCTTTATCTGCGACAGGTGTTACTTTCTCACTGTCGGGTTTTTTGTCATGATCAGCAACCTTTAGGTCTGAGGGTTTAGCGGGTGTCACAGACGTTACTTTCTCACTGTCTGGTTTTATGTCATGTTCAGTAACTTTTAAGTCAGAGGGTTTTGTTGGTGTTTTTGGCATGTCCTTGTGATCTATTTTGTCCATTGTAGGTTTGTGTTCTACAGTTGTATCAACAATAGGTGATTTTGGCGTATCTTCGTCTTTCACAGGAGAAGCCTTTGGGCTAACTAGTTCGTGATCTTTATCAGTAATCTTTATAGCGGTATGTTTAACAGGAAAAGCTGGCTCTTTTTTATCTGCGACAGGTGTTACTTTCTCACTGTCGGGTTTCTTGTTATGATCAGCAACTTTTAGGTCTGAGGGTTTAGTGGGTGTCACAGGCGTTACTTTCTCACTGTCTGGTATTATGTCATGTTCAGTAACTTTTACGTCAGAGGGCTTTGTTGGTATTTTTGGTATTTCCTTGTGATCTATTTTGTCAGTTGTAAGTTTGTGTTCTACAGTTGTATCAACAATAGGTGATTTTGGCGTATCTTCGTCTTTCACAGGAGTTCCCTTTTTGCTAACTAGTTCGTGATCTTTATCAGTAATCTTCATAGCGGTATGTTTAACAGGAGAAGCTGGCTCTTCTTTATCTGCCACAGGTGTTACTTTCTCACTGTCGGGTGTCTTGTCATGATCAGCAACTTTTAGGTCTGAGGGCTTTGTTGGTGTTTTTGGTATTTCGTTGTGATCTAGTTTGTCAGTTGTAAGTTTGTGTTCTACAGTTGTATCAACAATAGGTGATTTTGGCGTACCTTCGTCTTTCACAGGAGATGCCTTTGGGCTAACTAGTTCGTGATCTTTAACAGTAATCTTCATAGCGGTATGTTTAACAGGAGGAGCTGGCTCTTTTTTATCTGCGACAGGTGTGACTTTCTCACTGTCGGGTTTCTTGTCATGATCAGCAACTTTTAGGTCTGAGGGCTTTGTTGGTGTTTTTGGTATTTCGTTGTGATCTATTTTGTCCATTGTAGGTTTGTGTTCTACAGTTGTATCAACAATAGGTGATATTGGCGTATCTTCGTCTTTCACAGGAGATGCCTTTGGGCTAACTAGTTCGTGATCTTTAACAGTAATCTTCATAGCGGTATGTTTAACAGGAGAAGCTGGCTCTTCTTTATCTGCGACAGGTGTTACTTTCTCACTGTCGGGTTTCTTGTCATGATAATCAACTTTTAGATCTGAGGGTTTAGTGGGTGTCACAGGCGTTACTTTCTCACTGTCTGGTATTACGTCATTTTCAGTAACTTTTAAGTCAGAGGGCTGTGTTGGTGTTTTTGGTATTTCCTTGTGATCTATTTTGTCAGTTGTAAGTTTGTGTTCTACAGTTGTATCAACAATAGGTGATTTTAGCGTATCTTCGTCTTTCACAGGAGATGCCTTTGGGCTAACTAGTTCGTGAGCTTTATCAGTAATCTTTATAGCGGTATATTTAACAGGAGAAGCTGGCTCTTCTTTATCTGCGACAGGTGTTACTTTCTCACTGTCGGGTTTCTTGTCATGATAATCAACTTTTAGATCTGAGGGTTTAGTGGGTGTCACAGGCGTTACTTTCTCACTGTCTGGTATTACGTCATTTTCAGTAACTTTTAAGTCAGAGGGCTGTGTTGGTGTTTTTGGTATGTCCTTGTTATCTATTTTGTCAGTTGTAAGTTTGTGTTCTACAGTTGTATCAACAATAGGTGATTTTAGCGTATCTTCGTCTTTCACAGGAGATGCCTTTGGGCTAACTAGTTCGTGATCTTTATCAGTAATCTTTATAGCGGTATATTTAACAGGAGAAGCTGGCTCTTCTTTATCTGCGACAGCTGTTACTTTCTCACTGTCGGGTTTCTTGTCATGATAATCAACTTTTAGATCTGAGGGTTTAGTGGGTGTCACAGGCGTTACTTTCTCACTGTCTGGTATTACGTCATTTTCAGTAACTTTTAAGTCAGAGGGCTGTGTTGGTGTTTTTGGTATGTCCTTGTTATCTATTTTGTCAGTTGTAGGTTTGTGTTCTACAGTTGTATCAACAATAGGTGATTTTGGCGTATCTTCGTCTTTCACAGGAGATGTCTTTGGGCTAACTAGTTCGTGATCTTTATCAGTAATCTTCATAGCGGTATGTTTAACAGGAGAAGCTGGCTCTTCTTTATCTGCGACAGGTGTATCTTTCTCAATGTCCGATTTCTTGTCATGATCATCAAGTTTTAGGTCTGAGGGTTTAATGGGTGTCACAGGCGTTACTTTCTCACTGTCTGGTTTTATGTCATGTTCAGTAACTTTTAAGTCAGAGGGTTTTGATGGTGTTTTTGGCATGTCCTTGTGATCTATTTTGTCCATTGTAGGTTTGTGTTCTACAGTTGTATCAACAATAGGTGATTTTGGCGTATCTTCGTGTTTCACAGGAGATGTCTTTGGGCTAACTAGTTCGTGATCTTTATCAGTAATCTTCATAGCGGTATGTTTAACAGGAGAAGCTGGCTCTTCTTTATCTGCGACAGGTGTTACTTTCTCAATGTCGGATTTCTTGTCATGATCATCAACGTTTAGGTCAGAGGGTTTAGTGGGTGTCACAGGCGTTACTTTGTCACCGTCTGGCTTTATGCCATGTTCAGTAACTTTTAAGTCAGAGGGTTTTGTTGGTGGTTTGGGTATGTCCTTGTGATCTATTTTGTCCATTGTAGGTGTGTGTTCTACAGTTGTATCAACAATAGGTGATTTTGGCGTCTCTTCGTCTTTCACAGGAGATGTCTTTGGGCTACCTAGTTCGTGATCTTTATCAGTAATCTTCATAGCGGTATGTTTAGCACGAGAAGCTGGCTCTTCCTTATCTGCGACAGGCGTCACTTTCTCAATGTCGGGTTTCTTGTCATGATCAGCAACCTTTAGATCTGAGGGTTTAGTGGGTGTCACAGGCGTTACTTTGTCACTGTCTGGCTTTATGTCATGTTCAGTAACTTTTAAGTCAGAGGGTTTTGTTGGTGTTTTTGGTATGTCCTTGTGATCTATTTTGTCCATTGTGGGTTTGTGTTCTACAGTTGTATCAACAATAGGTGATTTTGGCATATCTCCGTCTTTCACAGGAGATGCCTTTGGGCTAACTATATGGTGATCTTTATCAGTAATCTTAATAGCGGCATGTTTAACAGGAGAAGCTGGCTCTTCCTTATCTGCGACAGGCGTCACTTTTTCAATGTCGGGTTTCTTGTCATGATCAGCAACTTTTAGGTCTGAGGGTTTAGTGGGTGTCACAGGCGTTACTTTCTCACTGTCTGGTATTATGTCATGTTCAGTAACTTTTACGTCAGAGGGCTTTGTTGGTGTTTTTGGTATTTCCTTGTGATCTAGTTTGTCAGTTGCAAGTTTGTGTTCTACAGTTGTATCAACAATAGGTGATTTGGGCGTATCTTCGTCTTTCACAGGAGATGTCTTTGGGCTAACTAGTTCGTGCTCTTTATCAGTAATCTTCATAGCGGCATGTTTAACAGGAGAAGCTGGCTCTTTTTTATCTGCGACAGGTGTGACTTTCTCACTGTCGGGTTTCTTGTCATGGTCAGCAACTTTTAGGTGTGAGGGTTTAGTGGGTGTCACAGGCGTTACTTTCTCACTGTCTGGTATTATGTCATGTTCAGTAACTTTTACGTCAGAGGGCTTTGTTGGTGTTTTTGGTATTTCCTTGTGATCTAGTTTGTGAGTTGCAAGTTTGTGTTCTACAGTTGTATCAACAATAGGTGATTTTGGCGTATCTTCGTCTTTCACAGGAGATGTCTTTGGGCTAACTAGTTCGTGATCTTTATCAGTAATCTTCATAGCGGCATGTTTAACAGGAGAAGCTGGCTCTTTTTTATCTGCGACAGGTGTGACTTTCTCACTGTCGGGTTTCTTGTCATGGTCAGCAACTTTTAGGTGTGAGGGTTTAGTGGGTGTCACAGGCGTTACTTTCTCACTGTCTGGTATTACGTCATTTTCAGTAACTTTTAAGTCAGAGGGCTGTGTTGGTGTTTTTGGTATTTCCTTGTGATCTATTTTGTCAGTTGTAAGTTTGTGTTCTACAGTTGTATCAACAATAGGTGATTTTAGCGTATCTTCGTCTTTCACAGGAGATGCCTTTGGGCTAACTAGTTCGTGAGCTTTATCAGTAATCTTTATAGCGGTATATTTAACAGGAGAAGCTGGCTCTTCTTTATCTGCGACAGGTGTTACTTTCTCACTGTCGGGTTTCTTGTCATGATAATCAACTTTTAGATCTGAGGGTTTAGTGGGTGTCACAGGCGTTACTTTCTCACTGTCTGGTATTACGTCATTTTCAGTAACTTTTAAGTCAGAGGGCTGTGTTGGTGTTTTTGGTATGTCCTTGTTATCTATTTTGTCAGTTGTAAGTTTGTGTTCTA
The DNA here is from genome assembly GCF_917563875.1 of Diabrotica virgifera virgifera. Taxonomy (NCBI): domain Eukaryota; kingdom Metazoa; phylum Arthropoda; class Insecta; order Coleoptera; family Chrysomelidae; genus Diabrotica; species Diabrotica virgifera. The sequence goes on from NC_065451.1 coordinate 177,056,972, forward strand.
CAGTTGTATCAACAATAGGTGATTTTAGCGTATCTTCGTCTTTCACAGGAGATGCCTTTGGGCTAACTAGTTCGTGATCTTTATCAGTAATCTTTATAGCGGTATATTTAACAGGAGAAGCTGGCTCTTCTTTATCTGCGACAGGTGTTACTTTCTCACTGTCGGGTTTCTTGTCATGATAATCAACTTTTAGATCTGAGGGTTTAGTGGGTGTCACAGGCGTTACTTTCTCACTGTCTGGTATTACGTCATTTTCAGTAACTTTTAAGTCAGAGGGCTGTGTTGGTGTTTTTGGTATGTCCTTGTTATCTATTTTGTCAGTTGTAGGTTTGTGTTCTACAGTTGTATCAACAATAGGTGATTTTGGCGTATCTTCGTCTTTCACAGGAGATGTCTTTGGGCTAACTAGTTCGTGATCTTTATCAGTAATCTTCATAGCGGTATGTTTAACAGTAGAAGCTGGCTCTTCTTTATCTGCGACAGGTGTATCTTTCTCAATGTCCGATTTCTTGTCATGATCATCAACTTTTAGGTCTGAGGGTTTAATGGGTGTCACAGGCGTTACTTTCTCACTGTCTGGTTTTATGTCATGTTCAGTAACTTTTAAGTCAGAGGGTTTTGATGGTGTTTTTGGCATGTCCTTGTGATCTATTTTGTCCATTGTAGGTTTGTGTTCTACAGTTGTATCAACAATAGGTGATTTTGGCGTATCTTCGTGTTTCACAGGAGATGTCTTTGGGCTAACTAGTTCGTGATCTTTATCAGTAATCTTCATAGCGGTATGTTTAACAGGAGAAGCTGGCTCTTCTTTATCTGCGACAGGTGTTACTTTCTCAATGTCGGATTTCTTGTCATGATCATCAACTTTTAGGTCAGAGGGTTTAGTGGGTGTCACAGGCGTTACTTTGTCACCGTCTGGCTTTATGCCATGTTCAGTAACTTTTAAGTCAGAGGGTTTTGTTGGTGTTTTTGGTATGTCCTTGTGATCTATTTTGTCCATTGTAGGTGTGTGTTCTACAGTTGTATCAACAATAGGTGATTTTGGCGTCTCTTCGTCTTTCACAGGAGATGTCTTTGGGCTACCTAGTTCGTGATCTTTATCAGTAATCTTCATAGCGGTATGTTTAGCACGAGAAGCTGGCTCTTCCTTATCTGCGACAGGCGTCACTTTCTCAATGTCGGGTTTCTTGTCATGATCAGCAACCTTTAGATCTGAGGGTTTAGTGGGTGTCACAGGCGTTACTTTGTCACTGGCTGGCTTTATGTCATGTTCAGTAACTTTTAAGTCAGAGGGTTTTGTTGGTGCTTTTGGTATGTCCTTGTGATCTATTTTGTCCATTGTGGGTTTGTGTTCTACAGTTGTATCAACAATAGGTGATTTTGGCATATCTCCGTCTTTCACAGGAGATGCCTTTGGGCTAACTATATGGTGATCTTTATCAGTAATCTTAATAGCGGCATGTTTAACAGGAGAAGCTGGCTCTTCCTTATCTGCGACAGGCGTCACTTTTTCAATGTCGGGTTTCTTGTCATGATCAGCAACTTTTAGGTCTGAGGGTTTAGTGGGTGTCACAGGCGTTACTTTCTCACTGTCTGGTATTATGTCATGTTCAGTAACTTTTACGTCAGAGGGCTTTGTTGGTGTTTTTGGTATTTCCTTGTGATCTAGTTTGTCAGTTGCAAGTTTGTGTTCTACAGTTGTATCAACAATAGGTGATTTGGGCGTATCTTCGTCTTTCACAGGAGATGTCTTTGGGCTAACTAGTTCGCGCTCTTTATCAGTAATCTTCATAGCGGCATGTTTAACAGGAGAAGCTGGCTCTTTTTTATCTGCGACAGGTGTGACTTTCTCACTGTCGGGTTTCTTGTCATGGTCAGCAACTTTTAGGTGTGAGGGTTTAGTGGGTGTCACAGGCGTTACTTTCTCACTGTCGGGTATTATGTCATGTTCAGTAACTTTTACGTCAGAGGGCTTTGTTGGTGTTTTTGGTATTTCCTTGTGATCTAGTTTGTGAGTTGCAAGTTTGTGTTCTACAGTTGTATCAACAATAGGTGATTTTGGCGTATCTTCGTCTTTCACAGGAGATGTCTTTGGGCTAACTAGTTCGTGATCTTTATCAGTAATCTTCATAGCGGCATGTTTAACAGGAGAAGCTGGCTCTTTTTTATCTGCGACAGGTGTGACTTTCTCACTGTCGGGTTTCTTGTCATGGTCAGCAACTTTTAGGTGTGAGGGTTTAGTGGGTGTCACAGGCGTTACTTTCTCACTGTCTGGTATTATGTCATGTTCAGTAACTTTTACGTCAGAGGGCTTTGTTGGTGTTTTTGGTATTTCCTTGTGATCTAGTTTGTCAGTTGCAAGTTTGTGTTCTACAGTTGTATCAACAATAGGTGATTTTGGCGTATCTTCGTCTTTCACAGGAGATGTCTTTGGGCTACCTAGTTCGTGATCTTTATCAGTAATCTTCATAGCGGTATGTTTAACACGAGAAGCTGGCTCTTCCTTATCTGCGACAGGCGTCACTTTTTCAATGTCGGGTTTCTTGTCATGATCAGCAACTTTTAGGTCTGAGGGTTTAGTGGGTGTCACAGGCGTTACTTTCTCACTGTCTGGTATTATATCATGTTCAGGAACTTTTAAGTCAGAGGGCTGTGTTGGTGTTTTTGGTATGTCCTTGTGATCTATTTTGTCAGTTGTAAGTTTGTTTTCTACAGTTGTATCAACAATAGGTGATTTTGGGGTATCTTCGTGTTTCACAGGAGATGTCTTTGGGCTAACTAGTTCGTGATCTTTATCAGTAATCTTCATAGCGGTATGTTTAACAGGAGAAGCTGGCTCTTTTTTATCTGCGACAGGTGTTACTTTCTCACTGTCGGGTTTCTTGTCATGATCATCAACTTTTAGGTCTGAGGGTTTAGTGGGTGTCACAGGCGTTACTTTCTCACTGTCTGGTTTTATGTCATCTTCAGTAACTTTTAAGTCAGAGGGTTTTGTTGGTGTTTTTGGCATGTCCCTGTGATCTATTTTGTCCATTGTAGGTTTGAATTCTACAGTTGTATCAACAATAGGTGATTTTGGCGTATCTGCGTCTTTCACAGGAGATGCCTTTGGGCTAACTATATCGTGATCTTTATCAGTAATCTTAATAGCGGCATGTTTAACAGGAGAAGCTGGCTCTTCCTTATCTGCGACAGGCGTCACTTTCTCAATGTCGGGTTTCTTGTCATGATCAGCAACTTTTAGGTCAGAGGGTTTAGTGGGTGCCACAGGCGTTACTTTCTCACTGTCTGGTATTATGTCATGTTCAGTAACTTTTACGTCAGAGGGCTTTGTTGGTGTTTTTGGTATTTCCTTGTGATCTAGTTTGTCAGTTGCAAGTTTGTGTTCTACAGTTGTATCAACAATAGGTGATTTTGGCGTATCTTCGTCTTTCACAGGAGATGTCTTTGGGCTAACTAGTTCGTGATCTTTATCAGTAATCTTCATAGCGGTATGTTTAACAGGAGAAGCTGGCTCTTCTTTATCTGCGACAGGTGTATCTTTCTCAATGTCCGATTTCTTGTCATGATCATCAACTTTTAGGTCTGAGGGTTTAATGGGTGTCACAGGCGTTACTTTCTCACTGTCTGGTTTTATGTCATGTTCAGTAACTTTTAAGTCAGAGGGTTTTGATGGTGTTTTTGGCATGTCCTTGTGATCTATTTTGTCCATTGTAGGTTTGTGTTCTACAGTTGTATCAACAATAGGTGATTTTGGCGTATCTTCGTGTTTCACAGGAGATGTCTTTGGGCTAACTAGTTCGTGATCTTTATCAGTAATCTTCATAGCGGTATGTTTAACAGGAGAAGCTGGCTCTTCTTTATCTGCGACAGGTGTTACTTTCTCAATGTCGGATTTCTTGTCATGATCATCAACTTTTAGGTCAGAGGGTTTAGTGGGTGTCACAGGCGTTACTTTGTCACCGTCTGGCTTTATGCCATGTTCAGTAACTTTTAAGTCAGAGGGTTTTGTTGGTGTTTTTGGTATGTCCTTGTGATCTATTTTGTCCATTGTAGGTGTGTGTTCTACAGTTGTATCAACAATAGGTGATTTTGGCGTCTCTTCGTCTTTCACAGGAGATGTCTTTGGGCTACCTAGTTCGTGATCTTTATCAGTAATCTTCATAGCGGTATGTTTAACACGAGAAGCTGGCTCTTCCTTATCTGCGACAGGCGTCACTTTCTCAATGTCGGGTTTCTTGTCATGATCAGCAACCTTTAGATCTGAGGGTTTAGTGGGTGTCACAGGCGTTACTTTGTCACTGTCTGGCTTTATGTCATGTTCAGTAACTTTTAAGTCAGAGGGTTTTGTTGGTGTTTTTGGTATGTCCTTGTGATCTATTTTGTCCATTGTGGGTTTGTGTTCTACAGTTGTATCAACAATAGGTGATTTTGGCATATCTCGGTCTTTCACAGGAGATGCCTTTGGGCTAACTATATGGTGATCTTTATCAGTAATCTTAATAGCGGCATGTTTAACAGGAGAAGCTGGCTCTTCCTTATCTGCGACAGGCGTCACTTTTTCAATGACGGGTTTCTTGTCATGATCAGCAACTTTTAGGTCTGAGGGTTTAGTGGGTGTCACAGGCGTTACTTTCTCACTGTCTGGTATTATGTCATGTTCAGTAACTTTTACGTCAGAGGGCTTTGTTGGTGTTTTTGGTATTTCCTTGTGATCTAGTTTGTCAGTTGCAAGTTTGTGTTCTACAGTTGTATCAACAATAGGTGATTTGGGCGTATCTTCGTCTTTCACAGGAGGTGTCTTTGGGCTAACTAGTTCGTGCTCTTTATCAGTAATCTTCATAGCGGCATGTTTAACAGGAGAAGCTGGCTCTTTTTTATCTGCGACAGGTGTGACTTTCTCACTGTCGGGTTTCTTGTTATGGTCAGCAACTTTTAGGTCTGAGGGTTTAGTGGGTGTCACAGGCGTTACTTTCTCACTGTCTGGTATTATATCATGTTCAGGAACTTTTAAGTCAGAGGGCTGTGTTGGTGTTTTTGGTATGTCCTTGTGATCTATTTTGTCAGTTGTAAGTTTGTTTTCTACAGTTGTATCAACAATAGGTGATTTTGGGGTATCTTCGTGTTTCACAGGAGATGTCTTTGGGCTAACTAGTTCGTGATCTTTATCAGTAATCTTCATAGCGGTATGTTTAACAGGAGAAGCTGGCTCTTTTTTATCTGCGACAGGTGTTACTTTCTCACTGTCGGGTTTCTTGTCATGATCATCAACTTTTAGGTCTGAGGGTTTAGTGGGTGTCACAGGCGTTACTTTCTCACTGTCTGGTTTTATGTCATGTTCAGTAACTTTTAAGTCAGAGGGTTTTGTTGGTGTTTTTGGCATGTCCCTGTGATCTATTTTGTCCATTGTAGGTTTGAATTCTACAGTTGTATCAACAATAGGTGATTTTGGCGTATCTGCGTCTTTCACAGGAGATGCCTTTGGGCTAACTATATCGTGATCTTTATCAGTAATCTTAATAGCGGCATGTTTAACAGGAGAAGCTGGCTCTTCCTTATCTGCGACAGGCGTCACTTTCTCAATGTCGGGTTTCTTGTCATGATCAGCAACTTTTAGGTCAGAGGGTTTAGTGGGTGCCACAGGCGTTACTTTCTCACTGTCTGGTATTATGTCATGTTCAGTAACTTTTACGTCAGAGGGCTTTGTTGGTGTTTTTGGTATTTCCTTGTGATCTAGTTTGTCAGTTGCAAGTTTGTGTTCTACAGTTGTATCAACAATAGGTGATTTTGGCGTATCTTCGTCTTTCACAGGAGATGTCTTTGGGCTACCTAGTTCGTGATCTTTATCAGTAATCTTCATAGCGGTATGTTTAACACGAGAAGCTGACTCTTCCTTATCTGCGACAGGCGTCACTTTCTCAATGTCGGGTTTCTTGTCATGATCAGCAACTTTTAGGTCTGAGGGTTTAGTGGGTGTCACAGGCGTTACTTTCTCACTGTCTGGTATTATGTCATGTTCAGTAACTTTTACGTCAGAGGGTTTTGTTGGTGTTTTTGGCATGTCCTTGTGATCTATTTTGTCCATTGTAGGTTTGTGTTCTACAGTTGTATCAACAATAGGTGATTTTGGCGTATCTTCGTGTTTCACAGGAGATGTCTTTGGGCTAACTAGTTCGTTATCTTTATCAGTAATCTTCATAGCGGTATGTTTAACAGGAGAAGCTGGCTCTTCTTTATCTGCGACAGGTGTTACTTTCTCAATGTCGGATTTCTTGTCATGATAATCAACTTTTAGGTCAGAGGGTTTAGTGGGTGTCACAGGCGTTACTTTGTCACTGTCTGGCTTTATGTCATGTTCAGTAACTTTTAAGTCAGAGGGCTTTGTTGGTGTTTTTGGTATTTCCTTGTGATCTATTTTGTCAGTTGTAAGTTTGTGTTCTACAGTTGTGTCAACAATAGGTGATTTTGGCGTACCTTCGTCTTTCACAGGAGATGCCTTTGGGCTAACTAGTTCGTGAACTTTGTCAGTAATCTTCATAGCGGTATGTTTAACAGGAGAAGCTGGCTCTTTTTTATCTGCGACAGGTGTGACTTTCTCACTGTCGGGTTTCTTGTCATGATCAGCAACTTTTAGGTCTGAGGGTTTAGTGGGTGTCACAGGCGTTACTTTCTCACTGTCTGGTATTATTTCATGTTCAGTAACTTTTACGTCAGAGGGCTTTGTTGGTATTTTTGGTATTTCCTTGTGATCTAGTTTGTCAGTTGTAAGTTTGTGTTCTACAGTTGTATCAACAATAGGTGATTTTGGCGTATCTTCATCTTTCACAGGAGATGCCTTTGGGCTAACTAGTTCGTGATCTTTATCAGTAATCTTCATTGCGGTGTGTTTAACACGAGAAGCTGGCTCTTCCTTATCTGCGACAGGCGTCACTTTCTCAATGTCGGGTTTCTTGTCATGATCAGCACCCTTTAGATCTGAGGGTTTAGTGGGAGTCACAGGCGTTACTTTCTCACTGTCTGGTATTATGTCATGTTCAGTAAATTCTACGTCAGAGGGTTTTGTTGGTGTTTTTGGCATGTCCTTGTGATCTATTTTGTCCATTGTAGGTTTGTGTTCTACAGTTGTATCAACAATAGGTGATTTTGGCGTATCTTCGTGTTTCACAGGAGATGCCTTTGGGCTAACTAGTTCGTGATTTTTATCAGTAATCTTCATTGCGGTATGTTTAACACGAGAAGCTGGCTCTTCCTTATCTGCGACAGGCGTCACTTTCTCAATGTCGGGTTTCTTGTCATGATCAGCAACCTTTAGATCTGAGGGTTTAGTGGGTGTCACAGGCGTTACTTTGTCACTGTCTGGCTTTATGTCATGTTCAGTAACTTTTAAGTCAGAGGGTTTTGTTGGTGTTTCTGGTATGTCCTTGTGATCTATTTTGTCCATTGTAGGTTTGTGTTCTACAGTTGTATCAACAATAGGTGATTTTGGCATATCTCCGTCTTTCACAGGAGATGACTTTGGGCTAACTATATCGTGATCTTTATCAGTAATCTTAATAGCGGCATGTTTAACAGGAGAAGCTGGCTCTTCCTTATCTGCGACAGGCGTCACTTTCTCAATGTCGGGTTTCTTGTCATGATCAGCAACTTTTAGGTCTGAGGGTTTAGTGGGTGTCACAGGCGTTACTTTCTCACTGTCTGGTATTATGTCATGTTCAGTAACTTTTAAGTCAGAGGGCTTTGTTGGTGTTTTTGGTATGTCCTTGTGATCTATTTTGTCAGTTGTAAGTTTGTTTTCTACAGTTGTATCAACAATAAATGATTTTGGCGTATCTGCGTCTTTCACAGGAGATGCCTTTGGGCTAACTATATCGTGATCTTTATCAGTAATCTTAATAGCGGCATGTTTAACAGGAGAAGCTGGCTCTTCCTTATCTGCGACAGGCGTCACTTTCTCAATGTCGGGTTTCTTGTCATGATCAGCAACTTTTAGGTCACAGGGTTTAGTGGGTGTCACAGGCGTTACTTTCTCACTGTCTGGTATTATGTCATGTTCAGTAACTTTTACGTCAGAGGGCTTTGTTGGTGTTTTTGGTATTTCCTTGTGAACTAGTTTGTCAGTTGTAAGTTTGTGTTCTACAGTTGTATCAACAATAGGTGATTTTGGCGTATCTTGGTCTTTCACAGGAGATGCCTTTGGACTAATTAGATCGTGATCTTGATCAGTAATCTTAATAGCGGTATGTTTAACAGTAAACTCTTTCTTATCTGCCACAGGTGTCACTTTGGCACTGTCGGGTTTCTTGTCACGATCAGAAACTTTTAGGTCAGAGGGTTTAGTTGGTGTGACAGGCGTTACTTTGTCACTGTCTGGCTTTATGTCATGTTCAGTAACTTTTAAGTCAGAAGGCTTTGTTGGAGTTTTTGGTATGTCCTTGTGATCTATTTTGTCAGTTGTAAGTTTGTGTTCTACAGTTGTATCAACAATAGGTGATTTTGGCGTATCTTCGTCTTTCACAGGAGATGCCTTTGGGCTAACTAGATCGTGATCTTTATCAGTTATCTTAATAGCGGTATGTTTAACAGGAGAAGATGGGTCTTCCTTATCTACGACAGGCGTCACTTTCTTACTGTCGGGTTTCTTGTCACGATCAGCAACTTTTAGGTCAGAGGGTTTAGTTTGTGCGACAGGCGTCACTTTCTCACTGTCGGGTTTCTTGTCACGATTAGCAGCTTTTAGGTCAGAGGGTTTAGTTGGTGTGACAGGCGTTACTTTGTCACTGTCTGGCTTTATCTCATGTTCAGTAACTTTTAAGTCAGAGGGTTTTTTCGGTGTTTTTGGTATTTCCTTGTGATCTATTTTGTCCGTTGTAGGTTTGTGTTCTACAGTTGTATCAACAATAGGTGATTTTGGCGTATCTTCGTCTTTCACAGGAGATGCCTTTGGACTAACTACATCGTGATATTTATCAGTAATCTTAATAGCGGTATGTTTAACAGGAGAAGCCGGCTCTTGCTTATCTGTGACAGGCATTACTTTCTCACTGTCGGGTGTCTTGTCATGGTCAGCAACTTTTAGGTCAGAGGGTTTAGTGGGTGTAACAGGCGTTACTTTCTCACTGTCTGGTATGATGTCATGTTCAGTAACTTTTAAGTCAGAGGGCTTTGTTGGTGTTTTTGGTATGTCAATGTGATCTAGTTTGTCCGTTGTAGGTTTGTGTTCTACAGTTGTATCAACAATAGGTGATTTTGGCGTATCTTCGTCTTTCACAGGAGATGCCTTTGGGCTAACTAGATCGTAATTTTTATAAGTAATCTTAATAGCGGTATGTTTAGCAGGAGAAGCTGGCTCTTCCTTATCTGCGACAGGCGTCACTTTCTCAATGTCGGGTTTCTTGTCATGTTCAGCAACTTTTAATTCAGAGGGTTTAGTGGGTGTCACATATGTTACTTCCTCACTGTCGGGTTTCTTGTCATGTTCAGTAACTTTCAAGTCAGAGGGCTTTGTTGGTGTTTTTAGTATGTCAGTGTGATCTATTTTTTCAGTTGTAAGTTTGTGTTCTACAGTTGTATCAACAATAGGTGATTTTGGCGTATCTTCGTGTTTCACAGGAGATGCCTTTGGACTAACTAGATCGTGATCTTTATCAGTAATCTTAATAGCGGTATGTTTAACAGGAGAAGCTGGCTCTTGCTTATCTGTGACAGGCATTACTTTCACACTGTCGGGTGTCTTGTCATGGTCAGCAACTTTTAGGTCAGAGGGTTTAGTGGGTGTAACAGGCGTTACTTTATCACTGTCTGTTATGATGTCATGTTCAGTAACTTTTAAGTCACAGGGCTTTGTTGGTGTTTTTGGTATGTCAATGTGATCTAGTTTGTCCGTTGTAGGTTTGTGTTCTACAGTTGTATCAACAATAGGTGATTTTGGCGTATCTTCGTCTTTCACAGGAGATGCCTTTGGACTAACTACATCGTGATATTTATCAGTAATCTTAATAGCGGTATGTTTAACAGGAGAAGCCGGCTCTTGCTTATCTGTGACAGGCATTACTTTCTCACTGTCGGGTGTCTTGTCATGGTCAGCAACTTTTAGGTCAGAGGGTTTAGTGGGTGTAACAGGCGTTACTTTCTCACTGTCTGGTATGATGTCATGTTCAGTAACTTTTAAGTCAGAGGGCTTTGTTGGTGTTTTTGGTATGTCAATGTGATCTAGTTTGTCCGTTGTAGGTTTGTGTTCTACAGTTGTATCAACAATAGGTGATTTTGGCGTATCTTCGTCTCTCACAGGAGATGCCTTTGGGCTAACTAGATCGTAATTTTTATCAGTAATCTTAATAGCGGTATGTTTAGCAGGAGAAGCTGGCTCTTCCTTATCTGCGACAGGCGTCACTTTCTCAATGTCGGGTTTCTTGTCATGATCAGCAACTTTTAGGTCAGAGGGTTTAGTGGGTGTCACAGGCCTTACTTTGTCACTGTCTGGCTTTATGTCATGTTCAGTAACTTTTAAGTCAGAGGCTTTTGTTGGTATTTCTTTGTGATCTATTTTTTCAGTTGTAAGTTTGTGTTCTACAGTTGTATCAACAATAGGTGATTTTGGCGTATCTTCGTGTTTCACAGGAGATGCCTTTGGACTAACTAGATCGTGATCTTTATCAGTAATCTTACTAGCGGTATGTTTAACAGGAGAAGCTGGCTCTTCCTTATCTGCGACAGGCGACACTTTCTCACTGTCGGGTTTCTTGTCATGCTCAGCAACTTTTAATTCAGAGGGTTTAGTTCGTGTGACAGGCGTTAATTTGTCACTGTCTGGCTTTATGTCATGTTTAGTAACTTTTAAGTCAGAAGGCTTTGTTGGTGTTTTTGGTATTTCCTTGTGATCTATTTTTTCAGTTGTAAGTTTGTGTTCTACAGTTGTATCAACAATAGGTGATTTTGGCGTATCTTCGTGTTTCACAGGAGATGCCTTTGGACTAACTAGATCGTGATCTTTATCAGTAATCTTACTAGCGGTATGTTTAACAGGAGAAGCTGGCTCTTGCTTATCTGTGACAGGCATTACTTTCTCACTGTCGGGTGTCTTGTCATGGTCAGCAACTTTTAGGTCAGAGGGTTTAGTGGGTGTAACAGGCGTTACTTTCTCACTGTCTGGTATGATGTCATGTTCAGTAACTTTTAAGTCAGAGGGCTTTGTTGGTGTTTTTGGTATGTCAATGTGATCTAGTTTGTCCGTTGTAGGTTTGTGTTCTACAGTTGTATCAACAATAGGTGATTTTGGCGTATCTTCGTCTTTCACAGGAGATGCCTTTGGGCTAACTAGATCGTAATCTTTATCAGTAATCTTAATAGCGGTATGTTTAGCAGGAGAAGCTGGCTCTTCCTTATCTGCGACAGGCGTCACTTTCTCAATGTCGGGTTTCTTGTCACGATCAGCAACTTTTAGGTCAGAAGGTTTAGTTGGTGTGGCAGGCGTTACTTTGTCACTGTCTGGCTTTATGTCATGTTCAGCAACTTTTAATTCAGAGGGTTTAGTGGGTGTCACAGATGTTACTTCCTCACTGTCGGGTTTCTTGTCATGTTCAGTAACTTTCAAGTCAGAGGGCTTTGTTGGTGTTTTTAGTATGTCAGTGTGATCTATTTTGTCAGTAGTAAGTTTGTGTTCTACAGCTGTATCAACAATAGGTGATTTTGGCGTATCTTCGTCTTTCACAGGAGATGCTTTTGGGCTAACTAGAGCGTGATCTTTATCAGTAATCTTAATAGCCGTATGTTTAACAGGAGAAGCTGGCTCTTGCTTATCTGCGACAGGCGTCAGTTTCTTACTGTCGGGTGTCTTGTCATGATCAGCAACTTTTAATTCAGAGGGTTTAGTGGGTGTCACAGTCGTTACTTTGTCACTGTCTGTCTTTATGTCATGTTCAGTAACTTTTAAGTCAGATGGTTTTGTTGGTGTTTTTGGTATTTCTTTGTGATCTATTTTTTCAGTTCTAAGTTTGCGTTCTACAGTTGTATCAACAATAGGTGATTTTGGCGTATCTTCTTCTTTCACAGGAGATGCCTTTGGACTAACTAGATCGTGATCTTTATCAGCAATCTTAATAGCGGTATGTTTAACAGGAGAAGATGGCTCTTGCTTATCTGTGACAGGCATTACTTTCACACTGTCGGGTGTCTTGTCATGGTCAGCAACTTTTAGGTCAGAGGGTTTAGTGGGTGTAACAGGCGTTACTTTATCACTGTCTGTTATGATGTCATGTTCAGTAACTTTTAAGTCAGAGGGCTTTGTTGGTGTTTTTGGTATGTCAATGTGATCTAGTTTGTCCGTTGTAGGTTTGTGTTCTACAGTTGTATCAACAATAGTTGATTTTGGCGTATCTTCGTCTTTCACAGGAGATGCCTCTGGACTAACTACATCGTGATATTTATCAGTAATCTTAATAGCGGTATGTTTAACAGCAGAAGCTGGCTCTTCCTTATCTGTGACAGGCATTACTTTCTCACTGTCGGGTGTCTTGTCATGGTCAGCAACTTTTAGGTCAGAGGGTTTAGTGGGTGTAACAGGCGTTACTTTCTCACTGTCTGGTATGATGTCATGTTCAGTAACTTTTAAGTCAGAGGGCTTTGTTGGTGTTTTTGGTATGTCAATGTGATCGAGTTTGTCCGTTGTAGGTTTGTGTTCTACAGTTGTATCAACAATAGGTGATTTTGGCGTATCTTCGTGTTTCACAGGAGATGCCTTTGGAGTAACTAGATCGTGATCTTTATCAGTAATCTTACTAGCGGTATGTTTAACAGGAGAAGCTGGCTCTTCCTTATCTGCGACAGGCGACACTTTCTCACTGTCGGGTTTCTTGTCATGCTCAGCAACTTTTAATTCAGAGGGTTTAGTTCGTGTGACAGGCGTTACTTTGTCACTGTCTGGCTTTATGTCATGTTCAGTAACTTTTAAGTCAGAAGGCTTTGTTGGTGTTTTTGGTATGTCAATGTGATCTAGTTTGTCCATTGTAGGTTTGTGTTCTACAGTTGTATCAACAATAGGTGATTTTGGCGTATCTTCGTCTTTCACAGGAGATGCCTTTGGGCTAACTAGAGCGTGATCTTTATCAGTAATCTTAATAGCCGTATGTTTAACAGGAGAAGCTGGCTCTTGCTTATCTGCGACAGGCGTCAGTATCTTACTGTCGGGTGTCTTGTCATGATCAGCAACTTTTAATTCAGAGGGTTTAGTGGGTGTCACAGTCGTTACTTTGTCACTGTCTGTCTTTATGTCATGTTCAGTAACTTTTAAGTCAGATGGTTTTGTTGGTGTTTTTGGTATTTCTTTGTGATCTATTTTTTCAGTTCTAAGTTTGCGTTCTACAGTTGTATCAACAATAGGTGATTTTGGCGTATCTTCGTCTTTCACAGGAGATGCCTTTGGACTAACTAGATCGTGATCTTTATCAGCAATCTTAATAGCGGTATGTTTAACGGGAGAAGCTGGCTCTTGCTTATCTGTGACAGGCATTAGTTTCACACTGTCGGGTGTCTTGTCATGGTCAGCAACTTTTAGGTCAGACGGTTTAGTGGGTGTAACAGGCGTTACTTTATCACTGTCTGTTATGATGTCATGTTCAGTAACTTTTAAGTCAGAGGGCTTTGTTGGTGTTTTTGGTATGTCAATGTGATCTAGTTTGTCCGTTGTAGGTTTGTGTTCTACAGTTGTATCAACAATAGGTGATTTTGGCGTATCTTCGTCTTTCACAGGAGATGCCTGTGGACTAACTACATCGTGATATTTATCAGTAATCTTAATAGCGGTATGTTTAACAGGAGAAGCTGGCTCTTGCTTATCTGCGACAGGCATTACTTTCTCACTGTCGGGTGTCTTGTCATGGTCAGCAACTTTTAGGTCAGAGGGTTTAGTGGGTGTAACAGGCGTTACTTTCTCACTGTCTGGTATGATATCATGTTCAGTAACTTTTAAGTCAGAGGGCTTTGTTGGTGTTTTTGGTATGTCAATGTGATCTAGTTTGTCCGTTGTAGGTTTGTGTTCTACAGTTGTATCAACAATAGGTGATTTTGGCGTATCTTCGTCTTTCACAGGAGATGCCTTTGGGCTAACTAGATCGTAATCTTTATCAGTAATCTTAATAGCGGTATGTTTAGCAGGAGAAGCTGGCTCTTCCTTATCTGCGACAGGCGTCACTTTCTCAATGTCGGGTTTCTTGTCATGATCAGCAACTTTTAGGTCAGAGGGTTTAGTGGGTGTCACAGGCCTTACTTTGTCACTGTCTGGCTTTATGTCATGTTCAGTAACTTTGAAGTCAGAGGGTTTTGTTGGTGTTTTTGGTATTTCCTTGTGATCTACTTTTTCAGTTGTAAGTTTGTGTTCTACAGTTGTATCAACAATAGGTGATTTTGGCGTATCTTCGTGTTTCACAGGAGATGCCTTTGGACTAACTAGATCGTGATCTTTATCAGTAATCTTACTAGCGGTATGTTTAACAGGAGAAGCTGGCTCTTCCTTATCTGCGACAGGCGACACTTTCTCACTGTCGGGTTTCTTGTCATGCTCAGCAACTTTTAATTCAGAGGGTTTAGTTCGTGTGACAGGCGTTACTTTGTCACTGTCTGGCTTTATGTCATGTTTAGTAACTTTTAAGTCAGAAGGCTTTGTTGGTGTTTTTGGTATTTCCTTGTGATCTATTTTTTCAGTTGTAAGTTTGTGTTCTACAGTTGTATCAACAATAGGTGATTTTGGCGTATCTTCGTGTTTCACAGGAGATGCCTTTGGACTAACTAGATCGTGATCTTTATCAGTAATCTTACTAGCGGTATGTTTAACAGGAGAAGCTGGCTCTTGCTTATCTGTGACAGGCATTACTTTATCACTGTCGGGTGTCTTGTCATGGTCAGCAACTTTTAGGTCAGAGGGTTTAGTGGGTGTAACAGGGGTTACTTTCTCACTGTCTGGTATGATGTCATGTTCAGTAACTTTTAAGTCAGAGGGCTTTGTTGGTGTTTTTGGTATGTCAATGTGATCGAGTTTGTCCGTTGTAGGTTTGTGTTCTACAGTTGTATCAACAATAGGTGATTTTGGCGTATCTTCGTCTTTCACAGGAGATGCCTTTGGGCTAACTAGATCGTAATCTTTATCAGTAATCTTAATAGCGGTATGTTTAGCAGGAGAAGCTGGCTCTTCCTTATCTGCGACAGGCGTCACTTTCTCAATGTCGGGTTTCTTGTCATGATCAGCAACTTTGAGGTCAGAGGGTTTAGTGGGTGTCACAGGCCTTACTTTGTCACTGTCTGGCTTTATGTCATGTTCAGTAACTTTTAAGTCAGAGGGTTTTGTTGGTGTTTTTGGTATTTCCTTGTGATCTATTTTTTCAGTTGTAAGTTTGTGTTCTACAGTTGTATCAACAATAGGTGATTTTGGCGTATCTTCGTGTTTCACAGGAGATGCCTTTGGACTAACTAGATCGTGATCTTTATTAGTAATCTTACTAGCGGTATGTTTAACAGGTGAAGCTGGCTCTTCCTTATCTGCGACAGGCGACACTTTCTCACTGTCGGGTTTCTTGTCATGCTCAGCAACTTTTAATTCAGAGGGTTTAGTTCGTGTGACAGGCGTTACTTTGTCACTGTCTGGCTTTATGTCATGTTTAGTAACTTTTAAGTCAGAAGGCTTTGTTGGTGTTTTTGGTATTTCCTTGTGATCTATTTTTTCAGTTGTAAGTTTGTGTTCTACAGTTGTATCAACAATAGGTGATTTTGGCGTATCTTCGTGTTTCACAGGAGATGCCTTTGGACTAACTAGATCGTGATCTTTATCAGTAATCTTACTAGCGGTATGTTTAACAGGAGAAGCTGGCTCTTGCTTATCTGTGACAGGCATTACTTTCTCACTGTCGGGTGTCTTGTCATGGTCAGCAACTTTTAGGTCAGAGGGTTTAGTGGGTGTAACAGGCGTTACTTTCTCACTGTCTGGTATGATGTCATGTTCAGTAACTTTTAAGTCAGAGGGCTTTGTTGGTGTTTTTGGTATGTCAATGTGATCTAGTTTGTCCGTTGTAGGTTTGTGTTCTACAGTTGTATCAACAATAGGTGATTTTGGCGTATCTTCGTCTTTCACAGGAGATGCCTTTGGGCTAACTAGATCGTAATCTTTATCAGTAATCTTAATAGCGGTATGTTTAGCAGGAGAAGCTGGCTCTTCCTTATCTGCGACAGGCGTCACTTTCTCAATGTCGGGTTTCTTGTCACGATCAGCAACTTTTAGGTCAGAAGGTTTAGTTGGTGTGGCAGGCGTTACTTTGTCACTGTCTGGCTTTATGTCATGTTCAGCAACTTTTAATTCAGAGGGTTTAGTGGGTGTCACAGATGTTACTTCCTCACTGTCGGGTTTCTTGTCATGTTCAGTAACTTTCAAGTCAGAGGGCTTTGTTGGTGTTTTTAGTATGTCAGTGTGATCTATTTTGTCAGTAGTAAGTTTGTGTTCTACAGCTGTATCAACAATAGGTGATTTTGGCGTATCTTCGTCTTTCACAGGAGATGCTTTTGGGCTAACTAGAGCGTGATCTTTATCAGTAATCTTAATAGCCGTATGTTTAACAGGAGAAGCTGGCTCTTGCTTATCTGCGACAGGCGTCAGTTTCTTACTGTCGGGTGTCTTGTCATGATCAGCAACTTTTAATTCAGAGGGTTTAGTGGGTGTCACAGTCGTTACTTTGTCACTGTCTGTCTTTATGTCATGTTCAGTAACTTTTAAGTCAGATGGTTTTGTTGGTGTTTTTGGTATTTCTTTGTGATCTATTTTTTCAGTTCT
The DNA here is from genome assembly GCF_917563875.1 of Diabrotica virgifera virgifera. Taxonomy (NCBI): domain Eukaryota; kingdom Metazoa; phylum Arthropoda; class Insecta; order Coleoptera; family Chrysomelidae; genus Diabrotica; species Diabrotica virgifera. The sequence goes on from NC_065451.1 coordinate 177,073,779, forward strand.
AAGTTTGCGTTCTACAGTTGTATCAACAATAGGTGATTTTGGCGTATCTTCGTCTTTCACAGGAGATGCCTTTGGACTAACTAGATCGTGATCTTTATCAGCAATCTTAATAGCGGTATGTTTAACAGGAGAAGATGGCTCTTGCTTATCTGTGACAGGCATTACTTTCACACTGTCGGGTGTCTTGTCATGGTCAGCAACTTTTAGGTCAGAGGGTTTAGTGGGTGTAACAGGCGTTACTTTATCACTGTCTGTTATGATGTCATGTTCAGTAACTTTTAAGTCAGAGGGCTTTGTTGGTGTTTTTGGTATGTCAATGTGATCTAGTTTGTCCGTTGTAGGTTTGTGTTCTACAGTTGTATCAACAATAGGTGATTTTGGCGTATCTTCGTCTTTCACAGGAGATGCCTTTGGACTAACTACATCGTGATATTTATCAGTAATCTTAATAGCGGTATGTTTAACAGGAGAAGCTGGCTCTTGCTTATCTGTGACAGGCATTACTTTCTCACTGTCGGGTGTCTTGTCATGGTCAGCAACTTTTAGGTCAGAGGGTTTAGTGGGTGTAACAGGCGTTACTTTCTCACTGTCTGGTATGATGTCATGTTCAGTAACTTTTAAGTCAGAGGGCCTTGTTGGTGTTTTTGGTATGTCAATGTGATCGAGTTTGTCCGTTGTAGGTTTGTGTTCTACAGTTGTATCAACAATAGGTGATTTTGGCGTATCTTCGTGTTTCACAGGAGATGCCTTTGGAGTAACTAGATCGTGATCTTTATCAGTAATCTTACTAGCGGTATGTTTAACAGGAGAAGCTGGCTCTTCCTTATCTGCGACAGGCGACACTTTCTCACTGTCGGGTTTCTTGTCATGCTCAGCAACTTTTAATTCAGAGGGTTTAGTTCGTGTGACAGGCGTTACTTTGTCACTGTCTGGCTTTATGTCATGTTCAGTAACTTTTAAGTCAGAAGGCTTTGTTGGTGTTTTTGGTATGTCAATGTGATCTAGTTTGTCCATTGTAGGTTTGTGTTCTACAGTTGTATCAACAATAGGTGATTTTGGCGTATCTTCGTCTTTCACAGGAGATGCCTTTGGGCTAACTAGATCGTAATCTTTATCAGTAATCTTAATAGCGGTATGTTTAGCAGGAGAAGCTGGCTCTTCCTTATCTGCGACAGGCGTCACTTTCTCAATGTCGGGTTTCGTGTCACGATCAGCAACTTTTAGGTCAGAGGGTTTAGTTGGTGTGGCAGGCGTTACTTTGTCACTGTCTGGCTTTATGTCATGTTCAGCAACTTTTAATTCAGAGGGTTTAGTGGGTGTCACAGATGTTACTTCCTCACTGTCGGGTTTCTTGTCATGTTCAGTAACTTTCAAGTCAGAGGGCTTTGTTGGTGTTTTTAGTATGTCAGTGTGATCTATTTTGTCAGTAGTAAGTTTGTGTTCTACAGTTGTATCAACAATAGGTGATTTTGGCGTATCTTCGTCTTTCACAGGAGATGCCTTTGGACTAACTAGATCGTGATCTTTATCAGCAATCTTAATAGCGGTATGTTTAACAGGAGAAGCTGGCTCTTGCTTATCTGTGACAGGCATTACTTTCACACTGTCGGGTGTCTTGTCATGGTCAGCAACTTTTAGGTCAGAGGGTTTAGTGGGTGTAACAGGCGTTACTTTATCACTGTCTGTTATGATGTCATGTTCAGTAACTTTTAAGTCAGAGGGCTTTGTTGGTGTTTTTGGTATGTCAATGTGATCTAGTTTGTCCGTTGTAGGTTTGTGTTCTACAGTTGTATCAACAATAGGTGATTTTGGCGTATCTTCGTCTTTCACAGGAGATGCCTTTGGGCTAACTAGATCGTAATTTTTATCAGTAATCTTAATAGCGGTATGTTTAGCAGGAGAAGCTGGCTCTTCCTTATCTGCGACAGGCGTCACTTTCTCAATGTCGGGTTTCTTGTCATGATCAGCAACTTTTAGTTCAGAGGGTTTAGTGGGTGTCACAGGCCTTACTTTGTCACTGTCTGGCTTTATGTCATGTTCAGTAACTTTTAAGTCAGAGGGTTTTGTTGGTGTTTTTGGTATTTTCTTGTGATCTATTTTTTCAGTTGTAAGTTTGTGTTCTACAGTTGTATCAACAATAGGTGATTTTGGCGTATCTTCGTGTTTCACAGGAGATGCCTTTGGACTAACTAGATCGTGATCTTTATCAGTAATCTTACTAGCGGTATGTTTAACAGGAGAAGCTGGCTCTTCCTTATCTGCGACAGGCGACACTTTCTCACTGTCGGGTTTCTTGTCATGCTCAGCAAGTTTTAATTCAGAGGGTTTAGTTCGTGTGACAGGCGTTACTTTGTCACTGTCTGGCTTTATGTCATGTTTAGTAACTTTTAAGTCAGACAGCTTTTTTGGTGTTTTTGGTATTTCCTTGTGATCTATTTTTTCAGTTGTAAGTTTGTGTTCTACAGTTGTATCAACAATAGGTGATTTTGGCGTATCTTCGTGTTTCACAGGAGATGCCTTTGGACTAACTAGATCGTGATCTTTATCAGTAATCTTACTAGCGGTATGTTTAACAGGAGAAGCTGGCTCTTGCTTATCTGTGACAGGCATTACTTTCTCACTGTCGGGTGTCTTGTCATGGTCAGCAACTTTTAGGTCAGAGGGTTTAGTGGGTGTAACAGGCGTTACTTTCTCACTGTCTGGTATGATGTCATGTTCAGTAACTTTTAAGTCAGAGGGCTTTGTTGGTGTTTTTGGTATGTCAATGTGATCTAGTTTGTCCGTTGTAGTTTTGTGTTCTACAGTTGTATCAACAATAGGTGATTTTGGCGTATCTTCGTCTTTCACAGGAGATGCCTTTGGGCTAACTAGATCGTAATCTTTATCAGTAATCTTAATAGCGGTATGTTTAGCAGGAGAAGCTGGCTCTTCCTTATCTGCGACAGGCGACACTTTCTCACTGTCGGGTTTCTTGTCATGCTCAGCAAGTTTTAATTCAGAGGGTTTAGTTCGTGTGACAGGCGTTACTTTGTCACTGTCTGGCTTTATGTCATGTTTAGTAACTTTTAAGTCAGACAGCTTTTTTGGTGTTTTTGGTATTTCCTTGTGATCTATTTTTTCAGTTGTAAGTTTGTGTTCTACAGTTGTATCAACAATAGGTGATTTTGGCGTATCTTCGTGTTTCACAGGAGATGCCTTTGGACTAACTAGATCGTGATCTTTATCAGTAATCTTACTAGCGGTATGTTTAACAGGAGAAGCTGGCTCTTGCTTATCTGTGACAGGCATTACTTTCTCACTGTCGGGTGTCTTGTCACGATCAGCAACTTTTAGGTCAGAGGGTTTAGTTGGTGTGGCAGGCGTTACTTTGTCACTGTCTGGCTTTATGTCATGTTCAGCAACTTTTAATTCAGAGGGTTTAGTGGGTGTCACAGATGTTACTTCCTCACTGTCGGGTTTCTTGTCATGTTCAGTAACTTTCAAGTCAGAGGGCTTTGTTGGTGTTTTTAGTATGTCAGTGTGATCTATTTTGTCAGTAGTAACTTTGTGTTCTACAGTTGTATCAACAATAGGTGATTTTGGCGTATCTTCGTCTTTCACAGGAGATGCCTTTGGGCTAACTAGAGCGTGATCTTTATCAGTAATCTTAATAGCCGTATGTTTAACAGGAGAAGCTGGCTCTTGCTTATCTGCGACAGGCGTCAGTATCTTACTGTCGGGTGTCTTGTCAAGATCAGCAACTTTTAATTCAGAGGGTTTAGTGGGTGTCACAGTCGTTACTTTGTCACTGTCTGTCTTTATGTCATGTTCAGTAACTTTTAAGTCAGATGGTTTTGTTGGTGTTTTTGGTATTTCTTTGTGATCTTTTTTTTCAGTTCTAAGTTTGCGTTCTACAGTTGTATCAACAATAGGTGATTTTGGCGTATCTTCGTCTTTCACAGGAGATGCCTTTGGACTAACTAGATCGTGATCTTTATCAGCAATCTTAATAGCGGTATGTTTAACAGGAGAAGCTGGCTCTTGCTTATCTGTGACAGGCATTACTTTCACACTGTCGGGTGTCTTGTCATGGTCAGCAACTTTTAGGTCAGAGGGTTTAGTGGATGTAACAGGCGTTACTTTATCACTGTCTGTTATGATGTCATGTTCAGTAACTTTTAAGCCAGAGGGCTTTGTTGGTGTTTTTGGTATGTCAATGTGATCTAGTTTGTCCGTTGTAGGTTTGTGTTCTACAGTTGTATCAACAATAGGTGATTTTGGCGTATCTTCGTCTTTCACAGGAGATGCCTGTGGACTAACTACATCGTGATATTTATCAGTAATCTTAATAGCGGTATGTTTAACAGGAGAAGCTGGCTCTTGCTTATCTGCGACAGGCATTACTTTCTCACTGTCGGGTGTCTTGTCATGGTCAGCAACTTTTAGGTCAGAGGGTTTAGTGGGTGTAACAGGCGTTACTTTCTCACTGTCTGGTATGATATCATGTTCAGTAACTTTTAAGTCAGAGGGCTTTGTTGGTGTTTTTGGTATGTCAATGTGATCTAGTTTGTCCGTTGTAGGTTTGTGTTCTACAGTTGTATCAACAATAGGTGATTTTGGCGTATCTTCGTGTTTCACAGGAGATGCCTTTGGACTAACTAGATCGTGATCTTTATCAGTAATCTTACTAGCGGTATGTTTAACAGGAGAAGATGGCTCTTCCTTATCTGCGACAGGCGACACTTTCTCACTGTCGGGTTTCTTGTCATGCTCAGCAACTTTTAATTCAGAGGGTTTAGTTCGTGTGACAGGCGTTACTTTGTCACTGTCTGGCTTTATGTCATGTTTAGTAACTTTTAAGTCAGAAGGCTTTGTTGGTGTTTTTGGTATTTCCTTGTGATCTATTTTTTCAGTTGTAAGTTTGTGTTCTACAGTTGTATCAACAATAGGTGATTTTGGCGTATCTTCGTGTTTCACAGGAGATGCCTTTGGACTAACTAGGTCGTGATCTTTATCAGTAATCTTACTAGCGGTATGTTTAACAGGAGAAGCTGGCTCTTGCTTATCTGTGACATGCATTACTTTATCACTGTCGGGTGTCTTGTCATGGTCAGCAACTTTTAGGTCAGAGGGTTTAGTGGGTGTAACAGGGGTTACTTTCTCACTGTCTGGTATGATGTCATGTTCAGTAACTTTTAAGTCAGAGGGCTTTGTTGGTGTTTTTGGTATGTCAATGTGATCGAGTTTGTCCGTTGTAGGTTTGTGTTCTACAGTTGTATCAACAATAGGTGATTTTGGCGTATCTTCGTCTTTCACAGGAGATGCCTTTGGGCTAACTAGATCGTAATCTTTATCAGTAATCTTAATAGCGGTATGTTTAGCAGGAGAAGCTGGCTCTTCCTTATCTGCGACAGGCGTCACTTTCTCAATGTCGGGTTTCTTGTCATGATCAGCAACTTTGAGGTCAGAGGGTTTAGTGGGTGTCACAGGCCTTACTTTGTCACTGTCTGGCTTTATGTCATGTTCAGTAACTTTTAAGTCAGAGGGTTTTGTTGGTGTTTTTGGTATTTCCTTGTGATCTATTTTTTCAGTTGTAAGTTTGTGTTCTACAGTTGTATCAACAATAGGTGATTTTGGCGTATCTTCGTGTTTCACAGGAGATGCCTTTGGACTAACTAGATCGTGATCTTTATCAGTAATCTTACTAGCGATATGTTTAACAGGTGAAGCTGGCTCTTCCTTATCTGCGACAGGCGACACTTTCTCACTGTCGGGTTTCTTGTCATGCTCAGCAACTTTTAATTCAGAGGGTTTAGTTCGTGTGACAGGCGTTACTTTGTCACTGTCTGGCTTTATGTCATGTTTAGTAACTTTTAAGTCAGAAGGCTTTGTTGGTGTTTTTGGTATGTCCTTGTGATCTATTTTGTCCGTTGTAGGTTTATGTTCTACAGTTGTATCAACAATAGGTGATTTTGGCGTATCTTCGTCTTTCACAAGAGATGCTTTTGGAATAACTAGATCGTGATATTTATCAGTAATCTTAATAGCGGAATGTTTAACAGGAGAAGCTGGCTCTTGCTTATCTGTGACAGGCATTACTTTCTCACTGTCGGGTGTCTTGTCATGGTCAGCAACTTTTAGGTCAGAGGGTTTAGTGGGTGTAACAGGCGTTACTTTCTCACTGTCTGGTATGATGTCATGTTCAGTAACTTTTAAGTCAGAGGGCTTTGTTGGTGTTTTTGGTATGTCAATGTGATCTAGTTTGTCCGTTGTAGGTTTGTGTTCTACAGTTGTATCAACAATAGGTGATTTTGGCGTATCTTCGTCTTTCACAGGAGATGCCTTTGGGCTAACTAGAGCGTGATCTTTATCAGTAATCTTAATAGCCGTATGTTTAACAGGAGAAGCTGGCTCTTGCTTATCTGCGACAGGCGTCAGTATCTTACTGTCGGGTGTCTTGTCATGATCAGCAACTTTTAATTCAGAGGGTTTAGTGGGTGTCACAGTCGTTACTTTGTCACTGTCTGTCTTTATGTCATGTTCAGTAACTTTTAAGTCAGATGGTTTTGTTGGTGTTTTTGGTATTTCTTTGTGATCTATTTTTTCAGTTCTAAGTTTGCGTTCTACAGTTGTATCAACAATAGGTGATTCTGGCGTATCTTCGTCTTTCACAGGAGATGCCTTTGGACTAACTAGATCGTGATCTTTATCAGCAATCTTAATAGCGGTATGTTTAACAGGAGAAGCTGGCTCTTGCTTATCTGTGACAGGCATTAGTTTCACACTGTCGGGTGTCTTGTCATGGTCAGCAACTTTTAGGTCAGAGGGTTTAGTGGGTGTAACAGGCGTTACTTTCTCACTGTCTGGTATGATGTCATGTTCAGTAACTTTTAAGTCAGAAGGCTTTGTTGGTGTTTTTGGTATGTCAATGTGATCTAGTTTGTCCGTTGTAGGTTTGTGTTCTACAGTTGTATCAACAATAGGTGATTTTGGCGTATCTTCGTCTTTCACAGGAGATGCCTTTGGGCTAACTAGATCGTAATCTTTATCAGTAATCTTAATAGCGGTATGTTTAGCAGGAGAAGCTGGCTCTTCCTTATCTGCGGCAGGCGTCACTTTCTCAATGTCGGGTTTCTTGTCATGATCAGCAACTTTTAGGCCAGAGGGTTTAGTGGGTGTCACAGGCCTTACTTTGTCACTGTCTGGCTTTATGTCATGTTCAGTAACTTTTAAGTCAGAGGGTTTTGTTGGTGTTTTTGGTATTTCCTTGTGATCTATTTTTTCAGTTGTAAGTTTGTGTTCTACAGTTGTATCAACAATAGGTGATTTTGGCGTATCTTCGTGTTTCACAGGAGATGCCTTTGGACTAACTAGATCGTGATCTTTATCAGTAATCTTTCTAGCGGTATGTTTAATAGGAGAAGCTGGCTCTTCCTTATCTGCGACAGGCGACACTTTCTCACTGTCGGGTTTCTTGTCATGCTCAGCAACTTTTAATTCAGAGGGTTTAGTTCGTGTGACAGGCGTTACTTTGTCACTGTCTGGCTTTATGTCATGTTTAGTAACTTTTAAGTCAGAAGGCTTTGTTGGTGTTTTTGGTATTTCCGTGTGATCTATTTTTTCAGTTGTAAGTTTGTGTTCTACAGTTGTATCAACAGTAGGTGATTTTGGCGTATCTTCGTGTTTCACAGGAGATGCCTTTGGACTAACTAGATCGTGATCTTTATCAGTAATCTTACTAGCGGTATGTTTAACAGGAGAAGCTGGCTCTTGCTTATCTGTGACAGGCATTACTTTCTCACTGTCGGGTGTCTTGTCATGGTCAGCAACTTTTAGGTCAGAGGGTTTAGTGGGTGTAACAGGGGTTACTTTCTCACTGTCTGGTATGATGTCATGTTCAGTAACTTTTAAGTCAGAGGGCTTTGTTGGTGTTTTTGGTATGTCAATGTGATCTAGTTTGTCCGTTGTAGGTTTGTGTTCTACAGTTGTATCAACAATAGGTGATTTTGGCGTATCTTCGTCTTTCACAGGAGATGCCTTTGGGCTAACTAGATCGTAATCTTTATCAGTAATCTTAATAGCGGTATGTTTAGCAGGAGAAGCTGGCTCTTCCTTATCTGCGGCAGGCGTCACTTTCTCAATGTCGGGTTTCTTGTCATGATCAGCAACTTTTAGGCCAGAGGGTTTAGTGGGTGTCACAGGCCTTACTTTGTCACTGTCTGGCTTTATGTCATGTTCAGTAACTTTTAAGTCAGAGGGTTTTGTTGGTGTTTTTGGTATTTCCTTGTGATCTATTTTTTCAGTTGTAAGTTTGTGTTCTACAGTTGTATCAACAATAGGTGATTTTGGCGTATCTTCGTGTTTCACAGGAGATGCCTTTGGACTAACTAGATCGTGATCTTTATCAGTAATCTTACTAGCGGTATGTTTAACAGGAGAAGCTGGCTCTTCCTTATCTGCGACAGGCATTACTTTCTCACTGTCGGGTGTCTTGTCATGGTCAGCAACTTTTAGGTCAGAGGGCTTTGTTGGTGTTTTTGGTATGTCAATGTGATCTAGTTTGTCCGTTGTAGGTTTGTGTTCTACAGTTGTATCAACAATAGGTGATTTTGGCGTATCTTCGTCTTTCACAGGAGATGCCTTTGGGCTAACTAGATCGTAATCTTTATCGGTAGTCTTAATAGCGGTATGTTTAGCAGGAGAAGCTTGCTCTTCCTTATCTGCGACAGGCATCACTTTCTCAATGTCGGGTTTCTTGTCATGATCAGCAACTTTTAGGTCAGAGGGTTTAGTGGGTGTCACAGGCCTTACTTTGTCACTGTCTGGCTTTATGTCATGTTCATTAACTTTTAAGTCAGAGGGTTTTGTTGGTGTTTTTGGTATTTCCTTGTGATCTATTTTTTCAGTTGTAAGTTTGTGTTCTACAGTTGTATCAACAATAGGTGATTTTGGCGTATCTTCCTGTTTCACAGGAGATGCCTTTGGACTATCTAGATCGTGATCTTTATCAGTAATCTTACTAGCGGTATGTTTAACAGGAGAAGCTGGCTCTTCCTTATCTGCCACAGGCGACACTTTCTCACTGTCGGGTTTCTTGTCATGCTCAGCAACTTTTAATTCAGAGGGTTTAGTTCGTGTGACAGGCGTTACTTTGTCACTGTCTGGCTTTATGTCATGTTCAGTAACTTTTAAGTCAGAAGGCTTTGTTGGTGTTTTTGGTATGTCCTTGTGATCTGTTTTGTCCGTTGTAGGTTTATATTCTACAGTTGTATCAACAATAGTTGATTTTGGCGTATCTTCGTGTTTCACAGGAGATGCCTTTGGACTAACTAGATCGTGATCTTTATCAGTAATCTTAATAGCGGTATGTTTAACAGGAGAAGCTAGCTCTTCCTTATCGGCGACAGGCGTGACTTTCTCAATGTCGGGTTTCTTGTCATGATCAGCAACTTTTAGGTCAGAGTGTTTAGTTGGTGTGACAGGCGTTACTTTCTCAATGTCTGGTATTATGTCATGTTCAGTAACTTTTAAGTCAGAAGGCTTTGTTGGTGTTTTTGGTATGTCCTTGTGATCTATTTTGTCCGTTGTAGGTTTATGTTCTACAGTTGTATCAACAATAGGTGATTTTGGCGTATCTTCGTCTTTCACAGGAGATGCCTTTGGACTACCTAGATCGTCATCTTTATCAGTAATCTTAATAAAGGTATGTTTAACAGGAGAAGCTGGCTCTTTCTTATCTGCGACAGGCGTCACTTTCTCAGTGTCGGGTTTCGTGTCACGATCAGCAACTTTTAGGTCAGAGGGTTTAGTTGGTGTGACAGCCGTTACATTGTCACTGTCTGGCTTTATGTCATGTTCAGTAACTTTTAAGTCAGAGGGTTTTGTTGGTGTTTTTGGTATATCCTTGTGATCTATTTTTTCAGTTGTAAGTTTGTGATCAACAGTTGTATCAACAATAGGTGTTTTTGGCGTATCTTCGTCTTTCACAGGAGATGCCTTTGGACTACCTAGATCGTCATCTTTATCAGTAATCTTAATAAAGGTATGTTTAACAGGAGAAGCTGGCTCTTTCTTATCTGCGACAGGAGTCACTTTCCCACTGTCTGGTTTCTTGTCACGATCAGCAACTTTTAGGTCAGAGGGTTTAGTTGGTGTGACAGGCGTTACTTTGTCACTGTCTGGCTTTATGTCATGTTCAGTAACTTTTAAGTCAGAAGGCTTTGTTGGTGTTTTTGGTAGGTCCTTGTGATCTATTTTGTCCGTTGTAAGTTTATGTTCTACAGTTGTATCAACAATAGGTGATTTTGGCGTAGCTTCGTCTTTCACAGGAGATGCCTTTGGACTAACTAGATGGTGATCTTTATCAGTAATCTTAATAGCGGTATGTTTAACAGGGGAAGCTAGCTCTTCCTTATCTGCGACAGGCGTCACTTTCTCACTGTCGGGTTTCTTGTCACGATTAGCAACTTTTAGGTCAGATTGTTTAGTTGGTGTGGCAGGCGGTACTTTGTCACTGTCTGGCTTTATCTCATGTTCAGTATCTTTTAGGTCAGAGGGTTTTGTTGGTGTTTTTGGTATTTCCTTGTGATCTATTTTGTCCGTTGTAGGTTTGTGTTCTACAGTTGTATCAACAATAGGTGATTTTGGCGTGTCTTCGTCTTTCACAGCAGATGCCTTTGGAGTAACTAGATCGTGATGTTTATCAGTAATCTTAATAGCGGTATGTTTAACAGGAGAAGCTGGCTCTTCCTTTTCTGCGACAGGCGTTACTTTCTCACTGTAGGGTTTCTTGTCATGATCAGTAACTTTTAGGTCAGATTTAGTGGGTGTCGCAGGCATTACTTTGTCACTGTCTGGCTTTATGTCATGTTCAGTCACTTTTAAGTCAGAGGGTTTGGTTGGTGTTTTTGGTATGTCCTTGTGATCTATTTTGTCAGTTGTAAGTTTGTGTTCTATAGTTGTATCAACAATAGGTGATTTTGGCGTATATTCGTCTTTCACAGGAGATGCCTGTGGACTAACTAGATCGTGATCTTTATCAGTAATCTTAATAACGGTATGTTTAATAGGAGAAGCTGGCTCTTCGTCATCTGCGACAGGCGTCACTTTCTCACTGTCGGGTTTCTTGTCATGATCAGTAACTTTTAGGTCAGATTTAGTGGGTGTCGCAGGCATTACTTTGTCACTGTCTGGCTTTATGTCATGTTCAGTCACTTTTAAGTCAGAGGGTTTGGTTGGTGTTTTTGGTATGTCCTTGTGATCTATTTTGTCAGTTGTAAGTTTGTGTTCTATAGTTGTATCAACAATAGGTGATTTTGGCGTATCTTCGTCTTTCACAGGAGATGCCTTTGGGCTAACTAGATCGTAATCTTTATCAGTAATCTTAATAGCGGTATGTTTAGCAGGAGAAGCTGGCTCTTCCTTATCTGCGGCAGGCGTCACTTTCTCAATGTCGGGTTTCTTGTCATGATCAGCAACTTTTAGGCCAGAGGGTTTAGTGGGTGTCACAGGCCTTACTTTGTCACTGTCTGGCTTTATGTCATGTTCAGTAACTTTTAAGTCAGAGGGTTTTGTTGGTGTTTTTGGTATTTCCTTGTGATCTATTTTTTCAGTTGTAAGTTTGTGTTCTACAGTTGTATCAACAATAGGTGATTTTGGCGTATCTTCGTGTTTCACAGGAGATGCCTTTGGACTAACTAGATCGTGATCTTTATCAGTAATCTTACTAGCGGTATGTTTAAGAGGTGAAGCTGGCTCTTCCTTATCTGCGACAGGCGACACTTTCTCACTGTCGGGTTTCTTGTCATGCTCAGCAACTTTTAATTCAGAGGGTTTAGTTCGTGTGACAGGCGTTACTTTGTCACTGTCTGGCTTTATGTCATGTTTAGTAACTTTTAAGTCAGAAGGCTTTGTTGGTGTTTTTGGTATTTCCTTGTGATCTATTTTTTCAGTTGTAAGTTTGTGTTTTACAGTTGTATCAACAATAGGTGATTTTGGCGTATCTTCGTGTTTCACAGGAAATGCCTTTGGACTAACTAGATCGTGATCTTTATCAGTAATCTTACTAGCGGTATGTTTAACAGGAGAAGCTGGCTCTTCCTTATCTGCGACAGGCATTACTTTCTCACTGTCGGGTGTCTTGTCATGGTCAGCAACTTTTAGGTCAGAGGGCTTTGTTGGTGTTTTTGGTATGTCAATGTGATCTAGTTTGTCCGTTGTAGGTTTGTGTTCTACAGTTGTATCAACAATAGGTGATTTTGGCGTATCTTCGTCTTTCACAGGAGATGCCTTTGGGCTAACTAGATCGTAATCTTTATCGGTAGTCTTAATAGCGGTATGTTTAGCAGGAGAAGCTTGCTCTTCCTTATCTGCGACAGGCATCACTTTCTCAATGTCGGGTTTCTTGTCATGATCAGCAACTTTTAGGTCAGAGGGTTTAGTGGGTGTCACAGGCCTTACTTTGTCACTGTCTGGCTTTATGTCATGTTCATTAACTTTTAAGTCAGAGGGTTTTGTTGGTGTTTTTGGTATTTCCTTGTGATCTATTTTTTCAGTTGTAAGTTTGTGTTCTACAGTTGTATCAACAATAGGTGATTTTGGCGTATCTTCCTGTTTCACAGGAGATGCCTTTGGACTATCTAGATCGTGATCTTTATCAGTAATCTTACTAGCGGTATGTTTAACAGGAGAAGCTGGCTCTTCCTTATCTGCCACAGGCGACACTTTCTCACTGTCGGGTTTCTTGTCATGCTCAGCAACTTTTAATTCAGAGGGTTTAGTTCGTGTGACAGGCGTTACTTTGTCACTGTCTGGCTTTATGTCATGTTCAGTAACTTTTAAGTCAGAAGGCTTTGTTGGTGTTTTTGGTATGTCCTTGTGATCTGTTTTGTCCGTTGTAGGTTTATATTCTACAGTTGTATCAACAATAGTTGATTTTGGCGTATCTTCGTGTTTCACAGGAGATGCCTTTGGACTAACTAGATCGTGATCTTTATCAGTAATCTTAATAGCGGTATGTTTAACAGGAGAAGCTAGCTCTTCCTTATCGGCGACAGGCGTGACTTTCTCAATGTCGGGTTTCTTGTCATGATCAGCAACTTTTAGGTCAGAGTGTTTAGTTGGTGTGACAGGCGTTACTTTCTCAATGTCTGGTATTATGTCATGTTCAGTAACTTTTAAGTCAGAAGGCTTTGTTGGTGTTTTTGGTATGTCCTTGTGATCTATTTTGTCCGTTGTAGGTTTATGTTCTACAGTTGTATCAACAATAGGTGATTTTGGCGTATCTTCGTCTTTCACAGGAGATGCCTTTGGACTACCTAGATCGTCATCTTTATCAGTAATCTTAATAAAGGTATGTTTAACAGGAGAAGCTGGCTCTTTCTTATCTGCGACAGGCGTCACTTTCTCAGTGTCGGGTTTCGTGTCACGATCAGCAACTTTTAGGTCAGAGGGTTTAGTTGGTGTGACAGCCGTTACATTGTCACTGTCTGGCTTTATGTCATGTTCAGTAACTTTTAAGTCAGAGGGTTTTGTTGGTGTTTTTGGTATATCCTTGTGATCTATTTTTTCAGTTGTAAGTTTGTGATCAACAGTTGTATCAACAATAGGTGTTTTTGGCGTATCTTCGTCTTTCACAGGAGATGCCTTTGGACTACCTAGATCGTCATCTTTATCAGTAATCTTAATAAAGGTATGTTTAACAGGAGAAGCTGGCTCTTTCTTATCTGCGACAGGAGTCACTTTCCCACTGTCTGGTTTCTTGTCACGATCAGCAACTTTTAGGTCAGAGGGTTTAGTTGGTGTGACAGGCGTTACTTTGTCACTGTCTGGCTTTATGTCATGTTCAGTAACTTTTAAGTCAGAAGGCTTTGTTGGTGTTTTTGGTAGGTCCTTGTGATCTATTTTGTCCGTTGTAAGTTTATGTTCTACAGTTGTATCAACAATAGGTGATTTTGGCGTAGCTTCGTCTTTCACAGGAGATGCCTTTGGACTAACTAGATGGTGATCTTTATCAGTAATCTTAATAGCGGTATGTTTAACAGGGGAAGCTAGCTCTTCCTTATCTGCGACAGGCGTCACTTTCTCACTGTCGGGTTTCTTGTCACGATTAGCAACTTTTAGGTCAGATTGTTTAGTTGGTGTGGCAGGCGGTACTTTGTCACTGTCTGGCTTTATCTCATGTTCAGTATCTTTTAGGTCAGAGGGTTTTGTTGGTGTTTTTGGTATTTCCTTGTGATCTATTTTGTCCGTTGTAGGTTTGTGTTCTACAGTTGTATCAACAATAGGTGATTTTGGCGTGTCTTCGTCTTTCACAGCAGATGCCTTTGGAGTAACTAGATCGTGATGTTTATCAGTAATCTTAATAGCGGTATGTTTAACAGGAGAAGCTGGCTCTTCCTTTTCTGCGACAGGCGTTACTTTCTCACTGTAGGGTTTCTTGTCATGATCAGTAACTTTTAGGTCAGATTTAGTGGGTGTCGCAGGCATTACTTTGTCACTGTCTGGCTTTATGTCATGTTCAGTCACTTTTAAGTCAGAGGGTTTGGTTGGTGTTTTTGGTATGTCCTTGTGATCTATTTTGTCAGTTGTAAGTTTGTGTTCTATAGTTGTATCAACAATAGGTGATTTTGGCGTATATTCGTCTTTCACAGGAGATGCCTGTGGACTAACTAGATCGTGATCTTTATCAGTAATCTTAATAACGGTATGTTTAATAGGAGAAGCTGGCTCTTCGTCATCTGCGACAGGCGTCACTTTCTCACTGTCGGGTTTCTTGTCATGATCAGCAACTTTTAGGTCAGAGGGTTTAGTGGGTGTCATAAGGGTTACTTTCTCACTGTCTGGTTTTATGTCATGTTCAGTAACTTTTAAGTCAGAGGGCTTTGTTGGTGTTTTTGAAATGTCCTTGTGATCTAATTTGTCAGTTGTAAGTTTGTATTCTACAGTTGTATCAATAATAGTTGATTTTGGCGTAGCTTCGTCTTTCACAGGAGATACCTTTGGACTAACTAAATCGTGATCTTTATCAGTAATCTTAATAGCGGTATGTTTAACAGGAGAAGTTGGCTCTTCCTTTTCTGCGACAGGCGTTACTTTTTCACTGTAGGGTTTCTTTTCATAATCAACAACTTTTAGGTCAGAGGGTTTAGTGGGTGTTACAGGCGTTACTTTGTCACTGTCTGGTTCCTTGTCATGTTCAGTAACTTTTAAGTCAGAGGGTTTTGTTGGTGTTTTTGGTATATCCTTGTGATCTATTTTGTCAATGGTAGGTTTGTGTTCTACAGTTGTATCAACAATAGGTGATTTTGGCGTCTCTTCGTCTTTCACAGGAGATGCCTTTGGGCTAACTAGATCGTGATCTTTATCAGTAATCTTAATAGCCGTATGTTTAAGAGGAGAAGCTGGTTCTTGCTTATCTGCGACAGGCGTTACTTTCTCACTGTCGGGTTTCTTGTCATGGTCAGTAACTTTTAGGTCACTGTCTAGTTTCTTGTCATGATCAGTAAGGTGTGTGACTGCCGTCACTATTTTTGCCACTGATTTCTCATAATGATCAGTGATTTTTAGGTCAGTAATTTGAGTTGTTGTATGCGGTATGTCTGTGTGATCTATTTTGTCAGTCATGGGTTTGTGTTCTACGGCTTTGTCACTATTAGGCGACTTTGGCGTATCTTCCTCTTTTACAGGAGATGCCTTTGGACTAACTAGATCGTGGTCTTTATCAGTAATCTTAATATCGGTTTGTTTAGAAGGAGACGTTGTCTCTTCTTTATTTGCGACAGGTGTTACTTTCTCACTGCCGGGCTTCTTGCCATGATCAGCAACGTTTAGGTCAGAGCGTTTAGTTGGTGTCGCGGGCGTTACTTTCTCACTCTCTGGCTTCTTGACATGTACATTAACTTTTAGATCAGAGGGTTTTGTTGGTTTTTTTGGTATGTTCTTGTGATCTATTTTGTCAGTGGTAGGTTTGTGTTCTACAGTTTTGTCACTAATAAACGACTTTGGTGTATCTTCTTCTTTTAAAGGAGATGATTTTGGAATAAGTATATCGTGGTCTTTATCAGTAATATGAATAGCGGTAAGTTTACCAGGAGACGTTGGCTCTTCTTTATATACGACAGTCGTTACTTTTTCACGGTCTATTTTCTTGCCATGGTCAGTAACTTTTATGTCACTATCGAGTTTGTTGTCATGGTCAGTAACATGTGTGACTGTCGTCACTAATTTAGTCACTGATTTCTCATAATGATCAGTGATTGTTATGTCACAAAGTTGAGTTGGTGTATGTGGTCTGTCTGTGTGATCTATTTTGTCAGTTTTAGGTTGGTGTTCTACAGTTTTGTCACTAATAGGCGACTTTGGCTTGTCTTCCTCTTTTACAGGAGATGCCTTTGGGCTATGCAGACCGTGATCTGTATCAGTTATCTTGATAGCGGTATGTTTAACAGGATACGTTGGCTCTTCTTTATCTGTGGCAGGCGTTAGTTTCTTACTGTCTGGTTGTTTGTCGTGGTCAGTAACTTTTATTTCAGAGGGTTTTGTTGGTGCCTTTGGTATCTCTTTGTAATCTACTTTATTAATAGGTTTGTGTTCTGTAGCAATTTCCATTGGTGATGGTGATTTTGGTATATCTTTTTTATATGATACTATTTCTCTAATTTCCTTTACCCTTGTTTCTGAGCTTGTTTCGTCATAAATAATAGTAGACTTTAATTTATGTTCTGTTGCAGTTAATAGTGTTGGACTGATCGTTTTTCCCTCGTTTTCAGTTTTGGCATGTTTAATTTGAGACTTTGTTTCTGCTTTATGTGTGATCAGAGTTTCTTTTACGCTGTGTGGTTTTGTGTCATGGTCAATATCTTCTATTTCCAAAACTTTTGTTGGTATCTTTGGAATGACATTATGGTCTGTTTGGTCAGATATAGGTTTTTGTTCTGTAACAGTTTTCTTAGAAGTTGGTGATTCGGCTATTTCATTTTTGTCTGATGTTATTTCCCTAGATTGCTGCAGAGATTTATCTAATACTGTTTGTGTTTGTGTTAAAATGTCTTTTTGTGTAGTTATTTCTTGTTCTATTGAGGTTTTTTCTGAAATAGAAATATGTTGGCTAACAATTTCTTGAGTCACTTGGTCTCTCTTTACATCTATTATTTCTGTTGTCTGCTTTGGATGTAACTTTTCCTTGACAAATGTTTTTTCATATATTGTTTCGTTGTATTTTTCGTTTAATGTTTTTGAAGTTTTTTCGTCTATTCCAATTTGAATATCGTCTTCTCCTCTTTCCAAATCAGTAGAAACTGATTCTTTTGGGAATACCGCGGTTCCATTGGTCGTTATAGTGCGACCTAGATTTTCTTGACGCGTTTTGATTTTTTCATGAGTATCTAATCCTATTAGTGATTCCACTATTTGATGTTTCGTTGGCTTAGTATCATCTATAGGTATTATATCTTCACTTTCGATCTTAGTTAATGTTTTCCTTTTTGTCAAATCTCTTGTTCTTGTTTGATCTGTAACTTTTACTTCTTGTTTTTTGTCTATAATGTTTAGTTCGGATTTTACCGAAGATTTTAATTCTTCTTTTTCGTCGATGTCTTTAATTATTTGGTAGTCAGTTTCTGTGATTATTGCCGTATCTGGTTCTGCTGTGTATTTGGTTGTAACCGTGGAAATTTTATCAGCAGTTACAAGTTCTATATCAGGTTCTGATCCAGGTAGGACAGCAGTTGTTTTTGTGGGTGATTTGACTTTTGGTTTTTCAACTGTAATTGTCTTTTCAGAAAATACTTCTGTTGACTTTATTTCATTCATGTCTCTTACTTGCTTGATTTGGACTTTACTCTTAATTGTTATTTCCGGAGCTTCTTCTTTCATTTCGGCTGATTTTAATTCAGCAATTTTTCTAGTCTTTTGAAATTTCTTATCTTCTTCATCTACTAAACTGCGTGCTGACCACCGTATGTTTTCTAATTCTTTTTCAGCTTTGGTCAATACTGCAACTTCTGGTTCTGGTAGCATTGTGACTAGCTGACCTTCAGGAGTTGGTGTTAAATCTGGTTTTAATTCTTTTACCTCTTCACGAATTTGTTTCGACACTTCTAGTACCTCTGACATCAGCTTTCGTATTTCTTGTTCAGTGGCAGGGACGTTTTTGTCGTATTCTTTGAGATCAAGTATTTTTGGCGAAGTTTTTTCTACAATGGAGACTGAATAAGGTTCCGCAGTTTTTGTAGGTGCTTGACCAAGTTCTGAGGTAACAGACTTCTTTAATGCTTCTTCTTCACTTTTAATTTCGCGATCTAGTTCCAATTTACAAATTGCCTTTTTGGTACAAACATCTTCACATGCTTCTAAAGAAGAGTCACTTATACTCTCTATAATATTTGTGTGATCCTTTATAATTCTGCCAACAGATGCTAACAGAGATGTATCTTCTTTCCTTGTTTCTTGAGTTGGTTTTTCTAAAGGCCAAGAGTCTTTCTGTACACTGCCTTCACCTAAATCTCTTATAATTTGTCTATCTAAGTCACTCGACTCTATCTCGTCTGCTTTTTGACACTGACATACACTTGTCTTATGGCACGGTTCCTCACATACAGCCAAATTTGCTCCGCTAATGCTTTCTATAATTTTCATTTGGTTGTCAAACATTTCATTAAGTTTTTTTGGTACTATTTCTTCCTTTCG
Organism: Diabrotica virgifera virgifera; assembly: GCF_917563875.1. NCBI lineage: Eukaryota > Metazoa > Arthropoda > Insecta > Coleoptera > Chrysomelidae > Diabrotica > Diabrotica virgifera. The sequence goes on from NC_065451.1 coordinate 177,092,445, forward strand.
TTTTTCTAGTTCTTCTAAATCGTTCTTATCTTTTTCAGCGTCTTCTTCATGACGAGGTTTTACATGTAAGTCTTTCTGTACACTGCCTTCTCCTAAATCTCTTATAATTTGCTTCTCCAAGTCACTTGTTTCTATTTCGTCTAGTTTTTGACATGGGCATACACTTTTTTTAAGACACGGTTTCTCGCATATACACAAACTTGTGCCGCTAATGCTTTCTATAATTTTCATTTGATTGTCAAACATTTCATTCAGTTTCTTTGGTACTATTTCCTCCTTTCGTCTTTCGAGTTCTTCTAAATCATTCTTATCTTTTTCAGCGTCTTCTTCATGGTGAGGTTTTACATGTACCTTGATACAAACTGGTTCCGGACATACTTCATCTTTTCTTTTATTTCGTTCTTCTATTGAGTTAATCAAAGCCCTAATATTGCTTCTTTGTTTTTCCGCTACCACTTGCTCTTCTATACCAGTTAAACATTCTTGAAGCTCTTCTGCAGTATATTCCCTCTCTATTTTGTGACTCTCACATACTTTCTTTGCAACCGGTGCAGGTCCTTCAGTCAAATAAATTTTAGAGGGCTTTTCGTCTTGAGCTTTAGTCTCAATTTGATGTTTCCTGCTTTCCAATGGTTCACGAATTTTTCTTGTTGGGGTGGCTTCTTGTGATTTTGAAATAAATTCTTCGAACATGGATTTTTTATCCTTTACAGATTTTTTATAACTTTCTTCATCTTCTTTGTCAGAATCCAAATCAATTTCCTGTTCGGCTTCAACAATTTTTTTAATCAAAGATTCTTCTTGTTCTAATATTTCGTGTGTAGTCGGTATTTCTTCTTTAGTTTTAATCTTTGTTTTAACAGGAGACTTGTAAGATGATTCATCGTCAGTAGTCTCGGCTTCGCTGGAAAATATCTTCTGCAATTCTGCAATTTTTTTACCAACATGTTTAGTGGTGTGAGTTGGTGTCAAAGATTTTGTTTTTGTTTCTTTAATTATAGACTTTTCTTCTACTTTCTCTTTAACAATTTGTTCAGTTATTGTTTCCATTTTATATTCATCATCATCGATTTGAGCAAGAGTCTCAGTGGAACCCCTACATATTTCTTCTTCTTTCATGCTAGACATTTCATCTTCAGAATCGACTACGATTTCACGTTTTCTCTTCAGATATTCTTTTTGGGGAGATCTATGAACCTGTTCTTCTAAAAATTTTATTTTAGCTTTAACGTCCCCAGAACCACGTCTTTTAGCCAGTATTTCATCGTCTCTTATTATCTTTTCAGCTGCGGATATTGGAAAAGTCTCTTCGGGATGGATAGGACTGCAAGTGGAGTCTTTTGTATCCACTTGATCAGTAATAGTACCAGCTTCAGAAGTATCAACCTGAGATATTGGTATAGAAGCTGATTCTGGAAATTCTATAGGACTTGTACCTATGTCTGTAAATTGGTTCATGTCGTCGTCAAAATCTTGAGGTGGCAATTCATCGGCTTGGATAGGACTAAGACCTGCATCGGTGCATTCAAACTCTTCTTCGATTGGTATATCAGATATGAAGCCAGTTGTTTGTATTAGAGTCTCTTGAGGTTGCTCAGCGGAGCTAGAAATCGTCGCAGTAGTAGTTCCTCTGGTTAAAGATATACCTGTATCCGTTACGTGATGGGATATACTATCACTAACAGGAGATAACGAATGATCTGGGTCATGGTAAGTGAATATTTGTTTTTTGCCACTGAAGTTAACCGATTCTTCTTTTTTCTTTGGTGAAATTTCAGTTACTGGTGGTATAATATAAGAATCGTGCTTATCGATGAAGGCAGTATGGATATCTTTGTCAGTACCAGCTGTAGTGCACATTCCTACATCAAACTTTTGGGACGTTTCGTTTCCGGTATTATCACGTTTTGTAGTGGTGACAGATATATGTGACTGCGATTTGATTGAGATTTCTACGTCTTTAGTTCCATACAGGGTAAGTCTACTTTCAGCAGTTGCTAGAGCTTCCTTGGTACGGACTTCTTTACGCCCAATGATGAGCTCTAGTGTTGGTTTGGTGTTGTCTGTTACTGTAGGAGGCGAATCATCAGGTGACGGTGAGATTTCTTTGTTTAATAGAGGAGAAGTACTTCTATGTACTTGAGGAGGTTTTTCTTTTTCATTAAACGTGTTTAAATCTGGAAGTAATTGACTTTCTTCTGTTTCTGTAGATTTTCTTGCAGAAGTTTGATCTACGTAGGCTTTAGATTGAGTAGTTTTAATAACAGCATGTTCAATGTTTTTGCGTGATGTTGTTTTTACGTTTTTAGTATCTTCTGCGTACGTTACAGAGATTTTCTTTTCGGGGGTTGTTTTAAGCGTTACTTTTTCCTTAGAAGCTGGAATGTCGTCTTTCCCAGCTCCACCGTGAAGTCTTTCAACAGTCTTTCGTTCCTTGCGTTCCCAATCTTCAGGTCGTTTCGAATCTTTTGCGCCCTTTTCTTCCGGCGAAGTATACATATTATCTTTTGGTAAATTAACTTTACTTTCTACTAATTTTAGCTTATCTAAATCTACGTTTGCAATTCCCGGTAGCTCACTAGTGGTTACATTGGAAGGCAGTAAGTTAGAGGTAGAATCTATCACATCAGTATCTAGGTCTTCCGTAGAAGCTAGACGTTTGCGTTGCCCGTTGAAAAGTTTCGCTTGGTATTGATAATACTGGTAGATATTATCATAAGCGGTTACATCTTGATTTTCTATATCTTTAGTAATATAGGAAGAGTAGTCTTGGGAAGAACCTTGTTCTTCTCCGGGAGTTGGGGTTTCTAGTAAGTACTGATCTTCTCGGAAGCCGTCAGTGTCCAGCGAATCGTCATCATCTTGAGGTGATGCAGTTGCTGTCGCAGGGAAAAACAATATAGGGTGGAGAAAGGACTTGCTACAGTGTATTTAATGTGATTTAGGTGTCTTTACATTAGGTGAGGTAGTATGTGCAACTATTAATTTTTTAAATCAGAAAATAAATCATTCTTTGGAGTCGGCGGAGCTCCTTTCAAACGTAGCACATTCAAAAATGAAATGTATGACAGTTTTAACAGTGTAAAGTGTTGGTAAAGGAACGGGATGTGAAGGAATACGACAGCGAGTTATATTTATAAAAAAAAGCCTTCTATGGGCATTCAGCATCTCCATAAGCTTCTACATTTTTTTGCACAAAACCCGAAAGCAATAACGTCTTAGTCTCGTTTATGATGCCCAAACTAGCTTAAAACCTTAACTAAAAACTGGGCAAAATAAATTAAATAAATCATAGATACAGACCCGTTGAACCAATTAAAAAGAAGTTAAATTCCATTTTAAAATGTATACAGAATACGCAAAATAAAAACGGAACATATGTAGTTAATACAGCGTATGGGAAATATGTTTGAAATAGTCGACCAATATAAAAGTTCGACACACATAAATCATAGCAATGTTAAGATTTGCATGTATAAAATATCGTTCAACTACCTGTCTCCTCTCCAACGCGACCGGTTATTTTCGGCTGGGCCCATGACCTCGTTCTTAAAAGGAGACAGGTAGTTGAACGATATTTTATACATGCAAACCTTAACGTTGTTACGATTTATGTGTTTCGAACTATTATATTGGTCGACTATTTCAAATAATGTAGTTCCGATACACTGTGTTAACTACGTATGTCTCGTTTTTATTTGGCTTATTCTGTATTCATAAAAAATCCATAAAAAGCGGCTACATCGCAGAACGTATTCGGATTAATAATTCCATCATCAGTGCTTATTAGAAGTCAAAGTATATTCCTGAACCACCAAGATATGTGGGTAAAAGCCCTTTAGATACTACAAAGTTTTAAATTGTTTATATTATATTAATAAAATAAATGTGATTTAGTACTACACTCACGGACAAAATATTGCATATTTTGAAATTAACGTGTGAAATAAAATTTGTTGTGCTGCCCCCAGTGTCATAGAGATAGGATTTCTTTCCCGAATGCGATGTTTTATTGTATCATATAAATGGTATAATCGGATTTAATTTTAATATGGGCGATTTGGTGGCCAACATAGTTTTTAATTTGAATCTCATTAAGGTAAGTATTCACTATTGTATCGACATGAAGACCTACGTTATGGTGCACAAATTTGTTATCCAATATGGTTGCGCAAATGGCAAAACATGATCTTCTAAAATAATTGATGGATTCGACCGTTACTTGATGAAAGTTCATTGTATCTAACAATAAAACACTGAAAACGCTTGTTTTCTATACTTCCACAAAATTTATTATAACTATCTGACTACAGCTGTTTCAGTAGAGTGCCGTTCTCAAGTGATTTAGTTTACTATGGGTTTGCATTTTAAAGTCTTTAACTGAAGAGGTTGAGGAGTGGGGAGCTGTTTTTCTCGAGTTGGTCATTCCGAATTATATCTGTATTTTTCAACTTATTAATTTCCATAGATTCTAATAAAGATAGCTTAAGGCCTTTATTTTGAATATAAAGAGTTTGAAACTGTTCATTAAAAGAATGATTATGGTCTAGAAGGTGAAGTGCGTATGTAGAAGTGTCTGTTTTTCTATTGTTGAAAGCCATTTTGTGTTCTGCTATCCGTTTGTCAAAAGTTTTGCCAGTTTGACCGATGTAAGTTTTCGGACAATCACTACAAGTTAGTTTGTAAACACCACTCTGTAGTTGCTTTCTCTTTCGGCTCTTATTGTTACAACAACTTAAGCAAATATATTAAAAACAATAAGAGCCGAAAGAGAAAGCAACTACAGAGTGGTGTTTACAAACTAACTTGTGGTGACTCTCCGAAAAATTACACCGGTCAAACTGGCAGAACCTTTGACAAACGGATAGCAGAACACAAAAGGGCTTCCAACAATAGAAAAACAGACACTTCTACATACGCACTTTACCTTCTAAACCATAATCATTCTTTTAATGAACAGTTTCAAATTCTTCATATTCAAAATAAAGGCCTTAAGCTATCTTTATTAGAATCTAAGGAAATTAATAAATTGAAAAATACAGATCTAATTCTGAATGACCAACTCGAGACAAACAGCTCCCCACTCCTCAACCTCTTCAGTTAAATACTTTAAAATGCAAACCGATAGTAAACTAAATCACTTGAGAAAGGCACTCTGCCGAAATAGCTGTAGTCAGATAGTTATAATAAATTTTGTGGAAGTATAGAAAACAAACGTTTTCAGTGTTTTATTGTTAGATCTTCTAAAATGTTTTTAATGTACATATCAGCTGTCATTCAGCCAATCACCTCCACAAGTTCGGTCTCTCCTTTCCAAGAAATACCACTCCATGGCACTATGCCGCCACCACCAAAATTAACACTCTGTATGAGGTTACATCTGGCATACCGTTCTCCATATTGAAGCAAGATTTATAAAACTTCGTTTACAGAAGAGTTGGCGAACAGTATGTCAGTAGTTGTAACCTCATACAGAGCATTAGTTTTGGTGGTGGCGGCATAGTGCTATAAAGCGGTGTTGCTTTGAAAGGACATACCGAACACGTGTAGGTGATTAGGCGGATGCCAATGCCAACTGATATGTACATTGAAAACATTTTAGAATATCATGTTTTGCCATTTGAAAGCCATATTGGATATGACATATTGGTGCTAATGCACGTATTCATGCCGTTAGCATAGTGAATACTTACCTTGATGAGATGCAATTTAAAAATTATACTGGCCAGCATATAGCCCAGATCAGATTTAAATCCGATTATAGCATTTATATGATACTTTAAAACATCGCATTCGGAAAAGAAATCCTATCCAAAAAATTTCATTCCATATATGCATAGGTATGCAATATTTTTGTCCGTGAGTATATAATGTAAACAATTTAAAACTTTATAATATCTATAGGATTTTTGCCCACATATATAGGTGGCTCAGGTAATTTGATCTGTAATGAGCACTGATGATGGAATTATTATTTCGAAAACGTTCTGTGATATAACCCTTTTTAGTGATTTTTTATAAATATACCTTTCACAAAGGAATTTAACTATTTTTTGTGTTTTTGGGTACACAGCCAGCTACACGAATTTAATTTCCTAGTGGAATTTGTTTAACCGAAGAGCCGAATGTTAATTTATTTTTCCCAATTAAGCAGTCTAAAATATTCACTGACCTTCTGTAGCCTTAGCTACTTGAAGCCCGAGGTCTTGATTTGACTTAGTTCATACTGACATCCAGCTCACATTTACCCTTTTAATTTGGTGACCTTTTTTCTAACACAGAGCAAATGTGGGTAGGATGTCACACCATGCACACACAATATTCACATAAGAGAAAGTAATTTGGTACCTTTTTAACAGTAATGGAGTTTGCAATAACGGTTCACTAAGCGCACAGATCTGAAGCTATGTGATAAAAAACGGGACGAGGGAGGAACTATCTTCAGCAACACCAATAATTACGAAATGTTATATTCGGGTTACTGGTGAAACCGATGATGTTTTGGATTGTGTTTTAATGATATGAGGTTGGTGTTTGGGTTTGGAGTGGAAACGATAGATATGAATGATTAACTTTGTTAGTTTTAATTGCAACTTTGATTATTGTTTAAAACACGTTTTTCCCAATAAACTGTTTTATTACTAACAAACAGATGTAGAAATTGACATGCATTAAAAATGGTACCGTAGGCGGTACTGTAGAATAGCTCGGAACTTCATACTGTGATTTCAGTACTTTTAAAATTCGTATATTATTTTTAAAATTAAATAAAGTAATTTCATTATTATTTTATTTTTTTATAGATTTTTAAAGATTTTAAGATTTCAAAATAGAAAATGAGACATCACAAGCAATAGAAATACGTAGAGGAGTACGACAGGGATGCATTTTGTCACCACTGCTATTTAATGTATATAGTGAAAGCATCTGCCAGGAAGCCCTTTTGCAAGCAGACGAAGGAATCGTAATCAATGGAGAGGTTGTAAATAATGGAGAGGTTGTAAATAATATTCGATACGCGGACGACACTGTACTAGTTGCAAGAACAGTTGAAGGATTACAACGATTACTTACAAACTTACAAACATAAATATTGCTTACAACAATTATGGCATAAACATCAATATTAAAAAAACCAAGTTAGTCCAGAAAGCCACTGCGCATCCGCTAGGAAAAATATTCTAATTCGGATTTTTTGCACAATCTTACTCAAAAAGGACTCCTTGTAACAAATTTGCATGTTGCCAGGACCAAAAGGTGGTCAAAAATTTTTTAAAAGTTTTTTTTTTGTTTTTTTCCTAAAATTATTTTTTTTGCATGGAACAAAGTTTTCTTAGGTTTTTTGGATCATTCCAAACAGAAAAAGTCTTTAGTGACTTTTCTCTAAAAATGATAGTTTTTGACATATAAGCGATTAAAAATTGAAACATTGCGAAATCGGCCATTTTTAATCCGCAAAAACTATGTGAAAAACTGAAAACTTGAATGTTGCCAAGGTAGGTAGATATTCTTTAAACATCGATTGATGAAATCCCGAAGAGTTTTTTGCAATATAATATTCAAAACTCCTTTGTTTTTAATTTCTAATCACGCGTGCGCGACACTATTTTCCACTGTTGCATGTGTATACAGTATGGTGCAAATGAAAGGAATAAATTCGTTATTTCGTAAACCGGCTACTTTAAGAAAAAAACCCGAAAGAGGTCGATTTTTATTTTTAAGTTATGATATTGTGGCATGTATGGTATACTAGTGACGTCATCCGTCTGGGAGTGATGACGTAATAGATTATTTTTTTAAATGAGAATAGGGGTCGTGTGGTAGCTCATTTGAAAGGTTCTTCAATTCTCTATTCAGTAATGTAAACATTTACATAATTATTTATACAGGGTGTCCAAAAAATTTTTATTAAATTAAATTATTTGACAAAAAAAGAAGTAGAAGGACACCCTGTATAAATAATTATATAAATGTTTATATTACTGAATAGAGAATTGAAGAACCTTTCAAATGAGCTAGCACACGACCCCTATTCTCATTTAAAAAAATCATCGATTACGTCATCACGCCCAGATGGATGACGTCACTAGTATACCATATATGCCATAATATCGTAACTTAAAAATATAAATCGACCTGTTTCGGGATTTTTCCTTAAAGTCGCCGGTTTACGAAATAACGAATTTATTTCTTTCATTTGCACCATACTGTCGGTGGAAAATAGTGTCGCGCACGCTTGATTATCAATTAAAAAACAAAGGAGTTTTGAATATTATATTGCAAAAAACTCTTCGGGATTTCATCAATCGATGTTTAAAGAATATCTACCTACCTTGGCAACATTCAAATTTTCAGTTTTTCACATAGGTTTTGAGGGTTAAAAATGGCCGATTTCGCAATTTTTCAATTTTTAATCGCTTATATGTCAAAAACTGTTACTTTTAGAGAAAAGTCACTAAAGACCTTTTCTGTTTGGAATGATCCAAAAAACCTAAAAAAACTTTGTTCCATGCAAAAAAAATAATTTTAGGAAAAAAACAAAAAAAACGTTTAAAAAATTTTTGACCACCTTTTGGTCCTGGCAACATGCAACTTTGTTAAAAGGAGCCCTTTTTGAGTAAGATTGTGCAAAAAATCCGAATTAGAATATTTTTCCTAGCAGATGCGCAGTGGCTTTCTGGACTAAGTATATGGTCTTCAGTAAAAACATGACACAACCAACTTATACTAGTATAAACGGCATTTCAAATTGAAAAAATATGAAGTTACAAATAGTTGGGAACTTTAATAAACGAAACTGGATACCAAAACAATGAAATAAAAAGACGTATCGAAATTGCCAGGGCCACCTTCATAAAGATAAGAAAATTCATTTGCAACAGATATATTATAAGCATCCGTCTACGATTAAGGATGCTAAGAGGCTACGTATTTAACACGCTATTATACGGTGTAGAAGCCTGGAAGTTGGGTTGAAAGAGTTACCAACCTTGACGTAATATGGATAGGAAAAGTTTGTTAACGAAATTTTGAAAACGATAAAACGAAGAAAACTGGAATATTTGGTCACCTGATGAGAGGACATAAATACGCATTACTTCAAAATATTTTATAATGCAAGAAAAAATAGAAGAAAAACGGAATCCAGGCCGTAGAAGAATGTCATGGTTGCGGAATTTGAAAGAGTGGTTTGGCTGCACCACTAATGAACTTTTTAGGTCAGATGTAAACAAGGTCAGGATAGCCTTGATGATTTTCAATCTCCGATAGGAGGGGCATAAGAGGAAGAAGAAAGATTTTAATAAAATTGACTCCCCTCATCGAGTAAATGAACTCTTCAAACTGTTGATTGTGACTAAAGCAAGAACTCGTTATAGATATTTGTTATAAGAATCAAAGGAAAATTATGATTAGGCTAATGAAGCCTTAGGTTTCGCAGTCAATATCCCAACCACACACACAACTCGTTATAGGTTTTTGCCTCTTTTAGACCAGTGCAGATAGCTCTAAAATGGACCAAAAACATAAAAAATTAATAGCAGGATGAGACCAATTCCAAATGAAAGTACACATATTAGATAACATGTGGAACATTTTTCACCAAATCTGGATGAGGGGAACATTTGTTGGGGGAGCGTTTTTAGGGGTGAAAACGGTTAATTACGATTTGCGGCAAAACGGCACATCCTATCGAAAAAAGTTAAATCGCAAAGTTGTAGGCAATAAAAAGATCTACAACTTTTGTAAATAAACATTTTTCACACAACCTCAAAATATCCGAGAAAATCGGAAAATTCGATGTTTTTGATTTTATTTTTTTCTCACTGAAAAAAAAAATTTTTACCAAATATGGTGGAAACTTACCTCTTTCTGTCCCAAACACGCTGTAATTTTTCTGTATAAAAATATTTTTTTAAACTCTTGTTTTTTATGTTTAAGGGAAAATGTAAACATTTTTTCAATTGAAAAATCTCCCGAAATTTTTTTAGCTTTTTTAAAGAAGTTAGCATTTTGTTTGTTTATTGAAACCTCTATTTTCTGATGGTGTAAGAAAATATATACGTTACTGTGGAAAATTTTGTCACAAAAGGCAAAAATCGGAAATTTATTTTCAACCTCTCACCATTTTCAGATTCTCAGACGTAATATAAGTTGCATAGCGAGCAGGAACCAACGAACCTCTGTTAAAAATTTACTACACTAATGCCGTTGTCTGTGATTTTTAATTTTGTGAATAAATTATAGTTAAAAAAAATAAAAAACACGCTTTTAAAGCACTAAAAATTTAAAAATAAAATATTACTAGCTTTAATTTTAAAAGTTATTTTTAAATTTTTAGTGCTTTAAAAGCGTGTTTGTTATTTTTTAACTATATATTTTTTTAAAAAGTCGGCCTACTTACCTATAAACTACATTTTTTTAAACTTTTTTCTCATGAACCAAATTAAAAATCACAACAACTTTTTTAACGAAAAAGTTTATTTGATACAAAATAAAGTAATTGTTATAATTTTAATGGCCAATTTTTCATCAATTAATTAAGTTTTTGCTTCTTTGATGGCATTTCTTCATCACATTCGGTAATGCTTACAGATTCTGCAGTTTCCTCTAAATCTTCTATGGTTTGTTTTTTAACCAAGAGGAGTGATTCAAATTTACCGCGCTGTATTGCTTGTTTGTAATTGGTCCAACCGCAGGCAAGTTTACTCCACTGTTATAAAATTTTGACACTAATGACATTTATCAAATTTTGACACTAGTGACATTTCATAGGTTAATTAAGTTATACCGGCGATTTTGTGTTTTCTGTGTTATTCGTTTAATTCTTAATTGTTAGTCTACTTTTATATAAAAAGCAGTTGTTTTTTTAACTCTTTAGTGACGTATTAATTTAATATAATATATATGGATTACCGTTGAGGGCCGACTAGATCAACCAAAAAAGAAGATGTATTTGGTTATTATTCTAGTGACTTTCTTGGGCGTGAATCTGTCTTTTTAGTTTACTCCTCCTGGTTAAAAAATAAACTATAGACCATCATGGTCTTCGTCTACATTTTCTTCATTTGGCGTTGGTTTCTCATCCATAATGTCATCATATTCATTAATATAAAAAAAATGGTTTTTCGACATTGGATCATTTATCAGAAGTACAATTTGAACATCAATTGGTACATTTCAAACCATGCTTTCGGCACCCACATTTTTGACTATTGCATCCAGTCTCACAGCTGCAGCAAATACTTTTTAGTAATATTTCTGGAATTAATTCTGCATTTGTCTTTAGCGTCTGGCTGGGCTGCACCTACTCGCTATGCAACTTACATTACGTCTGAGAATCTGAAAATGGTGAGGGGTTGAAAATAAATTTCCGATTTTTGCCTTTTGTGACAAAATTTTCCACAGTAATGTATATATTTTTTTACACCATCAGAAAATAGAGGTTTCAATAAACAAAAAAAATGCCAACTTCTTTAAAAAAGCTAAAAAAATTTCGGGAGATTTTTCAATTGAAAAACTGCTTACATTTTACCTTAAACATAAAAAACAAGAGTTTTAAAAAATATTTTTATACAAAAAAATTACAGCGTGTTTGGGGCATAAAGAGGTAAGTTTCCACCATATTTGGTAAAAAAAAAATTTTCAGTGAGAAAAAAAAAATAAAATCAAAAACATCGAATTTTCCAATTTTCTCGGATATTTTGAGGTTATGTGAAAAATGCTTATTTACAAAAGTTGTAGATCTTCTTATAGCCTACAACTTTGCGATTTAACTTTTTTCGATAGGATGTGCCGTTTTGCCGCAAATCGTAATTAACCGTTTTCACCCCTAAAAGCGCTCCCCCAACCCATGTTCCCCTCATCCAGATTTGGTGAAAAATGTTCCACATGTTATTTAATATGTGTACTTTCATTTGGAATTGGTCTCATCCTGCTATTAATTTTTTATTGTTTTTTTTTGCTATTTGCACTGGTCTATTTAAGGTACGGCTGCTCCCTTTTTTATCACGGGAGGTCTGTATTGGAAGTTCGTATATGATAATATGTGTCAGGGGCAATAATACCCTGAAGAGGCTTAAGCCTAAACGGGGATATAAATAACATGTCTTGATTGAGGGGCAATAAATTGCGGTAGAAGTGGGTTTCAGCTCTCAGGAACGCTCAGAAGTTGCTAGAGTTGTTTTTTTTTGTTGTTCTCTGCAGTTACTATTTCTAAAAGCTATTTTATTAGCAACGGCTCTTAGATCAGCATTTTTGGCAATTGCAGGCTATTGCCTCCGACATTTTAGGGGGATTATGTTGATGATGTTCCAGTACTCATAAGAAAGTTCGTTGCCTGTTATGTTTAGAAGTCAAGCAGGCAAGAATGTAACTTTAGTTTTGTGATATCTGAAGAGTACTTGTCCTCGATGGTGGCATGTCTGTTGTTCAATGCTTCGATTGTATTCAGTACGTATCATTGGCTAGACTAAGTATCCTATCATGTATTGTAGGGATGATTTCTAGTTGGTGGATTAATGCCGATGGGTAGTTTACTGTGACTGCGAATTAAATTTGGGTTTGATTCTATTCCTCGCTTGTTTGCAGTACTTGTTATTGTACAGCTCAAGAGAATAGTTGCTGTAATGTCGAAGGTGAAACTAATCTTACTACAAGTCAAGCAAGTCAGTGACTTGTGTTTTCCTGACGACCTTCAGTAGATCAAAGGAATGCGTTTAACTGAACGAGTACTTTAGATGGTGTGGCTTTTGCTATGCTCGCACGCCAAATAAGTCATAAAAGCTTCACAAGCATGGCTGGACTTAAGTAGTGTGCACAAGCCTTAACACTTGTTCAGCCTCGAAAAATCGAAGTTAAAAGTAGAATCAGTTAAAAGTATCGAGCGATTGTTAGTAAACAACATTAAAGTAGTACCTACATACTACATAAGATAAAAAGAAGATTGTACGGCACGAATAATGTCAACTATGAGTTAGAGTGGACAAAAAGTCTGGAAACGACTAATTATTTCTGTAATGGAAGGTTCGAATTGAAGAAAAACTGGACATATCTCCCAAATGGCAGAATCGGATATACCTATTATGCCATTTAGAGATCTCAAGTCTGATACTTTCATTGTTGCTAAATTTACCATTTTTCTGGTATCGTTAGTCACTTTGGTTTTTTAAATACAATAGATAGAGTTGCTTTATGTATTTTTAAAATCTCTACAGTACAAATGGTTTTTAATGAAAAATATCGAATTACTGCTTTAATGGTGAAGCGACGAAGGCGATAGAAAGAGATCTTATAGTGAAGTAGCCAACTTTTTCGACGATACTTTTCCAAACCATTTTCCTATCCATAAGGCGATGGTACAAAACATTGGAAATCGCATTGAGGAAACTGGACAAATAAAAGATATCGTTCGAACAGGTGCATAGATAAAAAACTGATAAGTTACAATAAAACTTTCGATTTAATGCAGAGTTTCTTTGAAGATACATCCTTACGCAGAGGTGCATACATGCATGATCATTCTTAAGTCTTGCTGTATGACATACAAATTCCTTTAAACCCAACAAAATGTAGTTGTTGCAAAAATTAAATGAAGATGACTATGACCATAGTTAACAAAACCACGGTGAGCAACTAACAGAAGAAAGTTAGAACAATCAGGAAAAAGATTAGTCAATCGAAAATTGGAATTTATGCCTGATATATTAATATAGTATTCAAATTAAACCCACCAAATACTTTAAAGACAAATATTTTCAATCAGTACGTATTGCCGGTTCTATTATATAGAACTGAAACTTGGGCTATTAAGAACAACATAGACCACAAACTCCAAGTAATTCAGAGAGCTGTGGAATGGATAATACCCAACATTAAGCTCAGTTTTAATAAAAAATCCAATGAAGCAATGAAGAAATGAGAAGGCGATCAAAAGTATCAGACGCAATACAAAAGATTTCAATGATAAAATGAGACCAAGAGCAAACAAGAGAAATATAGGCAGACTGGATTATTGACATCACCAGATGGATTATTGACATCAAGCGAATGGCTGATCACGAATGGATGCAAAAACAACGAACAGAAATGAATGGACACACCTAAGGGAACATCATACATCTGACAATCAATGGAATAGCTGTTGTTGATGATGATATTAATAGACGAAATAAGGAACGCGAAATAGGCGAAATAAGGAAATAAGACGAAATACGGATTATAGAATAGAAAAATCCATCGAATACAACCAATCATTGGTAAAGCCTAAAATAAAACCCTAAAGACTAAATGAATAGATAGAAGGAAAAACGGCTCTTAGTCTCCGGCAGCTTAACAAAAAATAGTAGGTATATAGTATATAGAATCCCTGGAGTAGACTTGGCTACCAACAGCCATGTATTATGTAACTATACTAAATTTACAATCAAGATGCAGTAGAAATAAACAAACCAAGACACGTTAAATGCCACTAGGAGCACTCCCGAATCATAATTTACAATGCAAATCCTAAATAATGATTTTTTAAAGTTTTTTACATTGTAAATTATGATTCGGGAGTGCTCCTAGTGGCATTTAACGTGTCTTGTTTGTTTATTTCTAGTGCATCTTGAATGTAAATTTAGTATAGGTACAAATACCTTCCTAAAAGGCATGCACGTTGTCATCCATCAGAAACTTATAGAAGATACGAGTAAATCATAAAATGAGACGTTGTAAGTCTTAGATCCTCTAATCAGATAACAAGTTTTATTACAGAGGACAGTAAATCATTTCAGAAGGCGCAGTAGCCAAAATCGTAAAAATATTATGCTTCCAGATTAAGCTCTGTTGGCGCAGAACTCCAACTTTTCCATGATGATGTAAACAAAGCCCTAGAAAAGCATCCAACTCGTTATAATAATATTAGAGTTCAGAGAAATAAGGAAAAAAATATCCTGTTGGTGACACAACCCTCTCCAAGCCGAAACCAAATTTTTTGAGTAGTATGGACATCTATATTAATAACCTATATGTTTCCTGCAGCCGATTTTGATGATATACATAGTTATAAACAAATGAAGATAAAAAAACGGTAAATTTTCGCTTTTTTCGTCTATTCCTAAAAAGTCACGCATTCTAAACAAATTTGAGAATAAATAACTCATAAATCATATAAAAACTATGGCGTTCGCTGAATATGTATATCTTTATTTGTTCCTTAGAAAATTGCAAAATAAGTCATAAATTTTGAGATTTTATAAATGTTTATAACTACTGTAAAAATTAAGTTAGAATCTTCTTATTACACGGAATGCTGAAACTTCTTGTGCTTAAATTATATTTTAAATTTCAAAGCAATTGGTCAAATAGTTTAAAAGTTAAAATAATTCTAAATATTGCAAAATTATTTTGCAAGAACATGTGAATTAAAAAAGGGGGCTAACTTCGTCCCTAATTGTCATAGGACAATTGTTTTTAATTAAGGACAATAACGGTTAAAAAGTTATTCTAATTGTTTATAAGTAAGCAAAAAATCGACATGTTTTTGCAAAATAATTTTACACTGTTTAAAATTACTTTTTGTATTTTTTTTTAATTAAGTTAATAGTACAAATGTTCATCTTTCATAAACTGTCCGAAGAATTACTGTAACCTCATAATTTTCTGACTTATAGTGTTGCAAAAAAAAATGAATTTGGGATAAACAAATTAAATAACTTTTAAACTATTTGACCAATTGCTTTGAAATTTAAAGTATAATTTAAGCACAAGAAGTTTCAGCATTCCGTGTAATAAGAAGATTCTAACTTAATTTTTACAGAAGTTATGAACATTTATAAAATCTCAAAATTTATGATTTATTTTGCAATTCTCTAAGCAACAAATAAAGATGGACATATTCAGCGAACGCCATATTGAAGTTTTTTATATGATTTATGAGTTACTTATTCTCAAATTTGTTTAAAATACTTAACTTTTTGGTTATAGACGAAAAAAGCGAAAATTTACCGTTTTTTGATCTTCATTTGTTTATAACTATGTATATCATATTATTACGTATTATAACTATGTAGATGTCCATACTACTCAAAAAATTTGATTTCGGCCTGGAGGGGATGTGTCATACAAAATACATACCCAGTAAAAAATATGAGTCCCAAAATTCAATGGGTAGACATGGGTATACGGGGTATCCTATTAAAAAAAGATAAGTTTGTTCCATCCTGTTAGTAAGGGTGGGCCCGTATATCTAAAAATATTTTCAAAGTATGTTCCTATATATACTCCAACTTTTACCTGAACAATGTTTTTTTCGTATCTCTTGTAAGGAGTAATACACACCCCATGATAATTCGCCAAATCAAAATTTTACCTAATAAATACTAATAATTTGTTTTTTATAAATTCAATTTAAAAGAAGAAAAATAATTTCATAAAATATATTAAAATAACAGCACAAAGGTAGATTTATAACTTAACTAATTTTATTTTAATTAGAACCTTCTCAAGTAATTTCTAAATCTGTTTGTATTTATGTATTTGCATGTTTATTAACGTTTATTACAAAGAAAATATTGTTAGTACTGTTAGTGAAATTTGATATGAAATGACAACATTTATAAAAACCATACGACCACATTCACAACATCAAAAAAATGCGCATACAAAAAATATATGGCATGGAATATATAAATATACAAAATAAAAAAAAAACAACTAAAAAGAAAATAAAGTAAAAGCATGCAAGATAAAACATAGTGAGTATCCCATGGGTGTAGTAACATTTACGATTATTATGTACTTAAATATCGTAGGCTTAGATGAAAAAAAGGCCCAACATTTCATGGATAGCTACCCTAAAATTTAATATTCTAACCTTTAGGATGGTCCAATAGTGGTGTAAATTTAAAATCGCGACTGAATTCTGCCGCCGTGTTAGCCACCATCTTGATTTTAAAGGAATCCCGTTTTTGCTCAATATCTCCGCCATTTTCGACTTTTCGACAAAAATGGTAGGGACTGAAATTGTTGCAAATGTGATGTTCTATAATTTCTCTTTTATTAACGTATATACCGCTTTTTCTTCTAGAATATTGTCATCATCATCATCATCCAACCAATTTACGTCCACTGCTGGACATAGGTCTCCCCCAATTGTTTCCACACTTCACGGTTTTGTGCTGATTTTTGCCAGTTTTTACTAATCCGCTTGATATCATCTGTCCATCGTGTAGGCGGCCTTCCTCTACTTCGTTTATCTTCTCTTGGTCTCCACTCCATCAGCCTTCGTGCCCATCTTGAATCTTTCAGCCTGGCGACGTGTCCTGCCCAGTTCCATTTGAGCCTGGTGATACGTTCTACAACATCTGCGATACCGGTTGTTTGTCTGAGATCTTCATTTCTTATTTTATCCCGTAGAGTTACGCCCAGCATGGATCTTTCCATGCGCCTTTGAGCAACCCGCATTTTCGACGCTGTTGCCTTGGTTAGAGTCAGTGTCTCTGCTCCATATGTCATTACCGGTAGCACACATTGGTCAAACACTTGTCTTTTTAAACCGATCGGTATACTGCTCCTAAATATGTCTCTCAGAGCTCCGTAGGCTGCCCAAGCAAGAGTTAATCTTCTTTTTATTTCGCATGTTTGGTTATCTCTGCCAATTCTAATTTCATGACCCAAGTAAATGTACTTTTCCACTAGTTCTACTTCTTGTTCGCGTATAATCAGCTGTCCGCTAGGAATCAGATTAGTCATAAATTTAGTTTTAGAAAAGTTCATTTTCAGGCCTATTTTCCAGCAGATAGCGTCTAACTCATTTAGCTTTTTCTTTACTTCTCCTAGGTCATCAGTTATAAGGACTATGTCATCTGCAAAACGAAGATGATTTAACTTTTCTCCATCTATTTTGATCCCTTTATTTTCCCAGTTGAGCATCTTAAAGGCATATTCCAGAACAGTTATGAATAGTTTTGGCGAGAGTGTCGCCTCTCTGTGGCGAGAGTGGCGACTCTCGCCAAAACCTAGAATATTGTCAGACGCTATCAATTGGATCATACGTGCAACATCTGCTACAAATTTTCTCTTCATCTGCTTAAACTATTTGCCCGTATACTGCATGCTATTTTACAGGTTGCTATGTACCTATATTTGTATATAAGTATCTGCTTAAAGTTTTCCAGTCAATTGAATAACTTAGTGGTTGACATGCCTCCATTCCTTTCTGTTTTGTGCAATCTCCACCTAATTCTCCACGCCCACAGCTTTAAAGTCGCCAAAATAGTACAAGCGATATATTATTCGACTTGCAGTATATTAATGGATGCGCTTTATTAGTGGAATCGAATATCAATCGACGAAGATCAATCAAACTTACACGAAGATTTCAAATATCCGGTAACGTTAGTGAAAAGTAGGACTTAAAAAGTCCAATTGCTTATTTCAACTTGTTTTAATTGTAATTTATGTGTATTTAACCATGGGACACCGTTTTGCATAAAGTATGTGTGATTAAAAGCTTAAAAATGCGAATATTTACAAAACTTATATATTATATCTGTCAGCTTATAAAATAATTATAAGTGATACACTAAAAATATGAATAGAAGGTCTAAACACAAAACTACAGATTTCAGTTTGTTGTTATGCGTAAATTTTTTAAAAATTTAGATGAAATTTAAAAGTTTTATTTGTAGTCCAAAACTATTCGTCGCAATGTATGAAAGGTGTGTAAGAGTTAACATAAACATTTATGAATAATAAAAAAAAATAATTCGTAATAATACAATGCTCGACTCTAACGCTCAAAAATGCTCCAAATGGGCAATATTCTTTATACCTAAGCCTAAAACCGACATATGTATAAGCCTAAATTTACAATATGTAAATGAAAGCCACACAAATCCTAATTCATGAAAGAATTATACTTCGTAATATTATTGAGATACACACAACAAAATACATCCCAGCTCCAGGGGATATGAGATTCCCGGTGTATAGTGTTTCATATCCCAAGATCAAGGAGGTCACTCCCCTTGGAGATGGTACACTAGCAACTTATAAAAGTAGGTATCTTTGTTGCTTTTGAAATGTCTACAGAAGAAACATTTAAGAAATCGGAAATAGAATTGAGCAGGTTAAAAGTTTTTTGGAATTAAAGTATGTGTAGAAAAGATGGGATATGATCATTCTATTCCATACGTATTGCGACATAATTAACATTATTTTGTGTGGCTTTGAGATTTGGTACGTGTAAGAGATTGGAAAATTGATTTTAGATTTACATATTGTCTGATTTTTTAAAACATTCCATTAATAAATTAAATTATTCCTATGAAGATAAATACCCTAAGAGGAAACTGGATTTGCAAAAGATAGAAGTACCTACTCCTGAATCCCTTCTGAACATAATAGAAAAAACTAGGGAATTCCATATCCCACTGTACATCTGTTTTATAGATTATCGTAATTGTTATATTGTAAAATGACCAGAAAAAAATTGATAACGCCCAAGAAAATTTGCTCCAAAATTTTAGGTTATTTTTGTTCGTAACTTTTTTTATTTTCATTTCACGATAAAAAGCAATACGAATAAAGTAATTATGTCTGATAAAATTTTCTGTAGGGTTGCTAGTTTATGAGATACAGCGCTAAACTTTTTGCATTCCTTTTTACAAAATGGCGGCCGGGGAACAGGGGTGACATGACGGCACCACAAACTTAAACTTATAGTCCATGTGGTGAGACCGCTCCCGTCTGAAAAAATTTCTGATTCGGTTTCTTTGTAGATTCCTATTCAAAAATGTCCACTTTATTGTTTAAACATTGTTTAAACATTGTTTAAACAATTTCTGCTCAAAAATTCCGTCCGGCACCCTTCAGATTTGTTTAAAGGGGACATTTTTGAATAGGAATCCACAAAGAAACCGAATCAGAAATTTTTCCAGACGGGAGCGGTGTCACCACATGGACTATTAAGGATTTAATAATCTTTCTACACATCAAAAAATAAAATTACGTACTCTTAAAACGCAACCCTTAATGTAACTTTTCAATGGACTACTGTACAAAACACTATTTGCAGATACCACTTTCACGTCAACTTTCACTCAAAAATTCAATCCATTTCCTACTTGCGTTATATTCCAGGCAGGATCTGTCGACAAGTAGACCATACTGAACATTATTTACCATAAAAGTCTATTTTTCTTCTGGAATCACTTTAGGATCTACCTTCATGTATCAATAATCAAAAGCTTAATTTTTTTAACAAAATCTGAAAAAATAATCGAATTCTTTTTCCGATCCTATTTTCGTGAATAACTGAGAGATATTGCTTCACCAAAAAAATTATACAAGGTAAAAGTTTCGTTTTTTAGTTTTACATACCTAATATTTGACTAGCCAGAAATTGAAAATTTAATTTTTACGGTTTGAAAAATAGCAATAATTGGGAAAAAAGTACGAAAAATGGAGTTTTTCCTTTAAATTTTTTAGAACCCTTTCACATAACCTACATCCTTTATATTCCCCTCAGAAAAACTCTATTATTCGACTGAAACGTGTGCCAAATTTCGTTAGGATCCGTTTTACAGTTGTTGCATAATTTTGCAATATAGAGTCCGCAAAAAAAATGACAAAGTACTCCGCACAAACCTTATGGAAATTAGGTCCCAGTGGATTTAGTTCATACTTTAAGAAAATACTCTTTGAAGCATCCTGATAAAAAGTTCTCATGGGCACATCTCGATCGTATGGAGGATTTTCAAGATATAGAGGCACAAACTCGGAAAATTATAAGATTTACCGGGATTTCCAATTCCTTGAGTTACTAGTTATCTGGCATCATGTAGAAGTTTGGATTAAATAAAAGTACTAGTAGTCTAGCAATGGCGACCTTTACTTTGACCTTGACCTTCAACGGACGCCACCTTCTGGTGCCTCAGGCACCAGGTATCAGGTGTCTGTTCTGATGGGGTATTCGTGTTCAGTAACCCCAAAAACCTATAACTAATCCGTTTGCATTAATGTAGTACCGAAGACCCTCGAAACTCCAGGAGCCCCTTTCATTGACCTTGGAAACCAGGTGCTCCAGGAGTCGGTTCTGGTGGCACATTCGTGTTTAGCGACCTCAAAAAACCCTCCAGTAATTCATTTGCATTAATTAAATGCCGAAAATCATCGAAGCTCTAGAAAATGACGACCCTTGCAGTGGCCCTGGCCACCACGTGCTCCGAAGGTCAATTCTGATGGCATATTCGTGTTTAGCGATCCGAAAAACCGATGACTAATCTGTTTATATCAATTTAATGTCGAAAACCCTCGAAACTCTGAAGATGACGTCCATTGAATGTCAAGGTCAAAGTAAAGGTCACCATTGGATAGCTAGGAAAAAATCTTAAACTACTGGTAATTTTCTTTGATCCAAACTTCTACATGTTGCCAGATAACCATGAACTCAGGGAATTGGAATACCCATTAAATCTTATAATTTTCCGAGTTTGTGCCTCTATATCTTAACAATCCTTCATACGATCGAGTTTTGCCCATGAGAACTTTTCATCACAAAGCTTCAAAGTGTATTTTCCCAAAATATGAACTAAATCTACTGGGACCTAATTTCCATAAGGTTTGTGCGGGGTACTTTCCAAAATTAGGCTGGGCCCAAAATAAACACTTTAAATTGTCAAAAGTTTTTTTTGCACATAAAAAAGGCTGAAGCTTTTAAAAGCACTGAAAAATTAAAATCGGTCAACCAGAAGAGCCTAGGCATATTTTTAAATTCATGGTGGTAGGGGAAGCCCATCCGCACGCCAAGCCGATTCACTGAAATTTAAAAAAATCCCAAGGCTCCCCCTGTTGACCGATTTTAATTTTCAAAGTGCGTTTGAAAGCTTGAGTCTTTATTTATATGAAAAAAAAAACACATTCGACAATTTACAGTGCTAAGTTGGGACCCAGCATCATTTTGCAAAACAATGTTTTTGCGGATCCTAGATTGCAAAATTATTATGCAAAAACTATTAAAACGGATTATATCGAAATTAATGTAGCACACGTTTCAGCGTATTATAGTATTTTTATGGGCGGAATATGAAAGGCTGAAGTTATGTTCAACGCGTCGAAAAATTAAAAAAAAAGCTCCATTTTTTGCATTTTGTCCACATTGATTGCTATGTTTCAAACAATAAACATTAAAATGTCAATATTTAGCTAGTCACATATGTAGAATTGAAAAAGGAAAGTTTTTCCTTCTATTTTTTTGTAGAAATTTTTTTTTCAAATTTTGTTACATAAAAATTAAGTACAAGGTTTGCGACCAGTCCATATGGTGATTGTTGATACAGGGTACATCTTGAAGTCGAGAAAAAAGACTTCTAGGGAAATTGTTTAATTCAAAACAGATCCCGCCTCGACTATTATGTCGTTAGACCAAACGAAAATGTGGTTATGTGTTAGATTTGGTATTTTATAACCTGACAACCGAGGATTCAATAAAGCTATGTACAAAAAGCGGTGATGAACAAAAGCTTTGATTAATCGAAAGCGTTAGTAAGGAATACACTAGTAACTATAGGTTAGCCCTCGAAATGATTTATTTTCTGTTAGAATTTAACTGTAGATCTGTTAGAAGGGCCGAGGGATGCTTTTCATTGTTAGTTTTGTTAGAGGAGCTAAAGCCAATTTCGCACCAAAAGCCGTTGCACATTGAGAGTGTGTTAGTTGTTGTGTTTGGTTAAGTACAAAGACGTTCCAAAAAATGACAACTGACAAATGACAACAAACTTCAATCTACCGACTTAAAAACAATAAAAATAGTTCGTCTAGGGGCCAGAGCTAGGTCACTGTGGCCTTTTCAATTATTCTGATAGGTCCACTCAAGTTTTTTAATGTATTTTTGGCTGCTGATTACGAATTTCGAGTGTGGATTTCTATCTGAGTAGTCAAAAAATTGTTATAAACAATTAAAATGTTTATATATTGTTTATAAGGATCTGGCTCGTACACTAAGAAAGATAAAAAACTTTCCAATAAAATTTGTTCCTTAAGAAAACAAAGAAAATGGCGTTTACTAAACTTATAGTAATGCAATGACAGAACTCGAAATACTGTAAAATTAGTGCACAATGGTTGCAAAATAAGTATTTTTCGAAACTTTTTCGATCATTACTTCTACTCATGCAAATGAGCTTCATTTTAAAGCTTAATTTATAGACTTTGAAACAAAATTTGTCAAATTACTTGACCTTTATTTGATTTAAAGTAATGTGCAATTGAAGTTGTTATTTTATTTAAGAAATTGTAAATTAATTTGTTTATAAGGGTTTTAAGGAAATTTGAGCAATAGACATTGGTACTTGAATTAATAGTAATAATAGAAGAACGTAAAAGGGACATTTTGAGCTTAAGAAATTGTTTGTAGGTTTATTTTTGGCTAAGATATCGATATTTTAATAGCGCGCTCAGAGGCGCAAGATCGACTAGCAACCAAAAAGTTATGAGCGCGAACCGCTTGATAAAAATTATTGTATACATTATCTTCATTTTTAAAAATACTATTACAATTTTTTTAGATAATTCTTATAATTAAATCATCATAAGGTAGATCGCATTAATTATATTTACTTTTTATTTCAATTTTTTGTACTGAATGAGAAAAAACATGAAAAACTAAGATTTCAAAAATATAACCTAAAAGGAAATTGCGAGGTATTTAAATTAAAACTAGATCGAGGAACTACAATTAGAAGGAAGAAAGGATTTCGTTTTATAAACTAATATGTTGTTATAAAGAGGTAAATGCCAAATTTGTAACAAATTCAAAAATTTTTTATTAATACCTGTAAATAATTTAAATTATATTGTAAATATTGTAAATTGTAAATAATTATTATTACTTACTTCTATACATTAAAAACTATTTTAAAATTTTTAAATATTTAATATATCTAAAATATAAAGTGACACTTGCATTTTAACAAATAAATGAATCTTAGTTTTTCATGTTTTTTTTCTCATTTAGTACATAAAATTTATGTAAACAGAATGAAAGGGACATCCTTTATGATGTTTTAATATAAAATTACCGGAGGAAATAAATATACTAAGATCTTTAAAAATAAAGATAACGTATATAATATTAACTATAGTTTGTATCCAGCGCGCGTACCTTTTCGCTGCGAGTCGATCTTGCGCCATACACCGCCTTATTAAAATATCGATATCTTGACCAAAAATAAATCTACGAACATTTTACAAAGCTCAAAATATTCCTTTTGAGTTCTTGTATCATTGCTGGTAATTTAAGTATAAATATTTATTGCTTTAATTTGCTTAAAACGCTGATAAACAAATGTATTTACAATTTTTTAAAGAAAATTACGACCTCAAACGATCGTAACGTAATACAAATAATGATAAAGTAATTTAACAAATTTTGTATAAAACTCTATAAATTAAGCATCAAAGTTAGACTTAAATAGTGAAAAATACTTATTTTGCAACAATTTTGCACTAATTTTACAATATCTCCAGTTATAATTATTGGATTAAAGTTTAGTTAACGCCATTTTCTTTGTTCTTTTTCAAGGAACAAATTGTATTTGAAAACATTTTTTTATTTCTTTTAGTTTACAAGCTAGAGCCTTATAAACAATTAAATTGTTTATAACAATTTTTTAACCACCAGGATCGAAATCCACCCTCGAAATTCATAATCAGAAGCCTAAAATAGGGCTTTTCATCGATTACCATTTGTTTCAAGCTCCTGTTATATGTTGTATAATCTGTGTATAATATTAATATACACGGATTATACAACATATAACAGAAGCTCGAAACAAATGACTGTGAATGAAAAGCCCTATACATAAAAAACTTGTATGAACTCATCAGAATTGAAAAAACCCACGGTGACCTATAGCTCTGTCGCCTAGACTACAACTACCAACTTAAAAACAATAAAAATAGTCTAACGTTGTCATTTCAGGGAAACCATGAAAGAAAATATCGGGGTGGGAATCAGGGGTATAACATAAGTTTAAAATATAAGGATATATTATCTACTTAGCGTTTGTATTATTTGTTTTATTTTTCTTTTGGAACAAACGCTTTACTAAAAAAACTAACTGAATAACCGACTTGCAAACTCCAGGTAAATGTGGCATATCATTGGTGGGGATACATAATGTTAATGTTAATTAAAATACAGATATTATTGCAGATTTAGGTTATTTTTTTAAATATACAGTAGTTTTTTATAGATTATTTTAAGAAGTTTTTCATTTTAGTGAAAAACTTGTTTTATTTAATGGATTATAGTCTAAAACTCTCTAATAATCAGTATTTATTCCGATAAAATTTGCACTAAAAACGTCAACTGTCAAAAGTCAAAATTTGAACTATATAGCTCTATAGGGCTTTTCATCGATTGCCATTTGTTTCGAGCTTCTGTCATGTGTCACATAATATTAATATATCTACGCCATACGTCTTTGGTTTCTATCATTGTTATTACCGATAACGTATGACGTAGATATATTAATATTATGTGACACATGACAGAAGCTCGAAACAAATGACTGTGAATGAAAAGCCCTATTAATCGCTGCTATTGACATCTATCTCGTACACTTGACATATGACGTACAATATATATTTATATACGTCATACTTCTTTGGTATATATAATTGGTATATAAGATGTAATGACGTACGGCGTCATATGTCAAGTGTACGAGAAAAATAGAGGCAATGAATAGTCGCTAGTTCTATACATGAACGAAATTTTAAACAAAGTTAAAATTAAGAAGTTTTTGGTTTAAACACTTTAATTAAAACTTAAATTTAAAAAGGATTCCAGAATTTGTGATTACTTGACATCCACACAGGGTGTTTCACGACAAGCTTACACTATCTATATCAGAAACTACTTACGCGAATTTTATGAAAATTGGTCTATGGGTATTACAAGTTATGACGAACTTAACAAAAATATTTTGACAGACGCATATTATTGCATTTTTAGATTCTGCGTAAGATGCAATATATGTGACAAACTTGTATAAGGTACCATAGATTAAGACGTAATATTTTCATTTTTTTTCCAAAAATTCTGATAGATATTGACAAACTTTTCGAAGTGAATAGCTTATCGTTTTATATACAGAATGTCTTGAAAACTTTTGCACACAAAGAGTAGATAACCTTCTTTCAGTAATTTATATCCAAATCGAATTTCTAAATACAGGGTGTTCACTAATGATGCCCCATTTCTCTAAACTTTAAACTACCGTAAGTCAATAATTTTAAATGAAACACAAAAATAGTCGATTGTTTTTTAAATACTATTGCCTATACCTAAAGTTATTGCGTTTGGAGATAATTATGGTTTAATGTTAAAGGTAAGGTATTTATTATTCTATTTTAGCAGGCCGTTTATGAAGATGTCATAATTGTCATTAGTTCTGGTTACTAGCACTTTTATAAAGTGGTAGAAATGGCTCATTTAGAATTAAAAAATGAATATTACCAAAAATTTGGTTTTATTACTTGGGGAATGTGACAGTTATAACTAGAGCACGTGCTATATTTGTCAGAAGATATCAAACCCGTGACACCATAAAAATATTACTTAAAAAATTAACATATTTTGGTTGTTTTTAACAAAAAGTTAACAGGGTGAAACCTACTGTTGATAATGATCATATAATTAATGTTCTTTGTTACTATGCTGCTTATCTCTAAACACTAAACGTCATGTTGTTCTGAAGCTATTTCCTTGTGGCATTTTTATAATTAAGTATTTATATTATATATAATAAATTCATTTTTTAGTAAAATTGTGGCTTATTTCCCATAGAAAATACTTAACTAAACGTCATAACTCATGACGTTGTGGTGAAACAGATTAAGGTTTACCAACCAAACTTTAGATAAAACATTTGAAGATAGGTGGATAGCTAACAATGGTCCTTTTCGGTGGCCCCCCTGACCACCAGACCCAACCCATCTAGATATTTTTAATTGTGAAAAATGAACTATAGTCCAATACCTTTACAGGAAAGGAATATTGTGAACTTGAGTTTGGAATTACTGAAGAAGAGAATGGATGCGCTATTAACTTTGAAAAGTTTTTCTCTATCTGTCAAAATTTCTGAAAAAATATGAATAACTCAAAAAATTTAGTTTTGACCTATGATGCCTTACCTACACCAAGTGTGTCTAGAATCTTACGTAGAATCTAAAAATGTAATAATATACACGGCGTTTCATCTAAAATATCAAAGTTGTTGTTCATTTCCGGTATAACCGGTATATCTGTCGAAATATTTTCATTTTGTCATAATTTGTTATTTCCATAAACCACTTTTCATAAATATGTAAGTAATTTCCGATATACCTATAGATAGTATAAGGTCGTCATGAAACACCCTGTATAAATTGTAATAACATTTTTGTTTCAGATTTCAAAGATGTCTTCGACAAAGTAGAATATTGGGCCTGACTCCTATCTCTATGATTTTGGTAAGTGTGTGATTAATGTTCAACAGTAATTATTAGTTTTGTTATAACATAATCTTTATTAATATAAAATTCTTCTATTAAAAAAATCTTTATTTATTTTATTATAAAATTTTCACCAATCGCTAATCACCGTTAAAATTTTTCGAAATCACTAGATTTGGCAATACTTTTTCGAAAATACATTTTTATCGTGCATCATCTGAAGCCCTAGTAACAGTAAACATTTTCCAAACAACCTAAATCTGTATTTTTTCACGAATAACATTTTTTGATCAGGATAATACTTTATAATAATATTTTAATTTACCTCTTCGCCAGGATGAGAAAAGCAATCTTTCTCACTTTTTAACGCGTTTTCGCGATTTATTTTTAAATAACCGTCCGCGAATAAAACCAATCTTGTACTGAAATTCAAAGGAATAACGTAGGCAGTGAAATCTAATCCAATTTGGCCTAAGGGAGGCCATACGATACGTTCATAATTAAGTCATGTATAAGTACGTGTGTAAGGTAACATAGTACGCAAATCAATAGATTATTCAATAGAATGATTCTAAGAATGGCTATTTTAATATTTCAATAGTTTAAAAAAGTATTTATTAAACAAATCTCTAGATATATTTTTTTTTAGGAATAGAAATAGTATTTTTAAGACCGACCAGAAAATGTACGCTTTCTGGATAATTTTTTGTCAAGAAAATACCGTTTTGTCGGTCAGACCGGAAAGTGAAAGTTAGGAACCGGCAATAGTTATTTATTTACGTTACAAGACCGGAAAATGGTATTTTTCAGGTCGAGCCAAGCAGATTCCAGGGCTCGCTTCTGAAAGCTTGGGTGACATGAAAAACACTAATTTTCGGTCGCGTGACATACAATATTTTTTTAAGACCGACACTTTGCTGTAAATTTAATTCTTTATTTTATTTTACTTAATATAATAAAATGATTAACATTTTATATTAAAACTAGATACTGAATATAACTGCATAAACTGAAAAAATAAGTACATTACTTTTGAATATTTATGTTAAATGTACAATTGTGATTGTTAAATATCTGAAGGAAAGATGTGTTTGAAATGCTGGGAATTGTTATATTTTTTGTAGTGGTATTAACAAAATTAGTTTCCTGTATATTATTTTTGGAATATCTTGGATTGATTTTGTTTGCTATATCAACTGTGTTTTTTATTGAATCTTCAAGGTAGCTTCGACGAAAGCAGTGACCTGTGAATTCGCATAGATTTTCTAATTTAGGATGAGAGGCGATTTTGCTAGGGGCTTTTAAAATGCAATCCTACTACTTTTATTGAACACTTCCCATTTTTTTTAAATAAATAGCCGTTTATGGTTGATATGCGGTAGTCTCAATTGCAAATAATTCCTGTAAAGTTGCAAATCTCTTTCGGAATTTACAATAAATGTTCTGGTGGTATTCGTCTTGGTTATATGGGGATTTTAACTATCAAGATTGTTTCCTTATTCTCAATATCATTAATGGCTATATTAACGAGTTCCTCGCGGCGACATGCACCTGCGCAACCTATTATTAAAAGCACCTAAAATAGAATTAGGATTCATTGTAACCAGTTACTACAAACGTTTCAATTTGATCCCTTGACAGAATTTTAGATTTCTTCGGTTTATGACTAATGGATTTTTTTGAAGTGAAAACTTCTTTAGGGACGTTGTGCGATTTTTCGATAGGGGAAAAAGCTATGAATTCGCGACCGTCATTGCGACCATCATCGCTTATGCTATATATTATTTGTATGTATATATAAATTGTATAGAAGTATTTAAATTTAAAATAAATGTAAAACCTATTTTAGGATGGGGACAAAAAGATTTATTTCGCGACCATCATAGCGACCGTCATCCCTTCGACGAAATAAATTTTGTACGTATCTATATTATGTGTATCTATAAATAAATTGTAAAGAAGTATTTAAATTTAAAATAAATGTAAAACCTATTTTTCGATAGGGAAAAAGGATTTATTTCGCGACCGTCATCTCTTGGGCGAAATAAATTTTGTACGTATATGTATTGAAGTGAAAACTTCTTTAGGGACGTTGTGCACTTTTTGGATGGAAAAAAGTATTAAATTAGCGAACGTCATCGCGACCGTCATCGCTTCGGCAAAATAAATTTTTAAAGTGAAAACTTCTTTTGGGGACGTTGTGCACTTTTTAGATGGGAAAGAAGTATTGAATTAGCGACCGTCATCGCTTCGGCGAAATACATTTTTGAAGTAAAAACTTCTTTAGGGACGTTGTGCACTTTTTGGATGGGGAAAAATTATTAAATTTGGATGGGGAGAAAGTAATAAATAAGCGACCGTCATCGCTTCGACGAAATAAATATTTGAAGTAAAAACTTCTTTACGGACGTTGTGCTCTTTTTGGATGGAAAAAAGTATTAAATTATCGACCGTGATCGCGACCGTCATCGCTTCGATGAAATAAATTCGTGAAGTGAAAACTTCTTGAGGGACGTTGTGCACTTTTTGGATGGGGGAAAAGTATTGAATTATGGACCGTCATCGCTTCGACGAAATAACTATTTGAAGTGAAACTTCTTTAGGGACGTTGTGCACTTTTTAGATGGAAAAAAGCATTAAATTAGCGACCGTCATCGCTTCGATGAAATCAAGTTTTGAAGTGAAAACTTCTTGAGGGACGTTGTGCACTTTTTGGATGGGGAAAAATATAAATTAGCGACCTTTATCGCTTCGACGAAATACATTTTTGAAGTGAAAACTTCTTTAGGGACGTTGTGCACTTTTTGGATGGGGAAAAATTATTAAATTAGCGACCGTCATCGCTTCGACGAAATACATTTTTGAAGTGAAAACTTCTTTAGACACGTTGTGCACTTTTTGGATGGGGGAAAAGTATTGAATAAGGGAACGTCATCGCTTCGACGAAATAAATATTTGAAGTGAGACTTATTTATGGACGTTGTGCACTTTTTCGATGTAAAAAAGTATTAAATTAGCGACCGTCATCGCTTCGATGAAATCAATTTTTGAAGTGGAAACTTCTTGAGGGACGTTGTGCACTTTTTGGATAAGGAAAATATTATATTAGCGAACCTTCATCGCTTCGACGAAATAAATTTTTAAAGTAAAAACTTCTTGAGGGACGTTGTGCACTTTTTGGACAAGGAAAATTATTAAATTAGCGACCGTCATCACTTCGACGAAATAAATTTTTTAAGTGAAAACTTTTATAGGGACGTTGTGCACTTTCTGTATAGAGGAAAAGTATTAAATTAGGGCCGTAATCGCTTCGACGAAATAAATATTTGAAGTGAAACTTATTTAGGGACGTTGTGCACTTTTTCGATGTAAAAAAGTATTAAATTAGCGACCATAATTGCTTCGACGAAATAAATATTTAAAGTGAAAACTTCTTGAGGGACGTTGTGCACTTTTTGGATGGGGAAAAAGTAGTAAATTAGCGACCGTTATCGCTTCGACGAAATAAATTTTTGAATTGAAAATTTCTTTAGGGACGATGTGCACTTCTTGGATGGGGAAAAAGTATTGAATTTGCGACCGTCATCGCTTCGCTGAAATAAATTTTGTACATATATAAATTATGTGTATGTATACATAAATAGCATAGGGCATACGCATCGCGTATATCGTATATGATATAGGTGTAGCACTTCTTTTAGGATGGGGTAAAAGCATTGAGCTCGTAATTTATATTAAGAAATTTTCACTTCTGTCGGCACTCCCACGAGTGCCTTTATTTTTTTTTAATAAACGCTATTAGTTTTAAAAAAATTATTAATGTTTACATTATTTTTTATGATCAGAGTATATTTTATCATAGAATATAGGCTCCATAATGTTAAAGATAAGATTTTTAAGCAAAATATGCCAATATATTTTAAATGCATCGTATGACTTCTCGTAACGGCGTTATAATGGTTCTGGCAACATATCGTTAAGTCGTTTTCTTTGATGCTTCCAAAATTTCTTATGGAATTTCATTTTCTGTATCGGACAATTCAAAATCTGAATCCATATTTTTAATTTTATGAACTCATCAAATAAGTTTGACAACGAACAATTTAAAAATCAACTTGCACTTGTCAATTCATAATAAACCGCAACGTTGTTGTCATAGTAATGGAATAAAGGCAGTCTGTGTTATGAAATAGCGATTGGAAAATAAAATATAGGGACCGGAAAAAGCTTTTGACGCTCCCTAACGTTCACTCTCCGGTATTGACCGGTAAAACGGTATTTTCTGGATAAAAAATTATCTAGAAAGTGTACATTTTCTGGTCGGTCTTAAAAATATCTACATTTGTACAAAAATGTATTTCATGAACATTTCTTCACAAAGAACATCGCCACTTTTCTTATGTAAAAGTGGTTTCTGTGGTCATGCTGATCAAAAGTTCTCAGTGCCCCAAGATTCAGAAATCAATTGTTTCTGAGTTACAGAAGTTCAAAGTGTCTGTTTTTAGACCATTTGAATAATACATGTTTGAATAATATATATCGTGTTGGTGAATAACTACAACCAACTTCAAGGAGTGATTCTGCATTAAAAAATAAGAACAGTTTGTTATATAAACGTATGTCCGAAAATGCTTCGTTTTCCGAAATACTGGGTGTTAAAACTTTTCTTACAACTGACGATTTGTTTATTGCTCTGAAATCGGTTGTTATGCAAATGAAATTTGGTGAGTTTAAGAGGTAGTTATTGCGCATGTTTTCCATATAATAATTAAGAATCTTAAGGTACGTATCCATACAAGGGTGATCCCGCTGTGTGTAGCTGCTCAAATGGATACGGCATGCGCTCCCGTACATATAAACCGCAAACCGGTTAAATCGAAGAGGGTGAGCACCGAGCGGCGATCACCAACGTATCCACTATGTGGAGCTACTACACCGAGTGCGGATCACCCTTGTGTGGATACGTACCTTTATATTCATCACTGGCGCGCATACGGGCAATGGTCCTAATTTTTTTTTTAAATTAAAATGGTAAGCTACTGAGATATTTCAAATTAATTTATTAATTCTTCGTTTGGTTTGTGACAAATAATCTTTCTTATTTTTTTGGGTTTTTTTGACACTGAGCACTTTTAATCAGCATGACCAAAGCTAACCCTTTACTCTCTGTAAAGTCTCAGTCAATTTGCTTGAAACCACGTTTATCTAAGAAAAGTGCCGGGCTCCATAGAGCATTAAAATATTTGATAAATCAAATATATTTTTTATGTACCTATTATAAGTATGTATGGCGTTTATGTATGTATGACTATTGGCGTTATATAATAATGACGGATTTTATTTTAAAAATACCAAGGCACTTAGACGATTTCGTGTACAAATATATATAGTAACAGATATATTAATCGAATTACGCGATTTAGGTTCGAAATATTTGCACGAAGGTTTTTCTCTCCTTAATACTCAGATACTCGACCTCGATATCCTTAAGGGTCTGCAATACCGTCTAGTAGTCTAGTCTTTAATTTAATTTGCGTATTTCGATCCAGAAGTGACACACTTTTGAGCAATATATTGTCAGAGAGTGACGTCACGCGCGTAGGTTGACGTAAGTACGTTTCCAAAAAGTTCCAATTAGTTCTAATCTCCCGTAAGAATCCATAGGACGTATTTTAATTATTTGTTTAAGAATGTTACTTTACTTTTATGAAATTTAAAACTAACTTCAAACTAGAGTTTGGGTATCATCTCCCCATCTACCTCTATCCTTATCTACTCAAATCAAGTAATTGCTGGTAGGATAAGAATTTTAATTTAATTTTAAAGTTTTGTGATAATATTAAAAATTTAATGAAAAAATATCAAAATTGGTTGCTGACTCTTAATGACAAACGTAAGTTTTAGAGATATAGGATCACTGTATGTTGAGTTTGCACTGTAAGTTCTAAGTAAAATATATTCCAGCCAATAACCATTTTCCCGTACAATCTTCTGAGTCTGCACCCATTTGCACCACAAATGTTTTTATAAGTCGCAAAAAACCGTTTGAAAAAGTGTTTTTTTTTGTTAAAAAATTGACATTTTCCTTTTCGATTAAGTCGAAAAGTATTGACTTTTAGAAAAAATTGTATAGGATCAAAGTTGATTAAAATCAGTTAATACACTTGTCCAAGAAATTAACGCACCACCTTAAAAATTGGTTATTTTTAATGGCTCGAATATACTAAACTTGTTGTCCGATCTAAGTGTCGCAATATCGCAATAGTATTGTTGCTAAACAGGTAAATTGTCATTGTATACCGGGTGTACCAATCAAACAGTGTTTTTTTCTCAAAGTTCACCATACCCTGTGGAGTATTCTAGCATTTATAAAATACTGAAATTAACACGTGAATGTTAAATTTTTTCTTACAAACTGACGATTTGTTTATTGCTCTAAAACCGGTTAAGATATGTGAATGAAATTTGGTGGATTTTAAGAGGTAGTTATTGTGCATTTTTTGACATACAATTAAGAATTTTATGTTCACCATTGGCGCACATAAGTGCCATATTACCCGTATGCACGCCAATGGTGAATATTAAATTTCTAATTGTATATCAAAAAATGCGCAATAATTACCTCTTAAAACCCACCAAATTTCATTTGCATATCTTAACCGGTTTTAGAACAATAAATAAATCGTCAGTTTGTAATAAAAATTTCAACACGAAGCATTTGCGAACATACGTTTATTATAAAGCAAACTTTCATTATTTTAATGCAGAATTACTCCTTAAAATTTGTCACACACCCTGTATTAATAAAAAACATGGCTAGTTGTTAAAATAACTAACTTTTTTATTATCCGACATAAGCGATTGAATCAAAAAAACAGAATGTTAAGAAAACATGAGGCTATAGTTGTATTTTAATTTCTGTATTTGATAAATGATAGGATATTCCACAGGGTCATGTGAACATTGAGGAAAAATCACAATTTGATTGGTACCTGTCTAGCAACAATATTATTACAGCGCTATTGTTAAAGAACAAGGCTATAACATATTAAAAAAATCACATCGAACAACAGGATTAGGAAATTCAAGTCATCAAAAATGACCCATTTTTAAGGTGGTGCGTTAATTTCTTGGAGAAGTGTATATTCATTTCCAGTGTTATTTTTAATAAAAAAACATTTCCCTGAGAAGAGGTTGCATCCATCCAGTGTTGGAGCACTCTACGGCGCAGGGTCAACTCTGAAGTAGAGAGTAAGTAGTACCTATAGATAAATTTTGCTACATATTGCTGCATGCTCAGAAAAATCTGATGCAGTTAAGCTGCATACCTTCAATGATTAGACTAACACTATCAACATTTTTTAAACTTTGGTTTGAAAACCTATAATACTGTTGCAAGTTAAGTATATTAAATGGTGTATAACTTCAAAGTTGCTTTTTATTATAAAACGGTTTAGGGTCATTGTCATATATGTATAGTATCGTCAGTTAAAACGGGTAGCATCGAATATAAAGGAGAGAAACATTTAAATAACATTTATTATTCAAGTTGAAGTTTTGGAGTTGATATGCCACATTTGGTGCAAAGAATACTCATCGAGTAACCATTTAATCGGGGTGTTAACGTAATGAGTATTCCATACACGTACACTACTAAAAAAGCACTAAACTAAAAATCCAAGCGTAGTCTGTTTCGAATGACTCACCTTGAGCTGAGGCTGCCTGTTCTCTGAGTATAAAGTCTGCTGGACTTGGAGGCGGAGTTTTGGAGAACTTCGGAGATTTGGGATCTTTAAAATAGAAAAGGTTTAGTTAGACAATATCAACTACACTTGCGAGCAAAAAATCTACTCACTCGATGAATTATAGTTTACGCTTAGTAATTTCATGTTGTATTCTTTGAATTAAAACAACTAATGCAAAAAATATTGTCTATTATAAAACTTCCAAAAACGAATTGTTTTATTCAAATTGGCAACGTGTTGTAAGACGAACTTCTGTATGGCATATACTTCACCTCTTTGTGACGCAGTCTATAGTCTCAAGAGTTTCCCGTCGATACCAGGAGACCAACCCCACCAGGAGATACCAGGAGACCAACCAGGAGATACAACATATACACCAACGACCAACCCACACACCAACAAACAAGGCAATTTATTTACACTGATGATACACCTGTGGCAGCTCAGGGAAGAACCTTCAATGAAGTCGAAGTGAAACTGACAGATGCCCTGGAGACTTAGCTCTATACTACGATAAAAACCATCTGAAACCCAATCCCACAAAAACCCAGGTATGTGGTTTCCACCTTAGAAACAAGCATGCCCGAAGGCCGCTGGAGGTGGAATGGCGTGGTCAGATGCTGGAACACAACGAGACGCCAAAATACCTTAACGTTCGTCTGGATAGAACTCTGTCTTACCGATACCACTGTCAAGATGTCAAGAAGAAAGTAAGTGCCAGAAATAATATCATCCGTAAGCTAACTAATACAAAATAGGGAGCACAACCACACACTCTCCGCACTTCTGCCTTAGCATTATGTTTTTTGACCGCGGAGTTTGGAGCACCAGTATGGGCAAACTCTGCTCACGCAAAGAACGTCGACGTGGCTCTAAATAAAACGGTTCGTATAATATCGGGTTGCCTGAAACCGACACCTTTCGAAGAGGTATACCCCATAGCTGGGATTGCACCACCACCTATCAGGAGAAAGGTCGCGTCAGAGGTAGAACAAAAAAAGCAGGAGACGGACCGAAGACACCCCTTATATGACCACCAAACTCAGCCAAGCAGACTAAGACCTCGGAAAAGCTTCCTGAAAACATCAAGACCCATCCCCGAAGCGCCAGAGATGCGCCGAATACACCTATGGCAAGCGTCAGCTACCGCGACACATTTTCGTCCCGCAGAGGAAGTGGCTGCTGGACACAATTTACCATATCCGATTTGGAAAGCGCTAAACAGGCTAAGAACCGGCGTTTCAGGTTGGTCAAATGGGGTTACTAGGAGGACGATACCTGCGACTGCGGCGCGGTTCAGACCAGCCGACATCTACTATCATGCACAGAGATGAGAGAGACCTGCACAGAAGAAGACTTAATTATAGCAAATGACAGGGTCATATATGTGGCCAATTATTGGAAATACAGAATTTAAAGTTGTTGGTGTTCCGGACACGGAAAATAAGTAAGTAAGTACCAGGAGACCGGTAGCTACAATAGACGACCAGGTTTGGGTCGGCGACGTATAATGCCAGAGAGGGATGATCGATTGATCCTGAGCGTCTTGAGGAATCAGAACGAGACAGGTGTTGAGGCTCAATAACCCTTGAGAAATGTTCGAGGTGTCACCGTTAGCCCAGTAAATGAACGGGAAATTCGGCGATACCGTGTAATTTTCAGGGGCAACTCTAAATTGCATGAAAATTTGGATTTAGGTTCTGCTTACCCTCCACTTCAAAGTTGAAATTGTGCCGTTGGTTGCTTTTACTTGGGGGGTGACAGTCACCCTTTCTCGGGGGTGAAAAAACATACGTTCAAGATAAGACCGGAAATGGATAAATTGACTGATTTTAAGCAACTTGTGTTCTATAGAATTTTTTACGTAAGTCAATACTTTTCGGTTATTTGCCATTGAAAATGTTGATTTTTCGACAAAAAAAATACGTTTTCAGACGGTTTTTCGAAAATAACTCAAAAAGTAAATATTTTATCGAAAAAAAATATCCTTAGTAAAAGTGTAGCTTATAAAAAACCCAAAAAATGGTGTATCAGTAAAGTCTATCAATCAAATAAAAACGAAGTTGTAGCTCATGAAAAATACGTTCTTATTCGTCTAATTCCAAATCGAATATTTCAAGGTAAAATCACCGAAAACTTAAGCACTTTTCGGGAAAAACCCATTTAAACTTTTTTAAAGTGTTTATCAAAAACTTTGTTTTAGTTGTTAACAAAAGTTTTAGCATTAAAATAAGCGAGTTACGCTCAAAATAAAGTTGGCCCTTTTTTTTGTAATAAATCATGAAAATCTCGCCGTGTTTTGCTCCCCAAATGAAATTAATCGCTACCGCTCTACAAACAATTTACTTACCTATCTATTTTTTATATGATCTGTCAGTCTCACCGGTTTAAAGTGTTTATTTTTGAAAGGGTTATAACTGAGAAAGCTTGAATGGGTCACTAATCACCAGTGTATGCAAATTTTGAACAGCCATATCTAAACCAATTTTTGTCTTACGGAGAAACAAAATAAACCAGCATATTTATAATAGCAAAACCTACATTTTTTTACTCTTTAAGATTTTTCATATCACTAATACTTTTTAAGTTATTTTAAAAAAATGAAATTTTTCAAAAGTTTTTAGAATTTTTTTTTTACTATAAAACCAAATGTTATTAAAAATAAGCACTTCAAACCAATCAAACTTACAGATCATATAAACAATACACATACAGTTAAAATAGATAGTAAAGCCAAACGATTAATTTCATTTAGGGTTCTAAATAGAGGGAGGTTTTCACGATTTTTTTTTCCAAAAAAAAGGGCCAACTTTTTTTTCAGTGTAACTCGTTTATTTTTGATGCTGTAAACTTTTGTAAAAAACAAATAATAAGATTTTTTTTGATACTTTAAAAATGTTAATAAGGTTTTCCCGAAAAACGCTTCTTTCTTCGGTGATTTCGCATTGGATTATTCGATTTGGAATTAAACGCATAAGAACGTATTTTTCATGAGCTACAACTTCGCTTCTACTGAATTTGTAGACTTTACTGGTACACCATTTTTTTCGTTTTTTATAGGCTACACTTTTGCTAAAAATATTTTTTTCGATAAAATATTTACTTTTTGAGTTATTTGGGAAAAACGGTCTGAAAACGTAGTTTTTTTGTCGAAAAATCAACATTTTAAATCGCAAATAACTCGAAAACTATTGATTTACGTAAAAAACTTTATAGGACAAAAGGTGCCTAAAATAAGTCAATTTATCCATTTCCGGCCTTATTTTAAACATGCGTTTTTCACCCCCCGAGAAGGGGTAAATGTCACCCCCAAGTAAAAACAACCAACGGCACAAATTCAACTTTGAAGTGGAGGGTAAGTAGAACCTAAATCCAAATTTTCATGCAATTCGGAGTTGCCCCTGGAAATTACACTCCAAAACGGTCATTTATTGGGCTACGTCACTCAGTGGATAGTTAGAAGAGTTAAAACTGCTACTTTAACTGCCAGAAAAGCTAACGCAGGGCCCACATTGAACTTACGTCAGAAACAAACTGGACTTCAGTTTGCCCGAAACACGTCAATTGGGACCTTAGCCAATGGAGCATAGTTTTATTCTCTGACGAGAGTCGAATGTGCTTGTAAAGCAATGACAGAAGACGACGCGACGACTCGTCTATCGGAGGTCTGGATAACAATTTGCCCAGTGCTGCAATGTCAAAACAGTGAGCTATTGAGGCAGTTCGTAAACGTTTTGGGGTGGTATATCTTTAGAAGGAAAAACAGCGTGTGTTCGTACCCGGTGGTGGTGGTGGAGGGGGTTTGACAGCAGATCGTTACATTAGGGATATTCTCCAAGACTATCTTGTTCCTTACGCCGGCTACAGAGGCGACGGCTTCATGCTAATGCATGATAACGCTGTCAAACAGATTATGAAATATTACCTTCTTTACGTGCCATCTCCGCGACGAAGGTTGGCAATCATCATTGCTATTCTAACTTTTGACACTACAACCCGAAAGAGTTCAGTTGAGCTGCATTCAACTATTCTCCGAGTTTTTTCAGCCAGGACCTTTTTCTTCTACCTATGCTGCGCCTTCCTTTAATCTTTTCCTGCATTATTAATTTTAGTAGTTCATATCTGTCACCATGTGTTCTATCTATCTATCTAATCAGCCCTAAACATCCATCCTTGGATATAGGCCTCCTCTTCCTTCTTCCATGCCTCTCTATCTTGGGCAATTTGCATCCATTTTGACCCAGTGTGTTTCTTCAGGTCATCTGACCATCGCATCTGTGGCCTTCCCCTTTTTCGTCTGTAGTTCCATGGTCTCCAATGTATTACCATATTAGTCCATCTTTCATCCTTCTGCCGTAGGGTGTGTCCGGCGAACTTCCGTTTAAGCTTTGCTACTTGGGTAGAGACGTCTTTCACTTTTGTTTTGTTACGGATCCATTCGTTTCTTTTCCTGTCTGATAATTTAATGTTCAGCATTTGTCTTTCCATGGCTCTTTCTGTCTTTGCTATTTTTTCCATATTCTCTTTTGTAAACGTCCATGTCTGAGAGCCATATATTAAAACAGGGGGTATACATTGATTGAAGACTTTTGTTTTTAGGTATTGCGGGTATTTTCTGTTCTTTAGAATATAAGACAGTTTTCCGAATGATGCCCAGGCCAACCTTATTCTGCTCTTTATTTCTTCGGTCTGATTTTCTCTATTTAATCTAGTGATTTGTCCTAGACATATATATTCTTTTACTTGTTCTATTCTTGTTTGTGCCACTGTAATTACTAGTTCTTCTTGTTGATTGGTCATGGTTTTTGTTTTACTGTAATTCATCTTCAGTCCTATCTTTGTCGATTCTCTATCTAGTTCTTCCATCATTCTTTGTAATTCTTCATTTCTTTCTGCTATTAATATAATATCATCAGCATATCAAACCATCCCAGTGCAGTTGTTTGAACACATCTTCTAGCGCTTGGTTGAATAGCTTGGGCGAGATGGTATCTCCTTGTCTTACTCCTCGGTTTATTTTAATAGGCTCCATTTGTTTCATTAGCTTGATAGTTGTTGTTGCCTTATCATATATATTTGTAATTAAGTCGGTATATCTGTAGTCTATTCTGCTGTTTTGTAGGGAATTCTTTACTGCCCAGTGTTCCACACTATCAAATGCTTTTTCGAAGTCAATAAATGCCATATATAGCGGGATATGATATTCGTTAGCTTTTTCGATTAATATCTTCATCGTTAAAAGGTGGTCACTTGTACTGAAGCTTTTTCTAAATCCGGCTTGTTCTCTTGCCTGGTATCCATCTAATTTAGTTGTTAATCTGTTTGTTAATATCTTGGTTAATAGTTTGTACATCACATTTAGTAAAGTTATGGGTCTGTAATTCTTTAGATCCTTTTTATCTCCTTTCTTAAATAGTAACAATGTTACTGCTTCGTTCCAAGTGTTGGGTATTTGTTTTGTCATTAATATTTTATTCATAAGTGCGTACAAAACTTCTCTAGTTGTTTTCGCACCATTTTTTAGCATTTCTACAGTTATCCCGTCTTTTCCTGGCGATTTATTATTCTTCATCTCCTTGAGTGCTCTTTTTATCTCATTCTTACTGATTTCTGGTTGTAAGTCGGAATTGACATTTTTTATTTTTATTTGTAATTGCTTAAGGATTTCTTGTGTTGGTTTCTGTTTTGTATTGTAGAGGTTTTTATAATATTCTTGTGTTATTTGTATAATTTCTTCTATATTATTGGTCTCTATGCCTTTTTTGTTCTTTATACTATTAATCTGTATGCTTCCAAGCTGTGGTTTTAAGCACTTCATATTTTTATTTTGTTCAATGGTTTTTTCTATTTTTTCTTCCTGTACTCTCCTTTGACTTTCCTTGATGTTCCTTCTGATAGCTTTGTTTACCTCTTTGTAATCTACTGTGTTTCTCTTATCTTCTTCTATTAATGTTTTTCTTTTGCTCATGAGGTTTTTTGTTTCCTGGGATATAGAGTTTTCCTTTTTTATTCTTGTTTGTGCTACCTCTTTTCCCGCCTTTGCTAATGTATCGGTTAATAGCTGATTTATTTCATCGATATTTTTGTTTTCCAAATCTCTAGTGGCCGGTATACTTTTCCTTATTTTTTGTTTATATTCCTCTTTTGCTTTCTTAAGTTTTCCCATATCTAGTTTCGATGTGTTACCGAAACGGTGAACACCATGTGTTATATGACCCAAATATTGTAGTTTTCTTATTTTGATGGAATTCAGTGTCTCCCTGATCTCTTTAGAGCAGCGGTATCGAAAGTGCGAATTGCTGTGATGGTTGCCAACCTTCTTAGAGGAGATGGTACATGAAGAAGAAGAAGTGTCTCCCTGCTGTTCTCTATGTTCACTATTCTTCTTGGTACTTTTTCATTGGTTATTCTGTCTGTCAAGGAGATTCTCAGCATTCTTAGGTATGTCTTCGAAAGATTACCTGACCAACACCAACATCACAACAATGGACTGGCCTCCGTTGAGTCCGGATATGAATCCCATCGAGCACCTATGGAATCAGCTCAAAGCGCAAAGTTCTAAATAATCAAACTCTACCAACAAGCACAAATAATTCAGCAAAATTCTATCACAGAGAAAATACAGAAAAATAATCACTTGGACAGTTTCTTAGGCTATTTGCTGGATACATTCCTCACAGAAGGCTACAATATATGATCCATGTATAAACAACATTTTACAAAATGTGCAAAATATTAGATTTTCCTTTTATTGCAGTATTTTTAATACCCTCTTTTTCCTGGTGGTGGAGTAGGTCGGTTTTGTGTCAGCATTTCAGAGTATTTCGAATATGCGAATGAAAAGGCCGGTTTTCGCGCTACGTCTTATTGGACGTTTTGTTGGATAGGACAAATCCTATGGATTTTTTGACAGATCCCGGAAAGATTATAAAAATGAAAAACCATATCAATGATATGGTTATATTGATATGAAAAACCATATCAATATTAAAGAAAATACGACAATAAATTCAGTGAAAATTAACAATGATTTAGATTTCCATAATTTGACAAAATCAATAATCATCGAGTTATACGGTTGATTTTATAGATAAAGATTATTTCAGCACCTCAGAGGTAAGGCGTGTTAAGTCACATTTTTCAGAGAAATGAGTTACGTGAACTTTTGGATCTACCGTATCGAATTCTATCTAGTGAAAAAGAAATTTAAGTCTCTACTTGCGGCATTTCGCCAAAAGATGGCGATATACTGTGTTAAGTCCCGTATGCGAATCGAGGTAAATAATGTTAAAGACAGTGGAAATTTTTCGCACTACAGCGTGCTCATTTTTTACAGAGGTAAATAGTGTTATAACTGTGTTTTTGTAATTTGTTTGATGAATTGGACACTATTCGCTATGAATCGTGGTAGACGTATGTGTGAACTTGTTTTTAAAAACAGTAAAACGGCAGAAATTGTTGATTTTCAACCAGAAAATGATGAAACTAATGATAAAACCTCAATAGAAAACTTGAAAACCGGTAAGTATTTTAATTTATATTTATTCTAACAGTCAGAATTTGGCTTTTTGTAGCACTCTTAAAAGCAACTAACAAGTAAACACATTTTCGTGCAAAATTAGTTATTAAAAATGTGTAAAATGCCATTTTGTGACTTAAAACTGTGTACTGGGTTATTCTACGAACTTTTCGAGGACTTAACTTAATATTTTTTAGATGTCAATGAAGTTTCTGGCATCCAAAAGGTGCATCAGTCGCTTCAAAATAATACAGAAGATTCCAGTCAATACCCAGATATTTTTCAGGAAAATAATATCAGTAACTTAGGTGCAGTTGAGTCCGGGAATCTTTACCCGTGCGTCATCATTTACAGCATACGAAATAAGTCGATAATAAGTCGCAAATTGAAATTTACTAAACGCAACAGCAAGTGACTTGCTGTTGCGTTTAGTAAATTTCAATTTCTGACTCGTCATCGACTTATTTCGTATGCTTTAAATGATGACGCACGGGTAAAGATTCCCGGACTCAACTGTAGGTATAGCTTATTCACCCGATTTGAGAAAAATCATAATATGGTCCGATAATTGTCCATCCCAAAATCGTAATCTGGGGATGGTAATGTGCTACTTTTATATCTTACATAAGTTTCCACAACTTGAGGAAATCGAACACAAATATTTATTACGAGGACACACACATCTTGAGGCCGATTCGGATCATTCTCTAATAGAAAGGTACTGGAGAAAAGAGACATATTGAGTTTAAAATATGATTCCTTGGGATTGGCATCAGCTAGTTCGAGCTTGCAATAAGAAGAATTAGTTTACAGTTTTGAGTATGGAAACAGAATATTTTAGAAATTTTAAAAGCTTGTATGATGTAAACGGACCATATTTCTACAGAAAGAAATCCGTTGATGGCAGTCCTTTTCTAATATCCAATGCTGTCTGCCTTCAAGTTCATTCAAACAGCCCCGGATTTCTTTATTACAAAACCGATTTTGATGGAGAATTTCATACAGTGGACTTAAACAGAAATCGCCGAAATACTGTAGCATCTAAAGATATGCCAGTTTTACCCCAAATTGTTGCAAAGCCTATCACTACAAAGAAATATAAACACCTACAAAATCTTTTACAATGGGTACCTCAAGTTTTTCATACATTTTACCAAAACCTCCAACATTCAGATGATTCTTTAAGAGAAGAGGATATTGACGACTAAACTAACTTCTGACTAAAGTAACTTCTAACGACTAAAGTAACGCTCATATCATAAGCCTCGTAATTATTAATATCCTAA
The DNA here is from genome assembly GCF_917563875.1 of Diabrotica virgifera virgifera. Taxonomy (NCBI): domain Eukaryota; kingdom Metazoa; phylum Arthropoda; class Insecta; order Coleoptera; family Chrysomelidae; genus Diabrotica; species Diabrotica virgifera. The sequence continues at coordinate 177,136,478 of NC_065451.1, forward strand.
TAATAATATTACCATCCTCTTCTCTTAAAGAATCAACTGAATATTGGAGTATCATATTATGACACTTTCTTTTATTTTTGCTTTTGATATATTTTTTTGTATTAGGGTATATTCGGATTAATAAAATGTTGTTTGTAAGTTAAATTTATGTTTTAGTAGTAAACAAAACTTAGTAATGTCCTATGTTAAGTCACAACTAAACTATTGGAGAGTTGGGGTTAATAATGTTAAGTCACATCAAAGTCAAAATTTAGAGCAAAGTAAAATAAATCCTTAAGAATCTCGAAATAAATTGAACAAACAGCTAATTTTCGAAAAGACCCCAATATTAAGTCCATTCGCGGTTTCTTCACACTTGTTTAAACACGACATAAACTTTCAAATTGGTTTCCTGACAAATTTAGATTTGGTGACTTAACACACCTTACCTCTGAGGTGCTGATTTTGATTATTGTTCTGAACTTACCTTCATCAGCGATCAACTGTGGAATGGATTTCTTCTTCTCGAAGCTCTGCGTCACTTTCTCCAACAATTCTGCGTCTTCTGGAACCTTGTGCGACGGTTCTTCAGGTTGAATTGTGCGTGTTTCCGTTACTATGGTGGTTTTGCTAACGTGGGTCTCTTGAGGAGACGAAACCGGTTCCGAAACCTTCGAATCAGATGGTAATGTGGTTTTTACTTCGATGGTTTTAGAAACCGTTTTGGTATCCGGCGAGATCGTGGTTTTCGTTACTGTGGTTTTTGTTGTTTCTTCTGTTTTTATTTTCTCCTTCACCTCCGCTAGTTTGTCCTCTACGAGACTTTGTTGTTTGATCGTCGTGATCTCTTGGACGATTTCACGACGTTGCGAAGACGCAGGAATACTTCGTTCGGCTGAGAGACGTTTTTCTATCTTTTCTCGTCGCTCCGCCACTGGTTTATCGAATTGTTCGTCTTCCTCGTCCTCGTCAGACTTTACGACTACTTTTTCCTCCGCTGAGTACTTATCTTTTATACCAAACCGCGTAGCTGTAACAAATAATTTAATATTTATACTATTTATTTATTAAACCAGAAAATTGGAATATTTCGGACATATTACACGTGGGAGAGATACAACGTGCTCCAACTCATTATGAGAGAATGGTACGGATGTAAATCAAATGAATTTTTCAGAGCAGCCATCTCTAATGTCCGAATAGCTATGATGATTGCCGACCTCCGTTGCGGATATGGCACTTGAAGAAGAAGATTTTATTTGTCAAGCGGATAAAAACGGGTACAAGAAACGGGCACATTTTAGAACAGGTCAATAAATTTTCATACGTGGGATGTTGGATCGATAGCAGCTTCAATCCTAATCTAGAAATAAGATCGAGAATAGAAGAAGCCAGAAAATCTTTCGAAAAAATCAAATGACTGCTATGAGATTCTCGAATAAAACCTGAAATTCGACTAGTTTATTAAAATGTTACGTCTGGTCGTCTCGTCTCTATGTAGTTGAGACGTGGATCCTAAAAACATCAACACTGTAAATACATTGGAGGCCTTTGAAATGTATAGATCTACCGGAGAATCCTCTAAATTTTATGGACATCGCATACCTCAAACGAAGAAGTGCCGTATAGAATACGCAAGGAACGAAAACTTTGCAACATCAACAGAAAAACATCATACCTATACTACATTCACACTCAAGATGCAGTAGAAGTAAACAAACCGAGACACGTTAACTGTTACAAGGAGCACTACTGAATCATGATTTAAAATGTGTATACATTGTAAATCACATATGATGATTTACAAATTTTATACATTGTCAATCATCATTCAGGAATGCTCCTTGTAACAGTTAACGTGTCTCGGTTTGTTTACTTCTACTGCATCTTGATTATGAATGTAGAATAGGTCACATACTGAAAAATGTACAATGCTGTACAATGAAACAAATGCCAATTTGTTGCCGTCTTATCATCCGAGTCTGGCACTCACTGATATTCCCTCGATTGCTGACCTTACAGAAAAATGTAAGAGGTTAGAAGAAGTTTTGTCATGGTCTTCTGACACTGTATCTAGTGTCCCTAGTCGTTCAAACTTCAGAAAGAACGAATTATCCTATTCTGGTAGGCCAAATTATAATTATTGCCGCTCTGGTAATGTCTCTACTTTTAAATCCAGAATTACATGTTGGAATTGTCGTCAGACAGGACATGGGTATTATGACTGTTCTAAACCTAGAGGTTTGTTTTGTTATGGGTGTGGACGTCAAGGTGTCCGTAAGTTTGAATGTGAATTCTGTTCGGGAAACGACAGAAGGAGTGGGTCGTCTCCCCTGGCTCCCACTCCTCGTCAAAATACAGGGAACACTCTAGAAAATCTTCAAGACACAGGAACCAGTTTCTCAAGTCAGAAGGCCCAAGCCTCAACCAGTCAAACATCTCACCCTCCACCGAAAGACAAAAGACCCCGGAACGGCAAATACCAACCGAAAAGAGGACAACGTTATTCGATCATGTTCATTGTGACTCTTCTGTAGTTTCTCCCAGTAGTCCTTTATCTTCTCTTGTTGATGTCGACATAAATTCATTGTTAGTTCGTAAAAACAAGGATAATCATCCGTACCTTGAAATATCTATCCTAGGACATTTTTGTTTAGCTTTACTGGACACAGGGTCCAATATCTCTATTTTAGGTTCTTTAGGTCTGGAATTTCTCCAGAATTCTAGTGTTGAGATGGGAATAGATCAGAGTTTGCAGGTGACTACAGCTGATGGTCAAGTCCAACCGATTTTAGGTCAGTTTGAAACTGAGATCTCTGTTAGTTTTTGTAAAAGGATGATTACATTTTTTGTTATACCTTCTGTTAAAAATTCAGTTATCCTAGGAATGGATTTTCTGAAAACTTTTAATAGTGAATTTAATTTTACCGAATTTTCTTTATCTGTCTCTTCTTTTAATATCTCTTGTGTTGATGCAGTTAAATATATGAGTAGACTTCATGCTCAGGAGTTAGAGCAGTTGAATAAGGCCATTAAATCATTCTCTTCTATCTTTTCGAAGAATCAGGTAGAACTCATCTCATCGAACATCACATTGATGTGGGTTCTTCTAAGCCCTTCATGCAATACCAATATCCCTTTTATTAAATGCTTTTAATAAGAACCAATATGCTCAACTTATAGCGAAAGGAAAGATCGAGGGAAAGAGAGGACTAGGAAGGAAAAGACTAACGTGGCTAAGAAATATTCGACAATGGAAGGGAACGCTGTCACGAGGACGGACTGTAGATGAATTTAAAGAAAACTAAATGCATGATCATGACTAAATCAGCATAATATGCAAACATTCAATTGACTATTGAAGATACTGTAATTGTATGGATAACTACAAATACTTAGGAACATGGATAACATCAAATGTAGACCAAACCAAAGAAATTAACCCTCTAACAGGCAAGACCGTCTAAAGACGGTCTTTACATTTTAGCTTATAAAACATATACAGTAAAACTCGTGTTAACGGCCACCTGTCAAAACCGGCCACCTGAACTAGCCGGCCAGTTTCAAAGTTCCCCAAACCAAAATTTGTGGACTACAAAACCTGGTATTAGCGGCCACCTCTTTATATCGGCCAATAGTTCTGTCATTTTTAGTGACCGTTATTGACAGGTTTTACTGTAAGGAATATAAATGGTTTTTGCTGCCACAGTAACCACGTGCATCTTTAAAAAACCTTACTTGACGTTATTCGATACAACTAAACACATTCTAGCATCGCTATTAGGTTATTATCGTTAGTCAAGTGCTAACATCCCATAAAATGGTAGTGAAAATTATTTCTTCATAAATATTATTTTTAAATCGTCAAAAACACGTTTAGATCAAAGTGATTAACTTGATAATTTTATGGTAAGTAGATTATATTTCATGTTTCAGTAATATAATAAGCTTTTAGTAAAAACTATTGTGTAAATAGGCTTTTAAACAAAAATACCAAGACAGTCTCAAGACGGTCTTGCCAGTTTACGTATAAAAAATATCCCCTTCACTATGAAATTTTGTTATCTTTTTGTGCGTAGGAACATGATTATTTTGCTGTTGTTCTATTATTTTTATTTTCTGTGATAGATGCATAGTCTAAATCGTAACCATAAGAACAAAATCAATTTGGAAGAATTGTCTGATAAACAATTATTCGACTTTATTGATTCCGTTGAAATCGACGATAGCATTTATAGTAGTGACGATAGTATTGTGGATCCCGACTATGTTGATGATAGTATTGAGCCTGAAAAGCCTTACAGCCTATCCGAGGTATCAGAGGCTAAATCACAAGTTATTGACGACTGCATTCAGGAAATGCTTGAAGCTGAGAAAACTGATGCATTTGTAAATGATATAAATTTGTCAATGGATATTAGTAATGTTGATCAACCAACAGTTTCTTCAACGTTAGTTTTGGATGATGTAGCGACCGAAACATCACGCAAAGAAAACACATCGAAGTTGATTGTCCACAAATCATACGTAAATATAATGCTCACATGGGTGGAGACGGTGGAGTCGATTTGATGGATGGCCTTATGGGTCGATATCACATTCGAGCTAAAAGCAGAAATATTATGATTCGGATATTCTATCATTTTGTCGACATGGCCGTCACAAACGCATTCATACTATATAAACGTATACGTGCCGAAAAGGCAAATAATTCCAGTGACTGTTGCGAAGAGGAGAGGCTTCTATCTCTTTCACAATTTCGTGAATTATTTCAAGGAAAAACGAAATTAGGTCGACCATCATCAGCTCGAAATGGTTAACCTGGTTCTTCTAGTAAAACTAGTTCATCTGGTGTTGGAAAAAAGCGGTTCATCAAGTTGCTGATGTACGTTTTGATGGTGAAAACCATTTTCCAGTTTGGGTTGATCGAAAAGGCAAGAAAAGGTGTAAGCTGTGTAAAAAATCTGATACGCAGCATGTTTGTTTCAAAATGTGACCTCCATTTATGCGGCACAGTCGGTAAAAATTGTTTTTGGGATTACCACCATCAAAAATAACATGTTATATACTCATTTTTCTTAATAAATCTTGTTTTATAATAAACATCTACCAAATTTATTTTTTACTCATAACCCGACAAGACCGTCTGTAGACGGTCTTCACTATTTCTCACCTAGCACTTAATCTAGACAAGATTTTTAGCAGAAAATTTAAAAATAAGTTATTTTTGCCTATATTTACTTGAAAAAAAAAATATCAACTTCAACAGATAATTTTTACGATTTGGCCTGTTAGAGGGTTAAGACACGTATTTAAATACCACGTGCACCATTCATTAAACTTAAAAAATTTCTTTGCTGTCGGGATATAAGGTTAGAACTAGGATGTTTCGGTGTTGCGTGTTCTCTACTCTTCTGTATGGCTTGGAAGCGTGGACATTAAAACAAGTCAAGAGAGAAAAGCAATCCTTTGAGATCCTAACAAGTAATGTTAGCGTTTCTAATATCTTACCTTCTTGTGTGTCGGCCACAGCTCTCGGGGCAACGTCATCTTTCACAGCACCTTTTTCTAAACTATCTATATCTTTTTTCAGTCTATATTTTCCTATCTCCTCGTGTTTTATCCTAGTGATTGTTTGACCTCCATGGTCAACATTTAGGCACTGAGGTATTATGTCCTCTCTTCCTATCCTCTTCAGAGCGTTTTCTAAGGTATTCGTCTGAGCCTTGTTGCCGGTCTGTGACAACCACATCCTGTAAAAAAATATATTATAATTAGTTAATTGTTAACGTTTTACTATTTTTATTGGGGATAAGTGATAATTTTATCTTAAAATAAGTTTATTTTGACGTTTCGATTTCCAATTCGGATTAAGATGCCACAAAAAATAGCTTTAGAACTGTATTTTTCATATGTGTTGATGATTTATTTGGTGTTTCCTAATACTCTGGGCTAATTAGCAAAATACAAGGAAAAGTTATTTACCAGCAATTTTATTGCTGGAATCGAATCTTATGACTGTATATATTAATAATATAGATATATGCACAGTCCGCAGATAGTGTGCTACTTTTTTTATAAACAAAATAGCGCCCGAAAATCGTGTTTTTTCAATTTTTGCTCTATAACTCCAAAGATTTTAACTTTACGCCAAAAACACCCAAATAAAAATTCACTGTAATTAAATTCTGTATAGAGACGTGTTTTTCCCGATTTACTTCTAAATTACTGAATTAAAACATTGAATATGTATGATTTAGTTTTTGGGCCATAGCTACTTCAATTTTGAAGCTATCACAACTTATAAAAAACCCTTTTCAAGGTAATTAAAAGAGCTACAACTTTTATTAGTATAATATGTAGTGAAAAACCTTTTATTTTGAAACGGTGAAGGGTCAAAAGGCTCGAGAGGGAGTGTGGTTGCGCTATCGCTCGCTCTTTAATCAATCATATCTTCGTCAATTTTTGTGTGATAGGAAAAACAAACAAACCAAAATTTTTGTCAAAAAAATCTATTTTTTATTATTACACTTTTTTACGTATTTTTCATTATTTTTGAGATATTATGAAAAGAAGGTGGTTTTTTTTAAATTCGAAATTTTTTTTTCTTAAAATCGTGATTTTTTTCAAAAAATATGTGTTCCAAAGCAGCGAAACTGCTAGAATCCATCAAACTCTTTATATTAAAGTTGATTCTAGACGGACTACGATTAATTTTAATTTTGGTGGAAATGGCACTTATGAAATTCATTGATTTAAAAAAAACCATTAGATGTTCCTCTTTTTTTTTCATTACAGCTCACTCATTATACGCACAAAAGACTTTTAACAGTGCTCATTTTAAAGCTTATTTTAAGCACTATAAAATTCTTTCCGTTAGAATGCATAAAATTGATTCGCTCTCCGGTAGATGGCATTAGTTCGATTAAATTTTACACAAAATAAAAAACGGCTTTGATCTTCAATATCTCGCTTAATATTGCACTTAGAACACTCTTTAAAAAACTAATTTGTTTTTTTTACCTGCTACAATTTTTTTCATTATAATATTCTCGTTAAAATGTATATTTTTGGAGATATTTGCAAAAACTGTTGAAAATCGTGAGAAAATTCCGAATTTTCAATTGCCAATAACTTGAAAATTATTGGGTTTTTGAAATAACTTTATACAACATTTTTACCTTAAAATTAGGTCTTCTATCGATATCTGAGGTTATTTAAAAAAATCCACCATCGAAAAGGGGTGGCAACCACCCCCAGCGTGAAAAGGGAGTTAGGGTCAGTATCACTTTTGACGTTAAGGGTAGGATAAACCTAATTCCAAAATTTCATGTAAATCGGTTCATAGTAAAAAATTTCTGAGCTAAAAAGCTTCAATGACTGCACTACAAGTATTTTGTAACCTTATAAAAGTCACATATTTGTTATTTTTCTTTAAATAACTATTTTATTCCAATTTCTGTTAATCTTATTCAATTTTTAACTTTGTATTTTATTTTTACTATTTTTATTTTAAAAATAATTCGCGCTTAACTCTTCTATCAGCTGAATATTTTGTGTAATCCTTCACTTTATTTGGATTCTTTTCCTCGTATTCAAATCAAATAACTAGCTTAAACATAGACATATTATAAATGTTTTATGAGCTTAACTAGTGATACAGTTTATTTGTCAGTTGGCAATTCCGTTCTATCATGTCAAGCTGTCCAACTACATGAAGCTATAAGTACCAATTTCAAATATTTGAAAAGCTTTAGGCAGGATTTGCTTTGTTGATATTAATTTTTTTAATATACAATAAATATGAATTTAATATAATGTTTTATTTGTCTCTTTCCAAGACACATTTTCACTTTTGCAATTAAGATCAGACGTACCTAAACCTGAGAGACTGTTTTAGATAAAGCCGAAATAATTGGTTCCCAACGTTAGTTGGGGTTTTATTGTTACACATGGCCCCACGTTGGGCGCCAAAATTTCACTTGGTTTAATGTTATTCTTAGTTGCGACTTTAACTTCCTATTTTTGACTTTATTAATGGCTTCTTTGATTATCCTTAATCTTTTTTCATTGTCTGAAGCATTATCCAAACTGAACAATTCCCCTAATTTCGTCTAAATCTAAAATTTACTTAAATCAATACTACTAGACTTACCTTAACATGCTCTGCGCCTGCTTAGCGACACTATCAGGATACTCAGATTTGATAACGTTAATTTCTGACGTAGTAAGTCCAAGTTGGTTGGCTAAAGGTACCCAGTCTTCACCGAGTAGATTGCTCATGTCTGCCAGTCTGGGGTCAGGTCTATAATAGTCGAAGTTCTCTGACAAGAATCTGTAGTGTTTGATCGAGTCACTATCAGTAAGAGATATAGTGTCTGTAACTATATCTTCTGGTAGGACTATGTTAAGGATGCATATTGGTTGTTGAGGAGGTTCTCCCTTCGGCACCTAAAACAAATTTCACTTATTGAAGTATGTGATATTACTAAGGACTTGCAGGCAACATTTTCTTTTTCTCTACTCCCTACAAACCTTTATAATGGGATTTATCTCATTATTAAGATCTTTTAAAAATCCTTAAATTAACTAAAGTATTCGTTAGATATTTATTTATAAAACAATAAACATCACGAATATTTGTTATAATTGCATAAGTGGAACACCTTAGCTAAAGTGCACGTTTTGCTTACATAAACAAGGTTGATTATTCATTTGACACAGTAACGAAAATATATACAAACATATTTATATAACGAAGTATTTGATAAATATGGGAACACGTTGAGATTTGAGTCATTAGTGAATCAGACGAGTTAGTTAGTTAGGTTTGGGGGTTTGCTGTCGTTAGAGCAGAATAATGTAATCACCTATCAACTGAATACATTTATATGGAATTAGTGCAACAAAATAAAGTAGATCAACCCCATCACCAGGGTAGTTCAATATTCGCTGTACCACCATATGGCGATCCTGCCAGGATCGCCATATGGTGGTTGGGGTAGTTTCCCCCTAAGATGGGGTTAATTAACTCGAACACTATTACCAGATATATTTATTTATCAACACTAAATATACCAGTTAAGAGTTGGTGGGCAACGTCTATCTTCTCACTAACTTGATGTCTGAATAATGAATAAAGAAGAATGCTCTTCAATACTTTCTCCGTATCTATAAATAAACTAGTGATTGTTTTTATTATGATTGCTGACACCGAATAGACCATGAAATATTAATAATACCAAAATAGCTGACTAGGTCTTTTCTCGAAACGAGTGCTCCACATTGTGACATCAATGTCACCTAATTATTCTACTATAAACAATAATGTTTGGGTAAGACTTTGAAAAATTAAATCGATATTAATTGTTCTTAATATTTTTAGATGCTAATATAAATCCTGTACACCTTCCATTCGGTGGGAGGAAAGGTTTGTAGGAAAGTAAATCGTCATGTATTTGCAGATAAACGTTATGACGGTCATTCGCTCTTTATTCACACTTACCTTTGGTTCTTTCATAAACAGACATCTGCTAACAGCTTCAGCATGTTGGTCTTTGACTCTAACAGAAAACGGAAGCCGATTTTCCTTAAAGGCTCTGAAGGCAAATGACAATTGTTCCCCACTCTTCGTTATAGGCACCAAATTTCCCGCGAATTCCACATATTGTTGTTTTCCTTCCAATACTTCAACGTCTCGACTCTTTGCCACTTCGGTGAAATGTTCTTGGTGTTCTAGAGTCTTGTCCTCTTTGTCGTCGGTCATACAGAATACTCTCAGTCTTGCTTCCAGGGGATCTACTCGTTTGGCGAAGACGACGAATTTCGCCATGAATGGCACGTGGATAGCTTCCCTAAAACAATAAAATAAATTGGTTTAATTTTCAAAAGTATTAACATTCTTGATGGTAATTGTGATGGGAAACGAGAGAGTCCGAGAAATCATGGGGGTTACACATACTATTGTTGACGACATCAGGACGAAACAACTCAGCTGGTACGGACACGTAAGGAGAATGCCGGAGAATAGAATACCAAGACAAATCCTCGAATGGCAATCCAGAGGAAGGCGCAGACCAGGAAGGCCTAGAAGAAGTTGGAGAGAAGGAGTTGACAGAGAAATCAGGGACAGAGAACTCGAGGACGATCTATGGAATGACAGAACGACATGGAGATTGGAAATCGGAAGACGTCGAAGAACGTTCTAAACCGATATTATATTTATATATGTGATGGGAATTGTAGGTGGGTAATTGTATTTCCAGTGGGAATCGTACATACTATGCTAATAAAAGATTGATGACATCGAAATTATTAGACAAAGGAACCAAAATGACTATCTACAGAACATTGATTAGAACCGTAGTAATCTATGGTTATGAAACCTGGGTAATGACGAATAAAGGTGAAGCCTAACTTAGGACATTCGAGAGAAAAATACTGAGAAAAGTATATGGCCTGGTGCAAGAGGAAGACGGCACATGTAGAATCAGGAGAAACAACGAGGTTAACGAATTGTTTATTTATATTAGTTTTACTCAGGTAAGACTCATAATGCAATCAAGGAGATGGATAGACTATCAGTAGACATAATGGGAATAAGTGAAATGAGATGGACGAACTCTGGGCAATGTAAAATTAATGATCATCACATATATTATTCAGGTAACCCTAATGGAAGACACGAAAATGGGGTAGGTATAATCTTAAATCAAGAAACTGCCAGACATGTTAAAAATTTTGTACCTATATCGGAAAGAATACTCCTCCTTCAACTTAATACCTACCCAATTACAACTAACATTATCCAGGTATATGCCCCTACAGCTGACAAACCGGACGAGATAATTGAAGCATTTTATAATGAACTATCCAACACCTTAAAATGCCTCCCCAAAAAGGATTTAACTTTGATTATGGGTGATCTAAATGCTAAGATTGGTAGGGGACAATCGGGAGAATTCATAGGGCAATTTGGACTTGGAGAAAGAAATGAGCGAGGAGACCGACTGGGTGAATTTGTGGCAGAAGAAGAGTTTGTGATTACTAACACTTACTTCAAACTCCCTTACAGAAGATTATATACATGGAAATCACCTCAAGACACTCCAGGCCGCATAGTGAGAAATCAAATAGATTACATCATGATTAATAAAAGATTCCGTAACAGCATAACATCAGTCAAGACATACCCAGGAGCTGATATCAAGTCAGACCATAACCCACTGATTGGCAAAATTAAGCTCAGGCTAAAGAAGGTTAGACGTAGTGTCAATCCAAAATTCGACATAAGGCTATTAAAAGACCAAAACACAGAACAGAGTGTAAAACGGTATATACAGAACAACTTGAATACCGTTATTCAATCGGATGTAATGGACCAGGAGATAGAAAAGTTGCATACAGTTTCACAAGACATACGTGAGAAATTCCTCAAACCACCAAAAATAAAGAAGAAATCGTGGATGACAAACGAGATTTTAGATATGATGGAAGAGAGGCGAAAGTCCAAAGATCAGGACATGTCATTATACAAAAGAATAGATAAAGATATCAAAAAAGCAATTAGAATAGCTAAGGATACACGACTAAGAGAACAGTGTGCGGAAATCCAGCAATTGCAACATAAACACGATTCATTCAATATGCACAAAAAAGTTAAAGAAGCTGCAGGCTTATACAAACCTAGAAGAGTTGGGTGTTTGGCAGATAACCAAGGCAAACCACTGTTAAGTGTGGAAGAAAAACTAGACACGTGGAAGAAATATGTGGAAGTAACTTTTGCAGATGAAAGGCAGAATACCATTGAAGACATTGAATGCCAAACAGGACCCCCGATTACCATTGAAGAAGTCACGTCAGCTATTAAAACAACTAAAGATGGTAAAGCTGTAGGGCCTGACCAGTTTTATGTAGAATTCCTAAAACTTATGGATGAACAAGGAATAAAATGGATAACAACCGTATTCAACAAAATATACGTAACTGGAAAAATACCCCAAAGCTGGTTAAAGTCGACCTTCGTAACTTTACCCAAAAAAGTAAATGCCAAAACATGTGAAGACTACAGAACAATTAGCCTAATGAGCCACTTACTCAAAACGTTTCTGAAGGTGATACATGGCAGAATATATAAAAAATGCGAACAACAGATATCATGGACGCAGTTTGGATTCCGCGATGCCTTAGGCACCCGAGAGGCTCTATTCGCTGTCCAAGTGCTTATGCAAAGATGCAGGGATGTTGACTGTGAAGTGTATATTTGTTTTATCGACTACAAAAAGGCGTTTGATAGAGTAAAACATGATAAACTCATAAACATCTTGAAAGAAGCGGGAGTAGATGATAGAGACTTGAGAATCATATATAATTTGTATTACAACCAAACTGCCAATATTAAAGTGGAAGACCAATTAACAGAGGCAGTCTCCATAGATAGAGGAGTGAGGCAAGGATGCATCCTGTCCCCGGTGCTGTTTAATATATACTCTGAATGTATCTTCGAGCAAGCGCTGGGAGAACTACAGGAAGGCGTATTAGTCAACGGAGTGCGTCTGAACAACATTAGATATGCCGACGACGCTGTAGTTTTTGCAGACAGTCTAGATGGTTTGCAAAGAATAATGTCGCGCATATCAGATATAAGTAGAGAATACGGACTTGATCTCAATACGAAAAAAACAAAGTATATGGTAGTCAGTAAGCGCGAAATATTAAATACACAGCTTTTGGTTAACCAACAACTAATTGACAGGGTCGACAGCTACGCATACCTTGGTACCAACATAAACAGCCAGTGGGACCACTCAAGTGAAATAAAACAACGCATAGGAAAAGCGAGATCAGCGTTCATAATGATGAAGTCTCTTTTCAGAAGCCACGATTTACCTCTTGCTACCAAAATCTCTATCATCAGATGCTATGTATTTTCTACGTTATTATACGGAGTAAAGGCCTGGACACTTTCCGAGGCTTCTTTGAGAAAACTCGAGGCATTTGAGATGTGGTGTTACAGGCGCATTTTGAGAATTTCGTGGGTGGATCGTGTGACTAATATTGAGGTTCTACGTAGAATAGGCAAGGAATGCGAGATTATTAACATAATCAAAGAGCGCAAACTAGAATATCTTGGCCATGTTATGAGGAATGAACAGAGATATGGCTTGTTGCAACTCATTCTTCAAGGCAAGGTATTTGGAAAGAGAGGACCAGGGAGAAGAAGAATATCTTGGCTTCAAAACCTGAGAAAGTGGTTTAATACATCGACAACCGGACTATTCAGAATAGCAGCAAGCAAAGTTAGGATAGCCATGCTGGTCGCCAACATCCGGAACGGATAGGCACCTTAAGAAGAAGAAGTTTTACTCCTATCTGAATAAGCGGGACCGTTTTTCGTTAGAATTTTACCGAGCTGAACAGGCGAGAAGTGAGATGCAACTCTTAGATCTTATTTGCCTTCTTTGCTCCAGCAATTCGTTGATTTGCAAATTTTAGAAACCACGAAGGTATTACTAGAAAATTGATCCCAATAAATTTTTGCTTTTAATAATAATAATAGTCTCCCGTTTTATACCCCTTTCGTGGTTTTGTGATTATAGCAGGGTAGTCTGCTATATCTAGGGCCTACGGTATACAAGGAAGGTAACAGGGCCAGTGCTACGCTTCAACCGCCTATTATTACCCCTGGTTTTATCCAAGGTACTCATTTTATTCAGGCTGAGTCGACCTGGGGCCTATAGAACCCCGGCCTACTAGCGCTCGAGTCAAGCACACTACCGTCTGAGATACGCCGACCCTTTGCTTTCAATATTATTTAATAATTTTATTAAAGCAAAACTTTCGCTTGTTTTTAGCAGATGTCGCCACGACATCCACACTATCATGTTATTTCGTTGTTAATAGATACTGGCAGCCCGAAGTTAGGGTGCTTTTAATGCTCTCTGAACAAATTGAAATAAAACGGCTCTTGTTTCGTTATACAATGAAATGATGATTATTTATTAAAACTTTGTCTTTTAAAACGTAAAACCGGACTCAACATTTTTAACTTTCTTTAACGTCTTGTTCTATACCTATATATTTAGAATAATTATACTCACTTGTAAAGCTCGGTTGCCATTTTGGTAGCGTCGCCAATATTTCTACAGTCCATGAGCCAAAATCTGGCCGACACGGTCGTGGTAAAAGACACACAGTCGTTGACGAATGTTAGCGGTGTGGACCCGGTGACATCTTCCCATTGTGCCCTTGTTGTTCCACCTGAAGAAAAATTAGAAATTTGCCTTATTATTACCCTGCTTTCTGTAGGAGCATTCAATGGTTCTGTTACAGAAATAAGTAAAGCATTTAATTATTGTACCCATTCTATTTGTAAAAATATTTTACAATACAAATATTATAGAACTTTTTACAATACAAATATTATAGAACTGGATCCTATACATTACCATTCCGTATTTTCAAATAATTGAAGTGAGATAAATAAAAATAGAGGCACCAGAGGAAAACTAGTGTATAAATAGGAGCAACTGATGAAGCCAGAATAAACATTTTTGCATCTTGGAGGTGGAAGACAATGCTAACAATGAGTCTACATTAGTGGACATTTTAAAGAAATGAGCAAAAACTTGTACATATAATGATTATCATTAAAGGTAGAAATAAAAACAAAGTGATCAAGTAAAATACATATTTGATGTATATTGCTTCCTGCTATCAAGTTCGTTGAAGCAGATATACTATAAGCCACATAAGGTTTTATCAAACTTACCAAATACTTTAAAGGCAAAAACCTTCGATCAGTGCGTATTGCCTGCGTACTGTTCTGACATATGAAACTGAAACAGGGTTTCCTAGTGACTCAGAGAGTTATGGAACGGAGAATGCTTAACTTTAAGCTCAGACGAGAGCTTTAATGCCCTAAGACGATCAAAAGTAGCAGATGTGATTCAAAAGATTGCCATGCTAAAATGGAATTTGTCAGGACACATAGGAAGAATGGAAGACAACCGTTGAACGCAGCGAATTCTTGAATGGCGACCAAGACCAAGTAAGAGAAGTAGAGGCAGACCTCAAACCAAATGGACTGATGACATCAAGCTAATGGCTGGCAACGAATGGATGCAAAAAGCAAAGAACAGAAATGAATGGACACACTTAAGGGAGGCTTACATCCAATGACTGATAAAATAGCTGTTGTTGATGATGATGAAAAATGGTGGAAACTACTGATACCTGGTGGAACAAGTATGCATATGATAAAGATGATTTCTGATAGATATGTAAAACTATAGTCAAACATTGGCAAATATGAACGATTATAAAAAGATAAAATAAACAGAAATTTACAATACGGGATATGTAATGAATTCCGTAGATCTTGAAAATTTTGAAATTGTCGCAAGATTTGATAAATGTGATCATGTATGCTGATGATATGGTGTTAATAGGAAATAGTGAAGGCGACTTAAACAAAAACTGGAACAGTGGAGACAAGCTGTTGAGGAAATAGGTTTAAAACTTAGTAGGACAAAGACAAAGTATTTGGAATGTTATTACAAATAAAAGGATATCTTTGGATGGAGAAATTATTATGAAAAGTGAGAGTTTTAAATACCTACGATTGGTATAACATAGTGATGGGGAAATAGATGGAGATGCATGTCATATAATGGATGAAATGGAAGAAAGCGAGTGGTGTTTTATGTGACAGAAAAAATCCAATGAAGCTGAAGGGAAATTTCTACACAACAGCCATAAGAACAACTATGTTGTACGGTACTGAATTTTGGGCAATTAAAAAGAAAGAGGGACAACGAATGAATGTGGCAAAAATGAGAATGCTTAGATGGATGAATGGAGTAACAAAAAAGGATAAAATTAGGGATGAGTATATTGGGCAAAGACTAAGGGTAGCACCAATTGGTGCCAAAATGAGAGAGAATAGGTTAAAATGGTTTGGTCATGTTCAACGTCTAGACGTTAATCAGCCAATGCAAAGTATTGTTGAACTGCGGCTTTCTGGAAGAAGCAGGAGAGGAAGACCAAAGAGGGCCTCAGAGAGACCCTTAGGCAGGCAATGTCGGGAATGATGTTGATATGACTCAAGACAGAAACTTATGGAGAAATGAAATTAGGGAATCCGACCCTACATAGGGATAATGGTAAAGATAATGATGACAAGATTTGATAATAAGTGAGATAAGCAGCGATATGTGTGCGTGAGGAGTAATTCTGCGTAGAGGGTATTGCATCTTTGGTAGATTTTTATCAGAAAAACTAACACTTTGCGGAAGATTATGTCACGTTCTACGACAAATGACCCATAATATGCCACTTTCCACATCTTTCTTTCTAACTATTTAATTTCCTCAAGTTCTTAAATTAGAATATCCTTTATCTTAACATTTCGCCTTCCTGGAATTTTGCTTTCCGGATTCATATGTCTATTACTCAGGCTACTTTATTTTCAGGATCAATATTATTTCTAGTTAATTCCCTTAATTTCTAGTTAAAACCCTTCAATGACCTATTGAAGGGCTATTGAAGAGGGACAGTTAAGATTACAAAGTCGAAAACGAAGTAAATGTGGTTGGGAGTAGCAGGAATGGTTGGGCACATTGAATTGTTTGGAGAAAAACTAGGACGAGTAGGAAAATTTAAATACCTTGCCTCCTACATAACGGGAAATCGATACTATATCGGGAAATTGACCAAAGGAGGCCTGCCTTGGTGTACAGCGGTGAAATGTGGTCAGTAAAGAAGATTCAGGAAAAGAAGATGGGGGTAGCTGAAATGAAAATGTTATGGTGAATGTTGGGTAAGTCTAGGAGGGACGTTATCAGGAAAAACTTCATTAGGGAAAAAGCCCGGGTGATTACAGTCTACAAATAGATTCAAGAACAGTTATTGTAATGTTTGATCATGTCAGAAGTAAAAATGAAAACTATGTGGTAAGAAGGATAGAGCTGTTACCGGTTAATGAATAGAGAGGTAGTGGAAATATTAAGAAAAGATGGAAGAACTGTGTGGCAGAGGAACTGAGAGAGAAAGGTTAAGGTGAAGAAGACACGAAAAGCTAAGACTAAAGAAGAAACAAGATTTCCTATTCTAAACCCGCTTGACATTCTTCATATGAATATATACTCAATATTTATAAGATTTTCTGTAACGCTCAAATTCAACGGTCTCTATTTATTTAGATGTATGTACTTGATGTTATTCTTAACTTAAAGTTGCTGCCTTACTTATTCTTGTAACAAGACCCACCATATCTACTACTTGGTTTCATGCGAATCGAATATATCCAATATTGGACATATAACAAAATTGGCAATGTTTTTTAATCATAACCAAAGGATACATAACACAAATATCATAGACTTGACGACATTATGACGTACAAAACATTATAATGACACACATATGAGTTACATGTCATGATGATGATCGTTTTTTACATTATTATTTTACAGTAATCAACATGTTCACTAGTTGCATTCAAAGTGAACGATTATTTGTATTAACAGTATTATTAAAATATATAAAAGAAATATTTTTATAGTTTATCACACAATAGGACCAAAGTCATGCATAGCTGTTAAGATATTTAGAAGTTTTTTCAATACTACTGGTCCGATAACCTGTAATTGCTTGCCATATTATTAATATTTTTGTAGCCTTAATATATTTTGTAGAGTTCATATTAAATTAAATTTTGTAATAATGGACATACATTTTTTTATTAAAAATTGTATCTAATCAAAAACAAAGTTAAATTTATATATAGATTCTTTAATTCTACAGGATTTGGCGCAATACTGATGACTCAATATTAAGTCCACATATTATGTATACCCTCATAGGAGTACAGGCTTTCGCGGCCCATGTTTTTTACGGTGTATGTAACGATCAAAAAATTTTTTTTTTAAATTCCATTTAGTTCAGAACGCAATAATTTTATGCTACTCTGTATACAGGGTGATTGATTAGTGGGGTAAAGCTCTATAAATCCGCTATAGTAATAGATAGAAATAAAAGTTAATAACAAAAATTGTAGACAACTTTGAGATTAAAAAATCCACAAGGAAAAAGTTTTCCTGTAGTTGGCTGTAAAATTATTATTACTGGGCTTTGACCCACATATTTTTGTTAAATAATATCTTGGTGGTTAGCATGTACATTGCACCTAAGCACTGATGATGACTGGTAAACCAGTCAAAAACTAGTTATGTGATTTTGATGTGGCCCTTTTGAGGGACTTTAAATATACCTTTTATACAGGATTTTACTGTTTTTTTTTAACTTTGAGATTCATATTACAAAATTAGTTGGAATGTTATAGAGTGTTCAATAACCTAGTGCCAGACCAAACTCTGTTTTTTTTAAAATGGAACACCCTGTATTTTATATTCGAAATCTCCTTAACTGCCCCATAACAAAAATATAAAGGTTTGTTATGTTATACAGGTTATAACCAATTTTATATGAAAAGCTTAACAAGCTCAACATCCTGTATAAATAAAAATAAGAACAACAGAAATGGTTTATTGGTGCCATATTTTTTATTGATTGTCAAAAATTTCAAAAATGATTGACGCTGCTAATTTTCTTTATATCAAATACAGGGTGAGTTAAAACGCAAGTACATCATTTTCTCAGTAATTTTAAATGGAACACCCTATATTTAAATCACTATTGAAAAGTACCATTACCGTACTTTAATTTTTATATAATATTCCCTATGTCTAAATTTATTAGTTTTCGAGATATTTTCATTTTTCAGAGCAAATTATTAATTAGGTGTTTAAATTTTTCCAAATTTTAAGTAAGCCATGACTGAACCGTTTTTATGAAACGTAGCTTCATCTCCAAATAGTACATTATCCAAGAAAGCTATCTGTTGATTGATTTTATCTAAGGCCCATTCACAAAATAATATTCTCTTTTCAGAATCTTCCTGAATTAATTCTTGGTGCATTTGAATGCGGTATTCGGTGCATTCTGTTTTTTTGCAAGAATTCTTTGCACAGAGTAGTAAGTTTGTTCTTTTTCTTTGAAAATATTTCGAATACTTGTATGTGTATTTTCAGTAACTGCCTCGTTTTTCTATGTTACAGTACTTTTGTTCGTTCGTGTTTTTCATACCTAACTAAACCAGTGCGGTTAAACCGATCCTTCAATCTTTCAAAAATTGATTTTGTCGTCTTCCAGGGAACCGCTCATGATAAATTGCTACTGATAATAATGCATTTTTATTGCCCTCCCCCAATATCCGGTCAGATTTACCATTTCCTCAACAGTAAAATTCAACTCAACTATTTTTAATAACACAATAACAGTTTTATCACGATGAACTGCCAGTTTTCGACCACTCAGTCATGGCTTACTTAAAATTTGGAAAAATTTAAACACTTATTAATAATTTGCTCTGAAAAATGAAAATATCTCGCAAACTAATAAATTTAGACATAGGGAATGTTACATAAAAATTAAAGTATGGTAATGATACTGTTCAATAGTGATATAAAATATAGGGTGTTCCATTTAAAATTACTGAGAAAATAGTGTACTTGCGTTCTGACTCACCCTGTATTCGGTATAAAGAAAATTAGCAATATTAATCAGTTTTGAAAATTTTGACAATCAACAAAAAAATATGGCACCAATAAACCATTTCTGTTGTGCTTATTTTTATTTATACAGGATGTTGAACTTGTTACGATTTTCATATAAAATTGATAACTTTGTACATACCCTGTATAACATAACAAACTTTTATATTTTTGTGATGGGGCAGTTAAGGAGATTTCGAATATAAAATAAAATACAGTGTGTTCCATTTAAAAAAAACATAAGTTTGGTCTGCCACTAGGTTATCGAAAACCCTGTAACATTTATACTAATTTTGTAATATGAATCCCAAAGTTGTCTATAATTTTTGTTATTGACTTTTATTGCTATCTATTACTATAGCCGAATAAAGATTAGTATAGTTGCTATAAGCACTAAATGTTTTGCATTTTAAAATTTTAAACGAAAATAAATACCATGACTGTTTGTTTATACACTCTAAATTACACCGAATAACCCGTTCTCTTAGAATCCCATAAGGACTTTGTTTTTAAACTGCATCTGGTAACTTATTTTCTATTGGGCTAATTAAATAATATGATGAACAAAGCTTTCTTGGCGTTGCATCGTAAATATATACCATCACCATTACCGGCTGAGCTTCTGAGCAGGTCAGTGTTTTGGATGTTTCGCCAGGTGCTGGGATTTGTTTGTCCAGTATCATCAATTTTCAGTTTCGCCCATTAAAAGTCATGTAAAAATTTGTCTCTGCGTTCGCCAACCAAAGATGGGATGAAAATATACTCATGGACAAAAATATTGCATATTTTGTCTTCAATCGTTATTATTTGTTTATTTTTTATCTTTGAAATGTTAAGTATTTATTTATTTATTTATTTATCTATTTATTTTATTTATTTGATGTATGTATGTATTTTAATTTACTAGAGATAAATAAATGGTTAAATATAGTCTTTATAACTGAATATGCAATAATGTAACAAATTAACAAACATTGCATAGTATGGAAAGTGTGCTTTGGCGACTTGACAATTCTTGTTTTGTTGAATTGTCAGTTAGAATATGTCAGTTGGAGAGTTTTATTTTTTGATTCTGCAGTTTTCTTGTTAATATGCCACATTTAAGTGAGGTAGTATGTGCTAGAATTGTTAATTTAAGAAATGAGGGTTACAGACAAGAAGATATTGCGTGGATAGCGAATATCCATCAGTCGACTGTTTCTCGTATAGTAAAGCGATACAATGAGACTGGGGAATACAAAAGGCGACCTGTTCAAGGACGAAAAAGATGTACAACGCCAAGAGATGACCAATATTTAAGACTTAAATCTTTGCGAAATCGTACACTTACAGCTTCTTATCTCAAAAATGAGTTACTGATCACACGACAAGTTAATGTAAGTGAATTCAAAAGTTGAATCCAAAGCGGCCTGCCAGAGTTCCACTTCTTCTACCACGGCATAAAACTCAAAGGTTGCACTTTGCAAGAGCCCACGTTAATTGGAACGAACATTAATGGAGAAGAGTTCTTTTCACAGATGAAACGAGGATACAATTATGGAAGCCAGATGGACGTGATCGAGTATACAGAAGGTCTGGGGAACGTTTCGTAGAATGTAATCTTGTGCAACATGTTAGTTTTGGGGGCGGTTCCATAATGCTATGGGGTGGCATTAGTTGGGAGAGTCGTACGGAGCTTATTGAGGTGAATATTCGAATGAATGCTGACTGGTACATACGGAACATCCTTAAAGAGCATGTTTTTCCTTATGCCGGCTTCATTGGGTATGATAACTTTGTGCTCATGCATGATAATGCCCGTGCACATACCGCAGGAACAGTCATACAATATCTTGAGGATGTTGGAGTTAAGGCTCTACACTGGCCACCAATGAGCCCTGATGCAAATCCCATAGAACATATATGGGACATCCTAAAAAGACGTATACGAGCAAGAGATCCAGCTCCAAACTCAATTGCAGAATTAATAATTGCTGCACAGGAAGAATGGAATCGACTTCCGCAAGAAACCATCCAAGATATTCTGCAGAGCATGCCTAGAAGGATGCAGGCAATCATTAGAGCTATAGAAGGAAATACTAGGTACTAAATTGTTACAATGTTGCCGTAAAAAATTGTTCTATTGTCGTTATTCTTTCTTTTTCTAATTAAATGTTATAAGCAAAATAAGACTATTTCATTAATTTCTCTACAAATTAGTTGTGACTCTGCAATATGTAAGTTACTTGACAATAAATATACGTAGGAGAGTTCAGCTCAACTTATTTAGGAATAAAAAGTACAAAATTTTTTAAAAGGAAAAAGATATACTTCAAAAATTAAATATGCAATATTTTTGTTGGTGAGTGTTTTTGTTTTTATGTATTTGTTTTTCTGTTTTTTTTGTTGAGTATTATGGTTTCCTTAACATTTCAACCTGTTTACTGTAATGAAGATGAGGCAGTCCAAAATTCATCAATTTGTTCGTTAGGAAACATTTCTTCTAGTAAAAGAGCCTGCTAAATCTACAGTCGAAGCAAGTATAGTGGGTCAAATAAATTCACTGTAAGTTTTTACTACTACTACTTGTCGGTTTATAACGTTCTCTGCCGTTTTTCTACTTCCGATCGCCACTTCGACCGGTTGTTCCATAGGTCATCTTCTATGTCCCTTTCTTTTAGCTCTTTATTTATTCCTTCGCTCCAACTTTTTCTCGGTCTACCTCGTTTTCTCTTTCCTTCTGGTTGCCATTTTAATATTTCATTTGGTATTCGTTGTTCATCCATTCTTTGTATGTGTCCGAACCAGATAAGTTGTTTTGTTGTTAGGTCATCTGTGATTGTTCGTTTGATTCCCATTATTTCTCTAATGCGTTCGTTGGTAATCCTTTCTCTTCTAGATCTTCCTGCGGCTCTTCTCCAAAAATCCATTTCCGTTGCTCTCAGCGTTGCCAGTGTTCTTTCTTTCAGTGGCCATACCTCACAGCTGTATAAAGTGATACTTTTTACTATAGTCTCATATATCCTCTTTTTATTTTCTTTGCTTACGGATTGGTCCCATAAAATGCTGTTTAACATTGTGATGGCTTTTCTTCCTGACGTATTTCTCTCGATTACAAAACAGAAGAATACACCACCAAGATTACAGTCGAAAGCTTACAGGATGACTCCACAAGATACCTATTCCAAAAAATACTAACGGAAAAAAGCAGCAACATGTCTATCACAGAAAGTGACTGAGTCGAAGAAAGCTGGGCAAAAATTAAGTCTAATATCTTAGCCTCAGCCAAGGAAGTTCTTGGTGAAAGAAACATTAATAAAAATAAATGGCTTTCAAGACGAAGAACTCCATGGTTTTGTACAGAAGTGAAGGAAAAATGTAAAGAGAAGAAAAAAGCTTACCTAAAATACATGTCAACTAAAGCACAAGAGGCATACGATAAATATAAGACTATAAGAAACGAAACACATTCAGTAGTAAGAAGAATAAAAAATGATCACTGGAAACGTTTTTCGAAAGAAATGGAACATGCTTTTTATGAAAAAACAAAAGATGTAGATCTTTGAAACACACTCAGTGATCAAAAGATCCACAGGTACTGGTTTAGATGACCACAAAAAACAACCAAATGTTGTTTTTTGATTGGAATGTGTCTGAAGATATTCAACCTCTCATCTTCACCGATGAGCCCATAGAGGTTGAAGAGGGCGAAACACATTTCTAAGAGCTGGTGTTTGGATCTTCGATTCTATTCAAAAAATTTTTCCCAGCCCGAAGTAGTGGATGTGTGAATTGTTCGTAAGGGGATTTTTCCGCATTCTCTATTTCATTTGTATGCTTTTTATGGTCTCCAAAAGGAAATATGGCGCTTTATAAGAGGTCAAAGAATGGAGGTAAAGGAGCTAATAGAACCAAAACACATAGAAAAGGATAGATGAATTGACTATCTAAAAAAGCTCTATGCAGAGGAAGAACAAATGATGCTAGAACCGGAAACACCAGAAATTACCACAAACGAAGATGCTAATATAAGTGCACAGGAAGTACGAAAAACACTCGAAAAGCTGAAAAACGGAAAAGCTGCAGGTAAGGATGAAATACCAAACGAATTACTGAAATATTGTGGAGCAGCAATGACAGAACAATTAACAACATTAATTAACAAAATTATAAAACACAATAAAATACCGAAAGAATGGAGAACGAGCGAACTAATTCTACTAATCAAAAAAGGAGATAAAAAGCAGCCAGAAAACTACAGACGTATCAACTTGTTAAATATTACCCTAAAACTTACAACTAAAATCTTAGCAGTTTATCAATGAATCTCATCCAATACAACTAAAATCCAATGAATCAGAGGATAAGTTTGGCAGATGAACAACAACGTTTTCGTACTGGAAGATCGTGTACAGATGCAATATTCGTCATAAAGCAAATTACTGAGAAATCACTAGAGTATAATAGACCAGCATTTCTATGTCTGATTGAGATAAGAAAGCATTTGACAGAGTAAGACTCAAAGATGTAATCGATCTTCTGTATAATATAGAAGTCTCTCTAGATGTCATAAAAACTATTGAGAACCTCTACCAAAACAACAAAATGGAAGTCAGAATAGATGGACAACTTACAGAACCTATAGATATAGGCAGCGGAATAAGACAGGGAGACTCATTGAGTCCTCTGTTTTTCAATTTATTCATGGATGAAATCCTCAAAAACGTCAACAAAGGAAGGGGATATAGAATGGGAAACAAAGAAGTAAAAATACTCTGCTACGCAGACGACGCCATATTTATAGCCCAAGATGAAGATAGTTTGCAAAGATTAGTCCACAGATTTAACATAAGATCAAAAGAATTCAATATGACTATTTCATCTCAGAAAACCAAAACAATAGTAATCAGTAAAGAACCAATCAGATGCACAATAGAAATTGAAGGTATCAGTATTGAACAAGTAATGGAAGTAAAATACCTTGGAATTACATTGTCAAGTTACGGAGACCTAGACAAAGAAGTGAGAAATCAAGTACAAAAAGCAAATAGATTGGCAGAATGCATTAATAACACTACATGGCGAAACCGATATATTAACACTGAGATGAAGTCAAGAATTTATAAAGCCAGTGTAAGACCAATAATGACATATGCTTCAGAAACAAGACCCGATACAGCCACAACACAAAGACTACTGGAAACGGCAGAGAAGAGAGTACTGAGAAGAATTACAGGAAATACACTGAGAGATCGAAAGAGGAGCGAAGATATTAGAAGACAATGTAACGTACAGTGTATAAACGAATGGACACTAAATAGAAAATGAGAATGGAACAACCACATAACCAGAATGGGGGAGACACGTGTGGTCAAAATAGCACGAGATAAATCACCAATCGGTAGAAGAAGTATCGGCCGACCGCGCAAAATATGGAGTGACAACCTTCCATAGAGATATCAGTCCGCCAATGAACAAGCAGAATTGCTTATAAAGAGGAAGCAGAAGAAGAAGAAGAAGAAGTATTTCTCTCTCTTAGTATCTCTTTTACTCACAGTAAGTTTTTTATTTGTTTTTATCCTGCTTCAGCAGAAAATTACTGGGCGGTTATATAATAAAGAAATAAAATATACCTGGCATTATGCCAGTCTATTTGCTTTTTGTACTTGAACTCTCACTTATTTGTCCAGGTCTCCATAGCTGGACAGTGTAATTTTAAGATATTTTATTTACATTACTTGTTCAATACTGATGCTATTAATTTCTGTTTTACATCTAATTGGTTCTTTGCTGATTACTATTGTGTTAGTTTGAACTGAAATTAACATATTTATTAAACCAGCGTTTCCCAAACTTATTTTTCCGTGGCCCGGTTATTTATGTGCTTATCCTTGGTGACCCACTAATTTTTTTGCATACTCTGGTATGTGTGTGTGTACAAGAATCATTAGCTCAAACACAAATTTAATAGTACAAAATAAAAATCAAATATTTTATTAATGAGAAGTACCTATGCAGTTGTTTCTGGTTAACTAAAAACTTGACGTTTGGAGGAAAAGATGTTAATTTTATCATCAGGTCTGGTTCGACTTTCAAATAGTTCCTATATTTATTTTTGAGGAAAACCAGTGTTGAAAACCCCGCCTCACCCTCATAGGTCGTAACAAAAGGAATCAGAAACATTAACTCTTTTTCTGCTAAAACTGGGTACTCCTGTCGGAAAGACAGCCAAAAATCTATCAGTAGTATTTTGTCAAATATGTCATTGAGTGGCCTTTCACAGGACAGTTCAATTACTGACTCAATATCTAAATCCGGAAGTTCTATCTCGGATTATACGTCCATTGTAAATGAATTCTTTATCCGTGCCTTGTTGTTCTGGATGGGGAGAAATTATTCCTTCAGATTTGCCTCCAGTCCTAGCAGGTGTTTCTTGAAAGCCGCTGAAATCTCATCCAGCAATGAATTCTTATACTCTTTTTGTAGTTCTGTCAGCTTTGAAAAAGCTTAGTAATTTCGTGCTTCCGTGCGACGTGTCCACAAATTAAGTTTTTTTGTTGCAGCTTCCACCTTCTCTTGTACTACCAATTTACATCATTAAAACTGTCTTTAAATAGTTCGGCGACCCGGCATTTTGCTTTCGTGGCCCGGTACCGGGTCGCGACCCACCATTTGGGAAACGCTGTATTAAACTAGTTTGCTCTTATGTTAGATTTGTGGACTAGTCTTTGTAGACTACCTTCATCTTGGGCTATCAATATTACGTCGTCTGTGAAGCAGAGTATTTTTACTTTTTTTTATTCAAATTCTGTATCCTCTTCGTTTTGATGATTTTATGCATGATTAAATTGAAGAGCGTAGGTCTCAATGAGTCCCTCTGTCCATGTATTCTGTCTGCAATTGTGTTGTTTTGGTAGATTTTTCCAAACTACACAACAGTGGCGGCTGGTCAGAGGAGGCAAGGAAGGCTTAGCCTCCCCATAATTTTTTACACGTGCTACACTGTTTTGTTTACTTTGCTATTTTGCTTCGCGTTAGAGATATCGGAAAAAGTTATTTGAACAAGTTATTCCAAATAATATTCTAACCCCATATACCAAATTTCATCACAAAATTCGTACTTTTAGTTTTTTCATTATTTGTAGTCAGGACCCTAAAATCGCAGAGGAGGCTGCTGGCCCGAAAATCTCACTTGCTAATGCTCCGCGCAGCCCAGCAGCATTTAAGCATGGTAGCTTAAGGTAGGGATGGCGGTTTTAGACAAAACACCGGTTTTCGGTTATACCGGTTTTTTTCTTGAGGTTTAACCTGGCGGTTATAACCAGCAAAAAAAACCGGTTTTTCCAAAAACCGGTTTCCGGTTTTTTTAATCCAATAGGTTACAATGTTACATTTACAATGCACATTATGTTTAATTTACCATTTAAAAATATAATCCCCTAAAATACCCACCAATTTTCTTCTTCTCCCAAACCCAAAAAATTCCCCAACCATTTCAACTTATAAAAAAATTTCCAGACTCTTTCAAATGGGATTTAAAAAAAATAATATCAACATAAATATTTTACTTAAAAATAAATTGGATAATGCAATTTATCTTTTATTTTTACTACCATCAAAAAAATCTATCATGTATTATTTAACACATTTGTATATTTGTATAATAGGTACATTTTACCTCATTTAATACTTCCTGTAGGGGTGTATCGTTTTGAAAACGTAGGGAAATCCTTGGAGATTCGTATTCGTAATCGTTAATTCGATATTTATAGTCAGAACATTATTTTTGGTACCTAATCAGAAAAGTCATTCACCCACTTTCAATGTCAAGAGTCAAGTGTAAAAAATAGATGATGTTTGCGTCTACTTCAACCAGACCACTTCTTATTAAATATTATGAATACAAATACCTTTTCAACGAAATATTATAATAAAATGTAATTATTGTTTCTGGCTGATGTGAGTTTGCACTTTTAGTTTGCTTCTGTATTTATAAAATTAAATTTGAATTATGGTTTTGTTTTGAATAATTACTTGAGAATAATAATTATGATTGGGTTCTAAAATATTACCTAACCTAATCCTAATCACCGTAAAAACCTAATAACCGGTTTTTACTTTAAAAAGAAAAAACCGGTTATAACCGGGACAAAAAAACAACCGGCAAAACCGGTTATTGCGAAGTAAAAAAAAAACGATCTTAGTTTTAAACCCGTAGGTTTTTCCAATCCCTAGTTTAAGGAGACCAGGTCTCCTTATAGCTGCATTATCGCTTAACACACACGCTGCCCGGAGATTGGGCAAGGGCGGCTAATCGACCAGCAGCCTCCTCTGCGATTTTAGGATCCTGACTATAAATAATAAAGATGAAATTTGGTATGTGGGATTAGAATAATATTTGGAACAACTTGTTCAAATAACTTTTTCCGATATCTGTAATGCAAAGCAAAATATCGGTAATTTACCGTGTTTTTGGATTCGCAGTAGGCCGCTTTTAGAATTAAAAAAATTCAGTTGAGTATCTTAAAAAATGTGTACCTTCAACCTGAATGGACTGCAAAACTTCAAATCTGTATTTATTTTGATATGTATATCTACTTACAGAGATAGAATTGTTAACAAATAAACGACACAAACTTTGGTAATACACTTTTACAATTAGACTAACTATTTTTAAAATGACATGATATATTATGAAATTGTGAATTATGATGATATTATAAAATGTAACTAAAAAATGGTCAAAAAAATGGGGCCTTAAATTAGATTTTTTTGGCGGATTTTTTTGCTAGTGCAAATTTGTCTAGATATTTTACAGTTAGGTATAGCCTCCCCTATTGTAAAAATCACCAGCCGCCACTGCTACACAGGTATTAACTTAAACCACTACCTTAAACTTAACAATAATTTTACAAAACCTAATAAATCAGGGGATAAGTGTAGGAGATGAACAACAAGTTGTTCGTGCTGGAAGATCGTGTACATTCATCATGAAGCAAGTTACATATCAATAAACATTTATGTTGTACGTTGTATTTGACACAAATTTGCTCGTGTGCTTTGAACTTTTTGTTGATGTGGACTGTGCGTCGCATAGATTTACACACAAATATTTTCGCGACGAACAACGCACGCTATCCATCCTGCTGTCGGTTTTTCAGTCGACTTCAAAGAAATTTTCGCCGCACAGCAGTGTTAATGTGGACTTGATTATCCACTTGTCGCTAAGTGGATTCGGCGGTACAATACACAAAATAAATATTTCCGTCGTAAAAATACTTGACCAGATTTAAATTTGTGTCGCAAATATTTTTTCTATATTTTAAAATACAACACACACAAGTTTTTTTGATGTGGATCTGCCTGAATTGATCACCACTGTGTCTGATTGACTTAAAGAAAGCATTTGACAAAGTAAGACTCAAAGATTTATTCCATCTTCTATATAATCGAGAAGTTACCCTCTATTTCATAAAAAAACTATTGAAACTAAGAGTGGACATAAAAAATAAATAAGTACATATCAGGCAAAAACACCGCAATGTTAGCAGGTGCAAGGAAACAACGATTAAACTAATTTACTTGTTAGAGTTTCTAACGCTATAGCTTATAACCAAAAAATACAAATTACTTGTAGCAAATTAATTTAAAATATGATTATGGCAATAATGATTGGCAGAACATAAAACTTTTACGACATTTCACAGTAAATCAAAGAATATATCACTTTAACCATCGCATAACACGGTAATACTGCCAGATAATCGTTTGTTCCAAAACAAAAGTAATTTTTAAATGAGTGTTTTTACCATTTTGTTGTTCAATATTACATTAGATGCATTTAAATCGTAGTGTTTTTCTTTTATATACTTTAATACATAAACAGTTATTGATTATATAAACTAGAAAATAGACAATACAAAACCCTGTGTTAGTTAAGTCAATAAAACTGAAAGGAAATTTGTTTTATTTTTTTATTCTTCAAAAAGAAGTACCAGCTAGTAGATTAGCTGTGGCCCAAAACGGCATGAAAATAGTATGGAAAATAGAAAAAAAAATATTTAAGATTAGTCTTGAGACATTTTCAATAAAATGTGTTCTTCGTAAATACTTCTAGGTCAGTACCAGGGCTGTTTCGTGACTAATCAAAGTCCACGGAGGTTTAGAGTGCATTCTTATGTACTTGACCAGCTGAATTCAGAAGTGAAGAGATTAAACTAATTTAATTGGTTAAATGATTATAATTCGCAAACTGACAAAAATATAAATCATTCTTATAAAATGAAATGTGTTCCTTTAAAAAAATGTACATAATAATGTTTGGTCCAATAATTAGAATCGCAGATATTGCAAATTTAGTACAAAAACATTGCAAATTTACAGCATTTAGGCGATCTTTCACTTGTAACTCGGCTGAATTTTGGGTAAAATAACTTTGTGATAGCTCAAGTTAAAGGAAAAACTATCAGTTTTAACTATAATAGAAATATTATTTATAACAAAGTTGTAAGAACTACAATAGGATATTTTTTGTTAAAAAAAGTCATATATAATTTGCTTATAAGGTTTGTTAGCCACTAAAACTTTAGATTATAGCAAGCAAGTTATAAAGTCGTATTGTGCGATACAAGACGAATAGTTTCATGTATTATAAATGTATCTTAATATATTTTTTACTGCCATAAAGCAGTTTTAAATTATTTTGTTAAAAACGCTGGGCCGAAAGGACAACTTTAACCTAAGGATGTTAACCGAAGGATTGTTATGCATCCACCTAAGGCTTAAGGCTTTTGTTGAAAAAGGTTGATTTCATACTCACAAGTTCAAAATTTTCAAAAAGGAAATTTCCCATGGCATACTATTTACTTCTAACAATTTTTAAATAAATTACAAAAAATTGCATTTTTCGTTTTGAAATCACCACCGAAACTTTTGAAAACAATAACTTGGGTTATTTTAAGACCAAAGTGATTCGTGTTATTTTTTTCCTAAAATGCTGAATTTAAGCGTAAAATTTAAACAAACAATTAAAAATAACGAAAAAATGCAAATTTTATCGTCGAGGCCGTTTTTCAATAGATTGTATATCGAATTTAAAAAAACAAAGGATGTGAAGTAGTTTCAAAGATCACAATTTCATTTTGATTTTATATTGCAAAAGTCAGTTTAAAATATCCATAACAAATTGATGTACCGTTGCGTTTCGGAATATATAAACTTGAAAAACGTCTCAACTTTAATTCGAAACACATTGTTTATTTCTTACCCAGAAGCTGAACCTTATTTTAATTGATAGTATATGTATATTATAATGCCACCATTTTAGAGAAAAAAGTTTACCTAAAGTTTACCACGAGAACTTACTTAATTTATTCTAAACGAAAGAATAAATTAATTTTAAATAAAAAAGACATTTCTCATTTAATGAAAAGTTGTTATAAATAAACATACTCCCGTGGTAAATTTTGAGTTAAAATTTGACTGTAATGTAGCATCATACTCTTGGATTAAAATAAGATTCAGCTTTTGGGTAATAAATAAATCAATGTGTATGGCTCGCTAAAGTTCAGACCTGCGTCAAGGCTATATATCCCGAAACGTAACGGTATATCAATTTGTTTATGGATTTTTTAAAATGACTTATGTCATATAAAGTCCAAATTGAATTACGCATTTTCAGTTGATGATTAGTTAAACTAATCTTTCATCTCATTTTTTTAAAATGGCCTCGAAAAACGCTAAAATTGTCTTTTTTCGGCATTTTAAATTGTTTGTCAACATACATAATGAACTTTCAAAATGAAAAGTGGCAAAAACAAGGAAATGAACTGGCTTCAACACTGTTCAATCTGACATTGTAAAACGATAAATAGGTGAATGTCGGAAGAACTCCTAAAAAGTTGCCGCCTACAACCATGGCGTTATTATCATGGGAGGTCAAGGGATTGAATTAGAAATGGACATATACCTAAAGATAAAAATACTAACTAAATGACAAAGGAAACAAAAGCGAAATTAGAGTAAAGGACGATGCGCGATGTTTACACGGTGAAGAGTTTCACAATCTAATAGTAAAATTAAATACAGTGGAACCCCGATAAGTCGGCCGTCGATAACCCGGAAGTCCGACTTACCCGGACTGATTTTCATCAGACAAACCTTTCAACAATAAAAATGTATGTAATATAATATTTGAGAGATAATGTGTATTTGTGCAATTTGAACTATGCGACAGTAAAAATGACTCATGGCTCCCGGCGGCAGAGCGACGTTCATTGTTTCTCGGATTATCGGAAACAACAGGCACCTGTTTCCTTTAAGTATTTATTTCAAACTCTCTTAACATTGTTTAAAAAAGACTAAAAAGACTATTTAAAAAATTATTTTTTAAACAATGGTCTTAGTGTCCACTATTCTTAAATAACATGATATCGTTCCAATTATGCCTGTATTGTGGGTAGTATTTACAGTCTTGTATTGTTCGCTTCCGTTTGATTAGGTTTGTGTTTGCGTGTTTTTAGTAATTTAGATGTGTACTGTGCGGATATATTTCATGTTATTTCAATTAACGGAGTTTCTCTGTAAGTATACCGTATTTTATGAATTTTTACCATATTCTTTGGCTAACCCGGATTTTAAATAACCCGGATCGGCCGCGGTCTCGATTAATCCGAGTTATCGAGGTTCCACTGTACTGACGGAAAAGAAAGAGCAGAGATTCAAAAAGGAATAGTGAAGAGCGACAAAGCTTGTTTCCCACTAATTCACATATTCTACTCCATAAGCCGAAAACCGGAAAATGAAGATCTATAACACATTAAATAGATCAATAGTGTGTTACACATGTACTACATGGGTAATGACAGCAAATACAAAAAGAAAATTAGAAGTCTTCGAAAGAAATATTCCAAGGACGATTTTTGAACCGATCAAAGAAAACAGGACCTGAAAATCTAGATATAACGATAAAGTTAAGTAGGAGAAGATGATATAACACGATATTGTAGGATTTGTTAAAAGTCAGAGACTGTCATGGCTAGGACATGTTCAGAGACACAAAGATACACAATCAATAAAGAAAATATTACAATGGAAGCCGATAGGACCACGATAAAAAGAAAATCCTAGAACGAGATGGTTGAATGACCTGAAAGATAACCTGAAAACTAAAAATGTAAGATAATGGGGAAAAAGTACGCAATAGAGGTGTGCATGGGAGGACATAGCCAAACAGGCAAAGACCAATTCGGGGTTATGATGTCAAAGGAAGAAGAAGAAAAGATAAACTTTACCAATTGTGCAAAAACATGTTTCACTAGACTCGTGAGACTTCAATGACTGCTGAAGATAGATGATGTCAAAAGGGGCCGCGAAAAAGATGAGAGAGTAAGAGGCAGTTGACATGAACAACTTGAACATTAAAACCGCTAGAGACGAGCGGTGTGACAGTAGGGTACACTACAGATATACTGAACTTATTGACATCATAGAGCAGAAAGCAAAAACACGAAGTAAGATAGATGTATGAACTCGCGGACCCAACAGCACTAAACAGCGGAATAAATCAAGGTGCTTTACCTATTACAGAACTATTACATACTATTGCATAACTATTAGAGGAGCAGCAGAAGTTAGAAAGAGGAAAACAAAATTAAAAACATGGTTTGACGAAGAATGCGAAAGATCCCTAAAAGATACAAATAAAAGAAGAACGGATTATCAGACAAGAAACGTAGATATAAATTCAATAGAGAAAGTGCCGCAGATAGAAGAACACTAATGCAAAAAATAGACAATAGACAAGAGAGGCTCCTATATAAGGGCATCCAATTTTGTGAGAGATAAAAATGGAGAAATTGCTACCGCCGAAAATAAAATAATAGAATAGTTTGAAGAACTTGATGAAAACAATAAAAATTATGAAAATAACAAAAAAAAAAACGAGTATCAAATAATAATATAATACTCTAAGGAGAAATTCCATAAAAACTCTTAAACTTAAACCGATAAATCCCCTGGTCTGGATAAGATTGATGTAAATGCAGTTTGTACGTAAATGCAGTAGTACAATCAACATTTGCAATGATGATGGTAAGGATATTTTCTCGAGCTTTGAAGAATCTGCATTAAATATTGGTCTAAAGGTAAATGAAGAGAAAACAAAATATGTACACAGTCATTTCAAAACAAGAACGTCGGCGAATAAGTCAAAATAAGGCAAAAAACTTTAAACCATCATAAACTCGAACTGGTTAAAGAGCTAAAAGATCTAGGAGCAAAAATCACCAATGATAACAAACTAGAACCACAAGTTGACACGCGAATAATGACGGGAAGCAGATATTTCTTTGCAATGGTTGACACGCAAATAATGACGGGAAGCAGATATTTCTTTGCAATGCAACATCTAATAGGATCGAAACTTCTCCCATGAGGTGCAATAATCCAGATATTATACAAAACCAAAATACGACCAGCATTCGCGTATGGAAGTAAAACATGGACGGTAATAAAAACGAAGTAAATAAATTGCTGGTATGGGAACGTAAAATAATTCGAGTAATATAATATGTATAATTATGGCCATTACAGACGTGACAAACGAATGGAGGCGCAGGCACAACCAGTTAGAGTCTCGCTTCGGAGAGAAAAATTTAGTGAGCTATCTAAAGGCCAATAGACTAATGGCTTGATTACATGTAACGAGTACCGTGGCGAGACAGCAAACTGTTACTAGGCCGAGACAGTGGTGAGGGCGAGATATGGTTTATACGTATTTGGCAATTTTTGAATTTGGAGGCGAGTCAGTTCAGTTTCGATTCACAAAAACAAGGAGTAGTGTACTTATGGATCGTAAAGCTAACATTAAAAATATATCCAACAGCTTATACCACTGCTTTTACAAGAATTGACGGATATATTATGAGAAGGAGATAAGCTTCTTTGGACTATAGACAATGGATTTTAAGAAGACCAAATCTCGGTAGGTATTCCCGATTTCTTCGATTCATTGATTTTTTTTATTTCTTGTCTATATGTCGAACTTAAATTTTTTTTTTATTTGACTTCTAGAATTTTAAAACCAACAATATTTATTTTTTCTACAATCGATACATATGCTGCATCACGTATTTGTTTATTTCTATACTCCAAAGATTTGAAATTTCATAAGCACGGGTGTGACTTATACAAATGAACTAAACTGTATTGTCCTATCTGAGTTCCATTTGTTAGCTATTTTTGAGAATCACATTCATTAACTCAAGTCGTCTCCTCCGACGAAGTGGTAATGTGCACAGTTACACAGCGAGTGTTGTTAACACATACCGAGTGGATTGGCGAGTATACGATTGAAGGGTGGGAGGTCGAAGACTCGGCCTAGTAAATAGAACAAGATCCGAGTGACTGTCTCGCCATATGACTGGGTCGAGTGCTTTGCCAAGTACTTGTTAAACCTTGATTACACGTAACGAGTATTGCTAGCGAGACAGTGTTCTCGGACGAATGCTCGTTTGGTATAAACATACTAACGAGTACTTGGCCGAGCACTCGACCCAGTCATATGGCGAGATAGTCACTCGGATCTTGTTCTATTTACTAGGCCGAGTCTTCGATCTCCCACCCTTCAATCGTCTACTCGCTAATCCACTCGGTATGTGTAAATAACACTCGCTGTGTAACTGACCACTTCATCAGAGGAGACGACTTGTGTTAATCAATGTGAGTTGTGATTCTCAAAAATAGCTAACAAATGGAACTCAGATAGGACAACAAAGTTTAGTTCAGTTGTATAAGTCACAGCCATATGCTTATGAAATTTCAAATCTTTGGTGTATAAAAATAAACAAAAACGTGATGCAGCATATGTATAGATTGTAGAAGAAATAAATATCGTTGGTTTTAAAACTCAAGAAGTCAAATAAAGTAAAAAATTTAAATTTGACATATAGCCAAGAAATAAAAAAAATCAATGAATCAAAGAAATCGGGAGCAGCGAGATTTGGTCTTCTTAAAATCTATTGTCTATATAGTCCAAAGACGCTTATCTCCTTCTCATAATATATCCGTCAATTCTTGTATAAGCAGTGATGTAAGTCTTTTGATATATTTTTAATGTTAGCGTTACGATCCATAAGTACACTACTCCTTGTTATTGTGAATCGAAACTGAACTTACTCGCCTCCAAGTTCAAAAATTGCCAAATACGTATAAACCATCTCTCGCCCTCACCACTGTCTCGGGCTAGTAACAGTTTGCTGTCTCGCCACTCTACTCGTGACGTGTAATCAAGCCATTAGTATGTTTATACCAAACGTGCACTCGGCCGAGAACCATGTCTCGCTACAATACTCGTTACGTGTAATCAGGGTTTAAGGTGGGCAAGATATTATGTGATAGGCAGTAAAAAAAAATGCCTTATAAACAATGCGTTTTGGAAAAAACCAGATGGGAGAAGGTCTGTAGGGAGGTCTAGAAAAAGGTGAAGATATGCAGTCAGTGAGGATCTGAAGAAAATGGAAGTCAGATAATGAGAAATAGAGAAACAGGACCGACAAACATGGAAGGCGAAGGGGATATTAAACGCGGCGAAGACTCACAAAGAGTTGCAACGCATTGATGATGAAGAAGAAGAACGGAGCTGTAAATTGATAGTAATCAGGTTAAAAAAAGCTGGTTTGTACATAACTCGGTGTCGACTCCTTCAATATTCCGTTTAATTGTTTATTTTTACTAATATCTTCCAACATCAGTCGATTTGAAGTTAGATGAGGTCGAAATAGATCAGGAAGTTGGAAAAACAGTAACAACATTAACATAAATCATAAAATAAACTAATTAAAACAGTTATAAATATAATCACAGTAACCAAAATAATAATTAATCAAACACATTAAATTTATTATTAGTTGACCAGTAATAGTCCCATGTGGTGAGACCGCTCCAGTCTGAAAAAATTTCTGATTCGGTTTCTTTGTGGATTCCTATTCAAAAATGTCCCTTTTAAACAAATCTGAAGGGTGCCGGGCGGAATTTTTGGGCAGAAATTGTTTAAACAATTTTTTAAACAAATACAAAAGATCACCTTTTTTGCTCTGGAACATATTATATTTTTTAGTTTTTTGGGCCATTTTAAAAAAGAAAGGTATCTTGTAATTTTTCTTAAAAATTGATAGTTTTCGAGTTATAGGCGATTTAAAATCTGAAAAAAGCGAAAATACGCATTTTCGAGGCTTAAAAACTCATGTTTAAATTAGTATGTTTGAGGTTGCTAGATACTTAAATTGAAGACTAAATATTCAGCTTCAAAATTCTGACGAGTGATCGCGTCTAACCTTAATTTATACCGTTGTTTTTTAATTGTTAAATATGCGCGTTTATCCGATTTTTTTGCCGGTGCGGCGAGCTCTATTTTAAAAATCTCTTATTTTCCCCCGAAAAATATTTTTTCCAGATTCTTTGGGATATTCTAAATAAATTAAGTTTCTTGACATTTTTCTCAAAAGTTAATAGTTTTAAAGTTATAAGCGATTTAAAATCCAAAAAATGCCAAAAATTTTTGGATTTTAAATCGCTTATAATTTTAAAACTTGTAACTTTTGAGAAAACTGGCAAGAAACTTATTTTATTTAGAATGTCCCAAAGAATCCAAAAAAAATATTTTTCCGAGCAAAATTGGAGATTTTTGAAATAGAACGCGCCGCACCGGCAAAAAGATCGGATGAAGACATGCATATTTAACAATTAAAAAACAACGGTTTAAATTAAGGTTAGACGCAATCACTCTTTAGAATCTTCAAGATGAATGTTTAAACTTCAATTTAAGTATCTGGAAACCTGAAAAATATTAATTTGAATATGAGTTTTTAGGCCTCAAAAATGAATATTTTCGCATTTTTCAGATTTTAAATCGCCTATAACTCGAAAACTATCAATTTGTGAGAAATTTTACAAGATACCTTTGTTGTTTAGAATGAGCCACAAAACTTAAAAATATATGTTCCGGAGCAAAAAACGTGATCTTTTGTTTAAAAAATTGTTTAAACAATTTCTGCCAAAAATTCCGCCTGGCACCCTTCAGATTTGTTTAAAGTGGACATTTTTGAATACGAATCCACAAAGAAACCGAATCAGAAATTTTTCCAGACGGGAGCGGTCTCACCACATGGACTATAATGACTATTTACAATAGTGACATATTAATAATTGTAACAATGTACTCTTTCTAAGATGAACCACAAAATTTATTAAAAACAATAATTATCATAAGTTTAAAATAATTGGCCACGTTTCAGTTCAACATGAGCCATCATCAGCAACTACAGAAACAACCGACTTGCAATATATTATTATACGGGGTGGGCCAAAGAAAACAGTCCACCTCGATATTTGGCAGTAGGTATTAGATTTTAAGGAACTGACGAAATAGGTCGATTTTTGCTCTAAGGGGAACACATTTTTACGATACATACTTACATCTATCATTTGTCAACCCCTCCTTTCCACTTCCTCAACCCTTCTTTTAAATAGGGAATATACCATATGCGGCATATTATATTTGCATCGTCTTTGCAAAAAAAGTTAATTAATTTGACAACACCTATTAAAACAGTAATGTAACGTCTACGCTTTGCTAACATGTAATTTTTCCTGTCGCATCATATTATTTACTTTTGTGACAGAAAAAATGACATATACCATAGGCTTTACGTTTAATTTTTAAGTGGTGTTGTACTTCAAATGAATTAACAGTTTTTTTTACAAAGACGTTGCAAATACCGAAAAAAATCTTGGACGGTCGTTATGTCAGAATATTCCATCTAAATGCCTTTCTAATGATGTTCCGCACATGGTATATTCCCTGATTAAACATAAGGGGCTGGGGAAGTGGAAGGGAGGGGGTTGACAAATGACAGATGTATGTATCGTAAAAATGTGTTCCCCTTAGATCATTCCCCATGTTTCGTCATTTCCTTGAAATCTGATACCTACTGCCAAATATCGAGGTGGACTGTTTTTTTTTGGCCCACCCTATTATTAAATAATGTAATGCAGGTTGGTTGTTGCTGTAGTTGCTGAGGATGGCTAGTGTTGGACCGAAACGCGTCCAATTATTTTAACCTTATAATAATTGTATTTAATGAATTTTGTGGATGTAGAGAAAGTACATTATTAGGTACCTCTATACCACATTTGTAAAACATGGATACTTCTCCTAGTAATCATGATTGTTGTCAACATTAGAACAATACTTTTATTTTGTTTATTGACTTAAATAACAGCAGAATAGACGATACAAACGTAGCCTAAAAGCCGTAAGCATTTCTTAACATTCACTAATGCATCTCATAATAACCTTTCGACTAAGTGAAGCAATGCGGTGGTCAAAAGCAGCAAAAGCAAAGCATTCAGTTGAATTGTTTCAGAAAAGACCAGTCGAATGGCAACTAACTTAGGATTTAACAAAACTCTCAATTTAAATCAAAAATATATCATCGATCATTTAACATTCAACAATTTAAACGACTGATCCAACGAAGAAGGGACAAATAAATATAAATAAAATAAAATATCATAACGAACAAATGCAGCATATCTATAAGGTGAATATTGCAATTTGTGTTTTCGTGATTTTTTATCATCTGTTTGTATAATAACATAAAAGTAACGACTAAAGGCAAAAGAAAATATATTAATGAATTTATAGATTCAAAATATCGAAGTGAAGATACACAGTTTTAGGGATTATTTACAGTGTCTTCTTGACTATATCAAGTATTGTGTCAGTTGCCCTCTACAAATCTATAAATCGCATTTATATTACTGTTTAAAACCCTTTAAGTGTCAGTGGTAACTATATTTACTATATGGCTAGTGGTAGCTATATTTACCACATTGTAAGTGGTAGCTGTATTTACCACTCTCGTTGAAGGTTACTCTTCTAATCATAACAATGAGTACTAGACCGTATGCACAAACAGTACTATTGTAAAGGATCTTTGGTGAAATTAGATACCACACATTTCACGTATGCCTGCACTAATTCAAAGGTAGTTGAGCGGTAAAGATAGCTACCAGTAAGCATTTATGTAGGATACTTTACCAGTGTTATTGTTATAGTAATTTATTTTAGCTTTTTATTAGTTTATTCATTGAAATATTGGATAATAAAAAGTGTAGTGTGTAAAATATAGCGCAAAAACATTTTGCCAGCCTAGAAAGACATATTATTGATTTCTGAAAGTTATTTCAATCTATTCAATATTGCCAACACATCTCATCTAATGTTTTTACAAATTTTAAAATGTTTGCCATTAATACACGACAATTTTTGTGATTTTATCCAATAAAAAGCCAGAATTCGAATGGTCAAAAAAGGCAAAATCAAAGAACATTACCGCTAACTGAATGTTTTTTTTTATATTTATCAGAAATGAAGTTTGAAAAAATGTTTTTCCCTTTTACAAGTTTTGTTTTAGTGAGTAGATCTAGCAGTATAAATATGTACCACTAGTAACTAGTAACATCTACTGGCAGCAATATTTACCACCCAATAAAAGATCAATTTGAAGATAATTTCGGCTTTTTTGTCAGGTAACTTATTAACTTCTATTCTTAAAGGGTTAAAACCTCTTTTTAACACATTTATAGAGAGAAATTACTCAGTACTTAATAGTCAAGAGCTAATGTCTCCAGAAATTTTGATGATCATGCTCAAATGAAACACATTCTTCTAGGACAAATACTGTTACGTCTGATCTCAAGCAAATAAAATATCGTAAACGAAAGAATTGAAAAATTGTTGATATAATGTACAAAATTTTTCTTTTTTTCGCAACTAAAGATCTTGATCGCAGATTCCAATGAAAATTAAATATACTGTCAATGAATATAAAATAAAATAAACGTTACTGTCTATTTTATAAAGTATATTTTATAAAACAAATTCAGTATTAGCCAAATAAACAACATTATTCCACGTTCATTACTATACTGAGCCCAGGCGCCAGTGTCAGACAAGTGATTGGTGGGTATGTCGTTTCACCACAGCTTGTCCTTGGTTAAAACTTAATTTCTGACCAATGACAAGCTGCGACGACATGACACACGCACCGATCAGGCGTCTGAAAGTGGCGTCTGAGCTTAGCTTGGGTATAAACGCAGTATCGTACGTATTTCCAGAAAAAGATAAAATATTTTTTATTTAATCGGCTTTTGACTGGGAACACCCCATTTTTTAATTTCTGAATTTCACTTATTAAGTTCATTCCAAAAATGCGTCGAAATTGGTACAGAGTGGGAGCAAAAATACCAAAGTTGTTTATGTTACTGTTTTCTTCTTACATAATATTAAAATGTGAAAATAAGACAAATCCAATTCCGTATGGTTATAGAGCTACTTTGACCAACTATTAAAAAATACTTGTATATTTTTTGCATTTTGGTTGAAAGTTCAGTTTTACAATTATGTATGGTTAAGGCTTTAAATTTGATATAGCTTAGTTGAAACGGAAACAGAAATACAACAACGAACAAAAGAAACATAAAAACAACAAACACAAAAACCGAGAGAAAAAGAGACTTAAATAGAAGTAAAAAGAACTAGGAGATATACTGCAGAGTACAAAGTAATCGAAAGTAGAACTGGAAGTCGATAGTTGAACGCTTCGTGTAACTTTGTGGCGATTGATAAAAGATTTTACTAATTTTGAGTCATTTTTAGATACTAAACTTTGGGTCATCATTGTTTAAACAGAAATGATTTCAAAACCGAAACTAAAGATTCAAACTCAACTTTTCAATATGCTTCGATTGCATAGGCGTAACCAGGATGATCCTAAGGGGGGGGTTACAACTACCTGAAAGGGGGGGTTACAACTACTGGAAGGTCTCTGAGGGCTATGGTGTTAAGCGTATAGAGCTCAAAGTACATCCCAATGGGGGGGTTACAACCCCCAAAACCCCCCCCTGGTTACGCCTATGTTCGATTGATGTGTTACATGTAATATTTCTGCACTTCTGGTTAGAACTTTCTATCCGGAAATGATATAAAAACCAAAATTTTACATTTGTTCTCATCTTGCTAAGGTACGTCGAATGATGTATCGCTTATACTATTTCGGTGACTTTAAAAACAGTTCATACGGTTGCAACTCTAAAACCGGAAGTCCGATGTCAAATTTCTCATCTTTAATACCATCCTTGGGTTATAAGCTTTTATTCGACACCTCATCTGTCATTCTATACGTATTAATAACGAAGGAGATAGACCGGAATGGGACGTTTCGATGCCGCCGGTTCATCGCCGGCCGTTTCGATGCCGCCGGTTCATCGTCAGTCCATTTCATCGCCGTCATATCTCGCATTTCCTAGAATTCCTAATTAATACTAAAAATAACTAATAATTGTAACTGTCGAAAATTCGGAAATATATCAGATAGCGATTAATTGACTGGCGATGAATCGACCGGCATCGGCATCGAACTGGCGGCATCGAAACGGCGGCGATGAAACGTCCTAGACCCAGATAGACATACGTGCAGACAGTCATGAAACCAGAAGTATATATTTGTTCTCTTCTTGCGAAGTCGCGTCGAATAATATATCACTTGTATTATTTAGCTGACTCTAAAACAGTACTTCTGGTCGCATTTCTAAAACCGGAAGTGCTATGTCAAGTTTCTCAACTTTCTTGTCATTCTGCCTGTTATAGTGGAGGACTTATATTCGCAGTCAGACGGACAGACAGCCTAGGTCAAATTTCTCACCTTTAGTACCATCCTTGGATTATAAGCTTTCATTTGACATCTCATTTGTCATTCTACCTGGTAAAATGACGGAGGAGTCATATTCTCAGTCGGACGGACATACGCACAGACAGCCTAGGTCAAATTTTTCATCTTTATTACCATCCTTGAATTATAAGCTTTCATTTGACACCTCATTTATTTATCTACCTGATCCAATGACGGAGGAGTTATATTCGCAGTCGGAGAGACCGACGGACATACAGCTTAAGTAAAATTTCTCAACTTTAGTACCATCCTTGAATTATAAGCTTTCATTTGACACCTCATTTGTCATTCTACCTGGTATAAGGACGGAGGAGTTATATTCGCGGTCAGATAGACCGTCGGCCAGACAGCCTAGTTAAAATTTCTCACCTTTATTACTATCCTTGGATTATAAGCTTTTATTTGACACCTCACTTGTCATTCTAGCTGGTATATTGACGGAGGAGTTGTGATCACAGACAGACAGACAGACGGACAGACGGACGTGGATAATCCTAAGTTTTCACATTTTTTCAAAATTGGGTGAAAACAATATGGAAAAAAGAAAAAATCCCAGAACAATGGAATACATTACTTATCTGCTCAATTCACGAGCAAGGTGATAGAACTATCTGTAAAAATTACAGAGGAATAGCACTATTAGAAGTAGTATATAAGGTATTAACAAAAATTATAAGAAGTAGAATAAAAATCTACGAAACGGAGATAATAGAACCAAGAATACCAGGCTCGTTTCAGACAGAACGAACAACAAAAGACCAAATGGTTATGCTAAGATTATTAAAAACGATAGGTATGGCTTTTTATCGATTTTAAACAGGCGTATGACTCCATCTCATGAAACGGACTATACGATGCAAGGACTTCGGATAGTTCTACCGATTAGTGTTTTATATATCCTGCTATTTTGACCACACGAGTCTTTTCCATTTGACTTATATGGTTCTTTTTTTTTCTATTTAGTGTCCATTCATTTATACACTGTTCGTTAGTTCTGCGTCGCCTGCATAACAGAGTATTATACTTCTTTGTTTCCCATTCTGTATCCTTTATCTTTGTTGACACTTTTGATGATTTCATCCACAATTAAATTAAAGGGCATAGGGCTCAATGAGTCCTCCTTTATTATTCTGCTTCATATGTCTGTAAGTTCTGTACGTTATCTATTCTGAGTTCCATTTTTTATTTGAGCGGATGTTTTCAAAAGTTTTTATGGGGAAACGTGTCTATTATATAGAGGATAGATTACATCTTTAGCAAATGCTTTCAAGGCAATCAACATACTACAACAATGTCAACTACAAAATAACTGCCACTAAATAGTAGTTATGACTGCCAGGAGTCATTATGTAAAAAGCAATACAATTAGTTTTCCAAACCACAATAAACAACAAATGAGCCGCTGAGAGCAAAAGTGGTGTAAGTCAAAATATTAAGTTCTCAGCAAGCCACTGCTTTAGTAGAAATTCTGTATACACGAAGATTTTTATGGAATTTGTTTTCTGTTTCAATAAAAGAATATATTATATTTATTTGTCCTAACAAAAAACAAATTCCATAAACACCTTCGTCTGTATAGAATTTCTACTAAAGCACTTGCTTGGTGAGAACTTGGATTTTTTGACTTACACCACTTTTGCTCTCAGCAGCTCAAATTTATGCATTTAACACAGATCCCAACTTGCCAAAAACATTAAAATAAAAGGCATTAAGCTATACAGCTTCAAATAATAATACATTTTTTAGATAACTTATCTCAATCTCGATAATAAACTATCAGGATAGAAAAATAAATGATTTATTTGTTTATAGGATACAGCATAATACAGTAAGTACAGAAGAAGAAGACAGTTACGATATTTTTAGCCATGATATTTATAGTATTGT
Organism: Diabrotica virgifera virgifera; assembly: GCF_917563875.1. NCBI lineage: Eukaryota > Metazoa > Arthropoda > Insecta > Coleoptera > Chrysomelidae > Diabrotica > Diabrotica virgifera. The sequence goes on from NC_065451.1 coordinate 177,180,729, forward strand.
AGATTGTACTCTACTTCCTTTTTGTTGACTGCTTAGTATTTTTCACATTTGTACGTCTAAATCTCCAGTTTCTAATTTTATTTTGCTCCATTTTTCATTTTTCTACTTTCGGCTTTAAAAGTTTTTTCATATTTTCACTTAAATATCATTCCACTCATTTTTTTAGTTATCAATCATGTGTGTAAATCTACAAACCTTTTGATATCTCTTTTTTCCTAAACAAGCAATTGGACTTTGTAAGTCCAAAGTTTTCACCTAACGGTACCGGAAGTAGAACCGGAAGTCCATATTTGAACTATTCATGTACTTTGTGTCGATTGATATACGATTTCACCAATTTTTAATCATTTTTGACAAACTTCCGGTCATTAACTTTTAACCGGAAACGACATTTTCTAAAATAGGCAGTAAATATTGTAGCTCGTCTTTTCAATACGCGTAGATTGATATATCACATGTACTATATCTGCGATTATAATGTGGAACTTCCGGTTACAACTTTTTAACGCAGGGTGATATAAAAACCAAAAATATATAATTATTTTGATTAATTATTTATATGGGAAATAAGCCACAATTAAAATATAATTATTTGTTCTCGTCTTGCTAAGGCACGTCGAATAATATATCGCTTCTACCATTTCGGCGACTTTAAAACAGTACTTCTGGCTATAACTCTGGAAACGTAAATCAGTCTATCTATTCTAATAACGGAGAAGTGTTCGCGGAACATGCAGATGGACTGACACAGAGAAATGAAACCGGAAGTATATGAACAGACCGGACAGATAGGCAAAGGACAGGCAAAGATCCATCCAGGGTTATGATGTCAAAATAAGAATAAAAAGAACTTCTTACATTCCGTCTTTCTTTAATCTGTAGAGCTCAAACTTAAATAAACGTTGGACTGTCTCTATTCTTCTCTTTATATTCGATTTAGAAAAAAAAGTATTATGACTAGTGCGACTGTTGTAGACGACTGACACAGAGAAATGAAACCGGAAGTATATGAACAGACCGGACAGACAGGCAAAGGACAGGCAAAGACCCATCCAGGGTTATGATGTCAAAAGAAGAATAAGCAGAACTTCTTACATTCCGTCTTTCTTTAATCTGTACAGCTCAAACTTAAATAAACGTTGGACTGTCTCTATTCTTCTCTTTTTATTCGATTTAGAAGAAAAAGTATTATGACTAGTGCGACTGTTGTAGACGACTGACACAGAGAAATGAAACCGGAAGTATATGAACAGACCGGACAGACAGGCAAAGACCCATCCAGGGTTATGATGTCAAAAGAAGAATAAGAAGAACTTCTTACATTCCGTCTTTCTTTAATCTGTACAACGCAAACTTAAATAAACGATGGACTGTCTCTATTCTTCTCTTTATATTAGATTTAGAAAAAAAAAAGTATTATGACTAGTGCGACTGTTGTAGACGATTGAGTTCAACAAATGGAACTGGGCAGGACACGTTGCCAGGCTGAAAGATTCAAGATGGGCACGAAAGCTGATGGAGTGGAGACCAAGAGAAGATAAACGCAGTAGAGGAAGGCCGCCTATACGATGGACAGATGATATCGGGCAGATCAGTAAAAACTGGCAACTCAGCACAAAACCGTGAAGTGTGGAAACAATTGGGGAGGCCTATGTCCAGCAGTGGACGTGAATTGGTTGGATTATGATGATGATGAGTTCAACAAACGTAGATGTGTGAAGTGAGTGTTTTTTAGTTCTGGGAAAGTTCTGAGAAGATCAATGAGATATCAAATTGACTGTAGCGATGGCCCTCTCAGCAGATCACCGGCAAGGTACCGTGCGCGCATCAACTTCAAAGCACTCCCTCTAGACTCCCTCCACTACCGATCAAGGCCAGGGGAGGGACCGTCGAAATGGTATTTAAGAGGAGAACCTGTGAAGAACAGTCAGTCTGGTAGGCCAATCTGGGCGAAGGAACTCTGTAGTGAAGAGAAGCTCCGCTCGTAACTAAACAAAATCAATGTAACCGTGTAGTGAACGATTACTGCCATCTCCGATTCGGAATTGGTGTTTGTGTAGTTATTGATATTTTTATTGTGGGAGCATATTTATGTCGTTACACTGGATTGAACTGTAATGAGGTACGAGTCTGTGCGTAATTGCGTCTTTTATTACATTAATTGCATTTTTTTTGATAGTAATAAATATAATTTTCTTTTTCTTTTGCAGACGTCCGCCAAGGAGGCTTTCTTCGGAGCGGAGCGAAGACAGAATATTATTTTATTTTATTAGTTTTATTTTACTCTATATATAAATATCCTTAATATATTTATTTTGTTGAACCTGTGTTTTACTGAGTCTATTGTCCTGAAAGAACTACCCGTTACATGACCAGAATCTAGACCTCTGAATGTCACAATGTATAAAAGCTTTTAAGAAAGGCCAAAGGAATAAACTGTCACCAGTAACAAGTCATAAGTCCTCTATCATACACAATTTTTTACCAATTATATTGAATCAGAATATATTACTTTAATTAAAATCAGTCAAAATAAAGTGGAAACTGCTATCGTTTTAAAGTAGATATTCTATACAAATTCTAGTGCAAAGTAGGGTGGGGGAAACCAGTTAGACCGTGACTCTACTTTGCACCAGAATTGGTATAGAATATCTACTACAGAATTTAATTTTTTTACCTTACATTCATTGACATGTGTTTAACTTCATTATAAATATATTATATAGCTCTGATCATGACTTTAGTACTTGTGAAAATAAAAATTTTACTCATTATAACACTAAAAATTTTCATTTCTCTCCCATACTAGTATTCGAAATCTATCAAGTCTTTTCGAATAACAAATAGTACAAATTTCGTATTGTATTGATTAGTAACTGCGTACATTCATTTCTCAAAAATACCTAACAAATAAAATGATCAAGATAAGACATTCTAAAAGGGGGGCAACCCACAAAATTTTCAAGTTAGTTACCTTTGAGAGATCTTTTCCGAAACACCCCTGGGTGGATACGCACGTGAAAATTTTCAACAATTGCGCATTAGTTTTTACCAGAAATGTGTGATGTCATGACGTCATTATGAATTTTTTGGTATTTATTTACATTGGTCATTCTGAATGTTAAGGTTAAGGTAACAGGGAATCTCACTACCAAAGCTCAATTGATATTGATGTATTTAAATTATTTAAAAATATTTTTAGATTGGTACAAAGTTATCCAGTCATTTGCAATTCTATGTTAAAGGGCCTTTTCAAAACGTTTTTATATACTTCACTTGTTCTTTGTCTCTTGTCCGGGAAAAATCTTGCAATCGATTTTAAACATACTTCCCGAGTAGCTATAGATATGAAATTTTCAGGATAGCTCACAACTCGATGACAATGCAATATTCAACAGCTTTTACATGGATGCGTTGAGTTTTATTATTTCAAAAAAATCATAGTTATCTTAATACTGTTGCACTAGAACTTATATGTCAACTATCTATGCCATTATCTCCATACCTAATATCCAATATGGTCTAGTGGCCAGGATACCTGGCTTTCACCCAGGAGACCGGGTCCGATTCCCGGTATCGGAAATCCTTTTTGTTTTTAAAATTGACAGTTTGATGTGAAAAATAATTGTTTTTATACCTAATACTTTTTATATATTATGTCCTATAAATAATAAAAACGTGGTAATATAAAACGTTCTTTTTTATGGAAGTATAATTATTTTATTATCCTGGTTTAAGTGGCCACTTTTATTTATTGCTGTTCTACTTCTATTTTTTTTAATTAGTCAGTTGTTTTTATTATTTATTATTATTTATTGGAAATAAACCTTCATTGTTTGTCACCTTTAAGTTTGCGCCTTACTTTAGCTACGAGGAGAGTATGATCTAATCCGCATATCGCCCCTGGATATGATCTGACTGTTTGAATTGACGATCTCCAGCGAATATTAGTGAGGATGTAATAAATTTGATTCTGCAGGACTTTTCCATGTATAAAGTCAGGGTACCTGGTGCTTAAGTCGAGTATTCATTATAGGATAGTTATTTGTGATAGCAAATTTGATTTGATCAGAAGCAGCCTCATCTTTCGTTTCTCTGACCTATGTCTAACTTTCGCAGTTCATTTTTTAGGCCGTCATTCTGTGTAATGTTCCCGACATTTATGTTATGGTCACCGCGTATTAAGTTTGGTTTTTGAATTGAAATGTTAGTGATTCTCGTTTTAAATTTTTTCTAGAATTCCTCGACTTTTACGTCATCTGCTATGTTAGTTGTTGCATAAACTTGAATTATTTTGAGTTTATGTGGTTTACTATATATTTTTCTTCCTTTTTTATTCTAGCTGAATCGCCTGTTTCTTCACCCACCTGCACCAATGTCCAGATTATCGCTCCAATTGATCTCGAGCGATTTTCACCATTTTTTCTTACATTGTGTGTATGTATATGTTCATCCCACCCTTTTTTTGTTTAGCACCCAATCCTTAATATCGTTTAGCTGACACATATTTCTTATGTCTTCATTTGATTTCCTATCTAAAAGAGTCTGTCCAGCTATGCCACGAATTCTAGCTTCATTTCTGTTGTTTCAAGCAAGCTTTTCGTTTTTGTTGTTTCTGGTCTAGTCTTTGCGGTGTATGTCATTATATGCCTTATAGCAGCTTTGTATATTGTCGATTTAGCCTCACTGCCAACGTTTTTATTACTCCATTTTGTATTATTTACACAGCCAGCTATTTTTGTTGTTCTCGTTGTTTGTTCTCTTACTTCTGTTTCAACGTCTCCATAACCTGATAGTTCTATGATTAAGTATTTAAACTTCATATCTTGCTGGGTATTGGTTCCATTCGTCTCGAGTTTACACTTTACAACGCCTTTGATATTATCACACATTTCGCTTTAGCGGCTGATATCAACACGTTGAACTATTTGACTGTGAAATTGAACTGATGGAGTTGTACCTAGTTTCTTGGGATCAACTTGGGAGCAAATTAAGTAATAACTATACAACTAGTATAACAGACGATCAAGGTACCTCTAAAAATATTTTTAAATTATTTAAACAATACTTTCATTTTTTCTACAGGTATTTCAGACGGTTAAAACTAAATTAAGTACAACTGTACAATTAGCTCAAGATATTTTGTATGTACAAGCTTTGTGGTAGTAAGTTTTGGAGTTAAAATATTTTTTTTGATTAATATATTTTTCTTCCATACAGATTAGTAAATGTCTTATTAATACAACAATTATTGTATTTAGATTTACGTTTAAAAGAGTACACTAGCAAATCGTTAAATTAATACCATGTATACCACGTTAATTCCCAAGATAAGCTCGAGATGACACCGATCGGTAGGTGTGTCCTGTAGTTGCAGCTTGTCATTGGTTAGAAATTAATATTTAACTAATAACAGTATTAATTAAATTTAATTAATTGATTAATTAATTCAATTAATAACATATTAATTAAATTTAATTAATATTTAATCCAAGCTTAACTTGGCAATGAACATAGTATAGGTTATAGTTCTTTGAAATTGTCTGAAAAAAAGTTACTTGAACCAAAAAACCAGCTGACAGATTTCTAGTCAAATATAAAATTACGAGATAAAGAAGGAGAATAATGAGACTCTAACCGAGGTACATAAAAAAGGTATGCGAAGAAATAAGAGTTAAATGGATGCAGAGAAGAGTACTTATATTTATTCCAAAATAAATCCAATGGTAATTAGTGAATTGTTCGCTATTTATTCGGAACGTATAAAGCTGGCTAATGAAACTGTTCCAAAAGATGCTAATACGAAAGAAACATCGTCTTTAACAGTAATTTATAATTTCTGAAATTGAAAATGAAAATGAAAATTTTATTTAACACAGCATAAATGCAAAAAGAGATCAAAAATTCTTTTAATAGAAAATTTCTTCTTCTTGTGTAGACATGAATCTGTTTTTTCTATGTGCCTCCAGTAAGTTGTTCCATCGTTTTCGTGGTCTTTCCAGTGATCTTTTTGTTGGGGAACCGTCGCTCGCCATCTTTACCACTCTATTTGTTGTCATTCGGCTTAAGTGATCATTCCATTCTGCTCTTCTATTTCTCATCCAATTCTAAATGTTCTCCACCTTGCATCTCCGTCGTACATCTGCATCCACTCTGTCCCTTGTCCCATAGTGTATTACCATCGATTTTTCGAAGGGTTTTATTATTGATCTGATGACTGTTTTGTAAATTCTACCTTTCATTTCTTTCCCGTTATCTTAATTTCTCCATCATCATCATCAACTCGTACTCGTCCACTGCTGGACCTCCCTCAGCTCTTTCCATCTTTCTCTGTTTTGTGCGGCTTGCATCCAGTTGCTGACAATACGTTTCAGATTGTCAGCTTATCTGGTTGGTGGTCGTCCTCTGCTCCGCAGTGCTTCTTCTCGTGGCCTCCACTCGACAATACGTTTTGTCCATCGGTTGTCTGACAGTCTGGCGACGTGTCCTGCCCAGTTCCACTTGAGCGATGCGATTCTTTCGACAGCGTCCGTTGTTTTTGTTCTACGACGTATTTCTTCGTTTGGGATTCGGTCCCTCAGGGAGACACCCAACATCTGGCGCTCCATAGCCCTCTGAGTTATGCAAATCTTGTTCACTACCTTTTTTGTGAGTGTTAATGTTTCCGCTGCATAAGTAAGTGCAGGCAACACACACTGGTCAAATATTTTCTTTTTCAGGCATGTGAGTAAGTCCAATTTAAATACATAGTTTAGTTTACCAAACGCTGCCCAGGCTAATCCTATGCGACGTGGGAGTTCGCACGTTTGGTTATCTCTTCCCAACCGAATTTCATGTCCCAAGTACTTATAAGATGCAGTCTGCTCAATATCCATTCCATCAACAACAATATTACGATTTAGCACCAGATTAGTCATTATTTGCGTCTTGTTGATGTTAAACTTTAGTCCGATCTCTAAGGAAGCGTGATATAACTTGTTTAACATTATTATTGCATCATCCATACGATCGGCTATAAGGACGATGTCATCTGCGAATCTCAAATGACTGAGCTTCTCTCCATTTATATTGATACCATATTCGCTCAGATCTGCCTTCTTAAAAGTGTGTTCTAAAAGGGTTGTGAACAGCTTTGGTGAGATGGTGTCTCCTTGCCGTGCTCCTCGCTGCATACAGAATTTATTAGTTTGTTGATCAGAGAGTCTTACGCTAGCCGTTGCATTGTGGTAGATATATTTTATCATGTTAGTGTAGCGATGGTCTATTCGGCATTCTGTCAATGCTTTTAACATTTTCTGCTGGTTTATGATATCGAACGCTTTCTCGTAGTCCACGATTATCAGTGCCGACTTCTCTATCAATTTTTTTATTACCAGTAAGTGGTCGTTAGTGCTATATCCGGATCTAAACCCAGCTTGTTCTCTAGGCTGATAGAAGTCTAACTTAGCCTCCAGTCTTTTTTTGATAATTTTTGTGAAAAGTTTATATATGTGTGATAGCAGACTGAAAGGACGGTAGTTTTTTAGATCTGTTATGTCACCTTTTTTGTGCAATAAAACAATGACTGCGTTGTTCCATTGAGAAGTGGTTTTTCCTTGGTAAATGCATTCGGTGAAAAGTTTGGCCAAAACCTGGATAATTTTATTTCCACCTTCCACCTATTACTCCGTCAGCGCCAGGGGATTTATTATTTTTCATTTCTGAAAGTGTCTTTTTAACTTCGTATGGTGTTACTTCTGGCATTAATTCTGATCCCTGGTTTGTGATTTTGGGCAGTGGCTGATCTTGCCTTGCGTTGGTGCTCTCATACATTTCGCCATTAAGGCCAACTGGGGCCCTGTTTGCTCTATTTACTTGGTTGTCCACTTAATTGTTCTAAATCTGACCCTCCAGCTCTAATTTACATCTTAGTAGATTTGCCGTTGTAACCATGCATTTTGTCTTTTTTGAGGAAATTAATATGTTAAATTTTTTGGCGGTTACTTTAAATTGGTGCAGCACACGTTGTAAATAATCTTCAGAGATTATTGAGAGATTAGTAGTAGTACTTTTACTTTTATTGTGTGGTTCTGGAAGATAATATTTTCGATCGTTTTAATTATTCCTGGGGATATCTCTTGCTTACAATTAATGGATAACGTCTTTAATTTGACCCTGTCAAATGCTTTCTTAAGGATCACGAAATATAAATGTACCTGTTTGTTGTATTGTAATGATTTTTCTTGAATTTGCCTTATTATACGTCGGTACATGATCTTCCCGATCCAAAACTTTGTTGTTCTTCTGCTAATGTTATAATTTCATTCAGTTTGTTTTTTATCACTCTGGTTCTTAATGTTAATGTCGTGTTTGATAAATGAATTTCTTCGGGTCCGCTTTGTCTCCCTTTTTGAAGAGAAGTATTGGAATACTTGATCTTCATTATTGTGGTATTCTGTTTTGTTCTATTATTTTTTAGATTAGTTGTAGAACAAATAGAAGATATAATTATTATTAACAATGGTCAACCAATAGTAAAAGACAAAAGGTAACTGACGAAGTAAGATAAATTTTCGAAGAGGGGTAAAATAAGCGGATAAATATTGTGGATTGACTAATACGAATGTTTGGGCTTCCAGTTTAATTAGGGTTTTTTTATAGAATTTTCTGGTACCAAGCCTAAAAAATAGATTACCCTACTATTTATATAACTACAGTACGAGTTGCTAGAAATATTATAAATATGCCAATATTTTTATCGTTAATTTACTTCTAATTTACTAATGCTGGATGGAATTCTGTTCACCTGTTAATAAATATTAATCACCTATTTTTGGGTATGTCTATACATTTTAATGAAATAATCCTTATTCAGAACTGAAAGTTTTATGCTGATTAAATTGCCTGAAGTCATTTGTGTGACGTCACAATGACGTCATTCGTTTGATTTGAAAACACAAAGCACGAGGCTGGCAAACTCTGTCCCTGTGGAGTTCTTGACTTCGATTTATATTAATACTTTGTTTATTTCGATAATTTGTCCGAATTAATCAGACAGATTAAAATCAGTAAAACTAGATTTGTAATATAGGTTATTATTTAATACAGTAATTTTTATCTTTAAAATGTTAACGCTGCCACAAACGTCAGGATATTTATGTGGATTTTATCGATTAGGAAAAAGCTTTTGAAAGGGTACAGCATGAAATGTTTTTGGAATCAAAGGCATTGGTGGCAGAGACATACGTACCTATCATAGAGAAATTGTATTGGAAGAAGAAAGTAGTCGTACGAATTCATGGGAGATTGACCGACGATTGTTACATTTAAAGATGGATTAGACACGGATGCATTCTATTCCCGCTGTTATTTAGTATATATTCAAAAAGGCCTTGAAAGAAAAAGTGTGAAATCAATGGTGAACTGACGTTATTTTATGCCACAGTCTCCAGGGCCTTCGAAAGAAATATTCGATGGCGTAAACACGACAGGAAGGGAAATGGCTCTAAAAATGAATGCTTTTACAAGTATACAAACGTTGTGCAGCTTTTACAACGTTTCCAAATATGAAAATCATTCTTCTATACTCCCTACTTATTAGTCAAAGACTTAAAAACCCAGAATTATGTCAAATAATGATCAAGTGCTATATTTGATCAGTGTTGTTACACTCTGAATGGTTGATACGATCAATCGTCTAGACGCGTTTAAGATGTGGTCGTATGAAAGATACCCTGGACAGAGATGCAAACCATCGAAGCTGTTAAATAAAGCAAATTTTGTTCGTCAGTTACTGAAAACTATTAAAATTAGAAAAATCTCATATTATTATATAATCATAAAGCATGTTATTAGAGGAAACCGGTATAGAATCCTTCAGCTTACCATATAAGATATAATCGAGGCCGCAGAGAAATTGAAAGGAAGCGGATGTCATGGCTCAAGAACATTCGCGATTGGACAGGAAAACGCAATTCCAAACAGTTTCCGATTAGCTGAAGATCGTGGACCACTCGCCAGTGTAATCGTGCCGACGTTAGGGGACCTAATATCGTACCGAAAGAAGAAGAAGAAAGTTAATAGACTTAAATACACTTAAGAAGAGAAGAGAGGACTTAACTCTATCTAAGAAATCAAACTTTACAGTAAAATCAAAAAAGTGCAAAACTGCGAAAACAACGTTAAATATCATAATAAAGAAGAAAAACTTGTATGAGATATTCCATTTATAGGTAAAATGAATATTGAAATAAAAACTAATGGAAAATATCACTAAAAAGTAAAGAAAACAGATATTCTTAAAACTTTTTGCATAAGTCAAGACAAAGGTGAGAATATGAAATTATTTTTCGCCATTTCAGAGATATATTGGGAGTCTAATCAAGATCTACCTCAGATCTCTATGGATTTCAAACAGGCCAATGATTCAATTAATCGTCCAAGAATATGGAATGCAATGATTGAGCAAGGCATACCAAAGAAACTAGATGCGTAAATCATGGACTGAGACAGGGAAACAGGGAGACAGCGAATCCAGAATTAGCATGACCAAAGTTTTATTCTACAAAATGAATCTTTGTGTTTCATTTTGTAGAAATCACATAAATTTTTATTTTTGGCCCAATATCATTCTTTATTAAAAATAAAAATCACTTGCTATTAAAAGTAACCATATTGACAAATTCGATTTTCTGATAGTTTCTAGATTGTGAATAGGTATACTTTCTATCTGTACGTAAGCAAATTTTGTAAAAAATAATTGCAATATTTCGTACTAAACCTAGATTGATACTCAAAATATTTTAGCTATTTTATATTCAAAGCATATTTACATGCTTGTACGTTAAACCTATATCTTTGTTTAGTAAAAATTATGGTAGGTTTGCTTTTTTATAAAACAAGTTAATAAATGTTACGTTATAAAATCTAATGTACAAGAATTTAAAGCATGACAGGAAATTTGTAGATGAACACCTGTTTTCCTTTATGGTCCTTCGAGCCGGAGTTTTTTCAATTTTCCAAGAGGTTTAATCTAGATCATGGTATTTCACAAATATTGGCTTCTAGAAAAGAGGTGAGGGGTTTGCCTATTAAAAATTACCAGGAATAAGGGCTGATAGATCTCCATGCTGATAGGGCATGGCACAAAGGGGACACAAATTGAGGACATCCTCTATTTGGATGAATACTGTAGAGAATTCTTCGAAAGGTAACATTAGGTTGGCAATAAGCTTGTGGTAATGGTATTTTGCAAATTATGATTTTATTGCTCATAGTGAGGGGTGTGATATACCTCGAGGCAAGATATCTGCAGGATTTTCCTTAGATTTAACATATTTTCAGATAAATTTTGTTGTATAGTTGCAACTCTATTAGCAACAAAGGGAGTCCAACGGAAAGGAGGTGATCTCAACCAAGCAAGAACAATCTGCGAGTCACTCCATAAATTTATGGAATCAATGTGCGGGATTTTATTTTTAGAGTACTAACAATTCGACCAGTAAGTTTTGAGCAGCTTATAACAGCATCCATAAGTTCGAGTCTGGGAAGACTAGCAGTTTTGAGTGGTGCCACCCTACTTTTGGAGGCTATAAGAGCACAAGAGCACATGTGTTAGAGTCAAAAATGACACGAAGATATTCACACACGTGCAGCATCTGAATGAATACTAGCATCTGAGCATTTCAATGTTTTGAGTTTTCTTATTTTTAAATAGGCATCTAGGAATTTTTAGAGATGGAATGCATGACAAACCATGAACGAATTTGAGCCATTCTTTCAAAATGTCGGAATTACAATGCTTATCCCAATCAATTTTTAATTATAGATTATAGACCTAACTGACCCAAATGACAGATTATCTTGGAATCTACCTGAATACACCTCGGACGATCTCACGTATCCAATCGAAGGCCATCCTTCTCGCGCTACCTTTCAAAAACAGCCTATCAAAAAAAGGACCTCGACGGAATTCTTAGTATGGGCACAGTATAAAGAGGGACAGTAAAACCTCTTCCATGCCGGCACTTTGATCTCAAGAAGTAATACCGGCAGTACGCAATAGGGAACTTGCACATTTTTTTTATTACATAATAATGTTCAGTTTTGTATAAAAATGAGATTTCCAAAATTTCACGCTTCAAAAACTCATAATAACTTAGAAGTACAAATTTAAAGTCTTCTTTATCTTAAAATAGTTCAAACGACCCGTGACCTCACAGAGTTTAACTATGTGGTTCAGATGGTTATATTTACGTATATTCTTCTTCTTCTTCTTTAGTTTATTGGCCTCCACCTACTTGGGTATTTAGCCAGATCGTCGTCGGGGAATAAAGGAAAAATATTTATATTCTAATGACATTTATCGTATGTCATTGTAATAAAATATACCAGTTTTTTGAGATTGCAGTTTGATACTTTTGAAGGAAAGGAAAGAAGGTTAACTATTGAAAATAAATCCATTTTGTAAAAGTACAAATTTTCTATGAATAGTTCAAACGATCAAAAACATTTGTAACGTCACATAACTGTATTTTCTACTGACGTTTATAACGTCTAATTTAAAATTATATACAGTGATGAGCGCGCTAATAACCGGCAAAATAGCACAAAAGATGGAAAACGTATTAAGTTATGAGATAAAAAGAAATGAAACTAGTCGAGCTGGAAAATTTAGCGATATTAACTTATAAATTTACATTATATTGATTGTTTCCCACCTTTACACGTATCAGAGGAGAATGTCAACTAAAACTGTCACTGTGACAGTGGTAGTTCCCAAAGTCGAGCGATACGTATAAAGGTGGGAAACAATTAATATAATGTAAATCTATAAGTTAATATCGCTAAATTTCCCAGCTCAACTAGTTTCATTTCTTTTTATCTCACAACTTAATACGTTTTTCATCTTTTGTGCTATTTTGCCGGTTATTAGCGCGCTCATCACTGTATATACAATTGGTGTAGAATGTAAACATACAACCCCGTGACGTCACGACGCGTTTGGGGTGGCTGGTATAAGTTGAATTTTTAGTCGTCTTTAGGGGCCAAACGAAAGACAAACAAAACTTTTTATTTTTGATACAGGTTCTAAATTATATACCATATGTGATTTATACCATTTTTTTCGAATTTAAATTTTTTTGCAAGTTCCCTATTGGTAATTCACCAGTGGTGGATGCGGGTTTTCCCTGTTAAAACTTGTACGTTTCTATGCGACTAGCAATGCGAGAGTGGGGCAAAAGCGACTGGGAACATTGCGCGGTCCGCAGGCGCCACTAAAGATTTTACTTCCAATTTTTCGGAGAGTGGTTCTGGTATGGGCATATATGGGGTTATTTACTTAACACGCAATTACAAAATACCGATTTGACGAAAACTTTGATTCTTGTTTACACAAATGCTTTTAAGAGGTTCACAGAATAACAAATGAATCACAGCAGATGTTTTTTGCGTTTTGGAAATTAGTCAAAACCAGACGTACAGGGTGGGTAAAAAATTTTCATAGATATAGAATAAATTAAAAAAAAATTAAATGATTTCATCATTCTATATTTTCTCTAAAAGAAAAAATGCTACACAGGTACTAATAGTGTGGTGGGTTGAAAGATGTATTCAGCAGTGTTATCATTCTGAGCTGGGTTAAAAAATAAGAGTTGACATGGATTCTTGAAGTTTGCAAATGAGTATTATATTTGGGGCTGGAAAACTTGGAAGCTTTCCTGAAAAACATATCCAAGATGAGTGATTTGCAGTATTGGACTATTAAAAAGCTTTATTAATAATTTAGAAATATACAAAATGATAAAAGATGAAACGAAGAAAAAAATCTGGAACAGAATAATTTCCTTGGATAAAACTTTTATTCACATGCTTAGGAAAGAACAGATTAATTGAATATTATCCTTAAAAGACTTACAAGTTACTTTACCTCTGCTAAGGTTTTAAATCTAATGAGTTAAATCTAAATTTTAGCAAGTCTTCAAGAAGACTACAACGTTTCTCAAAAATGCTTTAAATAACTATTTAAGAAACAAGAATTCTTTCTGCCGTAAACCGAATCATTTGTGGGATACTTATTTCTTATCGATATTGGTATGAATCAAAATTCATAACAATATCGATAATTTTTAAGTAGTAATACCTAACAGATAACCATGCTACCAACATAACCAAAATTATAACTAATAATTTTTACTGATATCAGAGTCATCCTGTCAAGTTCTTTCCTGATAGATTGACCAAAATAGCCTATGAACATTTAAAAGTGAGAATTAAAATTTTATCAGATAAAGGCCATGGGTTATGTAGATCTATGTTGGAAGTAACTTAGATATTTCTGCTTACAGTTTAAGAAGTTATAAAAGTTTTTACTACAATGACTGCGTAACGTTGAATCTAACTCAAAAACGAGTCACAGCTATATATTATTAAGTCAATTATTCTGATGGGTTCATCTAAGTTCTTTTTTATGTATTTTTGGCTGCTGATTACGAATTTCGAGAGGGTAAATTTCAATCCGAGTGCTCAAAGAATTGTTATAAATAATTTAATTTTTTATAAGGCTCTAGCTCGTAAATTAAAAGAGGTAGAAAAACGTTTCAAATAAAATTTGTTCCTTGAAAAAAAAAAAAAAACAAACAAAGAAAATATCGTTTACTAAACTTTAATCCAATAATTAGAACTCGAGATATTGTAAAATTAGTGCAAAATTGTTGCAAAATAAGTTTTTTTGAAGCTTTTTCGATGATAACAGCTTCTACGAATGCAAATGAGCTTTACAAAGCCTCATTTTACAATTTAATTTACAAACTTTCAAAAAAAAATTGTTGCATTACTTTATCTGTATTTTCATTAAAGTTATACCCATTTAAGTTTCTTAAAAAATTTGTAAATTAATTTTTTGCCTGGGAAAACGTTCGTAAGTTTATATTTGGCCAAGATACATAGATATTTTCCACTAGACTGGAAAACAAATTGGACTTTTACCAACAAATTGAACAGGGCGGTTTTCGTAGTTGACTCGGAGCAAATGACCATCTTCAAAGTGATAATAGGCCACTTGTCCTTGCCTTTGTGGACTTCCATAAGGCCTTTGATACCGTTGAGCTTGACGCAGTCCTGAGTGCTTTACATATATACCGTATCGATTATCAATAATATACTAAGCTAATATACAACATATGTATAGAAGAACGCCACATTGGTAGTGAAGCTTACGAGAATACCAATCCCATACGAATTGGCAGAGGAGTACGGCATGCGGGGCGATATTACTATGTCACCTAAGCTGTTTATCACCGTTCTGGAATACGCCTTTAAAATGCTTGATTGGAGGGAGAAAGGTTTAAATATAGATGGACAAAATCTAACAAACTTGCGTTTCGCAGACGATGTAGCTATCCTGACCGACAATTTAAAGGATATTAGAATAATGTTGCAAGACCTTCAAGAAGTGTGCTTTCAGGTTGGGTTAAGAATTAACATAACTAAGACAAACTTAATGACATACCTGGTCCCCAGTGAAAACATTGTCATTAACGACTGCGAAAGAGTACAAATATCGTGGTCATGAAACACGAATCACGAGAGACAATCAAACGTGCGAATTGAAACGAAGAATTATCCTCTCCTGGGCCGCATACGGTAAACTCAGAGACGTATTCAAAAGTGATCTTCCAATCTGCTTGAAACGGAAAGTCTTTAACGGTTATGACCTATGGTGCTGCAACTCTAACATTAACAACCGCATCTACTAAGAAGCTAAGAATTGCTCAAGGCAAGATGGAAAAGTCGATGATTGGTGTGTCATGGCGGGATCATATAACAAACGAAAAACTACGATTGAGAACAGGAGTCATATATGTTGTATCTTAAATGGAACTGGGCCGGTCATGTAGCCAGGATGTAGATGGCCGGACGAGATAAAAATAATGACCACTAATTGGATTCTAAGCGCCCAGGACAGAAGACAGTGGGCGGAAATAGAAGAGGCCTATATCCAGCAGTGGATGCAAAGGAAATGATGATTGATGATGATGATGATAATGATCTATATTTTATTAGCGCTCTCTGAAGCGCAAGATCGGCTTACAGCGAAAAGGCAGACGCTCGAACCGCTCGACACAAATTACAATTTTTTAAATAAAATTAGAACTTTAGACGGATATAGTTTAATACAAATACAGATAAAGTTATTTATTACATTTTGTTTGAAATTTTATAGATTAAGCTTTAGAACGAAACTTTGTAAAGTTCATTTGCATACGTAGAAGCCGACATACGATCGAAAAAACTTCGAAAAATACTTATTTTTTGCACTAATTTTACAATATCTCGAGTTTAAATTATTGGATTAAAGTTTAGTAAACACCATTTTCTTTGTTTTTTTTTTCAAGCAACAAATTTTATTTTAAAATATTTTTTATCTCTTAGTTTACAAGCTAGGGTCTTATAAACAACGAAATTGTTTATAACAACTTTATTTGAGAACTCGGATCGAAATCCAGCCGTCAAAATTCGTAATCAGCAGCCAAAAATAGATTAAAACTTGGGTGGACCTCTCAGAATTGAAAACACCTCGATGACCTAGGTGGCCCTAGACATATGTATATTGCTTTTGTCTATTGTCACCAACATTCTAAATAAACTAGTTACTTATTAGTAGGAAATAAAGTTAAATTATTCATCAAAAACAAATCTACCATTTTTCACTAAATCTAATCTCATCATTTACAGAAAAAATTCTGATACTATACTATGAAAAATCTCTATTCTAAAAATACTTCGTAATAACTACTGTTCTATCCTACGATTTACTCATATCTACCGCTCGTAACAAAAGCTTGCCAACCCCTTAACGACAAAAAACAATTTACAAAAAAATACAGGGCACAACACAACATCAAGACAATAATTGTTTGATGGGTAATGAGGAAAATAATCGAAAATCATAAGATTAAAATTTTGTTTTTATTACACTGATGTGAGAGGTTTATTGCTGATTACTCAGGATGGCGTATTTTTAGAAATGGGGTGGGGCGTATGGACAATTAGATATATCTATACATAAACAAGGTGTAACATAAATGCAGGTCCTAAATTAAACCATATCTTCCGGGACCAAAAATAGTTCGATTGAACTTTCCGTAGTACAAATGTGCACATAAAAAATTTACAGTTCTTTGAAGTTACAAAATGAAAATCGATTTTTTCCAATATATCGAAAACTATTAGAGGTTTTTTTTATTGAAAATGGATATGCGGCATTCTTATGATAGAAACAGTTTAAAAAATAACAGTGAACAATTGTGCACCCCATAAAAATTGTATGGTGGTTTTGTTATTAACCCCCCCCCCCCACCCTCCCCCAAGTGTACGTTCCAAATAAATTGTTATTATGGTACCATTAATGAAACACAATATTTTTAAAATTTTTTGCCTCCTAGTCCTTTTTTGATAAGCCAGTTTTTCTTAAGATATGTATTTTGAACATTTGTAGAATCCACCACATATTTGTAGTTTATGGTTCAATTAGAGACCTGGTAATATTATTATGAAAACAATATTCTCTAATCTTTCTTAACCATTTACAAATATGTGGTGGATTTTACAAATGTTCAAAATATCTCGATAAAACTGGCTTTTTGAAAAAGTACTAAGAGAAAAAAGTGGTACCACAATAATAATTTAGTTGGAACGTACACAAAAATTTGGAGAGGTTAAAGGGAGCAAAACTCCCATAAAATTTTTATGGTGTGTACAAATCTCACTGTTATTTTTTTAAGACGTACCTGCCATAAGAATGCCACAAGTCAATTTTCAATAAAAATCTCTAATACTTTTCGATATATTGGAAAATATCAATTTTCAATTTTGTAACTTCAAAAGGCTGTAACTTTTTTTATGTGTACATTTTTACTAAGGTAAGTTAGGTTCCATCGAACTATTTTTGGTCCCATAATATGTGATATAGTTTATGACTTGCCTTTTGTTACACCCTGTATATAATAATAAATGAAAAAATGAATGTGTCAAATTTATAAAAAACGTATAAAAATAAATGACTAAAGATAATACTTTTGTACTAGCACTTATACAATGTGACTCGTTTAAATTAGAATGAGCCTTGTAAAATTTGAAGTGTATTAACATAATTTAACCAATGTTTTTTCGTTAAATATCAAGTAATCAAAAATATGCAATGGGATAAAGATAAAAAGGTTAATGTATTTTTTTGGGTACATTATAATTTTTATTGTCAAAACATTACATTACTAGATTCCGAGTGCCCCAAATAGTGCAGACCAAAATTTCGAAAAAATATACTTATTATTAACGAACTTAAAAAAACATTAACCTCCGGAAAGACAAATATTCTAAACTTATCGTCGGTCAATAAGTCCCGGGGCTAACCATGAGATGGCGACTCTAATAAATTTTCCATGTGACATTTCGATAGTCTTCACCTTCGATTTAAATATTAACAAAGTGAATTTATGAATTTAAAATACTTCGACCCGCACTTATGTCTCCCAATATTCCCCTGGTTTTCATTTGTGTTGCAGCATTACTTATCTTAGAGCAAGACGAGCTGCAATACAATCAAATGTACTGGCAGATGCACAAGTATGCAAGCCAAGAAAGAGAGTAAAAAGAAGAAGAAGAAAGCGTACTGTCAAAATATCATGCCATTCAGATTATTAATAATAGGGAGTTTTTGTTGCTACGTAACGTACGCATCTCCGTATACGTAAAGCCACTAACGTGTCGTAGAGGACGAACGTTAAAATAGGTAGTTTTTGTGACTGCCTTAACGTAACGTAAAGCAAATCGTAAAGTAATTTTTAAATTCCGTTGACATTAAAAAAATACAACAATGTTCACACAATATACAATTAATATACAAATGTAAAGAAAGATAAATGAATGATGAAATTGTATGGTTTTTATTGCTTCTATTTAAATATAAAAATATTATTTTTCCTTAGGTTAAAATTTTTTTATTTTTGTTTATACCTACTTTTTAGTTGTAAATTATTGTACCTACATCAGAATTCCAGTATAATGTAAATAGTTTGTTCATATTTATTTGAAAATTGTACAGAAATTAGCTCATTTATTTATCAAGTTATTAATTGTGGTGATCACTGTATTTCTTAAATTAATACAAGATTTGTTTGTTTTGCTTTATTAATAGACAACTTGAAAACAATAAAATTTTAAATCTATTATGAAGTTCCAATTTCCAATTACAAACACAGAATAATTTTACTCAAATAGACTAAACCAATAACCAATATAACCTTAAATATTTATAAACGGGTACTGGTAGTACGCTGATGAAATGTTCATTTGGTAGCCATTGGTAGGTAATCGCCAATCGGGCAAGATCCTCGTGTGCATTCGGTGACTTTCGTCTCGATAGGGATGCGTTCTCACGTACGTATCAGAGCGCTACTTTAGGTAATACGCATCGAGATACGGGAGTTCAATCATTAATGCGCAAGCGTATATGTCAAAAAGATGGGTTACGTTTACGTATTTGTGTGCACAAAAACTCCCTATTAAGATACGGTGCTTTATAACGTAAAAAAATAACGTTTAATCTGCGCAATGGCTCAAAAGTGTTACCGCGACTCTGTCTCATCGATTACGGTCATTAAATGATGTTTTACTGAATTCATGGTACGCGGCCGTACCGACATCAATGATGCTGAGCTCTCTGAAAGGCTAAATAATACAGTTATTCCCGAAAACATCGAAAAACACTGAAAATTATTATGGAAAACCGTGAAGTTGCAAGAGATAGCTGACACTCTAAAGTTATCAATGGGTATCGTTTTGACTAATATTATACATGAAAAATTGGGCATGGGTAAAAGTTGTTATCCAAATGGGTGCCGCATTTACTCACACCAGAGCAAAAACAACAACTAATTTTTGGTGGACAGCACCAGGAGAAAGCCGTCCAAAGCGACCAAAAACGCAACTCTTCTTCTTTTTATGGTGCCCGAGACCGCTTGTTGATCGTTGGCTCCCATGTTGCCCAGCAATCATTGTCTTATTTACAGCAGCAAAAACGCAACAAACTGCAGGAAAGATTATGGCATCGATATTTTGAAATCCGCAAGGAATTAGTTTTAGTGACTATTTGAAACATGGAGAAACAATGAACAGCGACTACTTTATTGTTTTATTGGGAAGTTTGAAGACCGAAGTCGCAAAGAAAATGTCTCATTTGTTGAAGAAGAACTTGTTGTTTTACCAAGGAAATGTACCGTGTCACAAATCGATGAAAACGATTACAAAATATACGTATTTGGCTTTGAATTGCTTCCGTATCCACTATATAGCCCATACCTGGCTCCTAGTGATTATCATCTTTTTTCCGATCTAAAACAAAAATGCATCGTGACATGAGATATTGCTCCGATGAGGAAGTAATCGCCAAAACTCAAGTCTATTTTGAAGGCAAATATGTATATGTAAATCGTTTTACAATGGCGGCATCGAAAAATTAGAAAAGCGTTGGAGTGAGCAGCTAAAGAAGATTATTCTGATGAATAAAGAATAATTTTTGCAAAAAATCTTATTTTTCTAGTTAGACCCAGGACATATTGACCATCTTTGTTGTAGATGTAAATAAACTGCTCGTCAAAAGTTAGGGATATAGAAAATTATGCTGATTTTCATAGTTGATTTTTTCGCGAACAGACGGATTCCGCTATTTTTTTTATTTTAGATTTTTCTTTAATATTTACACAATTGTGAAAAGGTTTACTCAAACTTATTTTTTGTACTTATACCGGGTGGAAGAAAAGAAATGTTTTTTGAAACAAAAATTTGAGACACCTTGTAGGGAGAAAAAGGCACAAGGGTGAGTATGCCTCGATATTATGTTGTAGTCTCGTATTTTGTGAATATTTTATTTTTTTAATTTCTCTGATATCTTTATTAACAAAGAAACTAGACGGTATTAGTCTTTAATATGTGTTGCTATGTTTCACATGTGTGATGTGATGCATGTCGTCAGTTAAAACACATATTAAAGAGTAATACCGTCTAGTTTCTTTGTTATTAAAGATATTAGAGAAATTAAAAAAATAAAATATTCACAAAATATGAGACTACAACATAATATCGAGGTATACTCACCTTCGTGCCTTTTTCTCCCTACAAGGTGTCTCAAACTTTTGTTTCGGTTAAAACACATGTTAAATTCCAAAACCGTCTATTTTTTTTGTTTGTAAAGATATCAGAGACATTCAAAAAACAAAATGTTCACAAAACATAAGACTACAATACGATTTCGATGTATACTCACATTCACATTTGTACCTCGTCCTCCCTACAGGACGTCTCAAACTTAACATAAGAAAAACATTTCTTTTCTTCCACCCGGTATAAGCACAAAAAAAAAGTTTGAGTAAACCTTTGCATAACTGTGTAAATATTAAAGAAAAATCTAAAATAATAAAAAAAATAGCGGAATCCGTTAATATGTTCACGAGAAAATCTACTATGAAAATTCAGCAGAATTTTCTATATCCCTAACTTTTGACGAGCAGTTTATTTAGTATACCTATAATAGTTTAATATAATTTTAAGGTATTCTTCTATTGAAGATAATGCATACTTTTGCAGATTTATCGTTTTTACCAGTGTGTAAATTAAATAACTTTATTCTAATTGTCCATACGCCAAAATAATTTAGTAACTTTTATTTGCCAATCTGTTAAATATAGGCTTAGCAAGTAACTGACAAAGAGCTTCTGAAAATATAATTTATAAATATTTAATTTAAAAAACAAGCAATATAAAAAACTTTCCAAATACTGAAAGAAACTCCGGGATGCAAAAGAAAAATGTTGGTTCACTTGCTTTGGTACAGCAGCAAGTGTCTCGAAATAGAAGCAGTGCAGAAAAAGAATGACACGTTTAATATTATGTACAAAAGGTGTAAGAGATAACTGCACCATATAGGTCAACTGTAAGTAGTTTACTTGATAAACAAGGATATATACATATTATAGTCAATGAACGAGACAGATTGAAGAGGTGGAGGGAATATATTGAGGAACTGATACTCAAATCGAAAATATATCGACTGGTCCAAACATAATCTTTGGCGAAATGGAAAAGCTATAAAACTATCAAAAAATAGGAAAGCAACCGGTTCAGATGAAACTTCCAGCGAAATAATCACACTCCTAGATGATAAAGATAAAGATTCCCTTCTAAATCTGAATCCTTTACAATGTAACTTGACTACCGCAAGATTATACGACGTTCGTTCTCAGTATAAGCTTAGACGCCAGTTTCAGACGCCTGATCGGTGGGTGTGTCATGTCATCTCAGCTTCCATTGGTTAAATTAATCTCTAGGCAGCTCTAATGACAAGATGCGACGACACAAAACACCCACCGATCACTTGTCTGAAACCGGCGTCTCAGATTTCCTTGCGAACGAACGTACCTTAGTAATCACCACAAACGGTTCAAGCAAAGGGTGCAAAACCGAAAGACATGTGCTCTCATTGCAATTGTCTCCTCATTATCTAAATTTAACTCTTTGTTAGTTACAGCTTACCTATTGATTATACATGATCTGACTAAACCAATGTCTTCCCCATTTATCTATACACTTAAATATAATACACCCCAGCCCCTTAGGATACTTACCGGTTATTGAACAAAGCAGCCTTAAGGTAGGAGCTGATCCGGAATACTGGTTGATCATTCCTTGGGAATGGGCTCTGGGTGCGGGCATGCTCAACGTGATGGCTTTGTGAAATTTTCTTCTTCTCGGTTCGACGGTCACCACCGGAGAAACGGCGACGCCGTGTCCGAGAAGTTTTGCTGTTAGTTCTGGATCTATTGGTTGGGCCTGAAGAGAAACGGGAGATGTGAAGTATGGTTGGTTTTGTTTTTGTTTGTGGTTTAAAAATTAAATACTGTTGAGTACACGATTTTTTACCCGTGCGTCATTAACACCTGGCGAGATAAAAAACATACTTTTTATCTAGCATCATTCTTTTCCACGCATGAAACTGAAGACAAAGACAAGCTACCGCCTGTTAATAAGTAAAAACACATGTTATTTTTATGAACGCTCTTCAGTACATCGAGACCCCAAGAGACGCTTGGGGATGTTTTCAGATTTTAAGTACAATTTGTAACGTTTCTGGTTTGTTTACTTTTGTGCATGTCAGTCTGTTGAATTTTTTGCTGTTTTTTTGCCAAATTTTTGTATTTTGAAGTTTTTTATAATACACAAACACTTGCTTTCACAACTAATTTTATATTGGAGTTTGAAATTTTACGGTAAGTGTATTTTATGTTGCCATTAATACATACAAAGCTAACCTCATTCACACAGTTAAGGAATGGTTGTGTAAAAAACTTACATTTGACATTCTATTTATTTGATAACGTCAAATTTTATAATATAACCCGTGATCGGATCAGTAGCCATTTTCTGTCACTTTTGCTGTTGCGTTTAGTAAATTTCCGACTTATTTCGTATGCTTTAAATGATGACGCACGATTAAAGAAACCTAGACTTAACTTGTATCTTAAAACTATACAGAGTGAGTTTTATGTATGGAACGCCAAAATTATCTCGGAAACGACTTATACATTTTTTATAGATTTTCGTCTGTAAGCGTCTTGTGATGCGGCCGATATTATGGTGGTATTTACATTGTTGTCAGATCTTCTGTTTTCTGGAAATCTAAAGAACTTTCTTGTGAACTGGAACACTCTGTATATTTTTTGTCTTTTGAAGTCCTTAAGGGGGTAAGCGTAAAATCTTTGTCCAGTGCTGTATAAATGCATTCATTTCTTTCGAATCTTGAAAACTAATAAGTATTTTTGAAAATTTAAAGGTTGAATGAAAGATTACATTATTACCGAGGGCCGAAAGTCCCTGAAAAGTTATATAGTGATGAGCGCGCTAATAACCGGCAAAATAGCACAAAAGATGAAGAACGTATTAAGTTGTGAGATAAAAAGAAATAAAACTAGTTGAGCTGGGAAATTTAGCGATATTAACTCATAAATTTACATTATATTGATTGTTTCCCACCTTTAGACGTATCGCACGAGTTTGGCAAATACCACTGTCACAGTGACAGTTTTAGTTGACATACTCCTCTCATACGTGTAAAGGTGGGAAACAATCAATATAATGTAAATTAATAGGTTAATATCGCTAAATTTCCCAGCTCGACTAGTTTCATTTCTTTTTATCTCACAACTAAATACGTTTTCCACCTTTTGTGCTATTTTTCCGGTTATTAGCGCGCTCATTACTGTATAATGTTTATTTTAATGGGTTACAGGGGTGAAAAAGAGAAAATTTAGTGTGATTTTTAATTTCAAATATTTCATTTAAAAGAAACTTTTTGTTTATTCTAAGGGACCTTCGGCCCACGGTAATAATGTAGTCTTTCATTCTGCGTTTAAATTCTTCAAAAATATTTATCAGTTTTCACTTAAATAGCATTGGACCAATATTTTGTGCCGACCCCCTTAAGAAATATTGATTATTTTTCGTGTAATGTTCCCTATATCTAAATGTCATAATTTCTGAGTTATTGCTACATTTATTAAAACTAAATTAAAGAAATATAAAAAAATCAATTTTTTTTGGTCCGGGCAGATAATATTTTAGGTTTTTTGGATCATTGACGATTCAATCAAGGCTCACAAACACAAGTAAAGTAAAAATATTTTTGAAATTGCGAAGTGCCTAAATTAAAGTTTAAACTTTATTCTATCAGTTCTAGATAATTATTTTGGGCTTATTTAATTTTAAACCATTGTTGTTTAGTGTTAATGCAACCCGATCGCTCGTTATCTGGTAAGCGCCTTATTAACAATAAAAAAAAAAAATGTTTTTTAATAAAACATGTCAAAAATTCTTAACGGAAGATGATAGAAGAAGGTTTGAAATTGAATTTAGGCACTTCGTAATTTTAAATATAATATTTTTGCTTGTGTTTTTGAGCCTGCAAAATCGTCATTTTTTTCAGCTTTAATTTGTTTATTGTGGGGAACAGCCGCAAATTCTAATATTGAAATAATACAAAGGTTCCAATCCAAAATACTAAGGATGATTTTAAATATACCGTGGTATATCACCAACAACGCCGTACATCGAGATGCAGAGGTAACTTATGTAAAGGAAGAAATTACATATCGAATAAAAGAATACAAGGACCGATTGCGGGAACACCCAAACCACCTAGCAAGGAACTTGATGCAGATGTGTGCAGTGCGCAGGTTAAAACGTAAAGTGACCAGTGATTTAGTGTGAGCTAAAAAAAGTGTAGTGCTTATTTATGTTTTCCCAGAACCAATAATAGTTTAGTATAGTTTAAGTAACCAATACAGTGAAACGGGTCAGATTTGTAAGTTCTGCTAATAGTTCCCCTTTAATATAGTTCGGAGGCTGGTTGTTTTTTCTGGTGATTAAATATGTAATTAAAAATATTTATTTTTACTTAGATATACCGTTAAAGCAGGACATATCGTAGGTGCTAAAATTAATTATTAATTAATTAATTAATCTTAAATTAAACAACATTTTACACTCCATTATCGAGCTTTAA